>NC_056686.1:107275499-108722374 GCF_018350215.1 Panthera leo
AAGTGCCATATACTGACCTCTGTGAAAACAGAGTGGTGAAACAATCTTTCAACTAATATTTGGTTTCATTGAGTTAAAATTGAAAACTTTGCGGGACCCGTGAGAAAAGCACAATGTATTAACCCTGTGATAGAAGACTGAGGGGAAACCATATTCCAACTAAAATGTTTCATTGTTACAAGTGTGTGAAAAGCATCCAGAGACTACAAAGTGCCATACACTCAACTTTGTGACCCAACACTGTGGGGAAACCATCTTTCAAACTAACATCTTGTTTCCCAAAAATGGTGTTTGAAGACCCATGTAGAATCTGCGTCAAAAGTGCGAGGTAGTCAACTCCTTTAAACAGCACTGTGGGGAATACATGTTTCAACTATCTTCTAATTTCACTTAGGAGTGTTGGAAAACCTATGAAATTTCTATGCAGAAAGTGACAAAGACTCAAATATGTAAAACAACACTGTGGTGAAACCATCTTTCAAATATATCTGGGTTCACTGGTTAGGAGTATTTGAAAACTTATGCGGAGCCTACATGGAAAGTATCTTGCACTCACTCTGTCAAGCAACACACTGGGGAAGCTGTCCTTCAATTAATACCTTATTTCACTAAATTAGATGTGTTTGAAAACCATGCGGGGCCTACAATGAAACTGCCATAGACTCACCTCTGTGAAACAACACTCTGGGGAAACAATCTTTCTCCTCGCATCTGGTTTCAATAAGTTACAATTGTACGAAAAAACTCCCGAAGGCCTACGGGCATAGTACCTTATACCTAACTTTGTGAAACAACACTGTGGGGAAAACGTATTTCAACTAAAAACCGGTTTCACGAAGTTAGAAGTGTTTGGAAGCCCGGGTGGGAACAATGGGGATAGTGAGACATACTCAACTTTGTGAAACAACACTGTGATGAATCGGTTTGTCAACTAAAATCTGATTTCACTTAGAACTGTTTGTAAAACCATGTGGGGCCTATGAGAATAGTTCCATATACACAGCTCTGTGAAACAACACTATGGGGAAACCATATTTCAACTAATATCTCATTTCGTTAAGTTAAACTTGTTTGAAACACTTGTGGGGCCTAGGAAGATAGGGCCATATACTAAAGGCTGTCAAACAACATTGAGGGAAATCCATGTTTTAACTAACATCATGTTTCACTAAGTCACTAGTGTTTTAAAACCCCTGCAGGGAACTATGAGAAAACTGCCATACACTAAACTGTGTGAAAAAAAACATAAACAATCTTTGAGCTACTGTCTGGTTTGAAAAATATAGAAGAGTTTAAAACCCATGCAGGGCATAGATGGAAAGGGCCATATACTCTGAAACAACATTGTGATGTAACCGTCTTACAATTAACACCTTGATTCATTAAGTGAGAAGCCATTGAAATCCTAAGCGGGTACTACACAGAAAGTGTCATAGGCTCAACTCTGTAAAACAACACTATGGTGAAACATTCGTTCAAATATCATCTGCGATCACAAGTTAAAAATGTTAGAAAACCTATCTTGAGCTTGAACGGAAAGTATCTTACAAAGAAGTGTTTGAAAAGCATGCGGGAACTAAAACAAAAGAGCGATATACTCTGCCAAGAGACACTGTGGAGAAACAATATTTCTCTTAAAATCTGGTTTCAAAAAATTACAAGTCTATCAAAAGACACCCGCAAGAGTACAAGCGTAGTGCCATACACTCAAAACTCTGAAACAACAATGTGAGGAAGCCGACGTTCAAGTAACATGTGGTTTCACAAAGGAGTGTTTGAAAAACCATGTGGAGCCTAAGAGAATAGTTCGTACACTCAATTCAGTGAAACAAAACTGAGGGGTAACATTCAACTGTCAACTTGTTTCTTTAAGTTAGAAAGGATAGAAAAACTCTGTGAGTCCTAAGAAAAAGTTCTTTAGACACCACATTACAAAACAAAATTGAAGTGAAACCATCGTTCAAGTGTCGCCTTGACTCAGGAAGTTAGAAGTGCCTGAAAACCTGTGTGAGGCTTCAGCAAGAAGTGCACTTCGGGGAAACCAACTTTCGACTAACATCCCGTCTCACTGAGTTCGGAGTGTTTGAAATCGTATGCGGGGACGATGCAGAAAGTTCCATGAGTTCCACTCTGTCAGGCGGCACGTTGGGGAAACCATCTTTCAACTAACATCTTGTATCCCTCAGTGAGAAGTGTTTGAAAACCTATGCGGAGAAACATACGGAGGGTGACGCGCACCAGCCACTGGGAAAGAATCCTGTGGAGAACTCATCTTTCAATGAGCATCATGTTTCACTAAGGTGGAAGTGTCGCAACCCACCCCCCCCCACCCACCCCCCCGACCCTCCCGCCCCCGCGGGGCCTATGCCGAAAGTGCCATAAACTCAACCCTGTGAAACTGCACTTTGGGGGCAACCATCTTTCAACTAACATGTTGCATCAACAAGTTAAAAGTGTTTGAAAACCTATGCGGGGAACGATGTGGAAAGTGGCATGATTTCGAAACTCTGAAAGCATACTGCAGAGAAACCATCTCTCAACGAACATGTTGTTTGACTAAGTTAGAAGAGTTTGAAAACGTATGCGGACGTATCAGGTAGGTGTTGTCTAGTCAACCGTGGGAAACCACACTGTGGGGAAAGCGTCTTTCAACTAACATCTCCTTTGTCTAAGTAAAAGGGGGGGCGGTGAACAATTATGGGAGGCCTATACTGAAAAGTGCCGTATCCTCACCTCGGTCAAACTGCGCTTTGGGTAAACCATCTTTCAGTTAACACCGTGTCTCACAAAGGGAGAACCGTCTGAAACCCTATGTGGGGGCCTATGAAGAAAGCTCCACATACTCAATTCTGTGAAACCACGCTGCGGGGAAGTCATCTCTCCAGTGACATCTCGTTTCACTAAGTTACAAGTGATTGCACACCTGTGGGGCTTAGGTAGAAAGTGCCATGCGCTCAGTTGTATGGGCGGAGGGGCGGCGGAGGGGGAACCAAACACCTCCAATCCAAACAAACCCTGTGGTGATGAAATGGTCTTTCAACTAGTATCCTGTTTCACCGAGGGAAGGAACACTGTTGGAAACACCGCCCTCCCCCCCCCCCCCCGGGCGCCTACAAGGTAAGTACTGTATCGTCAAGAGTGTGAAAGAGCATGTTGAGTCAACCATCTTTTAAACGAGTCAACCATCTTTTAATGTTGCTCCAAGTTAGAAGTGTTGGAAAAACCTATGTGGGGGCCTAGGCGGAAAGTGCCGTAGGCTCAATTCTGGGAAACAGCACGCTAGGGAAAACCGTCTTTCGACTAACATCTCTTTAATTTCACAAATGGAGAAGGGTTTGGAAACCCATGCCGGGCCTGGGTGGAGAGGGGCCATATACTCATGTGTGTGAAACAGCACTGTGGGGGAAACAGCCATCTTCCCCTTAACACCTTGTTTCGCTAAGTGGAAGTCGAAAGCCTACGTGTGTCCTACAAGGAAAGTGCCGGGTACTCACCTCTGTGAAACCAAACCGTGGTGGAAAACATCTTTCGAATGACATCTTGTTTCACCAAATTAAAAATGTTGGAGAAAAATTGCGGGGCCTACACCGAACGTGCCTTGTACTCGAAACTATGAAACACTCTGGGGAACTCTCTGTTTCCATCTTAGTTCACGGAGATGGAAGTGTTTGAAAATCGATGCAGGTCCCATGCAGATCGTGTCATACCCTGAACTCTGTGAGACAACACTGAAGGGAAACCATCCTTCAACTAGCTTTTTCATTGTGCATAGGTACAAAGGTTTGAAACCCCTAAGCAGAGCCTGCAAGGAGATGGTTATATACTCAAATCTGCAAAACACCACGGTCGGGAAACCCCCTTGCAACTACCATCTGGTTTCCCCTAAGTTAGAAGTGTTTGAAACCCCAGGGGAAGCCTAACGGTGAAGTGCCCCATATTCAACTGTGAGAAACAAAGGTGTGTGTGGTAGATCCATCTTTCAACTGCCATGTGGCCTCACTGATTTTAAAGGGTTTGGAAGCTATTCAGGTGTCTCTGCGGAAGGGCCGCCTACGCAACTCGGTGACACAACGCAGTGGGGAAAGCCTCTTCTGACTCTAATGTGGTTTCACTAAGGTAGACGTGTGTAAAAAGCATCCGGAGACGACACCCAAAGTTCCACCTGCTCAACCCTATGAGACACTGTGGGGAAACCCTCTTTCCACTCCCGTCTCGTTTCCCAAAGTTACAAGTCTTTGGAAACGCATGCAGGGCCTGCGCCGAAAGTGCCGTATGTTCAACTCTGTGAAGTAAGATTCTCCACGGGGAATCCATGTTTCAACTAACTTCGCGTTTCACTTAGTTCATTCGAAGTGTTTGAAAACCTTGGCGGATTCTATGCAGAAGGTGCCACCTGCTCAACTCGGTGGAACACTATGGTGAAACCGTCTTTCTAATATCACCTGGCTTCACTTGTGAGACGTGTTTGAAAGCCTATGCGGGGCCTATGCAGAAAGTTGTTGTTTCCAAGAGTTGAGCCCATGGCACTTTCATAGCTCCCCGCGCCGGTTGGTAAAACGCTGACTTAGCCAAACGACGTCAGTTCAAAGATGGTTTCCCCACAGTGTCGCTCGACAGAGTTGAGTTTAGTTTAGTGTCTCAGAGCCCTTTCCTCTTCTTTGAACTAGGGAGTCTGGCCAAGTTCTTGTCACTCTGGGATAGGCTGTACCACAGGGTCCCTCAAAGTCTCAGTCTCAGTACCCTGTTGACAAAGATAAGCCCAGGGCATTTCCAGGTGTCCACCAGGAATGTTTGCATATAGTCAGGGTGAGAGATATCAGGAAGGAGCTTATCCTCCCTTCTGGAACAAGAGGAGCATGGAGCTAGACCATTCATTCCCAGCTGTTTCCCATTCTCAGCTGAAATGAAAACCATTGGGCCTGTGTGTAGCCATCCCAACTCCTGGCTGTATTGATAAATACGTCTTGGTCCCCAGGCAAGGCTAATGAGGCTGTCCGCCACATAGTGAGTGCCCAGCCATTCCCAATGAGCTCTGACTCTGGTCTGTGCTAACCAAGAGCAATCAGTTTCTGATATCCCAAAGGAAAGATTGCTTTCCTGGGAGTACTTGGTGTTTGGATGCTTGATCAAAGACATGATGGTTATCCAACTTGTCCCAGTCCGTGGCTGTAAAAGATGCTTTCACTGTGAAGCGCCGTTGGTTCACCCATGCACAGTATTCTCAAGGACGTGCTTAGCTCTGAGAGACACCATTCAAGAACCACAGCCCAGTTTTAAACACTTAAGCACAAACCCACTCCCCTTGAATCACTGCTGCCTCTATCCACTGATAGGATAGGAAGGGAAAACAGTCAAATCCCAAAGCTTTCCTTCTCTTTCTCAAGTAAGGATACAGGCCTCTTGCCATGAGGGCTCCCACTGTAAACAGTGGAAGCTTCCCTTTACCCTAGCGCATATGTGTTTCTTATTGCTGAGACAGTCCGCTTGCCAGGAGATTGTACTAGTCATTTCATCCGCAGACTTAGCCCATTATCATCTCTCATAGGAACACTGACCCTTTTCCTCCTTTTTGTGTGTTAATTTTTATTCTTGAGAGAGAGGGAGGATGAAAGAGTGTGTGCATGTGGTGAGGGGTAGAGACGGAGGGATAGATGGCCCCAAGCAGGCTACGTGCTGACAGGAGAGAACCTGATGTGGGGGTCAAGCTTGCAAACCATGAGATCATGACCTTAGTGATAATCCGATGCTTAACCAACTGAGACACTCAAAAGCCCCATACTTTTCCTCTTTTTAATTTTTTTAAATATTTGTTTAATTTTGAGAGAGAGAGAGAGAGAGAGAGAGAGAGAACGACCAGGGGGAAAGGCTGTGAGAGAGAGAGAATCTTAAGCAGGCTCCAGTCTCTGAGCTGTCAGCACAAAACCCGACATGGGACTCTAATAACGATGAACTGCAAGATCATGACCTGAGCCAAAACCAAGAGCCAGAGGATTAAGCAAATGAGTCACCTAGGCGCCCCCTTTTACTCTTTTTGAAACTAGAATCTGCCATGGACAAATTGGAGCCCATGGTTCAGAGTAAATCCCTCTGATTTTAATTGGGGATTCGCATGAGTTCTTGAGACAGCAGAATAGGTTGGGCCATAGGAGCCCTGCACTGTGCCTTCAAGATCTATATTGACAACATTCCATGTAAGTCAGTGGACAGCACTCAGCACAGAATATTTGTGTGTAGCCCAAGGTGTTGGAAGGCAACTCACCTCACTTCTGGGGCAAGGGCAAATTGAGGGAGACATTACCTTCTCAGCTTTCTTTCATTCTCACCGAAAATGAAACTTTGGCCATTCAGAAAGCCATTCCTATCCCATTGCTATTTGCTAATTAGGACTTGGTTTGCAGGCTGGGTGGGTCAGTGAGGCTGTCAACCACACAGTGTGCTCCTAAGAGATTGGTGGTGAGTTCTCACACTGCTTCTGTGCTAACCAAGAGTAATTAGTTTCTGACAACCCACGGGAAAGATTGCCCTGTGGTCAGAGAGCATTTAGTGCCTGGCTTCAAATTCTGAAGAGCACATAATCCATGCATACAAGTTATGTTCCAGGGCCTAGTCAGTGCAGACAGTGGCTCTTCAAAACTTAATGCACCACAGGAATGGTTCTAAACACTTGAGCAACAGCCTGACATATGGACCCACTACCCCTGAATCTCTGCTGCCTCTATCCTCTGTAAGGAAGGACAGGAAACACAGCCAAGGCCAGAAGCTTTCCCTCCCTTTCAGAAGGAAATATGCAGACCGCTTGCAGACTGGGCGTTCAGGAAGTTTCCCTTTAGAGGTTTAGTTTGTCTCTGGCGACAGGTGTTTCTTACTCCTTAAGACTTTGACAAGAAATTGTCATCCTAGACACTTCATTGCACTCTGTGTCCCATTCTCATCAATAACGAAGCACCTTGACCTTCCATATTTCCATTTCAATGAATACTTTTTTTTTCTGTTTGCAGTCTTTTCTCTCTTGGTGTCATTCACAGCCAGTGTCTCAGAGAAGTAGCCTTTCCTTTAAGTTGTGGAATCTGGCCAAGTCCTGATGTCTCTAGCATACTTGGCATGCATCACCCTTCACTGTGTGCCTTTCAGAAGCGTGTGGACAATGGAAGGCATAGGGCCCTTGAAGGTGCCCAGCAGAGTGTCCCTGTGTAGGCAATGCCAGGGTTTGGGAGGGAGCTGGCCTTTCTTCTGCTTGAAGGAGAAACCAGGCTAGACCTTTCATTCCCAGCCTTATCCTAATCTCCTCTGTAATGTAGAAGCTTGGCCTTCCTTATAGCCCTTCCCAGCAAATTTCTTTTTTCACAAATAGGTCATGGGTCACAACCGGGTGGGATTGGTCTTTCAGCCACACAACCAACATCCAGGATATGTGATGCATTGCCACTCTGGTCCTGCAGAATGTCACAGCAATCAGTTCCTTCATCCCAAAGAATGACCCTCTTGTCCATGAGCGCCTGTTGCTTGACTGGCCCAGGTAATCTCTGTGATGGGTAGCCACCTTGCCTCCATCCCCTGGTTTATTGAATTGTCTTCATTCTCTAAGGCTGATGGATGCGGCATGCATAGTAGACTGCCGGAAAATTTAGCTTAAAAAAGCCCTCACAGGGAATACTGCACCATGAATTGGTTAAAAAACAACCTACAGCACCCTCAGGAGCACTAACTGTTACCAATGAATCACCTCCCTGAGGTTTGGGGAATACAAAGGAGCCAAGGTCAGGAGCCTTCCTTCTCTTTCTGAAAGAAAGGTGCAAACCTTTTGCCACCTGGGCACCCAGGAGCATGCAATGGGTGTTTCCCTTTGCCCCTACCCACAGGTGTTTCTTACTATAGACAACAGCTTCTCCAGAGATTGTGTTGTGCACATCTTTGTCAGCTTCATTCTGCTCTCCTTTGTAATGAAGTACTTTGCCCTCTGTCGATTTATTTCCCTCCTTTTGCTCTTTTTTTTCAAACTAGGATCTTGCTGGAGTCCATTCAGAATCAATGTCTCTGAGCAAAATCCTTTACTTTAAACTGGGGACTCTGGCTGTGTCCTGGTGATTCTGGCATAGATTGGCAACAGGACCTCTTGTAAATTCCCATGAGAACTCTGTTCACAATGAGAGGCCTAGGGCATATGAAGGTGCCAAGTTGGGTGTGGGTGGATGTGTGTAGAAGATCCCAAAGGTTTGGGGAGGGACTGGTCTTACACAGGCAGGAAAGAGAAATGAAGGTAGATATACATGCCCAGCATTACCCCATTCCCATATGTAATGTATGCCCTGGTTTCCTTTGTAGCCATTCCCACCAATTTGCTATTATATAAATCCTTGGTCACATTCAGGGAAAACTGCGTTTCCACTCACTTTGCACAAGCAGAGACCAAAGACTGGTGCTAAACTCCCACGTTGGTCCTTTGCTATGTGAGAGCAAACAGTAACTTCAAATCAAAGGAAGGATGGCCTTCTTGTCCCTGAGTGCTTGGTTCTTGGTAAGCTCTGGTAAGTGCAGTGAAAGATAGACATGCCTTCGTTCTGTGTCATACAGGATTTTTACATGCACACTATGCTTCAGAACATAGAACCAAAAGGGCCCTTTCAGGAACACTGCATCAGGTCCAGGCTCCAAACACTTTATCACCAGCTAGATGGAGAAACTCCTTACCTCAAAATCAATGGTGCTTCTCTTTCCTGTTGGGAAGGACAGGAAAAACCACAATTTCCAGCTTTTCCTGTTTGTTAATGAACCAAGCAGAGCTCCTGCAGAATTTTACTCTTCGGTGTAGCCAATGGAGTTTTTCTTTTACACTAGCCCTCAGGTCTTTCTTACTCCCCAGCCAGCCAGCCTCACAGAAGATAGAAGTGGGCACTTAATTCTAACTTTAGCCCATTTTCTTCCGTAATGAAGACCTTTGGTCCTCAGGTTGCCTATTTGCATTGTGTGGCTCTTTTTTTCAAACCAGGTTCTACCTGGGAGCCTTTCAGAGAAAGAGACTCAGAAGAATGTACCCTGTGTACACTTGAACCTTCCAGGATCCAAGGGTCTGTGTCAGGTATAGAGCCCAGGTTCAAACACTGGTGGTGAGTTCCCAGTCAGTTCCTGAGCCATTTGACAGCTCTCAGTGTCTGGTATCCCAGAGGAAAGCAGGCCCCTCTGTCCCTGGATGCTTGACGCTTAGAGTAATTTCAAGGATGTGAAGCCAGCTGGCCTCCCTCTCCTGGCTGACAGAGGTGCCTTCGTCCTGCAGAGTAGATGGTTCATGTATGTTCAGTCTGATTCAGGCCGTGATTAGTGCCCATAGGGACTTTGAAGTGAGTATCAGATCCAGGCCGGGTTCTAACCCTTGACCGTCAGCCAGGAGCTCCAAACAGCCACTGCTTTATCACTGCTGCCCATTTCCTCTGATGGTAACGGGCAAGAAACAGACCCAAATCCAAAGCTTTTCCTCTTTTTCTGAAGGAATAATGCCGACATTTTGCCGATAGGACTCCTGGGTGTAGCCTGTCAAGTATTCTCTTCACCAAAGTCCACATGTCCCGCTTATTCCTGAGAGAGCCAGCTTGCAAGGAGATGGCATTGGTCACTTCATTCTCCACATGATCCCATTCTCATTCCTAGTGAGGAACTCTGGCCCTCTGTGGATCTATTTTCACCCTATTGCTCTAATTTCACACTTGTTCCTCTCTGAGATCCATTCCATGTAGTCTCTCAGAGGAATATCGTTGGGTGTTCAGCTGGACACCCTCGTCTCAACCTTGTGACTGTGTAATAGGTTTGGCCACAGGACCCTGGCAAGTTGATGTCATAACCATGCAGGCATGGTTATGGAGGTCTAGGGCATTGGAAGGGCCCAGGCTAGAACACTTGCAAATAGTCTGGGCAGAGGACTGGGAAGGGAGATAGACACCTTTCTTGGCTGAGGGAACATGAATTTACACAGCCCCTTTCCAAATTGTTCCCATTCCCATTGGATATTTGGAACTTTGGCCCTCCTTGTGGACACTCCTTTCCCATGGCTCTTTGTCTATTTCCCTGTTTAGACTTAAGTGCCATAGAGCTGTCAGTCAACTCACGCCGAGGGATGGCTTGTCACACCAGCCCGTGCATGTTGGAGGTGGGTCCCAATAAAGGCAGCCCAACCACTACTAATGACAGCACTGCACTTAGTGTTGGATTTACCTTCCATCTGGGCGTTGGCTTTACCTTCCATCTGGTGTTTACCAGTTCACTTATCCCAGCCCACGATGGGAAGATTAAAGTGCTCTCGCATGTGTGCCCTCATGTGAAATGGATAGGCATGATATGATGTGGTGAAGAAAGCCAGAGATAACTTATATTGAGGATGATCTGAGTCAAGATGCTGGCCAGTGTGCAATATGCCTGGAAGAAATGCAGAGGGTGGTACTAGAGCAAGTTTGCCTTGTCTATTCATATATCATTAGGGTTGCATGGGTTTGAAATAAATACTTCTTGCCCTGAGCATCATTCAAATACTGTAAGAAATTCCCATTTTATACTTCTTCTTGTCTTTTCAAGATGCTTGAAACCCAAGAGGCTCTGAAGGTCTTCTGTGGCGAAAAAACAAAACCACAGGCCTACTTGGCCAGAAATCTGAGATCTGTGAGACTCCTGCAGAGATGAACCATCACACAGGGAAAACGATGCTGCTGAAGAACCAGGGGCCCTTAAGCCAAACATCTGCCACAGTCACAATGACTAGACAAGAATCCCAGGTCAGGGCCCAGTATATGTCTGTAAGAGTTAAAAAAGAGCAAAGGGGTGAACATGGATAGAGAAGCCAGAGTTCTGTATCAGGGATAATGATACAGGCCCAGGGTTTAAGAATAGCTTTGCTACATATCCCAAAAAATCTTTCTAAAACCCTCTTTCAGCAAGGGACTTTTCAGCAGTAAAGCACAAGTGTCGATACAGAGGGGTGGTGAGGAAAGTGTTACTCTATATGTCTATGTGGGACAAGAATATCACTCGAAGCACAGTAATGCTTTGGGCACTTCACCATGGGACCTTTACCTGTGGCTAATACAGAATGATTTTTAAAGGTTTTATTTAATTTTCCGTTAGGTAACATACAGTGGAATACTTTCAGGTCTAGAATTCAGTTGTTTCAACTTTCCACAAATCCCCGTTGCATATCACAAAGTGTACTTTCATTCCCATCTCCTGTATAACCAATCCCCACACCCATCTCTCCTCTGGTAAGTATCATCTTGTTCTCTAGAGTTAAGAGTATGTTTCTTGTTTTGCCACTCTTTTTTCCACCATGATTATTTGTTTTTTTTCTTACATTCTACATCGGAGTGAAATCATACAGTATAAGCCTTTCTCTTACAGAATTATTTCACCTAGCATATTCCCGAGCTCCATCCATATCACTGCAAAGGAAAATTTCATTCTCTTTCACGGCTGCATAATATTCCATTATATGCATATATACACATACTTCATCACCTCATGTGTATATACATATATACACATAACTCCTCTCCATTCATTCCTCAGCCAATGGATATTTGAGTCCTTTCCATAACTGGATATTTTTTACTGTGCTGCTAAAAACCTTGGGGTGCCTGTATCCCTTTGAATTCTTTTGTACCCTTTGGGTAAATACTTCTTAGGGCAATTGCTGGATTATAGGGCAACTGTAGGTTTTAGGTTAGGCAATTTTATAAGTTAATTTATTTGAGAGGGAAAGAGAGATGGGAAGGGGCAGAGAACGATGAAGAGAGAGTCGCAAGTGCACTCCATGCTGCCAGTGCAGAGCCCAACAAGGGCTCCGTCCCATGATTGTGAGATCTCAGCTTGAGTGGATATCAATAGTCAGTTCCCTAACTGACCTTGCCACCCAGGTGCCCCAGGGCAGCACATTTGATGAAACATTGTACGGTTTTCCAGAGTGGC
The DNA here is from genome assembly GCF_018350215.1 of Panthera leo. Taxonomy (NCBI): domain Eukaryota; kingdom Metazoa; phylum Chordata; class Mammalia; order Carnivora; family Felidae; genus Panthera; species Panthera leo. The sequence continues at coordinate 107,287,443 of NC_056686.1, forward strand.
TGCACCTGTTTGCATTCTCACCCACAGTGTCAGAGGGTTTCCCTGTCTCCCCATCCTTGCCAAAACGAGTTTTTCCTCATGTTGCAAAATTTAGCCCTACTTAGAGACAGGTAGTGATATCTTATTAGAGTATTGATTTGTATTTCCCTGATGATGAGTAATGAGCCTCTTTTCATGTGCCTTTGGGGAAAGGGTCACCTTGCGTGTTCCCCTGTGTGCTCCTCTCCCTCTCCCTCTCTCCTCAATGAGGGCGTCTTTGCCCCTGAAGCTCCCTTGATATATTTCTCCCCCAACACCCCCTCTCTGCACTTCCTAACTTCTTGGATGTGGCTTCTTCTCTCCTTGTAGATGTGGAATTTGTTCTCTCAGTCCTCAGGTGGCCTTCTGGGGTATTTAGAATGATTTGCTAGTGATCCAGCTATGTTCCAGGAATGAAACTGCAGAGCTGCCATGCTTGTTCTCCCAACACACACTAATAATGTTTCAACAATCTGCCTTATGAGATGTATGTGAAAGGCTACATGAAAGACACTTGAGCAGTGTCATTTCAGGCAGTAAGCCACCAGGCGTGGGTGACACCTGGTAGGTGTTTTGAGGGGTACATGTGGGGTGTGTGTGGTATAGGATTGGAGTGGTTGTGGTTGAGTGCATGATCCTGTTCTCTATGGATGGTACGTGTGTTGTATTTGCGATGTATCGCACTTTTGTGGTGAGCCTTGTGTGTTTATGGCGTGTCGGTGGTTTGTAGTTGGTGTTTGTGTCTTTCTGTGTGCTGTAAGCGTGGTATATATGCCGTGATTGTACCATATATGTCATGTGTGTATGCTCCACATGTAATGTATATTCGTGTGTGGTCTTTGTATGGCGGGTGTGTTTTCTATCTGGTGCATGTGTGGTTTTGTGGTATGGCATAACAGCTGGAGTTTGTATGTGTGGTGTGTGGTGTCTCTATGTCATACAGGTATGGATTACCATGGTGGGTTTATTGTATATGTGGTGTCTGTGTAGTATAAATGTGTTTGTGTCATATATGTTTGGCATGGATGTGGTGTATAGATGGAGTGTTTTGTGTGGAATATGTGTTTTGAGTGTGTATGCATGTGTGTGGTATGTGTATTACGTGTAGTAAACTCTGTGTGGAAGATACCTGTGTTACATGTATGTAGTGTGTATGTGGTGAATGGGTGAGGTGTGTTTATGTATTAGTGTATCATGTGACGTATGTGTACTATCCGTTGCTGTGTGTTCATTGTAGGAGTGGTGTAGCTGCGTAGTATATTTGTCAAATTTGTGCAGTGTGTGTGGTGTCTGTGTAGCTTATGTGTAGAGGAGGTGGCACTTGCCTTCTCTGTGGTGTACGTTTAATGTGTGTGGCATGTATGTGAACTGTGTGTGATGTACGAGATGTTGTTTGGAAATTGTGTGCTGTATATGTGTTCAGTGTGGTAATGTGGGAGGGTTATAAACGTGGGTGTGTGAGGCATGTGTGATCTGTGTTGGATATGTTTGTGGCATATGCGTGGTGAGTGTGTGGTGTATATGTGGTGTGTGTCATGTATGTACGTGTGATGTAGGTGTGTATCTAGTATGAATGTGGCTAATGCGGTGTGCAAGGTGTGTGTCTGCAGGATGTGCGTGTGTGTTATAAGTGTCTTGAGTGTAAGGTACGTGTGGTTGTGTGTGGTGTATTTTCATAACTATTTTTGTGTTGTGTGTGTACTGTGGAATGTGTGATATACGTGTGGGTTTTTGTGTAGTTCATTCGTTGTGTGCATGTTGATTGAAAGATGGTTTCCCCGAGGTGTAGTTTGACAGAGTTAAGTATAGGCAATTTCTGCATAGCCCCCGCATGGGTTTTCAAACAATTCTAACTCAGTGAAACAAGATTCTAGTTAAAAGATTGTTTTCCCTCAGTGTTCTTTCACTGAGTTGAGTATATGGCACTGACCTTGTAGGCCCCGCATAGGTTTTCAAACAGTTCTCAGTGAAACAAGATGTTAGTTGAAATACGGTTTCCCTACAGTACTGTCTCACAGGTCAAGTAAATGACAAGTTCCACGTCACTTTCTGCAATTCTAACCTAGTGATACAAGATCTTGAAAAATGGTTTACCCAAAGGGCATTTTGACAGAGTTGTGTATACGGCACTTTCCTCATAGGCCCCACAGAGGTTTTCAAATACTTATAACTTAAAAAAAAAAACAGACGTTAGTTGAAATATGTTTCTCCACAGTATGTTTTCTCAGAATCAAGTATATGTCACTTTTGTCATCATTCCCAAAATTTTTCCAAAGTTTTAACATGGTGAAACGAGATAATTGAAAGATGGTTTCCCCAAACATGATTGAAAGATTTGAGTGTATGGCACTTTCCTCATAAACCCCTACAGGTTTTCAAACTGTTCTCAGTGAATTAAGATGTTAGTTGAAAGATGGTTGGTTTCTCCACAGTGTGGTTTCACAGATTTGAGTGTATGGCATTTTCCGTGTAGGCCTCAATGGGTTTCAAACACTTCCAAGTGAGTGGAAGTGGATATTGGAAAGATGGCATCCCTAAAGCTCAGAGTATACGGAACTTCACGCATAGTCCCTGTAAAGTTTTTCAAACCATTCTAACTTATGGAAACCAGATGTTAGTTAAAAGGTGGTTTACCCAGAGTGTCCTTTCACACTGTTGACTATATGACACTTATCTTGTAGGCGCCACATAGTTTTCAGTTTTCTCTTAGTGAAACAAGATATTTGTTGAAAGACCATTTCACCATAAAGTCTTTTTCACATAATTGAGTATATGGCACTTTCTACATAAGCCCCATTGATTTTCAAACACATTCTAACTTAGTGAAACATGTTAGTTGTAAAATGACTTACCAACACTGTTGTGTCACAGAGTTGAGAATATGGCACTTTCTGCACAGACTCCGAATAGATGTTATTTGAAAGATCATTTCACCACACCATTGTTTCTCACAGTTGAGTATTACCAGTTAGGCTTCTCTTACGTTTTCAAACAATTCTAACTTAGAGAAACCAGATAGTAGCTGAAAGCCCGTTTCCCCACAGTGTTTTTTCAGTGTTGAATGCATGGCACTCTCCACATAGGCCTTTCATGTGTTTTCAATCACTTGTAACGGTGAAACCAGATGTTAGGAGAAAGATTGTTTCCTGACAGGGTTGTTTCACAGAGTTCAGTCTGGCATTATCGACGTAAGCCCCGCATGGTTTTCAAACACCTTCAACATGGGGAAGCAAGGAATTAGTTGGAAGATGGAGTCCCTACATGTGTTCTATCACAAGGTTGACTATAATATGGTGCTTTCCACATAGACCCGCATAGTTTTCAAACAATTTTCACTTAGCAAAACCAGATGTTGAAATATTTTCCCACACTTTTTTCATAGTTAGCATATGGCAATTTCCGTGTAGACCTGACATAGGTTTTCAAAAACTTAATTAGGTGAAACCTTGGCCTATTTGAACGACGGTATCCCCACATGTTGTTACAGTTGAGTGTGTGGCACTATCTGCATAGGCCTCGCATGTGTATTCAAACCCTTGTAATTTAGTGAAACTTTATGTGAAAGATTGTTTTCCTGAGTGTTGCTTCACTGAGTTGAGTATATGACCCCTTTCTCTGTAGGCCCCACGTAGGTTTTCAAACTCTTTGTGAAATGACTTGTTAGTTAAAGATCCTCTCACCACACTTTTTCAGAGGTAAGTATGTAGCAATTTCCTCATAAGCCCTGTGTGGATTTTCCAACACTTATAACTTAGTGAAACAAGATGCTATTTGAAAGATGTTTCCCCACACTGTTACATTGTGTATATGGCACTTTCTTTGTAGGTCCTGCATGGATTTTCAGACACTTCCAACTTCATTGATCCCGTCGTTAGTTGAAAGATGGTTTCTCTACAATTTTTCACAAAGATGAGTATATGGCTCTTTCATTATACCTCTAAGTCTAAGATTTCAACATTTCTTTCTCAGGGAAACATGATGTTAGTTGACAGATCTCTCTCCACAGTGTTGTTTCGGTGAGTTAAGTATATGGCACTTTCCCTGCAAAGCCTGCCTGGGTTTTCAAACACTTCTAATTTAGAGAAAACTGATGTCAGTTGAAAGATGGCTTCACCACAGTTTTTTTTTTTTTTTTTCCCACAGTTTACTCATAGGCCCTGCATAGGTTTTCTAACACTTCTCAGTTAAACAAGATGTTAGTTGAAAGAATCTCCACAGGATTCTATCACAGTGTCTTGTACATATTACTCTCCACATCGTCCCCCACGTGAGTTTTCAAACAGTTCTAAGTGAAACTTGTTAATGGAAAGATTGTTTCCGCAAAGTGCATTTTGAAACAGTTGAGTATAAGGCACTGTTGACATAGGCGTTGCATTGTTTTCCCAACTCATAATTTAGGAAACGAGATGGTAGCTGAAAGATGGTTTCTGCACAGTAATTTTTTCACAATCGAGTGTATGTCACTTTCCACATAGCTCCCAGCATAAGTTTTGAAACCATTCCTAGTGAAACAAATTAATTGAAAGATGGTTATCCCACGATGTTTCAAAGAGTTGAGTATACAGAACTTCCCACTAGGTCCCTCATGAGTTTGTAAACTCTTCTAAATTACTGAAATCCAATGGCAGTAGGTAAATGGTTTCACTTCATTGTTGTTTCACAGAGTTAAGTATATGGCACTTCTCTCATAGTTACATAAGTTTTCCATCACTTCTAAATTAGTGAAACCGGCTGATGAAAGATGGTCCTCCATAGTGTTGTTTCACAGATTTCGGTATACAGCACTTTCTGCATAGGTCCCGACTTGGTTTTCAAACAACTCTTCCTTAGTGAAACCAGATGTTAGGTAAAAAATTGTTTCCCCACAGTGCTGTTTCATAGAGTTGAGTATATGGCAACTTCCCTGTAGGCCCCGCAAAGGTTTTCAAATTCTTCTAGCTATGTGAAACGAGAAGTTACTTGAAAGATGGTTTCAGCAGACTGCTCTTTCACACAGTTGAATGTATGGTGCTTTCCTCATAAGCTCTGCATAAGTCTCAAACATTTTTATCTTAGTGAAACAAGATGTTAGCTGAAAGATATTTCCCCACAGTGTTTCATACAGCTGTGCATATGGAGCTTTCTAGGTATTCGCCCCTCATGGGTCTTCAAACCCTTCTAACTTCCAGATATTAGTTGATAGACGGTTTCACCACACAGTTGTTTCACAGGGTTGAGTACATGGCACTTTCAATGTAAGCCCCACAGCGGTTTTCAAACACTGCTAATGCAGTGGAAGAGGATTTTGGTTGAAAGATGTTTTCCACAGTGTTATTTTTCAGAGCATATGACACTTTATTCATAGGTTTTCTTCTAACAGTGAAACCTGATGTTAGTTGAAAGATGGTTTCTCCACAGTAATGTTTCAGCGTCGAGTATGTATCATTTTCCTCATAAGATTTCAAACACTTCTCTTTCAGTGAAACGGGATGTTAGCTGAAAAATGGCTTACTTACGGAAAGTGCCATATACTCAATGCTGTGTAAAATGACTGCAGAAAAATCTTTCAGGTAAAAACTTGTTTCACAAAGTTAGAAGTGTTGAAACCCTAAACATATAAATATAAACAAAGTCGCCCTTTACTCACTTTGCCAAATATTGTAAACAAACCACTTTTCAAATAACATCTGGTTCAACTAAGTTGCAAGTGTGAAAACGCTTGCGGAGCCACATAGATACTGCCAATTACTCAACGCTGCGAAACACCAGTGTGATGATGGCTTTTATCAAACATTCGGTTTTACTATAAATTTTTTGAAAACCCATGTGGGGACTGAACCAAAAGTGCGATACACTAAAGTGTATTGAACACTGTGGGTAAGCCACATTTTCACTAAAATTTTGTTTCAATAAGAAGTGTTTGAAAACCCACGCAGGGCTTATGCAGAAATGCTTGAACGCAACTCTGTGAAACAATAGTGTGGTGATAGCATCTTTCAACTAATGTCTCATTTCACAAAGTTAGAATAGTTTTAAAATCTATGCAGAACCTACATGAACAGTCCCATATACCCAACTCTGTGAAACAAAATGGTGGCAAAGAGTCTTTCACCTAACATTTGGTTTCAGGAAATGAGAACTGCTTGAAAATCTATGGGAAGCCTACAGGGTAAGGACCATAAACTCAACTCTGTGAAACCACACTGTGGTGAAATCGTCTTTCAAGTAACATCTATCTGATTTCAGAAAATGAGAAGTGTTTGAAAATCCATGCAGGGTCTGGGAGGAATGGGGATCTATATTCAACTCTGTGAAACAACACAGTGGGGAAACCGTCTTTCAACTTAAAACTGGTTTCACTAAGTTAGAAGTGTTTGAAACACCATGCGGAGCGTATGAGGATAGTGCCACATACTCAGCTCTGTGAAACAACACTATGAGGAAGCCATCTTTCAACTAAAATCTCATTCTAGGAAGTTAGACTTGTTTCAAAAGCAATGTAGGGCCTATGCATAAAGTGCCATATACCCAACTCTGTCAGACAGCACTGGGTTATCCATCTTTGAACTAACATTGTGCTTCATTAGTTAATATAGTGCTTTAAAACTTATTGGGGGAACTATGTGGGCAGTTCCATACACTCAACTCTGTGAAACAAAAACCTGGTGAGACCATCTTTGAACTACTGTCAGATTTCAAAAATTGAGAGGTGTTTGAAAACCCATGCAGGGCCTAGGTAGAAGGAGCCATATCCTCAACTCTGAAACAACACTGTGAGGTAACCATCACTCAATTAACACCTTGTTTCACTGAGAAGAGTTTGAAAACCTATGCTGGTTTTACACAAAAAAGTGCCATAAACTCAAATCTGCCAAAGAAAAATGTGGGGAAATAGTCTTTCGCCTAACATCTGGTTTCAGGAAGTGAAAACTGAAAACCTATGTGGGGCCTACAGAGTTAGGGCCATATGTGAAATCACTCTATGGTGAAAACGTCTTGCAAATAACATTTATCTTATTTCAGAAATTGAGAAGTGCTTGAAAACCCATGCAGGGCCTAGGTGGAAGGGAAAATATCCTCAAATCTGAAACACTGTGAGGTAGCCATCTTTCAATTAACACCTTGTTTACTGAGAAGTGTTTGAAAACCTATGCAGCTTCTACACAGAAAGTGCCACATGCTCAAATCTGTAAAACAACACTGTGGTGAAACCGTCTTTCAAATAACATCTGGGTGCACTTGTGGGAAGCGTTTCAAAAACAATGGGGGCTTATGCGGAAAATGCCATATATAAAACTTGGTCAGGCAGCTTTTGGGGAAACCATCATCTTGTTTCACCAATGTAGAAAGGTTTGAAAAACTTTACTAAGAGTGATGAGGAAAGTGACAAATTCCCGACTCTGTGAAAATATACCATGGAGCAAGCATCTTCCAACTCACATCTTGTTTCTCTAAGTTCAAAGTGTTTGAAATCCTATGAAAGGTCTAACAGCAATGTGCCATATACCCAACTGTGTAAATAAACATAAATGTGGTGAAATGATCTTTCAACTAATATCTGGTTTACTCAGTTACAACTGTTTGAAAACACATGCGGGTCCTAGGTGGATAGTGCCATACACTCAATGAAACAACACTGTGGTGAAACCCACTCTCAACTAACTTCTCATTGCACAGAGTTACAAACGTTTGCAAACCTAAGTGGAGCCTACACGGAAAGTGCCATATACTCAAGTCCATGAAATAACACTGTGGGGAAACCATCTTTCAAATAACATCTGGTTTCCCTAAGAAGCATTTGAAAACCCACGTGGAGCCTATGTAGAAAGTTCATTATACTCAAATCTATCAGGCAGAACTTTAAGAAAACTATGTTTTAATTAACCTCTTGTTTTACTAAGTTACAAGTATTTGAAAACCATTCAGTCATACAACAAAAGAGCCATATCCCTAACTTTAGGAAATACCATGGGGATCCCATCTTTCCACTAACAGCTCATTTCACAATATTAGAGATGTTAGTAAACCCATTCAGGGCCTACACAGAAAGTGCCATATACTGACCTCTGTGAAAACAGAGTGGTGAAACAATCTTTCAACTAATATTTGGTTTCATTGAGTTAAAATTGAAAACTTTGCGGGACCCGTGAGAAAAGCACAATGTATTAACCCTGTGATAGAAGACTGAGGGGAAACCATATTCCAACTAAAATGTTTCATTGTTACAAGTGTGTGAAAAGCATCCAGAGACTACAAAGTGCCATACACTCAACTTTGTGACCCAACACTGTGGGGAAACCATCTTTCAACTAACATCTTGTTTCCCAAAAATGGTGTTTGAAGACCCATGTAGAATCTGCGTCAAAAGTGCGAGGTAGTCAACTCCTTTAAACAGCACTGTGGGGAATACATGTTTCAACTATCTTCTAATTTCACTTAGGAGTGTTGGAAAACCTATGAAATTTCTATGCAGAAAGTGACAAAGACTCAAATATGTAAAACAACACTGTGGTGAAACCATCTTTCAAATATATCTGGGTTCACTGGTTAGGAGTATTTGAAAACTTATGCGGAGCCTACATGGAAAGTATCTTGCACTCACTCTGTCAAGCAACACACTGGGGAAGCTGTCCTTCAATTAATACCTTATTTCACTAAATTAGATGTGTTTGAAAACCATGCGGGGCCTACAATGAAACTGCCATAGACTCACCTCTGTGAAACAACACTCTGGGGAAACAATCTTTCTCCTCGCATCTGGTTTCAATAAGTTACAATTGTACGAAAAAACTCCCGAAGGCCTACGGGCATAGTACCTTATACCTAACTTTGTGAAACAACACTGTGGGGAAAACGTATTTCAACTAAAAACCGGTTTCACGAAGTTAGAAGTGTTTGAAAGCCCGGGTGGGAACAATGGGGATAGTGAGACATACTCAACTTTGTGAAACAACACTGTGATGAATCGGTTTGTCAACTAAAATCTGATTTCACTTAGAACTGTTTGTAAAACCATGTGGGGCCTATGAGAATAGTTCCATATACACAGCTCTGTGAAACAACACTATGGGGAAACCATATTTCAACTAATATCTCATTTCGTTAAGTTAAACTTGTTTGAAACACTTGTGGGGCCTAGGAAGATAGGGCCATATACTAAAGGCTGTCAAACAACATTGAGGGAAATCCATGTTTTAACTAACATCATGTTTCACTAAGTCACTAGTGTTTTAAAACCCCTGCAGGGAACTATGAGAAAACTGCCATACACTAAACTGTGTGAAAAAAAACATAAACAATCTTTGAGCTACTGTCTGGTTTGAAAAATATAGAAGAGTTTAAAACCCATGCAGGGCATAGATGGAAAGGGCCATATACTCTGAAACAACATTGTGATGTAACCGTCTTACAATTAACACCTTGATTCATTAAGTGAGAAGCCATTGAAATCCTAAGCGGGTACTACACAGAAAGTGTCATAGGCTCAACTCTGTAAAACAACACTATGGTGAAACATTCGTTCAAATATCATCTGCGATCACAAGTTAAAAATGTTAGAAAACCTATCTTGAGCTTGAACGGAAAGTATCTTACAAAGAAGTGTTTGAAAAGCATGCGGGAACTAAAACAAAAGAGCGATATACTCTGCCAAGAGACACTGTGGAGAAACAATATTTCTCTTAAAATCTGGTTTCAAAAAATTACAAGTCTATCAAAAGACACCCGCAAGAGTACAAGCGTAGTGCCATACACTCAAAACCCTGAAACAACAATGTGAGGAAGCCGACGTTCAAGTAACATGTGGTTTCACAAAGGAGTGTTTGAAAAACCATGTGGAGCCTAAGAGAATAGTTCGTACACTCAATTCAGTGAAACAAAACTGAGGGGTAACATTCAACTGTCAACTTGTTTCTTTAAGTTAGAAAGGATAGAAAAACTCTGTGAGTCCTAAGAAAAAGTTCTTTAGACACCACATTACAAAACAAAATTGAAGTGAAACCATCGTTCAAGTGTCGCCTTGACTCAGGAAGTTAGAAGTGCCTGAAAACCTGTGTGAGGCTTCAGCAAGAAGTGCACTTCGGGGAAACCAACTTTCGACTAACATCCCGTCTCACTGAGTTCGGAGTGTTTGAAATCGTATGCGGGGACGATGCAGAAAGTTCCATGAGTTCCACTCTGTCAGGCGGCACGTTGGGGAAACCATCTTTCAACTAACATCTTGTATCCCTCAGTGAGAAGTGTTTGAAAACCTATGCGGAGAAACATACGGAGGGTGACGCGCACCAGCCACTGGGAAAGAATCCTGTGGAGAACTCATCTTTCAATGAGCATCATGTTTCACTAAGGTGGAAGTGTCGCAACCCACCCCCCCCCCCCCACCCCACCCCCCGACCCTCCCGCCCCCGCGGGGCCTATGCCGAAAGTGCCATAAACTCAACCCTGTGAAACTGCACTTTGGGGGCAACCATCTTTCAACTAACATGTTGCATCAACAAGTTAAAAGTGTTTGAAAACCTATGCGGGGAACGATGTGGAAAGTGGCATGATTTCGAAACTCTGAAAGCATACTGCAGAGAAACCATCTCTCAACGAACATGTTGTTTGACTAAGTTAGAAGAGTTTGAAAACGTATGCGGACGTATCAGGTAGGTGTTGTCTAGTCAACCGTGGGAAACCACACTGTGGGGAAAGCGTCTTTCAACTAACATCTCCTTTGTCTAAGTAAAAGGGGGGGCGGTGAACAATTATGGGAGGCCTATACTGAAAAGTGCCGTATCCTCACCTCGGTCAAACTGCGCTTTGGGTAAACCATCTTTCAGTTAACACCGTGTCTCACAAAGGGAGAACCGTCTGAAACCCTATGTGGGGGCCTATGAAGAAAGCTCCACATACTCAATTCTGTGAAACCACGCTGCGGGGAAGTCATCTCTCCAGTGACATCTCGTTTCACTAAGTTACAAGTGATTGCACACCTGTGGGGCTTAGGTAGAAAGTGCCATGCGCTCAGTTGTATGGGCGGAGGGGCGGCGGAGGGGGAACCAAACACCTCCAATCCAAACAAACCCTGTGGTGATGAAATGGTCTTTCAACTAGTATCCTGTTTCACCGAGGGAAGGAACACTGTTGGAAACACCGCCCTCCCCCCCCCCCCCGGGCGCCTACAAGGTAAGTACTGTATCGTCAAGAGTGTGAAAGAGCATGTTGAGTCAACCATCTTTTAACGAGTCAACCATCTTTTAATGTTCTCCAAGTTAGAAGTGTTGGAAAACCTATGTGGGGCCTAGGCGGAAAGTGCCGTAGGCTCAATTCTGGGAAACAGCACGCTAGGGAAACCGTCTGTCGACTAACATCTCTTTAATTTCACAAATGGAGAAGGGTTTGGAAACCCATGCCGGGCCTGGGTGGAGAGGGGCCATATACTCATGTGTGTGAAACAGCACTGTGGGGGAAACAGCCATCTTCCCCTTAACACCTTGTTTCGCTAAGTGGAAGTCGAAAGCCTACGTGTGTCCTACAAGGAAAGTGCCGGGTACTCACCTCTGTGAAACCAAACCGTGGTGGAAACATCTTTCGAATGACATCTTGTTTCACCAAATTAAAAATGTTGGAGAAAAATTGCGGGGCCTACACCGAACGTGCCTTGTACTCGAAACTATGAAACACTCTGGGGAACTCTCTGTTTCCATCTTAGTTCACGGAGATGGAAGTGTTTGAAAATCGATGCAGGTCCCATGCAGATCGTGTCATACCCTGAACTCTGTGAGACAACACTGAAGGGAAACCATCCTTCAACTAGCTTTTTCATTGTGCATAGGTACAAAGGTTTGAAACCCCTAAGCAGAGCCTGCAAGGAGATGGTTATATACTCAAATCTGCAAAACACCACGGTCGGGAAACCCCCTTGCAACTACCATCTGGTTTCCCCTAAGTTAGAAGTGTTTGAAACCCCAGGGGAAGCCTAACGGTGAAGTGCCCCATATTCAACTGTGAGAAACAAAGGTGTGTGTGGTAGATCCATCTTTCAACTGCCATGTGGCCTCACTGATTTTAAAGGGTTTGGAAGCTATTCAGTGTCTCTGCGGAAGGGCCGCCTACGCAACTCGGTGACACAACGCAGTGGGGAAAGCCTCTTCTGACTCTAATGTGGTTTCACTAAGGTAGACGTGTGTAAAAAGCATCCGGAGACGACACCCAAAGTTCCACCTGCTCAACCCTATGAGACACTGTGGGGAAACCCTCTTTCCACTCCCGTCTCGTTTCCCAAAGTTACAAGTCTTTGGAAACGCATGCAGGGCCTGCGCCGAAAGTGCCGTATGTTCAACTCTGTGAAGTAAGATTCTCCACGGGGAATCCATGTTTCAACTAACTTCGCGTTTCACTTAGTTCATTCGAAGTGTTTGAAAACCTTGGCGGATTCTATGCAGAAGGTGCCACCTGCTCAACTCGGTGGAACACTATGGTGAAACCGTCTTTCTAATATCACCTGGCTTCACTTGTGAGACGTGTTTGAAAGCCTATGCGGGGCCTATGCAGAAAGTCCCCTAAACTCAACTCTGTCGAGCGACACTGTGGGGAAACCATCTTTGAACTGACGTCGTTTCGCTAAGTCAGCGTTTTACCAACCGGCGCGGGGAGCTATGAAAGTGCCATGGGCTCAACTCTTGGAAACAACAACGTGGTGAAACCATCTTTGAACTACCGTCTGGATTCACAAATTTAGAAGTGCTAGAAACTCATGCAGGGCGTAGGCGGAAGGGGCCCTAGAGTCCACTCTGAAAGTACACGGTGAGGCGACCCTCTTTCAAGTAACACCTGGTCACTCACTGAGAAGGGGTTGAAAACCCACGTGGGTCCTACCTGAAGAGTGCCATATTAGCCAACAGCAGAAAACACTGTGGGGAAGCCATCTTTTGAGTGTCGTCTTGCCTCTGGAAGTTAGAAATGCCTGAAAACGTGTGTGAGGCCTCAGCAAGAAGTGCCTTGTACTCCACTTTGGGAAACAACACTGAAGTGAGACCATCTTTCCACTCACATCTTGTTTCACAAAGGTTGAAGTGTTTGCAACCCTTGCGGGGCCTATATGGATAGTGGCACATAGTCTGTGACACAACCCTGTGTTTGGAAAGGGCCGTCTTTCCACTCACATCTTATTTCACTACATTAGAAGTGCTGGAAAACCCACGCAGGGCTTATGCGGAAAGTGCCATCTACTCAACTCTGTGAAAAGAGAGTGTGGTGAAACCTTCCTTCCCTAACCACATGGTTCACAGGTAGAAGAGCTGGAAACCCGTGCGGGGCTTACAGGGAGAGTGCCCTGTACTCAACTCAGTGGAGCCACACTTGGGCAAAGACTTTCACTTAACATATGGTTTCGCTAAACAAGTGTTTGAAAACACAGGTGGGGCCTGTGGGGATGGTGCCGGAGGCTCAACTCTGTGAAGAAACACTGTGGGGAAGCGGCCGTTGAACTACCCCAGGGTTTCACTGTGAAAAGCGTTTGAAAACGTCAGCAGGGCCTACACGGGAAGTGCCATAAACTGAACTCTGTGAAAAGAGGGTGGTGAAACGATGGCCCGACTCACATCTAAGGTTTCACGGAGTGAAACTCGCGTGAATACTCTCTCTGCGGGACCTATGTATGAGGACAGCCCCCAGAGAGTCAACTCTGTGATAGAACAGTGGGGAATCCATCCTCCAACGAATCTCTTGCTTCACCAAGTTAGAGGTGTGAGAAAGCCACGCGGGGCTTACACCGAACGTGCCGCAAACTCAAGTTGGGAAACAACAGCTGCCGGGAAACAATCTTTCTCCTCCCATCTGGTGTCCCTCAGTGACAAGGGTGTGAAAACACAAGCGGGGCCTGCGCGGAGAGCGCCATACACTTAACTCTGTGACACAACACGGTGTGGAAACCGCCTTTCAACTACCAGCTGGTTTCTCAAAGTTAGAAGTGTTTGAGACCCTAAGAGAAGCTTAACGGTAAAGCGCCATGAACCCAACTGTGAGAAACAGTGGGGTGGAGAAGCGACCTTTCAACTGACATCTGGTTTCGCTACACTAAACTTGTTTGAACACTGTTCGGAGTCTACGCGGAGGGTGCCATACACTCAACTTTCTGATACCACACAGCGGGGAACCCATCTCCCAACTAACGTGTTGTGTTACAAAGTGAGTAGTGTTGGAAAACCAGCGGGGACTACACCAGGAGTGCTATATGCTCAACTCTACTAGACTCCGTGGGTTTCCACTCACATTGGGTTTAAGTTCTCAGGGCTTGGAAACCTATGCAGGGGACCAAGTGGAAAAAGGGCCATACGCTGAATTCCGTGAAACAACACAGTGATGAACCCTTCTTCCACGAATATCTTGTTTCCCCGAAAACTGTTTGGAAACCTCTGAGGCGCCTTACGCGGCAAGTGCCATAGAATCAACCGTGTGAAAGAACACTCTGGGCAAGCCATCTTTTGACTATCATCTCGTGTCACGAACTTAGACATGTTTGAAACCAAATGCGAGGACTATGAATAACGTTCCGTATCCTCAACTTGGTCAAACTGCATGTCGGGGAAACCAACTTTCGACTAACATCCCGTCTCACTGAGTTCGGAGTGTTTGAAATCGTATGCGGGGACGATGCAGAAAGTTCCATGAGTTCCACTCTGTCAGGAGGCACGTTGGGGAAACCATCTTTCAACTAACATCTTGTATCCCTCAGTGAGAAGTGTTTGAAAACCTATGCGGAGAAACATACGGAGGGTGACGCGCACCAGCCACTGGGAAAGAATCCTGTGGAGAACTCATCTTTCAATGAGCATCATGTTTCACTAAGGTGGAAGTGTCGCAACCCACCCCCCCCCACCCCACCCCCCGACCCTCCCGCCCCCGCGGGGCCTATGCCAAAAGTGCCATAAACTCAACCCTGTGAAACTGCACTTTGGGGGCAACCATCTTTCAACTAACATGTTGCATCAACAAGTTAAAAGTGTTTGAAAACCTATGCGGGGAACGATGTGGAAAGTGGCATGATTTCGAAACTCTGAAAGCATACTGCAGAGAAACCATCTCTCAACGAACATGTTTGTTTGACTAAGTTAGAAGAGTTTGAAAACGTATGCGGACGTATCAGGTAGGTGTTGTCTAGTCAACCGTGGGAAACCACACTGTGGAGAAAGCGTCTTTCAACTAACATCTCCTTTTTCTTAGAAAGGTGTTGAACAATTATGGGATGCCTATACTGAAAAATGTCATATAGTGATGTTCCCCCTATTGATGGATACGATGGGCAGAAGCACATGAGAAACCAATGATCCCCTCTTTCTTCACTTTGAACGTGGCCGTTGGTTCTTAGGGCCCCAGTAAACATCCTGTAGCGAATGCCTACAAATATTCTTCTGAGTATTGAGCAACCAAGTTTCTGATCAATTGTGCCAGTCAGGTCCTTCTAAACATGACGAACTCTGTCCCTCTTTGTTTCCAGATTCATGACATTGCTTTGTCATCCAACATGGTTCGTCTTAATATCTATACAGATTCAGTCTTTCAGAGTACCTCTCCATCTTGGACATGTCCAATAGTGACCATCCCTTATGATTTTGGGAGTGTTGGAGCCAAAGGAGCCCAGGCGTTTTGGTTTAGGCTCCATGGACATCAAGAATCATGAGCATCATAAGGGGACCTGTTAAGAGCAGTTCGTGGGAAGACGGGTCAGACGTATTAGAGGGAGCTGGCCTCCTTGCTGGGCTTAGGGGAATTGAAGGTAGCCATCTCCCTTCCATGCTATTCGACTCCCTTTGGATGAAAATATTGCACACACTTTGGTCCTGGCTAAGCCATTCTTGTGTTTCTGACTGCCTCTTCATTCAACCTTAGGAGCCATGGAGATGACACTCAGCAGGTATCCAGGGATGTGCTTTGGCTTCCCACTGGGTCCCGTGCTCAATAACAAGTATGAGCTTAAGATATCCCAAAGCAGAATAGTCCACCTACTCCTGATCTTGGTGCTTCGTTGTTTGTTGCAAGGGGTGGAGGATGTGGAGAAAAATCACTTCCTTGCTCTGCCTGACTGAAGTGTTTTCCTTCTGAAAAGAAGACAGGTCACACAGGAGCTGTTGGCTTCAGAAGGTGATAAGCACCAATGCCTCCTTTCCACTCTTTGGGGCCACAGATGAGGGAAGCTCCCGGCTACAGCACTTTCACTTCATACTCCATTCAATGATGGGAAAAGTAAGAAAAGCAGACCAAGTCCCAGGGTTCTCTAGGTCCCTTTGAATGAAGAAGACAGACATTTAATTGACAGGGCTCCCAGATGGAGACACTACAGGGCGCCTTTGCCTAAACTCTCTGGTGTTTCTTTTCTGGGCCAGATTGCCAGGAGCTGGTGCTGAGCACTCCCTTCTCCATACAATTCCCCATGTAATGTCTGCAGAACTCTGGCCCTCCTTATCCACCTTGACACATATTTGCTGTCTTGTAGAAACAATGTACTTCTCAGAATCAGTTCAGAGTCAGGGTCTCAAGAGTCTTATCCTCTGTCTTCTACCTGGGAGTACGGTCCAGTCCATGTGACTGGAGGAGAGGTTTTGCCACAGGGCTCCTTCTTCATTAATTCATTGGCTTTCAAAACTATGTGGATATTGCCCAGGGCATTTGAAGTGGCACTGTAGAGAATGTTTGGTGTGTAGGCTGGGCCAGAGATTTGGGCAGGGAGCTGGTTTCTGGGCCAAGGGCAAGTGAAGCAAAACCTCTTCTGAAATGTTGAGAATTGCCCGATCTGGCGCGGAGTGCCTTCCCCTTGCTATATTTCTGACCATTTTTTTTCTCCTTTTCTGGACATGGAGCCATCACTCATTCAGCTGGCACCCCTGGGTTGGCTGCAAACTCTCACTCTCCTCCTGTGCTCAGTGAGAGCTATCAGGCCCTGTTCTACCAAAGAAAAGAAGGACTTTCATCCCTAGGTGTTTGGTGCTTGGCCTGCTGTGCTATGGTGGGTGAAGGGGAACCAGCTTGCCCCACTGACCTGATGAGTGACTTGCCTTCATTTTGAGAAGCAGTTTCCACACAGGCAGTATGAAAGGGGAGGAATCAGCATTGGAAGAGCCCTTGCCAGGAATTAGGAAACCAAGTTCTTGTTGCAAAGTCCTGAGCAAGAGCCCTCATAACCCAATAGCTACAGCTCAAGCACTTCTACCTCCCTCAACTAATGGGAAACATAGCAGGGATACAAAAATCCAGAAATCATTGGCTCCCAAGGAAAGAATGCAGGTTTCTTGCTGACAGGGCTCTCAGGTGTAGTTCAGGGGGTTCCCATGGCTAGTCCCACAGGTTTTTCTTATTCCACATACAACCCAGTTGATAGGAGACTGCGCTGGGTACTTCATTCTCAACATTTTCCAAATCTCAGGCATGATGAACAACTCTGGCAGTGGGTGTCTCCACTGCCACCCCTTAGCCCTCTTGATGAAAGTGGGTTTGCGTGGAGACTATTCCAAACAAAGTCTTAGAGTAATAGCCGTTTTTCAGGTTGCAGTTTTCGTGGTGTCCTTATGATTGGTAACAGAGAAATTTCATTGGGTCCTTCTCAATTTGGTTTCAGAATGATGTGGCCTTCTCCAAACCTAAGATGTGTGAAGGTGCCGAAGGAGAATGCTTGTGGGTAGGATAAGCCAGAGGTTAGTGGTGGATTCCTCCTCCCTTGTGGGACAAAAGGAAGGAAAATTAGAGGTCTCCTACCTGGATTTCCCTCATGCCCATTTGAATGGATAGCTTTGACTCACGTTGTAGCCATTCCTCTTGCATTGCTGATTTTCTAATTTGGTTTCTCACTTCACACACTGGGACCATGTGACTCTCCCATACACAGCTGAGTTACAAGCTTTGTAAGGGAGTTTCCAGTCAGTTCCTGGGCCAGTGGAGGGTTCTGAGTGTCTGACGTCCGAGAGGACAATTGATTCTCATGTCCCTGAGCTCTTGTTGCTTAGTAGGCTTGTATAGAGATAGCAAATAATTTCCTCTATTTGGAAACAAGAGTCTCTCTGGAATTTTTTCAGAAGCCTTGCCTCAGAGTCATATACTTTCCTTTTAAGCTGGGAGTCTGGTGCATTCCTGGCGAGTGTGAAATAGGTTTGGCCACATGCATCCTGCGATTGGGTTTTAGAATTTGTGGACATCACCAGGCCTAGAGCATCTGTAGGTGACTGGTGGAGAATGCTCATGTGTAGGCTAAGCCAGAGGTTTTAGTAATGGAGCTGGCCTCCTGTCTGGTTAGAGAGTTGATTAAGAACTATATCTTTTTTGTTGATGGATGCCAGGCCCTTGGAGATGCAGAACATGGCACTGCTTGTACTCATGCACATCCCAAGGCTGCTTTCCTAGCTTGGTCTCCGCTCAAGTTCCAGGAGCCATGGCTGTATGAATGGTGCCACTTTCCCAGTCAGCTCCTGAGGAAATTGAAGGTATATGGGTCTATTATCCCGGATGAAACCTGGCCCTTCTCTCCCTGAACTCAAGGTGTTGTTTGGCTGGCTAGTGTAGGCATGAGCAAGGGTATCCACGTGGCCTCCCTTCCCTCTCTAATAGAGTTCCCTTCATTTTGAAGAACAGCAGGTTTTCATGTGGGCAGGATGGTCCAGGATCCTCTCAGCACAGAAAGTACCTTTGGATGGAATCCTGCAACCAGATCCGCTTCCATACACTTCCATCATCGGGCAGCACAGCCCTCCTACAGCTGTATCATTGCTACCACTATGTACTGATGGCAAGGGCAGGACACATACCCAGAGCCAGGTCCTTCTCTCTGATCCTGAAGGAAGAATCTGGGCAGGCTTCTTGCTGTTGAGGCCTACAGTTGGAAATTGTGGATGCCACCATTTGCCAAAGCCCACAGGTGTTTCTCCTTCCTGAGTCAGTGAGCTGTGGAAGACTCTTCCAGTCACGTTACTTCATTATCCCTGATACAGAACTCTGGCCCTCCCTCTACCCATGTTCACCCCTTTGCTCTATTTTAACTCTTACAGGCATATCCTGGGCCCTGACCTGGGATTCTAGTCTAGTCATTGTGACTGTGGCAGATGATTGGCCTAAGGGGCCCTGGCTCTTCAGCAGCATCGTTTTCCCTGTATGATGGTTCATCTCTGCAGGAGTCTCACAGAACTCAGATTTCTGGCCAAGTAGGCCTGTGGTTTTGTTTTTCCTTTGCCACAGAAGACCCTCAGAGCCTCTCGGGTTTCATGCACCTTGAAAAGACAAGAATAACTATAAAATGGGAATTTTTTACAGTATTTGAATGATGCCCAGGGCAAGAAGTATTTGTTTCAAATGCTTGTAATCCTAATGATATATGAATAGACAAGGCAACCCTGCACTAGTGCCGCCCTCTGCATTTCTTCCAGGCGTATTGCACACTGGCCAGCATCTTGATTCAAATCATCCTCAATATAGGTTATCTCTGGCTTTCTTCACCGCATCATATCATGCTTATCCATTTCATAGGGGGTCACACTTCCATACATCATAATCTTCCATACATAGTCTGGGAGAGGTGAGCTGGTAAGGAGGCAAACATCCATTAGCTTCTGTAACGGGTTCCACTCTATGTGCCGGTCCCAGCCTTCTGCCACGGTCTTGGGGCTGTTGTGAACCTAGTCCTGACACCCAGAACTGTCACAGTTGCTACTGTTGAGTACGTCGAAGGAGAAACAGCACTGCAGAGGCCGTGGAATGGTTGCCACACGATGAGCACAGAATGGCTTTCCTGGGCCACTGAGGTTGTTAGGCCACTGCCTTGATGGACAGGGCTGTTCATGTCTTGGCACCTGACCCAGAAACCTCCTTGTGGTGGTGACCTGCACCCACCCCCGATGTCTGTGGTCCCACTGACCCCTCTGTGGCCCAGAAGGATGGTCAATCCAAGTTTGAGTCAGGGCAAGTGCTGTCATTAACAGGGGCTGGGATCCCTTGCTTTGGACCCACTTCCAACATGTACAAGCTGGTGTGCATATCTATCCCTGGACCTGGGTTTGGTGAGTGGCAGTTCCATGGTTACTAAACCTAAATGGGGACATATTTAGACATAGAGCCATGGGAAGGGAGTGGCCATAAGGAGGGACAAAGTTCAATATTAACAACAGGAATGGGACCACTCTGGAAAGGGGCTGTGTTACCTCATTTTCCCTCAGTCACGAAAAGAGGCCAGCTCCCTTCCCAGTCCTCTGGCCCAGGCTAAGTGCAAATGTTCTAACCTGGGCCTTTCCAATGCCTTAGGACTCTGAATTCCTGCATGGTTTTGACACCAACGTGCCAGGGGCACTGTGACCAAACCTATCGCACAGTCACAAGGATGGGACTAGGATCCCCAGCTGAACACCAAGGATATTCCTCTCAGAGATTATATGGAATGGACTCCAGAGAGGAACTACTTTGAAAATAGAGCAAAGGGGTGAGAATAGATTCACAGAGGGCCAGAGTTCTTCACTAGGAATGAGAATGGGATGATGTGGAAAATGACGTGACTCGTGTTCCATCTCCTAGAAAGCTGGTTGTCTCAGGAATAAGCAACACCTGTGGACTATGGTGAAAGGAGCCCTTTACAGGCTACACCCAGGAGCCTTGTGAGCAAGGGGCCTGCATTCTTCCTTCACCAAGGGAGGGAACGCTCTGGACCTGGGTCTGTTTCTTGTCCTTCCCCATTAGAGGACAGAGGCGGCAGTGGTTCAACTGTAGCTGTGTGGGGCTCCTGGCTGATGGTCAAGTGGTTAGAACCTGGTCTGAGTCCAATATTCACTTTCAAAGTCCCTTTGGGCATGATTCAGGGCCTGCCCCAGAGTGCACATGCATGAACCAAGTAATCTGTAGGATGAAGTCACTGTGTCATCCAGGGGAGGGAGGCCAGTTGGCTACCCATCCCAGCATTGACTCTAGCTGACTAAGCCCCAAGCCCCCAGGGACAGAAGGGCCTGCTTTTCTCTGGCATACCTGACACTGAGAGCTGTCAGTTGGCTCAGGAACTGATGGGGAACTCCACACCAACGTTTGGACTTGGGCTGTGTACCTGACACAGGCCCAAGGATCCTGCACTGTGCTACTTGAAACAGAGTGCATTCTTCTGAGGCTCTTGTGTTGAATCGCTCTCAGGTAGATCCTAGTTTGAGAAATAGAGCAATAAAATGCAAATAAGCACCCCGAGGACCAAATTTCTTCCTTACAGAAGAGAATAGGCTAAAGTTAGAATTCAGTGCCTACTCCTATCTCCTGGCAGGCTGACTGTGTGTGTGTGGAGTAAGAAACACGTGAGGGCTGTGGTCAAAGGAAACCTCCATTGGCTACACCTGAGAGGGCAATTCTGCAGGAGGTCTGCGTTCTTACTTCAGAAACAGAAGGGAAACTGGGTTTGGTGGTGTTTCCTGTCCTTCCCATCTGGAAATAGATGCACCATTGATGCAGAGGCAAAGGGTTCCTGCTCCCAGATGGTGGTCAAGTGTTTGGAACCTGGACCTGATGCAATTCTTTTTTAAAGGGCCCTTTCTGTGCTGACCAGGTCCTGAAGCATACTGTGCCTATGGGAACCATCTGTGAGACACGATGGAGGGAGGTCGACCCTTCACTGCACTTACTGGCCGAGCACCAAGCACTCAGGGACAAGAAGGTCATCCTTCCTTGGATTTGAAGTTATTGTTTGATCTCAGGAGCACAGGAGCCGACTGAGATTTTAGAACCAATCTTTGCGTTCTGCTTGTGTGAAGTGAGTGAAAGCCCAATCATCCCTGAATGTGTCCCAAGACTTAGAAAATGGCCAGTTGGTGGGAATGTCATCAAGGGAAGCCAAGGCTCTACATTACAGATGGGAATGGGAAAATCCTGGGCATGTACATCTACCTCATTTGTCCTTGCTGCATGTGTCAGGCTTGTCCCTCCCCAAATATCTGGGACTGCCTGCAGACGTCCATACATACCCTGCTTGGCAACTTCATGTGCGCTGGCCCTCTCATTCTGAAAAGACTTCTGATGGGTAGTTACAAGAGGTCCCATTGCCAACCTATGCCTGAGTCATCAGTACTCAGCCAGAGACCCCGGGTTAAAGTGGAGGACATTGTTCTGAAACACTGACTGTGAATGGAGGCCAACGAGACCCTGGGTTGAAGAAAAAATTGCAAAAGAATGGAAATCAATCTACAGAGGGCCAAAGTGCTTCATTACAAAGGAGAGCAGAATGAGACTGAGATACACACACCTAGCACAATCTCCTGAGAAGCTAATTGTTGTCTATAGTGAGAAACACCCATGGGCAGGGGCAAAGGGAAACATCCAATAACTACACCTGGTCTTCCCCACTGATTCAGGAAGGAGAAATATCTGTGGGGTTTGGCAAATGGTGGCATCCATAAGTTCCACCTGGGGGCCTCATCAGCAAGAAGACTGCCCGGATTCTTCCTTCAGAATCAGAGGGAAAGACCTGGCTGGCTCTAGGAGTACACAGTGGTAGCAGTGATACAGCTGTAGGAGGGCTGTGCTGCCCAATGATGGAAGTGTTTGGAAGAGGGTCTGCTTGCAGGATTCCGTCCAAAGGTACTTTCTGTGCTGACGAGATCCTGGACCAATCTGCCCACATGAAAACCTGATGTTCTTCAAAATGAAGGGATCTCTATTAGTGAAGGGAGGGAGGCCACTTGGATACCCATGCTCAGGCCTACACTAGCAAGCCAAACAACACCATGTGCTCAGGGATAGAAAGGTCAAGTTTATCTGGGATGGTAGACCCATACACCTTCAATTTCCTCAGGAGCTGACTGGGAAAGTGGCACCATTCATACAGCCATGGCTCCTGGAACTTGAGCGGAGACCTAGCTAGGAAAGCAGTTGTACAAGCAGTGACAAGTTCTGCACCTCCAAAGCGCTGGCATCCATCAACACAAAAGATATCCTTCTTAATCAACTCTCGATCCAGACAGGAGGCCAGCTCCATTCCTACAACCTCTTGGTAGATACACACAAGCATTCTCCACCGGGCACCTACCGGGCACTACCGTGCACCTACCGGGCACTCCACCCGGCACCTACCCTCTAGGCCTGGTGATATCCACAAATTCTGAAACCCAACTGCAGGATGCCTGTGGCCAAACCTATTGCACACTCGCCAGGATTGCACCAGACTCCCAGCTTTAAAGGAAAGTATATGATTATGAGATAAGGGCTCTGAAACAATTCCAGGGACACTCTTGTTTCCAAAGAGAGGAAATTTTTTACTATCGCTATAAAAGCCTACTAAGCAATAAGAGTCAGGGACATGAGAAATTGTCTTCTGGGACATAAGAGACTCAGAACCCTCCACTGGCTCAGGAACTGACTGGAAACTCCCTTACAATGCTTGTACTTCAGCTGTGTACAGGAGAGTCACATGGTCCCACTGTGTGAAGTGAAACCAAATTAGAAAATCAGCAATGGGAGAGGGATGGCTACAAGGTGAGTCAAAGCTATCCATTCAAATGGGCACGGGGGAAAATGAGGAAGGAGACCTCTATTTTTCCTTCCTTTTGTCCCACAAAGGAGTCAGTATCCACCACTAGCCTCTGGCTTAGCCTACCCACAAGGATTCTTCGTGGGCATCTTCACACACCTTAGGATTGGGGAAGATCACATTCAGAAACCAAATTGAGAAGGTCAAAATGCAATATCTCTGTTACCATCAGAGGGCAACCATGAAACCTGCCAACTGAAAAAAGAGGACATTACTCCAAGACTCTGTTTGGAATAGTCTCCACACAAAACCTCTTTCAACGAAAGGGCTAAGTGGTGGCAGTGGAGACACACACTGCCAGAGTTGTTCATCACGCGTGAGATTTAGAGACTACTGAGAAGGAAGTACCCAGCGCAGTGGCCTATCAACTGGGTTGAATCCGGAATAAGAAACACCTGTGGGTTTAGCCACGGGAGCTCCAGGAACTACTACACCTGAGAGCCCTGTCAGCAAGAAGACTGCATTCTTTCTTTGGGAGCCAGTGATTTCTGGACTGTTCTATTACTGCCACACTTGAGGGAGGTAGCAGTGCTTGAGCTGTATCTACTGGGTTCAGAGGGCTCTTGCTCAGAAATCTGCAACAAGGACTTGGTTCCATAATTCCTGGCAACGGTCTTCCAATGCAGACTCCCTCCTCATTCATACTGCCCATGTGCAAACTGTCTGCTTCTCAGAATGAAGGCAAGTCAATCATCAGATCAGTGGGGCAACCTGGCACCCCTTAACCCATCATAGCACAGCAAGCCAAGTATCAAGCACCTAGGGACGAAAGACCTTCTTTTCTTTGGTAGAACAGAGCCTGATAGCTCTCACTAGCACAGGAGCAGAGTGAGAGTTTTCAGCCAACTCAGGGGTTCCAGCTGAGTGAGTAATTTAGGCTCCATGGCCAGAACAAGAGAAAAAACTATAAATTGTTATAAATACGGCAAGGAGAAGGAACTGGGTGCCAGGTAGGCCAAATATTGACATTTCAGAAGAAGTTTTGCTTCATTTGCCCTTGGCCAAGAAGGAAGCCAGCTCCCTGCCCAAATCTCTGGTCCAGCCTACACACCAAACATTCTCTGCAGGTCCACTTCAAATGCCCTGGGCCTCTGAATGACCACATACTTTTGAAACCCAGTGAATTAATGAAGATGGGCCCAGTGGCAAAACCTCTCCCCCAGTCACAAGGACTGGACCATAATCCCAGGTGGAAGGCAGAGGATAAGACTCTTGAGACCCTGACTCTGAACTGATCCTGAGAAGAACCTTGTTTCTACAAGAGAGCAAAGATGTGTCAAGATGGATAAGGAGGGCCATGTACTGCAGACATTACGTGGGGAATTCTATGGAGAAGGGAGTGCCCAGGACCAGCTCCTGGCAATCTGGCCCAGAGAAGAAGAAACACCCGAGGGCTTAGGCAAAGGCGCCCTCTAGTGTCACCGTCTGAGAGCCCTGTCAGCTACTGTCCTGCCTTCCTCTACAGAAGGACCTAGAGTTCCCTGGGACTTGGTCTGCTTTTCTTGCTTTTCCCATCATAGAATGGAGTATGCAGTGAAAGTGCTGTAGCCAGGAGGTTCCCCCATCTGTGGCCCCAAAGTGTGAAGAAGGTCATTGGTGCCCTCTTCCTGTGAGGGCGCTTTATGTGCTTCCCAGCTTCTGGATCCTACAGCTCCTATGTGAACTGTCTGATTTTCAGAAGGAAAACACCTCAATCAGGCAGACCAAGGAGGCGATCTGGCTCCACTACCCCCAGCCTTTGCAACAAACAGCCAAACACCAAGCTCAAGAGTAGGTGAGCTATTCTGCTTTGGGATATCCTAAGCTCATAGTTGTTACCGACCAATGGACCCAGTGGGAAGCCACCGTCTACCCCTGGGTGCCTGCTGACTGTCAGTTACATGGCTCCTAAGGTTGAAAGAAGAGGCAGTCAGAAACACAGGGATGGCTTCAGCCAGGACCAAAGGGCGTTCAATAATTCCATCCAATGGAAGTGCAATCAGTGTTGAATGGAGATGCTTATCTTCATTTCCCCCAGGCCCAGCAGTGAGGCCAGCTCCTGTTAATAGGTCTGACCCATCCTCCCCACAAACAGATCTCGGCCGGTCCCTTTCTGTTGCCAAGGGCTCTGGATGTTCATGTAGTCCTAAAACCAAAAGGCCTGGGCTCCTTTGGCTCCACCTGTCCCACGATCATAAGGGATGGTCCCTATTGGACATCTGCAAGCCGGAGAGAGTACTCTGAAAGACTGAATTTGTATGGGCCCCAAGATGAACCCTGATGGATGATAAAGCAATGTCATGAAACTGGAAACCATGAAGGCCAGAGTTCTTCATGTTTAGAAGAACCTGACTGACACAGTTATTCAGAAGCTGGTTTGCTCAGGACTCACAAGAACCTTTTGTGGGCATTCGCTACGAGAGTGTTCCAAAGGTTGCTCCCTGGACCCCTGTGAACCAAAGGTCCACCTTCTCCCTTAAGAAACAGAGGAGGTCTTTGGCTTCTCGTGTGCTTCTGCCCATCATATCCATCAAAAGGGGCAATAGAGTTTCTGAGTTATGAAGAAGGTGCTTCCATGTGACAATCAAGAGGCAGGAATGAGGCCTTGGTGCAGTGTATATTCAAAAGGCTTTGTGTGCACTGATCAGGTCGTGGAGCATGCTGACATGCAAAGACTGTTTCGCCAAATGAGAGTAGCTCGATCCATTTAGGGTTGAGGGTCCATGTGGCTACTGTAGCCGGCCCAGCATCAAGGGCTCAGGGGCAGTGGGCTAGCTGTCCTCTGGGATATAAAACTCTGGGAGCACTGCATTGCATCAGGAAAGCTGTGGAAACTCACCTACACACCAGGGACCTTGGTTGTCAAAGGGGACAGATACAGGGTCTCCATGTGTGAACTGAGATTAAGTTGGGAAAGCAGAAATGGGAGAGGAATGGCAACAAGGTGAGTCAAAGCTGTGTATTCAGACTGGATGGGGGACACTGAAGAAGGAGACCACCAACTTCGCTCCCCCATGTCCCACACAGGAGGCAGTATCCACCCCCAACCTCTGGCTTAGCCTACCCACAAGCATTCTTCCTGTGTACTTGCACAAACCCTAGGTTTGGGGAGGGCCACATCAATCTGCAGCCAAATTCAGAAGGGACCAAAGCAACACCTCTATCACCAGCAAAAATGCACCATCAAGCTCCCAAGCTGAAAGAAGACAATATTACTCTGAGACCCTGTCTCAGAATAGTTTCCATGAAAATCATCTCTCATCAAAATGACTAAGATGTGGCAATGGAGACCAAAACTACCAGAGTTCTTCATCACACAGGATTTGTAGAAAGCTGAGAATGAAGTACCCAGTGCAGCCTCCTATCACCCAGGTCATATCCAGAATAAGAAAGTCCTGCCTGCTTAGGTCAAGAGAGCCCTCTGAAGGATTACACCTGGGAGCCCTGTCAGCAAGAAGCCTGCTTTCTTTCTTAAGGAGTCAGGAATTTCTGGCTTGGTCTATGCCTGCCACTCTTGCCATCAGTTGATGGAGGCAGCAGTGCTTGAGTTGTAGCTATTGGGCTCTGAATGCTCTTGCTCAGGAATCTGCAACAAGGGCTTGGTTCCCTAATTCCTGGCAAGGGCTCTGTCAATGCTGGCCCCCCTGCTCATTCATATGGCCATGTGCAAAGTGTCTGCTTCTCAGAATGAAAGCAACTCAATCATCCAGGTCAGTGAGGCCAGCTGTCTCCCCTTCACCCTCCATAGCACAGCAGGCCAAGCACCAAGCACACAGGGACTAAAGGCCTCCTTTCCTTTTGTATAACAGAGCCGCATGATTCCCCTCACTGAGCACTGGAGCAAAGTGGGAGTTTGCGACCTATGCAGGGATGCCAGCTGTGTGATGGTTCTAAGGCTCCTAAGAGAGAAAAAAATAATCAGAAATACAGCAAGGGTAAGGAAGTGGGCACCATTTGAGCCAAAGCTCGACATTTCCAGTTTGAATGGGGACGCACATGGAAAGATGTCTTGCTTCATTTGCCCTTGGCCCAGAAGGAGGCCAGCTACCTGCCCAACTCTCTGGCCAAACATCTGCACAAAACATCCTCTGCTGGTCTGTCTCAAATGCCCTGGGCCTCTGAATGGCTGCTTATTTCCGAAACCCAGTGAATTAATGAAGGTGGAGCCCTGTGGCAATGTCTTTCCCACAGTCACAGGACTGGAGTAGCCTCCCGGGGGGGGGGGGGGGGAGGCAGAGGATAGCACTCTTGAGACACTGACTCTGAATGGATCAAGGAAAGAACATTGTTTCTACAAGAGAGCAAAGATGTGTTGAGGTGGATAAGGATAGCCGGAGTTCTCCAGACTTTGGGAATTCTATGGAGAAGGGAGTGCCCAGGACCAGCTCCTGGTAATCTGGCCCAGAGAAGAAGAAACACCAAAGGGCTTAGGTAAAGGCGCCCTCTAGTGTCACCGTCTGAGAGCCCTGTCAGCTACTGTCCTGCCTTCCTCTACAGAAGGACCTAGAGTTCCCTGGGACTTGGTCTGCTTTTCTTGCTTTTCCCATCATAGAATGGAGTAGGCAGTGACAGTGCCATAGCCAGGAGGTTCCCCCATCAGTGCCCCCAAAGTGTGGAGTGTGGCATTGGTGCCTTCGTTTGTAAAGGGCTCTTTCTGTGCTGATGAGCTTCTGGAGCCTACTGCTCCTGTGTGAACTGTCTGCTTTTCAGAAGGAAACACCTCAATCAGGCAGACCAAGGAGGCGATCTGGCTCCACTCTCCCACACCCCTGGCTACAAACAGCCAAGCACCAAGGTCAGGAAAATAGGAGGGCTATTCTCTTTGGGATATCCAATGCTCATGTCTGTTACTGAGCACGGGACCCAGTGGGAACCAGAAGTCCATACTTGGGTGCCAGATGACTGAGTACCAGATCCATGGCTCCTAAGGGTGAAAGAAGAGACAGTCAGAAATGGAGTGGCTAGAGTCAGGACCAAAGGGCGTTCAATATTTCCATCCCATGGGATTTGATCAATGTGGAATAGAGATTGCTTACTTCATTTCCCCTAGGCCCAGCAAGGAGGCCAGCTCGTCGCTAAAATGTCTGGCCACTCCTTCACACACTCACCTCTCATCTGGACTCCTTCCAATGCCCTAGGACTCTGGATGTCCATGTAGTTCTGAAATGAAATGCCAGAGCCCCATTGGGTCCACCTATCCCACAGTCACAAGGGCTGCTCCCCATTGGACATCTACAACTCAGAGATGTACTCTGAAAAATTGATTTTGTATGGACCCCAAGCTGAACCTTGATGGATAATAAAGCAGTGTCATGAAACTGGACACACAGAGGGCCAGAGTTCTTCATGTTTAGGAAACCTGACTAGCACAATGTATTTGCAAGCAGGCTTTCTCAGGAATCACAAGAACCTTTTGGGGACTCTGGCTACAACAGTGCTCAAAAGGATGCCCGTTGGAGCCCTATGAACAAGAGTCCCACATTCTCCCTCAAGAAATAGGGGGGAACGTTGGCTTCTGGTGTGCTTCTGCCCATTGTATCCATTGAAAGGGGTGGCAGTGGCTCTGAGATATGAGGAATTTGCTCCATGTGATGATCAAGAGGTGGGAATGAGACCTCAGTGCACTATTTATTCAAAAGACATTTTTGCACCGATCATGTGTTGGAATGTGCTACACGTTCACAGACTGTTCTTCCGCATGAGAGTAGCTCCATCCATTAGGGTTGGGGTCCATGTAGCTACCCATTCCCACGATGCTGTAGCCTGTCCAGAACCAAGAACTCAGGGACAGGGGCCTAGCTTTCCTCTGGCATGTCAGACACTGCGAGCCCTTCTTCGGCTCAGGCAAGGCTTGGAACTCACCTCTGCACTGGGGAACTTGTGTGGTGTACAGGACAGACACAAATGGGCATGGGGGAAATCAGGGAAGGAGACTCGGCCCTTCCTTTCCCCTTGTCCACACAGGAGGTAGGATCCACCTCCAACCTCTGCCTTAGCCTCCCCACAAGCATTCACCCTGGGCACCTGCACACACCCTGGGTTTGGGGTGGGCCACATCATTCTGAAACCAATTTGGGAGGGGCCCAGTGCAACATCTCTAGCAGCATCATAAAAACACCACAAAACCCCCAAACTGAAAGATAATATGACTTTGAGACACTATATCAGAATAGTTTCCATACAAAACAATCTTATATCAAAAGGGCTAAGGGTTGGTAATGGAGACACACATTGCCAGAGTTCTTCATCACACATGAGACTTGGAGAAAATTGAGAATGAAGTACCCAGCACAGTCTCTGATCAACCAAGTTGTATACAGAATAAGAAAGGCCTATGGGCTTGGGCCAAAGGAGCCCTCTGAGGGACTACACCAGGGAGCCCTGTCAGCAAATACCTACATTCTTTCATCAGGAGCCAGGCATTTCTGGCTTGCTCCTACCCAGTCACTTTTCCCATCAGTTGAGGGAGGCAGCGGTGCTTGAGCTGTAGCTATCATCTTCTGAGGGTTCTTTCTCAGGAATCTGCAAGAAAGATGTGGTCACTAATTCTTGCAAGAGCTCTTCCACTGCTGACCCCCTGTCGATTCATACTGCCCATGTGCAAACTATCTGCTTCTCAGAATGAAGGCAAATCAATCATCCAGGTCAGAGAAGCAAGCTGGCTCCCCTTCACCCTCCATAGCACAGAAGTCCAAGCACCAAGCAGCCAGGGGCTCAAGGCCTTCTTTCCTTTGGTACAGCAGAGCCTGATAGCTCTCACTGAGCACAGGAGCTGAGTGAGAGTTTGCAGGTACCCAGGGATGCCATTTGAGTGATTGATGGCTCCGTGGCTCCTAAGAGAGAAAACAATAAATTGCCAGAAATACAGCAAGGGGAAGGAAATGGGCGCCATTTAGGCCAAAGCTCTACAGTTCCACTGGGAATGGGGATCCCCTTGGAAAGAAGATGTCTTGCTTCACTTGACTTTGGCCCAGAAGGAAGGCAGCTCCCTGCCCAAATCTCTGGCCCAGCCTACACACCAAACATTCTCTTCACGTCCACTTCAAGTGCCCTGGGCATCTGAATGACCATAATTTTGAAACCCAGTGAATTATCGAAGATGGAGCCCTGTGTCAAAACCTCTTCCCCATCACAAGGACTGAACCAGACTTCCAGGTGGAAGGCAAAGGATTGGACTCTTGAGACGCTGACTGTGATGGACTGTGGGAAGAAAATTGTTTCTACAGGAGAACACAGATGTGTCAAGGTGGATAAGGAGGGTCCGAGCCCTGAAGAACTTGGATGGGAAAATCTATGGAGAAGGAAGTGCCCAGCACCAGCTCCTGGCAATCTGACCCTCAGAAGAAGAAGAAACACCAGAAGGATTAGGCAAAAGCACCATCTAGTGTCTCAATCTGGGAGCCCTGTCAGCTACAGGCCTGCCTTCTTCCTTCACAAAGACCTAGAGAGCCCTGGGACTTGGTCTGCTTTTCTTGCTTTTCCCATCATGAAATGGAGTAGGCAGTGACAGTGCTCTAGTTGGTAGCTTTCCCGGCTATGGCTCTAAAGTATGTAGAGGGGCATTGGTGCCCTCTTCGTGTCTAGGGCTGTTCTGGACTGACCAGCTTTCTGGAGCTTACTGCTCCACTGTGAACTGTCTATTGTAAGAAGGAAAACACCTCAATCAGGTAGAACAACTAGGCAAGCTGTCTCCTTTCCCCACCCCACCCCACCCCTTGCTTCCAACAGCCAAGCACAAAGATCATGAACAGGAGGCCGATTCTCCTTCGGAATATCTGATGGCTGTTACTGATCAGGGGACCCAGTTGGAAACCGACGCCCATCGCTGGATGCCTGCTGAGTGCCAGCTCCATGGCTCCTAAGGGTGAATGAAGAGGCAGTCAGAAACAGGGGAATGGCTTCAGCCAGGACCAAAGGGTATTCAATAATTCCATCCCATGGGGATGCAATCAGTGTGGAATGAAGATGTTTATCTTCATTTCCACTAGGCCCAGCAAGGAAGCCAGCTCCCGGCTAATACATCTGGCCCAGCCTCCCCCAAAACAGCTTTCAGCTGGACCCCTTATGATGCCCTAGGGCTCTGGATAACCATGCAGTTCTGAAACCAAAAAGGCTGGGCTCCTTTGTCTCCACCTATCCCACACTCATGAGGGCCTTCCCCTTTGGGCATCTGCAGGCTGGAGATAGTACTCTCAAAGACTGAATTCGTATGGACAAGATGAACTAGAATGGACGATAAAGCAATGTCATGAAACTGGATACAACGAGAGCCAGAGTTCTTCATGTTTAGAAGAACCTAGCACAGTGTATTCATAAGCAGACTTGCTCAAGATTCACTGGGACCTTTCGTGGGCTTTGGCTACAAGAGTGCTCCAAAGGATGCTTGTTGGAGCCCTGTGAGGAAGAGGCTCACATTCTTCCTTAAGAAATAGACAAAAAAATTTGTCTTCAGGTGTGATTTTGCACATCTTATCCATCGAGAGGGGCAACAGAGATTCTGAGATGTGAAGAAATTTCTTCCATGTGATGATCAAGAGGTAGGAGTGAGGGCTTGGTGCAGTGTATATTCAAAAGGCCTTTTGTGTGCTGATCAGGTCATGGAGCATGCTGCATGTGCACAGACTGTTCATGCAAATGAGGGTAGCTCCATCCATTAGGGGCAGGGGCCATGTGACTACCCATTCCCTCAATACTGTGGCCTGTTCAGCAGTGAGGACTCAGGGACAGGGGGGCTTGGTGTCCTCTGAGATATCAGACCCTGAGGGTCCCACATTGCCTCAGGAAAGGCTTGGAAACTCACCTCCACTCCAGGCACCTTGGTTGGTGTAGGGGACAGACGCAGGGTCTCTGTGGACTGAGACCAACTTAGGAAAGCTGCAATGGCAGAGGAATGTCAATAAGGTGAGTCAAAGCTGTGCATTCAAATAGGCATAGGGGAAACCGAGGAAATGCACCATGACCTTGCTTTCCCCTTGTCCCACACAGGAGGCAGGATCTACCTCCAACCTCTGCCTTAGGCTACCCACGAGGCATTCTCCCTGGGCATCTGCATATGTCCTGGGTTTGGAGAGGGCCACATCATTCTCGAAAAATATTGAGACTTGCCCAATGCAACACCTCTATCACCATCACTAAAACGCCACCAAACCCCCAAGCTGAAGGAAGAAGATATTACTCTGAGACATTGTCTCAGAATAGTTTCCATTCAAACTTTCTTTCACCAAAAGGGCTCAGGGGCAGCAATGGAGACACACATTGCTAGAATTCTTCATCACACATGATTCAGAGAAACTAGAGAATGAAGTATCCAGCACAGTCTCCTATCAACCAGGTAGTATCTAGAATAAGAAAGGCATGTGGGCTTAGGCCAAGGGAGAACTCTGAAGGATTACACCTGGAAGCCTTGTCACCAGGAAGCCTTCCTTCTTTCTTAAGGAGCCAATGATTTCTGACTTGGTCTATCCCCGCCACTTTTCCCATCAGTCAAGGGAGGCAGCAACGTTTGAGCTGTAGCTATGGGGTTCTGAGGGCTGTTGCTCAGGAATCTGCAACAAGGATTTGGTTCCCTCCTTCCTGGCAAGGGCTCCTCCAATGCTGACCCCCTCCTCACTCATACTGTCCATATGCAAACTGCTTCCCAGAATGAAGCCACCTCAGTCATGCAGATCAGTGAGGCAAGCTGGCTCCGCTTCACCATCCACGGCACATCAAGCCAAGCACCAGGCACAAACGGACTCAAGGCCTTATTTCCTTTGCTAGGGCAGAGTCCGATAGCTCTCACTGAGCACAGGAACAGAGTGGGAGATTGCAGCCTAGCCAGGTTTGCCACCTGAGGGAGTGATGGCTCCATGGCACCTAATAGAGAAAAAAAATACATTCTCAAAAACATAGCAAGGGGAAGGAAGTTTGCTCCAGGTGGGCCAAACTCACCATTTCAAGTGGGAACAGGGATCCACTTTGAAAGAAGATTTTTAGCTTCATTTGCCCTCAGCCCAGAAGGAGGCCAGCTCCCTGCCCAAGACTCCGGCCAGCATACATACCAAACTTCCTCTGCTGGCTCCCTTCAAATGTCCTGGGTCTCGAAATGGACGCATATTTCTGAAACCCAGTGATTTAATGAAGTGGCCCTGTGACAAAAGCTCTTCTACAGTTACAGGGAGTGGCCTGGACTGTCAGGTGGAAGGCAGAAGATAGGACTCTTGAGAAGCTGATTCTCAACTTATTGCAGGAAAAACCTTGTCTCTACAAGAGAGGAATGATGCGTCAAGGTGGATGAGGAAGGCCAGAGCACTTCAGAACTTTGAAAGGGAATTCTATGGAGAAGGCAGTGCCCTGCACCAGCTCCTGTCAACTTGGCTAAAGAAGAAACACCAGAGAGCATATGCAACAGCGCCATCTAGTGTCTCCATCTGGGAGCCGTGTCAGCACCAGGCCTGCCTTCTTCTTCCTTCAGAAGGACTTAGGGCACCGTGGGTCTTGGTTGGCTTTGTTGCTTTCTGTAACATTGAGTGGAGTGAGCAGTGACAGTGGTATAGCTGGGAGGTTCACCCAGCTGTGGCTTCAAAGTGTGGAGACGGGCAATGGGGCCCTTTTACTGTAAGAGGCTCTTTCTGGGCGGACCACCTTCCAAAACCCTGGGCTCCTGTGTGAACTGTCTGCTATTCAGAAGGAAGGCACATCAATCAGTCAGAGCAGAGAGGCGAGCTGGCTCCACTCCCCCACCCCTTGCTGCAAACAGCCAAGCACCAAGGTCAGGGTATGAAGGCCCATTCTCCTTTGGGATATCTATCAAGTGCCGATGGCTATCACTGAGCACAGAACCGAGTGGGAACCCGACGCTCATCCAAGGGTGCCTGCTGAATGAGTACCAGCTCCAAGACACCTAAGGG
The DNA here is from genome assembly GCF_018350215.1 of Panthera leo. Lineage (NCBI taxonomy): Eukaryota > Metazoa > Chordata > Mammalia > Carnivora > Felidae > Panthera > Panthera leo. The sequence continues at coordinate 107,321,817 of NC_056686.1, forward strand.
TGAATGAAAAGGCAGTCAGAAACACAGGAAGGGAGAGGATATGGCTACAGCCATGACCAAAAGGCATTCAATATTTCCATCCAGTGGGAATGTGATCAGTGTGGAATGAAGATGTTTATCTTCATTTCCACTAGGCCCTAGCAAGGGGGACAGCTCCCCGCTAATACATCTGGCCCAGCCTCCCGACACAGCTCTTGGCTGGACCCCTTCCGATGCTCTAGGTCTTTGGATGTCCATGTAGACCTGAAACCAAAAGGCCAAGGCCACATTAGCTCCACCAGTCCCACAGTCACAAGGGTTGGTCCCCAGGGGACATTTACAATCTGGAGATAGTACTCCAAAAGACTAAATTTGCATGGACCCCAAGGACGAACTTTGACGGATGATAAAGCAATGTCATGAAACTGGAAAAAATGAGGGCCAGAGTTCTTCATGCTTAGGAGGACTCTGGCACAACGTATTCTCAAGCTGGCTTGCTCAGGAATCACAAGCATCTTTTGTGGGCTTTGGCTCCAGAAATTCTGCAAAGTATACCCATTGGAGCCCTGTGAGCAGGAGGCCCACATTCTACCTTAAGAAATGAAGAGAAACATTGGCTTCTAGTACGTTTCTGCCTATCATATCCATCGAGAGGGTCACCATGGCTCTGAGATATGAAGAATGTGCTTCCATGCGACGATAAAGAGGTGGGAATGAGGTCTTGGTGCACTATTTATTCAAAGGCCTTTTGTGTGCTGATCAGGTCGTGAAGCATGTTGCAATTGCAAGACTGTTCTTTTGATTGAGGGTGGCTACATCCTTTGGGAATGGGGGTCCAGGTGGCTACCAATTCCTATGATAGTATAACCCACCAACCGCCAAAGGCTCAGGGACAGGAGGAAGAGATGTCCTATGAGACATCAGACTGTGAGAGCCATTAATCAGGTCTGGAAACGCTTGGCAAGTCACCCCCAAGTCAGGTATCTTGGTTGCTATAAGGAACAGACACAGGGTCTCCATGTGGGAACTGAGAACAAGTTAGGAAAGCAGCAATTGGAGAGGAATGACTCCAGGGTGAGTCAAAGATGAGCATTCAAATGGGCACGGGGAAACCAAGGAAAGAGATCCTGACTTTCCCTCCCCTTTGACCCACACAAGAGGCAAGATCCACCCCCAACTTCAGGCTTAGCCTACCCATGACCATTCTCCCTGGGCACCTTCACACAACCTGGGTATGGGGAGGGCTATATCATTCTGAAACTAAATTGAGAATGGCCCAATGCAAAATATTTATCACCATCACAGGCACACCACCAAACCCCCCAAGCTGAAACAAGAGGATGTTCCTCTGGAACACTGTCTGGGAATAGTGTCCATGCAAACCCTTTTTCATCAGAAGAGTTCAGGAGTAGCAATGGAGACACACACTGCCAGAGTTCTTCACCACACATGAGATTTGGAGAAAGTTGAGAATGAAGTACCCAACGCAGCCTCCTATCAACCAGGTCATATCTAGAATAAGAAATGCCTGTGGGATTAAGCCAAAGGGGGCCTGTCAGCAGGAAGCCTGACTTTTTTCTTAAGGATGCAGGGATTTCTGGTTTGGCCTATCCCTGCCACGTTTCCCATCAGTTGAGGGAGGCAGCAGTGATTGAGCTGTAGCTATGCGGTTCTGAGGACTCTTGATGAGTAATCTGCAGCAAGGACTTGGTTCCTTCATTCCTGGCAAGGACTCCTCCAATGTGCTGAATAGGAAAAATATGCAGCCAATATGCATATTTTGGATATGCTGGACACCCTTTACCCAGAAAGGCTGTCATTCAGAATACAAGGAGAGAAAAATGGCTTTCCCAAACAAAAACTAAAGGAGTTCCTAACCACTAAACCAGCCCTACAAGAGATCTTAAGGAAGGCTCTGTGAGTGGAATGCTTCAAAGACTACAAAGGACCAGAGACATAACCACAAGCATGATATCTACAGATAATGCAAAAACACTAAATCCATATATTTTAATAACTCTCAATGCAAATGGACTAAATGATCCAGTCAAAAGACATAGTGTACCAGAATAGATGAAAAAACAAGATCCATCTGTGCAGCACCTGGGTGGCTCAGTCAGTTAAGCATCCAACTTTGGCTCAGGTCATAATCTCATGGTCCATGAGTTCGAGCCCCGCGTTGGGCTCTGTGTTGACAGCATGGATCCTGTTTCAGATTCTGTGTCTCCCACTCTCCATGACCCTCCCCCGTTCATGCCCCGTTCATTTCTCTCTGTCTCAAAAATAAATAAATGTTAAAAAAAATAAAAAAACAAGATCCATCTATATGCTGTCTACCAGAAACTCATTTTAGACCTGAGGACACCTGCAGATTGAAAGTGAGGGGAGGAAGAAACATCTATCATGCCACTGGATGTCAAAAGAAAGCTGGAGTAGCCATTCTTATATCAGACAAATGAGATTTTAAACAAAAGTCTGTAACAAGACATGAAGAAGGGCAATATATCATAATTACAGGATCTATCCATCAAGAAAGTTAACAATTGAAATGTGTATGCCCCCATCTTGGACACCCATATAAATAAATCAATTAACCACAAACATAAGCAATCTTATTGATAATAATACAGTAATTGCAGGGGACTTTAATACTCTCCTTACAGCAATGGGCAGATCATCTAGGCAGAAAATCAATAAAGAAACAATGGCCTTGAATGATACACTGGACCAGATGGACTTGACAAAAAGAATCAGAACTTTTCATCCTAAAGCAGCAGAATACACATTCTTCTCAAGTACACATGGAACATTCTCCAAGACAAATCACATACTTGGTCACAAAGAGCCCTCAATAAATATAAAAGGCTTGAGATCATACCATGCACATTTTCAGATCACAATGCTGTGAAACTTGAAATCAACCATTCAAAAAAAATTTGGAAAGCCTCCAAATGTATGGAGGTTAAAGAACATCTTACTAAAGAATGAATGGGTCCATCAGGCAATTGAATAAGATATTAAAACATATATGGAAGCAAATGAAAGTGAAAATATGACAGTCCAAACCCTTTGGGATGCAGCACAGGCAGTCATAAAAGGAAAATACATTGCAATCCAGGCTTATCTCAAGAAACAAGAAAACTCCCAAATACAAAACCTAAATGCACACCTAAAGGAACTAGAAGTAAAATAGCAAAGAAACCCCAAAGCTAGAGGAAAAAGAGACATAATAAGGATTAGAGCAGAAACAAATAATATAGAATAAAAAAATGGTAGACTAGTCAATGAATGTAAGAGCTTGTTTTTTGAAAAAATAAACAAAATTGATAATCTCTGAGCCAGACTTCTGAAATAGAAGAGAGAAACCAAGTAGACAAAATCATGAATGAAAAAGGAGAGATCACAAGCAACACCACAGAAATACAATCATTAGAGAATACTATGAAAAATTATATGCCAACAACCTGGACAATCTACAAGAAATGGAGAAATTCCTAGACACCCCCACAGTACCAAAATTCAAACGGGAAGAAATAGAAAATTTGAACAGAATCGTAACCAGCAAAGGAATTGAATCAGTTATCAAAACTCTCCCAACAAATAAGAATACTGGGCCAGATGGCTTTCCTGGGGACTTCTAAAGGACATTTAAAGCAGAGTTAATACCTATCCTTCTCAAGCAGTTTCAAAAAATAGAAACAGAAGGAAAACTTCTGGACTCATTCTATGAAGCCAGCATTACCATTATTCCCAAACCAGACAGAGACCCCACTATAAAGGAAAATTACAGGCCAAAATCCCTGATGAATATGGATGCAAAAATTCTCAACAAGATACTAGCAAATCGAATTCAACAGCATATAAAAAGAATTATTCACCATGATAAAGTGGGATTCATCCTGGGCTGCAGGGCTGGTTCAATATTCACAAATCAATCAATGTGATATGTCACATTAATAAAAGAAAGGATAAGAACCATAAGATCCTGTCAATGGATGCAGAAAAAGCATTTGACAAAATACAGCATCCATTCTTAATAAAAAAACCCTCAAAAAAGTCGGGATAGAAGGAACACACCTAAACATCATAAAAGCCATATATGAAAAGCCCACAGCAAATATCATCCTCAATGGGGAAAACAGTTTTCAGCCTGAGATCAGGAACACAGCAGGATGTCCACTTTCACCACTGTTGTTTAACATAGTGTTGGAAGTCTTTAGCATCAGCAATCAGACAACAAAATCAAATGAAATGCATCCAAATTGGCAAAGAAGAAGTCAAACTTTCTCTTTTCACAGATGACATGATTACTCTACATGGGAAACCTGAAATGCTTCACCAAAAACCTGCTAGAATTTATACATGAATTCAGCAAAGACGCAGGATACAAAAATCAGTGTACAGAAATTGGTTACATTTCTACATACCAATAATGAAGCAACAGAATGAGAAATCAAGAAATCGATCCCATTTACAACTGCACCAGGAACCATAAAATACCTAGGAATAAGCCTAACCAAAGATGTAAAACATCTGTATGCTGAAATCTATAGGAAACTTATAAAAGAAATTGAAGAAGACACAAAGAAATGGCAAAACATTTTAGGCTCATCAATTGGAAGAACACATATTGTTAAAATGCCAATACCACCCAAAACAATCTACATATTCAATGCAATCCCAATTAAAATTTGTCTCAGAGCTAGAACAAACAATCCTAAAATTTGTATGGAACCACAAAAGACCCCAAATAACGAAAGTAATGTTGAAAAAGGAAATCTAAGCGGGAGGCATCACAATCCTGGACTTTAGCTGCTTCTGCAAATTTTTAATCACCAAGACACTACGGTATTGGCACAAAAACAGACACAAACACCAGTGAAATAGAACAGAGAACCCAGAACACGACCCACAAACTTATGACCAACTAATCTTTGACAAAGCAGGAAAGAGTATCCAATGGAAAAAAAGCAGTCTCCTTAGCAAATCATACTGGGAGAACAGTGACATGCAGAAGAAAGAAACTAGACCACTTTCTTACCCCATACACAAAAATAAATTCAAAATTCTAAATGTGAGACAGGAAACCATCAAAACCCTAGAGAAGAAAGCAGGAAAAAAGCCTCTTTGACCTCAGCTGCAGCAATGTCTTGCTCAACACATCTCCGAGGGCAAGGGAATTAAAAGCAAAAATGAACTATTGGGACTTCATCAAGATAAAAAGCTTCTGCACTGCAAAGAAAACAACCAACAGAACTAAAAGGCAACCAACAGAATGGGAAAAGATATCTGCAAATGACATCTGATAAAGGGTTATATCCAAAATCTATAAAGAACTTACCAAACTCAGCACCTGAAAAACAAATAAGCTAGTGAAAATATGGGTAGAAAACATGAATAGTTTTCCAAAGAAGACATCCAGATGGCCAAGAGACACATGAAAAGATGCTCAACATCACTCCTCATCAGGCAAAAACAAATCAAAACCACACTGAGATACCACCTCACAATTGTAAGAGTGCTGAAATTAACTCAGGAAGCAACAGATATTGGTGAGGATTTGGAGAAATGGGAACCCTCATGCACTGTTGCTGGGAATGCAAACTGGTGTAGCCGCTCTGGAAAACAGAGTGGAGGTTCTTCAAAAAATTAAAAATGGAATTACCTGATTAGCTGGAAATAGCACTACTAGGAATTTATCAAAAGTACACAGGAGTGCTGATTCACAGGACACATGTACCCCAATGTTTATAACAGTGCTTTCAATAGTAGCCAAATTATGGAAAGAGTCTAAATATCCATCAACTGATGAATGGACAAAGAAGATGTGGTTTACATATAGGATGGAATACTACTTGGCATTAAGAATGAAATCTTGTCATTTGCAAGACTGTGGTTGGAACTGGAGGGTATTATGCTAAGTGAAATAAGTCAGTCAGAGAAAGACAGATGTCATATGTTTTCATTCATATGTGGAATTTAAGAAACTTAATAGAAGACCATGGGTAGGGAAGGGGAAAAAGTTTCAGGGAGGGAGGCAAACCGTAAGAGACTCTCAAAAACAGAGAACAAACTGAGGGTTGATGGGGGAGGGGGAGAAGGGAAAATGGGTGATGGGCATTGAGGAGGGCACTTGTTGCTATTAGCACTGGGTATTGTATGTAAGGTTTGAATCATGGGAATCTGCTCTCTAAGCCAAGAGCACACTGTATACACTGTATATTAGCTAACTTGACACTAAATTAAACAAATAAATAAATAAATAAATAAAATTTTAAAATGCAAAAAAACCTAGCATGGAATTTTCATTATAATATGAATATTATAAAATCTAAGATAAGATTCATTTACTTTCATAATCTGTGGTTCTATTTTTCAAAATGATATTCCAGTCAAAACATTTTCACTGATTTTTGTTTCCATCTTAATTGGATTCATTTTGAAATGTCTTTTTTGGATAGCATGAATTACTCTCATGACGTAAAGATCTGTGTGTGTCCACACTGATGGGCACCAGGGATACACTAATGAGAAAGTCTAGAAAAATCAGCAAGTGACCTCTCCTCCAAAATTGAAGTTTACATTGTGTCAGAAGTTAATTTATATACATACTGGATCTGGTTGTCATATGAAGTTAAATGTAAATACATACAAGTGAGTACAGATGGAAAAGATGACTGTGAACATGTCAGGTATACAGGTAAAAAGTACCAGATGGGATTCTAGAAACCTGGCTGGTCCTACTGACTGGGCAAATTCCTTCTATGGCCTAGGATACGATCTCTCTTTTTTCTTCTCTTCCTTGACTGTGTGGAACTGTGTGTTTTTAAGGAAACTCTAAACCTAATGTGGGGCTTGAACTTACTACCCCAAGATCAAGACTCACCTGTTCTAGGAACTAAGCAAGCCAGGCATCTGTGGAAAGTATTTCTAAAGTTGGGGGGCAGGGGGCAGTGGAGGACACCATTTTATTTCAACCTGGTGAAGCAGACATTAACAATCCTCCTTGCTAAATTAAACAGCTGAACCAAAGATATTCTAGTATTTGGTAGCAAAATTAGGCACCATATCCAGGTCCCCCTCTCCATGTCTTAGGGACTATAAGAATATAATAGTTCCAGTCCTCCAGTCCAGGACCAAGGCAGGGGGTTTCTGGTGGTTGCTGGATGTGCACTGTGAAGAGAGGGGACCGGTACACACCACCCACACTGAGGACGGGAGAAGGTTGTGGTTCCCCAGAGCCCTGGGCGCTTAGCTCACCAGAGAGGGTGGGGGTAGGACAATGAGACACAAGGGAGAGAATTTGTCACCAGGCAGCTTTCTGCACCTCCTCCTCATCTAGCCCAGCTCCCGGCCTGCACACCCACCAAGCAAGGGTCCCTACACCTCCTAGCGCCCGGACCTGCCTGGCCATGGTCTGTAAGCTCACTGCCCTGGAATAGAGGGCATCCGGCCTGCAGGGCCAGGAGGCGACAGAGCGCCACGTTCCGTGAGTGCCCAGGTGCTGCGCAAGGTCGCCAAGGCAGTCAATTCCCCGCGGGCGCTCGGTCTGCGCTACAGAAGGAAGTGCAGATGGGGTGAGGCCTGTACTCCTAGCGCCTCCGGGCTCGGCAGAGGAGAATCCTCCCCGCCGCCTCCCACTTAGCAGTCAGCCTCTCTCCCAGCCCTTTTGTGCTGCCAGGGCGCCGGCCCTCCGCCAGCCTGAACTTGCGCAGTCCTCGCTGGCCCCCAGCCCATCTTTACCTGCCCAGCGAGGGGCTGTGGGCTGGGGCCTCAGCTCGCAGATATCCCGGCCTGGTGAAGCAGGCAGAGGGGTTCCTCCTAGACCCAGCAAGTCACCCATTCACCTCTTCCCGCCAGCATGCCGAAGTAACTGGGGGCTCAGCGTGTGGGTACCGGACACTTGGCCCTCTCTCCTCCCGCGTCTCTTCACTCTGGGCCAAGCAACTTCCCTGCCCGCGGTGTCTGCTACCTGAGGGTATGGGCGCTGGGGAAGGGGGTGTGGTGAGGGACAGGGAGGTGGGGAAGGAACGAGCACCTCATCTGTCAGGGGATACAAGTTGCTGCCTGTGCCTTGTTTGCTGGTACAGAAAATATCTCCACCTAAATACCACAGCAGTATTTAGACCCTGAATGTAAGGTTTCCAAGCTAATTGTATGTAGGGACTTTTTTGAAATTGAATGATGCAGGAGGCAACAGATTCACTCTTTTAAAATGTACTTTGTACATATGGCCACATTTCTAATTTTAACAAATAGCACAATATAGGGGCTCCTGCTGGCTCAGTGGGTAGAGCATACAACTCTTGATTTCAGGGTTGTAAGTTCCAGCCCCACCTTGGGTGTAGAGATTACTTAAAAAAAATAGCACAATATTAATAACAGGACAACTGTGTTCTACAGAAACATATCCAGTGTGTATGTATTATTTAAACCCTCTATATCAATTGGGTTTGTTTAAAATGTCTCTTAGGTATTTCTTATTAAAATGGGCTCAGAATTTAGGGATTAGCAATGCATACATTTTATTTTTGACTTTTGCCATATTCTAAAATGTCATTTTGATGTGGGAAACAAAGGCAAATGAAAAAATTAAATTTCCTTACAACTTACAGCCCATTGACAAGTCCTTCAAACAAACAGTAACATTCCTCTAGAAACTCAACTGGCTCAATGTTAATACTTTGTTAAGAGCAAAAGACAATCTTAGCTTAACATTATCCCTGACTTCAGGATCCTATATCTTCTTATATAAAAATCCTTTGGAAACTTCCTTTATCTCTATCCCCAAATATATGTTAGCAACCATCCTCCAAGCATATATATGGCCCACTGATATACATCTGAAGGGTGTCATTGATGCAGTTTGGGAGTGGTGGTAGGGTCTGGAGCTCATGGCCAAGAAAGAATTCTTGAGATGTCTTTGGTGCAAAAGGTGATTTTATTAAAGCATTGAAACAGAACCTGTGGGGAGAAAGAGCTGCACTGGGGTCGTGAGGAGTGACTGATTATATACTCAGGAAGCAAGGGGAAATTCCCAAAAGGACTATCATATGCTAAAGAGGACTCATAAGATACTGGAAGGCCAGCTATTGTCAAACTAAGAATGTTTTGTTTGTTTGCCTGTTTGTTTTGTTTGTTTTCCTCTAGTAAGGCATTAACATTAAGACAGTAGGGAGTTCCTGGAGAAATGTTACACTCTGCCTGCCTCAAGTATTTGTCAATGGGCTGCAGGTTATAAGGAAATTTATCTTTATCTACCATTTCCTTCTTGTCTTTGTTTCTCACATCACTATGGAGAGGAGGGTGATGTTGGGGCTCCAGGAAACTGAGTCTATAAATTTCTGGAGATTAGGTTATTGGTAAGATTGCCTTTTTCTTGTAATTTAAGAAGATTTTTTTTTTTACGTTTATTTATTTTTGGGACAGAGAGACAGAGCATGAACGAGGGAGGGGCAGAGAGAGAGGGAGACACAGAATCGGAAGCAGGCTCCAGGCTCTGAGTCATCAGCCCAGAGGCTGACGCGGGGCTCGAACTCACGGACTGTGAGATTGTGACCTGAGCTGAAGTCAGATGTTTAACTGACAAAGCCACCCAGGCGCCCCTTGAAGAAGATATTTGTAAGCTGATGGAGGTTCATGTCCTGCATGACTCTGATCTCTATCAGTTGACCATTGGTTTTTCCCTTTCCTTTGTTCTTGGCAGCCAGTAGTGCTCTAAGAATGTCACACATAACCCACCCTAGGGGTGGGGGAAGTTTGCAGGGTTTCAGCTTGTCTTTGCTTCTTCATCATCATGACTAAAGTTTTACTAGACAGTAATTATATTACCTTACCCTAACAATAGCTAGCTCCCTCAAATTCCTGGACACCTTGTTTCAAAAATTCCTTAGAGACTTAAGCTATCCCCAACCCTCTCCCAACTTGAAGGTATGGATTCTGTCACCCTTCACAGCCCCAGTGCAGCTCTTACTGCCCACAGGTCCTCTACCCGTGCTTTAACAAAGACACTTTTTTTTTAATGTTTATTTATTTTTGAGAGAGAAAGAGAGAGAGAGCATGAGCAGGGAAGGGGCAGAGAGAGAGGGAGACACAGAATCCGAGGCAGGCCCCAGGCTCTTAGCGTCAGCACAGAGACCAACATAGGGCTTGAACCCACAAACTGCAAGATTATGACCTGAGCCAAAGTCAGATGCTTAACCAAATGAGCCACCCAGGTGCCCCTTAAAACCACCTTTTTGACCAAAGACATCTCAAGAATTCTTGGCCATCGGTTCCAAACCCCAACATTTCCACATTAATAGAAATTGTTAAATACAATTATGTAGAAAAATGGATCAATTTTCTTCCAGGTTGTCAACATTCTTAGATTTTGCAAAAGACAGACTTTTAAAAAATAAATAACATTATAATTCACTGTCTAGTGATGGAAAAGAAAAAAAGACTGTAAGAGTTTCCAGAACATCAATGCTTGTCAGGAAGAAGGTACTTCCTGACTTCTAGCTGCATCTGAAAGAGTAACTCAAATTCAAACATACAAGATGTAGACAGAGAATAACATCACTTATAATAACACATCTCTTAACTTAATTTTTTGTACCCACATCATAAAAACATGGCACATTAAACCAGTGAGGTAAAAACAATGTCTCAAAAGGACCTTGTGACAGAAGCATATTAAGGGTAGTGTTCTTTAAAAACTCTGAATCCCATGGCTGTTTCTTTGTATACAGATCACATTTATAACTCTAAAACAATGCATGGAAAAGAATGTAGAAAGAATGTGCTGGACTGAAGTGTCATTCTTCGGGTTGATAGATTTAGCAAATAAAATTCAAGACCCCAGTTAAAACTGACTTTAAGATAAACAGTGAAAAACCTTTTAGTGTAAGTAGTACTGATGAGGTAGCATAAGGCAAGCTGAGGGAAAAATACAAACTAGCACCTCATCCCACAGGTGGGATATGTGTGATATTCCTCAGGCACTCCTGGCTGCCCAAGGAAAAAGGAAAGGAAAGAAAACAAATGGTTAACTGATAGAGATTGTTATGCCCAGAATTCATGATCCTCAAAGACCACCAGGGAGCCGAGTCCCATTCAAAAGCAAAAGAGCCTTTATTCGAGCTAGCTGAGCTCAATCCCCTACCTGCACCCATGCAGCAGTGAGATACCGGGAAAGAGAGAGGCAGTTTCAAAAGCACAAAGGTTTTATTGGGGCCAAGGGGCAGTTGGTGAGGTAATGGCTGTGGCCTCAGCCTATTGGCTGGGGAAGGGTAGGAGTCCTGTTACTCAGGTCGCCAGGCATGTTTTGATCGGGAAGTTTGAACAGGTGAGCAGGAGGTTACTCAAGGGCAGAGGCATGGTCAAGGTGAAGGACACAGAACAAGATGGAGTCGGCCGGCATAGGCCCGCCATTTCATTCCCCCCTTGTCATGTAGCTTATGGACCCAATCGTGGGACCGGCTGCATTTATGGTGACAAGGGGAACAGAGTTTGGAGGTTTACGCAAAGTTCTGGGAACCAAGTGTCCCTGGGGTGGCTCTGGGAGGTCTGATTAAGTATTGTCCCCGAGCTGGTGTCTATGATCTGCCAGGTGATGTTTTGGGGGGCGTGGGGACTCCCGGCAGCATGAGCAATGACAAGCAGAGTTAGAGTTACCAATATTAGGTGGGTGGAATGCGCTGTAGCTTGAGCTTGAGTGGGTTGTGTTGGTCCCGATTGACGGCCCATTGCGTGACAAAGTCCTTCCGGATCGAGGAGGGGTCCGCTAGCCGAACGCGGGTGTGATGGACCCAGGTCGGGATGCCGTCTACTTTGAGAGCGGTGGGGGTTGTCAGCACCACGATGTAGGGTCCCTTCCAGCGTGGCTCGAGGGTCTCTCAGTGGTGCCTCTTGACGTAGACCCAGTCTCCCGGCCTGTACTGATGAGGTGTTGGGGTCAGGCCAGCCTCGTAGATGGCACAGAGGCGTGGCCAAATGTCCTCGTGCGCCCTCTGGAGCCCTCTCAAGGAAAGAAAAAGTTCTTGATCTTTAAACTCAGCAAGAAGTTCAGCTCGAAGGTTGGGAATAACAGGGGGTGGCCTGCCAAACATGATCTTGTAGGGAGTAAAACCCAGAATGTAAGGAGTGTTTCTAACCCGGTAAGGGGCGTACGGTAGGAGAGTCACCCAGTCCTCGCCAGTCTCCATGGTTAATTTGGTAAGGGTCTCTTTTAGGGTTCTATTCATTCTTTCTACCTGTCCTGAGCTCTGGGGCCTATAAACACAATGTAATTTCCAGTTTGCCCCCACCGCCTTGGCTACTGCCTGTATTACCTGCCAGATAAAAGCTGGTCCATTGTCTGATCCTACCATGGCAGGAAAACCATACCTGGGTAAGTAAGATGTCTTCTAGTAGCTTTTTAGCCACCGTCTGAGCCGTTTCATGGTTGGTTGGGTATGCCTCCACCCAGCCAGAGAAGGTGTCTGTAAATACTAAAAGATATTTATAACCATACTTTCCTGGTTTGACTACAGTGAAGTTGACCTCCCATTGGGCTCCCGGTCTGGTGCTTCTGAGCCTGGTTCCTTTTTTATTTGATGTGGCTCTCGCGTTGGTGAGTTGGCAGGTCTTGCAGGCAGATACAACTTGCTTTATTTTGGTGTCCTGTTGGTGAATCTTGATTCCGGCGTGTCGGATTAAGTCTTAATTTTTGGGCCCCCATGTGAGTAGACTGATGCATGTGCTCTAACATTGAGACTCCGAGCCTGTCTGGCAGCACGAGCTCCTTGTTAGGTGTATACCACCATCCCTTTATCTCCTGGGCCATGGGGAGTTTCTTGATCCGCTGTAACTCCTCCTGGGATTATGTGGGCTGGTTGGTAAAACTGGGTCTCCCGGGTCCGGTAGTTGTATGGTCATGGTGGGGACTGAAGTAAGGGCTACTGCCTTGGCTGCCTGGTCAGCCTTTTGATTACCTCCAGCTACTGGGTTATCAGCTTTTTGGTGCCCTTGGCAGTGGATAATGGCTAGCTTGGCAGGAAGCCATAAGGCCGTAAGCAGGTTAAGTATCTCCTGCTTATTTTTTATAGTCCGTCCTTCTGCCGTCAGTAACCACCCCCTCTCCTGATAAATTGCCCCATGAATATGAGCTGTGGCAAATGCATAATGGCTGTCTGTGCAGATGTTAAGCCTTTTTCCAGCTCCCAGCGTCAGTGCCTTGGTGAAAGCTATGAGCTCTGCCCTCTGGGCTGATGTTCCGGAGGGTAGAGCCTCTGCCCATACGGTGTCTGTTTCAGTGACCACCGCTGCACCCGCATACCTGTGTCCATCTCGCACAAAGCTGCTGCCATCAGTGAACCAAGTAGCCTCAGCATCGGGGAGGGGCCGGTCGGTCAGGTCTGTCTGGAATCCATGTACTTGTTCCAGGGAACCCTTTTTGCTATTCCCTTATGTTCGTCTACAAAGAGGTGGAAGGGCTTCGTAATGTCTGGTAGGCCCAGGGCTGGGGCACTTAGGAGGGCCTTTTTTAACTGATTAAAGGCAGTTTCTTCTTTTTCAGCCCATTTAAATGTTTTCCCCTCTTTGGTAGCTTCATATAGGGGCCTGGCGATCTCAGCAAAACCTGGAACCCAGAGGCGGCAGTAGCCGGCTGATCCTAAGAATTCCCTTACTTCTCCTCGGGAGGTGGGAGTAGCGATCTTTAAAACAGTTTCTTTTCTGGCATCTGATAACCGCCGCTGTCTGCCCTCCAGGATATATCCCAGGTAACTACCCTCTCCCTGCATATTTGAGCCTTCTTCGCAGATGCCTGGTACCCTAAGGCCCCCAGGGTAGCCAGCAGGTCCTCAGTCCCTTGCTCACAGTCTTTGGCCATGTTGGCAGCAATCAGGATGTCATCTATGTACTGTAGGAGGGTGAGGCCAGGGTGCTCCCTTCTGTACTCACCCAGGTCCTCGTGTAGTGCCTCGTCGAAGATGGTGGGCGAATTTTTGAATCCCTGAGGTAGCCGTGTCCAGGTGAGTTGCCCACTGTAGCCCTCCTCCGGATCATGCCACTTGAAGGCGAACAAGGGTTGGCTCTGGGGTGCCAGCGGCAGACTGAAGAAGGCGTCCTTTAAATCTAGTACAGTATACCAGACCCTGGAGGGTGCCAAGTAGCTCAAGAGAGTATATGGGTTGGGAACAGTTGGGTGTATGTCCGTGACCCTCTTATTTACTTCCCGGAGGTCTTGTACCGGTCAGTAGTCATTTGTGTGAGGATTTTTGACCAGCGGGGGGGGGGGGGGGGGGGGTTCCAGGGAGACTGGCAAGGAACTAGTATGCCTAGGTTTCATAATCTCCGGATGTGTGGCTGGATCCCCTTCCGGACCTCCTAAGACATGGGGTATTGTTTGATTCTTACTGGACTCTCTCCTGGCTTGAGCTCTACCAGGACTGGGGTCCTGTGAGCGGCCAGTCCTATCTCCCCCGTCTGTGCCCAAACCGAGGAGAATTCTTGTAACCGTCTATATTATCCTCTCTCGGGAGCGCCTCCTGGTGGAGGCGGTATTCATCCTCCAGTTTCATGGTCAGGACCTGGATGGGGTGGCCTTTGCCATTGGACCTGAGGCCCCCCCCTTGTCTGAAAGTTATCTGAGCTCCAATCTTGGTCAGTAAGTCCCATCCTAACAGCGGGTAGGGGCATTCTGGTATTACCATAAAGGAGTGGGATACCCGGCCCGTCCCCAAATCTACCGTTCTTTGGGTAGTCCATGAATACTGGCTCATACCAGTTGCCCCTTGTACCGACTTCTTGCTGGCTAGTTTTCCTTGTGGGGTGTGGAAGACCGAATGTTGTGCTCCGGTGTCAAGGAAGTCAACAGGGGTCCCCTCTACTTTAAGAGTTACTCTGGGTTCAGGGAGAGGGTCCGAACCCCGACTCCCCTAATCACTTAGTTCATCTAGCTCTAGGACTTTTACTCGATCAGTCTTGCTTCCCTTCCCGCCAGCCCTTTTCAGACACTCTCAGGCACAATGCCTTATCTCCTTGCAGTATGCGCACTGATCTTTCTGCAACCTCTGCTTCTCCCCCTTGGTGGTTCCTTTACCTTTTCTTGCATTGTCTGTCGTCTGCCAGCTGCCGGAGACAGCGGTCTCATTCCTCGGGGAAGTCAGCAGTGGTAGCTAGTAGTATTTTGGCCAGGTCTCGAGTCTGCTTACTGCTGGCAGCCGCCATGGTGCGAGCCTGCTTGTCCTCAGGAGGCTCCCGGTTATTATATACCTTTTCGGCTACCACCAGTAAGTCCTGCAGACTTTTTTCTCCTAGTCTATTTTCTGTAATTTTCTCCTAATGTCTATGGCTGATTGGTTTACAAAGGCCATGATAACAGCTGTCTTGCTTTCTGAAGCCTCTGGAGCCATGGGGGTATAGGTACGGAATGCCTCAATGATCTGCTCTAAAAAGGCAGCCAGAGATTCATCTTTTTCCCTGTTGTACATTTCCTACCTTGGCCAAATTGGTTGGCTTTCTAGCAGCCATTTGGAGACCCCCCCCATTAGAGTCTGGCGATAGACCCGGAGCTTCTCCTTACCTTCTGCCATGTTGAAATCCCACTGGGGCCGAGTTAAGGGGAAGGAGGCATCTATCTAAGCCTGGCTGGTGGTGGGATTCCCGTCTGCGCCCGAAACTAGTTTTCAGGCCCCACTGAGGATTCTTTTTCTTCAGTCATGAACAGTACCTACAAAATCTGCTGGAAATCGTCCCACGTGGGCTGATGGGTAAAAAGAACAGAGTCTAATAAATCAATAAGCCCTGTCAGTTTCTCAGAAAATTTAGGATTCTGAGCTTTCCAATTGTAGAGGTCACTAGTGGCAAAAGGCCAATAGTGATGGGGCTGATTCCCCTCCGCGTCTGGGGGTCCGGTGGCTCGCAGGGGCAGAATAGTGGAGTCAGCGGTGGAGGCGGATTGCTCCCTCTGAGCCCTTTGTCTGGTAAAGGGCGGGCTTCCCACTGGAGCATTTCCGCCTCCCGCTCTCGGAACAGCATCTACCTCCCCCGGACGGGGAGGATGGTATTCTTCCGGCATCCTAGGGGATGGAAAAATTAATTCTTCTTCAGTTCCCCCCGTAGGACAGGGTAGAGGAGTGTTGAAGGCTGAGTAAGACTTTTCTTCTTCTTTGTCCCCTGCAAAGCAAGAATGGGTTTTGGCTCTGGAGGGAGTGGGGCTAGGAAGGGCTTAAGCCAAGAGGGTGGGTCTTCTACAAGGTCCTGCCAAGTGACAATGTAAGGGAGCTGATCAAGATGGCCCATCTTAGGCTGAGAGATGATACTCCTGACTCAGTGGATGGGAGGGAGGTCGAAAGTCCCCTCTGGTGGCCATCCGACATTGAAAGTTGGCCACTCGGTAGAACAAAAAACCTGCCACCGACCCTTTTGGACTTCCACCCTGAAGTTATTAGCTCTTCCCCTCACATCCTTAAAGTGATCAATCATAATACTTAGAGGAGTAGTCTGAGTCTGTCCCATAATGTCCGTCCAGTAAGTCCACAGAAGAAAACAGAGAAACACAGAAACAGACGAACAGAGGGCCCCTAGAAAGTCTTCCAACTCCATGGAAGCAAAACTGAAAGCTAGATGATGGCCTTGCGCCAACCGGCAGGAGCGACCGGCCTCATCTCAGACCTTTGAGGGGATTCCATGTCCTTCCAAAACCGATGAGAGGATTCCACGTCTCTCCAAAAGGGAGGATCAGAACGTCTTCCGAAACTCCCGGCCCGTGGTCCTCCAGTGCATCTACTTAGACCACGTCGGGCACTACGAGAATTTCAGAAATGAGCTCACACAGAAAAGACAGAACGAACAGACACTAACCGTGGCCAGTCAGGTTCTCTGGGTCGGGGGTTCCTCAGGGGTCTTGAGGATCCTGGGCCGAGCCCCCAAATGTTATGCCCAGAATTCGTGATCCCCAAAGACCACCAAGGAGCTGAGTCTGATGCAAAAGCAAAAGAGCCTTTATTCGAGCTAGCTCGAGCTCAATCCCCTACCTGCACCGACACAGTGGTGAGATACTGGGGAGAGAGAGCGAATTTCAAAAGGACAAAGGTTTTATTGGGGCCTAGGGGCAGTTGGTGAGGTAATGGCTGTGGCCTCAGCCGATTGGCTGGGGAAGGGTTGGAGTCCTGTTACTCAGGTCACCGGGCATGTTTTGATCAGGAAGTTTGAACGGGTGAGCAGGAGGTTCCTCAAGGGGAGGAGGCGTGGTCAAGGTAAAGGACACAGAACAAGATGGAGTCTAGGCCTGCCCTTTCAGAGATCACAGTCATATAGGACATGAGTCTCCATCAGTTTACAAATATCTTAGCAAATTACAAGAAAAAGGCAATCTTATTAATAGCCTAGTCTCCAGAAACCTATAGACTCAGTGCCCTAGAACCCCAACATCACCCCTCCATAGTTATGTGGGGAACAAAGGCAAGAAGGAAATGGCAGGTAAAATTAAATTTCCTTATAACCTGCAGCCCATTGACAGATACTTCAGGCAGGCAGAGTATAACATTTCTCCAGGAACTCCCTACTGTCCTAATGTTAATGCCTTACTAGAGGGAAAACAACCTTAGTTTGACAATAACAAGGCATCAGCTAATTTTGGAGTCCTTTTTACCATATCAAAGTCCCTCCAGAGGTCTCCCTTATGATGTTACCTCCCCAGCTTCATAGTATATAACCAGCCACTTTTCACAACCCCAGTGCAGCTCTTTCTGCCCATGGGCCCTGTCCTGTGCTTTAATAAAATCACCTTTTGCACCAAAGACGTCTTCAAGATATTTCTTGGTCATGGGCTCCAGACCCCCCCACCATCAGCCCAAAACCTCATAGTATCTGAAATTCAACTTTAAATAGGTTTCCTGTATTTCATCTGGTCACCCTTCACATTCTGTATTCTTTTTCTCTAACTGCAATTGTTGGCAGATCAACAACAAAGAAAGGTAGGTTCTCTAACAGCATTACTAATGAATTCCAGTTTTTTATTCACCAGTACTATTGTTATCATAAAAAGAGCACAAGGGACTACCACACTGCAATTCTGTGCATAATGACTGAACATTTTGAAAGATCCTGGAGTAATAATTTGTGGCATAAAATTCCTCCTTAAATCAGGCTCTGATTTTACCCTCAAAACCACACTATATAGTTAATACAGAACAAATTACATTTGTTCTACTTACAAAATGATGCAGTGTCATTGACACAACCATTAAGAAAAAATTCTTGAATTCTTGAGACATTTTACAGCACAGAAACGTGCTTTTATTACAGCAGGGGGACAGGACTACTGGGCAGACAGACCTGCACTGTGATTGTGAGGTGTGTCTGATTATATATTTTTAAGCTGTGGTGGTGGAGAGATGGGGTGAAATAACTGATGTCTCTAGAGAAATTTCTGTATGTTACAGAAGACTTACAGCACCTGGAGGGCTGGCTATTGTCAAGATAAAGTTGCTTTTAATTTCTAGCAAAACATTAACATTAAGCAGCTGTGAGTTCTTTAAGGCATGTCACACTCTGCATGTTTCAGGTATTTATCAGTGGACTGCCAGTTGTAAGAAAATTTAATTTTATCTACATTTCTCTTGCCTTTGTTCTCCTCAACAAAAGAGAGATTCCTTATTGCTAGTAACTGTGAGACTAAAAGGCATGCAGATGCTATGTTTTTCAGCCCTGAGTCCTAAATCTAATCTAATCTTAGCATATACTACTAATGGTTGTAGTGGCAAACAATTTTCTTTCTCAGCATTTCAATTTCATCCCCTATAAAACAGGGGAAACGCCACTTGTTCTGACTTCAATATGAAGTGCAAAGGGCTGTTTTCAGCAGGATTTAAAGTTAAGAACACCAAACTGGCAATGAGGAGCTAATTCTAGTTCCAATAACAAGACTACATAGATATGATTCTGAACCATTACAACTTTTCTGGAGTTCAAGTTTTTCAGTCACAAAATTAGGCAGCTGAATGACCCCCACAACTTTATCCACAGGTCAAAAGGTGATTATTAGGTCGATCAAGTCCCTTAAGGTCTATTTGCCCCTTAGCTTCCTCTTTGTTAAATAAGAGAAAGACCCCCTTACTGCTTCACTCACTGAACAGGGATGATATAAGATTCAAATTAGAAAATGCATGTGGAATCATTCAAAATCTCTTCCATGCACATATTTAAGATTTTGCTATCTCCTATATACTTAGTATTCATTCCAATAGAGATGTAGGGCTGGGCTAAGGAGCAATGGCTTTTCATTTCTACATAAATTTCTGCCAAGAGAATCAGAGCAGGGATGAGAGGAAAAGGTGTTCCTCATGGTACAAGGCCACAGTCTGAAGGCCAACGGGGTCTGGAAATAGGTTAGTTACTGGCACCCCCAGAACTCAAAGTCGTTGGACAAAGAAGAACTGCATAATGTCATTCTTTATAGAATTCCATGAAGTCCCCCTGATGTCAGCAGGCTGGGTCAAGTGGTGGGAAACAAAGGCAGAAGAAAAAATAAATTTCTTTACATCCTAAAACTATTGACAAGTCCTTGAAATATAGGCAAGGTGACATTCCTCTGGGAGCCCAGCTGTCTCCATAATGACACTGTGCTGAGGGCAAAAGGGAATCTTAGCTTAATATTATCCCGACCTCCCAGGATCCTATAAATCTACTTTAAAATTAAAAATTCCTTTGGAAAATTTCCTTTATCTCTAATCCCCAAGATATATTTTGGTAAACATCCTCCAAGATTATGGCCCTCTGATACCCATCTAAAGGGTCTCATGACTGAGTTTTTACTAAACAGTAATAAATAGCCTTTTCCTAACAGCAGCCAGTCCCTCAAGATCCTAGAAATCTTGTTCAAGAATACCTTAGAGACTTAATCTATCCCTAACCCACTCCCAGTTTGAAGGTATATAATCAGTCACCCATCACAACACCAGTGCATCTCTTTCAAGGTCCTGTCCCTGTAACCTAATTAAATCACCCTTTACACTGAAGACAGCTCAAGAATTCTTTCTTGGCCACTGGCTCCAAACAACACATCGAGCTATGTCATTTGGCATCCTAACATGGGGTTGAACCTTCTCATCTGGATTCTGAGCTTCATTACAAATATGGTAGTACTTCCTCTGCTCTTGCTCTACTTTCATTTCAGTGGCTTTTCAGCAAGTATGATCTTATTGGACCACTTCCTTGTCGATTGCTCAGGCTGCAATCCTCTAGCCTGTGGCTATTCTACTGCTTTTTGGCTGGAAGTTAGTACCCTGAATGGAATGGTAGTAAGACCCAGAAACTTGATGCTCTCTCTTCGTTTCTGTCCTTGTACAAAGTTGTCTGTCTTGGGCATGGGACAGCCACCTAAGTTACCAGGATGACTGCCAATCTTAGCACTCCGTGTGAAGTTTCCTCCTCATTGGTCTAATGTTATCCCCTCCATATCCCTGGTCTAGCCACTTCTGGCTGTGAGACATTCACTCAGAGCCAGTCAAAACCAGTACCGGATTGAATTAAAACCTGAATGGGGATCTGTTTCCTAGGAAGTTGGCCATAAGAACTAAATGCATTGGAATGTTACTTAGATAATTAAGGATATCTATCTTCACTGTTTTCCCTACTAACTACTTAACTACAGAATTGGGTAATTTCCCCTTGTAAAACTTTCCCAGTGCTTTCCATGGGTTAGAAAACAAAACAAAACAAACAAACAAACAAACCCCAGCATAACCTTCACAGCAAAGCTACAGTGTGGCCTTCATGGGAAGGCTTGGACACGGTAGGCATGGTATTTTGGTCCATTAACCAGCCATGCATCTGTAGCCTAGGATGCAGTGGGGAGGGAGAGGGTTGCTAGCATCCCTTCTCTGCGGTCTTTACAGTCAGATGGTGATCAATAGCAATTTTCATTCGATAATCAATCAATAGCAAAACTTTGCTCGAGAGATGCCTCCAGTCACTTTTGACACATGAAACCTCTGACATATGCTGTGAGGGATGCCACCCGGAAGTCGGTGGGGAGGATTTTTTGTAATGGACCTGATCTTCAGTTCCCAAGGACTCATCCTTGGAATGCCTTTTAATCCACTGAAAACAATTCAGATTGCAAAATTTAGGAAAGGACTGATCTCTTGTAACACTTCATGGCCTCAATAGGATATATCAGTTAGATCTCTTCTGCAGGAAACAGGGCAAATTGATGCAGGTAACATAGGTCCAGGATGGAGGTACCCTATGTCCAGGCCTTCAGTGGTCTAAATTAGGATCTGGACTAAAAGCCTCTTGCAGAATGTGTTTGGTCAGTAACCAGACCAGTAAGCTCCCTCCTGATATATTGGATGGTAATTATCCAAATAGTCTTCCTCCAAATAGACTTCAGGTTGCTGGAGGAAACACAGGGCATCCCTAATGAAGGGGATGCTGACCCTCTCTCTCACTGTTCCTCCTCCTAGTAGATGTGAGGACTTCTCCCTCATTCACTTCCTGGGTTAATGGCTATAATTGAAGCAAACTGTGATTAGTCTACGTTGGGATAGGGACTTTAAATAACATTCTCAAGCAGCTGCCAAAACTCCCTTTGTTTTAGGGGAATTTCCCTGTCTTCTCCCACCCATGGACTGCATATTTCCAATTTAGTGGAATCATGGCATCTACTCATCTGTCTGAGCTGACAGGTTTAGAACCAGGAACCCTCTTTCTCTGCTTTCTGGTAGCATCTTGCCTCTTCTGCCTCCCCCTCCCCCTGCTCATTTTTCTGCACCACCGTGGGTGTGGACCATATAACTGGTTTCTATACCATCCTCCTGCCTCAGGCACTATTGGCTTATCCTTCTACCCTTGCTGTCAAGGAGCCAAGACCACCCCACCTTGGACTCCCAACTTCAGATTTCCCACCGGTGCCCCAGGTAAAAATTGACAATGGGGAATAAATTGGTTCAATTTTAAGTGGACCCAGGTGGAACATAATTTGATATTTAAACTAATTTAAGCTTATTGGTTTAATTAAAATAGACATGTCTTTAGAGTTTTCAGCATTAAATATGAAACTCTTATTTTACTAAGGTCAGATGAACTCATGTTATTTGTCAGCAAAAATATGCCTTAAAATGATTAATTTTCACTCAAAGGTTTCATGGGTAAATGTTTTAAGTTTATTTATTATTTATTTTGAGAGAGAGAAGAGCCAGTGGGGAGGGGCAGAGAGAGAGGGGGGGACAGAGAATCCAAAGTGGGCTCTGTGCTGACAGCAGAGATCCCAATGCAGAGCTTGAACCCACGAACCGCGAGATCATGACCTGAGCCAAAGTCAGATGCTTAACTGACTGAGCAACCCAGGCACCCCTTTAAGGTAACTCTCAAAGCCTTTGGTAACCTGAAACTTTAAAGTTTTCTTGGATGATAAATTGGGATTGAATTGATTGGACATCTAGGTCTTTTCCAAGTAGGATGTAATGCTAAATCATTGATTACTGAATGTACATTTGTGCTTTTGACTTTTCATTGTAAAGAAACTAAAGATATTTGAATCTGTTGAAAAACATGCTTTGTGCTTAAGTGTATCCATAAATTTTCCATCTGAAGAGTTCTCTGGTGTAACAATTTATAATTGGTTGCTACTTAGTTTCACTGCAGACTAAAGTTTCTAAGAATGCAAAATTTTGTTATATGTAAATAAGACTGATGGAAATAAGGGAACCAACTCTATATGTAGAAGAGTAGGAGAGGGGCACCTGGGTGGCTCAGTCAGTTAAGTGCCAGACTCTTGATTTCAGCTCAGGTCATGATCTCACGGTTCGTGAGTTTGAGCCCCACATCAGGATCTGCACTGATAGTGAAGAGCCTGATTGGAATTCTCTCTCTCCCTCTGTCTCTGCCCCTCTCCACACTCACTGTGTGTTTCCCTTTCTCAAAATAAATAATAAACTTTTAAAAATTACATTATGAAGAGTAGGGGATGTGTAAGAAAGATAAAAGTAATAGAAATACATTTTTATTGAAGGAAAAAGAAGATAATTTTGTCCTAAATTAGACTGGTTATTTGGAGAGAAAGGTCTTGGGACAAAACCTAAACGCAAAGGAAATTTGTAGGATTGTGAAGGAAAATCTTTGGAAAATGAATTTTATGTGTGGTCAAGATGGACTTAGTATAATGAATGGAATTTTAAAGTACACTGGTATAAGACTGGAATTCTACCTTCTCTCTGTTAAAAAGGCGAAGTGTTCTTGAATTGTTGGTCTGCTCTTGATAAGAAAATGTAAACAAAGTTGTTTTTTCTTTGGGCAGAAAAAAAGCATTTATATTATAAATATATAAATTATATTTCTATGTTTTACATTTATCGGGTCTTTGATGAGCTGTAATCCTATTTAAGCATGTGTTTTAAATTTTTCTAAGATTTTTAATTTTTTATCGTTTTTATCATTTCTTCATTTTTGAGAGACAGAGAGACAGAGCATGAGTAGGGGAGGACCAGAGAGAGGGAGACACAGAATCTGAAGCAGTCTCCAGGCTCTGAGCTTTCAGCACAGAAACTGACACAGGGCTCGAACTACGAGCCATGAAATAATGACCTGAGCTGAAGTCATATGCTCAACCGACTGAGCCATTCAGGCACCCCAATTTTCTAAGATTTTTAACAAACTTTGCTAAGATTTAAATCTTCAGTGAAGTCTATTTGACTAATTAAACTTGTTTATTTGGTATTCTACCTTCTGCTATAAGGTCACCACTTGGTATTCGATTATTGAAGTGTTCTATGTCACAGAAGTAAACAAAATTCCCAGTCAATTGCATTACAATGAACTCTCAGATCTCTAACAATGTCCATTTTTGAGTTTTTGTCATTTATAATTATTTTCTTTTTTTAATTTAAGTTAAACTTAGTTAACATGTAATGTATTGTCATTAGGAGTATAAATTAGTAACTCCTCAGTTGCATATAATACCCAGTGCTCATCCACAAGTTCACTCCTTAATGCCCATCACCTATTTAGCTGATCCTCCCACCCACCCCACCTCCAGCAACCCTCAGTTTGTTCTCTGTATTTAAGAGTCTCTAATGGCTTACTTCCTTCTCTGTTTTTATCTTATTTTAATTTTTCCTTCCCTTCTCCCTTGTTCATCAGTTTTGTTTTTTAAATTCCACAAATGAGTAAAATCATATATTTGTCTTTCTCTGACTGTCTTATTTTGCTTAGCATAATACATTCTAGTTCCATCCACATTGTGGCAATGACAAGATCACATTCTGTGTGTGTGTGTGTACCACATTTCTTTAGCCATTCATCAGTCAATGGACATTTAGGCTCTTTCCCTTACTTGGCTATTGTTGACAGCATTGTTACAAACAATGGGGTGCATTTGTCCCTTCAAATAAGAATTTTTATATCCTTTGGATAAATACCTAGTACTGTAATTGCTGGGTCGTAGGGTAGTTTCGATTTTTAACTTTTTGAGAAACCTCCATACTGTTTTCCAGGTTGGCTGAACCACTTTGCATTCCCACCAACAGTGCAAAAGAGTTTCTCTTTCTCTGCATCCTCGCCACCATCTGTTGTTACCTGAGTTATTAATTTTTGCCATTCTGACAGGTGTGAGATGGTACGTTATTGTGGTTTTGATTTATATTTCCATTATGGTGAGTGATGTTGAGCATCTTTTCATATAGTCTGTTGGCCATCTGGATGTCTTCCTTGGAAAAGTGTCTATTTATGTCTTCTGCCCCTTTCTTTACTGGATTATTTGTTTTTTTGGGTGCTGAGTTTGCTAAGTTCTTTATAGATTTTGGATGCTAACCCTTTATCAGATATGTCATTTGCAAATATCTTCTCCCATCTGTCTGTTGCCTTTTAGTCTTGCTGATTGTTTCCTTAGCTGTGCAAAGGTTTTTACCTTGATGAGGTCTCAATAGTTTATTTTTGCTTTTGTTTCCCTTGCCTCCTGAGACATGTCAAGTAAGAAGTTGCTGCGGCTGACGTCAAGGAGGTTGCTACCTGTTTTCTCCTCTAGGATTTTGATGGTTTCATGTCTCATATTTAGGTCTTTCATCCATTTTGAATTCATTTTTGTGTATGGTGTAAGGAAGTGGTCTAGTTTCATTCTTCTGCATGTCGCTGTTGAGTTCTCCCAGAACCATTTGCTAAAGAGACTTTTTTCCATTGGATACCATTTCCTGCTTTGTCAAAGATTAGTTGGCCATACATTTGTGGGTCCATTTCTGGGTTCTTGATAGTATTCCATTGATCTATGTGTCTGTTTTTGTGCCAGTATCATACTGTCTTGATGATTTCAGCTTCGTAATACATCTTGAAGTCCGGGATTGTTATGCCTCCAGCTTTGGTTTTATTTTTCAAGATTGCTTTGGCTATCTGGGGTCTTTTCTGGTTCCATACATATTTTAGGATTGTTTGTTCTAGTTCTGTGAAAAATGCTGGTGTTATTTGACAGAGATTGCATTGAATGTGTAGATTGCCTTGGGTAGTATCAACATTTTAACATTTGTCCAATTCATGACCACAGAATGTTTTTCCATTTCTTTGTGTTATTCTTCAGTTTCTTTCATAAGCTTTCTATAGTTTTCAGCATATAGATCTTTTACCTCTTTGGCTAAGCTTAATCCTAGGTATTTTTTGGTTTTGGTGCAATTTTAAATGGGATCAATTCCTTGATTTCTCTTTCTGTTGCTTCATTATTGGTGCAGAGAAATGCAACTGATTTCTGTATGTTGATTTCATATCCTGTGACTTTGCTGAATTTGTGGATCAGCTCTAGTAGTTTTTTGATGGAGACTTTTGGGTTTTCCATGTAGAGTATCATGTCATTCACAAAGAGTGAAAGTTTGACTTCCTCCTTGCTTATTTTGATGCCTTTATTTCTTTTTGTTGTCTGCTGAAGCTAGAACTTCCAATGCTATGTAGAACAGTGGAGACAGGAGACATCCCTGTTGTGTTCCTGCCCTTTAAGGCCAAGCTCCCAGTTTTTCTCCATTGAGGAAGATATTAGCCATGGGTCTTTCATATGGGTCTTACATGGGTCTTTATGATGTTGAGGTTTGTTCCTTCTATCCCTACTTCCTTAAAGGCTTTTTTTCAATAAATGATGCTGTATTTTGTCACATGCTTTTTCTGCATCTATTGACAGGATTATATGGTTCTTATCCTTTGTATGATTAATATGATATATCATGTGATTGATTTGCAGATACTGAACCAGCCCCCAGCTCAAGAATAAATCCACTTGATCATGGTGAATAATTCTTTTAATGTACTTTTGGATTCAATTTACTAGTATATTGTTGAGAATTTTTGCAACTATGTTCATCAGGGAAATTTGTCTGGAATTCTTCTTAGTGGAGTCTTTTTCTGGTTTGGGAATCAAAGTAATGCTGGCTTAATAGAATGAGTTTGGAAGTTTTCCTTCCATTTCCATTTCTTGGAACAGCTTCAAAATAACTCTTCTTTGAATGTTTTGTAGAATTCCCTTGGGAAGGCATCTGGCCCTGTACTCTTGTTTGTTGGGAGATTTTAAATTACTGATTCATTTGCTGCTTATGGGTCTGTTCAAATTTTCTATTTTTTTTTCTCTGTTTCAGTTTTGGTACTTTGTATGTGTCTAGGAATTTATCCATTTCTTCCAGATTGCCCAATTTGTTACATTTAATTTTTCATAATATATCTGTGTTATTGCTTGTTATCTCTCCTCTTTCATTTGTGATTTTATTTATTTGGGTCCTTTCTCTTTTGTCTTTGATAAATCTGACTAGTGGTTAATCAATTTTATGAATTTTTTCAAAAAACCAACTCCTAATTTAATTGATCTCTTTTACTGTGTTTTGTTTGTTTCTCTCATTTATTTCTGCTCGAATCTGCATTTCCCTCCAACTGGCTTTAGGCTTTATCTACTGTTCTTTTTCTAGCTCCTTTAGGTGTGGTAGGTATTAGGTTGTATATTTGAGACTTTTTTGCTTCTTGAGGTAGGCCTGTATTGCTTATACTTCTTATGACTGCTTTTGTTGAATCCCAAAGGTTTTGGATTGTCCTGTTTTCATTTTCATTTGCTTTCATGTATTTTTAAATTTTTTCTTTAATTTCCTTGTTAACCCATTAATTCTTTAATAGGATGTTTTTTAACCTCCATGTATTTGTGGTCTTTCCAAACTTCTTTCTTGTAATTGACTTCAAGTTTCATAGTGTTGTGGTCAGAAAATATGCATGGTATGATCTCAATCTTTTTGTACTTGTTGAGGCCTGGTTTGTGATGTAGTATGTGGTCTGTTCTGGAGACTGTTCCATGTGCACTCAAAAAAGAATTTGTATTCTGCTGCTTTAGCACGAAATGTTCTGAATATATCTGTTAAGTCCCGCTGGTCCAGTGTGTCATTCAAAACCATTGTTTCCCTGTTGATTTTCTGTTTAAATGATCTGTCCATTGCTATAAGTGGGATGTTAAAGTCCCCTACTATTAATGTATTATTATCAATGAGTTTCCTTATGTTTCTTATTAATTAATTTGTATATATGGGTGTTTCCAAGAAGGGAGCAGAAATATTTACAATTGTTAGATTTTCTTGTTGGATAGACCCTTTATAATGTTATAGTGCCCTTATTTATCTCTTATGAGTCTTTGGTTTAAAACCTAGTTTGATAGAAGTATGGCTAGCCACATTTCTTTTGATGTCCATTAGCATGATACATGGTTCTCTATCCCTTTACTTCAGTCTGTAGATGTCTTTAGGTCTAACGTGAGTCTCTTGTAGGAAACATATAGATGTGTCTTTTTTTTTTTTTATACATTCTGATATCCTATGTCTTTTGATTGGGGAATTTAGTCCATTTACATTCAGAGTGATTATTGATAGATATGAGTTTAGTTCCATTGTATTACCTGTACTGTCATTGTTTCTGGAGGTTTTACCTATTCCTTTCTAGTCTTTGTCATTTTTGGTCTTTCTTGTCTACTCAAAATGTCCCCTTTAATACTTCTTGCACAGCTGGTTTCATGGCCATGAACTCCTTTCATTTTTCTTTGTCTGGGAAACTCTTTATCTCTCCTTCCCTTCTGAATGACAGCCTGGCTAAGTATACTTGTCTGCAAATTTTTTCTCATTTAGTATGTTGAATACCTCTCCCTTTTGGCCTGCCAAGTTTCTGTGGGTAAGTCTATTGCTAATCTTATTTGTCTTCCCTTGTAAGGTTAGGAATTTCTTTTCCCTTGCTGCTTTCAGGAAGTTTTTCTTATCTCTGCATATTGTAAGTTTTACTCTGATATATCTTGGTGTTGGCCTGC
The DNA here is from genome assembly GCF_018350215.1 of Panthera leo. Lineage (NCBI taxonomy): Eukaryota > Metazoa > Chordata > Mammalia > Carnivora > Felidae > Panthera > Panthera leo. The sequence continues at coordinate 107,350,066 of NC_056686.1, forward strand.
ATTTGTTGTTGCTAATGGGAATTCTTTGTGCCTCCTGGATTTGGATGTCTGTTTCCTTCCCCAGATTAGGGAATTTTTCAGCTATAATTTGCTCAAATAAACTTTCTGTCCCCTTTCCCCCTCTTCTTCTGGGACTCCTATGATACAAATGTTATTATACTTTATGGAGTTGCTGAGTTCCCTAAGTCCACAATTGTGATCCAATACCTTTCTTTCCCTCTTTTTTCAAATTTATTATTTTCTATAATTTTATTTTCTATATCACTTCTTCATTCCTCTGCTTTGTCCATCTTCATTGTCAATACATCCAGTGAGTTTTGCACATTGGTCATAACATTTTTTATTTTGATCTGACTAGTTTTTAGTTCTTTTTAAAAAAATGTTTATTTTTTTTTTAAGAGAGAGAGAAAGAGCATGAGCAGGGGTGGGGCAGAGAAAGATGGAGACAGAGAAACTCAGGCAGGTTCTGTGCTGCTAGGGACTTGGGATATGGGACTTGAACCCACAAACCAAGAGATCATGACCTTAGCTGAAATCAAGAGTCAGATGCTCAACTGACTGAGCCACCCAGGAGCCCCTACTTTTGAGTTCTTTTATCTCTGCAGTAAATGATCTGTAGTGTACTCTATGTTTTTCTCAAGCCCAGCTAGTGTCCTTATAATTATTTTTTTTATTCTAATTTAAGCATGTTACTTTCATCCATTTAAATTAGATCCCTGGCTATTACCTTTTCTTGTTCTTTTTTTTTTGGGTTAAACTCCTCCATTTTGGTCTTTTGTCTAGGTTTCTGTCTTCTATATGTTAGGAAAGTCTGTTAATGTTTCCTGTTCATGAAAGTACTAGATTTATAAAGAGGTCATATACTGTCCAAAGCCTGGTGCTTCAGGAAGTATTTCTTGTGTATGCTGTATGCACTCTGCTGCTGTGTTTTGGCTACTCTTTCTCTCTGGTCTGCAAGAGTTTCTCCTTGCCTACAGTGGGGAGTCTTTGGATTTTGTCCACTGTATGGCAAGTTTTAGCTAGATGTGTTTTGGTCTTCTTTTTCGAAAAAGCTAGATCCTGTTTCCACTAAAGTTGAAGCTTTGCAGCACTCTATGGTCAGTAGACTTGGGGTATGTGGTGTGGTTTGTGCTGGTCTTCTGGGGGAGGGGCCCACTACTGCTCTGACTCTCAGGCACACCTGCACTAGTTGTAAAGTACCTGCAGAACGCAGCGGGACAGGGATTGGTGTAAGCCGCTGGACCCTCCACTGTGGGCGCTGTGCTGCTCACTGAAGTCTGTCAGTGGAGATGGGCGAGGGTAAAAATGGCATTAGCCAGCTCTCTCTTTCCTGGAAAAGGGAGTTCATGTCTGCCACTGTTCAGGAGGCCCTCACAGAAGAGTGAACAATCTCCGTTAATGTATCCCAGGCATTCTTCACATCCCTGACTTCACCCTGTCTGCCTGCATCCGAGCTATATTCCTACCTGGTAGTACAGTGCTCCTGTAGTTTATCTCAGGCATGCTATTGGGTTTCATAATTCCAAATTTTAGGGACCTGATATGGCATGGGCCCACACTGATCCCCTGAGGAAGAATCTCACTGTGCTGAGGCTGGTGTTGGTTTGTCCAGGAAGGGCAGTCACATGAATGCACAGGGGCTTGAAGTTTATGGTAAAGTGCAGCAAAATTTCAACATCCAGGTTAGCTGCTCTCAGCAGTTGTTTCTCCTCCTGCCTTTTGCACAAGGCAGCAAAATGGTGTCCATTGCCCCTTTTGTCCTACAAGGCAGTGCAACTTCTCCCAAATGCACTCTTATATCTGTCCCAATGCAGCCCAGGGGATTATCAGACACACTGTCTTTTCCTGGTCCTCTGTCCTCCTTCCCCACAAGAGCACCGCTGTGCCCAACAGGCTCCACCTGGCAGTGGTGTGGACTTCTAAAACATCAGTCTTGGGACTTGATGTTTGTAAAAACCTGCAATAATCAGCCCCTCTTATTTTGCCAGTTAATGGCTTTGGTGAAGTGTTTTTCTTGTGAAATCCCCTGCATGCTGCTCATGTTTTCTCTTTTTCTCTTTTGTCTCCCTTTATGATCAGGGCTCCTTCCCCACTGCAGCACCCACAATCACTTTCTCCCCCAAATCATGTCTCTGTACTTCCTACCTTCCACAATATGGCCTTTTTTCTCCCTCTAGTTTTGCAGTTTTTTCTCTCAGTCCACAGATCAACTTTGTAGGTGTTTAGAATGTTTTGATATATATCTAGCTGAGTTCGAAAGATGAGGCAAGCACAGGGTTCTATTCTGCCATCTTAACCAAACATACACTTTCAACCCAAGTAAAACCCCAAAGATATGCTGTGCTATAGGAATAAAAGCTTCATGATTGTTCAGAGAGATGCAGTGGGAGAAGTGAATCACCATTAGGACAACTGTAGCAAAAGAGAGTTGACATTACCAGACCCTTTACTGGGCAGTCAGGGCCATTGTTTTTGTAAGGGTGACTTAATGAATGCTGTCAATTTGTATGTGGCTAGATTTTTTATCACTTTATTTATACTTAACTTGTAAATTTATTTTGGTATTACAGTTGTAAAAATATCTAATTGTTATGAAATCATACCTACTGTTAATGATTCCACATTTAACTACTAAAGAAGTCAAAACTTTTTCAACACTAAGAAGTCAAAACTAGGTATGTTAGCTGGAACACTGGGAGTGCCCACATCTCTTTCTTTTGGGAATTCCCTCTACCCAATAATATATCACACTAAGAGTTACCTGCTCCAGCAAGTAGTTGGATAACATTCCGGTGGACACAATAATTAGCTCCAAGCAGAAATATGACCCAAGCAAGGCCAGAGTAATTCTTAAAGGATTTATAGTGATAAGAGGATGCTTCTCTAGGGGTGCCTGGGTGGCTCAATTGGTTAAGTACCTGACTCTTGATTTCAGCTCAGGTCATTATCTCATGGTTCATGAGGCCAAGTCCTATGTTGTGCTCTGTGCTGACAGCATGGAGCCTGCTTCAGATTCCTTCTCTCTGCCCCTCCCCCACTTTCTCCCTCAAAAATTAATAATTTTTTTTTAAAAAGAAAAAGGGGCTGATAGGCCAACATCACTGAGAAGTAGGGGGATCCATACTTCCCATGTCTCCCAAACAAAGAAGGGCTGAAGCCAAAGGACTTTGAACCCCAAGAGTCTGGGAGGAAAAGAGACTGAGTCTACCAGGGAGAAACCAGAACAACATGAGAGACCATAGGTGAGTGATTGCGAACTGGTGGAGATAAAATGGGTCATGTAGGCACAGAGGGAAGGGATCCCCTTTTGCTGACAAAAGGAAGAGAAAGAGTGGCTGGGAAAGTGTAGGGCTATATTTAGACAAGAGAAAAAAACATAGAACCGGGAGGGAGAGGAATCCCATCTCTAATGCAGGTTAGAGGATCTCTGCAGATCCCATGTTTGAACTGGTGCCAGCTGCCTTGTTCACACACCTGGGGAGGAGGGGAGCCACCTTTGGGTTCAATGGTATCTCAGAGGTGCAGTCCACAGCAGGAGAAGCCGGTCCCCTCCCCTGAAGGGTTGCAGCAGAGGACAAAACCAGCCAGGATCTCATATTGGGAGACGCATCCATAGTACCAGAACACACTGAGCAGGAGTTTAATTCCCAGCCAAGAACCAGGGCATAGGAGTCAGTAGAACAAGACAGACAGCCTCATCTGTGCCCATGGCACAGTGAGAATGGCTCAAGCAGAGTGATTTGGGACACCGGTTAATGGAGAAGAGACTGGGGGTGTCGCCATTTTTCTCCCCACCACCACCAAGGTGGGGCCTCAGAGATCAGTCTGCAGGGCCCACAGTGGAGGTGGGACCAGCCTACACCAAACCACGCCTTTCCAAGCCAAGTAACTGCATATCTACTGGAGTGGGATATACACTGTGGAACCAGACAGACCCTTCCTCCTGACCAGCGCTGTTGCATTGTCTGATTTAATTCTCAAACAATTCTTATTATATAGATACATTCTTCCTACATTTTCTCATTCTTATCTCTTCCCTTCCCTAGGCTGGTTACTCTGGTTATTGGTTTCTTTAAACAGACATGTTTAATCCATTCTCTTGATACATGTTCTACACCTCCTTCTTTACATTCTTTTCCCTATTTCTGGAATAATCAAGCCATATAGTTTCTCTGTCTGGGTAACTTTATCTTCATTTCTTTTTCCCTGCCTCCTCCTTATTTTCCTTTCTCTCTCTCTGGATTAAGCCGTTTAGTCTCTCTGCCTGGTCAATGTTCATCTTTTCTTTTCTCTTCCCCTGTCATTTCTCTCTTTGTGTGGGCTCTTCCATCAGCACTGCCTCAACCCTGTTCTATATATCTGGTGTTTCTGGTTTTTTGCTTTTGGATTGTTTTTAGGGTCTTTTTGTTGTTTGTTTGTTTTGTTTTTTTGTGTGTTTGCATGTTTTTGTTTCCTGTTTGTCTGTCTGTTTTCCTTTCCAGGGCTAATTCAAGGGACAAACAAAAGCACACCTGATGGAGGGTCCAAAACATCATTATGAGTAGGGAAATAAAATAACCAAAGTCACAACAGAGAGCAAGTAATACTCTCCAAAAAACACCTCCTGAAGGGCCAGGCCCTGGACAGTGTAGGACCCCCCCCCCTCCTTTAATATAGCAGTGCTTGCAGGTGCAGAGCACATAACAAAATTTTAAAACTCATAAGGGACATAAAACTAACCAAAATGATGAAACGCAATAATTATCTTCAAAAGAAACACCAGGAAGAAGTGGCAGCTAAAGAATTGGTCAAAACAGATTTAAGCAACATAACTGAACAAGAATTTAGAAAATGGTCATCAAATTAATCGCTGGCCTTGAATAAAAGCATAGAGGACAGTAAAGAATCTATTGCTACAGAGATCAAGGGACTAAAAAATAGTCATGATGAATTAAAAATGCTATAAATGGGGTGCAAAATAAAATGCAGGCGGCCACAGCATGGATTGAAGAGGTAGAGGGGAGAATAGGTGATAAGAAGATAAAATTATGGAAAAAGAGGAAGATGAGAAAAAGAGAGATAAAAACATCCAGGATCAGAAGGGGAGAATTAGAGAACTAAGTGATGCAATCAAACAGAACAGTATCCGTATCATAAGAATTCCAGATGAAGAGACAGAGAAAGGGGCTGAAGGTGTACTTGAACAAATCATAGCTGAGAACTTCCCCAATCTAAGGAAGGAAAAAGGCATTGAAATCCAAGAGGCACAGAGAACTCCCTTCAGATGTAACTTGAATTTCTGCATGACATATCATAGCAAAACTGGCAAAATACAAAGATAAAGAGAGAATTCTGAAAGCATCTAGGGACAGATGGGCCTTAACCAACAAGGGTAGACACATAAGGGTAGTAGCAGACCTATCTACTGAAACTTGGCAGGCCAGAAAGGAATGGCAGGAAGTCTTCAATGTGATGAACAGAAACATATGCAGCCAAGAATCCTTTATCCAGCAAGCTTGTCATTCAGAATAGAAGGAGAGATGAAGGTTTACCAAACAAACAAAACTGAAAGAATTCATCACCACTAAACAAGCCCTACGAGATCCTAAGGAGGATTCTGTGAGTGAAATGTTGCAAGGACCACAAAGTACCAGAGACATCACTACAAGCATGAAACCAACAGACATCACAATGACTCTAAACCCATATCTTTCAATAACACTGAATGTAAATGGACTAAATGTTCTAACCAAAAGACATAGGGTATCAGAATGGATAAAAAAATGAGTCTACAAGAGACTCATTTTAGACCTGAGGACACTTTCAGATTGAAAGTGAAGGGATGGAGAACTATCTATCATGCTACTGGAAGTCAAAAGAAAGCTGGAGTAGCCATACTTGTATTACACAAACTAGACTTTAAATTAAAGGCTGTAACAAGAGATGAAGAAGGACATTAAATAATAATTACAGGGTCTGTCCATCAGGAAGAACTAACAATTATAAATGTCTATGAACCAAATTTGAAAGCACCCAAGTATATAAAACAATCACAAACAAAAGCAATCTTATTGATAAGAATGTGGTAATTGCAGGGGACATTAATACTCCACTTACAACAATGGACAGATCATCTAGACAGAGAATCAATAAAGAAACAATGACCCTGAATGATACATTGGACCATATCTTGACAGATATATTTTGAAGTCTACATCCCAAAGCAGCAGAATACACATTCTTCTTGAGTGCACATGGAACATTCTCAAAGATATATCACATACTGGAACACAAGACAGCCCAATAATATAAAAGAATTGAGATCATACCATGCACACTTTCAGATCACAATGCTATGAAACTTGAAATCAACCATAGGAAAAAGTCTGGAAAACCTCCAAATGCATGTAAGTTAAAGAACATCTTACTAAAGAATGAATGGGTTAACCAGGCAATTAGAGAATAAATTTAAAAATATATTGAAACAAATGAAAATGAAAATACAACATCAAAACCCTTTGGGATGTAGTAAAGGTAGTCTTAAGAGGAAAATACATTGCAATCCAGGCCTATCTCAAGAAACAAGAAAAATCCCAAATACAAAGCCTAAATACACACCTAAAGGAACTAGAAGCAGAACAGCAAAGAAACCCCAAAACCAGCAGAAGAGAAATAGTAAAGATCAGAGCAGAAATAAACAATATAGAATTTAAAAAAAATTAGAACAGATCAATGAAACCAAGAGTTTGTCTTTTGAAAAAATAAACAAAATTGATAAACCTCTAGCCAGGCTTCTCAAAAAGAAAAGGAAGAGGACCCAAACAGATAAAATCATGAATGAAATGGGTTTATTAGAACTAATCCCTCAGAAATACAAGAAATTATCAGGAAATACTACGAAAAATTAAACTGGACAAACTAGAAATGGATAAATTCCTAGACACCCACAAAATACCAAAACTCAAATGGGAGGAAATAGAAAAATTTGCACAGACCCATAACCAGTGAAGAAATTGAATCACTTATCAAAAATCTCTGAACAAATAAGAGTTCTGTACCAGATGGCTTTCCTGGGGAATTCTACCAGACATTTAAAGCAGAGTTAATACCTATCCTTCTCAAGCTGTCCAAAAAAATAGAAAGGGAAGGAAAACTTCCAGACTCATTCTATGAAACCAGCATTACTTTGATTACCAAGCCAGACAGAGACTCAGCAAATAAAGAGAACTACAGGCCAATATTCTCTGATGAATATGGATGCAAAAATTCTCAACAAGATACTAGCAAATCGAATTCAACAGCACATAAAAATATTCACCATGATCAAGTGGGATTCATCCTGGACTGCAGGGCTGGTTCAACATTTGCAAATCAATGTGATACATCACATTAATAAAATAAAAGATAAGAAACATATGATCCTGTCAATAGGTGCAGAAAAAGCATTTGACAAAATTCAGCATCGGTTCTTAATAAAAACCATTGAGAAAGTTGGGATAGAAGGAACACACTTAAACATCAAAAAAGCCACTTATGAAAAGCCCACAACTAGTATTATCCTCAATGGGGAAAAACTGAAAGCTTTCCCCCTGAGATCAGGAACACGACAGGGATGTCCACTGTCACCACCGTTGTTTAACATAGTGTTGGACATCCTAGCATCACCAACCAGGTAACAAAATTAAATAAAAGGCATCAAAATTGGTAAAGATGAAGTCAAACTTTCACTTTTTACAGACGACATGATACTCTACGTGGAAAACCTGACATGCTCCACCAAAAGTCTGCTAGAACTGATACAAGAATTCAGCAAAGTCACAGGGTACAACATCAATGTACAGAAATCGGTTATATTTTTATACACCAATAATGAAGCAACAGAAAGACAAATAAAGAAACTTATTCCATTCACAATTGCACCAAGAAGCATAAAATACCTAGGAATAAACCTAACCAAAGATGTGAAAGATCTGTATGCTAAAAACTATAGAAAGCTTATGAAAGGAATTGAAGAAACACAAAGAAATGGAAAAACATTCCGTTCTTGTGGATTGGAAGGATAAATATTGTTAAAATGTCAATACTACCCAAAGCAATCTACACATTCAATGCAATCCCAATAAAAATTACACCAGCATTCTTCTCATAGCTAGAACAAACAATCCTAAAATTTGTATGGAACCACAAAAGACCCTGAATGGCCAAAGTAATGAAGAAGAAGACCAAAGCAGGAGGCACCACAATCCCAGATTTTAGCCTCTGCTACAAAGCTGTAATCACCAAGACAGTACGGTATGGGCACAAAAACAGACACATAGACCAATGGAATAGAAGAGAAAGAATGGTCCCAGAATGGGACCCACAAATGTATGGCCAACTAATCTTTCACAATCAGGCAAGATTATCCAATGGAAAAAATACAGTCTCTTTAACAAGTGGTGCTGGGAAAACTGGATAGCAACATGCAGAAGAATGAAACTAGACCACTTTCTTACACCATTCACAAAAATAAACTCAAAATGGATGAAGGACCTGAATGTGAGACAGGAAACCATCAAAACCCTAGAGGAGAAAGCAGGAAAAAACCTCTCTGACCTCAGCCACAGCAATTTCTTACTTGACACATGTCCAAAGGCAAGGGAATTAAAAGCAAAAATGAACTATTGGGACCTCATGAAGATAAAAACTTTCTGCACTGCAAAGGAAACAATCAACAAAACTAAAAGGCAACCAACGGAATGGGAAAAGATATTTGCAAATGACATATTGGATAAAGTATCCAAAACCGATAAAGAACTCACCAAACTCCACACCCAAGAAACAAATAATCCAGTGAAGAAATGGGCAAAAGACATGAATATACACTTTTCCAAAGAAGACATCCAGATGGCCAACAGACACATGAAAGGATGCTCAAAATCACTCATCATGAGGCAAATACAAATCAAAACCATGCTGAGATACCACCTTACACCAGTCAGGGTGGCTAAAATGAACAAATCAGGAGACTATAGATGCTGGAGACTATGTGGAGAAATGTGAACCCTCTTGCACTGTTGGTGGGAATGCAAACTGGTGCAGCCGCTCTGGAAAACAGTGTGGAGGATCTTCAAAAAATTAAAAATAGAACAACCCTATTACCCAGCAATAGCACTGCTAGGAATTTACGCAAGGATTACAGGAGTACTGATGCATAGGAGCACATGTACCCCAATGTTTATAGCAGCACTTTGAACAATAGCCAAATTATGGAAAGAGCCTAAATGTCCATCAACTGATGAATGGATAAAGAAGATGTGGTTATATATACAATGGAATACTACTTGGTAATGAGAAAGAATGAAATCATGCCATTTGCAGCAACGTGGCTGGAACTGGAGGATATTATTGTAAGTGAAATAAGTCAATCAGAGAAAGACAGATACCATATGTTTTCACTCATATGCGAATCCTGAGAAACTTAACAGAATACCATGGGGGAGGGGGAGGGGGAGGGGGGGAAAAAGAGTTACAGAGAGGGAGGGAGGCAAACCATAAGAGACTTTTGGATAGTGAGAACAAACTGAGGGTTGATGGGGGGTGTGGGAGAAGGGAAAGTGGGTGATGGGCATTGAAGAGGGCACTTGGGATGAGCACTGGGTGTTGCGTGGAAACCAATTTGACAATAAATTATATTATAAAAAAATAAAATCATGTGCTGATGGGAAAAAATAAATATAAAAATTAAAAATATAAATAAATAAATAAATAAATAAGAAAGTGGGTCACCTCAGTGGCTCAGTCAGTTAAGCGTCTGGCTCTTGGTTTCAGCTCATGATCTCACGATTCATGGGTTCACGTCCTGCAATGGGATGTGTGCTGACATTGTGCAGCCTGCTTGGGATTCTCTCTGCCCTCCCTCCCCCCCCGAAATAAAAATCAATAAATTAAAAAAAAAAGGTGATTCTCTAACATACAAATCTTTGTCATACAAAGATAATTTTATTTGCAGCAAGTAAGGAGATCATGGGGGAATGGCTCCCAAAACCTTAACTCCCTGAAAGAGGATAAATTGGTTTCTTTTGTTTAAGGTTAAAATGAATATTTAGATGGGGAAATCTTGTCATAGTATGTAGAGGTGGGCATAAAGTCATGCATGAGCTTTAAGGAAACATGCCTATACATGCATATTATGTTATGTAAATAAGGTTGAGGCTCCTCCTTGGGCAAATGCTTTACTATTATAATGAGGTAAGGTAATGGTATGTCATTCCAGGCCCAACTACACAGGCATGAGTATAGGGGTTTGCTCAAAAGGTCTGGGTGGTCTAGGCTGGCTGAAGGTCTTGTCAGGTCAGTCACCATCACCTCAGGGGTGGTTTTGTGTTTCATTTGCCTGAGTTCAGGGGTAGGCTGGAAAGTACTTATGGAAAAATGAAAGATAAAGTTCCATGAGTATAAGCAGGTGGGTAGTAGATGTCTGATCTTGGGGTCTAGTTGGTGACAAGAAGTTTAATACTCACTGAAACTTGCCAGGAAGAAACTTTTCCAGCACATGAAGAAAGCATGCAGGAGTAGAAAACCAACACAGCAGAAGGCTAGAAAAATGGATGGATGGATGGATGGATGGAAAGTAGAAAGTATTGACAGATGAACTTAAAGAAAGGATATACAGATGGACAGAATCTTGACCAATTAGTTGATCAGCTGCATTTCACAGCCAAACCAATCCTTAGGCATTTCTTATGGAAGTCAGTCTTCTATGGTACAATTTAGATTTCCATCACTTGTGTCCAAAAGCTCTCTAAGTAATACACTGGCGATGAATAAGAATCTCTTTCTTTAATGGGGGGAAAGCACTTCTGTTTGAGAAACACTGGATTACACCATCCCTTCTAACTCTAAATATCAAAAACCCTATGGTGGTGCCTGGCTGGCACAGTAAGAAGAGCATGTGATTCTTGATCACAGGATCCTTGAGTTTGAGTAATTAAATAAATAAGTAAATGAGCAAACCTAAAAAAAATCGTGTGTGTGTGTGTGTATTTCACCAGCTTAAAAGTTTAGTATCTTTTTTTTTCACCTCAGCATAGGGATTCCACAGACAGTAGAAATGAGGATTCTGATTTTTTATAGTCACCACCAAGGATACAATAGCAGATAGGGAACTTTTCTCCTCCAAGTTTAGTTTTCCTAAAATTATTCAGAGAAGATAATTTTCAAAAAGTTGATCTTCCTTTATGATTCAGCATCAAGGGAAAGCTTTCATAGAATAAAGAAGCTAACAATGGCACATAAGACATTTTTTTATGTTTATTTATTTTCAAGAGAGAGAGTGTGCACAAGCTGGGGAGGGGCGGAGAGAGGTAGACAGAAGATCCAAAGCCAGCTCTGTGCTGACAGCAGAGAGCCCGATAGAGAGCTTGAATTTACGAGCCTGTGAGATCATGACCTAAGCCAAATATGGATGCCTAATCAACTGAGACACCCATGTGCCCAGCCCTGGACATTAAAAAGCATATCGACTCAAACTACAAATGATATGTCTATACACATATTTAAAGGCTTTTAAAAAGCTTTTTAGAAGACTTGTCAAAATAATTGTTATCAACCTCACCCTCAGTTTGTTTTACTTGCCTAAAACTTTTGGCAATAAATTAAAAATTCCTACCAGTTAGAGAAAATGAATAAAGCACTTACATCATGAAAAATATGTACAATTCAAAATAAAATGAGAATAACTATATCAGCACATAAGTTTACTGAGCTAAATATCAAATGAATGATTCATGTGGCAAAATTTTCTTCAATCTTTATTTCTAGGTATGAATGCAGCTCACAGGCACTTTTTACTGAGAACCTAACATAACAGATATTTCCAAGGCCACATCAATCAGCTTAAACACTAATCACCTGATCTACATCTGTCCAGCTAAACTATTTTCGTAGGAAGTCCTGTGAAGTCAGTAACTAGGCTTACTAAATTCAGAAATGATCCATTTTTCAACCTTCAACTATCAACTCAGTGATATATTTAAACACCTGCAGTCATTACTTCCTAGAGAGAGGTGTTTCGCCTACAATCAGCTCTGGGAACAAAAGTCTAAGTGGGTACAATTAATTTATTATACATTTACTAATTTGTACATGCAACTAATTATTAAATTCAAAAGTGTTTTGGGTATATACTAATACCAAACAGTTTTTTTTAATTTTACCTTGAAGATATTTTATTCAGATCAAATACTTTCCATTAATACTAAGCAGTTTTGCTTGGTCTTTTCAATTATGAAATGAATTTTTCCCTAGCATTATTAAAATGCACTAGGATGTTCTAATTTGTGTTTTCAAATCTAGAAAAAAGGGAGCATCTTAGTAAGACACGTTATCTGTAAACAGATAAGAATGAAGGTGTAAACGTTACCTATACAACTGGAAAATATAGTTTGAAATATTTGAAATATTAAAATATAAAAGTAGAATTGTTATGAAAACTGGTCTGGATCACCTGGCAGAAGAACAAATCAGTACTCAGAGATCTTGGAAGGAAGGAGGTTTATTTTACACTGGTGGGCCCAGAGGAGATCATTCTCCAGAGATCTGAGCCCAGAGCATCAACAGATGGGACAATTTATAGTCTGTTACTTCTGCACCCCTTATTAGTAGTAATTTGGTGCCTGTGGCAAGCAGGGTAGGAAGGAAATCCCAGAAGGGTGGTCTTCTGACAAGGACTGGAATTCCCTTAGTGCTGTCAGCCATTTATAACAGATTTTTCTCTAACATTCCCCCTTTTGATGCTCCTTTAAACAGACCTAGTTTGTTTTAGAGGGCATCGTCTTCATTTTTTGTGTGCTGGTTCCTTTTCTTAGTTCCCTGACTTTGGTTGTGACTATTCCTGACTGGTTTACAAAATAACAGCATTTTTTCCAAGGAAGATGCAGGTGTCCCCTTTTTCGTCAGTGAGGAGGTCAAGTGCCCATCTGTTCGTGAGGGCAACTCCTGCCAGGGAACTTATTTGGCTCTGTAAGAACACCAGGGAGTCTGCCATTCGTTAGTCCCACAGAAGAGCCTATGTCTCCCATGCCAGTTCTTTCCCCGTGGCTATTTCTGCCCCTAGGCGGATGGGTAGTAACACCGCTCATTTAGCCTAGGCCTTAAGGCTGAAGGTTATTCTAAGCATCACCTTTTATCTTGAAGAATCATTTTATCTCTTTTTTTTCTGAAACTTGAGGCACATGCATCAGTGTAAACACTTCCCCAAAATGGCATTGGCAACCTCCTCAGTGGCAGGCAAAGTAGCATAATGAAAGAGTTTACAACATATTTAAGCTTTTAACCCCCCTTCCCCCAGAGTTTTCCATTCGATGTGCCCCACACTTACAAATGGGGCCCAATTAGAGGAAATCAATAACCAACAAAATATCCTATCCATAAGAGGAAAGTGAGTGTGAACAGGAATATCTCTCTATTTCCCCAGCTTTCTGAGGCAACCTCTGCCAACCTGATGACAAGGAGTAACACAGTCTACTTATTTTATCAGAGCAGCGATTCCTCAAGCTTCTGCCATGCGTAGACCAGCCAGCTTCCAGGGTATGGCTGGAGCAGGGCTAAAGATCGGACCTGGGTCAGTCTTCCAAGTCTGGAGCTCCTCAGGGTTGGCCCTCTTGACTTTGGAGTGGTGAACCCATGGAGTGATAGCCATAAGAGGCCCTTTCCACTGTCTTTTGAGAAGGTCTTTTTTCAGTCTTTGACCTCGGTCAAGTCCCCTGGTGAGAGGAGGTGTAGATGTGCGGCAGCCCCACAGCACAAAGTGCAGTCTTACATCCTTGTCACCTTGGCAGGTGATGATGGTGCCAGATGGCATAATGGGGCAAGACCTGGTTGTTCAGGAGTGGTCACTTGTTCCCCTGCAGGTTCAGGTAGTGGGGCCCCAGTTAGGTCAGGTTGATGGCCAAGAGTCTCCCTTGTCTCCTCGATAGCTGAGGCACTGACCACCCGCTTGGAGCCACGCACGGGGCTGGTGCAGTCCAGGAGGCCAGGGCCAGGGAAGAGGTGCAGGAGCTGGATCCCATGGCTGAAGAGTTCATTGGTCAGACCCAGATAGTTTTGAAGTGCCAGAAAGATATCCCACTATAACCTTACATGATCTGCACCACCTGAACCAAGCTCTCAGGGTACTTGGTGAACATGGCAGAGAAGGCTTCCACTGGCAGTTGCAGCACGTTGGAGTCTCAGGCCACCTAGGCAGACATAGTGCCCTGGGGGTGCTTGTGGCTGGTGATGACGTCCAAGATACTCAGGAGGCTGTTGATGCTGTCCCCAGGGACCACTTCTTTCAGCACATATTCCTTCCCATCAGGCCCTGACAGACAGAGCTCCAGAAGCCCATCCTTCACCACATAGACACTTGCATCCGGCTGGCCTGGCTGGAAGACGTAGTCACCTGGCTGAGCCACTGGAAGAACATGTGTCAGCAGAGCTCCAGGAAGAGCAGCTTCTTGAAGTGACCCAGCACCCAGACATTCTTGAGCATGTAGAGCATCTGGGAGGGCAGGTGAGAGTTATTCAGGTCACCCTCATCAAGTCAGCTTCAAGCACTGGGGGCAGGGACTCCTTCTGTGGCAGTGTTGGCTCCTCCTTCTGGATGTACAGGATCTTTAATACCTGGGCCATCCGGGGGTGGGGTTTTCTGCACTCATTCGCAGTCTGCATACCAGCAGGAGGATGAATATGGCTGTGACCATTACCCCTACTCCATCCACAATCATCATGTCTAGCACCTCCTTATTAGCTGCTTTCTTGGCTGCTTTGTTTGCTAGACAATTTCCTTGTACTGTAGGGTTGTCTCCATTCTGGTATCCTTTGCAGTGTAGAACTGTAACTTCTTTTGGAAGCCAGACATCCTTGAGGAGATTTCTTCCCTGCTGCAGTAAGGCCCTTTTCTTTGTAGATTGCCCTCCCTTTGTATGTGTACAGTAGCAAAGGCATACTGGGAATCTGTTGAATCACTTGTCCTTGCAAATGGTGAGAGCTCAGATTAAGGCATGTCACTGCATACCCTGCCTTTTGAATGCCCTCTGTGATGAAACTGCTACCATCACCGAACAAGATAAGGTCTGGGTCCTGTCCAGTCTGGTCATGCAGATCTGGGCAGCTTGCAAATACTTTATTGGTCACCTCAGAACAGTCATGATCTGGTTTCCCTTCCTCAGAATGTAGGAAAGTTGCTGGGTTCAGCATCTGCACTGTTTTAAGAGTCACCAGTGGATTCTCACAGAGGACCCCCTGGTATTGTGCTGAGAGTTGGAGAGGCATGAGAGTTTCTTCTCATGCACAAAGAGATTCCACACTGAAACAGCCTGTGGCCAGCCAAAATCTGCTGGCAAGGGGCCCTCAAGGGTGCCCAGTGGTACATTGACCTCATCACCTAGAATCTGAGAGTAACAAGCCCCCCACCAACCTACCACACAACTGTCTGTCAGCTTTCCTCCTCCCCCAGGATGAGCCCAGTTCTGGCTCTGCAGACATTGGCAGCAAGGGGTGAGAGTCCCTGGGCCTCTTTGGCCTTCCTTTTTTTTTTTTTTTTTTCTTTTTTTTACCCAGGGCTGAGAGCTGCCACCTCTTCCAGGCTGAGACACAGCAAAGTTCTCTTAAATGAACACCAAAGCATAAATCCACTCCATCATAGTTACCTTAGGGCACAGTCTCAGCCTCCTCCTTGGGGCTTCTGAAACACATATCTCTCTGACCCAAGCAGATACTGAGATACAACTTCACAGAATGAATAAAACTCTCATCCCTCCATAACACTGTGTGCCTATGGGCGGAGAGGCATTCACACCATTGGTTGTAGCGGAAGATATAGG
The DNA here is from genome assembly GCF_018350215.1 of Panthera leo. Classification (NCBI taxonomy): domain Eukaryota; kingdom Metazoa; phylum Chordata; class Mammalia; order Carnivora; family Felidae; genus Panthera; species Panthera leo. The sequence continues at coordinate 107,365,890 of NC_056686.1, forward strand.
AAAATGCAGGAGCAAGGGGCAGGGGGCAAAGACGGAAGTGGCTGCCCACCTTTTCTGAAAGTCACTTTAAAAGGTTTTTTTGTATTAGGTAGGCCAAGGGCTGATGCTTGCCCTCAGGCAGCCTTTATCTCTGGGAAGGCAGCTTTGGCCTCTGTCCAGCCAGGGGGTTCTCAATCTGGCCCTACCAAGAGATTATAGAGGGGTCTTGCTATTGCTGAGAATCTGGGAATCCAGATTTGGCAGAATCCCACAGCCCCCAGGAACTCTCATAGCCCCCTCTTATTTTGGGGCTAGGGTAGGGAGGTGATGACTTTTTCTTTTTTTTCCCTTCCCTAGTGCTCTTTTTCCATGAAACCGATAGCCTGCGTCTGTCAGGAGCTGGAGGAGGGCCCTTGTGTCCTCTGTACAATTCTCTCGGGTACTTCTGGCAAAGAGGAGGCCCTCCACACACTGAAGGAGGTCCTAGTGTGTGGCCTCCCTTGGAAAGCTGTTGAGGTCCTTGGCCACTGCCTCCCCAAAGAGGGCAGGCTAGTTTTAATTCCCCGTGGGTGGCGCATCTAAGTCAGTTACATCTGACGCCCTGTGTCTGGTTTGGTCCATTTGAAGACAAACAAGGGTTGGCTCGGGGGGGCCAAGCAGAGGCAGAAGAAAGCATCCTTTCAGCCTAGGCAGGTAAACCAGCTGGCAGAGCATGGGATCAGGCTGAGAGCAAATGGGTTTAGGACTACCAAGTGCAAGACTTGAACTGGTCAGTACCCTCCTACTGGCTTCCTGACTGGAAAAAACAGGGTTTTTCAGGGTGATTGGCATTCAACCAGAATGCCTGATCTCTTGGCTACAATGTCGGGGGTCTGTTTGTAGTGAAGTCTGGGGGGGTGGGCGGTATGTCCTCGGCCCATACAGTGGGGAAGGCAGTCCTGAATTTGGATGGGCCACTGGGTTGGGCTTGGGTGCAGAATAGCCTCCATTCTTCCTGTCTTGGTGTAGTTATTGCCATTATAAGGGGGGCTGATTTTTCTTGTCTTGGATCCAATCAGAGACTGGTGCATTCCATTGGTTCAAGGGTTATTTGGGCCCCAACTTTGAGAATATATCCCAGCCAAGGAGAGGGATAGGACACTCAGGTAGATAGAGAAACTCATGCCATACTATGTGGCCCCCAAGTTCACATTGATGGGTTTGGCAGAGGGGCTGTTGCATTGCCCGTTTCCCTGTGGCCCCGAGGATGGTGGCAGTCCTGTCACTAAAGGGGGCAATGGGGGAGGTAACCACAGAATGTTCAGCCCCCAAGTTCACATTGATGGGTTTGGCAGAGGGGCTGTTGCATTGCCCGTTTCCCTGTGGCCCCGAGGATGGTGGCAGTCCTGTCACTAAAGGGGGCAATGGGGGAGGTAACCACAGAATGTTCAGCCCCCAAGTTGACCATAAAAGTCATAGTTTGGCCCCCTACTTTTATTTTAAACGTGGGCTCATTGGGGCCAAGAAGAAGTGAGCTAGGTCCCCCTCAGTCTGAATCTATTCCTGCTTCAATGTCCTTTCTCCTTGCAGCAGCCACATTCTTCTTTTGCTAAGGAGGTTCCCCCCCCTTTTTGGGGGCTGGACCTTCTTCATCCTTTTGTTGTGGCCCTCTTATGCCTAAGGGTCAAGAGGGGTGTAAGCCTCACATAGTCTCATAATAATCCTCGGGGGATTCCCCTTGGACTGGGCATATTCATGGGCTTCGTCCCCCCTGCTCAAATCCCCCTAGAGGAGAGCCTCTTGGTACTGGTGGCTGTGGACCAGCATCTGGAGAACACCTGTGCCTGGCTGAGGTTGCAATCTGGCCACTGGTTCCAGGGGAGAGAGAATCTGCCAAGCCTGGAGGTGGTGGGGAGACCAAAGGTGGCAGAGCATCAGGAACTGGGAGGTTCATATGGTGGGGGCAAGACTGGTTCTTCTTCCAGTACACTGGCGAGAATTTGTGGAGGTTGGGACTTATACAGGAACTGATCAGGGTAACCTGGGTCTCTGGTAACAACATCCCAGTTGCAGCAGATGGTTGGGACATCCAAGGTTCCCTTTGAGAGCCCTCCTACACAAAAAGTGGGCCATTCTAACTCACATAGGGTCTTTAACTTGCTGGGGGTTATCTTAATTCCATAGTCTCCCCCCAAAAAATCCTTCTTTGCTTTGTCCTGACCCCATAATATTCCCATGAGGTGGAGTTGCAAAGACAGAGGGATAGGGGTGCCCCCTTAATGAGGAGACCAGTCAGATGCCTGTCTGGCTGTGTCCTGAAGAATGCCACTCACCACAGAATTGCAGATGGGCCCACTCAGACTCCATGGGCTTTTGGGGACCCTAAGGGTGCCTGTCCATGGAGCCTCAGAGTCGAACTCAGCAGGCAAGCCAGACTGAGTCGCACATTCACACTCACATACACACCAGAGGTTATGACATTCCCTCCCACAGAATGTCTACAGATGAGACCATTGAGGTTTCCAGGGAGTGATCAGGCCCCTTTCCACTTCTATGGGTGGGCCAGACAGAATTGGAGCCCCAAAACTGAGAGACCTCTGAAGTCTCCAGGGAGTGATTAGGTCCCCCTTCCACCACTACAGGTAGGCTGATGGGGCACTGTAACAGATTTCCTGTCAATGAGACCTCTGAGGTCTCCGGGGAGTGATCAGGTCCTCCTTCCACCACTCTGGGTGGGCAGGACAGGACAGAATTGGGTCCCAGGCCTTACTGATATCCGACATAGGGTCTAGATCCTCTATTGCCAAGTCTCCTCAAGTCCAGTGGGAATGGCAGAGCAGGGCCAGCCCGAAGGGACCAAGCAGGAGACTGCCAAAATTCAGGCAGTGCACGCCTTGCTGAGAAGCTCCTGAAGAACCTGCCATTTTTAACCCATGAAAACACTGGAAAAGTTTTACAAGGGGAAATTACCCAATTCTGTAGTTTAAGCAGTTAGTAGGGAAAACAGTGAAGATAGATATCCTTAATGATCTAAGTAACATTCCAATGCATTTAGTTCTTATGGCCAACTTCCTAGGAACCGGGTCCCCATTCAGGTTTTAATCTAATCAGGTACTGGTTTTGACTGGCTCAGAGTGAAGGTCTCACAGCCGGAAGTGGCTAGACCAGGGATATGGAGGGGCTCACATTAGACCAATGAGGAGGAAACTTCACACAGAGTGCTAAGATTGGCAGCCATCCTGGTAACTTAGGTGGCTGTCCCGTGCTCAAGACAGACAACGTTGTATAAGGACAGAAACGAAGAGAGAGCATCAAGTTTCTGGGTCTTATTACTATTCCATCCAGGGTACTAACTTCCAGCCAAAAAGCAGTAGAGTAGCCACAGGCTAGAGGATTGCAGCCTGAGTGAAACAAGGTGATATAGAAAAAAACCACCAGATGCCGAATAGAAGCAAGGCAAGATTTTATTCACAGCCGGGCCAAACCTGATCTCCTGATGTTAAGGAGAAAAGTGCAGTGAATGGCCCTGAACAAAGGCAGCAGCGGGCTTATATGGATTTTGCAAGTCAGAATACATCATTTGGTTAACCAATTACAATCGACAGCATTTCATAGTAGCCAATTATATTGTGACATAAAGATGTTAGTTTTGGCGGGAACCTATAAATTTTGAAGGTCTTTGTCCTTAAGAGTGTTTAAAATGACCAATAAGACACCTGAGATGCTGTAGGGCAGTGAGTATGTGACTTTTTACATGTTGGTCTTGCCTAGGCCAGATCTGGTAGAGGGGGTGGGGGAGCGTTTTGCATCCTAAGTTATCTGTTTAGTAGGCAGGCGAGGTCACAGAAGTGAGATAGGGCGGTTAGTAATTACTGATAACCCTAATAGGGAACTACATAAGCCTTTTATCTCAACTATTCATGAAAGGTGAGTTTAAGGTGAACTTATATACAATAAGCTTTCTGATATCTTATAAGTTGACCTTTTACACTGAGCAATCGACAAGAAAGTGTTCCAGTGGGACAATACTTGTTGAAAAGCCACTGAAATGAAAGTGAGAAGGAAAGCTGGTAAAAAAGCAGATAAAGGGGGCAGCCAGATGTGCGAGGCCAGATACTCCCCTTGCATGCTTTTGGCTTCTGCAATCTTGCTTGTCTCTTGTATCAGCCTGTAGACTGGAACCAGAAACTTGACTGTACTAGCCCCACCCATCCCGGAAGCACATATGTATAAAAGAAGGGTAAAACCTGAGCCAGATGTTCCACCTTTGGAGGTGACTCTGCTGGGCCGACACCCGTGCAAAATAAAGTTTTTTTTTCTGATCCTCCAGTGCATCCAGTGCATGTTGCTTGTCCTTTCCTGGACGCGGAGTATTTGCTATAACATTTTGGTGTGTTGTCCAGGAAGCCAACAGCCGCACTGGCCCCTTGTGCCTCCATTGTTGAGAACCAGTGGGGGTTCTCATTTTGACTCCCATGATGGGAAGTAAAGCGCACCACCAGTGGTTTCACTGAACCCTGACCCTCTCTGGGCCTGATAATAGCCAGCTGCCACCATGTTCTAATGGACCCTGGGGGGAATCAGAAAATTCTGCTAGGATGGGACATCAGATCAGGTGAGTGTTCCAGGGACTCAGGACCGAGTTCAGGCCTGACCTAGAGGTGGAAGGGGAGCTTGATCACATCCTGGGTGACATAGTCACTCATAGGACAGGTAAGTCCTGGGTAGAAGTCTGGAATCTGTCTGAATGTGTGTGAGAGTGCCGGTGCTCCAAGGTTTTGTCTGTGGAGTCTGAGTGGATCCTATCCTGCCATTCCTTGACCACCTCATACGGCTCAAAGCAGAATCAGGTCTGTAGAGGCCTGATCCAAGTCAGGGGTTTATACTGACTTGCCAACACTAAGCAGCATATTAGTCCCTGCAAGGGGAGTAACCAAGTGGATGAAGTGACCTCTGCCCTCCTGTTTGTCCTGGGACACCGTACATTGGGACAGATCCATCTAGGATGCCAGGATGGGGGAAATTCCTCAAAAACAACTGTTTTGGGGTGTATGATTAAGAATTTTTAAAAGGGATTTTCAGCTGACTACGCAGTCAAATTGACCCCTGGGAAATTACACACCCTCTGTGAATTAGAATGGCCCACATTTGGTATAGGCTGGCCCCCTGAGGGCACCTTAGATGTCCCCACAGTCTGATCTGTTTATAAAGTAGTTAGTGGAGACTCTGGTAAATTCCCATACATTGATCAATGGCTGGAAATAGCCCAAGTCAAGCCTCCTTGGGTCTGGTTCTGCATTAGTAAGGGACAATGTAGGGTCTTAGTGGCACAGGCTGAGAAGAAGACTTCACAGCAGAAAAAACTGTCCCCCATCCTCCAAGACAATTCAGAAGAAGTCATTACACTTCTGCCACCATATGTCCCTGGTGCCCCATCAATCAAGGGGGGGGAACCTTGCCTGCCTGACAGTCCACCCCTGTGGGTCTCACCTCCACCAGCAGCCAGTCTGCCCCAATCAGGGACACCTGAACTGGTAGGAAGATGCCTTAGGTCCATGACTCAAGGTGCAAGGCCCCCAGTGACAATGAAGATGCCAACACAGGAGACTAGGGGTCCCCAGAGAATAGGCCCCAACGGGACCCTACAAGAGGGGGGATCAGTTTTCTATGAACTGTTCTCCACTACTGACCTCTTCAACTGGAAGCATCGCAGGCCACCCTACACTGAGAAGCCATGGGCAATGGTAGATCTCCTAGAATCCATAATCCAGGCTCACCGCCTTGCTTGGGTTGACTGTAAGCAGATTCTCCTTACCCTTTTCATATGGAGGAGCACCAACGAATTATCACCAAAGCCAGAAAATGGTTCTGGATTCAGGCACCAGATGGACAACTAGATGTTGAGGCTTGGGCACAAGAGACTATGCTTGAAGAAGAGCCCCACTGGGATCCCAACACTGAAGTGAGAAGGGCCAGATTAGAAAGATACCAACTCACCTTCCTCCAAGGGGTAAAAACAGGGGCCAAAAAGCCCACCATCGTGGTAAAGGTATCTGAGGTCCTACAAAGGCCAGAAGAGAGTCCAGTTGACTTCTATGAAAGATTATGTGAAGTCTTCAGAGTTTACACTCCATTCGATCCAGAAGCCCCCCAAAACAAAGGCATGGTCAATGATGACTTTGTGGGATAAGCCCAAGGTGACATTAGACAGAAGGTCCAAAAATTGGAAGGATTCACTGGAAAGAATGCCACCGAACTATTGGAAATCTCCAACAAGGTTTTTGTAAATCAGATCGAGCTGCCAGAAAGGAGGCAGACCAAAGAATGAAACAAAAGGTAGCTCTCCAGGCCATGGCCTTGGGGCGACCACTCCCTCTGGAAGGGCCCCTATGGAAACCATGAAGGATTCAGGAACAAAGAAGGGCACCACTGGGATGGGATCAATGTGCCTACTGCAAAGAATTTGGACACTGGAAAAATGAATGCCCCAACTGCCAAAAAGGAAAACCAAAAACCTCCGCTCCACCCAGCCACTACCAACCAGAACCATTTGAGGCTGACCTGATTGGACTGGCAGGAGTGGGCTCTGATTAGAAAAGACCAGACTCTATCCAAATAGGCCCCCATGAACCCATGGTCAAAATGAAGGTAGGGGGCCAGACAATAGACTTCATGGTTGACACTGGGGCTGAACACTCTGTGGTGACACATAAAGTGGCACCTCTGTCGGGTGGAGGAGTTACCATCGTAGGAGCCACTGGGATGCAGACCCAAAGGCCATTTTGTGATCCTTGACAATGCCAGCTGAGGGAAGGTCACCAACTAGTTCATAAATTCCTGTATCTACCCGACTGCCCAGTCTCACTATTAGGTAGGGACCTATTAGCCAAGTTGGGTGCAGAAATGGCCTTCACCTCAGATGGACAGATGCAATTGTCCCTAAACATGAAAGCCCAACCCATGACTTTGTCCCTGATGATTCTACAGGAAGAGGAATGGAGATTATATACCTCCCCTCCCCGAGCTAGGAGCTGAATTCCCTTCAGTTTGGGCAGAAGGAAACCCTACTGGTCTGGCAAAAAACCACCCCCAATATTAATTGACCTGAACCGTGGGGCCCAACCTATCAAAATACACGAATATATGGTACTACGGGAGGCATGCCCGGGGATCCAGACACACTTGGACAGGCTACTCAAATGGGGACTTCTAAAACAATGCCAGTCCCCATGGAATACTCTCTTGATGCCCATGCAAAAACCTGGGACAAAAAATTACCACCCTGTACAGGACCTGAGAGCCATTAATGAAGCAGTTGTCATGCTGCATTCAGCGTTGCCTAAATCATAGACTCTACTAGGACTCATACCCTCTGAAGCAAGATGGTTCACATGTCTAGATTTAAAGGATGCCTCCTTCTGTCTCCAGCTAGCATCTAATAGTCAACCCCTATTTGCCTTTTAATGGGAAAACCCTACCATGGGGGCAAAGGAACAATTCACTTGGACTAGACTGCTGCAAAGATTCAAAAATTCACCAGCCTTATTCAATGGGACGATGGCATCTGACTTAGCCAGGTTTCTGGGACAGGGCCTAAGATGTGTCCTCCTCCAATATGTGGACAATCTCCTGCTAACCAGTCCCATGCAGACCCAGTGCTGGGAGAGAGGGAAAGAGAGTCCTACTCAGGCTACTAGCAGAGGTGGGATACTGGGTGTCAAAGAAAAAGGCACAGATTTGCCAAAAGGAAGTTAAATATTTGGGCTTCAAAATTACCCAAGGCAAACGGATGCTGGGAGCCAAAAGGAAATGGCAGTCTGTGACATTCTGGTTCCCACTGCTTGCTGGCAGGTCCGAGAGTTCCTGGGAGCAGCAGGATTCTGTCAGATATGAATGCCAGGGCTCTCGGAGTTGGCCATACCTCTATATGAGGCACTGAAGGGGGAAGAAATGGCACCCCTTTTCTGGGGTCCTACTCAAGAAAAGGAAAGGCATTTGAAACCATAAAAACAAAACTCACAGAGGCACCAGCCTTGGGACTTCCAGATGTATCATGAGATTTCAACCTGTTCATACATGAATAGAATTGGGTGGACCCAGGAATTTGGACCTTGGCAAAGACCAGTGTCATACCTTTCAAAGCAGATTGACTCAGTTGAAGCAGGATGGCCACCCTGTTTGAGGGCCTTGGCAGCCACCCCACTTTTAATCAAAGAAGACAAACTTACATTGGAGCAAAACCTAAGCATTAAGTTTCCCCTTTCTGTTATTACCTTGATGGATTCCAGAGGGCAATACCGTTTAAGTCAGGCTCGGATGACACAATATCAGAGACTCCTATGTGAGAACCCACAAATAAGATTAGAAGCCTTAAAAACTCTAAACCTTGCCACTTTTTTGCCTGCAGCAGTGGGCATGATTGTCTAAGGTACTTGATTAAGTCTATTCTAGCCAAACTGACCTATCAGACAGGCCCTTACAAAATCCTGACCTCATCCTGTACACCAACAGCTGCAGCTTCATGAACGAAGGCAAAAGATACTCCGGTTATACAGTAGTCTCTGATTTTGAGGTCATAGAAGCAAAGGCCCTTCCAACAGGATGGTCAGCCCCAAAAGAAGAACTGTGGGCTCTAATAAGAGCACTAGAACTCAGTAAAGACAAATGGGCCAACATATGCACTGACTTGTGCTATGCCTTTGCCACTCTACATGTACATGGGACTTTATACAAGGAGAGAGGACTTTTGATTGCAGGAGGAAAAGAAATAAAAAATCAGGAAGAAACCCCAAAACTATTAAGGGCAGTCTGGAAACTGAAGGAGGGAGCAGTCATCCACTGAAATAGACACCAAAGAGGAAAGGACTCAGTATCAGAAGGTAATTGACAAGCCAATGCCACAGCTAAACAGGAAAACAAACAACATTCTCAAAAATCACGCTAGCCCTGGAACTGCCAACTTCCCCAAAGTACACAAACTAAGAAACAAAATGGGCACAACAGGAAAAAGGAGGCCAAAGGAAGGATGGTGGGTACTTCCAGACCAAAGAGTCTATGTACTAGAGCAGCTAGCCCACCAGGTGGTTCTCCAACAGCTTGAGCTCACTCACCTAGGAAAAACAACCCTTGAATGCTTATTGAGCTGTTACTATGTAATTGCTCGACTCCCATCCCTCTGTGCCTCAGTCTCTCAACTCTGCCTCCTTTGTGTTCAAAATAATGCCAAATAATGCCAAACTGGGCCCATGGGAATCCAACACTATGGTCAGGCACTCTTTGAAGATTTGGAGGTAGATTTTACTAAAATAAGACCCAGTGGAGGATACAAATTTCTTCTGGTATTCATCTGCACATTTTCAGGCTGGGTTGAAGCCTATCCCACATGCACCGAAAAGGCAGAAGTAACCAAGGCCTTGCTAAAGGATATCATTCCCAGACATGGGATGCCATTAACCATAGGCTCAGACAGTGACCCAGCTTTTGTGGCTGAGGTGGTGCAACAAATAACCAAAACCCTAGGTATCCAATGGAACTTACTCATGGCCTACTGGTCCCAGAGTTCAGGGAAAGTGGAATGTATGAACCAAACCCTTAAATCAGCCATGGCAAAACTATGTCAGGAAACTAACTTGCCCTGGCCAGATATACTACCCCTAGCTCTTTTCCAAATATGCTGTACATAATAGGATAATGGGTAAGAATAGGATTCCCTTCATTTGAGATCCTATATGGAAGGTAGGATCCTTCAGTTATCCTACCTCCAGTAGTCAAATTCAAGGGGGACCTGACAGAGCTAGAGAATTTATACATACAAAAACAACTACAAGGATTAGGAAAAACTGTATTTGAAATACATAGGTGGATGAAGGACAGGACACCTATTTCCTTAGGAGAACCTGGGGATCAGGTTTTTATTAAAGATTGGAAAAGGGAACCACTCAAACCTACCTGGAAGGGACCCTATTTAGTTGTGTTAACCACGCCCACAGCCCTCAATGTTGCAGGACCTGGATCCAACATTCTCGAATAAAGGTAGCCTACCTGCCACCTGACAACCACTTGGAATAGAAAGTGACTGCTAACCAGAATAATCCTTTACAGATCACCCTTAAGAAGATGGCAGATGCTAAGTGGCCTACATCCAGCACCTGAGAACTCTCTGTAACCAGAACCTCGAGGAAATCACCAAGCAGCTTGAACTATAACAAATCATTCTCTCTCAAATTTCACTGTCACCCCCTACCTATTTATCTTTCCATACTCATTTTTATACTCTTTGCAGTGGGACTAACCCAAGTTATTCCTGCAGACTGGTGCCTGTCACAAACTCTTGTTAGCCTTCCTCTACTTGTTAGTGTCAGGATGCCTAATTGTCTTTAGATGTATATGATCTGAGTTATGATTGCTGTCCCTGACTTAGAATAAGAAACTGTCAGGAATCTACCCTAACAAAATGAAATTTCTCCTACTGTTAATGCTGAGTTCTCTCATAAGAAGTGATGCCCCTCCTCAATGTAATGATGAATGTTTCAGGACCTATCACACAAGCTCCTCCCTTTCCCATGCACTGAATCGCCTAAAGCATCTCCTAGGACAGAGGACCACACACAAGGTCTTTACCACATATACATATCAACATGCAAAATGTTATCAATCTGCCTTGCTCTATTTCCATGACAGAAAAACCTGTTGGCAAGGAAGAATTAAAGCAAAATACCTTTGGCAGGGAACATCATGTCATAGATATCCAGACAAATGGGACTGCTGGACACAACAAACCCACTTTGGATTGTCTGATGGAGGAGGAGTCTAAGACCAGGCCTATAAGGAGGCAACCCAACAAGAGGCACAAAACTCTATGAAGCAGACTTCTGGAAGTCTGCCCAGGAGATCCAAACTTCCAGAAATCAGGCTTAGTGGGCCTTATGATTTAAACTCCTGTTTATACCATATTCTAAGTTCAACCCATCTCCTCTTCAACTTCTCTAACCCTAAGTTAGCCAAGGACTGTTGGCTTTGTCTCTCTCTAAATCCCTTGCATTATGAGGTTACCCCAGTCCCAGATGATATAACCAATATGGCTATCCCCCACAACATGTCAACAGATAACATAACTGTCACAATGAGGTCCATGGTTACTGATACAAAACTAATAGGGCAGCCTCCTTGTGTTTTAAGGACTAATGGGGAACAACCCCTGTAGGTAACTTAACTAACAAGTAAGTTAACTTACTTGTTAGTTAACTTAAGTAACTTAACTTAACCAATGCAACCAAACTGAGATATACAAACAGGTAAAAAACCAAGAGTCACCCTGATGTCTCCCCCTTGTGGGAATATTCTTTGTGGAACTAATGCTTATTTGTGCTTGCCTGCTAACTGGATGGGAATTTGCACCTTTGCATTCCTAACCACCCCCCCCACCCCAAATAAATATTCTCCCCAGCAACCAATCTCTTATATTTCCCTTGGCTGCACATACCCAGTCTAAACGAGCTATCCAAGCTATACCTCTACTAATTGGGTTTGGAATCACTGCCAGAGTAAGTACTGGAGTTGGGGGAGTAACCTCATCTATTTCATTTTACCAAAAACTATCCAAGATCTGACAGATGACATAGAACAAGTTACAAACTCCCTGGTAACCTTACAAGAGCAGGTGGACTTGTTAGCAGCAGTAGTATTACAAAATAGAAGAGAGAGCTGTTAACTGCTGAGGAGGGGGGGATATATCTCTTCCTAAATGAGGAACACTGCTTCTGTGTTAACCAGTCAGGGGTAGTTAGAGATATGGCCCAACAACTAAAGGAATGGATCATCAAGCAGAGGCAAGAATTAGCAGACCCATGGAACTCTCGGAGCAACATATAGAATTGGGCATCCTGGCTCCACCCTCTAGCTGTTCCTCTCCTAATGCTTGTCATAGCCCTCCTGTTTGATCCTTGTATTCTTAATATGCTAACCAGGATTGTTCCCTCTTGCCTAGAAGCTATCAAACTCCAGATGACGCTTCAGTTGGACCATTCTAGCTGTCACTACTCTCCTTTGGATGGCGAAGAACCCTAGCTGTCACATTCCTCCCTTTGATGTCCCTGTCCAGCAGGAAGAAGCCAAAACAGTCTTTGCTCCTCCTCCTGTGGTAGCAAAAGGATTCCCTGCCCCCACAAACTGATTTTCTCTAAGTCTGCTACAGCATCTTGAGAATCAAGAAGGGGGAATGAGAAGGAAAGCTGTAGAAAAGCAGATAAAAAGGGGCAGCCAGATGTCCAAGGCCAGGATGCTTTTGGCTTCTGGGATCTTGCTTGCCTTTTGTATCAGCCTTTAGCCAGGAACCAGAAGCCTAACTGTACTAGCCCTACCCATCCCGGAAGCACATATGTATAAAGAAGGGTAAAACCTGAGCCGGATGCTCCACCTTTGGAAGTGACACTGCTGGGCCAACACCAGTGCAAAATAAAGTCTTTACTGATTCCCAGAGTGCATGTCACTTGTCCTTTCCTGGACAATGAAGCATTGCTGTAACAAAAGAAAAGCAAGACGAGAGGTGTTATGGAACCAGGCTGGAAAGCTGGCGGAAAAACCAAGCAGCACTCAGATCTTGGTGGATCAGAGATTTATGTAATGCCAACGGGCTCAGAGGAGACCATTTCTCCAAAGATCTGAGCCCTGAATGCCAGCAGGAAGGGTAATTTATAGTTGTAAGCCTCCATATTTGGGAGGGGGGGGTGGTTCACATGCACAGCAAACAAAGGAAGAAGAACTTGGAGGAGGGATCTCTAAGTTAGAGGCCAGAGCTTGTTTTAGCCCCATCGGCCATCTTTGGCATACTTTATTCACTTCTCCAACTCCATCAGTGAGTCTTAGTTCTATATGGTGCGATGGCAGGTTGGGGATCACTGGGAAGGCCTGTTACTCGAGGTGAAAACTTCACCAGGGGTTAGGGGCTGAGGTGTTTCAAACTGTTGTAATCTTTAGAAAACTCAGACAAAATGTGTAACAGTACCTCCTATAACTTTAAAGTACTTAAACATATGTTTTGAACTGGCCCCACCCTGGCTATTTCCTTCTCAGCTCCATTTTATTCTATCTGGATTATTTTATATTTTAACTTACTGGTATAATTGCAGAAAGTGATGTGATGATGTGATGTGATGTGATGTGATGTGATGTGATGTGATGTGGGCTGGGAGTGAACAGTCAAGAAAGAATTATTGAGACATTTCAGTGCAAAAAGAACTGCTTTTCTGCTTATGAGAAGTGACTAATTATATACTTTCTAGTTAGTGGGGGCTAAGGATAGCAGAAGTCTCTAAGGAATTTGGAAGTAAGGCTTTCAGGACCATGAGGCCTACCCACTACTAAGATAAGGCTATTTACTACTGCCTAGTAAAACATTAGTCTTGAGACCCTTCAGATGCTCTGGATATATATGCAGATCTATCTGGGGGAGTGTTCAAAGCTATCAGGGAAAGTGACACTAACAAGAGCAAAGCTATAGTGTAAAGCAATAAAAGAAGCCCTCATGTACACTTTATCTCTCTCCACGTCAGTCCGACTTTCTGTCACCTTGTGTGATTCATACTACACTTTGGATGCTGAGAATGGCAGGAAAACTGCCAGTTTGCTCCTGAGCTCTTGCTGCCAGGTATTAGAGCCATACCCACAGTTGGATAAAGACTGCCCTTGCTTGCCAAGTCCTTTCACTTGGGCAGCCTGCCTGTGCACAGTTCCACTGGTGAAGAGATTTCAGTAGTGCTTATCCTGGTACCCTATATGCACCTTTGTCCTTATTGGATCAGGACCCTGTCCAGTATTCAGGATTTACAGGTCCAGACCCAGGATGTCTATCAAGATCCAGAGAGAACTAGCTCCTTGATTCTGTGAGTTGAGACCACAGGAATGTGCTCCATTGCTTTGGAGTATGATGGAATCTTTGGTTCTGAGTCTACCCCACAAGTCCCTGTTTCTATGGTAAGGTCTAAACCCAAGGAGTCTGTCTTTTGCTCTGGAGCAGCCAATGCCTGCTGCTCATTGCTTCCCATGTACTTCCTGCCCTCAGACCTCTTGTATGTACAGGCATGTACAGTAAGCCAAACTCTGAGTCACCAGGTTTGAAATCTTTATTTCAAGGAAATCTTTATTAAATAAAGAAATCTTTATTATCAGAAGGGCAGCCCCACGAGAAGACAGGGAATCAGTCCCAAATCTGCTTTGCCTTTGTTAAGTCTAAGATAGGTTTATATGCAGTTATTAAGGTATGAAGATATGTGGGGGGGGGGGTTAGGGCAGGAAGTGGAAGGACTTTGGTACTTAGAGGGGAAACTTGAAACTTCTGAGATATTGCACTATTGGGACATCTGGGCTCTATCTGGGGGTCTCATAGCATTACATGTTGGTTTTGTATCTATAAAACAAACATTATCAGGTAGCCTCCCTCCTTGGTTCCAATACCTCATGCTGGGAAGAAGAAAGCAAGGAACAAAGTTAGTGATTCTTGCAAGGCTGTAGAGGAATTTGCTTATATGCAACTTGTAAGGTTACAATGGTAGAAGAGCCTAGAGAAAATTTATGTGAAGAATGAAGCATGTACTGGGCTCCAGTTCCCTAATCCTGTTTATAATTCCTCAATCATGGGGATCCTTCTTCACTACTTCTTGCAACGATCCTTCTTCACTACTTCTTGCAAAGAGGGGTGAAGTTTGGCTTTTGAGAAATGAAACTTTTTTGCTCCTAATTGTGAGAACTCTTTGGTGCCTGGCTCAACCTCAGTATTTTTGACAACCATCAAGCTGGTCCCGAATTTTGCAGCCCATGAACAGCATTTCATGAAAAAATTATAAAAAGGACAGCTAGGACAGATAATTGAATTTCTTGTGGAATCCTGGAAAATTTATTAGAAAACTAGTCCCATTTTATATCTGGGATTTTCACAGGAATTTGTTTTAGCCAAGTGACTTGTTTTCTAATTCATTTAGGTTTCTACTTCAGCTGAAGAATGAACATAGATGCAACACAAGGAGTTAATTACCTTACACATTCTTCCTTGTTCTCCTAAAATAGTCTAGGGCCAATCCTATTGTCCGGGGTTACCTGTGTCAAGGAGTCTAATGGTGTTTTTGTTTTGTTTTGTTTTGTTTTGTTGAGCTGCTATTAGTTGAGCAATACCCTCAACCAAAGTTCCTAGAATCACAGGTTTCTTTTTTTAAAAAATTTTAACCTTTATTTATTATTTTTGAGAGACAGAAAGAGACAGAGAGCCAGCAAGGGAGGGACAGAGATAGAAGGAGACACAGAATCCAAAGCAGGTTCCAGGCTCTGAGCTGTCAGTACAGAGCCTGATGCAAGGCTTTAACCCATGAACCATAAGGCCATGACCTGAGCCAAAGTCAGATGCTTAACCAACTGAGCCACCCAGACTCTCACAGAAAGGTTTCTAATCATGTTTATGGACTACCTAACCTCACCAAGACTGGAAAGTTCTCCCAAAGAAATACCAAAATTCATCTTCTTGATTTCCAGAAATGTAGTCTTGGGATCCTAAAGTTTGGCCCCTTCTCTGATGAGAAAGCAGCCTGAGAAAGTGGGCCTAATGTTGGGTTTCTGAAACATTATGAACAGAAACAAGGATTCCTAAATGTTCCAGAAAACAAGTGCCTACTATACCCTAGATGTTTATACAAACATAACCCCAGGGCTGCTATTGGTTCCCATATATGAAAATATAACATGTAGGGGCACAGGGAACCCTAGAAAAGTCCTGAGGATTTATTTGTTCATTAGAAGGAATATTCTAGAGAATGTGCTGTGGCCAAGAAGAAGTGACTGCTAATTTGGTTTTCTTAAAGGAATATTCAGGGAGTGGTATAGGGGTTCCATGAATCAACAGTCCTCAGTTTAAGTGGACCTGTGTTTTAGAATACAGACAGGTTTTGTTGAAGCAAAAGTCTTCTCAATATTTTTGAGGTTTTGGGGAATTTGAATAAGTCACCCTATTCTAGGATTGAATAAACTTACCAGAGCTTGTTATGTTATAAGCATGAGAGGAATTGCAGGGTCCTTGAGGCAGATTCCAATCATTATATGTCAAGGCTCCATATGTAAGATTTGATAAAAAGAAACACAGAACTGGAATATCCTCTAGCTTAATTATCTTAGCTCCAAACGCCAGAAGAGTAGGCTTGTCAAACCAGATTGTATAGTTAGAAGAAATCTTAGTAAAGTTTGTCAGTGGTACCACTGGGGGAGGAGGGGAGGGGTGGTCACTGTATTCATGTATAGAGTGCAATTTAGGGTGAAAGATCCACCACTTAGTTAAGTCCCCATTTCTAGCTAGAGTTTAAGAGAGTCTTACCATTGAATTGTCTCTCCAGGCCCATGGGGAAAAGGGCAGTAACCATATCCATAAGGCAAAGAATGATTAGTATCATGGCAAAAGAAGTGATTAAAATTGGGGGCAGCAAGCATACATCTTGAATTAATAGGAAAACAAGCATTGTGAGAGCAAAAAACACAAAACAAATTACAAATGGAAGTCAGCTGTGCATCACTTAGTTTTTGTGAATAGAATTTTATGTCTTCTACAGGCTTGCACTGCTGATTAATGGATTCCTCTCGTTTGTTCTTGACACCCAAGGTTTAACTCCAGTGAGTTTGATGGGGGAGTGTGTTGTAAACGTCAGGCTTTAAGTTTCTTGTCAGGGCAGGGCTTTTGCCACAATTTCAGGTATATTTGGTCTCCGGGTCTGAAAGGGTGTAGTGGCATCCATAGGATAATGTGACCTGTTAGAAACAAATTTACAGATAGAAATGAACATGTGACCCAAAGCTTTTACAGATCCTGTTACAGCTATTTCCTTTAATATTTGTAGGTCAGGGGCAGCTCTTTTTGCTCACAGGTCCTGTCCTGTGCTTTAATAAAACCACATTTTTGCACCAAAAAATAAATAAATGAATTTGTGGGTCAGCCTGATGGGGTGAGACTTGGAATGGTCTCCCATACAAAATTTCAAACGGACATAATTGGACCTTATTTCAGGGTGCTATTTCTGATTCACAGCAGAGCAACAGCTAACACTTTGGCCCAGGTAAGATTTATTTCTTGGCAGATTTTAGCAATAGTCCTTTTTAAAGTATGATTCATTCTTTCAGTCTTTCCAGTAGATTGTGCTCTCCATGCAGTGTGTATTTTCCAATTAATTCCTAAGGCCCTTGAGATTTCCTGTGTAATATTTTCCATGAAGGTGGCATCATTATCACTTTAAAATGAGTTCAGAAGCCTAAATCTAATCTCTTTTAACAGACCTTTAGTGACTTCAGATGCTTTCTCCGTTTGTGCTGGGAAGGCTTCTACCCATCTGGAAAAAGTATCTATGAGGATTAATAGGGAACAAAAATTTCCAGGAGCTTTTGGCATGACCATAAAGCCTAACTGTTAATTTTCACAGGGGATTTCTCTGAAATATTGGACTCCTTTTAAGGTTGGAGTCCAAACTTTAGGGTTACTCTTGACACATATTTCACATTGCTAAGTTACCTTATCATCTTCTGAAAGTGAGTCCTAGCAAATATTTTTGTATCCATTGGAGGGTGGCATCTTTCCCACAGTAGGTACCCTGATGGACTGCTTTTAAGATGTCCTCTAGTAAATCTTCTGGAATTAGCACTATGCCTTGTTCATTACTTTTCCATCCTAGAAATGTGGGAGACTCAATATTAAATCCCTTTTCTTCTGCCTGTTCCAAATCGTTTTATGAATAATGTGGTACATATTGGGTGAATGGGATCTGTGGAATAAAAAATGCCAATTTATCATTTATTTTTGAGAATTTAGCTGTATATTTGGCTGCTTGATCAGCCAATTGGTTTCCCTTAATTGTATGTGAGTCTTCTTTTTGATGTCCTGCACAATGAATAACAGCCAATTCAGTAGGCTGGTTTATAGCCTCTACTAATTTTAGAGGCTTAATTTCCTTGTTATTTTTTTAAAATATTTTTTTTTTATTTTGAGAGAGAGAGTGAGCATGAGTGGGGGAGGGACAGAGAGAGAGGGAGAGAGAAATTCCAAGCAAGCTCCATGCTTACAGCATGGAGCCCCATGTAGGGCTCAAACTCACAAACCAGGAGATCATTACCTGAACCAAAGTGAGACACTTAACTGACTGAGCCACCCAGGCACCCCTCCTTGTTATTTGAGGTAAGGAATTCCCTTTCCTAAGATATTTGCAAATGACATATCAGACAAAGGGCTAGTATCCAAAATCTATAAAGAGCTCACCAAACTCCACACCCAAAAAACAAATAACCCAGTGAAGAAATGGGCAGAAAACATGAATAGACACTTCTCTAAAGAAGGCATCCGGATGGCCAACAGGCACATGAAAAGATGTTCAACGTCGCTCCTTATCAGGGAAATACAAATCAAAACCACACTCAGATATCACCTCACGCCAGTCAAAGTGGCCAAAATGAACAAATCAGGAGACTATAGATGCTGGAGAGGATGTGGAGAGACGGGAACCCTCTTGCACTGTTGGTGGGAATGCAAATTGGTGCAGTCACTCTGGAAAACAGTGTAGAGGTTCCTCAAAAAATTAAAAATAGACCTACCCTATGACCCAGCAATAGCACTGCTAGGAATTTACCCAAGGAATACAGGGGTACTGATGCATAGGGGCACTTGTACCCCAATGTTTATAGCAGCACTCTCAACAATAGCCAAATTATGGGAAGAGCCTAAATGTCCATCAACTGATGAATGGATAAAGAAATTGTGGTTTATATACACAATGGAGTACTACGTGGCAATGAGAAAGAATGAAATATGGCCCTTTGTAGCAACATGGATGGAACTGGAGAGTGTTATGCTAAGTGAAATAAGCCATACAGAGAAAGACAGATACCATATGGTTTCACTCTTATGTGGATCCTGAGAAACTTAACAGAAACCCATGGGGGAGGGGAAAGAAAAAAAAAGAGGTTAGAGTAGAAGAGAGCCAAAGCATAACAGACTCTTAAAAACTGAGAACAAACTGAGGGTTGATGGGGGGTGGGAGGAAGGGGAGGGTGGGTGATGGGTATTGAGGAGGGCACCTTTTGGGATGAGCACTGGGTGTTGTATGGAAACCAATTTGACAATAAACTTCATATATCTAAAAAAATAAATTAAAAAGTAAATAAATAAATAAATAGATAAATAAAGGAATCCCCTTTCCTTCTATACTGCCTCATGAGTACATATAACAGAAAAAGTGTACCTGGAGTCTGTGTACAAATTGATCCACTTGTCCTTACTATGTTGAAGAGCACAGGTAGTTCAATGAATTCAGCCTTTTGTACTGAGACCCTGGAAAGCAAGTCCTGGGCTTCCACATTTCCATGAAGAGTTATAACCACATACCCATTGCTATGCTGCATTCCAGGAAACTACTCCCATCTGTTAAGAATTCAACTTCAGGTCTCTTGAGGGGCTGGTACACCAGATCTGATCTGCTGGAATCTATCTGCTCTATGGTCTGGAGACAATTGTTTTGGGTTCCTCGAAACAGCTAGGCAGTAAGGTGGGTGGGTTCAGAGAAGTTACTGCCTTTAATTTGACATTAGGACTTGTCAAGAATGGCTTGGTATTTTCCAAGTCATCTAGCAGTTAATCATTAGCCCCCTTTTTGTCTTGATAAGCAGAGCACCTATTGGGGTAGATGTGCCATCCCTTAGCAGTTTGTTCTAGTTGCTGTGAGAAGTAGGTCATGGGACGTGGAGCAAATCCTAACGTTTGGGTAAGTAACCCCTGGGCCCATACCTTGTCTCTCATGTGTAAACAAATCAAAAGGCTTTTTAAAATCAGGCAGGCCCAAGGCTGGGCAGTGAGCAGTTTTTCTCTCACTTTGTCAAATGCCTGGATCATTTCCTTAGTCTATATTAGAAGTTCATGATCTTCTCCTTTTAAGGCCTCATAAAGGGGGTTTAACAGTTAAAATGAAATTTGGGATCCATGTTTGACAGGATCTGGCCATGCCTAAAAATACCCTCAGTTGTTGTGGCATGGAAGCAGCTGCACAGGCAAGACGTTTTTCATCAATCGGGAAGCAAATTTGTCCCTAGGAGAGCTCAAATTCTAAGTGTCTTCCTATTGGCTAGCATATTTGATCCTGTTTCTTAGAGACCTTATAGCCACTCTCTTCCAAGGAAATTGAGGATGGTGATGGTGTCCTGCATTTTTGCTAGCAACTAGAATATCATCCACATTTTGTAAAAGAGTACCTTCTTCTAATTGGAGGTCCCTCAGGTCTGTGGAGAGAACAGAGTCAAAGAGTTTTTAAGTCCTGAGGAAGTGCCATCCCTCAAAATTGTTTCATCTGGGTATCTGGATCTTACCATTAAAAGACAAAAGTTTTTAAAAGTCTTTCTCTAAGGGGACGCAAAAGAAGCTTTCCTTTAGCTCTAAGACAGTAAACCAACAGAAGTCCCCTGGCAAGGCTGTTGGGAGGGAATATGAACTTGACACTGCTGGATCTCTATCCTGTACTATTGGGTTGATTGCTCAAAGGTCCTGAACAAACCAATATCCCTCCATATGAGGGATGTGAGTGTTAGTTATAAGGCAATTGACATACCCCAATGAGTCCAAATTTTTAGAAGTCTTTTTTTTAAATCTTTTATTTATTTTTGAGAGAGAGAGACAGAGACAGAGCATGAGCAGGGGAGGGGCAGAGAGAGAGGGAAACACAGAATCGGAAGCGGGCTCTGGGCTCTGAGCTGTCAGCACAGAGCCCGACGTGGGGCTTGAACTCACGAGCTGTGAGATCATGACCTGAGCCGAAGTCAGACGCTTAACCTACCAAGCCACCCAGGCGCCCCAAGAAGTCTTTTATTAAGGGTTGTATTCTCTTTCTTGAGAGGATATTGCTTCAAATGAGGAATAACATGTTCCTTCTTTAAAAGAACTTTGACCAGCTGAGCGATCAAAGTTTTCCTGGCTTCCCATCTGCCCCAACAGCATGTTTACCAGAGTCAAGATGTCTTCAGGCATTTCAGTACTTGGATCCTTTTGATCTTGCATAAATTAAAAAAAAAAATGTTTTTAAAGGACAAGTGGTCCTCCTGAGGCATTTGAAAAATTTCTCAAACTTTATTCAAAGTTTTCTGTTTAGGAACGCTCCTTTTGATCCTACTAAAATGCATTCTTTTTAAGATTTTATTTATTATTTATTTATTTATGTTTATTTTTTTAGAGAAAGAGGGAGTGCGTGCATAAGCAGGGGAGAGGGGTAGAGGGAGAGAGACTCTTAAGAAGTTCATGCCAGCACAGAGCCTGACATAGGATTTGATCCCATGACTCTGGAATCATGACCCAAGCTGAAATCAAGAGTCAGACCCTCAATCAACTGAGCCACCCTAGTGCCCCTTAAGATTTTATTTTTAAGTAATCTCTGCACCCAATGTAGGGCTTGAACCTACAACCCTGAGATCATGAGTTGCATGCTTTACAGACTGAGATACCCCTAAAATGCCTTCCGGATAGTTCTGTAGCCTAGGAAGCCCACCTTCATTAACAGCCTATTTGGGGTTGCAGGTTGGTACCACTTCTTAGGGCCTCCAGTCTGGCCTGATTATTTGGGTCCAGAAGGTGGAGCTTCCTCCCATGTCTCATCCAAAACCATACAATATTCTTCTACTGTCAGAAGGATTGGGATATCTCTGCCCAAGTGTGATAGTAAGTAGCAAATATCAAGGCAAATAATCCTTCCATGCTGAGTGGATCATCATGCTAAGAATACAGGTTGTTTTTCCAGTTAAATAGATCTGATGTGGAAATTGGGGAATGGACTCAAACCATTCTCATTAGTTTCCCATTAGCATTTAATCCCCCAAATATGTATTGTCATTTGGATATTGCCCTGTTGGCAAGCCAGGCTGCAAACCAACACTGAAAGGGGGACCCTGATGGGTGTGCAGGGGGAGACTATTCTTAAGCTTCCCTCTGAGGGGTCCCTGGTTTAGGGACCTTTGTTCCCTATTGGGGTAGCTTTGTTCCATCTTGGGTGACAGGAACAGATGGAGGAGCTGGCATTAGAGCAGGAACTTCTGTCCCATTTTCTGCTTCCCTGGGTGGGTGTTTGTTATCATATCAATAATAATTTTTGTATTACCCCTTTGTCAGAATCATGGAGGATAGATTGAATCTTCACGGCCTGTTGCACCATAACTTACATGACTTCTGGGCAGATTCATTTGATGCAAATCTAGTACATAGGGCATTTCATCCCATTTCATTTCCTTCTTACAAAACAGTTCTAATTGCAAAGTAGTATTATAATTTCATTTCAATAAATTTCATTTGTTGGCTACTTCTCTGTCACTCAATGCATATTGCAGCCAACCCACATTACAAAAGACTATCTTTTTCTTTTTCATAGACTCATAACTAAAAGTATACCAATTTTGGAGTAAGCATCCCAAAGGGCTACAGTCTGGAATCAGCATTTCCCATGGTACAAACAAGACAAACACACAATAACACACAAAGACAATTAAGGACCTGTGAGAGGAAGCAAAATCAAATAAGGGTAGTTATACAACTTTTTCCATTTTGTAAAATGGAAAATGTAAAAACAGCCTATCTGAAAAATTCCCTGAAAGGACCAAAAGCAAAATGAGAGGAAAACACAGTTGATGGTGTGTGCACTAGAAACTCACCCTTGAGCTGCAGAATTCCTCCTAGTGGCCAAACAGAGATTTCTCTGCTCCAGTGGTGACTCCAGCTTGAAGGCAGCCAACCTGGTCAGGGAGACAGCCAAGAGAACTCCCTTGGACTCAGTCTGTGGTCCAAGCAGCCACAGGGAATCCCCCAAGTGACCCCATCACTCAGGGCCTTCCTGCCACAAGAAATTGTTACCAAATCCTAAAATCAGATTCATGTGTTTGATGTGCAATAACCAGTCTCTGAATCACTGGGTTTGAAGCAGAGAAAGCTTTATTATTAGAAGGGCAGCCCAATGAGAAGGCAGGGAATTGGTCACAAATCTTGCCTTGATTTCATGAAATCTGACATCAGGGGAGTTAGCGAGTTCCTTTGGAGGCAGTAAGTATAGTGGCTGCCCCCTTGTGTCCTCCACAGGTCTCTGCATTTGGCCCCAAACATTCCTAAATGGTAGAGAGACACTGTGACTTTTCCCAGTGTGCTTGGCTGCAGAGTCAGAGAAGCTAGCTCATGTGTACTTTGCTTCCCACCAAACGCCTGCCCTCCAGTTTTCAGAACCTCTAGTCCATCTGATTGTTTTTAACATTTATTTATTTTTGAGAGACAGAGAGACAAAGCACAAGCAGGAGAGGGGCAGAGAGAAAGGGAAACACAGAATACAAAGCAGGCTCCACGCTCTGAGCTGTCAGCACAGAGCCCAACGTGGGGCTCCAACCCATGAACCATGAGATCATAACCTGAGTTGAAGTTGGATGCCTAACCAACTGAGCCACCCAGGCACCTCTCTAGTCCATTTGCAATAGAGTTTTTGCCAGCTCAGCAGGATGTGTTTCCTTAGCTAGGGGTTATCAGTACTACTTTACTGAAGTAGTGATAGGAAAATTATTTCAGTGAGACCCCTTGGGACCAACCCTGTGACAGGTAATACTCAAGGCACCTGTGGGAGTGAGGTCACTAGGTGTCTCTCTCATCAAGAATTTCCTGGCTGTTCTCAGGTTGGAAAGGCTGAAAATTTCCTACGAGATCTGGCTAGAGGAGCAGGCAACTTCCTTTTGCAGTGGGTTGGGCATCCGTGTGAGATTCATAGAAGTCCCCACCAGAGACCCTGTCCATACCCACAAGGCTGGCACTGGGAACTGAATTAGGGTGCTTGGATGCTGAGTAATAGCACTTTAAGTGTGCTCAGTTGGTTCCCACCCACTTGCCCCCAGGAATCAGGCCTAGTTGGCCCATTACATAGGACCTACTATAGCTTACCATGCTACCTTCCTGGGGCAGTGTTTGTACCAATCCAGTGATGAAGAGGTTTGAATGCCATTTATAGTTGGACCCCACTGGACCGTCCTGTTCTTATTGGACTAAACATTTCTTCAACAATCAACTCCAAGTTGACACCCATCCTGTGAAAAACCCTGTTCAGACCCACAATGGCACCAGATCTGGCACCAGAGTCATTAGCTACATTGTTTTGGATTAGTATGGACCTTTTGCCCAGTGGGTACCCTGATGGACCCTACATTTAGCCCAAATTGACATACCTGACACTTACCTGGGGGTCGAGCCTTGAAAGCTTGGCTTTTGCTTTGGATTGGCCAATGTATGTGCACTTTGCTCCCCAAGCACTTTTGGCCTTTAGACTTTTCAGACATCTAGGCCTTATGTAGAACTCTTCACAAAGCAGACATTCTTCCTGGATCTAGGGATTCCATGCACTGTGCTATGGTGGGGGGATGGAAACATTCCTTCGATGTAGACCCTTGTAACTCTGTGCACCTGGTGGGATAATCAGGGCCTCTGGGGGAGTTAAGTCTCCCAGAAGTCTCATAATTATAAGTGGATAATCTGGCCATACTTGGGATGGTAAGGCTAAGCAGTTCCATGAGATCCAACTTCAGGGAACAGGAGTGTTTGGGAGCAAAGTGGACATTGACATCACTGTGAGTCTCCCAAAAGTCCTCAAAAGGGGCAAGGCTACTCCTCACACCTGAAGACCCATCCCAGGGTGCCTGAACGCAGAGTCACTGAGGCTCAGGCATTGGCAGTCCACTCCTGGGAATCTGCCACAGGCATCTTGCCCAGTTTTCCTATTGGAATGAGCCTGCCCTCATCTACCAGGACATCTTCCTGGAGCAGCCTTTCCCTGCAATGTGCCATTGATAAAAAAAGTTTGAATCATGATTATTCATGTTAGAAATCAATGGACCTTGCAGTCTTTATGCAGTCTAGGAGACTTTAATCATAATTTCCTGGTGTCTCCTATCCCACTAGGTTCTGGTGACCCTGAAAAGGCATCTGAGGTCCCAAGAGATCTGGTGTCAAGGGAATTAGCTACATTGTTTTAGAGCAGGATGACCTCTGGTAGCCCCTTGTGTCCCCCTCAAGTCCATACTTTTGGCCTTCAATATCTTTACATGTTTCTGTGGGGAACTGTGCTAGGGAGCCTGGCTGCAGGGTGAGAAGGGCCAGTGTATACTCACTTTCCACCCTCTGTACTTCCTGTCCTCAGATTTCTGGGACCCCTAGTGACATGGAAATAGGCCTATTCCATCTCAGCTGGATACCTTCCTGTAGCTAGGGATTACAGCACTATACTCCTGAAGTAGAGAGAGAAAAGATATTTGAAGGAGACTCCTGGGACCCTGTGCCAGGGGATACTCAGGACACCTGTGAGCATGCCAGGTGTCCCTCATCAGTGAATTTCCCATTTTGGCCTATTGTGCAGGTCCTGGACTTGTTTACTCTGCCATTTTCCTGGGGCAGTGTTTCTGTGCACTGATCCATTGATGAAGAGACTTGAATGGTGGTTACCCTCACAACCCTTAGAGTCCTTCATGTCCTTATTGAACTAAGGACTTGTTCAGCTATCATGATTCCAAGCTGTCTCCCACTCTACATAGCCTTGATCATGCCTGGAATGGCTATCAAGATCCTTCAAAATCTGGCTCTGTGATTCCATGAGATCCTGCATCAGCATAACCATTCTGTTTTGGAGCATGATGGGCACTTTGGGCCCCATTTGTACCCACCAGTCCCTGCCTGTGGCCCAAACTATGCCTACATGGGGCCCTGATGTGGAGGCTAAGACATGGAACTTGGCTTTCATTTCTGACTGCCCTATGCATGGGCACATCATTCCCTGTGTATTTCCTACCCTCAGGTCTCCCAGATTCTAGACCTGAACTGTAAGGCCATCCTCCTGAAGCTAGGGGTTCTTTGCTGCACTACAGATGTGGGGAAGGAAATGTCATGGAGTTTGACCCCTTGTGGCCTTGTGCTGCTAGGATACTCAGTGCATTGTTAGAGTCAGGTCTCCCAGGTGTGTCATCAGTGTACTTCCCAGCTGTGCCCCTCATGCAAGCATCAGGTCCTCTTGGCCTGTTGGAATGTACCTGCCCTCACTGTCCAGGATATCTTCCTGGGGCCTCCTTTCCCACACTGTGCCATTGATGAAAAAATTTGAATGGTGGCTACTGTCAAACCCCATATGGGTGTGCTGTCTTTATGGGGACTGAGCACCCACCTGGCAATCATTATTCTCTGGTGTTTTTCATTCTTCAGCACTTTGGTGAAGCATGCAATGGCATCCAAGATCCCAGGTGATCTGGCATCAGGAAAATTGGCTACCTTGTTTTGGAGCAGAATGGCCACTGGCAAACACATGTACACTGCACAAGTCTGAACTTGTGGTAGGGACTCTCCCAAGAGAGCCTTGACCAGGGAATGATGACAGGGAGCCTGGCTTCAGGGTTGGAGAGGCCAGCATATGCTCCCTGCCTGCCTCCTGCCCTCAGGTTTCCAGGACCTCTAGTCCTGTGGAAGTAGGAGTCACCTCAGCCCAGCAGGACATCTTCCTGTAGCTAGGGTTACCTTCACTGCATTCCTGAAGCAGAGGAGGGATATTTCAGTGAGACCCCTTGGAGCTCTGTGCCAGGGCATACTTTCAGCATCCGTGGGCATCAGATCCCTCAGGTGACTTTCATCAGTGAACTTCCTGGTTGTGTTGGGAGTTCCCATGAGACCTAGCTTCAGGATAACAGGCAACTTGGGTTTGCAGTGGGGTGAAACTTGTCAGCCCTGTGAGTTCCCAGAAGTCCCCACAGAGGGCCCTGTCCACCCTCACAAATCCAGGACCCAGAAACTGATCCCAGGGTGCTTACATACTGAATTGGCTCACGCATAAACAGTTCAGTCCTGCACACCTGTCCCCAGGAGTCAGTCCCACACCCACTATTGGCTAGGCTCTGCTCTTGCTTACAACATCATTTTCCTAGAGCATCATTTTTACTCAATGATCCAGTGACGAAAAGGTTTGAATAGTTGTTACCATCATAGCCCATATGGTCCTCTGTCCTTACTGGACTAGGGGCCTCTCTGACAATCATGATTTCAAGTTTTCTCCCATCTCTTATAGCCCTGGTCAGGCCTGGAATGCCCATCATGATCCCAAGATATTTGGCATCAGAGGAATTAGCTGCTTTGTTTTGGAGCTGGATAGAACCTTTTGGCCCCAAGTGTTCCCAAAGTCCCCACCCATGGCCCATTTATATTTCCATGTCCCTGATTCATGGGCCAAACCCAGGATCCTGGCTGCACCTTCAGACTGGTCAATGTATGCACATCGCTGCCCGTGCACCTCCTACCCTCAGGCACCCTGGACTTCTAGGCTGGTGTGTACAGGAGCTGCCCCCAACCCAGCAGGCTACCTTTCTGGAGTGAGGGGTTACTTACTTGCACTGTACTTGCAATGCAGTGAGGGAAAGTTCATCTGCTGCTATGAAGAATGGTGTAATAATTCCTCTAAAAGTTAAACATGGAATAACCACATGTGCCAACAGCTTCACTCATAGGTATATACTCAGAAGAATTAAAAATAAGAACTCAAGTGAGATATTTATACACCAGTGTTCATAACAGCAGTATTCACAGTAGCTAAAACCAACCCGTGTCCATTAACAGAAGAATGGATAAATAAAATTGGTATATATAGAAACAATGGAATATCATTCATCTGTGAAAAGAAATGAAGTTCTGTTATATGCTACAACATGGATGAACCTGAATATGTTATGCTAAGTAATTATCTAGAAATAAAAGACAAATAGTATATGATTCTACTTACACAAAATATCTAGAATTCACAAATTCATAGAGACAAAAAATAGATTAGAAGTTACCTGGGGTTTGGTAGGCAATCAACGGGGAGTTATTGCTTAATGGGTACAGAGATTCTTATGGGGTAGTGAAAATGCTTTTATGCTTTTAAGTAGTGCTGATGGCTGCACATTATTACTATAATTAATGCCACTAAATTTTACATTTAGATATGGCAAAATGGCTATTTTTGCTATGGACTGAATTTTGCCCCCCCCCCCATTCATATTGAAACTATAACCCCCAATGTGATGGAATTTTGGAGGTAGCTTTTGGGAGGTTTAGACCAGGGAATGAGGGTGGGACCCTCAAGATGGGATTAGTGCCTTATAGGAAGAGACCAGAGAGTTTGCTTCTTGTCCCCTTTTCTGCCATGTGAGGACACAGTGAGAAGGCAGCTGTTTGAAAGCCAGGAAGAGAAACATCACCGAGAACCAATTCTGCCAGCACCTGGATCACGGACTTCTCAGCCTCCAGAACTGTGAGAAATAAATGTGTGTTGTTTAAGCCACTCAGTCTGTGGTATTTTGTTATAGCAACCTGAGCTAAGACATTTTGTGTTATATATATTTTACGAGAACAAAATCTATTTTATTCCTAAATACAAGCAGCAAAGAAAGGAATTAAGTAACAAAGATAATATTATTTACAGTGAAATTAAAATATATAAACCACTTAGGATTAACTTTAAAAAACGGCACAGTAACAGGTGAAAGTTACTCTGTGCTCAGCAGTCTTCAGATACTGCGCACGCACCCTACAGGTTTCTTCCCATAACGCCTGTACATTCCATATTTTCCAAAGATCTAACTGCCACAAGGGACTGAAGCTCTAAAGCTTGTTTGCCTCACATTTTACATGGGGGAATAATAAAAGACTTGGGTGAAAAAGCTAATAGTCATTATTTCTGAACAAGAGGAGTGATATTTATCTTCTTTTTCATGTTTTCTTCTACTCAAACTAACTGAAAGGAATCTGTTCAAAGCACCTACCCCCAGCCACACTTACAAACAAAAGTCACAGATGTCTGCACTTGGCCTTAACTTTGTTTTTCTAGGTTATGGTGCCCTACATTCTCAGAAAGTAGACTCCAACTACAAAACACTCTTCTCTAGCTTGACCACAACGCACATTCTGGAGGAGCCCCAGACAGAGCCCCTCCAGAAACCTGACACCTCCTGCTCCACCTGGCCAAGAGTCAGCCCCCTCCCCACACTCTGCCATGAGCACAGCTTGGACATCCTTCAAAACCCCTTAAAAAGCCCAACCTGACTCAGGGCTGACATTTTTCTTGACGTCTGGCCCCTCTCTTCCCTTGGAAAGTGAATTAACTGCTTGGTGTCCTCCACTCTGTACAATTCTTTGTTGTCCATGCCATCAGTCACCCTAATATTAACATGAGGATATATTATGTTTTTCAAAATTAGAGAAAAGTGATATTGGTTGCTAAATATATGTTTAGAATTTATTCTTTTCTCTAAATTCCCACTTGATCCCTATTCAGATCTTCATGACTTCCTGCAGGAGCGTCCAGGAGGTTCCCCATCAACTGGCTTTTCTATATGCTATAGTTTCTCCTGCATCATGTGTCTACCTACAGCTCCTCCTTCTGCCCTTCTGCCCCTCCTAGGGACCCTCGTGGTCCCTGTTGTTATTTCCAGGACACCTCCCTCCCTCCCTCAGTCAGTGCTCTCAACACTGCCTCCCAGAGACTACATCCTGTCACTGCCCTGTAATGTCCTGTCTTGGTAAATACTTTGGGCTCTCTAAACCCCTCCCTTACAGTGTAGAACTGGGGCAGTGCCTCTCCGTTTAGTCTTTTCCACTGTGCCCACTCAGAAGCCCTTAGCCTGCTTCAGGGGGCAGCAGCATGCTATTATGGTTGCAAGCAGTAGCTCAGCTTTTGACCGCCTGGACCACTGCTGAGAGGTGCTGCGCAAGTCCTCAACTCTTGAAACCTCACTTTTCTCATCTATAAAATGGAGAAATTAATGTCTGGGTCATAAGAATGGATGACAATAAAATAAAGCATTCTGTGTAATTCAGTGAGTATAGTATGCCTGGTCTACATTAAACACAATAATTTTAAAGCAACTTGAATCAAACAAGATTTTAGATCAGATAAACCTGGGTTCAAGACTCCACACAGCTGTTAGTCATACATCCCCAAGCCAGTTTCTTAACTTCTTAGATCTCAATTTCTTCACTGAAAAATGAGTGTAAATATGATAATCCATTTATTCTTTTATTCATATAAATAACACCAGGTTGTGTGATACCATACATGAGGCACTGAGCTAAAAGTCAGGAATGCAACAAGAAAGAAGCACTCCCATCACTGGGAACACATAGCCACATAAAACACAGACAGCAGAATCACAGTCCTGGCTGTATACTGGAGTCCCCTTAGCAGGTTAAAAAAAAAAATCCCAATGCTGGGCTCTGCTCAGGGCTTGAGGTATGGCTTAAGTACGGATTCAGAGTTTCCCCAGAGACCCCAATGAGCAGCACACATGGACAACTACTGCTTTAGAGTCACTCTCAGAGAATTCCTTCACACCTAATTTGTTACAAAACATTTCCCTAAGAGATTGTTTGATATACTGTGGACACAGAGGTAGGTTAGTCTCTAATCTTGGGATCGGGTGCCCCAATTCCCACACACTTTATATCAGCTCAAAATGAGTCACAAGTACCAGAGGAGGTCTGGTGAGTGGGTTGGCTCCAATCTTATCTATTTATAACTGATAACAAGAAAAAAACCTTCCCCAGAGCTGGGAATCTGCTGCCCCCTCACTAGGCTTACAGCTGCTCCCAGACAGCTCCTTCCAGCTGGCCAGCTGGGCCTTGTTAACTAAGCAAACCTGGGCTCCTCTGCCAT
This sequence comes from Panthera leo, assembly GCF_018350215.1. NCBI lineage: Eukaryota > Metazoa > Chordata > Mammalia > Carnivora > Felidae > Panthera > Panthera leo. The sequence goes on from NC_056686.1 coordinate 107,396,576, forward strand.
GAAATGCAAAACTCTTTTTTATAATGCCTGTAAGTAAATGAGATCAAGTGACAGGATGCTGAAAAATAGGTATCAGCAGCTTTCTCACTGCTAGGCCATCAGCCCTTTCCCTCCCTGGAGCTGACTTTAGGTCTTAAGCAAACAGTGAGTGGGACATTCCATCCATATTTTGAGACTCTCTATCCTGTCTTGCTGTCAAGACATTTCCTTTCCTTTCCCTGCATTTTCCTTTTATAAAGTTTATATCTTCAAAACCTTATTTGACATAGAAAATATCATGATGTCTGAGATTTGCTTTAAAAAAATTCCAGAAAAAAATATATGTTTGGGAGAAATAATAAGATTGGCAAAAATTGATACTTAATCGATAAACCCCAGTTTATTGAATCCTTATTATCCTGGCTTTTGTGTATGTTGAAAAATGTCCGCAATACAGGGGTACCTGGGTGGCTCAGTTGGTTAAGCTTGGTTTTGGCTCCGGTCATGACCTCACAGTTCATGAGTTTGAACCCCAAGTCGGGCTCTGCGCTGACAGTGCAGAGCCTGCTTGGGATTCTCTCTCTCCCTCTCTCTCTCTGCCCTTCCCTCTGCTCTCTCTCTCTCTCTCTCTCTCTCAAAATAAATAAACTTAAAAAAAAAAGAATCAGATTGTAAATTTAAAAATAATGTCCACAATACAAAATTCAACAGAAGAAACTGGGGGGGGGGATTAGATTTTAGATATTATTCTTAGATCTTTAATGTTATCAGAAAGGCTTGGATTCGATATCCTGCAAAGTGAACAGTTTTAAATCTTCTTATTCAAAGAAATATAATTCTTTAGCTTATACATGGTTTTACTTTAGCACAACCCATTTGCTCAAATAAAAGTTTCTCCTGATTTGAAGTCATAAAACATACTTTCTCCAGCATGGAGCCTGATGCAGGGCTTCAACCCACGAACCGAGAGATCATGACCTGAGCCGAAACCAAGAGTTAGATGCTCAACCTACTGAGCCATCCAGGTGCCCCTTTTATATATAACTAAATTATGCACTTCACAAGTAATAACCATTAAATTTAAAAGTGTATTTGTCATGATTCCAGTTACAGATGTTTCCATGAAAGTGTGAGGTATCATCTTCCATATGGTTTGCCTAGCCAGATCTGCTGGGCTTGACCTGGTCCTGGCAGCTCACAGACCCAGTCCCTGGGAGGCCCCATGGCAGCCAGGCTCACCAATTCCCTATTGGTTTATGTAACAGCCTCTTTAATAAACCTCATATTAAATGTTTAAAAAATTAAATAAGTATCAAAGACTATTTCATCCTCAGAGGAAGCATGCTATTTTTAGAAAGCAGTTTTTATATTAAAAACACAGAACAATTTGCCCCCGAGTTGCAAGGTACCCTCCTCAGTGCTGATAAAAGGGCCTCTGGTCCTTATTTTGGCAATCACTCCCTTCTTGGATTCAGAGCTTAATGGGGGGGGGGGGGTCACCTCTATACTCAGTAGTCTTCACATACTGAGCACACTGTAGGCCCCTTCTTATAAAATCTGTACATTTCATATTTTTCAAAGATCTAACTGCCACAACGGACTTAGATTCTAAGCTTCTTGTTGCCTCTCCCTTTACATGGGGGATAATAATAACGCTTCCCCAGGGGCATGCTGTATCATATTCACCACCATGCTGGGCACAGAGAAATGAATCAGTCTGTTAAAGTATTGATACATCCTCAGAAAATAGGGGTTGAAATGTCTCTATATTCATGTTACCCAGTCAAGACTTTTGGGACCCATACTTGCTGGTTATGTCCCACACAATGGATCCCTTCTCTAGCTGGGCCCTCACCATCAGTACAAGGAGTATGCAATATAAAATTTCCATTTTCCTGTGAAAAGGTTTTGTTCATGTTGGATTTTAATTTTTGTTTGTTTGTTTTTGTTGTTGTTGTTTTGGTGAGGGAAAGGCTTGTTGCCTTAGCCACAAATGTTTTACATCAGGGGTGGACCACTCCTGCTGCTGTCAACACTGTTAACACTACTGGGGAGAGAATTAGCCCAAGTGTCCGGCCCCCACCCCCCACCCCACCAGATCTCATTGAGGGAACAGTCCTGGAGGCTCCGCATGGGCCCTGCCTGTCACAGCAGGTCATTGCCTAATGGGCCTCCACAGCAGAACCCAGAGATTTCACTGTTGTTTCTCATGGCCTAGGCAGAGGATAGGAAATACCCGTATCTTCTTTACTTATCCACCTTTATGTCCTAGTGCAGTTGTTACAAGAGCTGGAGTAAAGACACCTTCAAGTACAAAACCCAGTCATATTCGACCTCCTTGGAAGTTGGTCTTCAGTGTATGGATGAGAGGAGACTCTCACAGCAGACGTGTCAGTGGGAAAATGGTTCGGAGCCACCCTGTTAGGTAAGGACACAGATCATCCAGATCTGAGAGCCAAGAGGGGCATTTAAAAGCTTCCAGAATAAACTGCAATGCATGCACATTTGTTCCTTCTCATTAAGGGACATGTACACTTCTTTGGTCTCAAAATCTTTCTAAGTCATGACAACATTAATTAAAATCTACAAGTTATAAAATATGGCATAATATTTATTACACATTAAATATTGTATAGACATGTTTATATATGATTGCATTACATTTTGAACATATGTAAATTTCTACTTATACTTTTAATATTTTAAACTTCAATAATTTCCTTTAAATATTCTAGGCTTCTGTTTTTTACCAGTTGGGCATTACAGATCATCCACTTGGGAAACAACAGTAAGAAGCATTTTATTTATAGCCTCTTACTTTTTATTGCCTATTTGCTTCTTAATCATTATCAGTCTCATATTTTCGGTGTTTTTAAAAGGTTATCAAAGAGAGAAACATAAAGGTAACAGAGAAGAAATCAACAATGCTACAGTCCAAAAGCTCCTGCAGAAAACACTCAACTGGACCGTGAATAATTTTGGGGAGGTGAATGCAAGCGCCAATGGCTGGAGGCCCCAGAATTCACGTCCCTACTTCCCGGATCTCCAACAGCGTAAGTTGCAAGTCGCGAAGGCGCCCACATTACCTTTGTGGTCATCTCAGTCGGTGGTCTGCAGATTTAGGAACTGAGAAAAACCTGGAATAAATTAAGCATAAAATGAAAAATCCAACAAAGCACATTTTATCATCTTCAAATGATGACACACTATAAAGTGAAAACTATTTCCTAGTGAGGTGTTCTTTTGCTCTGAAAAGTTTTACTATTTCATTGGTAAAACTTTCCATCTGCTCAGGTCCAGAGAACTGCGATTTAAATATATTCAAAACAACCTCCCAACCCAAGATAATAGGGGACCCTTGCTTGGCTTATTGCAGACTGTCAGCCTCCAGACCCCACATCCCGGGGGCGTGGAGGCTGGGGGCGGGGGTAGGCGGTCTTTCTGGCGGGAGGGCAGGAGGAGGTGAGAGGGTTTTCTACAGTCCTCTCTCGGTGGGTGGTCCCCTCCCTGGAGGCCTGTCTTTAATCACTGTCCAGGCAGGTCACAGCCTGACTTTAACATGTGAAAGGAATGAAGAGAGAGAATCCCACTTGCTGGGGGCAGGGATTCTCTTCGGGTCCTCGGACTGATTCCTGACCCTCCGGTACCCCTGGCAGTTTGCTTTTAATCCTTAACTTAACAAGTAGGGTTTGCCTGAGCAAACACACTTAGCAGGGAGTTAAATTTTATTGTCTTTCCGGGGCGATCTCGCGAAGCCCTCTTCGGGCTTGTCTAACGCGGAAGGCCGGGCGGCAGGCGGAGGCTGACAGCCAGGCGACTCCCCCACAGGTGAGCCCCAGCTGCTGCGCTGCTGCAGGAACGGCGGCACCTGCGTGCTGGGCAGCTTCTGCGTGTGCCCCGCCCACTTCACCGGCCGTTACTGCGAGCACGACCAGAGGCACAGGTGAGCGCGTCACCGAGCGGACTGCTAGGTCGGTGAGGCGGGGATAATGGGGCGGGGGCCCTGGAGCGGCCACTGGGGCAACCCGCGGGGCGGCGCGTGGCGGAGGGGAGCGGGCTCTGGGGGATCGCAGGTGGAGTGTGGGGGAGGGGAGCGGGGAGTGGATGGGAGCGGCCGCGGGGCCTGTGCGGGGTGGGGCGTGGATGGGCGTAGGAGAAGGGAGCGCATGCGCGTAGGCAAGGCTAACTCCACCTTGCGGCCTCCCCAGCGAATGCGGCTCGGTGAAGCATGGAGCCTGGACCTTCCTCGGCTGCCGCCTTTGCAGGTGTGTTTTCGCAGCCCTGCACTGCCTCCCCCGCCAGACACCCGGCAGCTGCGGTAAGAGTACCCGCCTCCTATTAGCACAGTCCATACACGCAGGCGGTTGTTCCTTTGTACCTATCTATCCGCAGAGATCTAGCTGTGCCAGGCGACACAGAAATGAGCAAAAATTCATCACTTAGGAAAGTCACATTCGTCGTGAATCACATATAATCATTCTGTGATTATCAGCATATCATTATTATTATTTAAATTTTTATTCCTAAATTTACTATGTCCCGATTGCTGGGTTTAAAAGTGATTTCCAGTGTTCTTCAAGTATCCTTTCAGTGAGCCTACTTTGGGGAGCACACAAGCTGGTAAACCGAGCCAAGCCTGGCAGACAGATTACCGGACTGATTTACCGGACTGAATCTACAGTGACTTCCTTAAACCACACCAACACCATCTTCTCCAGTGTGAAATGAGGAGGGCATTGGAGCAGGACAGGAACAGGGATGAATGGCTACACGCCACCCTTTAGGGCCTACCAGGTAGTGCTCCCAGGGAAGGAAGGTGCTCAGGCTTGCCACACATATTAAAAGCCAGCATGGTGTGGAGAACACATGGGGTGAACGCTCATTTGTGAGGATTCTGAGCAGGGAACAAACTTCGTGCAAATGTTTCACTTTTAAAACGCAGTACGAAACATGAAATTTCCTGGGTCAGAAACCAGATGTAACACTCTGCTATGACCTCAAGGGGCACAGTTAAAGAAGGTACAGCATTTCAATCCCACATCCTGCACCCTCTCCCCTCTTCAGCATGCTCTGACTGGACTTCAGTGAGGAGCAGTTAATGAAGGCACAGCCCTCAGCCCTCTTCAGTCAGTCCTGGTGGCCTTGGCTGTGAGAAGTCAAAACTCCTAAGTCCCCTTTTATGCTCCTCCTTTGTCCTTCTTCTTGTCCTTCTTTGTCCCTGCTCCTGGGCAAATTCCACAGTTGAAGGGCACACTTAATGATATCACAGCCCTTCAACCCCACTTCCCACCCCTTTGTCCACTGTCAGGACTGCAGTGGAGGATAAGAACCCAGCAGTAGTGAGGATAAGAACCCTCCAAACCAAGTTCTTGCCCCTGCCTTCTTGGTGGGGCCAGTAGTGGAGGAGCACACTGAATGAATGCTCAGCTTTCAACCCACATTCCTATACCTTTCTCTCTCTTCTGCAGCCTTGGGTAGGATTACCTGTCAAAGATGCTTAGTGAAGGTACAACCCATCAACCCCACTTCCTGCCCTGCCCTTCTCATCCAGCTGTGCATGGTGTGGGTGGTGCCAGTAGGGAGACTGTGATTATAGTACAGTATTGGAAAATGTTGTATCTTTCCCTCCCTCTGTCATGCCCACCACATTTCCCAAAGCACCCCATCTCCTACTGGGCTGTTTGCTGACCTGTGATTCACTAGCTGTTCCTTCTGTGCTCCAGAGAAAGGACACACAAATTAGGGAACAGATATTGATATTGCAGGTGGAACCTGTGTAGTCCTACAAGTGAAGTCATTTCCCACATGCCACTGGCATTCCCAGCAGTAATGTGGGGAAGGGATTAGCTGTGATCATTTCCCAATCTCCTATGCAAAGCCAGCTTGGTTTCAGAAGCAGCAGGGCAAAGACTAGGTCCCAGGCTCTCTGCTTACTATTTTGTATCTTTGGAAACATCCAAGGCTGGGAATGCTGTCTGCCAAGTACAATGAAAATGGCTCCAAAATGTGGTTTCTGCTCATGAATGTTGAATGAAATAGTCATGTTTCAGAGTGAATTGTCAGGTGCAGAAAGCACAGCAACACTTTTAGACTCTTTGGCCTGTTGATTCTTCTTCATAGCACATGACTGTGGTGGCTGTGCTGACAGTGGTTATGATAGGAGGGATGATGATGATGGCTGTTTTTGTTAGCTCTTGGTATATTTCAGGCACTTCGTACACTTTTTCCCATCCGATTCTCTTAAGCCCATGAAATAGGTATTATTATACTTTTTTATATTTGAGGAAACTGAGACTTAGAGGAATTAACTCCTACAGCAAATAAACAGGGTCTGATATTTATTTCTTAAGAGATAATCATGAGAGGCTAGTTGGTATAAAAAAATATATACATATAAAATAGAATATATATAAATATATAAAATATATATGGTATATAAATATATACAATATAATATGGTATATGTATATATACATATATAATATATAACATATAATATATAATATGGTATATATAATATAGTATGGTATATAAATATATATAAATATAAAGTAAGATATATTTTATAAAGATTATTTAAAAATATTGTAAAGAAACATACCATAGCATATTGATATAATAATAATTAACATTATTCTGTGAATAATAACTAATATGAATCTATGACTAAAATTGCTACCATTTATGGAGTACATAAGGACATCCCTGAAATTTGTCGTATACTTTTTTTAAAATTGAGATATAATTCGCATATAACATTACATTAGTTTCAGGTGTACAAGATGATGATTGAAAATTTGTGTATATTGTGAAATGTTCACCACACTAAGTCTACTTAATATCCATCACCCTCCATAGTTAAAATTTTTTCTTGTGACGAGAACTTTTAAGATCTACTCTCTTAACAACTTTCAAATGTACAATATGGTTTTATTAACTATAGTCACCATGCTGTACATTACAATCCCATTGGTTATTTGTTTTCCAAATGGAAATTTGTACCTTCTGACCTTTGATCTTCACCCATTTGCCCACCTACCAACCCTCGCCTTTGGCACCCACCAAACTGTTCTTGTAGCTATGTTCCATTTTTGTTTTTGTTTTTTTTTTAAAGATTCTACATATAAGTGAGAGCATATGGTATTTTTCTTCTCAGTTTGATTAATTTAGCATAATGTCCTCAAGGTCCATCTATGTTGTGACACATGGCAAGATATCCTTCTTTTATGTGGCTGAAAAATACTCCATTGTTGTGTGTTTGTGTTTTATATATAAATATACATATTTTACCCACATTTATATCATATTTATATTATATTTATACATATTTATATCATATATTTATCCATTCATCCATCAATGTACACTTAGGTTGCTTCCATATTTTGGCTTCCATATTATTGTAAATAATATGCAATGAATATGGAGGTGCATATATATTTTTAAGTTAGTATGATTGTTTCCTTTGGATAAAGACCCAGAAGTGGAATTGCTGGATCATATGACATTTCTTCTTTTAATTTATTTTATTTTATTTTTTATTTTTTAAATTTACATCCAAATTAGTTACCATATAGTGCAACAATTATTTCAGGGGTAGATTCCTTAATGCCCCTTACCCATTTAGCCTATCCCCCCTCCCACAACCCCTCCAGTAACCCTCAGTTTGTTCTCATATTTATGAGTCTCTTCTGTTTTGTCCCCCTCCCTGTTTTTATATTATTTTTGTTTCCCTTCCCTTACGTTCATCTGTTTTGTCTCTTAAAGTCCTCATATGAGCGAAGGCATATGATTTTTGTCTTTCTCTGACTGACTAATTTCACTTAGCATAATACCCTCCAGTTCCATCCATGTAGTTGCAAATGGCAAGATTTCATTCTTTTTGATTGCTGAGTAATACTCCATTGTATATATATACCACATCTTCTTTATCCATTCATCCATCGATGGACATTTGAGCTCTTTCCATACTTTAGTTATTGTTGATAGTGCTGCTAGAAACATGGGGGTGCATGTGCCCCTTTGAAACAGCACATCTGTATCCCGTGGATAAATGCCTAGTAGTGCAATTGCTGGGTCATAGGGTAGTTCTATTTTTAGTTTTTTGAGGAACTTCCATACTGTTTTCCAGAGTGGCTGCACCAGCTTGCATTCCCATCTTTTTTAAATTTTTTGAAGAACCTCCATACTGGTTTCCATAGTGGCCACACCAATTTACATTCCCACCAACAGTGCACAAGCGTTCAGGATGTGAATCCTAACTATGGTGCCATTTCTATACTCATCCTATAAGAATAATTGTCAATATAAACTAAAGAAATATTTTTGATAGTGTTATTTAGAATATTGAAAATATGACCATATTCTAAATTTAACAGCAGAGTAATAGGTAAGTAAATCCTGTAATAGGATGTTATGAGGATTGTGAAAAACATATGGAAGATAGAATAAAAAATTATGTTTATAATATAATGAGGTGAAAGGATACATCTCGATGCAAGAATCACAAACAGAAAATAACACACTATAAAATCATGGCCTTGTGGCACCTGCAGGCTACCTGAAAGCCAAAGGGTCTCTAAGGGGCCTTCTTGCTCAATCCTGTCTGGGTCCAAGAATGACAGGCTGTCTTAATCCCAAATATAATGCCTTTCCAAGGGCATTCTGATTCAGAAGAACTCTATTTGTTTCTCAGTTTTTATATAAAATGAGGATAACCTGCCCTCTACCCTCACATACATGTTGAAGGATAAATTTTATGCAAAATAATCTTGTTTGTGGTGTGAGCTATTTTCTGTTCCATGATCTAAAATAATGCTTTGTGAATAATAATTCTAAATAAATATTGAATGGATGACCTTTGACCAATTAGTTCCAAATACAGCTCGAAAGAAGAAACACCATAAAAGCCATTACCTATTATTATATTGCAATTAAAAAAAAACCATTTGTAGGGTTCTATCATTGCAGGGTTCTATCAATTGTTCTATCAATTGCAGGGTTCTATCAATCTATCAAAATGATAGGGTTCTATCAATTACCTACATTGCAGGTAACTATCATTATTTCTACTATTTTCTCCATTTACATCTGTTAATTTTGCATTTAAAGAGACAGTGTGGCATAATAGAAAAAGCGTGGGAACATACCTCCAAAATACTTTTTCAAATCCCAAAAAAATACTCTTTATAATGTTTATGATCTTTATGAAAGGTTGAATAACTTGTTTGTATTTCAGTCTCTGCAACTGCAGAATTAGAGCTGAATATTTACCCCATTGATAAGATGAAAAGGCACTAAACCTGTTACATGTTATGCACAGAGTAAATTATTTTATCACTACCATCAACAGTATTCAAGTCAATATGAGGTTTAAAAAATTATTTCATAATCTAGCATTTATATGCAAGTTTACTGAAATGTGTCTTTTAGGGGGCGCCTGGGTGGCTCAGTCGGTTAAGTGTCCGACTTCAGCTCAGGTCATGATCTTGCGGTTTGTGAGTTCAAGCCCCACGTCGGGCTCTGTGCTGACAGCTCAGAGCCTGGAGCCTCTTCAAATTCTGTGTCTTTCTCTCTCTCTCTCTCTCTCTGCCCCTCCCCTGCTCACACTCTGTCTCTCTCTGTCTCTCAAAAATAAATAAACATTAAAAAAAATTTTTTTTAAAGAAAAAGAAATGTGTCTTTTAGGTTGTGAACAGTATCCACTAATCGAGGGGCATTAAGTTAATTAGGGTTAAAAAAAAAAAGACAGGGGTGCCTGGGTGGCTCAGTCAGTTGAGTGTCCGACTTCAGCTCAGGTCATGATCTCGCGGTCCGTGAGTTTGAACCCCACATTGGGCTCTGTGCTGACAGTTCGGAGCCTGGAGCCTGCTTCAGATTCTGTGACTCTCTGTGCCCCTCCCACATCATGCTTGCTCTCTCTCTCTCTCTCTCTCTCTCTCTCGTTCTGTCAAAATAAATAAACATTAGAAAAAAAAAAAAAAAAAAGACAACATTCCAACTACCAGGACCTTTGCTTTGTGTTGAGCCAGCCCAAGATCTCATTATACCAACAGGGTGGTTCTTCCCACACATAGTCCCAAAGAATTAAGTATTTCATTAGCCTCAGGAACCAGTTTAATATTCTAAGATTTAGTCTTAAGTACTGATACAATGAAATAGCAAACTCAAGTGCCTTCAGAAGTAAACAGGTAATGTGAATGTCAAATTGGGGTCAGGTCAAGCCTCACCTCACACTTCACACCCAATTTTAAAAATACATTTCTGGCACCAGCCAATCAACCCACACAAGCAAACAAACATCTTTGGGCCAGAACCAGCCTATATAGGCCCATAGGAGAGATGGCCCTCCAGCATCCTGGCCCTGGCCAGCTCCAAGTGTGCTGTATGGCAGAGAGAGAGAGAGAGAGAGAGACCGACCCTTGGTCCTGCCCTCCAGGAACCACCCTCCCATGATAGGTGCCATTCCAATAGGTGAGCTTCTTTGGGTGTCATGGCAGGAGACAAAGCCATCTGGCTCCCAGAGATATCTGCAAATTGGAAACTTTTGGGAATGTTGGTTCTGGACCTCACACTGAAATCTGATGTTATACTCATCCAGGGTGGTCTCCAAACTTTTTAATTTCCCACTCCATTCCAGTAAAAATACCTGAGATTGTTCCCCATTCAGTGGCAGTAACACAGTTGCCATGCTAGCATGTACAAACTTGATTTTACTTATATCTTCCTCTTTATACATATGTACAGGACTAATACACATGATAAAAATCTTTGCCATGAGGGGCACCTGGGTGGCTCAGTCGGTTAAGCATCCAACTTCAGCTTGGGTCATGATCTCACAGTTTGTGAGTTCGAGCCCCACGTTGGGCTCTGTGCTAACAGCTGAGAGCCTGGAGCCTACTTCAAATTCTGTGTCTCCCTCTCTCTCTGCCCCTCTCCCACTTACACTCTGCCTCTCTCTCTTTCTCTCTCAAAAATAAATAAACATAAAAAAATTTTTTTAAAAATCTTTGCTATGTCTGACCAAGTCTAAAAAAGGCCTTTTGATAAGTATATAATAAAAATCCCAGATTATAGTAAGTCATCTATTGGTAACAGAGTTTTCTTTTTTGTATGATGTGAATAATGGTGGGAACCATTATTTTGGTAGATTAATAGAACCATTAATTTGGTAGATTCTAATAAATACAGTAAATATTACTAAGCTTAGTTTTAAATTTTCCTATAAATGTACAGTAGAAGTTCTAATATTTTCTGTCTAAGCTCTGTGGGTGACCTTGGGCTTCCTGTGAGGGACACCACATGGTGTTCACAGTCCCAGTTTGGGGACCCCTGCTTGCAGGGCTGCCTTGGTCTAACCAAATTCACAAAGCTGACTAAAACAGCCTTTGAGTTTATGTATAAGCAATGATTGCCAACGGGCCTGAATCCTTTCCTATGGGAAGCCTGTTTCTTTCTACCAGGGGAGAGTGAACATTGAAGGTCAGTATGGGCTGACTCTTTTCTCACCTAAAAACCTTCGTACACTGTGAGCACCTGTCTTAGCATCAGCTTTTCTGGAGACTTCTCTGGGCCCAGATGTTAGGTTTTCTATTTTGTGGGGTTTTGGTACTCTGAAACAACACTCTCCCAAGGTGGGGTGGTATGGAGAAGTGGTACCCAGGCCTAGAGTGGGCCTGACCTCAGTCCTATCCTTAATCTAGCCTCCTAGATGGTCTCACCAAAGCCCACCTGTGAACATGTGCAGAGTGGGTCCCTGTTGCAGTTGCTTATCACTGCTTGATAATTTCCAGTGTTTCATGCTCACCATAGGTTCTCACATTCAGAGGGCAGGACCAGGCAGGCCTGTCTGGGGTGGGGTCAGGGTGAGGGGGGAAAACACCAGGTTGTGCTGGAGTCCAGCTCCAGCAGGTCCAGGGGTTTCTGAAGGATGAACGGTGTCGGCAAAAAAGTGAAAATAAAACAAAACTAAAACAAAAATGAAAATAAAAAACTAAAATAAAAAGCTAAAATAAAAAACTAAAATAAAAAAACTAAAATAAAAATGGACAGAGACAACAGCAGCGTGTTGAACTGGCCCATTTATTGTAGCAAACGTGGCATTATATATGCTAGTGATTTCCTTGTAGCATACGTCATCTGTGTTTTTCTAACATTACCTAATTTTGAAAATGTTCCTATGTATAAACGACCTTTAAGAAATAACATGGTGATTTTCCCCTAACTTTCCCGCATACCCTTTGATTATAGATTTACTTCTTACATTATTCCATTATGCATCTGCGTTTATCTATAATCTACAAAGCATTTGCTTTGCTGTTCTCGTGAAAGGCCCTCCATTTCTCAACACCTCAAGTGGAACAGTTACAGGGACATGACCTCCTAACCACATGAGGCCAGAAGAACAATGTGTTTGCCTTGGTCCAAGGTGCCAGAAAGGGGCTGAAAAGGCCTTAGAAACCCATGCCTCATACATTCTCAGAGAGACAATGCACCTAGGAACCAATGAACCATTCTAGCTTAACTGACTAGGTTCAGTCATCATCTGGAATGCCTCCGGGGGGCCAGGTGGGCCTAGGGGTTGAAGTCACTTGTGCCCAGAGATACACTCCTTAGTTGCCAGAGTGGGGCTTTCAAATCCATATGTCTCTTCTTTACAGGCCCTCTTTGCTGGCAAAAGTATGAGGCTATCCTTCCTGTAAGTAGAGGAGTCTCCATAGGGGATGGCAAGGGCTAAGGGGATGGCAAGGGCTAAACATAAGGCCACACCATTTCTTGTGGAACCTTATTTTCTTCCCTAATGGTTCTTTTCCCAGGGGGCCTGCCGAGGGCAATTCCCCAACAGACAATACCCCAGGTAGTTTTAAAGCTAAATTACCTAAAAGCAGGAGTACAAGAAGCTTCACCGTCGGTGGCCGCCTTGCAGTCACCAATCCGTCCACAGCCCGGGCTTTGCCACTCAGGGTGGGATAGCTCAGCTTCCAGCAGGGTTGGCCTCTGCTGAGCAGTCCTGGGGAGAAGTTTCCTATATTTGGGCCCTTCCTCATCTGCATGCTTACCTGCCCAGCCTTCCCCACATGTAGCTCCAGGTTTGCTTGTGAGAGTGTTCTAGTAGAGTTGGTATCCCATGGGGCTTGTGGTTTTCACATAGTAATCACTCAGTAAGGACTTTAGCCAAGACTTCTGCTGGGCCCCACTACCCCAGGACTCCCACCCAGCACCTTTGGGATGGGGTCCAGCCATACAGACAGCCAGAATCATAGACTCTTAGGGCTCAAAGGGAGACCTACTGTGGAGGAACCCCCTTGAGACAACAGGGAAGGTGAGCACCTTGGGGTGTGGCACTAGCCTCCAAAATGCTGTGAAGCTATTTATTTTTGTGACTTACTCTGTGGAAATACCAGCCATTGCTTTAGGAATTGGTGCTTTCCTCCTGTTTAATAAGCAGTCCCTAGTCAAGGAAATGGGTTATTGCAGGATTTTTTACCTCAATACCCGGGGTTTGTTGTCTTGCTGCTTTGAAGAATGAAGAGGTGGACACAGAATAAAATGAGAAACACTCAAAAGTTTATTAGAGTATAAGTTTAGGAAGTAAGAATGGTATGAAAACTGTCTTTGCAGAGAGGGGGCATTTAAAAGGGAATGTCCATGACTATAGGCAAGGGTCTTTGTTTTAGAAGGTTCTGGTAGTGCCCCCCCCCTTCCCCCTTGCTCCTTCTCAGATCCTACCCTTATTGGCTTGATAACTCTAGGTGCTGGGTTGTCTATTCCTGATTGGCTTGACTCCATCATGTGAGGAGTCAGGGTATGGTCATAATGCCCCTCATATAACATAAGTTTTATGGTTTACCTATTTTAGTTATGTATTTTGATTGTCAAATTCCTGAGGGGGAGTAGGTGGTTTCTGTTACATTCTTTTTTTTTTTAACAGCTATCTTTTTTTTTCAATGTTTATTCATTTTTGAAAAGAGAGAGAGAGAGAGAGAGAAAGCATGAATGGGGGAAGGCCACAGAGAGAGGGAGACATAGAATCCAAAGCAGGCTCCAGGCTCTGAGCTGTCAGCCCAGAGCCCAACGTGGCCTTGAATCCGTGAACTGTGAGATCGTGACCTGAGCCAAAGTCTGACGCTCAACCGACTGAGCCACCCAAGTGTCTGTTATATTCTTAAGAGGAACCTTACTCCCGAGGGTCAGTCCCACTCCTCTGGTCCGTCCCTCTCAGCATTGTTCCAAAATATGTGTTTTTCTCCATCCAAGGACCTCAGGTCCTAACCTTTCTTTCCCCCTCTGCCTATTTTGCCCTATCTTTCCCTATCATACTGTTAGGACTAAGTTGGGGAAAAGTTGGACCTTCTTTGAAACACATGGATGCAAGCTGTTTTATGTTACTGCATTTCAAATCAGATCTATTTGCTCCTGATTGTTAAATGATTTGGTGTGGAATTCTCTGACAGATCACCTGTGGTCAGCTCACATGCTGCATAAGAAGGGCTAAACCCTAAAAACAATAAATTCTCCTTCAGCTCTCTAAGTTCCACAAAAATCCTATTGTTTCTGGCTGCAAGGAAAGGAATATAAAAGCTAGAGGAAGGCACATCTTCTTCCTTGAGCTGTGACCCCCACAGCGGAGGCTTCCTTTTGCTGCCAAGGGAGCTCACTGTCGCATGGGGCGGGGCTTCACAGCCATCTATTCTCGGAGCCTCACCAGAGCAGTCTAGTGAGGCCCCAGCAGAGCAGGGCTTCTAACAGAGCAGGTACAGACCTCTCTGCTTCAGTCTCTTAAAGCCGGCCTGTGACAGTGTGTCTTACATACTCGGGATTTTTTTTTTCAGACCTGGAAGACTTTCTTGCTGCACGGTCTAATGGAGAAAGAACACAACACATGCTGAGTGTTCTCTTCCTCCTTCCCTGCTTGCTTGTACAAAGCATCCTTAGTGAAGCGGGAGACTCCTGACTGGACCTTAGAGGACCTAACTCGCAGTTCCACACCGGAAGAACCTTGGTGTTCCCAGCACAAGCTTGAGCAAGCATAGTTCTCTGTGGGAAAGCCAGGGCTGTGCATCCATGTCGTTTTCTGTGTTGTAGGTAATAGATTTGTTTCATTTCCTAGAACTGAAGCATTAGGTGAATATTTTTATTGTTTAATAAATATTTTCATGAAACAGATTTTCTCCTCTAAGCCTTATTTCAAGGTCTGCAACCTAGAGCAACCATGAGTAAACACTTGTGCTGGAGCCTATTCAAGCCTAAATTACCTCTGATGATTTAAGAATAAACCAAGCGTGCGGCCCCTCCCAGATAACAAGTTCCCTTTGAGTACCCCTTCATCTCCCACACACATAGATACACCATGGATGTAGCAGCACTTCATGTCATGCATTTGTTTACTGTCAGTGTCCCCCACTACTCTTATAAATCTTTGGGAGGCAGGGACAGCACCACATGTGCTGTGGGTCTGGCAAAGAGCTGCTGCCTTAAAAAATGCTTCATTGATAAAGAAGCAAGAAGGGGGAGAAAGGGTATGAAGGAGGGAGACAAGACTTGAGGCTGACAGCCACCTTTTTCTCACCTCCTTTTCTGCAGCTTCCCCTACTAAACCAGCTCCTTTGTGACACCTTTTTCAGGGCCTTTAGCACTTCTTCGGATTATCACCATCTCCTTAAAAGGGGAAGATTCTCCATAGCAGAATCCATTCTAAAGGCAAGGCAGAGAGAATTCAGCAAAAAGAGGTCAGAGCCTCAGGCTCTAGGCTAGCCCTCCTCTCTTGGAGTCTAGTGATCTGATAGCCAACCAAGCAAGCACAGCTTACCTGCAGCAGGCCAGCCACTAAATCTTGTTACAGACTCAAACTTGTCCACGAACATGATGTGCCTTGCTTGTAGTTCCTAAAGCTGCCTTGCTCTGTTGAACCTAGGAACAGTTTATATGTAGTGATTGGGGAAGGAGGTGAATACATGAAAGGAGAGTGATAGGTTTCTTGAAACCTTGGGTGGGGGAGCCTTGAAACAACCTGAAGGTATGCATTCATGATGGGGGGCATCAGATAATTTCAAGACAGATGTTATCATCTGGTCTCTATTAAGTTTCTATATCAATGTGTAAACAAGGAATAGAGAGTGAAAAAGGCAGAGTTAATGGGGCTGAAAGGAGGATAAAATACAAGAACATAAAAAGCAACATGAAGTTAGGTTAATAATATAAATCCTACAACTGTAGTACTGTTTATGCTTTCAAAACAGGTCCAGCCACCAAGCATCCAGCCTCAGTTTGAATCCCAATCTGAAATCAAGTATGTATAAAGAATTTGTGAAAAATTTTAAAGGGACTGAAGGACCCATCTTCCTATCAATCACACAGTACTTGGGAGTCAGGCGTTTCTAAGCTGGATCTGTCAAGTACATTAGCTCTCAGATAATTAGTCACAACTCTGGACAGTTACCACAACTAGAAATCAGAGGAGTGAAAACAAGAAGAATATTACAAATTATTCAAGTGAACAGATAAGAATAAAATGGGATCAAGAAATGGACTCTGGAATAGATAATACAGCCTGAATTAATATATTAATTGATCAAGATATTGATATTTTTATAAGGCTAATAGAACTTCATTTAAAGAATTCATAGCTGAGTTCAATAGAAAGGCCTTCCCATTACATCATATTGCTCATGTGATGTAAAGCTGCATGTACTGGAGTACTTTTATAGACAGAAAAGTGCCCTGCCTCGAGACAGTTGCCACAATGCTCAACTGTCAAAATGCTGCATTGGAGGGTAGTTTTGACTCTATTTAGATAGTAGAACACTCTACCTATAGGTGAATAGAGAGCTCTTGGTGTGAGCACTAAAATGGGAAGTGATGCTGAATTAAATAGGCTACTACTTTAGTGTTACACATAGCATACACACACTACACACTCACATGTAACAATTCAACAAAATCTTTTGAGGCCCACTATAAGCTGGGCCCATTGGCACAGTCCTTCAAGCAGGAAATAGAAGTGAAACAATGCAAATGTTGTCAGTGACTACAGAAGTACATCAGAATGGGGCAGGGGCACACTGGAGACACCAGATGAGAGCATGTCCAAAAGATCCACTTTGAAAGCATACATTTCAAATAGATTGGACTTCCGTTGACTTTTTCAGCTTTTTAAGTCCACTTCACTTTATTAGCCTATGTAATATAATTACTTTAAAAATCTATACTATAAATTAGTTTGTTGGCATTTTCAACCATTAGTTATGAAAATATGAATTCAGAATGTGCAATATTCAAATGAATGTTAAAGAAGGTAGAATACAGGAAAGGATTGACTTATCCCCCTATATTGGATCTTTTTATTTATTTACAAATAAAATTGTTTATATTTAAGGCATATAATGTGATGATTTGATATATGTATGTGCAATCAAGTTAATTAACACACCCATCACCTCACATAGTTCTTTTTTCTAGATAAGAACACTTAGGTTCTACTTTTAGCAAATTCCAAGTATACAATAAAGTATTAGTAACTATAGTCATCATGCTGTGCAATAGATCCCAGAACTTACTCATCTTATAACTGAGTTTACACGCTTTGACCAGCATCTCTCCTTATATCCACCCTCCCAGTGCTGACAACCACCTTTCTTTAAAATTTTTTTTTAATGTTTTTATTTATTTATGAGACAGAGAGAGACAGAGCATGAACAGGGGAGGGGCAGAGAGAGAGGGAGACACAGAATCTGAAACAGGCTCCAGGCTCTGAGCTGTCAGCACAGAGCCCAACGCGGGGCTCGAACTCACGGACCATGAGATCATGACCTGAGCCGAAGTCGGACGCTCAACCGACTGAGCCACCCAGGCGCCCCCAACCACCTTTCTTTAAGTTCAATTAATTTAGATTCACCATATAAGTAAGACCATACAGGGTTTGTTTTCTGTGTCTTGTTTATTTCACTTTGCATAATGTCTTCCAGGTTCATCTATATTGTCCAAAATGGCAGGATTGCCTTCATTTTAACACTGAATGATATTCCTCTGTATATATGTGTACTTATTATGTATATGCACACACACACACACACACACACACACACACACACACACATTTTTATCCATTCATCCATTGACAGACACTTAGGACACATATTGTTATCCATTCATCCATTGACAGACACTTAGGTTTTTTCCACATCTTGGCCATTGTGAATAATGCTACAATGATGAAGGGATTTCAGGTATCTCTTATTTCCTTAACATATATAAACAGAAATGGAATTGCTAGATCATAAGGTAGTTTATTTTTAATTTTTTGAGGAACTTCCATACTGTTTTCTATGATGGTTATATTAACAGTGTACAAGTGTTCCCCTTCTTCCACATCCTTGCGAATACTTGTTAATTCTTGTATTTGGCATAATAGCCATCCTAACAGGTTGGATATCTCATTGTGGTTTTGATTTACATTTCCCTGATGACTAGTGATGCTGAGATTCTATTCATATACTATGGACCATTTGTGTGTCTTCTTTGGGGAAATGTCAGTTCAGGTCAATAAAGGGTTTATTTGGACTATGGTTCATGAAAAAGTAATTACTAAACTTTTGAGAAATATTTCTAGGCAATAGTGATTTTTGATAGCAAAGTTGCCTTTAAATAGTTTCAAGTGCATTCTGGTCAGTACCTTGTATTGCAACTCAAATGCTATAGAAGCAAACAAGTGATGAACTTTGAACATGTATTCTCAGAATTTGATGAATATGTTTATACTATGTGTAGAATGTTCACAAAATACATTTTACACTTTTTACATTTTTATACCAATATGAAGTATGCTGAAAAACATAGGCAGGCAAAAATTGTCTTATTTTTGATAGCTGCACTTAGGAAACTGAACTGAGAGAACTGTTCCATGTTTGAGAGGCTACAGTTGTGGTGAAACGGAAAAGCAAGATTTCTTCCTTACTAGTATGAATATGTAAGATACAAACTCTCATTTACATTATAAGTGGGAAATTGGATCCTCCTAATAGAATAATTCCTGACTATAAATAATAAAAGCATATTAACCATTCTATCTATCTATCTATCTATCTATCTATCATCAATCATCTACCCACCTACCTACCTAGCTCTGAAATAATATAAAATCTCATCCAGCAATTGTGAAAAGTAAACCACCACCTTCTTCTGTAGTGTTTGGAGAATTTGAGGATAAAAGGTATTTTCCCTGTAAATAGCTCTCCAGGTATCCAGAATGATCATTAAAAGGCAGAAACTTCCCAGGAGACAAAAGGGGATCCTGGGCTCATGGTTGGAAACTTCACATAAATGTGTCACACATCTTATCTGTATCCTGGCATTGAGGAAAGCAGATAAAGGCAGCCTTCCTAGGCCACTATCTCAGAGCTGCCCCATCCCAGGGATGGGCCTATTCATACCTCTGGTTTTGCTCACCCTGACAGCTGGTGAAGGGACCTCCTTTGGAGAAAGTAATTACAATCTCTCTCCATTCTATATTGTTTATAGAAGCAACTCTTTCCTTGCCAGCTTTCCTTCTCACTCAGTCTACCCTGGAATATCCTAGAAAAGTAGGGTTTGTTATTATAAGGCCATGTAAGCTCTTACTCGGGGAACCACTTGGGGACACTGAGAAAAGGAACAGGGAATGCCACCTGTCACATGGTTTCAATTTCCTGACTGTTCAGAGCTTTTAACCCATTCCTGCATTAGAATTTACTTAAGAGCCAAAGCGAATGCCTGCCAGTCCAGGAGCCCTTCTTACCTTCCAGCCACCTCACACTCCCTCTGCCCCAGGATTGAAGTCACTAACTTCTTGACTGGTAGCATTTAAAAGCAGCTGTGTATGTATTTCCAATCTCTGTAGTCTGCAAAACCCATCTGGCACAAGTAGCTTTATATCACACAGGCAGTAGGTCCTGTGACTGACCTTTCTATTGAATTCATCTTTGAATATTTAAAAGGAAGTTGTATAAACATTATATACACAGGCTTTTGTCATTTCACCTGGATTGTCTGCTATTGGAAAGGAAAACAGAGAGTGGTGTCACCTCCAGTTAGAACTGCTGGGCACTCCACTGATCTGACCAGGAGCTGGACACCTTTTGGATCCCAACTAGACACTATGAAAGTTTAGCCAGAGAGATAGCAGGGTCCCCAGCAGGTGAACACTGCCAATCTGAGTGGGAGTGCTGTGCTTGGAAATGTTTGCAACACTTCCATTGGTGTTCATACCCTGACATGTAAACAAATGTTCAACAACCAGCTCTCCAGAAAAATATCTATAAAAAATGTTATAATATTTACTTTGTATATTTATAAATATGTTATATATTATAAATAGGCATATCTATCAGTTTATTATAAGTAAGGTAAATACAGTTTGTTTTTATAAATATAGATAGCACAGAATTTGTACATAATAATAACATATAATATTCTGTCATGAATTCCACATAGCCAATAAGCTTTTGTTGACTTTTTACCAAATTTTGCATCTGTGCCCAACCTATGATTGTGATTCAACAATAATTTGACAAATGGTACTGCATCCTCATTCACTGACTCTTTCTCCAATACATTATTGTCATTACATCTGATATGTGACTTGTGAATCTATGTCTAATGTCCGTACAAATGATGTTAAATATCTGAAACCTCTTTGAACTTTGGTACATGTGTGAGAACTTCACTTGCTTATTGACATGAATAACTTCTTTACTGTTTTAGAATGTAACTGGGATTTGTTTTAATCAAGAACAGTAAGACATATGGACACAGAAATGACTGTCATGAAGAAAGAAGTTTACACTTACAGATCCCTAGAAGTAGAAGGCATAGAACACCACACAGAGCCGCATGGAGAAACACCAGGGTCATTCAGGAGACAGAGGGAACAAGGGAAAAATGTAGGCAAAAGCCTTAAATTTTGGTTTCCATGGGAAGGAATGGGCAAGGCAAGGTAAGAAGGCTTAGGATTGGCTAGTTTGAATAATTTCAGCAGACTCTGGGGCAGAGAGTCTGTCCTTAGTTTCCTGGTACATTTTTCCATTGCCCCCTCTTCCTCCTAACTGACTCTGTGCTTCTCTACCTGTCCTCTTGAGATTTGTGCGTATAACAAACTATCTTTTCAATGGCCTTGTCATACCTGAATAGTAATAGAAGCTACATTTTAAGACACATAGGAATGAGTTGTTCATACATTAGAACTATAATGGACTAAAGAACCGTGTAAGCTTTGGCACTGGGTCATCACTGTGAAAGCTGCAAATGCTAGTGTGGTAACTTTATATCTACTGCTGACTGAACCTCCACAAAGGCCAGCCATGCAAGTGTGACCCACATGTCTAGACAAGGATGGTTAGTAATGAGCATACACTTGGACTCCAGGCATTGTCTCGAGGGAAGCCTGGTACTGCTTGGGCCTCTGGAGTTTACTGTATACCGAGAGATACCTCAGTTCATCTGGGGCGGGGGAAAGGTCATCACCACTCAAAATGTTCACAAGGTTGTAAATGAACAAAACCCATATTTCAGAATCTCTGTTATTGAGTCAATAATAACTTCATCTAATAATAAACCTTACCTTGGAGGAGGCTTTTATATTTCCCTCATGGAATTTGATCAATCATAATGAAAGAAAAGCCACCATAACTGTCTTTCTTTGCCATGTGAGGGAACAGAGGCTTGAGGACTAAGCAGGCACATAGCCAGCAAATAAGAAACAGGGCACTGAAGTTTTGGTGCCTTGATTCCAAAGCCCATGATGCATTTTCTCTCACATCTCTACTGCCTGGAAGGGACTGTAAATTTCTACTATGAATTAGGCATCAATTGTGATTTTAGTTCTTGCTCTAGAGTCTCCTTGTGTGGGGCGCTTGCCAGGCCCAAGACTTCAGTAACCCAGTCCTTGCTCCCTCAAGTAGTTTTAGGATCAAGTGGGCATTTCTCCCCTCTGATGCCACATTCCTTCCCTTCTCCTCATTCCCAAACTCTTTCAATTACAGGCTTCCTACAATCTTTTGTAGTCAGGCCCTGGGGCAGCCACATGCCACACCCAGCTCTGGTAGGAATCTGAGAAAGGAGGAGTTTTCAGGCAGAGCTGGAGAAATTCACTTCAGATTTCACCAACTGGGATCTAACATTTCACTTCAGATAATGTTGCCCAAAACAGGAAATGCCATTCCCTTGTGGAAAATCTCTCTCCCTCATTTGTGCAAGCCATGGTTTCTGTGTGATGCGCAAAAGACACAATAAAATAAAAAGAAAAGCAAGAAATCTTCAGGGCCTGGCCATTAAGGTGGGCACCCGGCTCTTTTACAAGAGATGAAAAAACAGGCTGTGCATTGCACGGTGGAGGAAGGAAAGTTCAGCAGTAGGAGAGGGAAAGCACCACTCAGTTTCGTGTGGAGTCGACCACTTAAAATAGGCTCTTGCTGTCTTCTGTGGACCTTTGCAAGGAATCATGCCTATGTCATTGTTTTAAGTGAATATAAATCTATAATGAGACAAATTATGGTTTGAATTTTCCTTTTAGATCCTGTATATGTGTGAAATATGTTGCATTTTAGTGAAATTTGTTTGTCCTGTCAGTGTCAATATTTTCCTCCACAAAACAAACAGTTGAGACTGCTGGATTGAAAAATATCACAATTCACCCCCAGAAACTCCTTGAAATTCTTAATCTCTGGATGATAGTTTCCATGACATTAACAGGGAGGTTCTAAGGATTAGGAGATGGCTACCTGGTGGGCTCCATGGGTGAGTGCAGCACTCAGAGCCTAGTGCTGGATGTTATAAGAAAAAAGATTTATGAAAGCAGAAGGAAGACACTAGGCATACCAGATGATGGGATGAAGGAGAGGTCAAAGGTCTCAAGAACAGAAGAATCAGTAGAGCATCATCACCTGAACCCAGCCACGACTGACCAATATTTGTGCTCCCCTGAGTGGGGATGAGGCAGGATATGCCACTATGGCTAGCATGAGCACTGTATGGAGGTCTCCCTACAAGACTGCATTAGAGCTTCCTTCTGTTCTCATGTCTTCTCCAACTGTGTGACATACCAGGTATTTTCTTTCGTGACTTTAGCAATTTCACCAACAGAAATTAGTGAAAGGCAGTGAAGTGAAGTCTCCAAAGATTGGCTCAGAAACACATTGGCCCAGAAGGGCAGTTTAAGAGGCTAGGGCAGCTGCGGTAGCATGTTCTGTTGCAGTGGAAGTGGGCAGGGCACTGGTTTCAGTGCAGGGCAAGCCCAGCAGAGATAGGAGCATATCCCAGAGCTCAGGTGGTCCTTGCTGCTCCCTTTGTGGCCAGAACTTCCATTGGAATTTTTCTCTTAATTTTTTTTAACATTTATTTATTTTTGAGAGAAAGAGACAGAGTGCAAGTAGGGGAAGGGGCAGAGAGAGAGGGAGACACAGAATTTGAGGCAGGCTCCAGGCTCTTGAGCTGTCAGCACAGAGCTTGATGCTGGACTCAAACTAATGAATGGTGAGATCATGACCTGAGCCAAAGTCGGACGCTTAACTGACTGAGCCACCCGGGTGCTCCCACTGGGAGTTTTTCTAAAAGTGTCTTGGAATTCTCAGGCCCAGACTCTTCCTTTATAAGTCTTTCCTCTCATGAGGATGGGAATCATGGCTATGGGCAAACCCTACAAGGGCAGCAACATGCCATCCTCATTGCCAGTGCTCAACACTGGGCAATGTCAGGTGAATACACTCCTGGAGTAGGATCTAGTTCAGGTTTGAAAAGGACCCCTTCTCAGCCTGCTCAGGCCTGTTGGGCCCCAGATGGAGCCAGTGCCTGCCCAGGCTTTCATCAAGGGTGGGCTTCTGAAGACAGTGAGGGGACTTTCTGCTTTGATTGTGTCTAGTACAGGCTCTGTGGGGCCAGGATCTGCATCTCTGTTTTCAAGTGGCTCTCTGCTGGGAACTCTTCTAGGACCTGAATGTTGACCTTACTGTTTTAGTGTCCCCAGGGCCTCACAGAGGCCCTGGCACTTGTGTATGTGCCCAGGCCAGTGAACCACTCTGCAAGGAAAACCAGTGGATCTTCCTCATCAATGGAATTCTAGAACTACTCTATCGGCCATGGCAGCCACTAGGCAGATGAGCCTGTTTATATTTCAGTGAATTAAAATACAGTCCCTCAGTTACATAAGCTCCATTTCAAGTGCTTGTCAACCTACCCATTGTGGCCAGCGACCACCATGCTGGATTGTGCAGAGAGAACATCTCCCTGCCTCACAGATGCTGTCCTGGGCAGCTGCTTTGAGCCCAGCACAGGGCTGCTGTCCTTGTACTTCACATAATCCAAAGATTCAGAAACAGTAGCAACCTGCATGTGATTTATTTCCTTTTTCTGTCTCTTTTTAATTCTCTTTCTTAGTCATAGGCTCCTCTTTGTAGCTCTTCCCCATTCCTTCTCTCACAATTCTCACCCTGAAGGACCTGGTCTCATCCAGGCAATTGAGGTCATTGGGTCATCAGTGTCTATAAATAATCTCTCTGCAGCCCCCTCACCCACTTTCCTAGTATGTCCTTGGTTTCTGAGTGCTGAGCTGCACCGTAGTGTATTGAACAGCCCTGAATGCCAAGGGAGCAGGGCTGAGAGTCAGAAGAACTGGGCCTATCCTGCTGAAGTGGCAGCAATAGTGCTGGCTGTGCCCTGGGTACTCCCTACACAGGAAGTTTCCTGCCTTGGGTGGCTCTGTCAACTCTGTTCCAGCAGGAGTCTGGTTCCAGACATTCTCTTGTCATGGTCTCAAGAGAAGGGACTGAGTAGTAAAAGGATGTGATAAAGTAGCAGAAATGTGCATGTGGAGCAAGTGAGATGAAGTAGAGAAGGCAAACAAGTTCATGTATACTTTGGTGCCTTCCTCATGTTCTTTTTGGCATTTCAGGAAAACCAACAAAACGAAGGAGAGTACTGGGATGGGCACTATTGTGTATGACTGTAGGAGGAGGATCAGTGCCATCAAGTCAAGGATGTCTTTAGAACATCCTCCCAGGGAGTGGATGTCTGTTCCATAAAAGTCCCTCAGGTTGCATGGCTAGACCTCTAATAGTTCCTTAATTAGGAGGAGAAGGTTATAGGTACCTGCAGAACCACCTTCCAGTGACTTTAGAACTTGCTGTTACGTATTCCATGTGAAGAGAGCTGCTTGCCCTGCAGGAACCAACCCCATCCTTCAATCTCTTAAGGTCAGCATGGAGCATCCACAGTTAAGTACTGGGTTCTGTGGCTTCAGATCTCAGAAAATGGTGAGCAGCATAGAGGCACCCAGGGCCCCCTCCCATGCAAGCAGGAAAGCCCACATGGTACACTTGGGAGTAGCCCAAGCCCTGGGGTCCCACGGCCTCTATAGAGCCCTGTCCAAGGCTTATGGTTACAACGTGACACAATTTTTCAAAAGCTCGAGTCTTGTATATTTTTTCATTGGTGTGTAGAAGTCAAACAAAATACAAAAACCTGAAGGTGAAAAACCAAAGTTAACTTGAAACGTGTTTAAAGGGTAGGAGTACAAGTGTATTCATGTGTTTTTCATTTTGTAAATAAATAAATATAACTGGATATCTTACATTTTAAAAAGGAGCATCTCCTGTAGACATTTTCACATTGGAATATACTAAAGCCATAGAATTTATGTTTTTATTACCACTGCATAAGAATATATATTTTTTTTAACTGAAAGGTACAGGCAAGGTTTGGTGGTTGTGCTAGAAAGAAAAATCCTTATTAGGGCAAAAGGGAAGCACTCCAAGAAGCTGACCACTTTTTTTTTTAAGATTTTTTTAAATGTTTATTTATATATGAAAGAGAGACAGAGAGACAGTGCATGAGCAGGGGAGGGGCAGGTAGAAACAGAAACAGGATCTGAAGCAGGCTCCAGGCTCTGAGCTGATAGCACAGAACTCGATGGGGGGCCCAAACCCACAAGCAGAGCTGAAGTCAGACTCTCAACCGACTGAGCCACCCAGGCGTCCCTGCGAGCTAACCACTTTTAAAGTGCAGATCTCATGACAGGACTGTCTTGGGTGGAGGGGTGGGGGAAAAGAAAGGGTCATCCCTTCCACTCCTGTTCCATGAGACCCGAGACAGGCAGCTCCTCACTCAGCCCAGGTCCGTGGGACTCAGACTGCTCATCCTGGAGACCTAGAGTTTTCCCATTTACCCTGCATTATTTCACTCTCCAGAGTACCAGTCCTCTGAAGGCTGCCCTGCCCATCACCTGGGGTGAATGGCTCTGTGTGTTGATAGATCACACACTCAGTACAGAGCAGCAAATAGGTCTCAGTACCTTGTGCATATGACCCCGGGTGATTCTAGGGGCCAAGGTCACCTTCCCAGGGGCTAAGACACACCCAACACACTCACCGTCTTCCATCCATCACTCTGACCCCCGTGGATTCCTGTTTGTGCTACAGATTCGGGCACTGGTGACCAGAGGCTTCAGAGGGGCTGGAGATGTCCACCGCTGGGGGCCTTAAGTCAAGAGGCCAACAACAGAGGTGCCCCTGGGCTCCTCCTGAACACTCCTCTCTCCCAAGTCAGCTACTGTAGTGCCAGTTATTTAGTTCCTGAATGTGTGGACCTAGACTTAGTTTGGTGAATATTCTTTACTTTTGATGTTGGAAGTTTTACATTACACAACATTTGCTACCAGTTGTTTCCTTTATTTATTTTCTTAATGTTTATTTATTTATTTATTTATTTTTTGAGAGAGAGAGAGAGAGAGAGAGAGCATGAGTGGGAGAGGGGCAGAGAGAGAGAGGACAGAATATCTGAAGCAGGCTCTGCATTGACAGCAGCAGGCCCGATGTGGGGCTTGAACTCACTAACCTGAGATCATGACCTGAGCTGAAGTCATACACTCAACTGACTGAGCCCCCTACGAGTTGTTTAAAAAATATCTTTATATAAATGAAAAGCACCCCAAACCAAGAAAGCTCTTAAAAAATTATTATGAGGCAATTTCCCTGGTGACTGCCACTAAGGTCATTCTGCCTCTCATTTTTTTCTTAAGTTTATTTATTTATTTATTTAGAGAGAAAGAAAGAGGATCCCAAGTGAGCTCCATGCTTCAGCACGGGGTTTGATCTCATGAACTTCGAGATCATGACTTGAGTCAAAATCAAGAGTCAGGCGTTTAACTGAGCCACCCTGGCGTCTCAAAAGCAGTATGATTGATTGATTGATTTAATTTTTTAAATTTACATCCAAATTAGTTAGCATATAGTGCAACAATTATTTCAGGAGTAGATTCCTTAATTCCCCTTACCCATTTAGCCCATCCACCCCCCAAAACCCCTCCAGTAACACTCTGTTTGTTCTCCATATTTAAGTCTCTTGTGTTTTGTCCCCCTCCCTGTTTTTATATTATTTTTGCTTCCCTTCCCTTATGTTCATCTGTTCTGTGTCTTAAAGTCCTCATATGAGTGAAGTCATATGATATTTGTCTTTCTCTGACTAATTTCGCTTAGCATAATACCTTCTAGTTCCATCCACGTAGTTGCAAATGGCAAGATTTCATTCTTTTGATTGCCGAGTAATACTCCATTATATATATATATATATATATATATATATATATATATATACACCACATTTTCTTTACCCATTCATCCATCGATGGACATTTGGACTCTTTCCATACTTTGGCTATTGTTGATAGTGCAAAAGCAGTATGATTTAAACAGACTTTCTAACCTCCCAGGGCTCTCTCTCCTGTTGTTGCTGTGAAATGCTTGAAAACATGGCAGCTTGCTTCTGGAGTTTTCCTAGCTGTATTCCCCTACCCTTCACTCGTAGGCTGCCTCCTGCTACTCCTACTGCACTGTCCTGCTCTATTTTGATTCTGTCTTTTAACAGCAGGAGCAACTTGTACAACTTAGAAGGAACAGCTGCATTCATCTTCCCCAAATATACAGCTACTCCTTTAAATGGATATCTATTTTTTTTAAGATTTAATTTTTAAGTAATCTCTATAGCTAACATGGGGCTTGAACTCACAACCCCAAAATCAAGAGTTGCATGTTTTCACCAAGCCAGCCAGGCATCCCTAAATGGATTATTTACTTTCAGACTCATTTAACTTTGAAGTTATTTTCAATTATATGCATATATTTTAATTCTTTCAATTTAGAATTTTAAACTTATTTAAAAATATTTTTTTAAATTTATTTTATTTTAAGAGAGAGAATGAGACAGAGAGAGCAGGAGTGGGAAAGTGGCAAAGAGAGAGGTAGAGTGAGAGGAGGCCAAGCAGGCTCCAGACCTCCACACTGAGCCTGATGCAGGGCTCGATCTCAGGACCATGAGAGAGTGACCTGAGCTGAAATCAAGAGTTGGACGCTCAACCAACTGAGCTACCCAGGCATCTCTAAACTTACTTTTAATAAGTATTTTATTCTTATAATCATTAATTTTTAATTTCTTATTTATTTTAGTCATGGATTTTCCTTTGTTATTTATATTTGAGTCTTTTGATATTAGAGTTGTTAATTTTCATTTTCTATTAAAAATTAGAATAAGTCATTTGTTTAGCAAATACAATTTTCTCTACTAGGTTTTTAGAGAAAATCAAATAAGATAAAGATCCCATCCCAAAGAAGCTTACAGTCTTAGGCAAACTCTTACATATTACAATGTCAAAAGTGATGTTAAAAAGTATACAGGCGAAGTCCTATGGAGGTGACACTTCCTGGCATAGCTGATAAAGATTTCATGTAGGAGATAACACTCAACTTTCCAAAAGAGAAAAGGAAGGACATTTGATGCATGTCGAAGTCTGAAGGTTATTACTTTACTTATTTTAGATTTGCCTACTTTCAAAAGGATATGGTTTTTATTATGGCAATTTATTTTTAGTGCTTAAGTGGCTGTTTTTGATTCTAGCTCTTTGGATCCCTAGTCATGTAGATTCAGAACCATGTCTAACTGGGCCTACAACTTAATCAGCAAATGGCTTTTGCTATTATCAGGCACAGACACCAGGCTCCCCCACCAGATCTTGTGTAAGCCACAGAGCCTCTAAGTATTATCTTAAATACTTGTCCATACTATATATAAAAGTATTGTTTTGGAAATAACCTCTAAAAAGAAAGAACTCTTAATTTTTACTTATTTTTATTTTTAACAAGTGTACATAAAAAACGTCAGCCACATTATGCTATGATTCTGATTACTCGGTCTTTGAAAATAGACATGTAAGCTAAGAATTATGTGGCTTACAGCACATAAATGTTCGTCCTCTGCATATGGAGAGGAATATTCACATTCCAGAGGTTCAGAAATGCTCTCGCAGACTGCCATGCCCAGGGTGCTCTGCGTCTTACTGCCAGCAGACTGTTAGTGAGGGAAGTCATCGAACCAGGGTCACAGCTACATCTTTTTTTTTTTCAATGTTTATTTTTAAGAGAGAGAGAGAGAGAGAGCATGAGCAGAGAAAGGGCAGAGAGAGAGAGAGGGAGACATAAAATCCAAAGCAGGTTCCAGGCTCTGCACTGTCAGCACAGAGCCTGACACAGGGCTTGAACCCATGAACTGTAAGATCATGACCTGAGCTGAAGTAGGACGCTTAACTGACTGAGCCACTCAAGCACCCGTGGTCACAGCTCCATCTGAGACACATTCTCAAGAGATCTTTCTTCACTAAAGGATGGGAGCTACATCATACAAGACCCCTTCAAAATTTGATCCCCACAGAAGCCCTGTCCTAGAATCTTCCAGTAAAGATTGGCTTGATTCATGGATGATAGAGTATGTGACATGTAGATGAGCACTGGGCTGGCTGACTACATCCCGTGAGCATATTTGTCACCTCTCTGGGCCTCAGCAGGGCTCACTGGCAAAGACCCTTGCTCTAAGTAACTTCTAGGATATTGGGTATTCACATAATCAAGTTACGGACTTGTCCTGTACTCGCTTTCCAAGTGGTGGGCAGAAAAGTTTCACTTCCCCAAGGATAGGCAGAGCCAGAGAGAGAGAATGTAGGAGAAGAGATAAGAATAGGAGATTTGTAGCCAAGGCATCAAGGAGCATGTGTCAAGGGAGGAGTAGAGATGGCTGGATTTCCACCCAGAGTCCTACAGGGTGGCAGAAGGGCTATGGTACAGAGTGCTCTCAAATGTGCAGCCAAGTGACTATGGGATCATGGTCTTTCCCTGGATGTCAAGGAAGGCAGTTAAGTAGAACAGTCAGGCAGAGCCAGCTTCACAGGCAGGTAGCACAGTAATTTTTATCTTTGAGCTTGTGACTGATAACAGAGTTCGTGCACAAGGACAGCAGAGGAGGTTCTCCAGATGGGCACATGCACCTGGGGGTTCAGGGACATGGGCACAGTAAGCCATGGGAAGTGTGTAATATAGAATTGGCCTGATCCAATTAGATTCAAGCTCTTTTGGGGGGATAGTTTTTGAAGTAAATGTTTCAGATTTGTTGTGATTCCAGGAGGGCTTTTCTTAGCTGCTTCTTGCCCTGGTTCTCTCCAGTAAACCAGCTGCCCTGCAGTTTAACTTTTATCTCAAATAAATCTACCAGTCTCTTAATTGCTTTTTGCCACAAAATCCATTATTTCTGAGGAAGCCCTTCAGCTTGAATTTTCCCACATTCCATTGTAAACAAAGTCAGTTCTGTTGGGAAGAGCTTCAGATTTCTTTGTTATATAGCCTGATTCTCTCCCTGGACCAAATCTCTGAGCCAGAACTGGAGCTCTGGGGACAGACACACTTGTCTATCACCCTGTTTTAGGAGCTAGATGCTCCATGATATGGGGGAAGGAGGGTGGTAGCCTCAGGTCATCTTGTCTTGCCAATCTGAGCATAGATACTTTGCTTTAAAGTCCAGGGCAAGAACAGGTATTTTTAGTGCAGCACACCCAATGTAGAGCCTTCCTCCAGAGTAGGGGCTGATGGTAGAAAGATCCCCAAGCTCTTGGCCACACTTTCCCAGAACTTCATAGGTAGCTGGGGTCAGGATAAGAAAGACTGACATCCTGCCTCTCCCAAGAGGATGCTGTAACCCTCTAACTGGGGGACAGGGAGCCCTGTGTCCTTGGCTGCAGGAATCTGTAGTGGACTTTGTGTCATGCTGATCTGGGAATGGGAAAGGGAGGAAGTAGGTGTGGTTCAAGTGCCACAGACTCTTGCCATTCTTACTAAGTTTTTGTAGGTTTTCTTGAATAAATTTTTCTCCATTTGTTATATGTCCATAGGACCACTTTTGAACACTTTAATTTTTGAAAACAATCTTCACCACTTTCACTGGAGAGTTGGTCCATAGAGCCATGCCACAGTGGCACTCCTTGCTGGTAGTTTTGAGGTCATTTGTTATTCAGTAAAAACAGATACAGGGAAATGAGTAGAGACATGTAAAAGCTAACAGACACAGGGGAACAAGTAGAGGTATATGTAATCTTTGACATTTACAAAGTCTGAAATCTTGGTCCATTTCTGCTTTCTCTCATATCTTCTAGTTCTTATTTAGTGAGTTTTGTTTCAGTTCATGGTTGCTTCTATTTGACCATATGCTGGTTTTTATTCTTGGAAGAACTTGCAGTGATTTTCTTACACCAAGAATGAATGTACCCTCCTTTAGGGAAACTCAGCATTTGCTTCTGCCAGGAGGCTGGAGCCCTATTGGTCACAGACCACCTCAAACTACATTCACATCTTGATGTTGGTTGACAGAGCTCTAGCCAGTCAAACTGCAAGTGTACATCCACCCATTTCTTTGCTTTCAACTCAGTGCTAATGTGGCCTTCCCTGCAGGCTCTAGGGCTTGAAGGAGACCAGTGTGTCTTATCCTGTTAGGCTTTTTGGGGTCCCAGTGTAATATGGGGAACATTTCCCATAAAATTCTTGAGATAGTTAATTTTATGGATTGACTTGGTTGGGTCACAGTGTTCAGATATTTGGTCAAAAATTATGCTAGATGTTTCTGTGACAGTGTTTTTTTGGATGAGATTAACACAAATCAGCAGACTTTGAGTAAAGCACATGTCCTTCTATAATGTAAGTGGGCCTCACCTAATCAGTTGAAGGCTTAAATAGAACAAAAGACTAACTGCCCCAGAAGAAGAAGGTTATTATGCCAGCAGACCACCTCCAAACTTGAACTGAAACGTTGCCTCTTCCTGAGTCTCCAGCCTGACAACCTTTGGACTTTGTGTTAAAATACCTGTGTGATTTTAATTTATGGAGGTGACTATGTGGTGGCCCAGAGAGGTAAATACCATTGAGGGATTTTTGTTATTTACATTTTCCGAGAAGAGTGAACATGCCACTTCACACAGGACCACATGATAATGAAACACCTGTTTGGTCAGGAGACAGAAGCAGGAGTGAGGTGAAAGCACAGCCCAGCGCTTTATTGTGGTTTGCATGGACAAAGCAAGGCAGGGGAGAGGAAACAGTTTAGGACTGGTCAGTTGGAATAATGTCAATAGGCTCTGGGCTATATGGGTGGTCTCTAATTGTCTACCATCTAGCTCTGCAGTGATTGAAGGTGGGAAAAATATTGGTTTGGTGTGTGAGAGTAAGACAGAGGCATTGGGGGTACAGACTTCGGGTTGGTTTGGTTTACATATGAAATGTATGTTCCCAGTTGATTATTATCTCTAGGTATGGAACAGCCTCTCCGTGGTCAACCCCCACTGAGATTTCAAGTTATAAAATACAGAAAACAATGAGCACTGGGTGTTGTATGGAAACCAATTTGACAGTAAATTTCATATATTAAAAAATAAAAAAGAAAAAAAAATAAAATAAAATACAGAAAACAAAAAATACAATTAATATAGCTTTGAATTGCAATATCATCTCTTCCTGAGTCTAAGTCTGCCAGCCCACCCTGCAGATTTTGGATTGCTAGTCTCCATAATCATGAGCTAATTCCTTTAAATAAATCAATCTGTGTGTGTGTGTGTGTGTGTGTGTGTGTGTGTGTGTTTGTAGATATATAGATATAGATCCTATATATTTATACACAGATATTAATTGATTCTCTGGAGAACCCTGTCTAATACAGCTTCCTTCCCATGGTCTTTACAGAAGTCTCCTGAGGCCCACATATGAGCTGTAAGAATATATCCTTGCAACAAAAATAACTTTGGGTATCAGATATTCTGATTATATTCTGATTGCAGGCTTTTCTCTCAGAATTTGCCCTGGCAGATCCCTGCTGTCTTCCTACCTTTTCAATGTCTTTATGAAGATTTTTAATTTTTTTTTAACGTTTATTTATTTTTGAGACAGGGAGAGATAGAGCATGAATGGGGGAGGGTCAGAGAGAGAGGGAGACAGAGAATCTGAAACAGGCTCCAGGCTCTGAGCTGTCAGCACAGAGCCCGACGCGGGGCTCGAACTCACAGACCGCGAGATCATGACCTGAGCTGAAGTCAGACGCTTAACCCACTGAGCCACCCAGGCACCCCAAAGATTTTTAAAAAGGATTTTATTTTATTCATTATAATTTTTATTCATTTAATTTACTAATGAAATAACTTATTTGAACTATTCAAATTAGAGCCTGGCCCAGCTCTCCAAGCTCAAGCACTCATTTGTAACTTCCTGATCTAATTCACGCATGAAAAAGAAAATGAGTTTAGTTTATATTGTCACTAAGCCCAGAAAATCCCTGCCAACCCTATGCTGCCAACTTTTCTAAGACCGTATTATTGGTGGAGAATTTTAAACTGAAGGCATTTTTATTCTTTTTACATATTTTCTGTATCTCCTTTTTCTTTATTTTCCTCTGTTTCTCTCTGGATTAAGCCTTATAGTTTCTTTGATTCTCTGCCTGGTCTTTTTTTCTGCCCCTGAAATTTCTCTTTTTGTATGGTAAAAGGCTTCTGCCACCCCACTCTTTTCCATTTTTTCCAGGGTTACTTCAATGAGCAATCAAAACATACCTGGCAAATTATTCAAATTATTCAAATTTCAAATTTTTCAATTTTCAAATATCAAATTATTCAAATAATTTATTCATTATTTTATTCATTATTATTTTACTTTTTTGTGTGTTTTTATTGAAATTCTAGTTAGTTAACCTACAGCATAATACTAGTTTCAGGTGTACAATATTCAGTACTTCAAAACAATGCCTAGTGCTCATCACAAGTGCCCTCTTTAATCCCCATCACCTGTTTAACCCATGACCCCACCCACCTCTCCTTTGGTAACCATCAGTTTGTTCTCTATAGGTGAGAGTCAACTTCTAGGTTTGCCTCTCTACATAAGATCTTATTTTTTGAAGTGATCTCTACACCCAGTGTGGGGCTCAGACTCACAATCATGAAATCAAGAGTTGCATGGTCCATCAACTGAGACAGCCAGGTACCTCATGAATATTTTCTTTACTGAATTAATAAAGACTTTCCTTTCTTTCTTTCTTTTTTTTTTTAGCAGGAGAGTGGACCCAAGTAATCTAGACCCCCTGTAGCAATTATCTCCTGTCTGTCCCTCCAGGCATACTCTCCACCTCATCCCACTCCTTCTGTGGGGGTGGAAGTGTAAGCTGGAAGGCCTGACAGGTTCCTATTCTCTCTGGCCACAGTGGGTTCAACCAGAGGGGAGACTCAGCTGAAGATCTGAGGAGGCGACAGAAGTGGTCACAGTGTTTATTTCCACAAAAACCCTATTTGTGAGGTTTCCTCAGTTAGCTATGTCCCTCAGCTGTCAGTCCTTGCTCCTCTTCTCCCTTCCCTGTTCCTTAGGGCCAGGGGTGGGGGGAGTGGGGGGTGGCAGAGCTTATGCCAGGCTCCTGCACTGGCCTCCTCTTCTCCTTATCCCCAACCATACCTTAGAAATTAGATCTTTTGTAAAGAAACTCCACACATTATCCTACCATAAGTGTGCCAGCTCCAAAGTC
Organism: Panthera leo; assembly: GCF_018350215.1. Classification (NCBI taxonomy): domain Eukaryota; kingdom Metazoa; phylum Chordata; class Mammalia; order Carnivora; family Felidae; genus Panthera; species Panthera leo. The sequence continues at coordinate 107,431,439 of NC_056686.1, forward strand.
CATACTTTGTAATGTCTACACAAAGTAGCAACTGCATGTGTCTTTCATCTGTGTTTACCTGTTATTCATCCAATCTGTTGTACCTTCTAATTCAACCATTGTATTTTTCATACACAATATTTTGACTTGGTTCTTTCCTGTGGTTTCTTTGTCTTGAGTCTTATTGCTAATAATATTTTCCTATATCCATAAGAATATTTATTGTGTTTATTAATTTTTGGTGGTCTGTCTCTTCTAATAATTCTATTTCAAATAACATATAACGTCCAATCTTCTGTATTTCTTATGTGGCAATCATACTTCTCAGTTGTGCAGTTATTTTGGCACATGTGCTCATATAACCCATGGGTTAGCAGCTACTCTGTCAATCTTTGGTACAGTATACCAGAGAAGGACAGAAGTCCTGATGAGTTCAAGGAGAAGGGAGGATGACCCTAGACCAGAGGCCCCAGGCATCAAAAATCCACTCTTAACCTCTCCTCCATACTGCTATCTGCCAGGCATTTTCTGCATCCAAGGCTTCAACATTAAAGCTCTTAGAAGAAATCATAGTGGAAGGATCAAGTCTCCCCATGTAGTACTCCCCCTGCCCTCAGGGGTAGAAGTGTGGGCACGGAGGGCATGTACTCAAGATGGCTATCAGAAGCTACACACTAGTTGACACATCCACCCTGGAATACACTGACACCTGAGAAAGATTAGGCAGCATTTGTCACATGGTATCGGATGGGGGAGAGTGGAACATGCAAACAGCCTTCAAGCTCATCCTATCATTGCCCTACTCTCTTAACCCAGCTACAGGCCACTTCAGGAAAACTTTACTTCCTCTAGGATTTCTTGTTGATTCTACATTTCCTTCTCACCTCCCCTGCTCATCCAGGGTTGATGTGGGAGTGCGACCTAGCAGCCCATTGGGAGCTTCTGATGGCGGGTCTGGTGAAATCCACCTCAGCAGCACTCCCAGCCTGTCCCCCAGCCCCAGTCCTACTGGCCTTCCAGACCTGCTCTGCACCCTGACATCAGTCTTGTTATTTGGGATCTTTCCTTGTCACTGACCAGGGCCACACTTGGGACAGTTAACCCAAGCCTCTCAAGGTACCTCTCAAAATTAACCTGAGAGAGGAAATCACACAGGGCCTGAGGTGCCTGAGAATGGCCTGCATTAGAGGGAAGACCTCTGAGCTCCTTAAGAAATCTGGGTTTGAATTTCTGCTCTGCTATTTACTACCCACATCACCTCAGACAAGTTACTTAACCATGCTAGATCTCGGGTTCAGATCTGTAAAAAGGGATCAAACATGGATAATAACACCAAACATTGAAGCTGGCTGTAACAGGGAAGTAGGCTGTGGGAAAGTTGTGATTTGGCAGATCTTCAGAGTGGACTGGAAATGTATTTGCATCTACTGAGTTAGGGGACCCAAGAAACTTCATGCAGGACCAACAGTCACACCACTCGGTGCTTCACATAGAAACATGGCTATTGATGGACAAAGCAGAAGTCACTGTGGGAGAGAAACCCAGCACAGTCAGCACAAAGCCACCATGGGTTGAAGGTAAGTGGAAGTTCTAGGGGCAGTGGGTAGATAATGGTCCAAATCTGAACTAAGTGCTGACTGCCACCTCTGGGCCCAGCAATCCAGCCAGGAAGCCCCATAACTGAGTCTACTAATAGGGAGAGAATGCTTTTTTTTTTTTTTTTTTTATCACTTCCAGACACTCCTGAGCTGGGAAGGAAACCTCTGCATGAGTAGCAGAGGGCTTAAAGCCAGCAAGACTCTGGTGACCATGTGGATGTGACTTCACCTATTTTCACCTGCTGGTGAGAGTCCAGGCTATCTGGGGAACAAGATTGGAAAGAATTTGCACAGAACACCTGATGGCATTTTGATACAGTGGATCTGCAATGGTTGAGGGCTGCTCCCTGATCACCAAGAATTCAGGGTGGGTCTTGTGGTTATGAGACTCTTCTGAGTATTCTGCTAACTAGTTACAATTCTGTGACCCAGACATATTTGTAGGGGACAGTTCAGGACATGGCTTAAGGCTCAGTGTTGGGCCAGCAAGTCCTGGGTCAGCCAAACCACAAGCTATGACAGGTTCCCAGGGGGTGGGGGGCTGTGCCCCTGGAGATAGGGGGAGGACAGGTACTGTGGGTACAAGGGGAATAGACTAACAGCAGAGATCTGAGGGCAGCTGACCTGTGATTTTGGACCTTAGCCTGGTAGCCAGAGCCCTTCACAGTCTACTTCAAATAGAGCCTTTCAAATAGAACCTCTGTGACCTGTGGGCCTGGAGTATCCTTCTTCATCTCCAGCTCAGGGCAAATCATCCACCCGTAGGACGACCCGTCCCTATCGCACTGGCCATTAGTGTTCTGTGGGACCTAGGGGATGCCACTTCCTCCATGGGGTGAGGCCTTGGGCCCTAAGCCATGGCAGCTCTTTGGAAGACTCCTCAAGGCTAGTGATTCAGTTCCAGATAGCTAGCCAGGCCCTCAGTGTCCTTGCCCTTCCCTACTCCCAGCTGAGGGAGCAGGGAGAACTTCATGTGCCAAGGAGCTTGAATGACAGTAGGGTGGGGACAGAAGGTAGCTCTGATAGGTCAGAAACAGGAGCAGGAAGCTTCTTTAATATATTTTTTAAAATTTTATCAGGTCTGGAGCAAGCTTCAGATGGACAGGATTGCTCAGAGATGGGCACATTTAAGAAGAATGTAGAGCCTGTTGGCATTAATGCAAACAAGCTTGTTGGGGAGGGCCAGGAGGGGCATCACAGGGTCTGTCACAGAATCATTAGGAAAATCAGCAGTAGGAGGAAGGTCTGTAAAGACACAAGGGTGATGCAGGTGCTGGGCTTGAGGACAGTGCCCAGAGAAGAAAAGTCACTCAAAATAGGAGGTTTGTCCTGAGAAGTAGCAAAAGAAGGATCAGGATTGGGCAAGGTGCTCAGCTTCTCACTGATCCAGTGGGAAAAGTAGGTGAGCCTGGTGAAGACGCTGGGGCCTATGGGATAGCAGCAGGCCTGGCTCCAGCTAGACAGCCCCATCAGAAACCAAGTGCCACCATTCAGCTTGCAGACCAAGGGGCCTCCAGAATCTCCCTGAGGAAAGAGACAGCATGAGTCATGGGGACCAAAATAGAGGGGGACACACATGGTTTAGACAGTGTGAAGTGCCTTTGCCCTCCACCAGAGTGGAGTTTAGGAAGCCTCATGTCAAGGTGGGGCTGTGAATTGTTCTCATCAGAATTACATGGAGGATTTGAAAAATCCAGACACAGAGTCCCACTGCATACCTCTTTGATCAAAATCGCAAGGGTAAGGCTTTGGAGCTCACTTCACAAAGTCTGTGGAGGGGACTCTGAGCATCCTTCTAAGCTGGCAGTCATAGACCTATGAGAATATGCAGGCAGACTCCAGATATCGGACACCAGCCCTTTGTGCTCCCAATCCTAAGTGAGTGAAGGTACCACCTGAAGTCCCATGGGGCCTGCAGGCCTCTGGGTAATTATCAGTCCAGTACAACATCCCACCTGGGCATTTGTTTTTGACTTATTAAGGTCTCTGGTTTGTGGAGCTTCTTTAGAAAACGCAAACTGTTAAATGTGCTCAGCAGAAAAGAAGTGATCCCAAGTCCAAACTGGTAGGGTGGTCAGAATGGCAGGGAGCCCAAGGGGGTCCCAGAAAAATGCTAAGGACCTTGAGGTCAGGACTCCAAGGCAGGAAGGCACCATTGGGCATAATGCTTCTATCTCATTGGTTATAAAGTAGGGACCAAAGAAACATAGCACCCTTCCAGCCTTCTGTTGAATAAACTTGACCGAGTACCCTGTGTGTAGGAGACATTGATATGACAGAACATGAACACAGACAGTACAGCACACACCATGCACAGATGCAAGATGTGGAACAGAGGCACCCAGGGGGTGGTAAATGGCAGGAAGGGCTGCCCTAACTGGACCATCAGAGAGCCTCTAAGCAGAGATGGGAGGGATGAGCAAGGCCTGACCTGGAATTTGCAGGCACAGGTAGGCGGCCTGCTTGGCACAGGTGAGGCTGAGAAGTGGCAGGGCCAGGCCCAGGCTTATCAGCTGGGAGGGTATGGATGAAGGGACATTGAAGGACACTCAGCAGGGAGGTAGTGTGACCTGATACAGATTCTAAAAGGATGGTAGGATTTCTGGGGCTGGGTGAAGCACAGTATGTGGCAGGGCAGAAATCAGCACAGGGAGACCAGTCATGAACTACTGCAGCAGAAAGAGACTGATAAAGGCAGGCAAGAAATGGTGAGGCACAGATTTGCCCTACCTGACCCTTTCCCTCCATTTAAGGTAAAAATGGAGCAAGGCAGGAAAAGCAGAATAAGGGCTGAGTGGTGGGTCCTTGGTGTGTGGAGGTCAGAAAGAGGAGGAAGAAAGCAGGAGACATAAGAGGGGCTGCTCTTCAAGTATGATGGGATGTGCTGCAAGGTGCATGGCCAAGCACCAAGTGGGAGGAGGTCAGAGGTGCACCTAGGCATCTGGCTGTCTTGGTGAGAAAACTGTGGAGGAAGGGCGAGCACAAAAGTCTGATAGAATGGGCTGAGGCAAGAAAGAGAAGTGAGTAAGCCAGAGAGGGCCCTTGAAGTGGGTGAGCCCTGTGGGAAGGCAGGCTGAGAATCAGGGCCCAGGGCAGAGAGCTGGGGAAAAGAGAAGGTATGTGTAGGTGTTTTAAGATGGGCATCATGACAGTATGTTTTTCAGCTGATGGTAGATGGTCAAGGAGAGAGACAAAGGGGTAGCAAAAGGAGCAGGAGAGGAAGGAGCTCTGTATGAGGAAGCATGTGGGGGCCATAGCTCCAAGGCTTTTCTAGGTTTGACTATGATCATGCCACTTCACCTTGAGCTATCCACTTTCCTCTCTGGGTCTCAAGTTTCTCCACCATAGAATAGAAGGATTCCACAGAGTAGGAGAAAATATTCTTAATACATATATTCAATACCATACTCATATTCTAAAATTCAGTGAGAAAGACACACAATCTCACTGAAATAATGGCAAAAAAATTTGAATAGACACTTTTAAAAAGAGGCAATACACATATGAAAAAAGTGCTTATCTTCATTATTCACAGAGAAATTCTCAGAGAAATGCAAATTAAAAATCACATTTAAAATGGCGGGCAACATGAAGTACTGGAGGCAATGTGGAGCAAACACAACTGTCAGCCCCTGCTGGGGGGAGTGCAAACTGGTACCAGTGGATTGGAAAGCTGCTCCTCAGTACCTGTGAGAGACGAACCTGTGCATATCTTATGGCACAGTAATTCTACTCCCAGGGTTATACTCAACCAAAATGTGAACCCATGTGCACTAAAACACATGCACTAGGATGTTCACAGCAAATCTATTTGTAATGGTCTCAAGTGGAAACTATCCAAATGCCACCAAGACTAGAATAGATAAATAAAATTGTAGTATATTCACACAGTGGATACCATACAGCAACAAGGTGAACAATGTAAACTACACCCAAGATGCATAAATCTCAGAAACATAATATTGACCAGATGAGAATGCATCCTGTATAATTCCATGTAGGTAAGTCCCGACACTAATCCACAGAGCTTCAGAAGCCAGGACTAGTCTCAGGGAGTTAGTAACAGGAAGGAAGTATCAGGAGGATTCTTTAGGTGCTGGTTGTTACATGATTGTGCCAATTTCTTTTTTTTTTATTTAATTTTTTAAAAAATGTTTACTCATTTTTAACACAGAGAGAGAGAGAGAGAATGGGAGGGGCAGCGAGAGGGAGATACAGAATCCGAAGCAGGTTTCAGGCTCTGAGCTGTCAGAGAGCCCGACATGCAGCTCGAACTCACGAACTGCGAGATCATGACCTAAGCCGAAGCCAGACGCTCAAATGACTGAGCCACCCAGGCGCCCCAAAAGTTTTTTTAATGTTTATTTATTTTTGAGACAGAGAGAGACAGACAGAGTGCAAGCAGGGGAGGGGCAGAGACAGAGGGAGACACAGAATCTGAAGCAGGCTTCAGGCTCTGAGCTGTCAGCACAGAGCCGGACATGAGGCTCAAACTCACGGACCACGAGATTATGACCTGAGCTGAAGTCGGACGCTTAACAGACTGAGCCACCCAGGTGTCCCTGATTGTGCAAATTTCTAAAAATGCATCAAATAGCACATGTCTAAATTATGCCCTTTTCTATGCATGCTATTCTTCAACAACGTTTTTTTTTAAACGAAGAAATGTATGGAATGAACTAGTATTCTTTGGGGTCTTCTGAACTTCAGTTCTGACACTTCAGGCTGGGGGGTGAGCTTAGGAGGAGGAAGTCAGGGGCAGGATCCAGAGAAGACACAAAGGGAGAGGGGAGTTCCCACTTGATAAACAGAGCCAATCTCACTTACTCTGCAGATGGACTTTCCTGTCATGAGGTCCGCAGCACAAAACATATCCTCGTGTATAGAATATTCACTGCTGCTGGAGTCTGGCGATTGGAAATACATTTTACAGACCTCACTGTCAATGATGCCAACCTCTCCCTCCTGCAGCTGAAATGGCGCAGCCAGGAAATCTGCAGGGGTCAGGAGTGGGGGAAGGTCAGATGTGGGTTGGAGCCTGAGAGAGGGGCTAGCTACCTCCCCAACCTGCCTGCTAATGGACATGCTGCCATTTCCAACTGACAGGATTGGGGAAGTCTCTCAGAGGACTGGCAAAGATGAAGGGACAAGACATTTAAGGCAGACAAGAGAGCAAAGGTGAGGGGTCTGCAGTGGGAAGTGCCAGGAGGGAGGTCTGGGTGGCTGCAGTGGCGTGGGAGTTGAAAAAAATGAGAAGGTCACAGCAGGGTCCAGAGCGAGCAAGGCCTCTTCACCAGTATGTGGAGTTTGGATTTCTCTCAAGCACACTGGGAAACCACTGAAGGGTCTCCTTGTGTTTTGAAAATAATTAATCCGGCAGCTATGCAGATATAGAAGTAGAGGTGGAGGGTGGAAGTTGAGAGTCCTGGCTTGGCCCAGGTTCCAGTGATGCACCTAATGGATGCTGGGTGGGGTGAGGTAGTATGTCAAATAAGACATGGCCCAGCCTCAACAAGCAGCTGGTCTGTGGATGCTTTCCATGTGGATTCTATTTCCACAGATTGCTCACAGGTCAGACTGGTGTTTTCAGTGTCACAGTGACAGCTCCGTCCTGTGGAGTGCTTGCCATGTACAGCTCTCACATGTCCTCGGGGACAACCCAGGCCCAGCAACTGTGGTCAGGGAGAGGACAGAACAGCTGCAGGCTGAGTCTATCATTGATGTCAGATGCTCCCTGACCTGCTGGCTGCTCTAGCCTGCAACTTCCCCTCATACCCCAATTCCTACCCTCCGACCAGTTTTGCAGAATCCTCCTTGCTCTGCCAGTGGTTCTTAATGAGTGACAGTGCTTCCCAAGAGGGTGTCTTTGGAAATGTTGAAGCATTGGCTGTTTTCATGACTAGACAGTGTGATTGATATTTGTGGCCAGAGCACAGCAAAGGAAATCTTGCCCCAAATACCTCCAGTGAGATACTCTGCCACATCATGACCCTATGACCCTACAAATCACGGCAAATTTACATTCTGCTTTTTTCACTCTATGTTACATTTTCCTAAATTAAAAGCATTTTCCATTGTGTTAAAAAAATATTTGCCCACCATTTCTTCTCTCTCAGCCTAAAAATGTACAAGCCCAGCAAGCAGAACAGACAAGTTTTACTTGAATTAATGGATGAGGGGAAGTGAGATTCACATAGGAATATGTTCTTAATCCAGAAACACCCAACTTTGCCTCTCAAGCCAACAAGCAAACTTGTTTTCATTTCCTTACTGTTATGCTTCCCTGAGTACCTTCCATGGTAGGGGAAGCCCAAGAGGTAACTGAGGAAGCTTTGGAGGGGCCTGACATGGTCTCATGCAGGACCTGTGAATCAGAGTGGAATCCTAAATGGCTTGGAGTCAAAGAACCCAAGTTCTTGATTCCAAAAGTTAGATATGCTCAGACTTTTTGAAGCATGACAGAAGGAAATTGAAGCTTTAGAAGGAAATGGTATCAGGGCTGGAAGGGCCCCACAATGGTTAACACACCTTCCTCCTCCACCACCCTTACCCTCCCTGCCTGCCCTGCTCCTACTCACCATCCTCAGTGATCATCCCCCAGCCGGTTATCCAGCAGCTGCTGTGAAGGGGCAGCTTCATGGTAGGCCCCGGCAGGCAGGCAGGGAGGATGTGAGAAGTAAAGTTCACAGATAGAGGCAGTTGCAACAGAGCGATGTCACTGCCCATGTAGTAGCGCTTGTTAAAGTCATTGTGAACAATGACTCGATACACTGTCATCTGCCGGCTATGCTCAGTGGGATGTTGGAGCTGATGGTACCCTAGCAGGACCTGGTAGTCAGATGGTTCATGGAACCTGTTGTGAGAGGCTGTATTATCACCTGTCTCCTCTGAGCACTGGGCTAACACCCTTGCACTCTCACCTGACTGCCTACTCCCAACTCTACCAACCCCATAAGCAACCAGACATGACCATTATTCCAGAGGTTGCTCTCTCCTCCCTTCCTAATATTCTCATCAGGTGGGCTGGATTCTTGTCTGTCTATTGCCTCAGGAAATCTGTCCTTTGAAAGTTTCTGATGGCTTTCCCAGTATGCCCCCAAATCAAAGGAGCAGAGAATCTCAGTGCTGGAAAGAAACATTGGGGCACATCAAACTATACCCCTTCATTATAGAACAGAGGAGACTTGGCTCCTTCCCAGCTCTGACCAGAACCATTGGAAGGTCCCATGGCTTGGAGTGGTTCTCAAAGACCCCATTTCTCAGCGCAGAATCATCCATTCCCTCTTCCCATTCTTCACACTCAGACTTCCCTAAAGGATGAACCCCATCTGGAGACAGGCACTCAATGAGCCTGTGTGGAGCAAACAAGCGAGCACATGGAACTGAACTTGTTTCTGGAATGTGAGCAGCTTTCCAACATACATGGTCTGCTTGTGCTGCTCCCTTGCCCAGACTCCATGTGACTGGATTCTTCTCCCACAAGTCCGTACTAGCTCCAAGCCCCTCCTCTGATTGCAGCCCATGGTACCTCTCCTGACACTGGCTCAGGGTCTACCCTCTTGCATATTCTGGTCTTTCCATCCTGCAGCACAGTAGCTGGGTTCATGTGTCACTTTCCTGATAGGATGAGAAACTTCAAGGTGGGTCTTGCTTCTCCACATCCTCCACAGTGGGCCTCACAAGGGGCCTACCACCCATGAGTGCTGAATAAATGAACAGAACCCAAGTGGTTCTCAAAGCCAGTTGATGCCAGTGGCTCTTACCTCCTCTGACTTCGAGTGTGATATTCTCCCCACTCCCTCTGGGCACAAAGTAAGCCCAGGATACACCTGAGATGCAGCCCACTCTCCTGACTATCTGTGTCCCATCTGAGGACAGAGGCCATTTGCTTCATGCCTCACTCTGACCTATAGAGACTGTGGTGAACACAGTTGCTCTTAGGCACATATTTCTACAGAAGTGACAGGAATTTCTGGATGCTGGTTAAACAGCCAGAGTCCCATGATGCTTCCATAGAGAAATGTGCTAGAATGTGCAGGTGGTTAGGACCCAGGGAAGCCTCTGGCAGTTGTGCCAATGATGACCTTTGAACAGCCTGATTGGAAGAGGACAAAATAATTGCCCAGTTTGTACAGGCTCTAATGCTCCCCCAGCCCTGGAAAGTGGGGACCCTAGAACTATTGCTCTGACTTAAAGCCTAAAACCTGTGCCATATGTTCAGCCAGGGACACTACACACCCACTACCATCTGCACAAGAGGAAACAAACCCACTGACATCTTGTTGGCCTGTCTAGAGCTGGGCAAGATGTAGAATGCAGAATCTACCTTGAGTGGGAACAGGACTCAGAATCCTAAAGTTTAAAGAAGACAAAAAGTGAGCTGGAGGCAATGACTTTGGAACTAAAGTTTGTTTTCCAGTACTTACTGATAATCACAGTTAAAGTTAATTTCCACTTAGCTATGTACAAGTAATGTACATGTAGCTGAGACAACCATACCATCTTGATATTACCAAAGTGTGAGGAGGGGGACAGATGGGAACATCCCTGAAGGAAGAGATAAGGTAAATGGCCTTTGTACTGGGAGATGTGAACTCAGAGAGTCAGGAGACTGGAGTAAGGTGGTGAGAAGGGATGGCATTCCAAGTAGAGGGGAATGCTCGGTCAAAGGCAGGGCCAACGGTGCACACAGACACCTGGTGGTGGCCAGGAACAAAGCCTAGGGAAAAAGGTCTGGGACATCATTCTCCCCCTTCTGTTCTGTCCATCTTGTGTTCCCTTCCCAATCCCACCCGAGTCATTGGGCCCATTGGAAACACGCACTTTTGGAAGCAGTGGGCAGCTGAGATCACCCAGTAGGCATCTATGAGGGCAGCTCCACAGATGTGCTTGCCGTGGTAGAGCAGGCTGGCCTGCCATGGCCACCGACGGTCCGGTGCATTCTGGCCACCAAAGATCTTCCCAGTTACTGCTGGCTTCCCACACACTGTGGAGACAATCCTACCCATGAGGCACCATGAGGTATTATGGATGCCAGCCTTGGTGTCTCTGGATGTCAGCATCAACAGGACACAGGGCCACTGTGGCCCCTCCTCACTTTTCAGCTGGGAAATCCAAGGCCCAGGGTGAAGAGACATGGCTCATGTAACAAAGAGCCACCTGGCTTCGCTGGTGATGGTAGTACTAAGGAAGCAGCCTGTGGGTCTCAATAAGAAGGGGGGGTGAGGTTTGTGGTGCAGGCACCTGCAGAGGTACACATCTGCATATCACTGGGGTGCGCAAGTCAAGACCAGGAGGTGGTGCTGCCCCAGGTGCTTCACCAGACCTTATTTCACTTAACTAGCACACCATTATTTGAAGTCCCAGAAACTAAGGACTTACTTAGGGATGCTGTTTACTCAGGGCCACTGAGGATTAAGTGGTTGCACCCCTCCCACCTCAGTCCAATATTCTAGGGAGACTGAGGCCAAATGGAGCACATTTTGCTTGATAATTCTCCTGAAGCACTGCATCCTGTTCTTAAAATGAAGAGGTTTTGGGGGCCCACACAGGCCAGTGCTGAACCTCTGCTCTTGAACTGAGGAGGCTTGAGATCTAGAAGGAAAGAGCTGGCAAGAAGAGGGGGTGCCCTGGTCTCCTCAGCCATGGGTCTCCCTGACCGTGCCCAAGGGGAACCCAGGAATTCTAGGGCCCCACTCAGCCAGGTAGAGGTCCTCCTGGCCAGTGGGGTGGGTGAGGGAAACTTGAGAGGTGGGGGAACCTGACGCCCCTCACCATACTCCCCCCCGCACTCACCATCTGCAGCAGTTCCCTCGGGCTCAGCACGAAGCAACAGCCAGAGCAGGGCTGTGGCCAGCACGCAGGCCCCCTGCCAGCCTGGGCCTGAGCCCTCGGCCCGGGCGCTTGCCATCGGGCCAGTCCACGTCGTCTTCCCAGACGAGGGGCCTGCGCCACGCGAGGCCGCAAGGGCTGCTGGGAAACCGTCTCCCTCTGTGGGGAGTGTCGCCTCCTGCCCTGCAGCCTGTGTGGGTACCAGGAGGAGGAAATGGGCCCACACACGATGCCAGAGCCCCTAGGCTGATGGGAGAAGCAGAGGACATATAGAGTCTTCTGCCAAAGGACCCCAGTTTAATGGCAGACACAGCGTGGTTATGGTGTATGCCTAGGAATATGCACTAATGGTCAGAGGTCATGTGCTTATATAATGTCACCAAATATTTCTAACTGGCTTTCAAGATCCAATGCACTCATTTCTACCCCTCCCCCATTCACATAATTAGGTCAGACTCACTATGGATAATATCTCTTTCTTAAACTCACTTGAGCAATACAGCATGGCATAGTAATGGGGTGGATATTTCATTATAGTCGCAGGTGGCAAGAGGGCATTATGCAAGGGTATGGGTTGTATGCGGAGTTCAACCTCTGGCTGCCAACAACTTATGTTCTTCCCAAATGCAAAATCATTCACTATATTCCAAGGTCCCCAAGAGTCTCATTCCATTACAGTATCAACTCAAAATTCAGAGTCTCATCTGTTAGAGAAGGTCACTGAGAGGATATGACCACTGGTTGATCTTAGAGCTAGATCCAGGCAGAAGAGGCCCCTCACTCTCTCCCCTGGCCTTGGAATGTATGCTTTGCCCACCAAGTGGGAGCTGCTTCAAGGACACCCAAGACAAGCCTCATATTTAAGTTCTCTTGCTAATTAAACCTGCCACCTACCGATCTGCAGCAGCCTGCCTCTTTTTCTAGCCTCTCCTTGACCTCTGCGAACAGGGGCCAATCTGTGAGCCAAACTAGTCATCTAAATGTAAGCATCAGTATCTCATCAGCTCAAAGTGCAAAATCTCATCATTTAAATCCTCTAAGTTAGGTGAGGATGAGGTTCCTAGCTTTAATCCATTAAACATAGTTCTTAAACAAAATTTTTCCTCCATCTGAGGACCTATAAAACTAAAGAAACTACCTACCCAACATTCCCAACACACAATGGTGGGACAGGCCTAGGATAATGCAAGACATTGCCATTCAAAGAGGGAGGAGGAGGGGAGATGGAGAATACAAAGGAGTTACTTGTGCATAAGTTTGTATATCCTATTGGACAAGATTTCAAGGCCTTAGGAAAGAATTCTCTGTGACTCTTGGCTCTGCCCTTTAGACTCTTGGTTATCCTTCTCCTGCCTTTTCTTTTAATTTTAATATTTGCTTATTTCATTATTTATTTATATTTATTTATTTGCTTTTTATTTATTTATTTATTTATTTATTTTTATTTATTTAAATTTACATCCAAGGTAGTTAGCATATAGTGCAATAATGATTTCAGAAGTAGATTCCAGTGATTCATCCCCTATATATAACACCCAGTGCTCATCCCAAGTGTCTTCCTTAATGCCCCTTATACATTTAGCCCATCCCTCCACCCACAACCCCTCTGGCAACCCTCAGTTTATTCTCTATATTTAAGAGTCTCTTATGTTTTGTCTGTCTCTTGTTTTTATACTATTTTTGCTTCCCTTCCCTTACATTCATCTATTTTCTATCTTAAATTCCACATATGAGTGAAGTCATATAATATTTGTCTTTCTCTGACCAATTAATTTTGCTTAGCATAATACTCTCTAGTTCCATCCACACATTGCAAATGGCAAGACTTCATTCTTTTTGATTGCTGAGTAATACTTCATTGTATATATATATATATACCACATCTTCTTTATCCATTCATCTGTGGATGGACATTAGGGCTCTTTCCATACTTTAGCTATTGTTGATAGCACTGCTATACATTGGGGTGCATGTGCCCCCTTCGAAACAGCAAACCTGAATCCCTTGGATAAATACCTAGTAGTGCAATTGCTGGGTTGTAGGGTAGTTCTATTTTTAATTTTTTGAGGAATCTCCATACCGTTTTCCAGAGTGGCTACACCAGTTTGCATTTCCATCAGTAGTGCAAAAGAGATCCTCTTTCTCCACATCCTCACCAACATCTGCTGTTGCCTGAGTTGTTAATTTTAGCCATTCTGATTGGTGTGAGATGGTATCTCATTGTGGTTTTGATTTGTATTTCCCTGATGATGTTGATGTTGAGCATTTTTTCATGTGTCTGTTAGTCATTTGGATGTCTTCCTTGGAAAAGTGTCTATTCATGTCTTTTGTCCATTTCTTCACTAGATTATTTGTTTTTTAGGTGCTGAGTTTGATAAGTTCTTTATTGATTTTGGATACTAACCCTTTATCTGATATGTCATTTGCAAATATCTTCTCCCATTCCATTGGTTGCCTTTTAGTTTATAGTTTTGATGATTGTTTCCTTTGTTTTTGTTTCCCCCAAAGACAAGTTGAGTAAGAAGTTGCTGTGGCCGAGGTCAAAGAGGTTTTTGCCTACTTTCTCCTCTAGGATTTTGATGGCTTCTGTCTTACGTTTAGGTTTTTCTTGCATTTCAAGCTTACTTTTGTGCATGGTGTAAGAAAGTGGTCCAGGTTAATTTTTCTGCATGTCACTGTCCAGTTTTCCCAACATCGTTTGCTAAAGAGACTGTCTTCATTCCACTGGATATTCTTTCCTTCTTTGTCAAAGATGAGTTGGCCATACATTTGTGGGTACATTTCTGGGTTTTCTATTCTGTTACATTGATCTGAGTGTCTGGTTTTGTGCCAGTACCATACTGTCTTGGTGATTACAGCTTTGTAATACATCTTGAAGTCTGGGATTGTGATGCCTCCAGCTTTGGTTTTCTTTTTAGAATTGCTTTCACTATTCGGGGTCTTTTCTGGTTCCATACAAATTTTAGGATTGTTTGTTCTAGCTATGTGAAGAGTGCTGGTGTTATTTTGATAGGAATTGCATTGAATATGTAGATTGCTTTGGGTAGTATTCACATTTTAACAACATTTTTTCTTCCATAAGCATGGAATATTTTTCAAATTTTTTGTGTCTTCAATTTTCTTTCATAAGCTTTCTATAGTTTTCAGTGTATAGATTTTTCATGTCTTTGGTTAGGTTTATTCCTAGGTATATTATGGTTTTTGGTGCAACTGCAAATGGGATCAATTCCTTGATTTCTCTTTCTGTTGCTTCATTATTGGTGTACAGGAATGCAATCGATTTCTGTGCATTGATTTAATATCCTGTGACTTTGCTGAATTCATGGATCAATTCTAGCAGGTTTTTGGTGGAATATTTTGGGTTTTCTATATAGAGTATCATGTCATCTGCAAAGAGTGAAAGTTTGACTTCCTCCTTGCTGATTTTGATGCCTTTTATTCCTTTGTGTTGTCTGATTGCTAAGGCTAGGACTTTCAACACTATGTTGAATAACAGTGGTGAGAGTGGACATCCCTGTCTTGTTCCTGACCCCAGGGGGTAAGCTCTCAGTTTTTCCCCATTGAGGATGATATTAGCAGTGGGTCTTTCATATATGACTTTTAAGATCTTGAGGTATGATCCTTCTATCCCTACTTTCTTGAGGGTTTTTATCAAGAAAGGATGCTGTGTTTTGTCAAATGTTTTCTCTGCATCTATTGAGAGGATAATGTGGTTCTTGTCCTTTCTTTTATTGAGGTGATGTATCACATTGATTGTTTTGCAGACATTGAATCAGTCCTGCATCCCACGTATAACTCCCACTTGGTCATGGTGCATAATTCTTTTAATGTATTGTTGGATCCAGTTGGCTAGTATCTTGTTGAGGATTTTTGCATCCATGTTCATCAAGGAAATTGGTCTGTAGTTCTCCTTTTAGTGGGGTCTTTGTCTGGTTTTGCAATCAAGGTAATGCTGGCTTCATAGAATGAGTTTGGAAGTTTTCCTTCCATTTCTATTTTTGGTAACAGCTTCAAAAGAATAGGTGTTAACGCTTCTTTAAATGTTTGGTAGAATTCCCCTGGAAAGCCATCTGGCCCTGGACTCTAGTTTTTTGGGAGATTTTTGATTACTAATTCAATTTCTTTACTGGTTATGGGTCTGTTCAAGTTTTCTCTTTCTTTTTGTTTCAGTTTCGTTTTGTTTCAGTCTATATGTTTCTAGGAACTTGTCCATTTCTTCCAGATTGCCCAATTTTTGGGTGTATAATTGCTCTTTTCTCTTATTATTGTTTGTATTTCTGCAGTGTTGGTTGTGGTCTCTCTTCTTTCATTCTTGTTTTAATTTATTTGTGTCCTTTCCTTTTTCTTTTTGGTCAGACTGGCCAGGTTTTATCAATTTTGTGAATTGTTTCAAAGAACCAGTTCCTGGTTTCATTGATTTTTTTTTTTATTTCAATAGCATTAATTTCTGCTCTAAACTTTATTATTTCCCATGTTCTGCTGGTTTTGGGTTTATTTGATGTTCTTTTTCCAGCTCTTTAAGGTATAAGGTTAGGTTGTGTATCTGAGACCTTTCTTTCTTCTTTAGGATGGCCTGGATTGCTATATACTTCCCTCTTATGACCGCCTTTGCTGCATACTAGAGGTTTTGGGTTGTGGTGTTATTTGCGTTGGCTTCCATGTACTTTTTAATTTCCCCTTTAATTTCTTGGTTAGCCCATTCATTCTTTAATAAGATGTTCTTTAATTTCCAAGTATTTGTTGTCTTTCCAAATTTTTTCTTGTGGTTGATTTTGAGTTCCATAGCATTGTGGTCTGAAAATATGCACAGTATGATCTCGATCTTTTTGTACTTGTTGAGGGCTGATTTGTGTCCCAGTATGTGGTCTATTCTGGAGAATGTTCCATGTGCACTTGAGAAGAATGTGTATTCTTCTGCCTTATGGAGAAATGTTCAGAATATATCTGTTAAGTCCATCTCATCCAGTGCATCATTCAAAGCCATTATTTCCTTGTCGATTTTCCGTTTAGATGATCTGTCCATTGCTGTGAGTGGGGTGTTGAAGTCCCCTACTATTATGGTATTGTTATCAATGAGTTTCTTTATTTGTGATTAATTGATTTATATATTTGCATTCCTCCACAGTTGGAGCATAAGTGTTTACAATTTTTAGAACTTCTTCGTGGATAGACCCCTTCATTATGATATAATGCCCTTATTCATCTCTTGTTACAGTCTTTATTTTAAAATCTAGATTTTCTGATGTAAGTATGGCTACTCTGGCTTTCCTTTGGTGACCATTAACATGATAGTTCTCCATCCCTTTACTTTCAATGTGAAGGTGCCTTTAGGTCTAAAATGAATCTCTTCTTAACAGCATGTAGATGGAATTTGTTTTCTTATCCATTCTGTTACCCTATGTATTTTGATTGGAGCTTTTAGTCCATTGACATTTAGAGTGAGTACTGAAAGATATGAATTTATTGCCATTATGTTGCCTGTAGAGTTGGAGTTTCTGATGGTGTTCGCTAGTCCTTTCTAGTCTTTGTTGCTTTGGTCTTTTTTGTTTTGTTCCATCTTTTCTCCCCCCAGAGAGTCCCCCTTAAATTTTTTTGCAGGGCTGATTTAGTGATCATGAATTCCTTTAGTTTTTGTTTGTCTGGGAAACTTTTTATCTCTCCTTCTATTTTGAATGACAGCCTTGCTGGATAAAGAATTCTTGGATGCATATTTTTCCAATTCAGCACATTGATATATCCTGTCCCTCTTTTTTTGGCCTGCCTAGCTTCTGTGGATAGGTCTGCTGTGAACCTGATTTGTCTTTCCTTGTAAGATAAAGACTTTTCTTCCATTGCTGCTTTCATGATTCTTTCTTTGTCTCTGTATTTTGTGAATTTGACTATGATATGCCTTGTTGATGGTTGGTTTTTCTTGAATCTAACATGAGTTCTCTGTGCTCCCTGGATATTGATGTTTGTGTCTTTCTGCAGGTTAGGAAAGTTTTCCACTATGATTTGCTCACATAAAACTTCTATCCCTTTTTCTCTCTCTTCATCTTCTGGGACCCCTATGATTTGGATGTTATTCATTTTTGATGAGTCACTGAGTTCTCTAATTCTTATATCGTGATCTTTTGCCTTAGTTTCCCTCTTTTTTTCTGCCTCATTATTCTCCATAAGATTGTCCTCTATATTGCTGATTCACTGCTCTGCTTCATCCATTCTTGCCACCATGGCATCCATTCAAGATTGTATCTCAGTTAAAGCATTTTTAATTTTGTCCTGACTAGACTTTATTTCTTTTTATCTCTGCAAGAAGGGATTCTATGATTTTTTTCAGCCCCAGCTAGTATTCTTATTATTGTGATTCTAAATTCTGGTTCAGACATCTTGCTTGTATCTGTATTGATTAAGTCTCTGGCTGTCATACCTTCCTGTTTTTTTTTTGGAATGAATTCCTTCATCTTGCCATTTTGGAGGAAGACAAAGAATTAATAAAATTAAAAATTATAATTGAAAAATTAAGAACAGCACAAAAACATCAAATAATGGAAGCTAAATCCTAGGTGTTTTTTGGTCTGGTTGTTGAAATAAGCTTGATAGAATAGAGAAAAAAGGGAAAGAAAAGAAAATGGTTGGGGAGGGAAGGAAAATTTTTGAAAATAAAAAATAGAATAAAATGAAATGATGAAAGTAAAACAGAATTTTTAAAAATTTACAAAAAAGTAAAAAATACAGTAGAAAAAAATGAAAGAATAATCTTTTTTTATAAAAACATAAATGATGACTGGCTCCATTGGCAGCACGGTTCCCAGACTGAAGACTGGGGCTCCAGGTGGGATCCATATGTGATGACAGGGGCTGTAGCAGCCACCTTGGAGTCAAGGATGAACATCATATCTGGAGGATAATAGAACCATCTGATCTTTGATCTGTTATAAGATCTTTCACATTGGAGCATATTTATTTGCCTCATTATTTTCCATATTATTACTCCATGGTATGTGAAGTGAGAGACTATCTCATTCCAATAACTAAGATAGAGAGTATGGGTGGTGGAGCAGCAGGGGGGGGGGGGGGAGGGGGCGGTACACAGAATCTGGGGAAGGCTCCAGGCTCTCAACTGTCAGCACACAGTGAGATCATGACCTGTGCTGAAATCAGACACCCAATTGACTGAGCCACTCAGGTGCACACACGATCCTTTTTCTTAAGTTTATAGGAAACTGATTGAATATTTACTTTCTACTTGTTTTAAACCCTGGAATAAAGAAAAGAGAATTTCAATATATACATCCCATCAAGATTTAGAGATTTGCATCCTAACTAGACACTAGATTTATGATAATGCCTACATTCATACCATGCCTCTCAAGGAGATAGAACATTAGTTTTCAAATTCCAGTGGGCTTAAACCATGCATATTCCTGGGCCACCCTCTCATGGGCTCTTGGAAACTGTGTGATTAAACACTTAATTCTGATACCCCAGGTCATTGGATTATACTTTGAGAAGGACTTCAAATGATTTCAGTAAACAAAACTCCTCTTACTTCTGTCTTACGAACAAAAGATCTGAATGCATTTTCAGATGGAATTAATAGAGTATGTTCTAGTCTCCACTAGATGGTAGCATATAAAAACTTTGACTTTTGAACACCCTTTATTTTAATTGTGTGATTTTAAAGAAAAGATTGTTAAATAAGTGGTTTAAAACATTATTTAGGATAAAGACATTTCCAGGTGTCCACGGGGACAACCTGGAGGGCCATAAGTGTGTGTTGCAAACTGGTGGAGAAAAAACAGGTGGTGTGGGCATAGAGGGGTGGTAACTCCTTCTATGGAGAAACAAAGGGAAGAGAAAGAGAGGCTGGGGAAGTGTAGGACTATATCTGGACAAAAGAAAAACCATGGAATGGGACAGACAGAGATCCAATCTCTAACTTCAAGGCTTTCTCCAACTGGGGCCAGCTGACCTGTTCGCACACCTGGGGAGGAGGGGAGCCAGCCCCGGGCTCAGTAACTAGTTCAGAGGTGCAGTCTGCAGTGGGAGAAAGCAATCCCCTCCCTGGAGTGCAGTGGGAAGAAAGTATATAACCATTCAAAGGACAAAGACTGCCTATGCCTGCCAGCCAGAGGTCAAATGTCCAGGTGTGGAGAAGCACTTCCCAAGAAACAAGGCACACAGAGAGGGACTCTTTAAGACATCAGGGTTTAAATCCCAGCTGAGTGCCAGAGAGGCATGGGAGTCAACAGAGCAGGACAAACCGCCTCGTTCACACCCGTGGCACTGTGAGGATGGTCTGAACAGAGTGGTTTGGGTCACTCTGTCTGTGGAGGAGACACTGGGGTGTCACCATTTTTCTCCCCATCACCAACAAGGGGGGGCTTCAGGGAACCAACAGTGGGCCCACAGTGGAGGTGGGACCCACCTATAGAAAACCACGCCCCTCCACACCTGGTAACTTTGTATCTACTGGAGTGGGATTAACATGATGGACTAGACAGGCCCTCATCCAGACCAGTGCTGCCACTGGTTCCGAGGCACCCAGTGATTTTCATTTTCTGATTTAATTTTTGGACAATTCTTATTATACATATTTTTTTTTCTTCCTTTTTTCCTTATTTATTCCCTCCTCTAGTCTGGTTACTCTGGTTCTTCGTTTGTTTAAGCAGACATATTTAATCTATTCTCTTTATGCCTATTCTTTATCTCCTTTTTTATTTTATGTGGAAGGAGGGAGATAAAATAAGTTTTCTAAGGAATTTGAAAGCCAGGCTTTCAGGACCTTGAAGGACTAGCTGCTGTTAAGATATCGTTACATTTAGCTTTTAATAAAACAAAACACTAAGACACTAAGACAGCCATGAGTTGCTTGAGGAAGGTCACTCTGAATGTTTTAGGTGTCTATCGGTGGGCTACAAGCTGTGTGATTTAATTTAAACTATATTTCTCTTGCCTTGATTTTCCTCATCATTTACTGTCATGGTTCTAGAGCCTGCTAACTGGGCCCAGTCTTGGCACAGACCCTGCTTGCATGCCACTTTGCCTCTTGAGGATGCTGATTCCTTATGTGTGAGGTGGGGATTAGGATAGTTCATCCCCACAGCCCACCTAGCACCCTGCCACTGCTCACAGGGTGCTCTCCACTCTCCAAAACCACCGATTTCATGATGGTGGCACCCCTGTCCCAAGCCTATCTTCTGTACTTCCTTGGAAACAGCATGGAGTTGAGGTAGGCAGGAAAAAAGTTAGAGCTCTGATTGACCAGGAGCAGGACACAGTGGGGCACCAGCAGACCTGGAGTTGAGTCCTGGCCCTGAGTTTCCTGCATAATTGTTGGGTTTTCCTTGGATTGTTTCTTCACCTGCAAACTTCTCATGTGCATAGTTGTGGAAATGACACGTGGGAAGCCTGGAAGGCACATGTCCCAATGCCAGACATGTCCTTCCCTCACCCTGAGCACCTTCAAAAGCAGCTCAGATGGTGAGCAGCAAATGTCCTATACCCCATCTTCTCCAAAGTTCCCTTTATCTCCCACATTTCCTGAAAACAGTTTTCCTGTGGTTTTTCAGTGGCAGGCTGCCTTTGTCCTTAGACCCACCTGCCTGGTATGCCCTGGCTCCTGCCCAGTAGTGACTCCTAGCTTCTGAAATGTCTCCAATTCCCCACACCTGATGCCCCCTTTGAGGCCCAGTCATCATGCTTCCCCACCCTGCCCATTCTGGTCACTTTCTCCAGCTTCCATTCAAAACTCTCAGTCTTGTCCTCTATGTCTCAGACTATATTAGGGAGAGGTGTAGTACTTTTATTCTTCAGCTTTTGTGTGTGGTGAGGTGGGAGGGATATACATAACTTCTCAACAGGAGGCCAATTTAGAGAAAGAATTATCTCAAAAATATGTGTGGATGTGGCTTTATCTAATAGAGTGAAACCTAATGAAATCCACCCAAGGACCACAAGGTTCTGGAATTTATGTCAGCAGAAGTACTGGGGTCTTCTACTGACAGGGACAGATAAAATACAAAATGGAAGTTGGACCCTTAGATCTCTACTAGGGGGAAGGAAGTTGACAGAGCTACTCAGGTACAAATTTTGTGCAGCTATGTAGTACTTCCCCCTAAAAAGGACACAATAATTGTTTCCAATCATTATTTTCTTTATTATTTTTTTCAGAGAACCTCCATTATTCCAAATAAATTTAGAGCAATATATTAAAGTTCTTCTTTAAAATATAGTCATTGAGATTGCAGCTATAACTCATGAAATTATCTATTAAGGACTACATGACTCATGCAGAAACATTTAGGACTTCATTCATGTAAATCCCTAAAGCACTACAAATGTTCTCTTATAAAGTTTGAAGATTTCTTGTTAAGGTTAAGAAAATATTAAAGGGCAAGAAAAAGTAAGGAAGAGGGAAGGAAAAACAAAACAATTCAGAGAGTATAAAAGAAGCAAATATTAGGGAGGGGCCAAGATGGCAGAGTTGCATGGAAGTTTCTTTGTCTCTCTCATCCCTGAGAAAGGGGAGGGTTTAAATACCATTAAGATAAATGGTATAAATACTATAAACAGGGGATTGCAGAGTCTGAAACTTCTCAGCTCCATACCTGGCAGAGCTCTGGTGGGAAGAGTGAATCCCCAGGAGTAGACAGCAAGGTCTGAGGGGTCCTTGGGCCACACAGGGAGAGGCAGTTCCTCTGCTGGGAGGACATTTGGTAGAAGTTCTGTGGCTTCTCCTAGGCAAAGGTCCCACTGGACCCCAGAGAACAGCCACATTTGCTGGTGTTGGAATAAGGACGTTAAGGGTAAAGCCTGGGGCCAGATGTGTGTTGTGATTTACCATAATCCCTGAAATGCTGCTGCTACATGATCTCATAAACTTCTTCTGGGGCAGGCTGTCACCCAGCCATAGTCTCTGGGCATCTGTAGTAGCACAGTCACGTGAACGTTCCTGGGGGTGTTGGCACCCAGCCATTGCTCAGCGAGATCCTCCCCCAGAGGGTCGGAGCAAGTCAAAGCCGCAGTACCCTCAGAAGTGAGGAGTTTGGAAACACAGCTCCATCTAAGATAAAACTCAGGAAGGAGGTGTGACACCTGGCAGGGTGATGGCTTGGTCACAGACAGCATAAAAGTGGGGAATGGATGGAAGCTGGAGACAAAGGAGGAGTGCTCAATTGCTGGTTGGCGAGAGCACAGAGTTCTGATACTAGAGACTAGGTAACTGGGTGACACCATTTTCACCTCTCCCTCACATGTACTTACACCAGTACATGCACCACAACCATCCGCCCCACTACAGTAAACACCGCCATCTAGTGGAGAATGTGGACATTACACCAACCCCTGACCAAGGCACATAAGCGTGCTCTAGGGGAACACCACAAGTCTCCCAGCCTGGTTAGTTCACAGACTATAAAGTGCTTCATAGTTCAACTTCTAGGGGAAACCAGATGTAATTTCAATCATATTTCATTCTGTTCACTGGTCCATCTATTCAATTTTTTCTTTTTCTTTTCTTTTCTTATTCTTGAAAACAGAAAGAGAAAATTTTATTTTTATTTTCCTTTTTTAAAATACAACTTATTGTCAAATTGGCTAACATACAGTGTGTATAGTGTGCTCTTGGTTTGGGGGGTGTATTCCAGTGGTTCATTGCTTACATACAACACCCACTGCTGATCCTAACAAGTATCCTCCTCAAAGACTATCACCCATTTTCCCCTCTTCCCCTTGCTCCCCATCAACCCTCAGTTTGTTCTCTGTATTTAAGAGACTCCTATGGTTTGCCTCTCTCCCTCTGTTTGTAACTATTTTTCCCCTTCCCTTCCCTCATGGTCTTCTGCTAAGTTTCTCAAATTCCACATATGGTGAAAACATGATATCTGTCTTTTCTGACTCATTTCACTTAGCATACTACCTTCCAGTTCCATCCACGTTGTTGCAAATGGCATGATTTCATTCTTTCTTATTGCCAAGGAGTATTCCATTGTATATATAAACCACATCTTCCTTATCCATTCGTCAGTTGCTGGACATTTATGTTCTTTCCATAATTTGGCTATTGTTGAAAGTGCTGCTATAAACATTGGGGTACATGTGCCCCTATGAATCAGCACTCCTGTATCCTTTGGATAAATTACCAATAGTGCTATTGCTGAGTTGTACGGTAGTTCTATTTTTAATTTTTTTGAGGAACCTCCACACTGTTTTCCAGAGCGGCTGCACCAGTTTGCATTCCCACCAACAGTGCAAGAGGGTTCCCGTTTCTCCACATCTTTGCCAGCATTTGTTGTTTCCTCAGTTGTTAATTTTAGCCACTCTGACCTGTATGAGGTGGTATCTCAGTGTGGTTTTGATTTGTATTTCCCTGATGAAGATGATGAGCATCTTTTCATGTGTCTGTTAGCCATCTGGATGTCTTCTTTGGAAAAGTGTCTATCCATGTCTTCTGCCCGTTTCTTCATTGGATTATTTGTTTTTTGGGTGTTGACATTAGTAAGTTCTTTATGGATTTTGGGTACTGACCCTTTATCCTATATGTCATTTGCAAATATATTTTCCCATTCCATTGGTTGCCTTTTAGTTTTGTTGATTGTTTCCTTTGCAGTGCAGAAGGTTTTTATCTTGATGAAGTCCCAATAGTTCATTTTTGCTTTTAATTCCCTTGCCTTTGGAGACGTGTCAAGAAAGAAATTGCTGTGGCTGAGGTCAAAGAAGTTGTTGCCTGCTTTCTCCTCTAGGGTTTTGATGGTTTCTTGTCTCACATTTAGGTCTTTCATCCATTTTGAGTTTATTTTTGTGTATGGTGTAAGAAAGCGGTCTAGTTTCATTCTTCTGCATGTTGCTGTCCAGTTCTCCCAGCACCATTTGCTAAAGAGACTGTCTTTGTTTCATTGGATACTCTTTCTTACTTTGTCAAAGATTAGTTGGCCCTATATTTATGGGTCCAATTCTGGGTTCTCTATTCTACTCCATTGGTCTGTATGTCTGTTTTTGTGCCATTACCATACTGTCTTGATGACTACAGCTTTGTAGTAGAGGCTAAAATCCGGATTGGTGATGCTCCTGATTTGGTTTTCTTTTTCAACATTACTTTGGCTATTCGGGGTCTTTTGTGGTTCCATGCACATTTTAGGATTGTTTGTTCTGGCTTTGAGAAGAATGTTGGTGCAATTTTGACTGGGATTGCATTGAATGTGTGGATTACTTTGGGTAGCATTGACATTGTAACAATATTTATTCTTCCAATTCAGGAGCATGGAATGTTTTCCATTTCTTTGTGTCTTATTCAATTTCCTTCATAGGTTTTCTATAGTTTTCAGCATATAGATCTTTTACATCTTTGGTTAGGTTTATTCCTAGTTATTTGATAGTTCTTGGTGCAATTGTAAACTAAAGGATCAGTTTATTTATTTCTCTTTCTGTTGCTTCATTATTGGTGTATAGAAATGCAACTGATTTTTGTACACTGATTTTTGTACCCTGCAACTTTGCTGAATTCATGTATTAGTTCTATCAGCCTTTTGGTGGAGTCTTTCAGGTTTTCTGTGTAATCATGTCATCTGCAAAAAGTGAAAGTTTGACTTCTTTTCCAATTTTGATGCTTTTTATTTCATTTTGTTGTCTGATTGCTGATGCTAGGACTCCCAACACTATGTTAAGCAACAATGGTGAGAGTGGACATCCCTGTCATGTTCCTGATCTCAGGGGGAAAGCCTTGGTTTTTCCCCATTGAGGATATTAGCTGTGGCCTTTTCATATATGGCTTTTATGATGTTTAGGTATGTTCCTTCTATCCCGACTTTCTTGAGGGTTTTTATTAAGAAAGGATGCCGTAATTCGTCAAATGCTTCTCTGGATCTATTGACAGGAACATATGGTTCTTATCCTTTTATTAATGTGACATATCACATTGATTGATTTGCGAATATTGAACCAGCCCTGCAGCCCAAGATGAATCCCACTTGATCATGGTGAATAATTCTTTTTATATGCTGTTGAATTTGATTTGCTAGTATCTTGAGAATTTTTGCATCCATGTTCATCAGGGAAATTGGCCTGTAATTCTCCTTTTTGGTGGGGTCTCTGTCTGGCTTGGGAATCACAGTAATGCTGGCTTCATAGAATGAGTCCTGAAGTTTTCTTTCTGTTTCTATTTTTTGGAACAGCTTTAGACAGATAGGTATTAACTCTGCTTTAAATGTCTGGTAGAATTCCCCTGGGAAGCCAGCTGGCCCAGGACTCTTATTTGTTGGGAGAGTTTCAGTTTCTTCACTAGTTATGAGTCTGTTCAAATTTTCTATTACTTCCCGTTTGAGTTTTGGTATTGTGTAGGTGTCTAGGAACTTGTCCATTTCTTCCATTTTGTCCATTTTGTCGGCATATAATTTTTCATAGTATTCTCTGATAATTGTTTGTATTTCTGAGGGATTAATTTTCATTTTCATTTGTGGGTTTATCTATATGGGTCCTCTCTCTTTTCTTTTTGAGAAGTCTATCTAGGGGGTTATCAATTTTGTTATCTTTTCAAAAAAATCAGCTTTTAGTTTCATTGACCTGTTCTGGTTTTTTTGGACTCTATTTTGTTTATTTCTGCTCTGATCTTTATTCTCTTCTTCTGCTGGCCTTGGCATTTCTTTGTTGTTCTGCTTCTAGTTCCTTTAGGTGTGCTGTTAGATTTTGTATCTGGGATTTTTCTTATTTCTTAAGATAGGTCTGGCTTGCAATGTATTTTCCTCTTAGGACTGCCTTTGCTGCATCTTTGTGGGGAGTTTTAAAAACATTGTCTTCCCCTGTTCTGTCCTGTGTGTGCAGTGTCCTTTTCCCACCCTCTTGCTGTATTACAACAAGCTTCATAGAGGCAGAGGCTGTGTTCTGGTGTCTGTGACACAGCCTCATTGTGGAGCAATGGCTTGCAGCTGGAATATCGCATCCAAGGACCCTATAATGACCTTCCCCTCCCAGCCATGGAAGGCAGGGCTGAGAAGAGTTTGCTCCACTGGTATTCATGTGCATTTTCCCCTCCATGTGACCTCTGTATGTCTTCAGTTCTTCCGTGGGTGCTCAGGGCTGAGACAGGACTGTGTGCATAGTGGTATTCTCCATTTCTTGGGTTACGTATCTGCCTACATGTTGCCTGCCAAAGGAAAATTCTGATGAATGTATGATCTCTTATGGTTGATCATTATTGCTACTAGAGAAACATCATGTATGCACATAAAAGACTCAATCCAGCATCCTCATCACTGTTCTGCTTATATTGGAGATAACATAAATATCCATCAATAGGTAAAGGATATAGAGTGGTGGTATAAACAGAGAATGAAATGCGGTAAGGCATTTTCTCTTTCTTTCTTTCTTTCATTTTCATTTTGCAAATTTTCATTTTCTTTCATTTTCTTTCTTCCTTCCTTCCTTTCTTTCTTTCTTTCCATCCAATTTAGTTAGCATATAGTCTAATAATGATTTCAGGAGTAGAATCCAGTGATCCCTGCATATAACACCCAGTACTCCAACAAGTGTCTTCCTTAGTGTCCCTTGCCCATTTAGCACATCCCCCCACCCACAACCCCTCCAGCAATTCTGTTTGTTCTCTGTATTTAAGAGTCTCTTATGTTTTGCCCCCCTCCTTGTTTTTATATTATTTTTGCTTCCCTTCCCTTATGTTCATCTGTTTTGTATCTTAAATTCTGCATATGAGTGAAATCATATGATATTTGCCTTTCTCTGACTAATTTCACTTAGCATAATACCCTCTAGTTTCATCCATATAGTTGCAAATGGCAAAATTTCATTCATTTTGATTGCTGAGTAATACTCCATTGTATATATGTATATATATACTGCATCTTCTTTACTCATTCATCCATCGATGGCTCATTTGGGCTCTTTCCATACTGTGGCTATTGTCGATAGCACTGCTGTAAACATTGGGGTGCATGCGTGTAGGGCATTTTCATAGAATGAACAATCTGTGTAAGAAAAACACTGGCTTACAAGGTATAATATTGAGTAAAAAAAGGCAATAGTGGAATTAATCATAGTTCAACACCAAACATGAACACCAATACTATATATGATTTGGGAACCGTGTATTTGCATTGAAAGTTCAAACGCATGGGTAGGAGGAATATAGACTAAATTTGGGATGGAGGCTTCCCCCTGGGGAGGTAGGAGAGGGAGCAGGCCAGAGGATAGTGACAAAGGCAGCTGTAAGCCATGTGTGAAATGTTTTTTTTATACTTATATGCTACACATGTATATATTGCATATAAAATATACAATATTTTATATTTTATATATCTATGTGTGTGTGTATATATATATATATATATATATATATATATAACATTAAAACAGTATATAAAATTATTGGAAGCAAATATGGCAAAATACAAACATTTGTTAATTCTGGATAGTAGGCCCATGAACATTTGTTAGTTCCTCTGCATTTTTCAATATATTTAAAATAGCTCACAATGATAATAAAAGAACATAGTGTTATATATTAACTTTTAGAATTAAATAAATGAACAAAATGAATCCTAAGTAGTAGCAGGGTGAGGTGAAGAGAGGGCCTGAGTCTACAGAAGATGGGAAGGAGCAGCCTCCACAGAAGAGACAGGAAGAAACCAAGGGATTGGCTATGGAGGAGAGCACCAGGTGAGGGCAGGGCAGAGTGTACAAGGCTGGGAGGCTCGTGGGCAGCTGCTGCACAGGGAGGCACAGTCCCAATACTTCTTCAGCTGGGACAGAAGTGAGAATGATTTTCCAGTCTTTATGGGCCTTTTTGGACTTCAGGAGGGGGTAAATGAGATGGTAAGAATTATATGCACAGTTAAAGAGGCTTTTCATGCTAAAATACAATAAAATAATCTTTACTTACTGCCTCAGTGACTGCATGAATAAAAAGTTCCTCTGGGGGTGCCTGTGTGGCTCAGTCAGCTAAGCGCCCAACTTCAGGTCATGATCTCACAGTTCGTGAGTTTGAGCGCCACTCTCAGCACAGAGCCTGCTTCGGGTCCTTTGTTTCCCTCTCTGCCCCTCCCCCACTCACTTACACATGCCCTCTCTCTCTCTCTCTCAAAAATAAATAAAAATTAAAAAAATTAAAAAAAAAGTTTCTTTGACTACAATGTGGAGAAAGGTTAATGGACACCCTAGTGTGTGTAGAAGGTGAGACCTGGGCCAGTCCTGAAGACCAAGAGACACTCAGGTTTGCATACAGGTAATGAGGACCAAACACTATGGTCTTTCTGGCCCAGCTACCCCAGCCAGGCTCCAGGTGTTATCATCCATTTATTTATTATCCCAAGATTTACCAGGTAGGAGTGCTGACCCGGAAACACCATCTGAAAGGGGAGGAATGCAAATAGGCTGTGGCCCTGCATTCAGGGAGCTCGGTGTGGTAGAGAACAAGGCCAACAACCAAACACAGGAGATGGAGAGAATAGTAGGGCCTGTGGGAGCTATCAGAGTTTTAATTTATATTTCATCAGTATATATTTTTTATTTTTAAAATCTAGGTTTAACCAGGAGATGCAGATGACATTCCAATATTACTTGATTATGGATTGAAACTCTGCTATATATATATATTTGTATATATTTATACATATTTTATATGTATATATAAATTTTCTTTTAAGTATGATATACACTCAATGTGGGGCTTGAACTCAAGATCTTGAGATCAAGAGTTGCATGCTCTACTGACTAAGCCAGCAGGTACTCTGAAAATTTGCTAATTCTAAAGATGTCAGTATGGTGAAGGCCTCTAGGATTTCAGGGACAGTTCTTAAAAAGTGGCATATCTACCAATGGAATGGTCAACTTAGGACCTGTCTTTGCAAAAGTATTCCTCTTCTACACATCTGGTCCATCACAAAGAAATCTCACTCTGCCTCCAGGCCTCCTCCAGTCCATTGTCCATCTGGATGTCAGCTCTGTCCTCATAGTAGGTAAGTTTTGTCTTGTTGCTCTGCAGTGTTCATTGCTTCCCCTCTCCTCTCCTCCTTCTTGCCACAGCCCATGTGGCCCACAGGCAGTGCCCTGGCAGTGTTGGGTCCTTCATCTTCCTGGCTCTGCTCAAGCTGAGTCCCTCATTTGGAACTTCTACCCCATCTCTTTTCCTTGTCTCAGCAACCGGCCTTCAGGTCAAGCCACTTTAAGCCTCAGCCTAGCATTTACATGACCTCTCTGTGTGACAGACACTGAGGGTCTGCTAGTGAGCAGGACAGCCTCTATGGATCTAATTCTGATAACAAAGTTAGATGTGACTCACACAAGGAAACACTAAAACAAATTGTTGTATATAGAAAAAAAAAAAGCAGGGGTGGAAATATATGAGTATAAAGAAGATAGCTGTGATCCATTCCAGCAGGTAGGAGACATTTGCCAAAAAATTCCTTCAAACTGATAACTGGCTGATAAGGAAGGGGGGTAACAATGTTTCCAGGCAGCAAGAGTCACATGTTCTTTAAGGAATGGAAAGGAGGGAAGTGAGCTGGAGCACAGACTGAAGATGGAAGGAGGGGCAAGGGATGGGCTGCACTTGGTCTCATGTATTAGGGCAAAGACCTTAGTCGTTATCTTAAGAGCAATGAGAAGAGTTTTATTTAAAATAGGAGCAACATGTTGATGCTATGCTAGTGATCCTGTTATGGTAAGACTGTTGAGGAGGAAGATTATGGTGACAGTGACGATGGTGATGATCATGTGATGATGAGGACAGTGATAACAGGGATGAAATAAGGATAAGACCGATGTGATGGTGACAGTGATGCTGAAATGGTGATAATAATGGTGATGATGAAGATATGTAGATTGAAAATGAATAAACAAATAAACAGAAAGAACCAGACCTATAAATACAGAGAACAAACTGATGGTTGCCAGAGGGGATGGGGGTGGAGGAATGTGCAAAACAGGTGAGGGGAGGTACAGGCTTCCACAGATAATATAGTCAAGGGTGTTGTAACAGCGCTGTGTGGTGACATTTGTGGGGAGCACAGCATGACATATAGACTTGTTGAATCACTAGGTTGCACACCTGAAACTAATTTAACACTGTGTGTCAACTATACTCAAAAAAACAAAAATATAATCTAAAAAATTTAAAAAAAAGATGTGTTGACTGAGATGCTGATGGAAATGGTGATGGTGGTGAAGAGTCCAGCACCAATACCTGCTAGGACGGTAGAGACAGGAGGACTGTCCTGGACACTGATGGAGCAAGGATGGAAACAACACATGATGTGGAGTGAGACACACCAGAGCTCTGCCATCTATTTTCTGGATGCCTTTGAGAAAATGCCTTCATCTCACAACTGCCTCAATTTCCTCACCCTCAAAAAGAATCCCAAAGGTGAAACAATGTGTATAAAATTACCTGGCACCCAGTAGGTACACTGTCAGTTTCCTTTGTTTCTCCCTGACACAGAGGCAAGTAGCTAGGCATATGATGATGAGGGCCTCATTCCTGCAGCCCAGTCAGGTGACACTGCCTATTGCTGAGGGACATAGGGCTGCTAGGAGCCCAAGAGCTCTTGTTTAGATCATTCCCTTCAACTTGAGAGTCCTGGCTGCTTGCTGCCTATGGGAACAGCTATGTGAGGTAGAGGTTCTGCTTGGGGCTACTTCTGCCACTTCAACTGCCCACACCCTGACACACCTGAGCTTCATGCTAACACTACAGTGAGTAATTCCTGTTCTGCTGCCAACTCTGGGGGATGCAGCAATGAATACTCTGCATGTCTCGGGAAAGGCAGCTTGTACTCATCCTGAGCCTTCCCACAATGGCAAGGCACTTAACCTCCTTTGGTCTCAGTTTCCCACCTAGAAGCTGTCTTGCTGATTCAGTGTAGTGTTCCCATGATGTCATGTGCTGGTGCTTGCATGCAGTAGATGCCCCACAGTGAGGCTGTGTGCAGTCACTTAGTTTCTCTCTCCCTTGGGGGGCAGGACTTGAGGGCTTGTCCACTTGGCAGTTTGAATTTGTTTGCATCAAGCTTTTCCATAGTTTCAGCTTATCTCCAGCTTCCTGGATGGTGCCTTCTGTCTGGTCCCTGGACAAGGGCAGTCCCAGGAGCCAGAGGCTTTTGAAATGACACACATGGTGAAGATTTTATTTCCAAAGTGACATGTAGATTTGTTAACCTGTACTGCTCATTTTCTCTGTATCAGTATGTGGTCTCCTATAGCACCCACAACGTGTACAGACAGGCATGTTCTGACCCATACTGAGATCAGAGAATGGAGGGGAATAGAGCATTTAAAGGTGGTGATGTCACTAACCAGGAAGGGGCAGTGCTACGTCATCCCTACAGCAGTCAGCACATACTGACCTTCGAGAAAGGCTGATACCAGAGACCCCACATCCATGCTAGTCTGGATTTTTCCAGAAAGGGCAATCTGGGTGGTGCATGATTTTCAACAGTAAGGCAGGCTCCTTATTACACTTACCAGCTCATTCATCATGGGAGTTACTAACTTTCCATTTCCCTGGAGCTGTTGCCTGTCACCAGCTATCAGAAGGATTGAGCCTTCAGTTACATTTTTACTGAAGGGTTGTCATTTAATGGTTTCCCTCTCCCAGGGAATCTGTATTCTAAGACAAGCACCTGCGGAGGGCAAGACTGACAGCCAGGGACTGGCAAGGGTATCTGTAAGGCCGACAGCAGGGGGCAGCCTTACCTCCAGCCCAGCTCTAGGCATACAGGCCTCAGAGTACACCTGCAGGGCAGGGCTCTGTTCCCTCCCCAGACCTGGGGCCACTTAAGGTCTGAGGGGTGACACCCTGGGGAGCACAGGCCCTGGCAGAGGAGATAGGGAGGCAGGGTTAGCTTTCTGGCATTGCAAATTTTCTGGAAGAGGGAGATGTACTTTGTCAGAACAACCCTTAGAGTTTTTACCATAGTCTACCTTCAGGATGAAGTTGTTGCTGCTCCTCCTCAAATACTGTAACAAACCCTCAAGAAAGGCATGGTCCCTGGGTTGAGTGGGAGTTAAGTGGGGGTCTCTCCTTACCTGTACCCCAGATATGTTCTATGGCAAGGCTCTGTCCATGGGGCACTCTTAGGAAAGAAGCTACTTGGCAGTGACTGTCAGCACCTGTGTAATTGGATGCAGGCCTCCAGGACAGGTGTATTGTCATCATGGGCCCCCAGTGGGGTCATGGAGACCCAGAGGGGCAAAGTAATTCAGCCAAGGCTACAGTTAATCATAAGAGACAAAACCAGATTTCCTCTGAAGTCTTCAGCTTATGACACTGCTGAGAAAGAGAAGGGAGGCAGAAAGCAAATGCCTGTGTGGTCAGAGGGCCCTTAGCTGAGGGATGAGGCAGGACTCTGGTGTGTCACTTGCTGAATATGTTCCAAGTGACATTCATGATGTGAGGCTGGGCTTCTTGTGGCTGAATGTCTGAAATTTTTGTCTCCCTCTAATCCTAAGAACATCCCGCCTGTGCTCAGGAAGTCAACAGCTCTGTAGCAGCTCCTTCCTTGGGCTCAGTATGGTGTCAAGCTGGGGCCTGGTGTGGGGCCAGAGAGGGGCTGGAGGAGTGTGGCACAGGCAGCATGGGGCGGGGGTCCTAGGGGCATGAAGCATTTAGTGCACTCCTTCTGCAGTGAGGGCAAGGGAGTCTGTGGAGCAGAGAGGACCCAAGCCTCTGGAGAGTGTGATAAGGTAAGGGCTAGTGTTCTGGTATTGAGCATTTACCCCAGGCTACACATTGCACTAAGTATGTAACCTCTAGGTTTTTGCAGCATTTCCATGAGGTCTGCATAGGAAGAACTCACATTTCACAGATAAGGAAACAAATGTAGAGAGATGAGCAAAGCTTCCTAAGGTTTCAAAGCCAGGATATCAATAACAGAAAGCCTGCTTACCTGAACTGGAGCGTGCCTTGTTCTTTCCCAGGCCACCCCACTGTGGGCCCCAACCAAGTGCACATAACCGTCTATACATTTCTGGATAACCTGTGATGTCCCAGCTGCTTGTGAGCCTCCCATCCTCTTCTCTCTCCTGCCTTCCGCCCCTTTCCTCTAGCATCTGTGCAGCCTCTGCCAAGTGGGGTATCTGTCTTGCCACACAGGGACACCACAAGAGGGCAGCTGAATGGTCTCCCATGTGGCGTCCTGTGTAGAAAGGTTGTGGGACACACACACATTCACACATAGGGTCACCTATGTGAGCATACCCAGGCCCCTCTAGCCTGGTACCACTTCCTGAGACCCTGTCATGTGCAGCCTCAGACAGAAGCTAGGCCTGTTCCACAGTCCAGAAATCCTAGCTCCCAGATGGCTGCTCCTTCCCTTCAGATAGGACTGCCTGACTATGACCACTGAATTCAATCCAATGTGGTGAGCATTCATTGCACACTCCCTGCTAGCCAACCAGACAGGTTTGGGGGACATCAAAATGGGGGACACTTCTCAAGAGATCAGAGATCAGTGACCAGTGAATCATGGCAATAGGCTGATCCATTTAGATGTGCCCACACACATGCAGCCAGGACAGCTGACAGCTATGCATGAATGTAGGAAGCCCTGTATGAGCAGAATTTTGCTTTGTTGTTTTATTTTTGTTAAACAGTCATCCCTAAGACCTGCTCAAGCTCAACATTTTTGCAGAGGAGTAGTACCATGAGGATCCTGCAGGGGAGATCTATACCTTGGGCGGGTACAGAACCAACCACCTGTGAGAAAGCCTGCCATTCCTGCCAGGAAGCCTGGGGGTTCAGTTGGCACCCTTCCCCCTGGACACAACAGGCTGGCCAGCCTCTGACCAGCTCATCAGCATGCCACGTTAGCCAGCAACACCTCCTAAACCTTGGGGACCTCAGGGTACCTGTCTCCGTGCTGTGTTGGCTGTTCCTTCCCTCAAGCCTGCTGGCTGCAGCCACACTGACTCTGGGCCTCCTGCTGCTGGCAACCATCCTGAAGAGCCAGAAGCTGTGGCAAGAGCTCCACTACCTACTGCTGGCTAACATCCTGCTTTCAGATCTGGCCTACCTTGTGTTCTACATGCTTATCTCATCCAGCAACCTGGGTGGCCGGACTCTGTGCCACATCACCTGTGGTGTTCTCACAGATGTTGTCTTTGCTACCTACACCAGCACCATCCTGTCTTTCATGGCCACCATGCTGCACACCTACCTGGCAGTTGCTTATCCTCTGTGCTACTTCTTCTTCATGTCCTGTGAGGCTGTCCAGAAAGTGGTGGCCCTCATCTGGCTGCTGGCCTAATTCTTCCCTACATGTGTCATTTGGCTTAGCAAGCAGCAAGATGCCAGTTTAGAGAAACAAGGGGCCTTATGCATCCTGCAGCTGACCCTGTGCAATGAGCAAGGCTGTGGCCCCCTGGTCACTATTACCCACACCTACATTTTATGCATTCACTTTCTATGCACAGGTCTCATCACCTACTGCTTCTGGAGGATCTATGCAGAGACCAGGACTTCAGGCATCTGGGTCCAGGGCTATTCCTGGGCCATGGGCACCCTGCTCATCCATACAGTGCTACTCATACTGTACATTAGCCCTGTTATGGTGTTTTGCCTGGATATCATGCTAACCAAGTACAACCACATTGATGCCAAAACTCATGTGTGGCTCATGGTAGCCAACAGCGAGGTGCTTATGATGCTCCTTGTGCCATGCTCCCATACCTGTATACACTCCACTACTGGTAGCTGTTGGGGATGGTCGGGGGCCACTTCTCCTCCAGGAGGCACAGTGACATCTTCACCATTTTTAAGAGCTACAAATTTCACAGTTTGGCAAGCTGAGGTTAAAAAGTATATGTTGGATGCATCAGCGTTCAATTATCATCAACTCCAGAGAACTGTAATATACTTGTGCAACAGGACCTTTAAGATGACCTCAGCATTCAACATTTCAAAAGTTTTTAAGTAGAGAAAGCTAACTTCTCACTGAAGCCCTACCTGAAAATTGAAGCAAGTAAAATGACTCAGCAGAGCTCTGATCAAAGTGAAGCTGAGGCCAGATTTGTGCCTTTCCAATGGTTTCCCCCATACCCTCCAAGGCCACTGACAAAGCATGCTGCTGACAAACACACAGAAGCCAAAAGATTACTGAAAGTAATCTGAACCTGAAAAGTAAGCAAGCAGATTTGCTGAATCTGGGACCAGGAACCTCCATTTGGGTAGCTTCTCAGGATGTGGGAGGGAGGAGAGCAAACCTAGGACCCATCTATACCAGGGAGTGTCATGAAGACATCTATAAAGCTGGAACCCCAAACGATTATAGTCTCAGAACAAGGATATATGACAACTAACAAACAGCAAGGACTTTACTGTCTTGATATTGGTGCTGTGCAGAAGAGGAAGAAAATTCCTCAAGAATTCTTAAATAGAAGCTACCCTTCAGACAGGACTAGAACTAGGTTTCAAATTATTTTTGTGGTCAACAAACCTCATACTGTGGTTGATGTGGCTCTTCTGCAGGACTAGAGCTTCAGCTCATGCTTCAAAGAATTTCCCTGGTAAAAGAATGCCAAAGAAAATGAATTGCATTTGGTCAAGACTCACAAAATCACACAAAAGAATAAGGCACCATGAAAGAAAGTGAGAAGAAAAAAGATAGCAGCAGTATACTCCATCCAGCTCCTTGAACTATCAGACACTTGGCTAATACAAAAATGTTCAATGTTTGTTTGTTTTTAAGTAGGCTCCATGCCCAGTGTGGGGCTTGAACTCATGGCCCTGAGACCAAGAGTCACACGTTCTACTCACTGAGGCAGCCAGGTACCCCTCAATATGTTTTAAGACATGAAAAATGACATGGGCCTATGAATAAAGAGCAATACATTTTTACAATAACTGAGAAGATTAGGGAAAAAATTAAATAGAACTTCTAGAAATAAAAATATATACATAATAATTAGAATTGGAAAAGATGGGTTATATTTAAAATGGGTTAAAAAGTATAGTATGCAGCAGATTCTTCATCACAGCTAATTTTGAACTCTCCGAAGTTATGTTAATAAATATTTTATGCAATACAAAAAAAAGTATATTAGACACAACTTAAGAGATATTTTGAAATCTGGAAGATAGGTTTAAATAAATGATCTAAAATTCAGCCTAGAGTGACAAAGAAATAAAAAAATATAAATGAGGGGCGCCTGGGTGGCGCAGTCGGTTAAGCGTCCGACTTCAGCCAGGTCACGATCTCACGGTCTGTGAGTTCGAGCCCCGCGTCGGGCTCTGGGCTGATGGCTCGGAGCCTGGAGCCTGTTTCCGATTCTGTGTCTCCCTCTCTCTCTGCCCCTCCCCCGTTCATGCTCTGTCTCTCTCTGTCCCAAAAATAAATAAAAAACGTTGAAAAAAAAAATTAAAAAAAAAAAAATAAATGAGAGATTAAGAGACATTGTATTTAGAATAGAAAAGACTGACATCTAAGAATACAATAGAGACAACGTGGAAAGGAAAATACTTAAAGAGATAATATCTGATAATTTTTCAGATGTTTGAAAGATATCAAACCTCAGACCCAAGAACTCTTAACTAGTTACAAATACTACAAATGACAAATAATCCACCTGAAGCACATCATGTGAAACTGCAGGAAACTGAATACAAAGAAAAGCTATTTAAGCAGGTAGAGATAAGAGACAAAAGAATAACAATTTAAAAGACAGCTGACTTCTGACAAAAACAGCAAAAGTCTGATGTAATGAGAGAAATAACTGTTGATCTGGAATTCTACACATGGGAAAACAATCTTTTCAGAAAGCAAAATAAAAATCATTATAGAACACAAAACCCAAAAGACATTATTCTTAACAGTGCACATTAAAGAAATTTTAAAGGATATATTTCTGGCAGATGGAAAATTATTCCACATGGATGATTTGAGGTGCATGAAAAAAATGGTGAGGAATAAACATTGAAATCTATGTGCATAAATCTGAACAGTCATGGTCTGGTTGGCTGTATGAAAGAAATAAAAATGTCTAATTAGGGGGTTAAAAAAAGTATCATACAAAAATATCATATGAATGGGATGGTATAATTGCACACAAATCATTCTAAAGTTCTAGCAGTCTTCAGGACGAGGGTAGAAATATTAATCTAAGACTTTGTTAAGCAAGTATGTTAAAATACCCAAGGTAACCACTAACAGAGTAGGCAAAAAGAGGAAAGCTTTCTAAAAAATCTATGGAACAAATACAATGAGTAAGAGAAAACTGAAATCATCCAAAATAAAGCAAGAAAGGAAAAACTATATAGAAAAGTCAGGAAAAATAGCATAAAATAATATGATAGAATCCAAACAACTAGTTTAAATGTACGAAAACAATACATTTAAATTGACTAAAATTTGATGATGGGTAGACAATATTGTCAGTTTTCTTTTAAATCAGATATATGTCATTTATAAAAGATAGCCCTAAATAAATAGCAGAGAACTGCTGGAAGTAAAAAGAACAGAAAAAGATACAGAAAGCAAATGCTCATTAAATGTAAGCTAACAGAAGACAGAAAGTAGACTTTCAAGCAAGAAAATCATTACTAAAAAAGCTCATTGCATAATGATATGAGGCCCAGTTTATCAGGACAAAAAACTAACACAGAATAACACTGAATAACAGAGCAAAATTGATAAAGTCATGAGGAGAAATGAATAAATCAACCCTCATAAAGAATTTGGGGATCATTTCTCCTTAATTGGTAGATCAAGCAGGCAAAATAAACAAGGATATTGAATTTTGAACAACACAATTGACAAGCTTGACCCAATGGACAAATTTAAAATATGACACTCAACAATTGGAGAATATATAGGATATCTAAACATCTGAAATTATTAAGAAAATTGACCACATGCTACCCACAAAGCAAATCTAAGTAAATTTCAGATAATTGAAATTCTTGTGCAGACCACGTCTTCTGAGTCCAGTGCAATTAAGTTAGAAATAAATATGAAAAAGATAATTAAAATATGCTTGGAAATTTATTTTTTTTTCAATATATGAAGTTTATTGTCAAATTGGTTTCCATACAACACCCAGTGCTCATCCCAAAAGGGATGGTTGCCTTTTATTCCATTGTGAATATAAACCACAATTTCTTTATCCATTCATCAGTTGATGGACATTTAGGCTCTTTCCATAATTTGGCTATTGTTGATAGTGCTGCTATAAACATTGGGGTACAAGTGCCCCTATGCATCAGTACTCTTGTATCCCTTGGATAAATTCCTAGCAGTGCTACTGCTGGGTCATAGGGTAGGTCTATTTTTAATTTTCTGAGGAACCTCCACACTGCTTTCCAGAGCGGCTGCACCAATTTGCATTCCCACCAACAGTGCAAGAGGGTTCCCGTCTCTCCACATCCTCTCCAGCATCTATAGTCTCCTGATTTGTTCATTTTGGCCACTTTGACTGGAGTGAGGTGATATCTGAGTGTGGTTTTGATTTGTATTTCCCTGATAAGGAGCGACGTTGAGCATCTTTTCATGTGCCTGTTGGCCATCCGGATGTCTTCTTTAGAGAAGTGTCTATTCATGTTTTCTGCCCATTTCTTCACTGGGTTATTTGTTTTTCGGGTGTGGAGTTTGGTGAGCTCTTTATAAATTTTGAATACTAGCCCTTTGTCCGATATGTCATTTGCAAATATCTTTTCCCATTCCGTTGGTTGCCTTTTAGTTTTGTTGGTTGTTTCCTTTGCTGTGCAGAAGCTTTTTATCTTCATAAGGTCCCAGTAATTCATTTTTGCTTTTAATTCCCTTGCCTTTGGGGATGTGTCAAGTAAGAGATTGCTACGGCTGAGGTCAGAGAGGTCTTTTCCTGCTTTCTCCTCTAAGGTTTTGATGGTTTCCTGTCTCACATTCAGGTCCTTTATCCATTTTGAGTTTATTTTTGTGAATGGTGTGAGAAAGTTTGTTCTGTTTTTAAGAGTCTCTTATGCTTTGGCTCTCTTCCACTCTAACCTCTTTTTTTTTTCCTTCCCCTCCCCCATGGGTTTCTGTTACGTTTCTCAGGATCCACATAAGAGTGAAACCATATGGTATCTCTCTTTCTCTGTATGGCTTATTTCACTTAGCATCACACTCTCCAGTTCCATCCATGTTGCTACAAAGGGCCATATTTCATTCTTTCTCATTGCCACATAGTACTCCATTGTGTATATAAACCACAATTTCTTTATCCATTCATCGGTTGATGGACATTTAGGCTCTTTCCATAATTTGGCTATTGTTGAAAGTGCTGCTATAAACATTGGGGTACAAGTGCCCCTATGCATCAGTACTCCTGTATCCCTTGGATAAATTCCTAGCAGTGCTATTGCTGGGTCATAGGGTAGGTCTATTTTTAATTTTTTGAGGAACCTCTACACTGTTTTCCAGAGTGGCTGCACCAATTTGCATTCCCACCAACAGTGCAAGAGGGTTCCCGTCTCTCCACATCCTCTCCAGCATCTATAGTCTCCTGATTTGTTCATTTTGGCCACTCTGACTGGCGTGAGGTGGTATCTGAGTATGGTTTTGATTTGTATTTCCCTGATAAGGAGCGACGTTGAACATCTTTTCATGTGCCTGTTGGCCATCCGGATGTCTTCTTTAGAGAAGTGTCTATTCATGTTTTCTGCCCATTTCTTCACTGGGTTGTTTTTCGGGTGTGGAGTTTGGTGAGCTCTTTATAAATTTTGAATACTAGCCCTTTGTCCGATATGTCATTTGCAAATATCTTTTCCCATTCCTTTGGTTGCCTTTTAGTTTTGTTGGTTGTTTCCTTTGCTGTATGCTTGGAAATTTAAAAGCCATGATCTAAGCAACTCATGGACCAAAAACCAGTTCATTAATATTGGAACTTAGAAAATGTTTAGAATTGAATAACAATAAAATATTAAATATCAAAAATTTTGACATGTCAGCAGAATTTAGAGGACAATACATAATCATATATGCTCTATCCAAAAGGAAAAAGTCTCACAATTAATGATCTAGTATCCAAATTAAGAAACTGAAGATAAAACATGTATGTTATCAGTTAGCAATGGCTGTGTCTCATCAGGATTTTGCAGATGGAATCCTGAAAAGGGAGGATTGTCCTGGATTATCTGCCTGGGCCCAATGTAATCACAAAGATTCTTACAAAGAAGTAAGGAAACAGGAGGATAGCAGGAGATGTGATGATGGAATCACAAGTCAGAGAGGGGGAACTGTTTGAAGATGCTATACTGCTGGCTTTGAAATGGAGAAGGGGCCATCTTCCACAGAATGTGGGAGGTTTCTAAAAGGTAGACAAGAAAAGAAAATAGATTCTCCCTTATGATCTCCAAAAGACACTTCAATTTTAGTCTAGTAAGACCCATGTTTGACTTCTGATCTTCAGAACTGTAAGATAATAAATTTGTATTATTTTTAACAACTAAGTTTTGGTAATTTGTTACAACTGCAATAGGAAAATAATACAGTGGGTTTGGTTATGGATGGCTCTTCTCTGCTCCCCATAGTGTCACATCTACCACAGATTAACCTGGGCAGTTCACATGGCAGCGGAAGTTTCATGGGAGGGGAAGCACTCAGAGACTTGGAACAAGCACACCATTACTTCCAACACATTCTATTGGATAAAGAACAGCACCACCCCACAGTCAAGAGATGAAACAACAGACTCTACCTCCTGATGGGAGGAGCTCCAAATCACATTACAAGGGACAAGGATACAGGGAGGGTTACTATAGGAATTTACAGCCATTTTGGAAAATAACAAGGTTGAAGATGCCCTACTCTATAATCCAGGAATTACATTTCAAGATACAGTCCCTAGAGAAACATTTGTCAGGTATTTTGTGTTCACAGCAGCACTGCTACTATAGCTAAAAATGGTAAATGACCCCAATGGCCAGGAAAAAAAGAATGGGTAAATGCATTATGGAATATTCATACAACAGAACACCATACAGCATTGAAAAGTGAACAAAGAGCGTACACATTAACATTGGTGAATCTCATAAGGATATTGTTGCTGGAAAAAGCAAGTGACAGAAGAATACATATTTTCCAGTTTCATTTCTATAAAGCAGAAGGAAATGGAGAAGATTAAACAACATGAAGTTTAGCAATACATGCTTATGTTTGGAAAGTATAAAAGAGAATGTGATTAACACAAAATTCAGAAAAAAGACTATATGTGGGAAGGAGGAAGATGTCACTGGAGATAACAGGGATTTTCTAAATTATGTTTAATATATTTTATAAGCAGGGTCCACAGTATTTGTTCCATTTCTTATATTTAAAATTGCATAGAACTTATACATACTTAACATATGCTGTGTTAAACAAAAGAATTAATAAAATACGTGACCTACAGACTTTCCTTCTTCAGCTCTCCCACCTTTCTACCTCCCTTTATATATGAGAAGGTAAAGACCTAGGGAGGGTAAGGAATGTGGTCAAGAGAACAAGCATTTCTAGGGCAACTGTAATTGGCTGTTACTGGCCCAGAGATGAGCATGTATATTAACTTTCCCATTAATGGCAGGGAAGTCTTGGACAATGGGACACAGATTTCTCATTTGTAGGCTCAATGGAAGCCATCTGTGGACACCTGGATGAGAGAGCTCTGTACTCTCTCGATATGTTTTGGGAAGTTAGAACATCCAGATTCTGCTTCCCCTCCCTTACAGTTTGTCCTGCCAGTGGTGGGTGCATGACTTGGGCTTGTTTGGTGGGATGTCCCCAACCCATACATGGAAACAGGAGCCAGTGATGATAGCAGAAGAGCCAGGTCCATGCTGTGTGGTCAATGTGAAAGCCACAGCCTCACCTTGCCAGGAGCAGAGGAGGTACTATGGTTTGGGCTGGGTTATGGCTACATGGCCTCTATGTCTTGTTCTGCAGGGCTGTTGAAAATTCTGAAACCTACTCAAAATTTTTCAGTGCAGTCTTTTCTCTGGATGAACCAGTCAGAGGACAGTTCTGTTGCTGGTGACTAAGAACATGAACTTATATAGAATTTGGTCCAGAAAGTGGGGGTGTTATAAATTATGAGTTTAAGCAACAACAAAGAAGCCTTGAACTCATAGAAAGCCCTGTCCTGAATATTCTACATCATACACTGGACAATTATTTCTACCAATTGATAGGTTTAACATTATACCAATCCATACTTACAGCAATGTTGCTTTGGGAAAAAGAAATAGTGAACAAAGATAAAGGAACGGGGAATATTCTGAAAAAGAAGACTGAGTGGGCATTAGTCATAGCAGAGACATAAAACAATGTGGTACTAGCACATGAACTGTCAGAAGAACAGAACAAAATAGAAAGTCCAGAAATAGTTCTAAAACATATGGCATGCAGGTTAGTAAGCTATTGTCCCCCTGCAAAAATTCCCACCCTTTATACTTATCTTTGTGATGCTGGAGCTGGGCTCTCAAGCCACACTCTCCTTTGCCCGCTCGTCTCTTGTTAAACTCTGTCCAAAAGGGTCCTAGAGAGAGAATGGAGGGCACAAGGAGGAATAAAATACTGACCCTTCCAGTTTTGCTCCCTGTCCTTGTCTGCATCACCTCAATAATAGCCCTTTACCTCAGCAGTAACAATTGGTTCCAGTTTCCACCCTTTTGGATTCTCTCTCTTTGTGTCCCTCAGAAGTATCACCAGAGAGACAGCACCTCTTCCTCTGAGAGTCTGAGTTTCAGTGACACAAAACTTCTTCACTGAGCTTCTAGGTCTGGTAACCCCAATCACTTCCCTTTGTTCCCAATCCTAGATAAGATAAAATAATATGATAAGATAATATAGATGGTAAATGGATGCTAGATAGATAGATGATAGATAGATAACAGATAGATAGTAAAGGCATTATTCTGTATCAGTGAGAAATGATGAATTATTCAATTATTTTAGGACACCTGGGAGGCCATCTAGCTTTAAAAACAATCTCACATGAAAGAAATATTTGAATATAAAAATAAAGCCATCAAAGGCAGTAGAAAGCCTTCTTAAATGGGATATAGAACACAGAAGTGTTACAAGGAAATATTAATTGATTTACTTATCTAAAGCTATAAAACTCTACAGAAGGGAAAAAATACCATAAGTAAAGTCAAAAGACAAATCAAAAGTTGTGACAAAATACTTGCTACTGATCTCAAAAATGAGTGGTTTCCTTAAAATATAAGGTCCAGGGGCGCCTGGGTGGCTCAGTTGGTTGAGCGTCTGACTTCAGCTCAGGTCATGATCTCATGGTCCATGGGTTCAAGCCCTGCGTTGGGCTCTGTAATGACAGCTCAGAGCCTGGAGACTGCTTTGGATTCTATATCTCCCTCTCTCTCTGCCCCTCCCAACTCACGCTCTATCTCTGTCTCTCAAAAATGAATAAACATTAAAT
The DNA here is from genome assembly GCF_018350215.1 of Panthera leo. NCBI lineage: Eukaryota > Metazoa > Chordata > Mammalia > Carnivora > Felidae > Panthera > Panthera leo. The sequence continues at coordinate 107,475,199 of NC_056686.1, forward strand.
ACATATATATATAAATATATATATAGTCCATAATATATATATAATATATACATATGTATATATATATAATATATATAGTCCATAAGTTTAACCCCAAATCACACAATTAAAAACTGCTGAAAAACATATACCCGGTGCACATAAAAGAAACTAGTCAAGTCTTACAAGTTTTTGAAAAGGTGATTCACTACACTAATACAATAGACATGGAAAATAAAACAATGACATAACATTTTCCACTTCTTGAATTGATAAAAATTCCATAAGTTTAAGAATACCTTTTTTTTTTGACGACTGTGATAAGCATGGGTTGTAAGATTATAAATTGTTCTAAACTCTAGGGAGGGCAATTTGCAGTAACTAACAATGTTTAAAATTCACACAATAATAACGCTGTGTGATAGACACCATGTCATCTTTCCCACTTACAGATTAGGAAAGTCAGACAGAGAGAGAAGTTAAGTACCTTCTCCAACATCACACATCTAATAAGTGGTAGAATTGGGATTCAAACTCAGGCAGTCTGGTGCTAAATCACATGCTCACAAATCTTAGCCCATATGAGCGTTTTTACTCATACACCTGACCCAGGATTCTATTCCTAGTTATTTATCCTACACTTATCATTGTACATGCACATTTTCTTTAGTTAATTGAGATATAATTGACATATAATATTGTATATGTTTAAGGTGTACAATATGTTGATTAGATACATTTATATATTGCAATATGATCACCAATATAGCTTTAACAAACACCACTGACACAACACATAATTATCATTTCTTTATTATGGTTAAAACATTTCAGATCCAGTCTCTTAGCAATTTTGAGGTATATAATACAGTACTGCTATCTGTAATCATTATGCCATGCAAAACTCTAATCTTCCAGTTGCAATATTGAATCCTTTAACAATTTTCTATGCTATATCTACTCTCCATTTGTATGAACTTGCCTTCTTTGAATTCTATGTGTGAGTGATGTACAGTTTTTGTCTTTCTCTGTCCAGCTTATCTTACTAAGCATGATGCCTTCAAGGTCCATTCCTGTTGTTATCAATGGTACAATTTTCTTTTTTATGGTTGAATAATATTTCATTGTGTGCATATGTATATATACATCTTCTTTTTCTGCTTGGGTTATTTCCATCAATAATGCTGAAGTAAACATAGAGATGCAGATATCTTTTCAATATCCTGTTTTCATTTCCTTTAAATATATACTCAGATGTGGGATTGGTGAATCATTTGGTAATTCTATTTTTAGTTTTTTGAGAACCTCAAAAACCCGTACTGTTTTCCATAGTGGCTATATCAATTTGCATTCCAACCATCAGTGTACAGTGTTCCCTTTTCTCCACCTCCTTGCCAACTTGTTATCTCTTGTCTTCTTGTTGATAGCCATTCTAACAAGTGTGAGGTGATATCTCATTGTGGTTTTGGCATCCGTTTCCCTGATAATTAGCAATGTTGAGCACCTCTTCATGTAGTTGTTGGCCATTTGAATGTCGTCTTGGAAAAATTTCTATTCAGTTTCTCTGCCCATTTTTCAATCCAGTTGTTTGGTTTTTGTCATTGAGTTGTAGGAGTTGTTTATTTTTTAATATATCTTGGATATTAACATGTTATTAGATACAGATTTGCAAATATTTTCTCCCCTTCTCTAGGTTGCCTTTTCATTTTGTTGATTGCTTCTTTTTCTATGTGGAAGCTTTTTAGTTTGATGTAGTCTCATTCATTTTTGCGTCTTGTTTCTTGTGCTTTTGGTGTGTTAACTAAAAAATCATCGTGATGAGGTTCTTCCCTATGTTTTCTTCTGAGATTTTTATGGCATCAGGAATTATGTTTGTTTTTAACCCATTTTGAGTTAATTTTTGTGAATGGCTTAAAATAAGTTTCCAATTTCTTTTTTTCTGCATTTGATTACCCAGTTTTCCTAACACCATTTGTTGAAGAGACTATCCTTTCCCCATTGAGTATTCTCGTCTCTCTTGTCAAATAATAAATGGCCATATAAGTTTGGATTTATTTCTGGGCTCTTTATTCTGTTCCATTGGTCTTTATTATGTTGAGGTATGTTCTTTGTACACCCAATTTGTTGAGAATTATTTTTATCATAAAGGATGTTGTATTTTGTCAACAGATTTTTCAATCATTTATTGAAATGATTATATTATTTTTTCTTTTATTCTATTAATGTAGCTTATCACATTGATTGATTTGTGTATGCTGAACCATGCTTGCATTCCAAGGATAAATCCTACCTGGTTATGGTGTATTATTCTTTTCATATGTTATTGAAATCAGTTTGCTAATATATATTTTTTAATTTGAGAGGGAGAGAGAGAGGAGAATGTGAGTAGGGAGGTATGGGGAGGGAGGAGAGAGAGAATCTCAAGCAGGCTCCACACTTAGCGAGGAGCCTGATGAAGGGCCTGATCCCATGATCTGGGGATCATGACCTGAGACGAAATCAAGAGTGGAACATTCAACTGACTGAGCCATCCGGGCACCCCTAGTTTACTATTTTTTGCAAATGTTTGTATCTATATTCATCAGGAATTTAGTTTTCTTTTCTTGTAGTGTCTATATCTGGGTTTGGTATCAGGATAATGCTGCCTTTTAAAGTAAGTTAGGGAGGGTCCCCTCTTCTTCAATTTTTTGAAAGAGTTTAATAAATATTGGGGTTAATTTTCTTTAAATGTTTAGTAAATTTACCAGTGGTTTTGAACACTTCCATGCTAGGAGTTTTTTGAATACTTATTCAATATACTTAGTCTGCTCAGGTTTTCTATTTCTCCCTGATTCAGTTTTGATAGAATATACATTTCTAGGAATTTTTCCAATTCTCCTCGGTTATCCAATTCACTGGTATATAATTGTTCATAGAAGTCTCTTATAATCCTATGTAGTTCTTTGGTATCAGTTATAATATCTCCTCTTTCATTTAGAATTTTTTCTGTTTATTTATTTATTTTGAGAGAGAGTGAGAGTGGGAGGGGCAGAGAGAGAGGGAGAGAGACAGAGAATCCCAAGCAGGGTCTGCGCTGTCAGCACAGAGCTGAACACAGGGCTTGAACTCAGAAACTGTGAGTGAAATCGTGACCTGAGCCAAAATGAAGAGATGGACACTTAACTGTATTGAGCCATCCAGGCACCCCCATTTCTAATTTTATTCATTCGAGGCTTCTTGCTTTTTTTCTTAGTTTTGCTAATGGTTTGTTAATTTTTTCCCACCTTTCAATAAAACCCATTCTTTGTTTTATTCATCATTTCTATTGTTTTTCTGGTCTCTATTTCATTTATTTCTGCTCTGATCCTTATTATTTCCTTCCTTCTGCAAACTTTGGGCTTAATTTGTTCTTTTTTTTTCTAGTTCCTTAAAGTGTAAAGTTAAGTTGTTTGAGACCTTTCTATTCTCTTACTATATGCATTTATTGCTATAGATTTCCCTCTCAGAGCTGCTTTTGCAGGATCTCATAGGTTTTGGTGTGTTTTTATTTTCATTTGTTTTGAGATTTTTAAATTTCCATTTTGATTTTTTTTATGCATTGGTTGCTCAGGTGTGTGCTGTTTAGTTTCCATGTGCTTTAAAAATTTCCAGCTTTCCCCTTCTTGTTGATTTCTAGTCTCATGCCATTGTGGTCAGAAAGGATCAGTGGTATATGATCTTTTCAATCTTCTTAAATTTGCTGAGGTTTTCTGTGTTACCTATCATATGATCTATCCTGGAGAATGTTCTGTGTGCACCTGAGAAGAATGTGTGTTCTGCTGCTGTTGGATGGAACGTTTTATAGATGTCTGTTAGGTCCATTTTGACTAATGCATGGTTAAGTTCAATGTTTCCTCATTGATTTTTTATGTTTGGATGATCTATTCATTGTTGAAAGTGGGATATTGAAGGCCTCTACTATTACTGTATTGTCTGTTTCTCCCTTCAGATCTGCTAGTATTCAGTTTATATATTTAGGTGTTCTGATGTTGGGTATGTATATATTTATGATTGGTATAGTTTCTTGATGTATTGACCCAATTATCATTATATAATGATCTTCTTTGTCTCTTGTTACCTTTTATGGCTTAAAGTCTATTTTATCTAAATATAGTTACCCCACTTTTGTTCTATTTGCCTGGTTGTTTTTTTTTTTTTTTTTTATTCCTTCCCTTTGAGCCTACATGTGTCCTGAAAGCTGAAGTGAGTCTCTTACAGGCAGTATGTGAGCTGGTCTTGTGTTTTTAGCCACTCCAGCACGTTGTGCCTTCTGACTGGTAAATTGGGTTATTGTTGAGTTACTAATGCTATCTTGTTCATTGCTTTCTGATGTTATGTAGTTTCATTGTTTCTTCTTCCCTCTGTTTCTGCCTGCTTTTGTAAATTGGTGATTTTCTGTGGTGGTGTGCTCTGTTTCCCCTTTCTTTATTTTTTGTGAATCTACTCTAGGGTTTTGCTTTGTGATGATCCTGAGGCTTACATAAGACATATCATAGATAAAACAGTCCTTTTTAAGCCAATAGTAACTTAACTTTGATCACCTGTTAAAAAATTCACCTTTTAATCCACTGCTTTTATTTTTGATGTCACTTTTACTTCTTTTTATATTGAATTCATTAACAAAGTATAGTAGCCATAATTATTTTTAATACTCTTTCCCTCTGACTTTCAAACTATAGTTAAGTGGTTAACATACCATTCTATTACAAATTATCATTTTCTAAATCTGATTGCATATTTACCTTTACAAGTGTGCTACATACTTTCATATGTATGAAACACTCCCAAGCAAGCAAAATACACAAATCAATAAAATATGATACACCATATTAATAGAATGAAAGAAAAATCATATGGTTACTTCAATAGATGCAGTAAAAGCATTTGACAGAATTCAATGTCCTTTCAGGATCAATATGCTCAATAAATGGATATAAAAAGATATACTTCAATAAAAGCCATATATGACAAGCACACAGCTAACATCATACTCAACAGTGAAAGGCTGAAAACTTTTCTGCTAAGACCAGGAATAAGACAACTTTCACCACTCCTAATTCAACATTGTACTGGAAACTATAGGCAGAGCCATTAGCTGAGGAAAAGAAAAAAGAGAAATCCAAACTGGAAAGGAATATGTAAAACTGTAATTGTTTCCAGATGATGTGATATACATAGAAATTTCTAAGACTCCACCAAAACATTGTTGAACTAATAAACAAATTTAGTAAAGTTGAAAGATGCAAAATCAACATACAAAAATCAGTTGCATTTCTCTATGCATTTTAGTGTCATATTTTAAAATTCATTGCCAAGACCAAGACAGCTTTTTCCCTTGTCTTTTCTTTTATGAGTTTTATAATTTCAGGTCTTAAATATATTAAGTCTTTAATCCATTTTGAGTTAATTTTTATAAGTAATCCAAGATAGTGCTTGAAATGCACTCTATGCATTTCAATAATCTGAAAAAGAATTAAATAAAATAATTATATTTGTAATATTATCAAAAATAATACAATACCTAGGAGTAAATTTAACTAAAGAGGTAAAAGATTTGTACACCGAAAACTACAAGACATTGATGAAAGATATTAAAGATAGAAACAAATGGGAAAATATTCCAAGCTTGTGGAGGAAGAATTAATATTGTTCAAAGGTCCATACTATCCAAAGTCATCTATAGATTTAATGCAATCTTTATCAAAACTCTAATGGCACTTTTTAATGGAAACAGAAGAAACAATCCTAAAACTCCAAAAGACCACAAAAGACCTTGAATAGCACAAATCTTGAGAAAGAACAAAGCTGGAAGCATCACACCTCCTGATTTCAAATTTTATGCCAAAGTTGTAGTAATCAAAATAGCGTAGTACTATAGCATAGCATAGCTGTAGTAATCAAAATACTATAGCATATTTATAGACTATGAATAGTCTCTTCAATAAACTGTATATTCACATGCAGAAAAAAGAAACTGAAGCCCTATCTTAGATTACTTATAAAAATTAACTCAAAATGGATTAAAGACTTAAAATATTTAAGACCTGAAATTATAAAACTCATAAAAGAAAAGACAAGGGAAAAAGCTGTCTTGGTCTTGGCAATGAATTTTAAAATATGACACTAAAATCATAAGCAACAATAGCAAAAATAAAGTACAACTACATTAAACTAAAAATCTTCTGCACTGCACAACAAAAGAAACAATCAACAAAATGTAAAGGGCATCTATGGAATGAGAGAAAATATTCACAAACTCTCTATGTGATAAGGGGCTAATATCCAAAGTATATAAAGAACTCATACAACTCAGTAACAACAGCAACAAAACAATTGATTAAAAAATAGGCAGAGGAACTGAACAGATATTTTTCCAAAGAAGACTTCTAAATGGCCAAGAAACATGAAAAGGTGTTCAACATCACTAATTATCAGGGAAATGCACATCAAAACCACAAGATATTACCTCACAATTGTTAGTATTGCTATTATCAAAAGAACGAGAGACCACAAGTGTTGGAGAGACCGTGAAGAAAATATAATCTTTGTATGTGGTTGTTGGGAATGTAAATTGTCATCCACTATGAAAAAAAGAATGGAGGTTCATCAAAAAATTAAAAATAGAATTTCTTATGATCCAGCAATTCCACTTCTGGGTATATATCCAAAGGAAATGAAATCACTATCTCAAAGAGATGTCTGCACCCTCATGTTTCATTCCAGCATTATTCATAATAGCCAAGACTTGGCAATAACCTTAGTGTCCATCAATGGATGAATGGATAAATAATATGTACATGTATATACATGTATACACACATATATACACACAAACATAATGGAATATGATTCATCTATAAAAAAGGAAGGAAATCCTGCCTTTTGTGACAACATGGACGTATCTTGAGGGCTAAGAGAAATAAGTCAGACAAAGACAAATACTATATGATTTCATTTGTATGTAGAATCTAAAAAAGCTGAATTCATAGAAGTAGAGAGTGGAAGGGTGGTTGGCAGGGGATGGTGGGAGGAGAAATGGGGAGATGTTGACCAAAGGATAAAACTTCCAGCATAAGATGAATAAGTTTGGGGATCTACTGTACAACATAATGACAATAATTGACAATACTGTATTATATACTTGAATATTCCTAAGAGAGTAAACTTCAAATGTTACTACAACACCCTAATATTGAGGAGGGATGTTTTGCCATATATACATGTATCAAATAATCAGGTTGTATGCCCTAAACTTCCATATGGATATGTCAGTAATACCTCAATACAGCTGGGAAAAAAAAGACAATCCAATTTAAAAATACATAAAGGACTTGAACAGACAGTTCTCCAAAGAATTTATACAAATGGCTGATAATCACATGAAAGATTTCTTACCATCACTAATCATTAAGGAAATGCAAGTCAAAGCCATGATGAGATACTACTTTATGTTCGTTAAGATGACTATTAATTGAAAAACAACAAAATCATGGAAAATAGCAAGTATTGGTAAGGATGTAGAGAAATGGAGAACTTTGGCATTGCTAGCAGGAATGTAGTAAAAAGTACAATGTTCCTCAAAAAATTAAACATAGAATTACCATTTCTATCAAATAATTCCACTTCCAGGAATATACTCAAAAGACCTGAAAGCTGAAACTTGAACAGATATTTATATACCAATGTTTATGGCAGCATTTTTCACAATAGACAGAAGGTGGAAACAACTCAAATGTCTATCAATGGAAGAATGGATAAAGCAATGTATTCAGCCTTAAGAAGAAATGAAATTTTGATACATATTACAACATGGATGAATCTTGAAAACCTTAAGCTCAGTGAAATAAACCAGACACAAAAGGACAAATATTGTATAATTCCCTCATTAAGAGTGTGTTTGTTTGAGATTGGGGAGAACAACTTTCTGCAGGAGAACTAGCCTGAGTACTAGAGTTCCTCCTCCTCACCCAGATACCTACTCCAAATTGTGGCCCTTGAAGCATTTCTTCTCCAAGTTGACAGTCCCAGCCCTGCCAGCCTTCCTAGGATCCCATTGTCTCATTTCCCAGTCTTCTCTGATGTAGGATCCATAAGGAACTACTGAGTTCAGGCTGCAAACATGGATTCTTGCACCATGACCAATGCAGTTGACAGATCAGCACCTACGTATTGTATTTGTGTTCAGTCAACTGAAATCTTTTGGGTCTTTCAGAAAGCAAGGGTTATGGCCAGAAGGTCTGAGACCCGCTGGACAATCAAGAGGACAGGGAGCAAGGTCAGAGAACCCTAAGGACTCATGCCAGGGATGAAAAGAGTTACAGCCATGGCCCAAAAATGTTGTGAGGTCTGATAAGAAAACTAAGTGTGTTATAAAAATTACATAAAGGAAGTTTACAATAGGACACTATTAAAGAAAAATCATCAGTAGTTTCTGAACTGGGAAATCTTGCTGTGAAAGATCATTCCAGGGGATCCTTGTAGAAGACCTGATCCCATATCTTTGGGAAAGAAAAAAATTATATATTATAAATTATACACATAGTTTGTTTTGTTACCTAAAAGTATATTTTATATTATTTAAAAAATTTTTCTAATGTTCATTTATTCTTGAGAGAGAGAGACAGAGCATGAGCATGAGCATAGGAGAGGCAGATACAGAATCCAAAGCAGGCTTCAGGCTCTGAGCTGTCAGCACAGAGCCTGATGTGGGGTTTGAACCCACAAGCTGTGAGATTATGATGTGAGCTGAAGTCGGACACTCAACTGACTAAGCCACCCACCTGCCCCTAAAAGTAAGGATGTTTTAAAATTCTCTGAAAGGATGAGAGTAGATGGCTTAGAATAGCTCTCATTGGCCCAAGGGTGACAGGTTCAGATGGAAAAGAGCAATTATCACCCACTGGAAGAAGTTAAGCCCATAATTATCCTCAAAACGGGAGAAAATTAAGAAAAATATAAAGTCCTTGTAATGCAGAAGATGGAAGATCCTAACAGAAGAAAGTAACGTTTGTTAACTTCAGCTAGTGAGGACTGTGGAGTCTGTGGGAATCCTCCTCTTGATTCAGGGTGTATGTGGCGATGAAACATAGACCAGCCTTTGTTTCTACCTAACAGGGAAGAATTGACTGAGGGAAGTCTGATGGCCAGAAACTGCCAGAAAAGGTCAGGACTACACCACAGGGAGAGGGGACACCTGGGGTCATCTTGCATCAGTCACTAGGTAGAAAGGCCCTTTAACAGCAAGAAATGCAATTAGGTGGACTTATCCAAAGGTGGTGGCAGACACTTTCTGGAGGAGGGGACAGCAGTGAGAAGCCTCTTGACTCTAGGGTGAAATGATCTCAAGATGACTATAAAGAAGGTTGATGGGTTATGCCAAAGACAGCCCACACCAACATGACACACCCTGTGTCTAGGGGGGTTTTTGGACATGGGGACGAGGTGAAGGCCATCAGGCTGAAAGGAACTCATGGTCTTTGTCATTTTCCCTAGTCCTGACCTCTTTTGGGTCTCAACCCAAGGCTGGACTAGGCGACCCCTGACTCCTTCCTTCCATCATTCACTGCCTGCACTCACCCCTGTTGTGTGGGATCAGCCATCACCACCACCCGGATCTCTGTCCCCCTTACACACTCCTGAGGGATAGGCAGCTTCACCAGCACCAGCTGTGCGCTCCCGCCCCCTCTCCACCCCACACACCCTCCCCCATGGTCCTGGCACCGCTCCCAGAGCCATCCAGAAGTTATTTAATCCTTACTTTATTCCTTTCCCACCATCAGGTCCTTGGTCCTGAGCTCAGAGGGGAGAGTCCCCACAACATTTCTGCTCTTCCCCACAAAACTGCTGCAGGGCAAAGCACCGGCTGACTTCACACAGTAAGTACTTGTAAGGGAAGCGTTCCATTAGTAATACAATTCGGTACAAGAAAGGCACTCTGTAAAAAAGGTTCTGTAAAACTGAGCCCTGCATCCGAGACTGGACTGCCACTTCTTCCAAGCCAGCTCGGAATCTTGAGTAGGAATCTTTAACTAGGCCCCGTGTGCCCAGCCCTTCCGAGAGCGTTGGGATTAAATCTGCCTGGGCGCTACCGGCTGCAGGGATTAGTGCACCCACACCTGTTCCTCTAAGGGCTTCAGACCGCCGCGCAGGCGTGCAGTCGCGGACCAGGAGAGACCATTGGGCGTCTGTACATCCTGGCAGCCCTGGCAGCAAGGCCTGAAGGATGTAAAACCACAGCGCTGCGGGGAGACAGACACACAGAGACAGAGACCGGGAGAAATACTAACAAAGCGAGACCGAGCGGGGCCCAGGCGGTGGCGGCACAAGGAGGCTGCAGTTCTCCGGGAGCATCCCCCACCCAGGCCCAGAGCCCTTCATCTCGCCCACTGCTTCGCTGGGGGCGCCTGCCTCTCTGGCGAGCTGGCTCCCGGCCCGGCTCCGCCCCCGCCCCAGTGCTCTCCGGCAGCTTAACCCTCGCCTGCCCGCCTCCTGCCGCAGCCGCCCAGCCCCTCCAGCCGCTGCGGGCGGGCTCTGGCCCTCCTCCTCCCCCACTTGGCGGGGACGCGCGGCGCCGGGAGCTGACCGTGGTGCTGAGCTCCGTGAGCGGCTCGGGAGTGGCTCCCGGCCCTGCCAAGGACGCTTACTGCGACACTCCCGGCCGGCCACCAGCGGTAAGTCGCTAACGGCCCTCCGATGTAGACTTGGAGGAAAGATTTGGGGGGAATTTTTGTGCGTTATTTCGCGCAGTGGACGGGCTGAGTGGAGGAACCAGGGTCTGCACCCTCTCAACCCTGCGGTGTCCTGCGTGGCTGATGAGGAATCTGGAGTCTGAGGGAGAAGACCCTTTTAGGTCTGGCTACGGGAGGGGAGAGACCCACTGCGCGCGGATGCAGGGGCTGGGAAAGAATAGATTAGATTCAAGACCGATTTTCTTTCAGTTGAGCAGCCCAGGAACACCTAGAGACTCCCTTTAGAGGAGGTGGGCCAGAACCTTCGCTCCCTAAAGGGCCCTTTGTCTCCCTGACGTGGGGGTTGGGTGAATTGGTGATGTTTTCACTGCGGATTCTATTTCTGCTTCATTCCCCAACCCACACCCACCCCATAACACGAGGCTTTCTCTCCCCACAATAGCCTTCACTCCATCCATCCTGAAGGTTTTGGCTTAGACAGGTACCTTCTACAGAGATAAACTATGGCCCCATATATAGTCTCTCACCCTGGCCCCAATGTCCTGGATGTCCCTGGGCAAGGCTCCCCTCTGAGGCTTTTTCTTTCTAATCACTATTCACCTCTTTGTATGTCTAGGCTTCTGGTTTTACTGGGTGTTGGGGGCGGGGCCGGAGAAGGCATGGCAATGCCAAAACTATTAGTCAAAATGTTTATATCTCCAACCACTTCTGTTACATATGTGTACCTGAGCGATTTTTATTTTCATCCATGAAACACTCAATCACTTTCATGTTAAAAAAAAAAAAGAAAGAAGAGCACAGAATTACCTTCCCAAAGGAAAAAAAAATTGTAGGCAGTTGAGCTAAAGTTATTTATCATGTAGAAAAGCAGCCATTAGAATTACTTCATTTGCTCAGTTTGTAATAAATCCATATGCAAGTGCATACTTTGTGTAAGGTGCTGAGAGGAAAGGTTTACATACATGAGCAGTCTCTGTCACTACTTTCAGCTAGACCCTGCTCTGGCTCCTAATCTGTCTTTTTTTAATTTTTATTTTTTTAATGTTTATTTATTACTGAGAGACAGAAAGAGACAGAGCATGAGCATGGGAGGGGCAGAGAGAGGAGACACAGAATCCGAAGCAGGCTCTAGGCTCTGAGCTGTCAGCACAGAGCCCAAAACGGGGCTCGGGCCCACAAACTGAGAGATCATGACCTGAGCCAAAGTTGGATGCCTAACCAACTGAGCCACCCAGGCACCCCTAAAAACTGAATATTAGCCATGTTACTCACCCTTGATGGCTGGATCTCATGGTGCATAGGATAAAAGCATGGTGCATATGCTCTCCATGGTGCATAGGATAAAAGCCAAGACCCTCCCTGTGATCTCAGGCAGAGTACAGTCTGCCCTGCCCATTTCCCACCTTCATCCGGCTGCTCTGGCCACCTGGGCCTGCTTTCAGAGTTTTAAACATTCTTCCTCCTTTGCTCCTCAAGGCCTTTCTGCAGGATGTTCCCTCTGCCTGAAATATGCTTCCCACGTCTTTTGCCTGGTTGTCTTCAGCTGTCTTTTAGATCTTGGTTAAAATAGCACATCCGTGAATCAGAGTTGATTAAATAAAGTACATGGTATGGTTCTTGTTCTCGTGGAATTTGCAAGTTCATTTTAGAGATGAAGAACTCGGTCCAGGGTCTTGGTGTCACTGAGAACTGTCTTAAAGAATGATGTACATAAATTATGGAATTAAAAACTAGACTCAGTGTTCCATTTAGGAAACTTAGATGTAAATATATAGCTAAGATGTCTCAAAAACATAAATACTTCATTTAAATAAGTAGTAGCTCACAGTTGACCACCATTGGAGTCCTGAATCTTAAAGAAGTTTTCAACCTCACTGGGGAGTTGCAAGACCAAGCAAGCACCAGAATGAGCAGCCAGTGATCCCTGAGTGTTATAGACAAGAAGGCACCAAACCAGGAAAGGGACAGGCCTACTTTTTCCTTTGGGGAGGGATGTGGCACGTGGTAGAGGATTCTTTCTCAGGTTTCATGCTGGGATCCACTTAGGGGGTCTTTAGCCAGAGAGTTACAGAGCAGAGTGTACATTTTTGCAGCTGGGAACCTGGACATATTTGGCCTCTGCCCTTAGGCAATGACAGTGCCAGCATCTGGCTTTCCAGATAAATTCCATTCTGTCCCTGAGAACTGTCATGGAAGGAGACTGCTCAGCTTGTCTCCAGTTGGACAGTGAGGCCTCTGACCCCTCAGGGTGTTCCCACCCATGTCACATATGGGCTTCACATTTCCAGAGAGTCAGGCTCTGATAAATTATTTTAATGTGGAATGTGACCAGATTGAACATACACTGGATTTCACATGATTGCTCCAGTGTTTTGCAAGTCTCTCATTCATTATTCTGGACATTACCCCTTATTGTCCCATCAATGTGCCAAAGTATTAAATGAACTCAAGAAATAGGTTTGGCAACATCAGTGACACTAAGTCACACAAGCATCTTTAGCAGTGACTGCTATTCTGAGAGGCTATTTTACAAGTTCAGAATGTGGTGAAATTTCTGGTTCTTCATGAGTTTAAATCAGTTCACTGAATTGAGAAATAAGAAATCAGCAGTTTTATTGATAGAGATCGATATCAAATGAACCACCTTAGTTCTTGTAGTTGCAAATTCTGCACACAGTGAAGTAATCTTTGTCATGCTTACTTGAAATTATTTCCAAAAGTGTGTTAATAAAAATATTTTTCTAACATAGAATAGAGATCTCATAATAAAATATCTCCAAAATTTCTTGTCATAGAAAGTATATGACCTTCAATTATAATTTTTCTGAATTTGTGTAAGCTGCACTTTTGTTTTTAATCTCCATTTTCATTGTGCTTTCAAAATAATTCATAAGAGCACATTTAGTATTTGATTTTTAAGTTTCCCATGAAGAAGAGTTTGGGTTTTTGGTTCACAGAATGTCTGTTGTGATTAAGAGCACATGACCAGAATCAGACAGGCTTGGTTTCAAATCTTAGTTCTGTCACTTACCACATGTCTGACCCGGGCCAATTGACTGACTTTTTTCGACCTTATTCTCTCTCCTTTGTAAAATGGAAGTTATGTCTCTTATATGGTTATAGGTGAAGAACTCACCTGGTTAGGTAGATGCAACCATGACTCAAATCTGCGTTCTCCAACTCCAGAGTCCAAATATTAACCACTATGCTGTGTAAAGAAAATTCATCAGAGCTAAGGAAGGACTTGTCTCAGCCACAGAGGACTGTGGTGAGTGATAATGGGATTTGCAGGTATAGGGTAGGAAAGGCTTGGACGCATGACACCTCATAGGAGGCAGAAAGGTAACTTGAAGCACTGTCCCACTGTCCAGGATGCTGTCACCAAGAGCTGAGCTGCTGCCAGAGCCAAGTCCAGGTTCTGTGGTTTTCCCTGGCATAGCACTTTCTCCTATCTTCCAGCCAAAAGTCCCAAGTGTCCCCCTGTAGGGGAGGAAGTGCTGCCCATGAGTGGGAGTAGGGTTGAGGCCAATCAGCTTGTCCCTGTGAGCCCCTGCAGTGGCAGCTTTGTCACCACTTCTCATCTTCAGCTTTAATGTTGTCACCTGGGCTGTGAGGCAGCCCCTCTGTTCACCTCCAGGTCTTCATGTCTAAGCATTTGAGAGACTCCGAAGCTGACCCTGGTCAGCTCATAACTGTCAAGCAGCTTTCTGAAGGTAGCTGTAAAGCTTCCTGGGAAGTGGGTCTGAAAGGCAAGCAGGCTGACAGAGCCACTTGCCTTCACACCTGTGGTGTGCGTCCCTCACAGGCTGTGCACCAGGGGCGGGGGTGGGGAGTGAATTCAGATGCTCCCTATGGAGAAGTCCTTATGAAAAGCCAAAGAGGGGCACCTGGGGGGCTCAGTTGGTTAAGCTGCTGACTTTGGCTCAGGTCATGATCTCACAGTTGGTGGGTTCAACACCCATGTCACATGCCATGTGATGACAACTCAGAGTCTGGAGTCTGCTCAGATTCTGTGTCTCCCTCTCTCTCTGCCCCTCTCCTGCTCTCTCTCTCTTTCTCTCTCTGTCTCAAAAATAAACATTTAACAAAGTTGTTTTAAGAAGAAAAAAAAAAGAAAGTCAAAGAAACCATCCCCAAATTCTCTCTTCTAGTCTTTCCCTCACCAGACTGACAGGACTGACCCACAGGTCACTCACCACTCCCAGCTGCTGGGACAGACTGAGCTGTGAGCTGGGTACCTGTGAAGACACAGCAAGGGAGAGTCTGGGGAAGTTTGCAGGTGCCCTTGGGCATCACCTTCTTTTGGTCTGGTCTTGGGGGTCTCCAAGCTCACCCCAAAGGCCACATGTTTAAAACTAGAGCCTTGCTTCCCTTTTTCAAACCAGCTCTTAGTACAGGCCCCTTCCTCACCTTCACTCCACTCCCACTTCCTTACCGTTTCCCACTTTTCTTTGTCTGGATCAGTATTTACTGTTTCCTCATTGTTGATGACTTTTCTCTCTTTATTCAGCTGCCAAATCCTAGCATTTCTGCCTTTGAAAGGTCATTATAACTTTACCTCTCTTTTTCATGACTTTGACTGCAGTTTCCATCTGGATCTTATCTCCACATACTCAGACCACTTTAGTTGCCCTTTGTGAATCTTCTCTGCTCAAAGCTTCTCTCCTAATTTATTCTGTCCTCCACTTAGATATCAGATAAATGGTCTTAGACCACCAAATTCATTATGCCACTTTTTACACCCACCCACTCACTCAGAAGACTTTTATAGCTCTTCATTGATCTCAGAGTAAGGCCATACTCCCTAGCAATGCAAAAATGGTCAAGTTAAAACTCCTATGTGGCTTCCCCCTCCCATACCAGGACAGACATCAATAGTCAACCACAACACCCTTTCCCATTGAACTCAGACTGGGCATTCATCTGGATGGCACTCTAGATGGCATTCCAGGCATCAATGCCTCTCAGTTAAGATGTGCATAGAAGGTGATACCTGGATACTCTCCAGCCCATCATGTGTTGTGTCTATCTAAACTGTCTGATCCTGGCCTCATGCCTGCCTCCTCTCTTTTGCCTTCTACCATGATGCTGTCTCTCTTCTCAGTGCTCAAGCTCAACATGCACCATTAGATACTCAGCTGTGCCTTGCTGATGGTCTCTGTGTAGACCAAGTCTTACCTCCTAAGACAGATGCAATAGCTGTGAAGGGCAGTGTATGTGTCTCCCCTTCCAACTGATGAGCTACTCCATCCAGCCCAGGATACAGGCTTGGGTTTCCCTTTGAGTTTTGTCTCTTAGATGAAGTCAGGAACTTATTTGTTGAGTCCTTTCCTCCACCACTTGAAAGAGCGATGATACTTCCCCCGTGAGGATGGGTGCTATTTGTAGAGTGCCTGGGCATAGAAATGGGAATCTGACTTGGCCAGGTAAACTCTGAGATGATGCTTGGTTGAGTTGAGAGATCACAGACACAATAGAATCAGACCCCAGTCTGTCCTCATTTAGGCTCCTACTATGTGACTTTAGGCATGTGACTTAACTTCTCTGGGATCAGTTGTCTATGGAGCAATGAGCAGCCCTGGGGCAGTGAGTCTGGGTGGGGCCATCCCATCTCCCTCTCTCTTACCTCTGAAAGGATCCAAGTTTAGATGTCAGAGTTCAGCTCCAAAGCAACTATGTAAATAGGGACAGGCAGAGGTCTTCTAGAACCATAGGCCTCCATCTTGGATACTAAGTGCCTCCTGTTTTCCTTCACAGCAGCCTGGGGCACTGGCAGCATGGAGCTGAAGAGAGGAAAGACCTTCATCAAATCCAGCCTGCAGATTTCCCATGAGAAACCCCCAGACCCAGCAGCCACTGCTCCAGTCAGGGAGGATGCAGGTCCCTGGTCAGACTCACCAGGAGGGCAACAGCGGCCCTACAGTGAGAGAGCCCCACAGGTTAGTCCCAACGCTCAAGGATATGACAGATGCCCCAACAAGGGAGCGAAACCAGAACCCGAGGTGGGGGCTACAGCCTTCTGTGGGGCCACCTTCAAACTGGTACGAAAGAGCAAGACTCATGACAGTGTGCCTGGGGCTGGCAGGGTGAGTGCCACCACAGGGCACCTGGTGGGCAGCGCGAGTTTCCCAGGACCCTCTAGCAGCCAGCGCATGATTGACTACCGCCACTTTGTGCCCCAGATGCCCTTTGTGCCAGCTGTGGCCAAGAGCATACCAAGGAAGAGGATCTCCCTGAAACGACCTAAGAAGTGCTTTCGGAACCTATTCCACATTCGCAGAAACAAGACTGAGAACTTGGCCTCACTGGCAACCAAGAGGGAGAGCCTGTCCTCGCCTGGAGGCCCATCAGAGGCTGGAGGGCAGACAGACACAGGCTTCTTTCCCTTTGGTGAAGGACTGGGGCCAGATGGCCTATGTCAAGACCTATCTGACAGCGAGCTCCTGCCCGACTCTTCCTTTGACCTCTGTAGGGCCCTGTGTGAGGATGTGGCCTCACTCAAGAGCTTTGACTCTCTCACAGGCTGTGGGGAGATCTTTGCAGATGAAAGTTCCGTGCCATCCCTGGAACTGAACGAGGGCCTGGAGAGCCCAACTCAGGTATCACAGGCCCTTGAAAACAAAGTTCTTAGGGGCCCCTTCCAGGGCAGCATGGAACAGCTGGCATCACCCGCCCAAAATGAGATGTCTGACTTTGCCAAGTTCTGGGACAGTGTGAATCGCTCTGTGAGACAGCAGCATAGCACCCTACTGGGCCCATGGCTGGGGAGTCCCCAGGGGACAGATACAGACCGACCCAGGCTGGATACAGCTGGGCTTGCTGAGCTCCCCCTGTGTCCTTGCAGGGACCCCCACAGTGGCTCCAAAGCCAGCTCCATAGACACAGGTACCCCCAAGAGTGAACAGCCAGAATCTGTGTCCACAAGTGATGAAGGCTACTATGACTCTTTCTCACCTGGCCTCGAGGAGGATAAGAAGGAGGCTTCGAGCCCAGGCACACCTGCAGCTGCCTTCCCCCGGGATAGCTACAGTGGAGATGCCCTCTATGAGCTCTTCTATGACCCCAGCGAGGGCCCTGTTGGCCCAAGCCTGGATGATGACCTGTGTGTGTCTGAGAGTCTGTCAGGGCCAGCACTAGGAGCACCACTGTCTATGTGCAGCTTCCATGTGGGGGCAGAGGAGAACTTGGCCCCAACACCAGGTCCAGACCTGCTCAGCCAGAGCTTTTTGCAAAGCTCCTGGAAGGGCAAAGAGTGTCTGCTAAAGCTCTGTGACACTGAGCTTGCCATCACCATGGGCATTATCAATTGGCTTCGCCGTAGCCCTGAGCTCCGCACCCCGCCTGCCTCAGCCCCTGGGGATACTGCAACCTCACCCAGGGGACAGACAGAGAAACTGGAAGCTGGCTCTGAGCAAAAGAGCCCAGGTCCAGTGAAGCTGGAGGGCAGGGGGCCTGGGGCTTCAGATGCAGGTAGGACCATTGTGGGCTCAGTACCCAGCAGGCAGGAGCTGTGGGCACATTCGCTTACCAAGGGCCTACTTGCTGGAGAGAGCAAGGTCCTAGCAGGGCCTGAGCGGGTAACTAGCTCTCTGTCCAGGGACACATCTCTGGAGTGTGTGCAGGTCTCTGGGGAAGGAGGGACACAAGGCTGCTATGAAGGCTTGTTCTCCCCTGTGGGGTCTGCAACCTCTGCAACAACAGACACTTGCAGCAAAAACAAAGTCCCAAACCTTTGGCCTAGCTCCCAGGAGCCCAGACCACCTGGGAATCTGGAGTATTTCCGAGGTTCTTGGAGGCCTGGTCCTGGGGAAAGCACCCTCGATGTAGAGCCCACCCTGACAGGCTGTGCGGCCCAGGTTGCAGCCCTGCAGATCCAACCAGACTGCCAGCCCCCTACTAAACAGCCCCCAAGGCAGGACATGAGCAGTGGGCTCTGCAGGCAACCTCAAACCAGGGGCCCTGAAATTCTGCTGCAGAAACAGCCTAACAGCTTCCCTAGCGTGGCAGTTTCATGTGACCTGCCCTCCCTGGGTAGTCCACTACACAGCTCACAGGACCAGAGGTGCCCAGGCCATGTTCTTGACCTCAGCCAGCTCAGGGTGGAGCACACCAGGATGGATGCCCAGTCTCGTGCCTCTGTGGAGGACCAGCCCCTGTAGCTCAACTCAAGGGCTGTGGAGCAGGGGCACACAGGGGCCAGCTGGACTTATAACCCCTCTTGGCCCTGCTACCCAGCTGAAACCCCGGGGCAAATTGCCAGGAATCCTGGACTTCACTTCCAAAAACCAGCACGAGTGAACCCCTTCTGCAAGTGTCCCAGAAAGCTTCCTGGACCATAAGGGCCTCCCCTGAAACCAGCTGGAAGTAGGGGCCCTAAGCCAGCCATGTTTGAGCCTCACGTGTAGCACGGACCCCCAGTCACCAGGAACTGCATCTTTGTGGCCACATTCAAGAGGACTTAAGACCCAACTTTCCATCTTTGTCCCTGATGTAAGGACTATTGGGGGGTAGGAGGTGGCAGGACACAAGCAAGTGGAGCAGAGCATTTTAATATGGAGGCATCTATGCCTGAACCCACCAGCTCAGCCAGGCCAGATACTAGGTAGCCTAAGGCCAAGGACAGCTGAAAAGCTGCCATTGCTTTCAAAGTGTGCCTCACTGATTTCCCCACAGAGAAATGAAGACTCAAAACCTAGTTGGCTAAGTGGCCACACCTGGCTTCTCCTTATACAGCATGTCATAGAGAAGAACTCAGGCTTGAAACTGATGGGAAGATAACAGAACATCCTGTAAATGGGAGGTAGAGGGAGCCATGAAATCTGCATAGGGGGTTGAGAATAATAATAAATGTGTGATCCAAGGCTTAGGGGTGGGATGCAGAGAATGGGATACAGGCAGGATAGGGGGCCACGGATGAGCTCAGGAATGCCCACTGGCCCCACACAAGCCTGATCTCTACCTCCAGGACAAGCAGCCACAATGTGCTGGGGCCCTGAAGGACTTCTCATGGGAGTAAGAAGCAGGACAGGTCTCATCTCAGTAAGAGCCTTGAATCAACAGACACCATGTGTTACTGTGCAACCTTGCCAGGGCTAGCCAAACCCTGAAGATCCTGTGGGTGTTGGTGAGTTCTCAATTACAAATCAGCCCGACAATTTCCCTAAACTTTCACTCTCTAAATGAAGCCAAGGGTGGCAAAATATTCTTAGGGAAGAAGTTGATTGATTCTTCGCAACTCTGCCATTCTCATCCCTCCACACTGTCAGCATCCTTGCCTCCCCCTTCAGGAAAACTTACCTTGGAATGAAGCTGCAACTCTCATCTTCCCAAAAGCCACAACAACATGCACAACACCAACTGTCCAGAATCTTGGAGTGAAAGGTGGCCCACATCTTCAGGAAGAGCAGGTGTCAGGATATTGGGTACAGCAACAGACCACACATCAAGGTTCTCTGTGATAAGATCCTACCTCACCTGACATGCTGCAGTGAGATGTAAAGGATGGCCACCACAGATATGAACCTGTTTCTAGAGGAAAGGTCATCAGAAAGGGATAGGTTAAGTGGGGATAGGGGAGAAATGCCAACCATAGGGATGCAGTCTGATAGCTGATCACAGGCTGGGGCCTCTCCTGATTGAGGCTTCATTTCAGGATAGAAAATGCTCTGCCCTCATTAACAACTGCTTACTGGAGCCTACTGTGTGCTCCTATAGGCTGCTGACCAGGCCTATCCAGACCCTGGACACTGAGGAAAGACAGGGCCAGTCTTCCTGGGAAATCACACATGATGCTTCCTCTCAGGACCTCCACAAATGATTAGTGTTATTGAACTGTGCTGGGAACAGGTTACATGTGGAATAGTTTATCTCATCCCTGCATCAACCTGGATATAATTGTTGTCATCATTTTTCAGATATGGAGACCAAGGCACAGAGTGCTGATGTGACTTGCCCATGGATGCACACAGCTAGTGTGAGGGGTTGATGGGGTTTGAATCCCACACTTTGACTCCTAAGGCCCAGTTCTTCACGAGGCTCTAGAACTTCTCTTGCCGAGCTCCTGCAGCAAACACCTCTTTCAAAGCCTTCACTCCTCCCTTCTTTCAGGGCACAGATGTCTGAGCACTGTCTGGGTGCCAGCCACATGTCCCCCTGTAAGCAGGCTGAGTATCTCATTCAGTCATGGCCCTTATCACTTTGTACTGCACCTGAGCAGAGCAAGTGCTCAGTGCATATTTACTTGTTCAAATAATGAATTATCAAAAGGTTGCTCGTGGTTTTCTGATTTTTTAATTAAATGTGAGTCTTGTGTCTGGAGAGTAGCAGAGTTAAGGTTTTACCTTGGCAGAAGCTCTGATGGAACATTTCCTTGATGTGATGTGGTGACTGGTGGTGATGGAGGCAAATCCAGCCAGCTCCAAGAGCGCTGGGAGAGGCAGGAACTGAGGAGGTTCAGGCACAGTCAGGAGGGGCCTAGGGTCAGGATGACAGGACAAAAGTAGACCCAGTACCCAGAGGTTATGGTGAGGGTAGTCTACAGTGACACACAGCAGGGCAGGACAGACAAGGAACAGGTCCTGCCTCCTGAGAGAAACCCCCAACCCAGTGGCTCTCACTCTGGGAAGCATCTTAAGCAATCCTGACACCCTAGAAATTCTCATTCTCAGCAATGTTGGGGAAAGTCCCAGCAGTGGCCTGTTAGGCACCTTGCTGGGAGAATGGATGAGGCGCTTCCCTTTCTCTTGTGTCCAGAGGGTCTGAGGAAGCCAAAGACCATCTCTCTCCACATCCCACCCCTTAGGCTGCCCTCCCCTGCAAGAAGGGTCCAGGCAGTGCCCCTGTCAGGGTTCTGCAGGCCTCAAGGATGTTCTCCACGTGATCCATGGAGAGCATAGGATCGAACTGCAGGGCCAGCTCCTGGGTTGAGTGCCTAGCCCAGTGTTGGTAGTCGCAGAGGCCTATGAGGCATTTTCAGAATTCCGGTCATTTTTTACTCTCTCATTCACATGGCTATAGAGGTTATAGGAGCTTGTTTCTCCCATATAAAGTAAAATCCTGAGAAGTACGTCTAATTGTTGCAGCCCATAAATATTCCACAGAGTCTGACTCACCTAGGGTCATACAGTGGCAAGTAGAGAGCTGGGGTTCACCCTGGGGCCTGTGAACTATGCCTTTCAAACATCCAGTCTTCCAGGGTTGCATGGGGAAATGGGAGGTGCTGGGAGGAGGCCAGGCAGCCTCCAAGCCTGCCCTAAATGTGGTGGTGGCCTGGACCTACAGCAGAGTAACCTGGAGTACACCAGGGGGCAGGGCAGAGAACAGGGGGGAGGTGATGAAAACAGGTAAAGACCAGCACATGCTAAGGAAGAGCCTGTGAACTACATCAGGGGCTACTTCTTACCTTTCCTGGTTTCTTATTTTATTTTACTTTTTATGGAATGGGGATAAATAAGCAGGATACAGAACTCACAAGACACAGAAGAGAAGACAATAAAAAGTAAGTCTCTTTCCTTCTTTTATCCTTCTGTTGTTTTGATTACAAAATTTATTCCCATTTACTACAAACAATCCAAACAAAGCAAAGTGCTGAGCCTCCACTTCCTGGAGCTTCTTGAACACTGGGTATGTCCTCAGACCCTTTTTATGCCCATGAAATAAACACACATGAATGTTAATCTTTTTTACTGCACAGTGCATCACAGACATCTTCTTAGCAGGTGCCAGCAGCAGGCAGTTTCTCCACTCTCTTGAACAATTCCACAGCAATCTCCTATAGGTAACAATTAATTTAGATATTCTCCTGTTGATGGCTATTCAAGTTATTTTGATTTTTGCTGTTAAAAAACAATGCTTTGGTCACTTCTTTATTCTCCTAAGTCTTCTGTATTAAAGTCCTCTTAAAAACTATAAAAATGAAACTTAACAATGAAAAGATACATTTAAAAAGTGAACAATACATCCTGTTTCCTGTACTCACCCCCTGTCCAGCTGTCCTGAGGCCTTGATGTTAATGCTCTGGGCTCCATGGTGATACACACATATCACACACACCCATATTTAGGAAGGGAAAGGTGTTTTTTTGTTATTACATGTAAGGTGTTGAAAACTGCCATCCCCATCCTTACAACAAGAAAAAGCTGGACAAATTGAAAGTCAATGACTATTCATGACCTGTCAGAGAACAGAGCAAACAACTTCCTTGAAATATGGAGAAACAGGTGCATCCAGAGAAATATAGCAACCAAGACCTGGAGCAGAAGCTACGAAATGACAAAAACTGTTAGGAAGAGATAAAAAGTAATTTTGACAAATTGTTGCAGGCTGAGTAAGAAGCTGGAAGGCTGGACAGTAAAAAGGGGCTATGCTTTCATAGCCTTTTCCTCTAGGAACATTTTCAGGGTGAGGACAGAGAAAGATCTTCTCATAGGCCTGGCAGAGGGAGAGGAAAAGTAGCTACTATGAAACCCTCCAGACCATTCTCCCTAATAGGTCTACCTCACATGGGAAGGACTTCTCCAGAGGGCGATTCTGAAACTTTTCCAAGCTGAAGGAAAAGAACTCCACCCCACTCCAGTCCTCTCCAACCTTCCTTTCCCATGTGTGAATAAATAAGTAAATAAGTAAAGTATGTGACAGTCAATTGGAAGAGGGACTTCAAGAAAACAGATTGGAAACAGTAGGAGAGAGACTAAATCTTCTTAAGGTCTAACGCCACCCCCAAAGCACAAGCCCACAAAGGACTGAGACATACTTAGAAGCTTAGGTGTAAAGGAACATCCCTTCCCCCCCCACCCTACCCACTCACCCTATCAACACACTAATAAGCATCCAGTAATAATAACAGTGAATCACAGCCAGAAGATTTACAAGATAAATATTCCATCTAAGGACCAGAACAAAGGGAAGCAGAAGCAGGAGGAGGAGGGGGGAGGGGAAGAAGAAGATGGAGGAAGAGTAGGAGAAGGTGAAGCAGGGAGGGGGAAGAGGAGGAGAAGGATGGGGAAGAGGGAGAGGGAGAGGAGGGAGAAGATGAGGAGCAGGAGGATGAGGATGAGAAGGGAGGAAAAAGTAAGCTCACTAGAGTAATATGAAGCTCTTGTGCCTTTAGCTGCGACTAATATTAAAACAGACCAACTCTTAGCTACGACTAATATTAAAACAGACCAACTCTTAGCTAGATTAATGTAAATCCTTACACTAAAAGCCTATTTGCCTCAGTACATATTACTCTATACAATATGTCCTGCTTTCAACACAAAGTTATAAAGTTCAAGAAGAAACAAACTTTGAAGGACAAAGCTATCATCAGAACTGGACTCACAGATGTTGGAATTATCAGATAAGTATTATAAAATAAGTACGATTAATATATTAAGAGCTCTAATGAGAAAAAGTAGACAACATGTAATAACCAGTGGTAATAACAACTTACAAGAATAATTTTAAGAAAGAAATAAAAAGAAAATGCTTGAAATCAAAAGTACCGGCACAGAAATGAAGAATTCCTTTGATGGGCTCATCACAGACTCAACATGGAGGATCAGGGAACTTTATTTAAAAATACCTTGAGACAAATAAAAATGAAACTCAGCATACCAAAACTTATGGAATGCAGAGTAAGCAATACGAGAGAAATTTATATCTGTAATGCATACATTAAAAAAAGAAAGATTTCAAATCAATAATCTGATTTTATACCTTAAGAAATGAGAAAAAGAAGAAAAAACTAACTCAAAGCCAGCAGAAGGAAGGAAATAATAAAGCTTAGAGTAGAGATAAATAAAATGGAGAATACAAAAACAATTGACAAAGTCAACAAAACCAAAAGTTGGTTCTTTGAAAAGATGAACTAAATTGACAAATGTTTACCTAGATTGAAAACAAAAGAAAGACTCAAAGTACTAAAATCAGGGATGAAAGTAGGAATGTTACTACCATTTTACAAAAATAAAAAAGATTATAAAAGAATGCTATGAACATTTATATGTCAATTAATGGGATAATCTAGATGAAATGGACAAATCCTTAGAAACATACATCCAACAAAACTAAGTCAATAAAGAGACTTATGAACAATAGAATAGATCATTGAAGCCTGCAACTGGCTATTTGAAAACATCAACAAAATTGATAACACTTTAGGCAGACTCATCAAAGCAAAAAAAAGAGTGAAGACTCAAATAAATAAAATCAGAAATAAAGAAGGAAAAATAACAACTGACACCACAGAAATACAAAGGATTTTAAGAGAATAGTATGAAAAATTATATGTCAACAATTGGACAACCTAGAAGAAATGGATGAATTCCTAGAAACTTATAACCTTCCAAAACTGAATTGGGAAGAAATAGAAAATTTGAACAGGCCAGTCCTAGCAATGAAATTTAAATAATAAAAAATAAAACAAAGCAAAAATAATAAAAATAACAAAAAAAACAAAACAAAACAAAAAACCCTACAACAAAAAAAAGTCCAGGACAAGATAGCTTCACAAATGAATTCTACCAAACATTTGAAAAAGTAATACTTATTCTTCTTAAACTATTCCAAAAAATGGAAAAAGAAGGAACATTTCCAAATTTATTCTATGAGGCCAACATTACCCTGATACCAAAGCAAGATAAAGACACTAAAAAAAAAAAAACAAAAACTACAGGCCAATATCTCTGATAAACATATATGCAAAAATTCTCAGCAAAATATTAGCAAACCAAATCCAACAGTACATTAAAAAAATCATTCACCATGATCAAGTGGGATTTATTCTAGGGATGCAAAGATGGTTCAATATTTGAACAAGTCAATTAATATGATCATCACATCAATAAGAGAAAGGATAAAAACCACATGACATTTCAATAGATGCAAATATTTTCATCCTTTCAAATAGATTTCAAAATCTATTTTGGCAAAGTACAATATCCAGTCATGATAAAAACTCAACAAACTAGGCTTCGAGGGCACATATCTCAATATAATAAGGCCATATGTGGAAAACCACAGCTAACACCATACCCAATGGTGAAAAACTGACAGCTTTTCCTCTGAGATGAGGAACAAGACAAGGATGTTCACTATCACAACTTTTATTCAATATAGTACTAGAAGTCCTAGCCACAGCAATCAGACAAGGAGAAGAAATAAATGGCATCCAAATTGGTAAGAAAAAAGCAAAACTGTCACTATTTTCAGATGACATGATACTATACATAGAAAACCCTAAAGATTCCACCAAAAAACTACTAGAACTGATGGGGTGCCTGGGTGGCTTGGTCAGTTGAGCATCTGACTTTGGCTCGGATCACGATCTCGCAGTTCATGGGTTCGAGCCCCACATTGGGCTCTGTGCTGACAGCTCAGAGCTTGGAGTCTGCTTCAGATTCTGTGTCTCCCTCTCTCTTTTCCTCCCCTGCTCATGCTCTGTCTCTCTCAAAAATAAATAAAGATTAAAAAAATTTTTTTAAAAACTACTAGAACTGATAAATGAGTTCAGTAATGTTTCAGGATACAAAATCAAAGTACAGAAAACAGTTGCATTTCTATACATTAATAATGAAGTAGCAGGAAAAATTAATAAAACAATCCTATTTATAATTTCGCCCAAAATAATAAAATACATATAAGTAAACTTGACCAAGGAGGTGACAAAACTTGACTCCAAGAACTATAAAACTTGATGAAAGAAATTAAATATGACACAAACAAATGGAAAGATATTCCATGCTCATGGATTGGGAAATTAGTATTAAAATGTACATATTTCTAAATCTATCTATAGGTTTAATGCAATCTTTATCAAATACCAACAGCATTTCCCACAGAAAATGCTAGTTCTATTATTAGAACTAATAATCCTAAAATTTGTTTGGTACCAGGAAAGACCATAAATAGCTAAAGCAATCTTGAAAAAGAAGAATAAAGCTGGAGGTATGACAATCCCAGATTTCAAGGTATAGTAAGCTGTAGTAATCAAAACAGTACAGGACCAGCATAAAGTAGACACATATATCAATGGAACAGAATAGAGTACCTAGAAATAAACCCATACTTTTATGGTCAATTAATCTACAACAAAGGACACAAGAATATGCAATGGGAAAAAGACTGTCTCTTCAACAAATGGTGTTGAGAAAACCGGACAGCATCATGCAAAAGAATGAAACCAGACCACTTTCTTACACCATACACACAACTAAACTCAAAATAGATTAAAGACCTAAACGTGAGACTTGAAACTACAAAATTCTTAGGAGAAAACATAGGTAGTAATTTCTTTGACATCAGCCATAGATTCATTTTTCTAGATATGTCTCATCAGGCAAGGGAAACAAAAGGAAAATTAAACTTGAGACTACACTAAAATAAAAAACATTTGCACAGTGAAGGGAACCATCAACAAAGAAAAAGCACCTTTATTAATGGAGGAAGATGTTTGCAAATGATATACCCATTGGTTAATATCGAAAATATGTAAAGAACTGATACAACTCAACACCAAAATAACCAAATAATCCAATTAAAAAGTGGGCGGAGAACCTGAATAAACATTTTTCCAAAGAAGACATACATACAAATGGCCAACAGACACACGAAAGTATGCTCAACATCGCTCATCACAATGGAGATGCAAATTAAAACCACAATGAGATATCACCTCACACATATCAGAATACCAACATTAAAAACACAAGGAATAACAATTGTTGGCAAAGATGTAGAGAAAAAGGAATCTTCATGCATTATTGATAGGAATGCAAATTGGTGCAACCACTGTCGAAAACAGTATGGTGTTTCTTCAAAAAAATAAAAATAGGGGGCACCTGGGTGGCTCAGTAGGTTAAGCATCCAACTTTGGCTCAGGTCATGATCTCACAGTTCATGAGTTTGAGCCCTGCATCAGGCCCCACATCAGAATCCATGCTGACAGTGAAGAGCCTGCTTGGGATTCTCTCTCTCACCCTCTTTCTCCCTCTCTCTCTGCCACTCCCCTACTTGTGCTTTCTTTCTCTCTCAAAATAAATAAATAAAACTTAAAAAAAAGTAAAAATAGAATTATGGGAGGAGTTAAGTTGGCAAACTAGTAAGGGGACCCTAAGCTTGCCTCATCCCTCGAATAGAGCTAGATCAACACCAAACCATTTTGAACACCTAGTAAATTGATCTGAGGATTAACAGAACAATTTATATAATTTCAGGGAGAGAACACAGCAAGTACATGGTGCAGAGAGGTGAACTGGAGAGAAAGGAGCTGTGGTGCCACAGAGGGGAGGGAACCGTTTTCATGGAGAGGAGAAAGAGAAGGCAGGGAGAGAGCAGTGCATTAGGCTTCTGTGAGAAAGCACTCCCCTTGAAAGCAGCTAGAAAGAGTGAAAACACACACAGTGGACTGCACAAGAAAATTATTTCCCAAAACCATTGAAAGGGGGGAAATAGAGAGGGTTTCAATACTGTCAGTTTTTATAAATAGCAAAGCATAGAGTCTGAAGTTTCAGAGGTCAGCACCTGGTAGTGCTCCGGTGAGGAATCAGGATGGAGTCACAGGAGCAGGCAGTGTGGTCTGAGGAGTCCCTGTGTCACATGGAGAGAAGTGTTTCCTCTGCTTGGAGTGCGTTTGGTAGAGGTGTTATGACTTCTCCACAGACAAAAGACCCAGCAGGTGCCATCAATCTGCCATATTCATCCATTTAGGAACAAAGATGCCGGCTGAGAGCAGCATACCCTGGTGTCAGCTGTGTGTTGCAATTTACCAGAAACACTGAGACACTGCCATTGCCCAGTCACAGTGTCACTTCCTGAAACAGGCCAGCACTAGCAACAGTGCGGTAAAACCCTCCCCCAGAAGACCACTGCAGGTCCAAGCCCAGCCACAGGGGTCTCTGAAGTGTGTGGTTTTGAAATACAGCCATGCCTGAGATAAAACTCTGGAGGGAGGTACCACCTGGTAGGCAGACAGCTTGGACACAGACAGGGGAAGGCAGGGAGCTGACAGAAGTGGGAGACACAGGAGTGGTGATTGATCGCTCAGCTGTGAGGGTCTGAACTTCCCACTCCAGAGACTAGAGTGGGGTGAAGCCACTTTCACCAGTAGCCCAACACTGATGGACCTCAGTGAGCTAAACAGTACCACCAAGTGGGGAATAGAGCTGTTATACCTGTGCCTTCCAAGCACACCTCTACTAGGGCAAGTTGACCTGAGAATCAGAGCAGCAAGCCCCTCCCTGAGAAGACCAGTACAAATCCCGTCCACACTCTTTGTCTACTGACCATAGACTGCTGCAAAGTTTCAGCTCTATTTGTCTGCTTTTTTTGTTGTTTCAGTTTTTGTTGATGTTGTTGTCTTTCTTTTGTTTCTTGGATACAGAAAGAGCAAACTTGTATTTTATTATTTAATTTTTATAATTTTTTATTTTTATTTGTTTCCTTCTTTTTTTTTTTTCTATTAAGCTTCTCTTAACAAGCACACGAAAACACACCTAGGATCTAGCTTCCTTTATTTGATTTTTTTTAATTTTTAAATTTTTATTTCATTCTATTATTGTTGTTATTGTTTTTCTTCCTCCAAAATGACAAGACAGAAGAATTCACCTCAAAATAAAGAAAAGGAAGAAATGATGGCCAGGGACTTAATCAATGCAGATATAAGTAAGATGTCTGAACTAGAATTTAAAACAACGATTATAAGGATACTATCTGGGCTTGAAAAAAGCATAGAAGACACCAGAGAATCCCTTTATGCAGACATAAAAGAACTAAAATCTACTCAGGCCAAATTAAAAATGCTATAACTGAGATGCAAACACTATTGGAGGCCATAAAAACGAGGGTGGATGAGGCAGAGGAGCGAATTAGCGATATAGAAGGTAAAAGTATGGAAAATATTGAGACTGAAAAGGAGAGGCAAACAAAGGTCAGGGATCACAAAGGCAGACTTAGGGAACTCAGCAATTTATTAAAATGTAATAACATTTGTATCACAGGAGTCCCATAAGATGAAGAGAGAGAAAAGGGGGCAAAATGTTTATGTGAGCAAATTATAGCTGAAAACTTCCTTATTCTTGGAAAGGACACAGATATCAAAATCCAAAAAGCACAGAAAACTTGCATTAAATTCAACAAAAGCCAACCATCACGAAGACATATCAGAATCAAATTCACAAAATACACAGACAAGGAAAGAATTCTGAAAAAAGCAAGAGAAAAAAGTCTTTAACCTACAAGGGAAGACAGATGAGGTTCAAGGTAGATCTGTCCACAGAAACTTGGCAAGCCAGAAGGAGTGGCAGGATATATTCAACATGCTGGATGGGGGAAATATGTAGCCAAGAATTCTTTATCCAGAAAGGCTGTCATTCAAAATAGAAGGAGAGATAAAGAGTTTCCCAGACAAACAAAAACAAAAGGAGTTTGTGACAACTTAACTAGCCCACAAGAAATTTTAAGGGGGACTCTTTGAGTGGAGAAAAACAAAAAGGGACCAAAAACAACAAAGACTAAAAAGGGTCAGAAACACCAATTCTACAGGTAACAAAATAGCACTAAATCCATATCTTTCAATAATCACTCTGAATGGAAGTGGACTAAATGCTCCAATCAAAAGACATGGGGTATCAGAATGGATTAAAAAAAAAAAAACAAGATCCATCTATATGTTGCCTACAAGAGACTCATTTTAGACCTAAAGACACCTGCAGATTGAAAGTAAGGGGATGGGGAACTGTCTATCATGCTAATGGACATTAAAAAAAAACCCTGAATAGCCATACTTACATCAGATAAGTCAGATTTAAAATTTTTTAATGTTTATTTCTTTTTGAGAGAGAGAGAGAGAGAAAGCACAAGCAGGGGAGAGGCAGAGAGAGGAAAACAGCAAATCTGAAGCAGGCTCCAGGATCTGAGCTGTACACAGAGCCCAATGTGGGGCTCAAACTCAAGAACTGAGAGATTACGACCTGAGCCAAAGTTGGATGCTTAACTGACTGAGTCACCCAGGTGTCCCTAAAACAAAGACTGTAACAAGAGATGAAGAAGGATATTATATGGTAATTAAGGGACCTATCCACCAAGATCTAACAATTGTAAATATTTATGCCCCCAACTTGAAAGAACCCAAATATATAAATCAATTAATCACAAACATAAAGAAACTCATTGATAATAATACAATAACATTAGGGGGCTTTAACATCCCACTTACAACAATGGATAGATCATCTAAGCAGAAAATCAACAAGGAAACAATGACTTTCAATGTCACACTGGGCCAGACGGACTTAACAGATATATTCAGAACATTTCATCCTAAAGCAACAAAATACATATTCTTTTCAAGTGCACATAGAACATTCTCCAGAACAGATCACGTACTTGGTCACAAACCAGTCCTTAAAAAGTACAAAAAGATCGAGATCATTCCATGCGTATTTTCAGATCACAATGCTATGAAAGTTGAAGTCAACCACAAGAAAAAAAAATTGGAAACCCCTCAAATACATGGAGGTTAAAGAACTCCTACTAAGGAATGAATGGTTAACAATAAATTAAGGAAAAAAAAATACATGGAAGCAAATATTAATGAAAACAAGACAGTCCAAAACCTTTGGGATGCAGCAAAGGTGCTCCTAAGAGGTAAGTATATTGCAATTCAGGCCTATCTCAAGAAACAAGAAAGATTCCAAATATACAACCTAATCTTATACAACCTGAATGAGCTAGAAAAGGAACAGCAAATAAAGCTGAAAGCCAGCAGAAGAAGGGAAATAATAAAGATTAGAGCAGAAATAAATGATACAGAAACAAACAAAACAAATGGTAGGACAAATTAACAAAACAAAGAGCTGGTTCTTTGAAAGAATAAAATAACTGGTAACACCCTACCCAGGCTAATCAAAAAGAAAATAAAAAGAACTCAAATAGATAAAATCAAATGAAAGAGGAGATATCACAACCAACACCACAGAATACAAACAATTGAAGGAGAGTACTATGAAAAATTATATGTCAACAAACTGGGCAATCTGGAAGAAATGGACAAATTCCTAGAAACTCACAAACTACCAAAACTCAAACAGGAAGAAATAGAAAATTTAAACAGACATATAACCAGCAAAGAAATTGAATCAGTAATCAAAAATCTCCCACAAAATAGACTTCTGGGCCAAATGGCTTTCCAGGGGAAGCAGTCAGACATACATTTATACATACATACATACATACATATATTGCATCTAAATCAGCAGGAAGAAGTCAAACTTCTCAGATGATGATACTCTTTGTAGAAACTCAAAAGACTCCACCAAAAAAATTGCTAGAACTAATATACAAATTCAGCAAAGACTCAGGATATAAAATCAACATGCAGAAATCGGTTGCATTTCTGTACACAAAGCAGCAGAAAAAGAAATCAAGAAATCAACGTCATTTGCAATTGAACCAAGCACAATAAGATACCTAGGAATAAATCTAAAGAGGTAAAAGATCTCTGAAAACCATAGAAAGCTTATGAGAGAAATTGAAGAGGACACAAAAATGGAAAAGCATTCCATGCTCATAGATCAGAAGAACAAACATTTTGTCTGCTTGTTGAGGCTAAGACTTCCAGTGCTCTGTTAGATAGTAATGGTGAGAGTGGACATCCTTATCTTTTTCCTGACTGTAGTGGAAAGGCTCTTAGTTTTTCCTCACTGAGGATGATATAGCTGTGGGTCTTTCGTATATGGCCTTAATGAGGTATATTCAATGTATTCCTATGTTGTTGAGACGTTTTATCAAGAATAGATGTTGTATTTTGTCAAATGTTTTTCCTGCATCTATTGACAGGATCATATGGTTCTTATCCTTTCTTTTATTAATGTGATGTATCACATTGATAGATTTGCAAATACGGAGCCAGCCCTGCAGTCCAAGAATAAATCCCATTTGATCATGGTAAATAATTATTTTAATGTACTGTTGAATTCAATTTGCCAGTATCTTGGTGTAATATATCAATATAATGTAATATATCAAATTAATACAATGAAGGATGAGGCGATAGTGGGTTAATCACAACAAAGTTGGTGAGTAAATTTAATTTCCTGAAACAAATATAGTGTATAACTTGGAGTGAGTTGATACAATTGTCTATAGTAAACATTCTGAGAAATCCAGTTTCCTATAACAATTATCCAGGGTCTCAAGGACACAAGTTACAGACCTTAGGATCTGGATGTAGATGTAATACTCATCATTATTACCAGGGACTTCTTTGTTCTTTGTAGTAAATGATGCAGCTGGTGTATCAATTTATCGTGACAAGATGGAAAAAATATTCAAATTGACCTTTAATAGGTCCTTCACCTTATGAATTAATATGTGTAAATTTCTAGAACCAGTACCTGACTTATAATAAGTACTGTATAAGAATTTTTTTAAATAAAGTATTTAAAGGATAAGATTTTTATCCCATGCACCTTAATGATAACTAGTAAGTATTTCTCAACCTTCTTATTCTATTTCAAAGGGTTGGTTTCATGGACTAAAGTGTCTTCTTCCTCTTCCCCCCATTAATATGTTGAGGCTGTAACTCCATTTATGACTTGTATTTGGAGATAGAGCCTTTATGAGATAATTAAGGTAAAATGGGGCTGTTAGGGTGGGCTCTAATCCAATCTGACTGATGTCCTTATAAGAAGAGGAAAAGACACTAAGGTTGTGTATGCACAGAGGAAAGACATGTGAGAATACAGGGAAGAAGACAGCCATTCACAAGCCAAGGAGAGAGGCTTCAGGAAAAACCAAACCTGCCTACACCTTGACCTTGGACTTCTAGTCTTTTCCAAACTGAGAAAATAAATTGTTTAGGCCATAGGGTCTGGTATTTTATTATGGCATCCTGAACACACTGAGACAGCTGGCATTCCCAGAAGCACACAAGTTATCAATCCTTTTTTTTCTCCCTCAGGTTTTCTCTTTAAATATTACCATGACCTTTGTGTTTACAATTTTAACCAAGACAGAATCACAGTATTTGGGGCTTATAATTTTCTATTTCTTCCATATTTTAACAGCTCTAGCCAGCTTGATCATTATCTTAAGTAATAAGACTTGGTTAAGCAAGGTTTGGTTCAAAACAATTTAGATGATTTTCACCAATCCAATCTCACTCAAAAGTCTACGCCAGGTTGATTTTTTATTTATGTCATTAACAAAGTGGTTTTGGAGAGGTTTCCTCAAACTAGGCCCTGATGTGGAGCCTGCAATGAACAGACATGTCTCCTGGCTTGTTCTCTAACATGGCAGCCATAGCAGAGAGGGATAGAAGGGCCCATGAGCATGAAGAAATAACATGCACTGTCAGCTAGTCCAGCCCTGGGCACAAAGGGGTCAGGGTCTGGTTTCTTGTGGCCATGATTTCTAGGAAAGCACAACTGGGAAGCCAAGGTAAGAGTAGGACTGTTGAGCAAAAGTCAAAGAAGCATCTGCCAGAATTCAAGTATAGTCTATCAGCCAGCTTCTAGAAGATGAAAGATGGATGGAACCAGTAGGCATTATCCCAACATGGCTGTCCCATCTTGGTCAGGCACACAGTGGCCCCACTTTAAGATCTCAAGTGTGAATGGGTGGGTTTGTAATCAAGATGAATTAATAAGTACTTTTTTGTTCATTACAAAGGAGCTCACAAATCCTATTAATATTCTTCCTTAGAGATAGCACTTAGCAGCACCCTGCTGTTCCCCAGCTTCAGTACACACCACCTCTCACTTGGACAAGCCCCATCACCGGCTAGATGTTTGACCTCTTTCCTGTGTACCCCATCTACAGTGCAATTTCCACATCAATGTAACCTTCCTTAAACTCTAAATTCTCCATGTTGCATTGCTACTTCAAGGACTTTCAATGGATCCCTATTATCCCTGGAGTCAACATCAATTTTCATCATGGAACTCAGTATCACAGGCTATCCCACAGATACCTCCATGTTCCACACGTTCCAACCTGAGCTTAGCATCTTCACTTTGAACTGCTCTTTTCACTGTTCCCATGTCCTCAGTCTCACAGGGCATTCTAAACCTACTCTGTCTGTCCAACATGTTATATCCAGACAAGTTCTATCAGTTCATCTATTCTCCCTCTCAA
This sequence comes from Panthera leo, assembly GCF_018350215.1. Taxonomy (NCBI): domain Eukaryota; kingdom Metazoa; phylum Chordata; class Mammalia; order Carnivora; family Felidae; genus Panthera; species Panthera leo. The sequence goes on from NC_056686.1 coordinate 107,509,998, forward strand.
ACATTTATCTGTCACCCCATCCTCTGCCTCTGTTGGTCTTTCCAGCACTACTGTGCTACAAGACTCTGGTGTTGTTCCTAGAGCCTGGTCACAGCCTTTTTTCCACCCTTGGTTACAGACTTTTAATGGGGCTTCTTGCCTTTGGTTCTGCCTCTTTCAGTCTATCCTCTATACTTCAGCCTGGGAGATTTTCTCAACAACATCACTCCCCTGAATAGAAACTTTCAATGACTCTCCCTCACCAGCCACAGTGATTTTGAATGCACAGTTTTGGGCTAGCTGTACAAGAATCTTGGGTAACTGATTAGGACTTGAGGTGCTTCAGCCTCACCTGGGCCTCCTGGTCAGACCTTTAGGCAGAAGCCCAGATAGTTCTTGACTTAACAAATGCTCAGAAGAGCCTGTTTTTCAGACTTTCTGCATGGCCCACAAACTAAGAATAGTTTTTGTGTTTTAATTTTTTTCTTTTTTATTTGCTACTGATAATTTTTTCCAGCTTTATGGAAATACAATTGACATATTATATTGTGTAACTTTAAGAACTACAAGGTGTTAATTTGATACATTTATATATTTCAAAATGACTACCATCATAGTGTTACCCAACACCTCTATCACATCACATAATTATTACCATTTATTTTTTGTGGTGAGTTGCTCACTTTGGCAGCACATATACTAATATTGGAATGATATTTCTTGTAGTGAGAATATTTAATATCTAATCTCTTAAGCACCTTTGAGGTATATAATACAGTGTTGGTAATTATTATTAGTAATCACCATGCTGCACATTAGATCCCCAGAACTTAGTTATTTTATAACTGGAAGTTTGTACATTTTTTCCTAATATCTCCCCATTCCTCCTAACCCCCAGTCCCTGATAACCACATCATTCTACTCTTTCTCTGTATAGGAGTTCAACTTTTTTAGATTCCATGTATGAGTGATACCATATATTTATCTTTCTGTGTCTTATTTCACATAACAATGCCTTCAAGTCTTATCCATATTGTCATAAATGGCAAGATTTCTTTCTTTCTTATGGCTGAATAATATCCCATTGTACATATACCACCTCTTTATCCATTCATTTGTTAACAGACACTTAGGTTGTTTCTGTGTCTTGGCTATTGTGAATAATACTGTAATGTGCATGTGGTACAGATATCTCTTTGAGGTTGGTTATCTTTTCATTTATTTGGATATGTATGCAAAAGTGGATCAATGGTAGTTCTATTTAAAATAATTTTGGGGGGTGCCTGGGTGGCTCAGTTGGTTAAGCGTCTGACTTCAGCTCAGGTCATGATCTCATGGTTCGTGAGTTCAAGTCCCGTGTCAGGCTCTGTGCTGACAGCTCAGAGCCTGGAGCCTGCTTCAGATTTTGTGTCTCCCTCTCTCTCTGGCCCTCCTCTACTCATGCTCTGTCTCTCTCTGTCTCTCAAAAATAAATAAACGTTAAAATAATTTTTTAATGTTTATTTATTTTTGAGAGACAGAGAGAGTACAAGCAGGGAAGGAGCAGAGAAAGAGGAAGATATAGAATCCGAGGCAGGCTCCAGGCTCCGAGATCCCAGCACAGAGCCTGATGTGGGACTCAAACTCATGAGCTGTGAGATGATGACCTGAGCCACCCAGGCGCCCCTGGTGGTTGTATTTTTAATTTTTTGAGAAGGCTCCATACTGTTTTCCATAGTGGCTATACCAGTTTGCATTCCCACCATTAGTGCACAAGAGTTCCCTTTTCTCCATGTCTTCACCAACACTTGTTAACTGTTTTTTTTTTTTTAATTATAGCTAACAGGTGGTATCTCATTGTAGTTTTGATTTGTATTTCCTTGAAGGTTATTGATGTTGAGCATGTTTTTGTTTACCTGTTGGCCATTTGAATATCTTCTTTGGAAAAAATGTCTATTTAGGTTGTTTGCCCTTTTTAAAATTGGGTTATTTGTGGGTTTTTTTTTCAATTGAGTTATGTATGAGTCTATATATTTTATAAATATTTTCTCCCATTACATAGGTTGCCTTTTCATTTCATTGTTTCTTTTGCCATACAGAAAATTTTTAGTTTAATGTAGTCTCACTTATTAATTTTTGCTTTTGGGGCTGGTGCTTTTGGTGTCATATCCAAAAAATTATTGCCAACACTAATATTGATAAGCTTTTTCTCTATGTTTTTTTCCTAAGAGTTTTATGGTTTCATGTCCTACATTTAAGCTTTGAACTCATTTATTTTTTTTTATTTTTGTGAGTGGTGTAAGGTAGTGATCCATTCTTCTGCATGTGGTTATCCAGTTTTCCCAAAACTGTTCACTGAAGAGATGAACATTTCCCCACTGAGTATTCTTGGCTTGTCAAACATTAGTTGACTGTAAATGCAAGTCTTTATTTCTGGGCTTTGATTCTGTTCTATTGGTCTTTGTGTCTATTTTTATGCCAGAACTATATTGTTTTGTTTTCTATAGCTTTTTAGTATAGTTTGAAATCATGAAGTGTGATGTCTTCAGATTTTTTCTTCTTTGTTAGGATTCTTTTGACTATTTGGGGATTTTGTGCTTCCTATACAAATTTTAAGATTATTTTTTGTCTATTTCAACGAGAAATATCTTTGGAATTTTGATAGTAATTGCATTGAATCTGTGGAGGGCTTTGAGTAGTATGGACATTTTAATTACAGTAATTCTCTGAATCATGAATATAGGATATCTTTCCATTTGTTCATGTCTACTTCAATTTCTTTCATTTGTGGTTTTTTTGTTGTTTTTTTAATGTTTATTTAGTTTTGAGAGACAGAGCATGAACAGAGGAGGGGAAAAGAGAGAAAGGAAGACACAGAATCTGAAGCAGGCTCCAGGCTCTGACTTGTCAGCACAGAGCCCAGCGTGGGGCTCGAACCCACAAACCTGAGATCATGACCTGAGCTGAAGTTGAATGCTTGACTGACTGAGCCACATAGGCACCCCTCATCAGTGTTTTATAGTTTTCAGTGTACATATCTCTTACCTCCTTGGTTAAATTTATTCCTAAGTATTTTTATGCTTTTGATACTGTTGTGAATGAAATTGTTTTATTTCTTTTTCAAATGTTTCAACATTATTACACATGAATACAACTTATTTTTTTGCAACTTATTTTTGTATGTTGATTTATACCCTGTAACTTTACTGAATTCATTGATTAGTTCTAACAATTTTTGGTGGAATATTATGATTTTTTATATATGAGGTCATATCATCAGCAAAAAAAGGAGACGATTTATTTCTTCCTTTCTGATTTGTAGGTCTTTTATTTCTTTTTCTTGTCTGATTTCGCTGCAAGATTTCCAGTATTATGTTGAATAAAAGTGGTGAGGTGGACCTCCTTGTCTTTTTCCTGATCTTAGAGGAAAGGCTTTCAATTTTTCACTGTTGAGTATGATGTTAGCTGAGGGTTTGTCACATGTGGCCTTCATTACGTTGAGGTATGTTCTTTCTATACACAGCTTTGTGTATTTTCACAAAAGGATGTTGAATTTTGTCAATTTTTTTTTGCATCTACTGAGGTAATTATATAATTTTTATCCTTCATGGTATTAATTTGATATATTACATCTGTTTATTTGTATATGTTAAAACATATTTACATCCCAGAGATAAATCTCACTTGATCACGGTGGGCCGTTTTCTCAAATTATGTTGAAAAATTTTACATCTATATTCATAAAGGAAATTGACCTGTAATGTTCCTTTATTGTAGATCCCTTATCTGGCTTTGGTATTAGAGTAATGGTGGCCTTGTAAGTGGCTTTGGGAGTGTTACCTCTTCTTGAATTTTTTTTTGGAAGAGCTTGAGAAGAGTTTGTTGTTAGTTTTTCTTCAAATATTTGGTGGGATTCACCAGTGAAACCATTTTGTTCTGGGCTTATACTAGAGTTTAATAGTTAACACAACACCACATCACAGTATTAGAGTATTCTGAATCTGCTTGAGTATGCTTGTCTTCAACAATGTGTTTTATATTTTCATGTAAATAATTAATATCATGTTGTTTTAGCTTGAAAAACTCTTTTCAGCATTTCTTGTAGGACAGATCTAGTTGTGATTAACTCTTTCAGTTTTTGTTTGTTAGGAAAAGTCTTTCTCTAACCTTCATTTCTGAAGGACAACTTTTGTGGGTAATGTATTCTTGATTGGCAGTTTCTTTCTTGCCACATTGTTAATATGTCATCCCAATATCTTCTAGCATGCAAGATTTTTGCTGAAAACTCCATTAGTAGCCTTATGGAATTCCCTTATATGAAAAAATTGTTTTTTCTTGCTGCTTTTAAAATTCTGTCTTTCATTTTAGACAGTGTGATTATGATGTGTCCTAGAGAAGATTATTTTGGATTGAAATTTTGGGGGTGACCTATTAGCTTATCCAAATCTCTCCCCAGGTATGGAAATATCTCAGGCTTTATTTCCACCCCCTTTTTCCTCTCTTCTCTCTCTGGAACTCCAACGATAATTACATTATTTATCTTGATGGTATCCCACTAGTCATGTAGGCTTTCTTCATCCCTTTTCATTCTTCTTTTTCTTTTTGCCCCTCTTATTGGATAATTTCAACTGATCTTACCTTCTAGCTTTCTAATCACATCTTCTGTTTGGTTTAATTGCTGTTGAATCTCTATATTGAATTCTTCAATCACTGTATTCTTCATATCCAAAGTTTTGGTTTGGTTCTTTTTTATGTCTTCTATTTCTTTGTTAATCTTCTCATTTTGTTCTCATAGTGTTTCCCTGATGTCATTGAATCATTTATCTATATCACTTGTAGCTCTCTGCGCATCTTTAGAAATTTTATTTTGAATTTCTGGATCTCCATTTCTTTGGTGACAGTTATAGGAGGTTTACTGTATTGCTTTGGTGGAGTCATGTTTCCCTGATTCTTCATTACCCCTGTAGATTTGCAAAGTATCTGTACATTTGAGGAAATAGTCTCCTCTTCCAAACTTTATGAAATGACTCTGGTAAGGGAAGACTTTCACCTGCAGGTGGGGGCATGTTGGAATATACTGTACCCCTGGGTCTAGTGGTGCAGGGTGCCAAGTGTGGGGGCATATGATGGCATAGGTCCAAAGGTGCGTGATGTCTCTTCAGCTAAGGCTACTGGAGTCCACATCATTGATAACCATGTGGTTTTGGTGAGCACTGCAGGAAGTGTTTCAGGGTTTTTGGGTCCTTAGTATACCTCCAGTTCCAGTGAGCAGGCAACAATGGTGGCTGGAGACTTGGCTGCAGGGATTACCTGTAGGTGCCTAGGTGCAAGGTGCAGAAACACACCTAGTAATGGGGGCAAATGAAAGAAAAAAGGGCCGGAGCCAAGTATAGGCTCACTGGCAGTTGTAGTTGCCCAGGTTGTCAGCATGCTCTCCCTGGCTGCTCAATGTATACAGTAATAGAGGCTGGTGATGGAAGTTGGGCTGTAGACATGCAGGCACATAGCTAGAGGGGTTAGCCCTGAGCACAAGCATACAGAGGAGGATGGTCAGCTGTGGGTGTTTAGGCTGGTGTCTTGCGCTGTGCAGCCACAATGTCCTGGTCTGTCTGCCATTGCAGTTCTTAGGTTCTAAAGGTAGGGGGTGGAGAAAGTAAGGAGGGACTCAAGTGTCAACAGACATAAATACCTGTTGTGCAAAAGCTGGTGAAGTCTGCAGAGGGCCCAGGGTGGTTTTGCTGACTGTTTGTTTTTTCAGTGACAAAATCTGCTGGGTTTGTTTGCACAGCAGGTCACTGTGAACTACAAGTGCTCCTTCATCATGGCTACTATTGGTAGCCCTTTCTTTTCTTCCTTGTTCCTAGCTATTGATAGCCTCTGCATTTTTTCCCTTGTTCTTAGCCATTCCCATACATCTCAGCTTTGCCAATCTGAGCTGCATAAAACCAAAGCAAGAACTTTGTGTGGTTCTCCAAAAGGCTGGGAATGCTGGTGCTCACTCTACCCTTTCTGGTGAGAAGAGTTCTTTCTAGTGAAGAAATTCTCCCTTGGTACTGAGCAATGCTTACTTTGGGAATGGGATGATGCAGGCAAACTGAAGCTGTTTTCCTTCTCTTCTTTTGCAGTTCTTCTCAGGCTTTTATCCCACTCTGTTGCTAAAGTTTCTTAAGTGGACTCCAGAGATCTTCTAGAGCTGTTTATGCTGTGGATATCTGTCTAATTGTTGATCTTCATGGGAGACCAGAAGCTGAATGTCACTCATGTCACTTGGTCTTTATGTTTTTAAATGGTTGATCTTGTGGTTTTAAATTGTTAATCTTCATTCATGGGAGGATAGAAGATGAATGTCACTTATGTTACTTGGTCTTTATGTTTTTTAAATGGTTGACAAAATACAAAGAATCCTTTCATGATATGTGAAATTATATAAAATTCAAATTTAAGATCCATAATAAATTTTCTTTAAAGAATTTTTTTATTTGTAATTTAACTTTATTTTTTATTTTTTAAAATTTACATCCAAATTAGTTAGTATACAGTCAAGCAATGATTTCAGGAGTAAATTCCTTAATGCCCCTTACCCATTTAGCCCATTCCCCCTCCCACAACCCCTCCAGAAACCCTCAGTTTTTTCTCCATATTTATGAGTCTCTTTTGTTTTGTCCCCCTCCCTGTTTTTATATTGTTGTTTCCCTTCCCTTATGTTCATCTGTTTTGTCTCTTAAAGTCTTCATATAAGTGAAGTCATATGATTTTTGTCTTTCTCTGACTGACTAATTTCACTTAGCATAATACCCTCTAGTTCCATCCACGTAGTTGCAAATGGCAAGATTTCATTCTTTTTGATTGCTGAGTAATACTCCATTGTGTATATATATATATACACACACACATATATATACCACATTTTCTTTATCCATTCATCCATTGATGGGCATTTGGGCTCTTTCCATACTGTGGCTATTGTCGATAGTGCTGCTTTAAACATGGGGGTGCATGTGTCCCTTCAAAACAGCACACCTGTATCCCCTGTATAAATGCCTAGTAGTGCAATTGCTGGGTTGTAGGATAGTTCTATTTTTAGTTTTTTGAGAAACCTCCATACTGTTTTCCAGAGTGGCTGCACCAGCTTGCATTCCCACCAACAATGCAAAAGAGATCCTCTTTCTCTGCATCCTCAGCAACATCTGTTGTTGCCTGAGTTGTTCATGTTAGCCATTCTGACAGGTGTAAGGTGGTATCTCATTGTGGTTTTGATTTGTATTTCCCTGATAATGAGTGATGTTGAGCATTTTTTCATGTGTCCGTTGGCCATCTGGATGTCTTCTTTGGAGAAGTGTCTATTCATGTCTTTTGCACATTTCATCACTGGATTATTTGTTTTTTGGGTGTTGAGTTTGATAAGTTCTTTGTAGATTTTGGATACTAACCCTTTATCTGATATGTCATTTGCAAAATTTTCTCCCATTCTGTCAGTTGTCTTTTAGTTTTGCTGATTGTTTCCTTCATTGTAAAGAAGCTTTTTATTTTGATGAGGTCCCAATAGTTCATTTTTTCTTTTGTTTCCCTTGCCTCTGGAGATCTGTTGAGTAAGAAATTGCTGCGGGCAAGATCAAAGTGGCTTTTGCCTGCTTTCTCCTTGAAGATTTTGATGGCTTCCTGTCTTACATTGAGGTCTTTCATCCACTTTGAGTTTATTTTTGTGTATGGTGTAAGAAAGTGGTCCAGGTTCATTCTTCTGCATGTCACTGTCCAGTTTTCCCAGTACCATTTGCTGAAAGACTGCCTTTATTCCATTGGATATTCTTTCCTGCTTTATAAAAGATTAGTTGCCTATATGTTTGTGAGTCCATTTCTGGGTTCTCTATTCTATTCCATTGATCTGAGTGTCTGTTCTTGTGCCAGTACCATACTGTCTTGATGATTACAGCATTGTAGTATAGCTTGAAGTCTGGGATTGTGATGTCTCCTGCTTTGGTTTTCTTTCTCAAGATTGCTTTGGCTATTCGGGGTCTTTTCTGGTTCCATACAAATTTTAGGATTATTTGTTCTAGCTCTGTGAAGAATGCTGATGTTACTTTGATAGAGATTGTGTTGAATATGTAGATTGCTTTGGGTAGTATAGACATTTTAACAATATTTGTTCTTCCTATCCAGGAGCATGGAATCTTTTTCCATTTCTTTGTGTCTTCTTCAATTTCTTTCATAAGTTTTCCATAGTTTTCAGTGTGTAGATTTTTCACCTCTTTGGTTAGATTTATTCCTAGGTATTTTATGGTTTTTGGTGCAACTGTAAATGGGATCGATTCTTTGATTTCTCTTTCTGTCGCTTCATTGTTGGTGTATAGGAATGCAACCGATTTCTGTGCATTGATTTTATATCCTGCAACTTTGCTCAATTCATGAATCAGTTCTAGCAGTTTTTTGGTGGAATCTTTTGAGTTTTCCATATAGAGTATCATGTCATCTGCAAAGAGGGAAAGTTTGACCTCCTCTTGGCCAATTTGGATGCCTTTTATTTCTTTATGTTGTCTGATTGCAGAGGCTAAGACTTCCAATACTATGTTGAATAACAGTGCCAAGAGTGGACATCCCTGTCTTGTTCCTGACCTTGGGGGGAAAGCTCTCAGTTTTTCCCCATTGAGGATGATATTAGCGTTGGGTCGCTGGTATTTGGCTTTTATCATCTCGAGGTATGATCCTTCTATCTCTACTTTCTTGAGGGTTTTTATCAAGAAAGGATGCTGTATTTTGTCAAATGTCTCTGCATCTATTGAGAGGATCATATGGTTCTTGTCCTTTCTTTTATTGATGTGATGAATCACGTTAATTGTTTTGCGGATATTGAACAAGCCCTGCATCCCAGATGTAAATCCCACTTGGTCGTGGTGAATAATTTTTTAATGTATTGTTGGATCCAGTTGGCTAATGTCTTGTTGAAGATTTTTGCATCCATGTTCATCAGGGAAATTGGTCTATAGTTCTCCTTTTTAGTGGGGTCTCTGTCTGGTTTTGGAATCAGGGTAATGGTGGCTTCATAAAAAAGTTTGGAAGTGTTCCTTCATTTCTATTTTTTTGAACAGTTTCAAGAGACTAGGTGTTAACTCTTCCTTAAATGTTTGGTAGAATTCCCCTGGAAAGCCATCTGGCCCTGGACTCTTGTTTTTTGGCAGATTTTTGATTACTAATTCGATTTCCTTACTGGTTATGGGTCTGTTCAAATTTTCTATTTCTTCCTGTTTCAGTTTTGGTAGTTTATATGTTTTTAGGAATTTGTCCATTTCTTCCAGATTGCCATTTCATTGGCATATAATTGCTCATAATATTCTCTTATTATTGTTTTTATTTCTGTTCTGTTGGTTGTGATTTCTCCTCTTTCATTCTTGATTTTACTTATTTGGGTCCTTTCCTTTTTCTTCTTGATCAAACTGGCTAGTGGTTTATCAATTTCGTTAATTCTTTCAAAGAACCAGCTTCTGGTTTCATTGAGCTGTTCTACTGTTTTTGTTTTTTTGTTTTGTTTGTTTTTTTTTTTTTTTTGGTTTTGATAGCATTAATTTCTGCTCTAATCTTTATTATTTCCTGTCTTCTGCTGGTTTTGGGTTTTATTTGCTGCTCTTTTTCCAGTTCCTTAAGGCGTAATGTTAGGTTGTGTATCTGAGATCTTTCTTCCTTCTTTAGGAAGGCCTGGATTGCTATATATTTTCCTCTTATGACCACCTTTGCTGTGTCCCAGAGGTTTTGGGTTGTGGTGTTATGATTTTCATTGACTTCCATATACTTTTTAATTTCTTCTTTAACTGCTTGGTTAGCCCATTCATTCTTTAGTAGGATGTTCTTCAGTCTCCAAATTTTTTCTTGTGGTTGATTTCGAGTTTCATAGCATTGTGGTCTGAAAATATGCACAGTATGATCTCAATCTTTTTGTACTTACTTAGGGCTGGTTTGTGTGCCAGTATATGGTCTATTCTGGAGAATGTTCCATGTGCACTGGAGAAGAATGTATATTCTGCTGATTTAGGGTGAAATATTCTGAATATATCTGTTAAGTCCATCTGGTCCAACATGCCATTCAAAGCCATTGTTTCCTTGTTGATTTTTTGATTAGATGATCTGTCCATTGCTGTGAGTGGGGTGTTGAAGTCTCCTACTATTATGGTATTACTATCAATGAGTTTCTTTATGTTTGTGATCAATTGATTTATATATTTGGGTGCTCCACATTTGGTGCATAAATGTTTACAACTGTTAGGTCTTCTTGGTCTATAGACCCCTTGATTATGATATAATGCCCTTCTGCATCTCTTGATACAGTCTTTATTTTAAAGTCTAGATTGTCTGATGTAAGTATGGCTACTCCGGCTTTCTTTTGTTGACCATTAGCATGATAGATGGTTCTCCATCCCCTTATTTTCAATCTGTAGGTGTCTTTAGGTCTAAAGTGGGTCTCTTGTAAACAGCATATAGATGGGTCTTGTTTTCTTATCCATTCTGTTACCCTATGTCTTTTGATTGGAGCATTGAGTCCATTGACATTTAGAGTGAGGCTGAAAGATATGCATTTATTGCCATTATGATGCTTGTAGAGTTGGAGTTTCTGGTGGTGTGCTCTGGTCCTTTCTAATCAATTCAAACCTGAGTTCCTTGAGTACAGCTATCAGAAGCACAACTAGGAGACACCTGCTAGGTGTCCCAGGGAGGGTTCCTTGGACATTACTCACACATCTTTTTCTCCAATCCATGAGGTGGGAATGAATTTCACTAGCCTTTTAGGAGCCCCAGGATACCCTAAGAGGTCTCTGCCAATTCCTGAATAATCAGGCTGCTAGAAAATAAGGGTGACAGCGTGACAAGGAAGTAGACATAGAAAGTAATTCATCCCATAGTTATTATTTGTCCTTCCACACAAGTTCCTTGAGCTTTGGGGGTACAGCACAAACTCGATTAATTAAAAGTTGATCACTAACACTACTAGAAAAGGGGTCACGATCTAGGGGAAAATGGTTAAAGTCAGACAGAAACAAAATGGAAAAGAGCTGGTACTGAAAGAGGGCAGAGAACTCCTAACAGTTCTGAGGTAGGGGCTTCCAAGCTGGAATTGCAAAAGTAAAAGACTTCACGATTCACAGTCAACTTGAAGCCACAGAGCAGGGCCAGCCTTCTCCAATTTCTTCCACCACCCATGCTTGGTTTGAACTTGACAGTAAAAGTTGAAAAGACTAAGGATCTGTGTTTTCATGGAAACTCTGGTCTAAAACTACAACCACCTCACATATTGAGCACCAGCCATCTGTCTGGACCAGAGCATGTGTTTGCCCTCTCTTAACAACACCTCTGCAAAGTAGCTATGCTTATCTCCATTTTGAGCCCAAAGAGATTGGGTGACCCAGGTCAGAGATATGCCTTAACACCTGAACCTTCCTCCAGCCAAGGAATACACCAGCTGGTCAGCAAACAACACAGTTCTGCCCCTGCTTGGTACCACAGGAATCAGGTAAAAGCCTGGACCCAACCATGCCTGATTTTAGGTAACCCAGAAGAAAAGGTCCTTACACCATCTGGGATGTCATTTGTCCCTTCATGGTTGTAAGCCAGCAGACAGTGCACAGAAAGTAAAGCCATAGGAAGCCGGGGCCACAGGCAGGCCCTGCTGGACAACAGGCTCACAGCGACAATCAAGCCACAGTTACTATTGAGAGAATTCTTCAAGCCATGGAGTCAGCAGTAAATATCTGTTTACTGCCATTTATACTCCTTAGTAGTCACCTTCAATCATATAAGCCTGTTTACTTAAATAGGGTTGTAAAGTAAAGGCAAATATACTCTATTAGTAAGGAGGTATTAACCACCTAATTGTCATGTTGGCCTATGATGTATGTCCCAACATCTGGGCTGCACAGGAGGGTGCTTGACTCAGCAAGAGGTAACACAGCAGGCAGCTGGGTCTGTGCCAGGCCTTGTAGAATACTTACACCTGCCCCACACCCCCATGGGCTGGTATTCTAGCAGCTATTTTTTTTTTTAAACTTTATTGAGATATTATTTATATACCATAAAAGTTACCCTTTTAAAGTAGACAATTCCATGCTTTTTTAGCATATTCACAGAAATGTGCAGCCTTCACATAGTTCTGATTTTAGAACATTTTTGTCCTTTCTTTTAAAAACCCTATATTTATTAGTAATCACTTAACACCCTCTCTTCTCACCAGCCCCTGGAAACCATCAATCTATATTCTCTCTTTACAGGTTTTCCTATTCTAGACATTTCATGTAAATAGAATCATAGAGTATATGGTCTTTTGTGACTAGCTTCCATTAGGTAGCATAATGTTTTCAGATTCACCCATGGTGTCACATGTATCAGTATTTCATTCTTTTTTATGACTGAATAATATTCTATTCTGTAGTCATACCACATTTTATTCATCCACTCATAAGCTGATGGACATCTGAGTAGCTTTCACTTATTGACTACTATGAATAATGTTGCTATGAATATTCATGGATAAGTTTTTTTTGGATGTATGTTTTCATTTTTTTAAGATATGTACCTAGGAATGGAATTACTAGATCATATAGTAACTCTATGTTTAACATTTTGAGGAACTGCCAAACTGTTTATCAAAACAGCTGCACCTTCATACATTCTCACTAGTGATGCATGTAGGTTCCAATTTCTCCACATCCTTGCCAACACTTTTTATTATAGCCATTCTAGTGGGTATAAAATGATATTTCATTATAATTTTGATTTGGACTTTCCTGACAGCTAATGATATTGAGCATATTTTCATGTGCTTATTAATCACTTGGAGAGATGTATATTAAAATCTTTTCCCTGGGGCGCCTGGGTGGCTCAGTCTGTTGAGCATCCGACTTTGGTTCATGTCATGATCTCACAGCTCGTGAGTTCGATCCCCACATTGGGCTCTGTGCTGACAGCTCAGAGCCTGGAGCCTGCTTCAGATTCTGTGTCTCCCTCTCTCTCTGCCCCTAACCCACTCATATTCTGTCTCTGTCTCTCTCAAAAATAAACATTACCAAAAAAAAATGTTTAAAGATTTTCCCTTTTTAAACTTGGATTTTGTCTTTTTATTGTCATTGTAGTTCTTTATATACTTTGGATACAAGACTTTTATCAGATATACATTTTGCAAATATTTACTCTCATACTGCATGTTGTCTTTTCACTTTTTTGATACTGTCCTTTGAAGTACGAGTTTTTCATTTTGATGACATCCAACTTATCTATTTTTTTCTTTTATTGTTACGCTTTCATTTTCATATATAAGAAACCATTGCCTAACCCAAGTTCATAAAGATATACTTCTATGCTTTCTTCTAAGAGTTTAATACTTTTATGCACTTATGCCTATCATCCATTTAGAGTTAACTTTTATATATGACATGAGGTAGGGATCCAACTTCATTCTTTTCCACATGAATATCCAGTTATCACAGTACCATTTAGTGAAAAGATTTTCTCCCATTGAATTATCTTGGCATGCTTGCTAAAAACCAATTGACCATAAATTAAGAGTTTGTTTCTGGCTTCTATTTGATTCCATTTATCTATAGATCTCAACTTATACCAGTACCATGTTGTCTCAATTACCATAGGTTTGTAGTAGTTTTAGAATCAGGCAATGTGAAGCCTCCAAATTTGTTATTCTCTTTCAAGGTGATTTTGGCTATTCTGGGCCCCTGAATTTCCATATAAACTTTAAGATCAGCTTGTCAGTTTCTGACAAAAAGAAAAAAGAAAGAGAGTTAGCTAAGATTTCAACAGGGATTGTGTTGAATCTATGGATCATTTGGGGGAGTATGGCCATCTTTACCATATTAAGTGTATTAATTCATAAACGTGGGTGTCTTTCCATTTATTTAGGTCTGTGATTGTTTTCAACAATGTTTTGTAGTTGTGAATGCACAAGTCTTACACTTCTTTTTGTTAAATTTATTTCTGAGTGTTTTCTTCTTGATTCTAGACAGCTAATTTTTAAGAAAGGAAGCAAAGATAAAATTATTTTCCAAAATCTAAAATACAAACGATAGAGAAGACGGGAGGAGATTCATTTCTACTATCATCAATGGAGTTTCATGATGCTGGCCAACCATAGGCTGGATTCTGAAATCCAGGTTGTCTGTGCCACCATCCTGCCTTCACTACTCAACTATTTTTCAGGAAATGGGGGGTCAGTTACCTGTGTCCTCCACCATATAGTTCATCATCTTATCCTCAAACCCAGAGATGCACTCAATGACATGAATAATTTGATTTTTTTAAAGAACATTTTAATTCCATTCCTTCATCATCTGGTGTATACTAAGTAACTTGAATGTGGCAGGAGCTGATGGCCGATCAAGTAACTTCTAGATAGTCCCTGCTTTCAGTGGGTGGAGGCCCATTGGGAAGACCACCACACAGACAGTGATATCCAGGGAGGAAAGTGATTTGATGGAGGAGTGCACAGAGGAATCCTGGACCCCCAAAGATCATGGTCAGTTATACTCTTTAGGAGAAGTTTCCAGGAGGCCCCAACCTGCATCTTTAAGGATAAGGATAACAGCTGAATGCAGGGCTATGGATTGAAGGTCATGAGCTGAAGTGTGGAGATGGGCAGGCATGGCAGGTTGGGTTAAGGAGACACAGGAGCTCAGTGCAGAGGAGATGAGGACCTGGGGACAAAGGCAGACAGTAAGGTGGGAGGGCCCCATTTTCTCTGCCTCTGTAGAGAATCTCCTTCCTGTTTTCTTGAGGGGTTGGTGCCCACATGTTCCCTGAAACCTCCCCTTGAGGCAGAAGGGACTGTTCAGTGTAAAGAACTGATAAAGCTCCCAGAAGATAGATTTTTTAAAGAGAATTTTATTTATTTAGTACTATTTAAAAGATACCAAAACATATAAATACTGCACAGTGGATACCTGTGTGCCTACCACTAGCCTACAAAATAAAACATCATTCTCATATGCCTCTCCCCAGTTGCTTACACCTCCCTCCCTCCAGAGTAACTACTATCCTGAATTTGGTATGTATTGTTAGCACCATGCATCCCTTCATACTTTTACTCAATATAGATTAATTCTTAAACTATATACTGTCCTTGTAACTTGCAGTTTTTATATTTTGCATATAGAGTATCATTCTGTAGAAATTCCTGTGCAACTTGCTCTTCTCACTCAGCTTTAAGTCCCTGACATATATCCATAGTTAGGTGCACTTCTGGTTCATGTACTTCCCCTATGTAATATCCCATTTTTATTATCCCAATTTATTCTCTTGTTGCTCATCCTGTCATTTACTCATGATCTTTTTGTTCTTTCAAGTGCTGCAGTGACTAACTTGGTATTTCCTGATGCACAGACAGCTCTTCCTCCAGAAAAGAGGCTTTCAAACAGTTTTTTGCTGTGGTTCACAGAGGAAAATTGGTTTTATGTTGTAACTCAGTACACATATGTTTATTAGAATTCTATGAAATAATACTTGCTCTAACTACCTTCAGTGCACTGCTGATATTTTCAATTCTACAGCATTTTTGGATGCTGGCCTTGGCCTTTTAAACTAGGTTCATGGCTCACAATGGTTCCCACCAACCAGTGAAATTCCTTATTCTTACCTTTCTATTCATTTGACTGGGATTACTGAGTGTGAGGAGTGCATCCCCCAAATTGACTCCATCTGCCAAACTGCCCTCGTCTTAGCAATGATGGATCCTGCCTCCAACAGCAAACAGGACTTCCCATATTGTCAGAAACTTTTGTTTGGGGCCATCTGGTGGGTATAAAATATTTCATTGTCATTTTGCTTGGCATTTCTCTGTGACTAATGAGACAAACCATTTTTCATGTTATTCTGGGTTGTCCACACTTCCTTTTCTGTGAAATGTCTTTTTATGTCTCTTACCCATTTTTCTATATTTCTCTTACTGGTTTGCGCAACTTCATTATGCATTCTGTACACTAATCTACTATTTTCTCCCTGTTTGTGGACTGTCTTTTGGTTTTTGTTGCCTTTTTTAGGTTTTCTTCTTAAAAAATTTTTAAATGTTTATTTATTTTTGAGAGAGAGAGAGCAGGGGAGGGGCAGAGAGAGAGAAATCAAGACACAGAAGCAGGCTTCAGGCCATGAGCTCTCAGCACAGAGCTTGGCTCATGAGCCATGAAATCATGACCTGAGCCGAAGTCAGACAGTTAACCAAGTCACCCAGGTGCCCCTGGTTGCTGTTTTTTATGATGTTGTCAAATTCCTATATGATTTGCATTTTTGTGTCTTGTTTATGAAATCCTTACAGCAAACTCATAGCCTCCTCCAGATTTTTCTAACAGTTTTAAATGTTTTATTTTCATATGTAGATCTTTAGCCCATTGGTAGTTTATTTTTGTTTGTGGTTTAAAACAAAGATCCAATTTTATTTTATTTTCCATGCGGATAACAAATTGCTCTTGCAAATTGATCTCTCAGCCCACCCTTTGCCCACTGATCTGCAACCTCTCTTACAAACCAAATTTCCACCCATGGGAGGGTCTGCTGCTGAGTGCTCTATTCCACCACATGGTCAGTTTGTATTTCTCTGTACCAATACCATCGTGTTGTAATTATTAAATTATTACAGCTTTACTATAACATCTTGACTATCTGTTGGGCAATACCTCAAGTCTGTTTCTTGTTTTGTATTTTCTCCTTGGAAATTATAAGGAGGTTGTCTTAAAAGAAATAAATAAAAATTGGCAAAAACAAACAAACCTGGGTTTGGGGCCCATGGCAAATTATGTTGAACATCATCCCTGGAGAAGTCTTCTCTCTAAGCCTCTTTAATGTATGACCTTGTCTGTGAGCAGGCCAGGTAGAGGAAGGAGGAAGGGACTCTGTGACTGAAACTGAAAGCCTCAAAGCCTGAGGTAAAAAGGAACATGGTGTCTACAGGAGAGGCAACACTACCTCTGACAGCTGTAGCACCAGGGCCTCTGGGTCACCCAATGCCTAAGTTTCACCTGACTCTGTTCTCAGCCTGGAAGCAGTGGAGTGATCATTCCCCTTCCCCAGGCCTCTACTGTACCCTGACAAGAATCTCTTCATAATTCTAAAAGTCTGGAGCTGCAGCAGTGGCTGAGGTCTTATGACTCCCTCCACCACCAACCACCTCCTCCAGGCTGAGAGCATTCTTGGAGGGTCAAGTCCTCCTTCCTGAAGACCCTCTGCAGGTGCCTATCCCACAATAAGGCAACCAGCCTCTGTCATAGCACTCAAGGATATAGGGTGCTCAGACCCAGGAAGGGGTCCCAATACTTCTGGACCCTCAGGTCCAGTGTCCAGGTCCTTGGCCTCATGGCCAAGGGCAGCCATACTCCTGTTGGAGCAGCCTTCTACTGTGTCTGACCAAAGTGTCTACAGAGAAAAATGGAAATTCAAGGCTTGCCCAGGCCACAGTGTGATGGTTTCCTGCCAAGGCCACTACTGTCTATAGAGTTGAAGACCTTCCCACTTCCTCTGACTCAGGCCCTGGCTGCTGCACCAGCTCTATCCACTTTATGGTATAGAGAGAACCATTGAGGATGAAAGGTCTTACTGTAGCAGGCACCCCAGACAGTGGGTATTGCAGTGCAAAGACCTGGGGCCATGGGGCAGAGCCTGGTCAGAAGCAAGACTTCCTATAGATCAGCCATACCTACAGGTTGTGATTTAGACTTGATTGAGGAGAAGGATTTCCTTATGCAAGCTCAGCTGGCACTCCTCCTTACTGTGATGTTCTTTACTGGGCCATTCACACCTTCAGATGGAGGGCTGGATAAGACACAAATCACTGGCTCAACAGGTCTGAGGTAGGCTGGAGAATCTGCATTTCTAACAAGTTCCCCATCTGGAAGAGCCTCCAAAAGCCTTGCTCTCAGGGTTCTCACCAAGGGTTTTTCAGGTCCCCCCATACTGACGTATCCAGATGATGCCACCAGAGCCACTAAATCCTGGGCATTTCTTCCCAAAGGGGCTTCTTTATCCACAGAACTCCAAGCTTTGCAGAGGGCATGGAAAGGTAGCCTCTTTGAGGGCCTGCTTGGGTTCTCTCTGTCCAGCCCAGGGGCTGCTGGAAGAGGGAGACAGGCATCCCTTCCTACCACACTTGGGCTGAGCTGTTTTCTCAAATGAGTGCAAGGCCTCCCCACAATTCCAGAAGGAAGGGATTCTGATCCAGTTTACAAATAAAGAAATTGAAGTTCCAAGGTCATGATTCTGATCATTAGCAGAATAACAATTCAACTTGAAGTCTACTCAAAACCTGTCCTCCACAGCAGCCTCCTCCATTTGCTTTTGTAGTCTGTGCCTCCACTCCCACCCTCACCCCATGCATACCTGAGTTTTGTACACCCTGTATCCTCTGTTCAAGGGAGTCACATGTGGAGAAGGAGTGGCTAGCCTGACTAGACTTGGAGAGGTGTATTTTAGTTTATTAACCTGTCTGCTGGGGACACAAGATAACTTAATCCATTACTCCCTGTCACAGACGGGCTTCCTTTGAAGGCTCCTCACAGGTGTAAGGGCCAGTAAAGCACTCACTGCAGACTGTGTCCAATTGTCCATAGGATCCAAGATTTTCTGCCAAGCGCTTGCTCTGCTTTAGGAACCCAGCATAGTAGATGGGATGCTTCCAGCACAGCACAGGGCTAGGCCACATGCAATGCTGGTAGTCAGGGAGACCCCACCCCACATCTTCATGGACACAAGGCCTCTAACTTGGGGATGGTGGTGTTGGATTGGATATATGGAGGTCAAGGTTCTGCAGGGTTAGAGATTCATGATGTTCTGGAGATGAACTCTGAACTCACCATCATGTAAGGCCATAAGCCCAGGAAATGCTACCTTCCCTGCTCAGGGCAAAATGGGGAGGGTATGTCTTCTATCAGAGACACATTGTGCTCTCTGAACCTAAAAGTCAAGATGTTCATGCTGAAGAGGGCCCAGTGGGATCATTGACCTAGTGGGTCAATGGATTTTGGTCATTTCTCTTGACTAAAAGCAGTAAACTTCAGACTTTTGAAATTAGTTGCTAATAGTCCTTCCTTATTAACAGCAACTGCATTTACTGACCATATGCCCAGTGAGGGGACACTGTGGTTTTCTCCATTTTAAAGATGAGTAAACCCCTTCAGGGAGAGATTACTTGAATTGTTTATGGTCACACAAAGAGAGGCTTCCACACTGGTGGAGGGCCCAGAGCCTGAGCTTCTCATGCCACCAGCACAGCACCCAGCACCTGCCATTTCCACAGATAGCTTTGGCCTCTGCGAGAGGGCTCATGACATCATGACCATGACTGGGGCTCAGCAGTCATCTGCCTGCCAGAGAAACACATGGTGCTTCTCTCCTAGGTTTTTTGTTTTTGTTAAGATTTTATTTCTGAGTAATCTCTACACCCAAAATGGGACTTGAACTCACAACCCCCAACATCAAGAGTCACATATTCTTTCAAGTAAACCACCAGGTGCCCCTCTCCCGGGTTTTTTGATATCACTGAAGACCTGAATCTACTTTTCAGGGACCACAGGAAGGGTCGGGCCAGAAGCCCAGACACACCTATAGTCCCAGATTCTGCAGGGTCAGGTCCACTGCGTCTCCTGGTGGGCCTATCCAGTAATGCACTGTTGGTTGCTCAGCCCTTGCTAATGCAACACAGGGTCATTCCAAGGTGGCCTAAGTGCCCTCAGTCTGGCAAACAATAAGTGCTAACTCTGAGTCCAGTAGTGCAGCCTCCCCAGACATGTCTCGCACAATCTGCCCTTTGGGGCCACTGCTGGAAGGAGCATGAGGAGAACAGCAAAGCCAAGGGAGACAATGTGCTATTCTTTTTAGGGTCTCAAGAAGAAGGTTTGATACAGTAGGAGTGAAAGGAGATCTTTCATTTATCATTAGGTTGAGTAGGGAAGGGTGTCAGGGTGGAGTGGAAGCCAAATGAGGCCTTTTGTCACTGTTCCTGATGTCTTCTCTTCCCCTTCCTTTCTGGCCATTGGGATGGGGAGGACTTTAGTGGATAAAACAGGAATTTACATGTTATACTGCTTTCTGGAAACTGTGTAGATTGCAATAGCCCTCTTTGGAAGTAAGTCTGCCAGGCTGGTAATCACATCACCTAGAATCCAGCAATTCTGGAATCCATGTGCAAGAACCCCATTCCCCCCAATCTCGTGTGCATGGTCATGAGATTGGGAAAAGTTGGTGCAGGCAGAAAGAGTCATTTTGTTGGGATGTCACTGAGGGACAGGGATCTCCACATGGGCCAACTGATGGTTCAGTGCTAGACACAGAGCAGGACAATGGCAATGATTGTTCAGACTTTCAGTTTTTTAAGTTAGCCCCATCACAACAGGTGGGAAAGATGCTCTATGTAATTCCCATGGTAACCACGAAAATAACTATAGATTATATACAAAAGCATACAAGAAAGGAATCAAAGCATTGTCACTACAAGAAAAAAACTCAATGAAACACAAAGGAAGGCAGCAAAAGAGGAAATAAGATATCAAATACTTACAAGACATACAGAAAACAATAAACAAGATAGCAATAGTGATAGTTTTCATATTAGTAATTAAATGTGAATGGATTAGTCTCCAATAAAAAGACAAAACTGGCAGAATGGAATAAATAGGAAAAAAGATCCATCCTATAATTCTAAGAGACTCACTTTAGATCTAAGGGCACACCTAGACTGAAAGGGAAAGAATGAAAAAGATACTCCATGCAAATGATAATGAAAGGAGAGTAGGGGAGGCCATACCCTGGTCACACAAAAGTATTTAAGTCAAATACTGTAACAAGGGACAAAGAAGGACATTATATAATGATGAAAGTGTCAATTATCCAGGAAGAAATAGCAATTGTAACTATATATACACCAAACATCAGAGGTCCCAGATATATGAAGCCAATATTAACAAAAATGAAAGGAGAAATGGCAACACAATAATGGTAGGAGGCTTCAAAACCTCACTTTCAAAAATAGATAACACTACAATAATAGTAGGAGACTTTATACTCCCCTGCAAACAGTGGACAGAACATCCAGATGACTAAGGAAAGAGAGGACTTGAACAACACCATAGACCAATGGACCTAATAGACATATACAGAACACTTCACCTAAAAAACAGGATACACATTCTTCTCAAGCATTCCTGGGACTTTAAGATAGACCACATGTTATACCACAAAACAAGTCTTAATTTAATAAAACTGAAATCATACCAAGTATGTTTTCTGACCATAATGCAATGAAACTAGAAATCAACAGCAGAAAGAAAACTAAAGTTCACAAGTATGTGAAAATTAAACAACACACTCTTAAACAACCAATGAATCAAAGAAGAAATAACAAGAGAACTTAGAAAATATCTTGAGCCAAATGAAAACAAAATCATATCATACCAAAAATCAGGAGGATGCAGTAAAAGCAGTACCAAGAAGGAAGTATGTAGTGGTAAATATTTAGATTAAAAAGAAAGATCTCGGGCATCTGGGTGGTTCAGTCAGTTAGGCATCCGACTCTTGATTTTGGCTCAGGTCATGATCTTGCAGTTTCATGACTTTGAGCCCCACATCAGGCTCTGTGCTGACAGTGCAGAGCCTGCTTGAGATTCTCACTCTGTCTCTGTCTCTGTTTCTCTCTCTTTCTCTGCCTCTCCCGCACTTGCACTGTCTCAGTCTCTCTCAAAATAAATAAATTTAAAAAAAAGAAAGATCTCAAATCCACAATCTAACTTTACACCTCAAGGAACTTAAAAGAGCAGAAAAAACTGAACTCAAAGATAGCAACAGGAATGAAATGATAAATATTAGAGAAGAAATAAATGAAATAGAGAAAAGAGAAACAATAGAAAAAATCAACAAAACTAACAGTTTTTTTTTTTTTAAGATCAACAACATTGGTCAACCCTTAGCTAAATTAACCAAGGGGAAAAGAGAGGACTCAAATAACTACAATCATAAATGAAACAGGGATATTATAAGCAATACCAGAGAAATAAAAATGATCATAAAAATGTACTATGGACAATTATATGCCAACAAATTGGATAACTTAGAAGAAATGAATAAATTCCTAGAAACATACAATCTAACCAAGACTGAATCATGGGGGCACCTAGGTGGCCAGTTGGTTAAGCGTCCAACTTTGGCTCACAGTTCATGAATTCAAGCCCTATGTAGGGCTCTGTGCTGATAGCTCAAAGCCTGGAGCCTGCTTTGGATTCTGTGTCTCCCTCTCTCTCTGCTCCTCCCCTGCTCATGTTCTGTCTCTCTGTCTCTCAAGAATAAATAAATGTTAAAAGAAAAAAATATTGAATCATGAAGAAATAGAAATTCTGAATAGATGTGTAACTAGTAAGGAGATTGAATCATTAACCAAAAGTCTCCCAACAAAGAAAAGCCCAGGACCAGATGGCTTCACTGGAGAATTCTATCAAACATTTAAAGAAAAATTAACACCAATCCTCCTCAAACTCTTCCAAAAAAAATTGAAGAGGAAGGAACACTTCAAAACTCATTCTATGATATTCCCTGATATCAAATCCAGAAAAAGATGCAAGAAAAAACTACAGACTTTTATTCCAAGTGAGCATAAATGCAAAATCTCTCACAAATAATTAACAAACGAGTTCAACAGTATCTTAAAAGGATTATATACTGGGCATCTGGGTGGCTCAGTTGCTAAGCATCTGACTTCAGCTCAGGTCATGATCTCACAGTTCGTGAGTTCAAGTCCCACATCAGATGAGCTTGAGCCCAGCTTCAGATAAAACACAAGCCCCTAAGAGTCAAAACATTCTTTTAAAAAGAAGAATAAATTTGGAGGCCTTATACTTCCTGATTTCAAAGTATGTTATAAAGTGGCAATAATCTAAACAGTATGGCACTGGAATAAGACAGATAGAATAGAATAGAATAGAGGACCCAGATGAATCCTTACATACATAGTCAAGTGATCTTTGATGAGAGTTCCAATGGAGAAAATCTTTTGCAACAAATGGGGATGGGACAACTAAATATACACATGCAAAATAATAAAGTTGGACCCTTACCTTAACACCATATATAAAAATGAACTCAAAATGGATTAAATACCAAAACATTAGACCTAAAGCTGTATAGCTCCTAGAAGAAAACAGGAGGAAAGATTCATAACATTAAATTTGACAGTGGTTTCTTGGATATGATACCAAAAGCACAGGCAACAAAAGGAAAAATAGACAAATGTAACTACATTAAAGTTAAATGCTTCTTTGCATGGAAGGTAATAATCCATAGAGTGAAAGGGCAATCTAGAAGAAAATATTTGCAAATTGTAATCTGATAAGGGGTTAATATCCAAAATATGTAAGGAACTCCTACAACTCAGTAGCAAAAAAAAAAAAATCTGATTAAAAAATGCAGAGAGGAACTGAAAAGACATTTTTACAAAGTAGATATACAAATGGCCATGAGAAAGTGGTTGATATCACTGATCATCAGGGAAATGCAAATCAAAACCACAATGAGATATCACCACACACCTATTAGTATGGCTACTATCATAAAAAAGGGATGGGAGGGAATAATGAATACTTGTGAGGATATAGAGAAATTGGAATCTTTGTACACTTTTTGTGGGGACATAAAATGGTGCAGCCACTGTGGAAAACAGAGTGGAAGGTCCTCAAAAAATTAAATATAGAATTATCATATGATCCAGCAATCCCACTTCTGGGTATATATCCAAAAGAATTGAAAGCAGGATCTTCAAGAGATATTTGCACACCCATGTTCATTGCAGCATTACTCATAGTAGCCAAGAGACAAAAGCAACACAATGTCCACTAATAAATGGATAAAAAAACATGGTGTGTGCATATATATGTATATACATACACACACAATGGAATATTATTCAATCTTGAAAAAAGGGAAATCAAACACAACAACATGAATGACCTTTGAGGACATTATGCTAAGTGAAATAAGCAGGTTACAAAAAGACAAATACTGTATGATTCCACTTATATGAGGCACCTAGTGTAGCCAAACTCTGAGAAAGTCTGATAGTGGTGGCCAAGGGATGGGAAAGGAGTTTTTCCATGAGTATGGAATTCAGTTTTTTAAGATAAAAACGTTCTAGGAGTCTGTTCACAACAATGTGAATGTGAATATAGTTAACACTAACTGTACACTTATAATGGTTTGGATGGTAATTTTGGGTTTTTTTTTTTTTACCACAATTAAAACAGTTTTTTAAAGACCACAATTTACATGAAATGTTCAGAATAGGCAAGCTCATCAAGACAGAGGGTAGATTAGTGGGTTCCTAGAGCTGAGGAGGAGAGGATTTGGAGTGAATGCTAAGGAGAATGGAGTTTTTTGGAAGGGGAGGGAGGATGAAAATATTCTAAAATTATATTATGGTGATGGTTGCACAACTTTGTGGATATAATAAAAGTCATTGAATTGGACATTTTAAAAAGGTGAATTGTCCAGCCCCCACTCATCCACCCCCACATCCAATGGAGAACCAGACCTGCCCAACAGGGTCAGAAGCAGGATGTCAGGGCCAGAGAGGCCTGCTGAAACTATCCCCGGGCAGAGAGACACCCTTTAGCAGTAAGATTAGATAGATAGATGATAGATAGATATATAGATAGATACATGATAGATAGATAGATAGATAGATGATAGGTGCAGATGATAGATTTTTTTAAAGGTGGATTGTGTGGTATGTTAATTATATCACAATAATGCTTTATGTTTATTTTTATTTTTTAAATATAATTTGTTGTCAAGTTAGCTAACATACATTGCATACAGTGTGCTCTTGGCTTCAGGAGTAGATTCCCATGACTCATCGCTAACATACAACACCCAGTGCTCATCCCAACAAGTGCCCTCCTCAATGCCCACCACCCATATTCCCCTCCCCCCCGATCAACCCTCAGTTTGTTCTCTGTATTTAAGAGTCTCTTATGGTTTGCCTCCCTCTCTGTTTGAAATTAATTTTTCTCCTTCCCTTCCTTCATGGTCTTCTGTTAAGTTTCTCAAATTCCACATATGAGTGAAAACATATGATATTTGTCTTTCTCTGACTGACTTATTTCACCTAGCATAATACCCTCCAGTTCCATCCACGTTGTTGCAACTGGCAAGATTTCATTCTTTCTCAATGTCGAGTACTACTCCATTGTAAATATGTACATCTTCTTTATATATTCATCAGTTGATGGATATTTGGGCTCTTTCCATAATTTGGCTATTGTTGACAGGACTGCTATATACGTTAGGGTACATGTATCTCTATGAATCAGCACACCTGTATCCTTTGGATACATTCCTAGCAGTGCTATTGCCGGGTCATAGGGTAATTCTATTTTTAATTTTTTGAGGAACCTCTACAATGTTTTCCAGAGTGGCTGCACCAGTTTGCATTCCCACCAACAGTGCAAGAGGGTTCCAATTTCTCCACATCCTCACCAACATCTGTTGTTTCCTGAGTTGTTAATTTTAGCCACTCTGATGGATGTGAGGTGGTATCTCATTATGGTTTTGATTTGTATTTCCCTAATGATGAGCGATGTTGAGCATTTTTTCATGTGTCTGTTGGCCATTTGGATGTCCTCTTTGGAAAGTGTCTATTCATGTCTTCTGCCAATTTCTTCACTGGATTATTTTTTTTTTCAGTTGTTGAGTTTGGTAAGTTCTGTACAGATTTTGGAAATTAACCCTTTATCTGATATGTCGTTTGCAAATATCTTCCCCCATTCCATCAGTTGTCTTTTAGTTTTGTTGATTGTTTCCTCTGCAGTGCAGAAGCTTTTTATCTTGTTGAGGTCCCAATTGTTCATTTTTGCTTTTAATTCCCTTGCCTTTGGAGACGTGTTGTGTTACACGTCTTACATGTTCAAGTAAGAACAGAGGTCAAAGAGGTTGTTGCCTGTTTTCTCCTCTAGAGTTTTGATGGTTTCCTGTCTCACTTTTAGGCCTTTCATCCATTTTAAATTTATTTTTGTGTATGTTGTAATAAAGTGGTTCAGTTTCATTCTTCTGTATGTTACTATTGAGTTCTACCAGCACCATTTGCTAAAGAGACTGTCTTTTTTCCATTGGATACTCTTCCTTCTTTGCCAAAGATTAGTTGGCCATGTATTTGTGAGTCCAGTTCTGGGTTCCCTATTCTATTCCATTGGTCTATGTGTCTGTTTTTGTGCCAATACCATACTGTCTTGATGATTACAGCTTTGTAGTAGTGGCTGAAGCCCAGGATCGTGATGCCTCCAGCTTTGGTTTTCTTTTTCAACATTACTTTGGCTATTCGGGTTCTTTTGTGGTTCTATATAAATTTTAGGATTGCTTGTTTTAGCTCTAAGAAGAATGCTGGTGCTATTTTGATTGGGACTGCATTGACTGTGTAGTTTACTTTGGGTAGTATTGACATTTTAACAATATTTCTTCTTCCAACCCATGTGCATGAAATGTTTTCCCATTTCTTTGTGTCTTCTTCAATTTATTTCATAAGTTTCTATACTTTTGGAATACACACCTTTTATATCTTTGGTTAGGGTTATTCCTAGGTGTTTTATGGTTCTTGGTGCAATTGTAAATGAGATTGATTCCTTGATTTCTCTTTATATTGCTTCATTATTGGTGTATAGAAATGCAACTGATTTCTGTACATTGATTTTTGTACCCTGCGACTTTGCTGAATTCATGTATCAGTTGTAGCAGCCTTTTGGTGGAGTCTTTCAGGTTTTCCATGTAAACTATCATGTTGTCTGTGAAAATTGAAAGTTTTACTTCTTCTTTGCCAATTTTGATGTCTTTTATTCATTTTGTTGTCTGATTGCAGGGCTAGGACTTCAACACTATGTTAAACAATAGTAATCCCTTGGTAATCCCTCTTACCAAGAGTGGTATTCCTGATCTCAGGGGGAATGCTCTCAGTTTTTCCCCATTGAGAATGGGGCTTTTCATATATGGTTTTTATGATGTTTAGGTATGTTCCTTCTGTCCCAACTTTTTTGAGGGCTTTTTTTTAAGAAAGAATGCTCTATTTTGTCAAATGCATTTTCTGCAGAAAAAAACCATACTGACAGGATCACATCGTTCTTATCCTTTCTTGTACTGATGTGATGTATCACATTGATTGATTTGCAAATATTGAACCAGCCCTGTAGCCCAGGAATGAATCCCACTTGATCATGGTGAATAATTCTTTTAATATACTGTTGAATTTGATTTGCTAGTATCTTTTTCAAAATTTTACATCTATGTTCATCAGGGATATTGGCCTGTAATTCTCCTTATTAGTGGGTTCTCTGTCTGATTTGGGAATCAAGATAATGCTGGCTTCATAGAATGAGTCTGGGAGCTTTATTTCCATTTCTATTTTTGGGAACAGCTGGAGAACTCTGCTTTAAATGTCTGGTAGAATTCCCCTGGGAAGCCATCTGACCCAGAACTCTTATTTTTGGGGAGATTTTTGGTAACCGATTCAATTTCTTCACTGGCTATGGGTCTGTTCAAATTTCCTATTTCTTCACATTTGAGTTTTGGTACTGTGTGGGTGTCTAGGAATTTTTACATTTCTTCCAGGTTGTCCACTTTGTTGGCATATAATTTTCATAGTATTCTCTAATAAATTGTTTGTATTTGTTGTGGTGTTGGTTGCAATCTCTCCTATCTCATTCATGATTTTATCTATTTGCGTTCTCTCTCTTTCCTATTTGAGAAGTCTCTCTAGGGGGTTATCAATTTTGTTTATTTTTTCAAAAAACAATCTCTTTCATTCATTTATCTCTTCTACTGGTTTTTTTTGGGGGGAGGGGGATTCTGTATTGTTTATTTCTGCTCTAATCTTTATTATTGCTCTTCTTCTGCTAGCTTTGGGGTTTCTTTGCTGCTCTGCTTCTAGTTCCTTTAGGTGTGAGGTTAGGTTCTGTATTTGGGATTTTTTTGTTTCTTGAGATTGGCCTGGATTGCAATGTATATTCCTCTTAGGACTGTTTTTGCTGCATCTCAAAGGGTTTGGAGCGTCGGATTTTCATTGTCAATTGCTTCCATATACTTTTAAATTTCTTCTTTAATTGCCTGGTTGACCCATTCATTCTTTAGTCAGATGTTCTTTAACCTCCCTACCTTTGGAGGCTTCCCAAATTTTTTCTTGTGGTTGATTTCAAGTTTTATAGTGTTGTGATCTGAAAATATGCATGGTATGATCTCAATCTTTTTATATTTATTGAGGACTGTTTTGTAATGCAGTGTGTGATCTACTTTGGAGAATGTTCCATGTGCACTTGAGAAGAATGTGTATTCTGCTGCTTTTGGGTGAAAAGTTTTGAATATATCTGTTAAGTCCATCTGGTCTAGTGTATCATTCAAAGCCATTGTTTCTTTATTGATTTTTCTCTCTAATATGATCTGTCCATTGTTGTAAGTGCAGTATTAAGGTCACCTACAATTACCGTATTGTTATCAATAAGATTGCTTATGTTTATGATTAATTGATGTATATATTTGGATTTTTCAAGTTGGGGGCATAAATATTTACAATTGTTAGCTCTTCTTGGTAGATAGACCCCATAATTATGATATAATGCCCTTATTCATCTCTTATTACAGCCTTTAGTTTAAAATCTAGTTTGTTTGATGTACATATGGCTACTCCTGCTTTCTTTCCACTTCCAGTAGCATGATAGGCAGTCCTCCATCCCCTCACTTTCAATCTGAATGTGTCCTCAGGTCTAAAATGAGTCTCTTGTAGACAGTAAATAGATGGATCTTGTTTTTTTATCCATTATGAAACCCTATGTCTTGATTGGGGGCATTTAGTCCATTTACATTCAGATTGATTATTTAAAGATATGGATTTAGTGTCATTGTGTTATCTGTAGATTTCATGCTTGTGGTGATGCCTCTGGTCCTTTGTAGTCTTTGCAGCATTCCATTCACAGAGTCCCACTTAGGATCTCCTTCAGGGCTGATTTAGTGGTCATGATGTCCTTCAGTTTTTGTTTGTCAGGAAGAGCCTTTATCTCTCCTGATCTGAATAACAGCCTTGCTGAATAAAGGATTCTTGGCTGCATATTTTTCCTATTCAGCACATTGAATATTTCCAGCCACTTCCTTCTGGCCTGCCAAGTTTCAGTGGACAGATCTGCTACTACCCTTGTGTGTCTGCCCTTGTACGTTTTGGCCAGTTTATCCCTAGCTTCTTTCAGAATTCTCTCTTTATCTTTGTATTTTGCCAATTTCACTATTATATGTTGTGGAGTTGACCTGTTTTTGTTGATTCTGAAAGGAGTTCTCTGTTCTTCCTGGACTTGGATGTCTGCTTCCTTCTCCAGATTAGGGAAGTTCTCAGCTATAATTTGTTCAAATAAACATTTTTCCCATTTCTCTCTCTCTTCTTCTTCTGGAACCCCTATGATATGGATATTATTACATTTCATTGAATCACTGAGGTCTTTATTTCTCCCCCTCATGGTCTAGTATTTTCTTATCTTTCTTTTTTTTCAAGCTTCATCGTTTTTTGTAATTTTATCTTCTATTTCACTTATTCTCACCTCTGCTTTCTCCATCCTTGCTGTCGCTGCGTCTAGTTTATTTTGCATCTCATTTACATTTCTTAGTTCATTGTAACTATTTCTTAGGTCCTTGATGTCTGCAGCAATAGATTCTCTGCTATCTTCTATGCTTTTTTTTTCAAGCCCAGCTATTAGTTTTATGGCTATTATTCTAAATTCTCGTTCAGATATATTGTCTATATCTGTTTTTAGCAATCTTTGGCTGTCATTTCCTCCTGGAATTTCTTTTGAGGAGAATGCTTCCATTTTGTCATTTTGGCTAGTTTTCTGTCTTCTACATGTTTTAATAGTTTGTTATGTGAGAGTACTACTGAGAATACTACTATATTAAAAAGAGGTCCTCAAAAAAACAAATACACATTAAAAAAAACTTAGGGGCACCTGAGTAGCTTAGTTGGTTGAGCATCCAAATTCAGCTCAGGTCATGATCTCATGGCTTGTGAGTTTGAGCCCTGCATTAGTCTCTGTGCTGACAGCTTGAGCCTGGATCCCATTTGGAATCTGTGATTCCCTGTCTCTTTCTGCCCCTCCCCTGTTCATGCTCTGTCTCTGTCTCTCAAAAAATAAACATTAAAAAAATTATTAAAAAGAAGATGTCATACACTATCCAGGGCCTGGCCTTTGAGATGTTTTTTGAGTGTGTTGCATGTTCTCTGTTTTTGTGACTCTGGTTGCTTTATCTCCCTACTTGTAATGGTGGTTTGGACTTTCCACCAGGTGTGCTTTTATTTGTGTGTTGAAGTAACCCTGGAAAAAATTAAAAAGTTGGGGGGTGGGGTGGCAGAAGAAGCCTTATCCCATACAAAGAGAGAAATGACAAGGGCAGGGGAAAAAATTGACCAGGCAGAGAATCATAGAAACTATATGGCTTAATCCAGAAAGAGAGAGAGAGGAAAATAAACAAGAAGGAGATACAGAAGAGGTGTAAAAGGAATAAATTCAAAATGCCTGCTTAAACAAACCAACAACCAGAATAAAGAAGGGAAGAAAGATGAAAAGAGAGAGAGAAAAAAAAAAAAATATATATATATATATATATTGACCAAAAATCAGATCAGAAACTGTAAAACCACTGGACCATTGTGTGATGGTGCCTTGGAACCAGTGGCTGTGCTGGTCTGGAAGCGGCCCTCTGGTTTGGTCAGTGTCAATCTTGCTCCTGCAGATAGGAAGTTACCAGGCATGGAGGGGCGGGGTTTGGTGTAAGTGGGCCCCACCTCCACTGTGGGTCCCCTGTCCTGTTCCCTGAAGCCCCACCTTATTGGTGGTAGGGAGGAAAATGGCAACACCCCAGTCTCCTCTCTGGACTGGTGTCCCAGAGCACTCTGTTCAGTCCGTCCTCACAGTACCGCCCAGGTGTGAGTAGGCTGGTTTGTTCTGTTCCACAGTCTCCTGCGCCTCCCAGCTGGGATTCAAACCCTGATGTCTTAAAGGATCCCACTCCCCATGCCTTGTTCTGAGGTAACGCCACTCCACCCAGCCGTCAAAAGCTTCTGGCTGGCGCCTGCAGGGTCTTTTGTCCTTGGAGCGGCAATATATCTTCTTCCCACAGCACTGGAGGGAGGAAACTGTTCTCCCAATGCACCCCTGAGCTCACTACCGTGCCCAGGGCTGGCCCCCTCTCCCCTGGGTCAGGCATGCACACACAGCAGCCTGCTCCAGTCCAGAGAAAGTCGTGCAAACCTGGATCGTCACTCCCAAGGCTGTTTGCAAGTTAGAGATCTCCGTTTTTTCCACTCCCCAGTCCGTGGTCCAGAGAGGTTTTTCTCTTGTCCAATTATAATCCCACACTTCCACAGCTTCTCTTTCTCTTCCTTTTGTCTCTCCACTGAAGGGTCTCCCCCTGCTCTGTGCCTACGCTGCCTGTTTTCTCTCTCCTGATTTGCAATCATGCACCTCTGTCCCACCAAGCTGAATCCTTGTGGCTCTGGAGATGTTTCTATTACTCTGTAGCCAGGATTCCTGGAATTCCAAGTCTTCTGGCCTCAATACTGCTGTGTCTGAGGGATGAGGAAACTTCAAGCTCCCCCCTACTTCTCTGCCATGTTGACCCACCATAAAGCTGTTTAAAAAGGGCTGTGAGGGGTGCCTGGGTGGCTCAGTCGGTTGAGCGCCGACTTCGGCTCAGGTCACGATCTCGCGGTCCGTGAGTTCGAGCCCTGCATCGGGCCCCTGTGCTGACAGCTCAGAGCCCGGAGCCTGTTTCAATTCTGTGTCTCCCTCTCTCTGACCCTCCCCCATTCATGCTCTGTCTCTCTCTGTCTCAAAAATAAATAAACGTTAAAAAAAAATTAAAAAAAAAAAAAAGGGCTGTGAATAGTGAGACTCAGAAAGTAGAAGCCATTGGAATGGGGAGCAGGGAGAGAGGGAGGACTGTGAAGAGAGAGAAGAGGTGGGCATAGCACAGCAAGTGCCAGAGAGAGAGTGGGATTTATTATAAGTGATGTTTACATAGTTTGTTTGTTATAACCTGATTTTCTGTTCCTTATAAAAATTTGACAAAAGTCCATATTATTTGCACATGTTTTAGGAGTTTCACAAAGTCCATATTATTTGCACATGTTTTAGGAGTTTCATCTGCATATGTGCTGAGTGTGACCCCAGGGAGACCCAGCGATTCTTGAGGTACCCACACTTAGCACAGTGTATGTTGTAGGTACTCAGTACTGCTGATTAATTGCAGGAAGGAATCCATGAATGAACAAACAAACTGATATCTCTTATATTATCCTGTATTTCCTTCAGGGTCTGGTGCCTCTTTTCCCCAAATCATCTTTGCTGATTTCCTAATGCTAATGTCACCTTTCTTGGGGGCCTGGCATGCCAGTGGGAAAGGAATACCTATTCATCAAGCATCTACCTGTGCTAAACATCTTGCTAGATGTTTGACCAATTTTCTTCATTTAACCCCATAATAAACCATGTAAGATGATAACTATTATTACCTCATTTTACAGATTAATAAAGCTTAAGTGAGTTGCCCAAGACAACATAGAGAGTAAGGATATAAACCCATATCTCCCTGCTCCAGAGCTTTCCACTCCCCCTTAATTTCTTGAAGACCTCAAATCCTTTAAGTTTCAATGTATTAAGTTCTCTACAAGTGGACTTCCAGGCACTGGTGGGTGATGGTAGTGCAGGGAGATTCTTGGGGGCAGTAGTTCTCCTACAATGAAATATGTATCAACCAGATATTTCTCAGTAAAGACCAGAAGAAGCACTGAAAGCATTGTTTGAATCTTAAAAGTGGGTAGAAGAAAAGATTGGACCTCTGGAGAGGACAGATCTCATCAGGCTCTGGGGAAAGAAACCAACAGGCAGAGCATTAAACCAGACCTTGGCTACACCCAGACACACCCAACATCAGCCAGCACAGGTTCATGGCCAAGGAGAATCTGTGGCTGACTATAGTGGTGGAGGCTGGCTCACACCCTGGCAGGACTTGAGGGATGAGGACAAGTCCCTCAGAGGCACACTTCCTAGGCCCTGATTCTCAGGTTGGCACACATGAAGTCCCCTTTCTCCCTTCCCCCTTGGCCCCCCAGGCCTACTTCCACACCTGGACAACCCTCCCACTCCCTACACATGAGCCACTGCTAAAACCACATACTGTCACACCCACATTCATACATGTAACCTGCACTCATCTGCTCAGATGTGCACTTACACACCTGCACATACAGCTCAGAAGCTACTAGCTACTGTCCTAGGAATAGATTGATGGTTTGCAAATAGGAAAATCAACTCAAACCATTGCAATAAAAGTATGTGGTATATGAAACATTGAAATATTATTCAGCAATAAAAAGAAACAAGTTCTAATACATGCTACAACCTGGGTGAACCTTGAAAACATTATGCTAAATGAAAGAAGCCAGTTACAAAACACCAAACATTTTATGATTCCATTTATGTGATTGGCAATTCAAGTGAGGAGGGTAAAAGTGTTCTTTAGGGAGTGTTGAAAATCATATAGTGGTGATGGTTGTATGACTATGTGAATATACTAAAAACACTGAATTGTACTCTTTACAGAAGAAAATTATATGGATGTGAATTGTAGCTTAATAAAACTCAAACTCAGCAATATATACATACATACATAATAAAGTATGCACATATACATGTTTGTATGTGTCTGTATAGACCATGTCACTTTTCCTTTCAAACCCTCCAAGGTCTTTCTGTTTTATTCAGGGTAAAGACCAAGACCTTGCAATGCCTGTAATTCTTTACACCACCTATCACAACTGGTTCTCCGAAATCTCATACTATTCACCCCTGGCTCACTCCACTGCTGTCAAAATGACCACATCAGGCATTCCCAATATTAGGGTCCTTACACTAGCTATCCCTCAGCCTGGAATGTCCTTTCCTCTAGGATCTTCATGACTCACTCTCTCACCTCCTATGTGGAGAAAACAAAGTTGACCTTTCCTTCACCTGCTCTGCATTACTTCTATATGTAGGAGTGAAGGCAAAAATGTATGGAATAAACATCTTTTTTTTAACTTTTTAAAAAATATTTTTTGTTGAAGTATAATTAACATACAGTATTATATTAGCTTCAGGTGCATGACATAATGATTCAACAATTCTATACATTACTCAGAACTCATCACAGTAAGTGTATTCTTAAAATCCCTTTTAGTTATTTCACCCATCCCCCCACCGACTTTTGTTTTCATTTTTAGCTTTGAATTGTAACATCATATTTTGTACAACTAAAGCGATATTAATAAAATGAATACTTTGTACCCACCACCAAACTTCAGAAAAAGAACATTCCAAAGCCTCAGAAGTCCCATGTGTCCCTCCTTAATGCTATCCTTTCTCCCCACTACTTGAGGAATTTTGTGCAAGATATTCCCTTGCTCATCTTTATAGCGATGTGGGATAAGGAGTTTCTTATAGGAATTACACCTTCTAGCTTTCAGTGAAGATCTGGAAGGGACTGTGGGAGAGATGGAAGAAAAAACACTAATCAGCTCCTGAAGCTGTGTGTGGATGGGCCAGCCAACATCTCAAGGAAAAGCTAAGAATCCAAGCCACCAAGCAGGGCTACAAGGAGGCAGCTGCAGAAGACTGTGTAAAGTGACTGACTCTGCGTGGTGGTCCCTCTGTGAGTCCACTGCCAGCTACCTGCAGTTGGCCAAAGGGCCAGCAGTGGACAGAAGGGCTGGTAGCTGCGGAGAGGAGATGAAGAGTAAGCAGGAATCCAGCACCTCTGTGTCTGTCTGTCACCACATTTGACTGCACATGCCTTTCAAGAAAAGGGGCTGCTGCTTCACTTCTGCCTCCAGTATCCTGTTTAAGTTCCTCTTTTGGTCAGGTTTAACCTCAAACCACACAGGGAAGGGAACTCGGATTTGTAGTTTGTAATTTAGCCAAATTGGCAATAAAATACACCAGCACTGCTGCCTATGAGTGAAACTTAACCATGTACTATTGAGTTTTGGCTGCACTTTATTGTAACAGGAATCATGCAGCTTAAATTGACATAGAGAAGCAATCAAATGTTCTTGGAAAAATTGTGCCTGGAGATTTGCTCAGCACAGCAAAAAACACAAGTACATGTGTGCAGAAAACACAAAGTGTGGTAAAGCAAAATGCACTAAATGATGCAGGCTTGTAAATATGTAAATACCACGTGGAATAAACAACGAGGAGGGTTTGGGGTTTGGGGGCACCAGGGTGGCTCAGTCGGTTGAGCATCTGACTTTGGCTTAGGTCATGATCTCACAGTCTGTGGGTTCGAGCCCCGTGTTGAGCTCTGTGCTGACAGCTCAGAACCTGGAGCCTGCTTTGGATTCTGTGTCTCCCTCTCTCTCCACCCCTCCCCCATTCATTCTCTCTCTATATATATCAAAAATAAACATTAAAAAAAATTTTTTTAAAGAGGAGGGTTTTGCCATATCGATGATAATCTGTGAACCCTGCAGTAAGAATTAAGAATAATTCAACTCCCTGTGCCTCAAGTACCAAATTGAAAAAAAGACAAGCCAGGGACAGAAAAAACACTGCTGAAAATCATGCTGCTCTGAGAGGAAAAACTTAAGATAGAGATGAAAAAGAGGGAAAGAGACTTTCCAAACTAGTGTCCAGAAAGGCAAGAAAATGAGAATCATAGATGATACGAGAAGGTACTTCAAACATTTAATTGGACTAGAACAAGGAAAGGAGGAAACAAATGGGGCAGAAACAATATTTAAAGAATAAAGACTGAGAGTTTTCCAAAATTCATGAATATAAATCCTCAGATTCAGGAAGGCTGAGATGCCTGAAGCTGGGCAAGGAGCAGGGCCTAAGGTCAGGACCTCACTCCTGCAACCCCTGGGAGTGCACAGGCCAGCCCAAGGTGGAACTATATGCATGGGGACACCCATGAAACAATAGGCATCCACTCCAAATAGGAAGTGGAAGCCCTCTTGGTTGGACTACGTGCAAGGCCACAGGGGAACTCAGGGTTAAGCATGATCTAGAGCAAGGAGGCAGCCCCACGGTTCCATCTCCTTCTAGCCACCACCCTGGGGACTCACCAGTCCCTATGCATGTAGCAGAAAGGAAGATGGCAGCTCATAGCCATGGTGGCGGACCCAGAGCAGAGCTGGCATGAGGGTCTGGAACTAATGAGCAGAGTCAGCTGACCTTGGCATTTCCTGACATCTGCCCCTTGCCTGAACTGCGGGGATCAGGCTGTTCTGATCACCTCAGCTGTGCTGCCTGCTGGGTGCCTGTGAGGAGGGCTGGTCTTCGCCCAGCATCTTGGGCTGCTGCAGGCTGCTATCTGCAGGAAGCATCTAGGTCTGGCCCTCCCTCCTCTGTTGGTCGAAATGTTCAGAAAACCTTTTAATCACAACTAGACTAGGGAAGTAAAACCATTATTGTAGTTTTCTTCCTCTGCTAAACATCTGGCAGCCCTGTGCATTCACAGAAAAGCATGCCTAATGTGGAAAAACAACAACAACAACAACTACAACAATGTTATTCCCAGAGAGCTATAGAATGAATAGGCCGTACTGAGAAGGAAAGAAAACACCGCCAGCTAGAGGCGAACTTTCCTTAGCAGGAAAGGAACCTGGCCTGAGGCCACTGCTTATGATGACGAATTTGCTCCCAGAATCACAAAACAAAGTGCTTTCAGCCTGAAGCTTCCAGTTTTGGAGTTTTACAGAAGTCTAAGGAGGCATTTACATCCTAGTGTCAGAAAAGGTGCTCCCCAAGAGACAGGGAAGGAGGCACCTTCACACAGACTTTTTCAAGCTGGGATTGGGTATCTAAGCTGGGGCCTTGTGAGCAACTTGAGGAACCTTCTTCAAAGATGCAGCACACAGCACTATTAGGAAAATCACTGAATCCTATGAAATTAAGTAATAGTGCAGCTAACACATGAAACTTGTGCTTTAAATCCATTGTCTTTTAATCTTTCTAGTAGTCCTGTAAGGGAAATATTGCCATAATCCCTATTTTACAGGTAAGGAAATTGAAGCACAGAGGGGTTTAGCAACTTGCTCCAGGTAGCACAGTAAATGTGTCAAAGCTGGGATTCATCAGGCAGTCTAGCTCTAGTCCAAACTCCTACTACTATCTAATGAAATGAAATGAAATGAAATGAAATGAAATGAAACAAATGGAGAGAATGAAATGCCTGGCTCATAAAGACTTCATAACTATATCATAGAGGAAAGACTCCTGTTAGTAATAGTTGACTCTTGAAGTCTAAATCTGAAGTAGGTTCCTGACCACATCCCAGAACAGATTACTAAATACTCTGTGGATTTCAGAGAGTTTCAGCTCTGTGCTGAGATGGTCTGAAACATGAGGCCTGACCCACAAGGTAAAATCAAGCAGGATAAACCTGAGGTCCCAAGTCTGGGCTTGAAACACCTTCCACCTGAGTGTTCTCCGTGGCTGGAGATGCTGCCCAAGGGGACCATGTTACAGGTGTGTGGTTTCAGCTCAAGGTGGGGAGTCCCCTGCACCATTTCCCAAAGGGCTGGGCCCCATTCTGGCAGACACCACTTAAATCAGCAAGAGGGCTGGAGGGAATTCATGTATGTCCAAAAGGCTGAGGGGTCTGGGCAGGATACACAAAGAGGGCTGGAAGAGGAGAAGGAGTAGGTGTGCACACACCTGCACTGCCTGCAAACCAAGGCAGAACTGTCCCAGACGAGAGTGTGTGACCAGCTGAGCCCAGCTAATTTCAGAAGCAGGACTGGGACCTCTGTGCCTCTGGATTAGAGACTGTTGGGGCTTTGTGTTGGGGAGTAGGTGGGTAAGCTCACTAACAGACAGATGTTACCCAAAGCAAAGTGAACAGAACCTCTTGGGGTGACATATGATCAGAGCTTTATTTTAAGCATTTGATCCTACATGGTTGTGGAGGTGGGTAATCAGCCTGTGTAAGGCTCTTATTTTTGCCCATTGAGCTGGGGCTTGAAGTACGCTGGGAAGGAGAAAATTGATGTCCGTGAGGGAAAGCAAGAAGGGAAGGGACCCACTGGAATCCCCAGGACCATCTGGAACTTCCAAGGAGGATAATGAAAGTCCTGCAGGTAAAACTGCCACCCTTCCCCAGGTGCTGAACATGCTTCTGGCTCAAGGTGAGGGAGGATCCAGAAGGGGCTGGCAGAGCTGTGGCCAGGCTGCTGCTCACACCAACAAGGTGAACCAGCCAGCCAGGGAGCACTGTGAAACCCTTCACCAACCTCCTGAATAAAAATAATGTGACACTGCTTTGTTTTCACATCCCAAACCTCACAAACAAGGTCTCTTGTGACTCAGAGAGTTGAGAGCCCTCCTCCTTTTCTCACCTCCTCTTCCCAAGCACCAACAGCTCCCTCCAACTGTAGCCACAATCTGAGGGCTTCTGTACATCTCAGCTCTCAGGAATGCTCATGAGGAAGCAGCCAGCTTCATGCTGCAGGTTGGGAGCCCTGCTGCACCTGCAGGGCCAGCCTTGGCACCTAGAATGGTAGTTTCTATAAAATGGCTGGACAGTCCAGGGTGGCAGAGGCTAACCCCATCAGCAGCTCCCGAGGACTGGATCAGATTGCAGAGCATTATTGACGGCATAGCCCTGGTGCCCCGGCTCCCACAACCTAGCCTTGGCCCCTGTGCCTGCCACAGGGAGGCAGACAAGGGAGAGGTTGGGAAGGCAGAGGGCTTTGCCACGCTTTGCACCAGATGTACCATCGCTTCAAGGGTCGCAGTTGCAGAAAGGGCATCACCGTCCTCAGTGTATGGACGTGGAAAGTGATGGCAGTTAAGAGACCTGTCCACAAGTCAGTGAGAAAGTTAGAGTCCCCACTCATCTCTTCTCTCCTTCCCCTGTCTGGCCTTCCCTCTCTGATGCAGTGATAATCTCCAGGCTGTGCTGAGCTCAGCTGGGGGCTGGGGCAACTCAGGAGAAGCAGGCCTTATGGTGCCGGATGACACACCTGGCTGGGAAGCGGGAGTCCCACCTGTGGGACTGCAGAAGACGCTGCAGGTGGTACAGATCAAGGCCATCCGTGTGGGGCAGAGGCCAAGCTGACAGAGCAGCTGACCATGCCGTGTCCACCGCAGACTCTTCCTCACCATGACCCAGCTACCTACCTCACAAGCTGTGGGAGAACTAGCAACAAAGCCTAGCAAGAGCATCCAGCCTCGTTCACTCAGGAGGAGACTGGCTTCCCCGATGCCCATTCCTGAAGCCAGGATAAGGAGGTGTGGGAGACACACTTGTGGTCTCTGCACCCAGTTCTTGACACAGAGCTCCTAAGACCTTTGTAATTTCCTGATAGGAGTGTCTGCCACTGAGCTCCCAAATCCCTTGCAATGTCCTGGGTGGTAGGGGTGTTTTTTGTTTTAATGAGGCGACTCTCAGTGTGCTCCTGGATATAGACTGGTCACCAGAAAGACCAAGCCATGACTAGAAGCTTGGAAATTTCAGCCCCAGCTCCTATTCTGCAGAGAGGGGAGAGGGGCTGGAAATGCCTCCCCTGGTCCTGCCTCCATTTTAAAAGTACAGGATCCAGACCTTGTGAGTTGGTGAACATGTGAGTGTGGCATGCCCAGAAAGCATGGGAGCTCTGTGCTCCTTCCCATGCAGAGCTTGTGAGTTGGTGAACATGTGAAGGTGGAGTGTCCAGAGAGCGTGGGAGCTCTGTTCTCCTTCCCATGCAGAGCTTGTGAGTTGGTGAACATGTGAAGGTGGCATGTCCAGAGAGCATGGGAGCTCTGTGCTCCTTCCCATGCAGAGCTTGTGAGTTGGTGAACATGTGAAGGTGGCATGTCCAGAGAGCGTGGGAGCTCTATGCTCCTTCCCATGCAGAGCTTGTGAGTTGGTGAACATGTGAAGGTGGCATGTCCAGAGAGTGTGGGAGCTCTGTGCCCCTCCCCCTGACCTCACCCCATGTAGCATTTTATTTGGGTGTTCATCTATATTCTTCCTTATATCCTTTGCAATAAACCTGTAAACACAGTGTTATCCTTAATTCTGTGAGCCATTCTAGCAAATTGTCCAACACAAAGGAGGCAGTTGTGGGAGCCCCAATTTACAGCCAGCAGGTCAGAAGGAATGGGGACAAACCTGACCTTGCCGTTGTCACCTGGAGTGGGAGGGGCAGTCTTACCAGACTGGTGGGACGGAGTGCTGAACACATTCTGTCAGAATGTGCTTAAACTGTGGGACACCATCTGGTGGCATAAACCTCACACATGGGTGTCAGAGATACTGTGAATGTGTGGCTGAGTGTTCTTCCTAGACACTACTCTAGAGGGCACTCATGGTCACTTGGCCAGGCCCAAAGCATAGCACTGAAGGCAGAAACCCAGATACACAACTATAGCACAATAGTGTTTGTGTACTTTCAAAATACATTCACAAAGAAAACAAGACACCTGGTTCCAAGAACACACTCCAAATCCATTGCCTGTAGTGAGGGAGGGGTGGGGAGTGGCGGGATGGAGGGGAGGTGGGGGGAAGAATTCCACTAAATGTTATAGATCACTGCTAAGATCATTGAGAGTTAATGGGTGCTAAGAGAGGGTCTGTAACTAGTAGACCATGTGCCCTGTTTTCCCAGCATACTCCTGGTTAATGTCTTGATCCCAGTGTAACAACTTACAGTGTTCCTTTTACTTGCAAAGCATCCTGGTTTGGGGTGCACATGCTTTAAGACATGCCCATCTGAGTGCCTTCATGTTCATCCCTGGTTTGCCTCTGCAGCGGGCTATAGCTCTGACCAGTCCACTCAGAGACTCCAACTGGAGGAAACTAGTTTATGCTGACGGGCCACTGACAAGCTGGAAGGGTGACCCCATTGCCCTGTATTCCCCTACTGGAGAGAGGAAGGCTGCTTAGAGCTGACCACCTCTACCCAGCATCCATTCCTTAGGGAAGAGAGATGAACACCCCCTCTGTGCCAGGTGGAGCTGCCCTTCAGGAGTGTCCAGCCATTGCAGACAGAGATCCACGTGTTTCAGCTGGGCCACTGTTATCCTGCTGGCTGCCTCTTCCTCTGCTTATCCTATATCAAGGGGAGCCCCTGACCTTTCTGGGAGGAGGGAGAACAGATGGTATAGCACTTTCATGACATCCTTTCAGGCTGGATCGATGACCTCAAGAGTCCATTGGTGTAAGGCCCACCCCCTCCACACACTCCCTGTGCCTTGTCAGCCTGTGGCATTGCTGGTTCATGGGTGGCTCCAGGGCAGGTATGTGGAGTTTGGGTGTGGGATCAAGGAAAGGATTTACTCTCTGGGGTCAGGTGGACAGGGAAAGACAGGAACTGATGGCCACGCTGGGTCCTGCATTGAGTTGGTCCTGTTGGAATCTGCATGCCTGGAAAGATGTGGAGACTGCTCTCAGAACACAGCTGCTGATGGGGGTAGGAGGAGGTAGATAGGAGTAGGGACCTTGAGGCCACTTGCTGACATGTTAGCAGAAATCCAATCAGCTTTTTGTGGGTGGGATGTTTGGGCTATCCTGCTTCAGGAGAAGTTGGGTTCCGACTGTTGAGAGACCAGAGAAAAATCCTTTGTGTCCATCTCTGTAGCGTGTCTGTGCAGGACCAACAGCACTCCTGTGGGATGGAGCCCCTTGCTGTCATCTTGTTTCCAGGTGACAAGCGTCTGCAGGTGAAGCCACTCCAGCACAATTTAGCTCTAATCCATGTCTCCCTGCCTCTGATTGGAGATGTCCCGGTGCTCAAATTTCCTGGCTGTATGGACTTAGACATCTGGCCAGGCAACATCCATGGACAACCACCAAGGCACAGCAAAGGGGCAGTGACTAAGCCAAGCAACCCAGGGTACCCTTTTTCTTTTTCTTTTTCTTTTTTTATATAATTTATTGTCAAATTGGTTCCCATACAACACCCAGTGCTCATCCCAACAGGTGCCCTCCTCAATGCCCATCACCCACTTTCCCCTCTTCCCCACCCCTCATCAACCCTCAGTTTGTTCTCCGTATCCCTTTTTCTTATTCCTCATGCATTTATTCCAGTCCCCTCCCCACATAGGGACTTGCTGAGACCACATGGAAGGTCCCAGGTGAGAAACCTGATGCCTACAGAAGCTGGAACATTCTCCCAAGGCCACAAGAGACTTAGAGTCAGAAGCACAGCCTGGCCCCAGCCCTGCCACCTCCCCACTCTATCTGGCAGGCCTTCC
Source organism: Panthera leo (assembly GCF_018350215.1). NCBI lineage: Eukaryota > Metazoa > Chordata > Mammalia > Carnivora > Felidae > Panthera > Panthera leo. The sequence continues at coordinate 107,552,207 of NC_056686.1, forward strand.
CAGGGATGAGAGTAAAGCAATCTGCCCTGGGCCTTTCTCCTGGCAGCTCAGCTCCAGTTACTGCCCGCCCCCTCCAGGCATACTAAAGCCCTGCCACTCTCCCCCTCCAGGCACACTAAAGCCCTGCCATGCCCCTGTGACCTGGCTGCATCCCCAGAGAACCCTTTATGAGTCTCAGAGCACACCTCCTATGCCCTTTTCATTCAGTAGAAAGTCAGCCAAGCCTGAGATCATTCTTGATTCTGCCACTCCCTCATTGGAAGGGACAACTTTGGGAAATCATAACTTCTGAGCCCCCATTTCCTCATTTGTTAAATGGGCTACTGATGTAGGTAAAGTGCCTACTCTGTGGTCTGGACGCTGGGGACAGCAACTGTCAGAAGACCAACAAAGCTGGCCCAGCTCCCCAGGGCCACCAGCTGGGGCCTGTACACACCCACACAGACAGGACATCCTGAGCAGCCCACAGCATGACCACCTGATCATTTCTTCATAGGAAACTGAAATGTTCTTGTGAACACAGCTGAAACTGTTGCTAAACTGCTTTCTTTATTAAAAATTCTGATTGTTTTCTGTGTGACAGAATTGATTCACAAAGACAAAAACTCACACAGCACAGAAACTTCCAAATCTCTTCTGTGTTCTGCTTTGCATGGAAGGATGAGTCACCAAGACTCTCAAACAGACCCCTGATGGTGAATGGTGGTGATGGGCCCTCATTCAATCTTTTTGTTCTGCTTGAGCTCAGCTGTCTCATGTGTAAGCAGGAATGATTCACACACACACACACACACACACACACACACACACACACACATTCCCCCTCTGTAAAGGCGTTTCACACAAGTGCACAATCACAGTGGCCAGCAGCCAGACATGGCCTGAATTATGAGCAGATTTCTCCCTGTTCACCCCGTTGCTGAGAGCAGCCTTGGCCTAGCTCCCAGGCACAAAGACCCAATGTCTATCCTGCTGCTGGCATGAGCCATGGGGACAGAGTGGGGTGGGGTGCTCAGGTCCTACGGTGTGGTGGTGGTGCAGTAAAGAGAGTGAAGGAGTGGCGAGTGGGCAGTGCTGCAGGGTTCCCCTGGCTCTGGCCCCTGCCTGGTCCATCCTGTGTACATGGGCTCCGAGGACTGCCTTTCAGGACAGGACCTGTTGTTTGCTAGGAAGTGTTTAGTTTGAGGTCAGCTTCTGGCTTATAAGAGAGGCCAGACCAGGACAGCCACACAGTACAGCAGAACACAAGCCCTTCACTCAGGTGTGAATAAAATCCCAGCAATTTCCAAGGGGGTCCCCCCTTCCCAGGCTCCTCAGCCCCTCCTTTCAGAAAGTAGGTCTGTGTGAGTGAGAGGCCAAAGTGCATGGACTCCCCAGCCCCAGTGTCCTTCTCAAAGGAAAACCTGGTCTTACCCTATCTACCTGTCAGATGGGGGCCTCACCTGCCCCTGGGCAGCCTCCCCCACAGCTCAGATACGATAAGGCCAGGGCAAGGCACAGAGGCAGGGTGATGCCCAGGGGTCACTCCCATGTGACTGATGCTCCCCTCAGGTCCAGGCCTGCTCTTGAGACAGGAGACAGAATTCACAGCCTGGGCAGATGCGCTGTGGGAGGTGAGGCTGCAGCTCAGAGAACTTAGCCTTCTGGCTCTGATTTATTCTTCCTTCAACTAAAGCTCAGTGGCCTTTTGGCCTTCTGAGAGAGAGAGAAGTCTCTGCCATGGGAACAATCACTACTCGGCCTGCAAACACGCCCACTGCCCTGCTACATCCGGACAGGCACAGGCTGAGCCTTCTCCACCTGAATGGAGTGCTTCTCTCAGGCTCCAGAGCCCCTGGTCAGGCCCCTATTCAGAGCATGCAACTCCCTGGCCTTCTGGGCCTGGAATAAAACCTACTTGTTGCCTAGTGAGGGTACTAGGTGGGCATCTTCACCATGTTTTATAGCCCCCTTTCTTTCCTATAGTCATCTCCTCCCTCCGCCCCTTTCTCTCCATCAGGCCTGGGAACACACACCCCCTTCTGCTGCACACAAAAGCCCATTCTGGCCTCTCTCTTTGAGACCAGGCAGTGGCAGCGTCACCCCTGGAGACCGGCGCCTTCTGGCCCAACGCATCCATCCCCTTCCCTGCCCATGCTGGCCCAGCTCAGCCCCAAGTGAGCTCTCAGGTTATGGAGCCCTGCTAGCTGCCCCCACTTCAGCTGGACTGCTTCCTCTCCAGGGAAGCCTGGTATCCTATGGGCTCCCTGTTCTTCCCAGGAGCCCTGCTGGCTCTGGATGCAGTGTATTTCATTTGCAGCCATCACTCTCACTTACCTGTGGTCCCATGTTTGCCTCTCACTCCAGTCCTTTGAGGCCTCCAGAGCCTGGCTCAGCACCCCTCCCCCAACAATGCCCCCATGAGAGGTTCCAATCCTGTATCCCTTACTCTTGAGCCACAACCTGCATTACATTGCAGGGTGCGTGGGGGTGCCATGAGAGGCTCCAGCCCTATATCCCTTACTCTTGAGCCACAACCTGTGTTACATTGCAGGGTGCGTGGGCCACTGGTTCATGTCATCCCCTCCTGGAGCTTCACACCAATCAGGGTGGCAAATCACAATTCAGTAATAGAAGCAGACACAATAACTTGGGAGCTGATGCTGACCGGTGATTGCATGTGCTGGATGCTAGATGCTGCTCCCTGCTTTGTGTATTGACATTGGGCCTCACTTCAACAAAAGGAGACAGGAGCACCCCAAATTTAGGGGCTTCACACAATATTTTGTTATGATGTTTTACAGTTTTAGAGATTGAAAGGACTCAGCTAGGAGGTTCTGAGTGTGGAGGAAGAAGTAGAGGAGTGTCTGTGTAAGAGGCGCCCAGGCCCAGGGAGCTCAGCTGGTAGGGGGGGGGGTGCCTACTTTGCACACAAAAGATCCCACTTCCTCTTACTGGTATCATTTATCATTAGAGCTATAATAACAAACTGAATTCAAACAATGCACAGTATTTAAAGGGAAAAGCCTAGCCCCAGGGGTGTTGGTGCTGCCAACAGTTTGGGTATCACAGCATCCTGTCATTTTATCTTTCCTCACAGCCAGGACCTGGGAAGTGGGTCCCAGATCAGTGGTATGTGGCTTCACCTGATATGTCCACACACACTTGATCTGTCGGGCTAACAGCAGCCCTAGGGGGCAGGTGCAATGACTGCCCCTATTTAACAGAAAGGAAAGGAGGCGCAGAAGAATCAAGTAACTTGCCTCTGGCTAGGCCCAGAGCCCATGCTCGCAGCTGTTCTGTGCAGGTCCCCAGGCTACCTCAGAAACAGCATCCAAAGTAGGGAGCTCATCCATGCACCTGAGGGACCCCACGTTGAGCATCCCCAATCAGGGTCTGACTCAGAATCTTGAAGTCACTGGCTCCTTGTCACCTGCAGACCTTGGCTCAAAGGCACATTCCTACTCCTGCATCATCCTCAGTCAGTCCACCCTCAGTTGCAGTCCTGCCTCCTTGCTGAAGGTCAGCTGTGAAGAGAAGAACTATGGCACCAGCATCTTGCAGAAGCAGCAGCAGCACACCACTCCTGCTCTGGAGTTGGCAGGGGTGGGGGGGTTGGTGGTATGCAGAGGGTGTTCCCAGATGAGGACAGAATTCATCTCAGCATGTGAGGGGTGGCTGAAGTACAGGGCAGGAGAACATGAAGGCACAGAGTGCAGTGTGGTGGGGAGGAGGGGCTGTGGGTCAGAGTCCCTGAGGCTCCACACATGCCCAGGTTTCAGTAAACTTCATTTCCCCCACACCCTGCCTTTTATTGGAGGATGTGCCATGAGGAGTTACAGCACCCCCTTCACATACCAGCTTAGCCCCCAATGCCTTTCTTCAGCCCTGGCCACCCCTCTGGGACTCTGCCCACCCAGGGCTTGAACCCCTGGGTTCTCTTATGTCCCCTTGTCCATGGTCCTGACCTCCAGGGTTTTCCCTAGGAAGGTGGAGGGCACTGTATGTGTAAGAACTGCAGGCAGGAACTGAAGCTCAAAGGAGGTCCTGGGACTCTGAGAGATGCTTGCTTTGCTCTTAGCTTGAGGGTTCCAACAGCAAACACAGAAGAAGGTTCCCATTGTTCTCAAATAAAGATTCTGCTCGTTCTTCCTTCCTTCCTTTCTTCCTTTGTATTTCTTTTTCTTCTCTTTCGCTTTGTAATAAACCATCCATGGTATTAGCCAGAGACTCTGTGGACATTTCTTTGCCCTGCTCAAAACATGCTTCATGAGTCATGACCTCAGAGAGCTGGACAGAGGCTCACTTGAGTTTTTTTCAGACTTGAGGGCAGAGATGAGTTGTTTGTTAGTGCACTGAGCTGGTCATGCTATTGGCCAATCCTCCACTTTTTTAGGCTCAAAATGCCCCAGCTTCACCTGCATTATAGTCAGCCCTGTCCTGACTCCTCTGTTCAGAGGAGGTGGGAGGGAACAGCATCTAGTGAACATTCTGCAATGGGGGCTGGAGCTGTGGTCTGAACCCAGGTGGTTACCCCAGAGCTCCACCTCCCAGCTCTGTGGGAAGCATGGCCTGATCCTACCATAAGACCCATGCGGAGCTTTTCCTGGGGCACCAGTAACATATCTCTGTTGCGTAGAACATAGTTGATGGCCCTTCCTGCCTGAAGGTCTCTGAGTCCTTAGTCCCACCACTGGAAAGACATACCTGGGGTCTATGCCCTGCTCCTTTCCTCAGTAGAAGTTAATTGAAACACTGGTGCTCTCCATGACAGAGGGGCTGACTACCTACACAAGAGAGGGGAGAAGGCCTCAGGGGCAGGGCTTCCAGGCTGCCTTTGAGCCAGAAGTGCCTGGGAGGCTCCATTCAGATCTCAAAAGGATGGAATCAGAGCTGTCAGTTACTAGAGACCAGGAAATGCTGAATGTGTGTACCCAGGGGCTTGGGAAGGGCATGTGTGTCCTGCTCCTAGGTGCACACTGCATATGTCTGTGTCTCACTGAAAGTCTGTGTGGGTACAAGTTGCCTCCTCCAGGAAGACAGCCCAGGCCCTACATTGTGCCTGCTTCCCCACTCATTGGGAGCCCTCTGAGGGCAGACATCAGTCCATACAGTTCCGCCCATCTGGGGGTCAGATGGCAATTGATGGTGTGGGGCACTGGGATCCACACACAGCCACTGGAGGATGAGGGTGAGGCCATGCAGAGACTTGCTGGGAGTTGGGTGCAGCTGCTCCAGACCTCTGTGCCAGGACCCATCCGATTGAGGAGATTATGCAGCTATTTGTGCATGAAAGTCTGATATAAAAATGAGCTTAGGAGCACCTGGGTGGCTGAGTCAGTTAAGTGTCCAACTCTTGGTTTCAGCTCAGGTCATGATCTCATGGTTCATGGGTTCTAGCCCCATACTGGGCTCTGTGCTGACAGCACAGAGCCTGCTTGCAATTCTCTCTCTCCCTTTCTCAGGCCCTCCCTCATTAGCTCTCTGTGTCTCTCAAAATAGATAAACTTTTTTAAAAAGTTAAAAAAAAATGAGCTTCAAGTGCTATTCTGATATGGCCCCTTCTTCCTTCTGGGCACCCACCTTTGCCCACAGAGGCACCTTCTCTCTCTCAACAGGGTTTCTGGGGCACCTGGGTGGCTCAGTCGGTTAAGCAGCCGACTTTGGCTCAGGTCACGATCTCGCGGTCCGTGAGTTCGAGCCCCGCATCGGGCTCTGTGCTGACAGCTTGGAGCCCGGAGCCTGTTTCAGATTCTGTGTCTCCCTCTCTCTCTGACCCTCCCCCGTTCATGCTCTGTCTCTCTCTGTCTCAAAAATAAATAAATGTTAAAAAAAAATTAAAAAAAAAAAAAACAGGGTTTCTGAGGACCTATGAGCACTAAGGCCTCATCAGGTGGCAGGATTAGAACTTAATTAAAGGAAAGATTGCTAATTGTAGGAGCAAAGAATGACTCCTGACTGATAAGAGCATTTACCAGCCCTCCAACCTGAGGAAAGGGATCCACTCACTTCCCCAGACAGCAGAACTGTTCTGAGGGTCTGCAGTTCAGTGCATACATAGCTTAATACCACCCTGCACCCAGGAACCCCATCCTGCTAGAGGCAATGAGTCTGCTCTGGGTGAGGGCACCCAGGCACCACGGACAAGACAGATGGGCCACTTCCCAAGAATTGAGCAAAGTTGCCTCTGAGAGGTGGGTCTTGAGTCAAGCCTGGACACTGAGAAGATGTTTTTGTGGCACAGGGGAGCCAGGGGAGTTGGGAAGCATATGGGGGCAAAGATATTCCATGAGCAGAGAACATCATGACTAGATGTGAGGAAGTAGCATGGGAAGGTGAGAGGACAAGGGCCAGGGTTGGCCAAGATGGGACCTGAGGACCCTAAGGCTAAGGCTGTATCATCCTCTCTTTCTTCCCTGTGTGGGACCTGGACACAGGTAAGCACTCACAGGACAGCTTCAGCTCAGGCCTCTCATGCTGCACCCAGCCTGCATGATCCTTGCACCCCAATCCTCTACCTCCTCCCACCTGTGAGCTCCCCGGTCCAGGGGGCAGGAACCCTACTCTCATGCCTTCCAAGTCCCCTGGGACTAGACCCAGAGTAGCATCCCAAACTTCACATGTTCAAAACTGAATTCTTGTACCCCATGCCCACCCACAAGTCATCTTCCCTAGGGGTCCTCCCATCTCGCTGAATACCACTAGTATCCCTTTACTTTATCAGACAAAAAAAAAACTAGTTTCCTCCTTTTCCCAAAGCCTTACACCCAATTTACCAGCACTTCCTGTTGGATGTACCTCCAAAATGTACCCTAGTCCCACTGCTCCTAGCCACCTGCAATGCCTCAGCCTTGCTTCAACTATTGGCCATCTACCCCCAGGGCCTCCAAAGTGATCTCAAAAGCCTCCTTTCTTCTGCACTTAGCTCAGTGGCTTATCACTACCCTCCCTGTGGCCTCTTGGGCCCACTTGTTCTGTCTCCACACCTAGACTCCCACCTCATCCCCCAACTTTCCTTTCTTCTTTTAGCATCCGCACACAGGTACCACATGGGAACTTGGACAAGGTCTGGTCTCCTGCCCGTCACATCTTCCCTCCATAAGGGAAGGGGCTCATATCTATGCCTTGGGCCGCATGCAAGCCACACTCATGCCCCTCACAGCCACCTTGTAAGGGGTGGGCATTCTCCTACAAGTGCTGATAAAAATACCTGCCCCCCCCCCACTGACTTCAGGGCTAAGTGGGGTTACATAATCATGACATGGAATCCCGAGGCTATAAGGACAACATCCCTAAGAGCTGATACTATCATCACCCCATTTCACAGATGAGAACACTGAAACACAAGGGGTTAGGTGACTTGCTCAAGCACACACGGGCTCAAGCACACACGGGCACTGTTGCATCCTTCCTTCACCACAGCCTAGAGCCTCCATCATCCTTACACAGAACAGTGTAGTCCTGCCCACATGCAGATGTAGTAGAGAGATAGGAGAGCACCATAAGTTGGGTGTCCTGGCTGCAGTGCAGGACCCAGTGAGGTGGCCAGGAGAAGACCCCAGTGTCTAGAGAAGTGTCAGCCTGGCTTCTCAGACCGGGCAGAAGAAGATCACCTGGTGCCAGGCTAGAGTGGGGCCCATTTCCAGCCATCTCTGCAGGAAGGTGGGCCATATAGAGAACCCTGTGCAGAGGCCTGGGCTCCGGGCTCCAATCTTTCCTCCATTTCTTCTAGGTCTGTGTCCTGGGGAAGAGACAACGGAGCTGATGGTTTCCAATCCCAGCTCTGCTGATCCCTGGGCTGTCCCACCTGGCCTGGGCTCTGTCTGGCCTTCATGTACTGAATAGACTCTGCAGGGACCACTCTCTCAAAGACCAACACCCTCATGGGAATCCTCATGGAATATTCGTCCTGTCTCTGCTGCCCTCAAAGCTAAGCCAGGCAAGGGTCCAGCAGAGAGCTCATGGACACCCCACCCAGGATAAGAGTTTCTCCTCACTGAGTCCCCAACTCCTTTCAGGGTCCCTTCTCGCAGCTTCCCAGAGACTGACCACAAGGCTCACTCCTGTTCTGTTTGGCCACCCAGACCCTGGCTGCACCCCACACTCCATTGTGCCCTCATCTGTCCCTGACTGCTAGATTCCAGCTGTTGCTTCTCCAGGGGCCATCACACAAAGTGCTTTTCCTCTCAGAATCTCAGTTTCCTTAGGTGGTAAGACAGAAATACAGGTAAATCCTCTTGCCTATTCTGTAGGACAGTTTTCCATGCACAGCCAAGGAGTGTACCCATTTTCTATTGGGTGTTGTTTTGAATTGCTCTCCTGGGCCAGCCAGGCAATGAGTCTACAGGGCCTGCCTCTTCTGGCAGGGAGACAAGTGTGGAGAAAGAGATGGAAGGATAGACAGGGGTTTTAGAAAGACAGCCACAAAAAAAGTGGGTCCAAAATTAAAAAGACAGGGAGATGAGGACAGGAAGTGTGCCAGTGGAACAGAGTGGAGCAGGGTAGGATCATTGGAGCACCCAAGTCACGGATGAGCTGCTTTCTCACCAGTGAGTGGGTCTCTCTCACCCTCAAGAGAGGTAGTGAGGTCAGGTATGTGAGCTGCCTGGAATAGAGGAGGCTCTCATCCTGCAATTGTGGCACTTGGGGGAAGGCAGAAGGGGAAGGGAACGGTAGGTGGTAGGATGAATCCTTTGCAATGGGCTCAGCCTTCAGGCCCCACTTGCCCTCTTCCATGCGCAAACAGTTATCCTGGAACTTTGGAGGCTTGGGACTCTTTCAGGTGCTTTGCTAAGCTCCTCACAGGTGTCTCGGCCTCTGCTTGACTGTACTGTGGGCCAGCTGTCCTGCATCAGCCATCATCACAAAGCTCTTTACATCAAGGTCCATCCTGGTTCCCATCCTAGCTCTAAGCACTAAGCAAAGTGTGTCTGCCTACTTCTCCTGATGGCTCCTGGAGGATACCAGAGTGAGCTCCCCTTGGGCCTTCCCTAATTTCTTTCTGCCCTTCCCAAATGCTACTATTTCGGGATACCAATTTAGTTTGGAAGTCTCTGTTCTCAGAGCATTTCAGATCATCCCAGGGATTCATGAAAATCTGACTTACAGAGTTGGGCATGACAGGGCCAAGGCAGTGGGGGAAGGGAAGCCCCTCTCTTGGGCACTGCCTCCTGGACTGGCCAGGAGGGGACACTAATGCTGCCACATCTGTCTGGTGGCTGACCACCAGTGGTTGTGCCTCCTTGGCTGTCTGAGCTGTCTCTCTGCAGACCTGCTCTTATATCAGAGTTCATTTGGTCTCAGTTCAGCACTTTACATTCACTCCAGAGAATTGCATCATTTGGTGTCAGCTTGGCTTTCCAGCCCAAGGAGCTCTTTCAAATTCTATTTCCAATGTGTCTTGATTTGTCCCCCATTTGGTGACTGCAGTACAGGCAGGCTGGCTTCTTGCCAAGGAAGCTGAAGGCTCATCCTCTCCCTACCTCAGCTCCCCGGAACAGGCACACAAGTGGGGACTCCGGCAATCCTCAACTTTACATCTTGGGAGCTGATCCAGGCCCAGGGACCCAAGGGGTCACTGGCGGAGGTTGAGGCAGGCCAGAGGCTAGGAACAAAGCACAAGTGTTTGGGGCTGCAGCACGCTCAGGGAGAGGAACCAGCATCGGCCTCTCCAGAAGGGCATCTCTCTTGTAGTCTCAGCTGCAGCTGCCAGCTGCTGTGACAGCTTCTCCTGCTTTCTGCCTCTTCCCTGAATCAGCATCCCTCCACCTGCCTATGGATTTGTGGCCTACTCCACAATCTTCCAAAAACCCCATCATGCAAGATTAACTATGGGCGGCAGCTATTCTTTGTGACCCAGACCCTGGCTGGTGGTGTAGGCCCATCTACATGTGCACCTGGAGACTTGGGACAGAGGTGTAAAGCGAGTGAGAGAAGGCTACCAGTGAGGGGAAGCACGGTGCTCCTGAGCCCTGTCTGTCTGCCAGAGCCTATACTCTTCCTGTTGCCCCAGTGCCTCTTCGCATCTGGTGCAATGTTCTGTCTCTGACCACTTGACTCACCCCCTGACTTCCTGAACCTGCTTCAGGGCTATATGTGACAGACTCAAAATCGGGATCATAGAATTTAAACACTGTGCACGCACTTAGATTATTAGAAACCATGTCATGCAAATCCTTCTGAAAACCAAAGCGTCCTGCTGCCATTTGGTTTAATATACTATTTTTAGAGTAGTTTTAGGTTCACAACAAAATTGAGAGGAAGGTACAGAAATTTCTCATATGCACCTACCCCACAAATGCACAGCCTCCCCATTATCAGCATCTCCCCACCACAGAGGGACATTTCTCATAATTGATGAACCTACATTGACATGTCATTATCATCTGAAATTCAGAGTTTACATTGATTAGGGTTCACTCTTGGTGTTACACATTCTATGGGTTTTGACTAGTACCCACCATTGCAGTATCATGCACAGTGTCTTCACTGTCCCAGAATCCTCTGTGCTCTGCCTATTCATCCCTCCCTTGATGTCTAACCCCTGGCAACGACTGATCTTTTTCCTTTTATCTTTTAATAACAAAAGAGTGCATACCCTTTAACTCTACAATACAGTCAAGTTTCCCCAAAATCATGTTCTCCAGAAGGAAAACTCAGACATAAGACTACATTTAACTTACTTACCCTTCATCACCCAATGTTGTCATTTCCCCCAAGACTGCTGAGAGATTAAATGTCAGAAAATATGGCAAGGACCTAGTTCAGGGCTGAGACACAGTGGAGGTGCTTATAAATGGAACTGTTAGGATAGCTATTATCTGACCTGGGGTATGTCTCTCTGTTAAACTCTGAGACTGGTCCAGACCCCAGTTCCTGGTCCAGGGATTCTCTGAATGAAGTCCCAAGATCAGCAGCAGCAACAGCGTCACTTGGGAACCTATTAAAATGTAAATACTAAGGTGGTACCTGAGTGGCTCAGTGGGTTGAGCATGGACCCTAGGCAATGAAGAGTAAGGTTTGGGATCCAGGACTTTCTGCTCTGGTCTGGCTGCTCTGAAGGTCTGGGAAGAAGCAGAAGTAGGCTGGATGTGGGGGAGAAACTACTCTGCCAAGAAACACTGGACATGTGCTGCTGGTCAGAAATAGTAATCAAAGGGGCCAGAAATTGGGGAGGCCTGCAGGAATATGCAAAGCCAGTCTGGTCAGATGCTACCCCCCCCCCCCCCCCCCCCCCCCCCCGGCCATGAGGCTCTGGATCCCAGAAATGGTACAGAAATGGTAGGTTTGGAGCAGGAGTACAGTATGACACCCATGGGCCCTTGGCACTTTTCCTTCTTGGGTCTCTTTTAGAATAAATATATATAGATACAGATACAGATATATAGATATGATTTTAAATATATTTTTTACAACTGTGTTTGTATAAAGATTAATATAATCCAGGCTGGATATTATTACTATTATTTTACTCAAGTTCTTTTGTTTTTAAAAGCAATTAAAATTAAAACATTTTAGTTGGTTCATAAAAATCTTGTGGTTCTAGTGGCCCGTGGGAGTGTCTCTTGGACAGGCCTCCTGACCTAAATCCCCACAAAGAAAACAGCGAGGACTTCCCTTTGCCCCTGAGGGACGATTCCCAACTTATACCCTCCCTGCAGGGACGCGACTGGAACGGCAGGGAGAGGAGCTAGAGTGAATTCTTGAGCAAGAATTAGTCCTGGGGATTCTAGCTCATCCTCAGCGCTCGTCAGATACGTGAGCTCACACATGTTGCTGAGTCTGTCTGGGACTCAGTTTCCTCACATGGTAAATGAGAACCTCGGGCAAATGCTCTGCAGGCTCTCAAAGACTGAAAAGCAAAGCTCTCAGGCAGAAAGAGAGGCCTCACCTGCCCGGGAGTGGGGGCAAAGTCTCAAGACGAGGGTATGGCGTACAGGCCCGGGACTCGGCGCGACGCGCAACTGTGCCGCGTCGGGGCAGAAGCGCACGGCGCCAGTTCGCCCGCTCCTTCTTAGAGAGCGCTCCGAGGCTCCCCGCAAGCGCAGGAACCCCGCGGGAGGGGCGGTGGGGCTGTTCCCTGCGGCCCCTGGGCCGCGTCGCCGCCGATGGCTCCTAGTCTCGGGACGGGAGCGGGCGGGGCGGGCGCCCGGGAACGTCCCGGGAGACCCGCAAGTGCCCGGAGTGGCCGGGCGCGGGGAGGCGGGGCGTGTCGGCCCGCCTGGGGCAAGCGCCGGGGCGGGGCGGGGGCTGGCGTTCCGGGAGCGCAGGTTCTGCCGCTCGGCTGCGGGTCCTGCCGGCGGGCTCCGGGGCCCCGGCTCCGCGGGGCCACCATGCTCAGCGTCGTGCACTTCCTCCGGAGCTTCTTCAAGGTGAGAGGCGGCGTCTGGTCGCGCGCGGGGAGAGCGGGAGCGCCGCGCTGCGCCCTGGGCTGGCTGCTGGGCACCGGGTGGGTGCAGGCACCCTGGGCGCGCCTGGCCGCCCCCAGCTTTCCAACGTGCCGACCGGTGTTCAGAGAGTGTGGCTGCCCCAACCACAGGGAAGGAGAGGCACTGTGTCACAGGCTTGCCTGGACCGTCCTCGGCGAGGGCGACCGCCGGGTGCCGGCCTCCTGGGCACCTACTGGCCTTCCGCACGCGGGGCACTCGGCAGCCTAGGCCCCTCGGCGCAGGACGGCCGATTCCAGGAAGCACTGGCTTGTGCCTCAGCCAGTGGGCGCCCAGAAGTGTTTGATATTGTTATTACCTCAGCTGAGGGTTCCCAAGGGTACGAGGGAGGGGACCAACAAAGTTGGGGCACCATTTTGAGGAAGGTGTGTCTAAGCAGGAGGAGGGGAACAGGAACCTGACTCTCCCCAGGCCCAAAGTCCCGGACTGTTCACAAATGGCCCATGGGAACCCACTTATCTGGGGTACCTCTACCTCCCCTGCCCCCAGTGGGGGCCCCAAAGTGAGCAGTAGGTTCCAGGGCACTGTCGGATGGGGGAGCAGGGGGCATCTGCAGATTGCCAAGCTCCACCTCCCCAGGTGAGCAAGGTGGGAGGTGGGTGGGAGGGAGGCAGGGTGGGGTTGGCTCTGACTACCAAAGCAACTGTGTACAAAAGAAGCAGGGGAGTACTGCCAGAGCTACAGCCCAAGGAGGGAGCAGCTGTGAGTGGACCCAGGGCAGACAGTGGGGCTGTCCGTGGTGGGGGGAGTGGCCCTGCTTAGCAGGGAAGCCACTCTGTCCTGCCAGAGTGACAGCCCAAGGAGTGGGGGGCTGTGAGTGGACCCAGGGCAGACAGTGGGGCTGTCCGTGGTTGGGGGGGGGGGCCTGGCTAAGCAGCCCTGCTTAGCCAGAAGCCACTTTGTCCTCAGGGTGCAGACTAAAGGGTTCAATTCTCTGACTCTGAGAGCTCTGGGGAAAGCAGCAGGCTAGATGACCCAGAACTGGACCTGCGGGAGTGCTCCCCTCAGCCTGTTCCTCAGCCAGTGTGGACTCATCCCCAGGGATAATGACTTGTTTATAAACTTAGCAGGGAAGAGGGATGGAGTCTTTCAGCTTGCAGGGTACTCACTTCTGTTAGTGACTGCAGGAGATGCCTCAGAAGAACATAGGAGCCCGGCTGGTATCAGAGTTGTGGTTCTGAGCACACAGATGCCCTCTTTGAAGTCTGATTCTGTCATTGACAGGGTATACAATCTTGGGACAGTCATTTAACTGCTTTGGTGTTTTATTTTCCCATTTCAAAAATGTGGGTGATAATTCCACATCTTCCAGAGTGGATGGAAGGATCTTATTACAGAATGTACATGTTCTTATAAAAAGGTGAACCTGGGACCATGTTCCTTCCCGTCCATGCAGTGGCAGCAGTAGGTCACCTGGAGGGGAGTTGGCCAGGCAGAATCTGAGAAGCCTAGTGGACCCAGAAACTCACGGAGCAGACAGGTGTGGCTGGGGGAAGAGGTCCCTAGATATCTCAGGGCAACTGCCTTGCCCATCTGCTGACTGGGACCCTCCTTGGAAGGGGGACCTTTGGGAAGGTATTCTAAGGGGCACACTATCTCACATTCCCAACCTGTTCCGAGAAGGCTTTCTACCTCTCCTTGTCCCCAGACCCCATGCCTATCCTCAGGTCCCTGGAGGTGCTGAGACACCTCAGGCCTCTGTCTGTACACATATGATGATGATCAGATGTACCTCTCAGAGGATCTCTCTTTCTACTGTCCTTTAGAGCCACCCTTGGGAGGGGCCCTGAATGCCATTACAGTCCACTTCTGGCTGTGCAGGTATATCTTGCAGAGCCACCTGTAAACACAGTTCACACATGTTCTTCCTCAGACACTGGTCACAAAGAATGCTCTATAAGGCCACAGGTGCAGGAAGTGAAGGGAACCACCTGCTCAAGTCACCTCCTGATCCCTCCTGGTCCTGGGCCTGTCTTGATGGGTAACTGACTTGGTTGTTGGTTGATCAAGAACACTGCTTTGTCCTAGGAAACTCAGATCCTTGGGTCCCAGTCAGACTCTGGTAGCAGAGACACAGATAGACTCCACCAAGGCCCAGGGCAAAAACAGTCCCTCAAACCCCAGGCCCCAAGTAAGACTTGCTCCAGACTCTACACAGCATCCAGTTCTGCTGTGGGCACTCTTATGCTATGGGGTCCACAGGGTGTGACACCTCACAGTGCAGAGGGGGACTCTGCATTTGGGTGGGTCCCACACAAAGCTCACTGCCTTTGGGATCACTCAGCAAATGAATGGGAGAAGCACACCCAAGGAGGAAATATGTTGCCTCAAAACTCCACAGGCCCACCAAGCATTGTGAAATCTTCCTTCATGGTAGGGGGCCAATGTCTAGCAACATGTCTTTTGCTTTTTATTTTTCTTAATTGTTTTTAATTGTTTAATGTTTATTATTTATTTTTGAGAGAGAGAGAGAGAGACAGACAGAGTGTAAGCAGGGGAGGGGCAGAGAGAGAGAGGGAGACACAGAATCCGAAGCAGCCCCAGGCTCTGAGCTGTCAGCACAGAGCCTGATGCAGGGCTCAAACTCATGAACCACGAGATCATGACCTGAGCTGAAGTCAGAAGCTTAACCGACTGAGCCACCCAGGCGCCCTGCTTTTATATTTTTTAATGTTAATTTATTTATTTTGAGAGAGAAAGACAGAGACAGAGTGTGCACATGTGCATGAGCAGGGGAGGGGCAGAGACAAAGGGAGAGAGAGAATCCCAAGTGGATTCTGCATGCTGTCAGCCTG
This sequence comes from Panthera leo, assembly GCF_018350215.1. NCBI lineage: Eukaryota > Metazoa > Chordata > Mammalia > Carnivora > Felidae > Panthera > Panthera leo. The sequence goes on from NC_056686.1 coordinate 107,567,427, forward strand.
GAGCCCAACAAGGGGCTCAATCTCATGAACCGTGAGATCATGACCTGAGCCAAAATCAAGAGTTAGACACTTAACCAACTAAGCCACCCAGGTGCTCCTCTCTTTTATTTTTAAAGCGCTGTTCCAAAATGTTCCATACAGCTGTCCACTTCTGCCTGCCTGGAGCCTTCACCAACGTGGAAGGTCCTTCTGTTTTCATGGAATTTAGGTCCCACACTCTGGTGCACAGTAGGGTACCTTGCCACTTGCTGTTCTTTAAGTCCTGTCGGTATGATGTAGTAGACCAGCATAAGGTCCTTTGGGGTATAAAGGTCAGGGTTTCTTCTAACTAAATGGTGACACAGAATCAGGGAGCTACTGAAGCCCTGAGACAGGTGGTGAAGTTTTGTTGCTGTCCCTGTCTTGAGGAAAGCAACCTACTTCTGTTATTCCTATATGTTAAAATGGGAAACATACACACTCACACACGCACACACAAGCACAGTTTTCACCAAATCATTGGCTGAGGAGTGTAATAGATTTGTTCCATTTAAGAAGATCATTTGTAGGACAACATAGACCAGTCACAATTAAGCCTAAAACAGCGCACCAACATTCTTTAAGGTCTCACGTATTCTGCGCAAGCCAAGCTGGGAAGTTGAGTAAGGATGCAGTAGAGATCTCCACCCCTGGTTGGAGATTTTTTACCCACCAGATGTTAAATATTGCTTATGATGCCCTATTTTGGAGGAGAGAGGGTGTTCCAGAGGCTTCTGGTAAGCATTCCCTACCACAAAAGTCTCCACATAATGGATGAATGAACCAGGGTGGAGTTTCTATCAGGAACTGAGCATGTCTCTGAGCTCCCAGGGACTCACTATGATCCCCCAGGAACTGGGGAATCACCCAGGAACTGGGGTGATCCCCCAGGAACTGGGGAATCACCATAAGACAGATTCAGGATCCCAGGGGGCTGCTAAGAGGCTGGATGTACAGCAAGTCCCCATTTATGACCTGGCATGCCTCCTACCTCTTATGGGCCCTCATTCCTGGTGGTGAGCTTCCTGACCTTCCAGGAATTAGTGTTAGCTGTGAGCCAGTTTTCAGTAATCCCTGAAGTCTAGGTACTTTTCTGTATAGGAGCCTTTCAAAGACTCACAGTATGTGCTTAGGATGATTTTGCAAGTAACTATCTACCCCTCATTGAAGAAACTTTGGATCTATTGTTTCAAGTCTGAGAATCAGGCAAGAGGAGTGGAATCAGGCAAGTGGAGTTTAATCAGTGAACATTTTTTTTTTTTAATTTTTTTTTTTCAACGTTTTTTATTTACTTTTGGGACAGAGAGAGACAGAGCATGAACAGGGGAGGGGCAGAGAGAGAGGGAGACACAGAATCGGAAACAGGCTCCAGGCTCCGAGCCATCAGCCCAGAGCCTGACGCGGGGCTCGAACTCACGGACCGCGAGATCGTGACCTGGTTGAAGTCGGACGCTTAACGGACTGCGCCACCCAGGCGCCCCAATCAGTGAACATTTATTGAACACCTACTATCTGCCAGACACTGTTCTAGGCACTCATGGAGCCTTCTGTTTACCAGACCTAGTTTAATTCTTTGTAACATTTTTTTTTTATCAATATTACACAAGTACAATAGGACCCTATTGGTGTTGCTCATCCATTTTAGTTCTGGCAGCCCCATGATTGATTATTCAATGACAAAGAACCCCTGGCATCAAAAAATTCTGATATTACTTTGGCTTCTGGCACTTAAATACTGTTTCTCTTCCTTGTCATGCCAGCTCCTGCCATCCCATCTATAGAATTCCCACCCAAACTAGCATCTCTCATCAGCATTGCAAGCTGGTGGAGAACAGTGTTTATGGCAGTTTTCCGAGATGTTGACATTCTCTTTGCCAAAGTAGTTTTTCGTGCCTTGGTGGTAGGGCATGTCTTTTTGATCCTCCAGGGGACATAGTTAGGGGATGGTAAGCAGGTTGCTCTTGATAAATCCATTCCAACATTCTATTCCTTCAGATATTTGGTTTCCTTCAAGGACTTTCTGGCTTTTTAGTTTCATTTCATGGGTTGGTTTAGTTAACCAACACACCACCTACTGGAACACAGGCTGACTCTTGGAGCTGGTACATTGACTCCAAAATGGGTGGTCATTCCCATATCAATATATTTATCCCAACCCAGAATGTTTTCCTTACCTCCTTGGTCAGATAATCCCAGTATCCATTTCTACCCACCCGCTCAGCTTCTTTCCAGTACATGTTAGCAAAATCATAATTTTCTGAAACATGAGCCCTTTCCTCCATAGTTTGACTTTGATTGGTTCCCGTGGCCATGCGGAGATCTGACTCTACTTTGAGTCAGGGCAGGGCAGGCAGGGAAAGGGAAAGGGGTAGACGTGAGGAGAGGTGGGCTCAGTTTCCAGAATAGGGGCAAACAGGCTCTTGAAGCAGCCAGAGAGAGGAGCAAGGACTGCATGGGTTTATGAATTCCCTCACAGAGCCCCACTCCTAGGACCAGGGTTCCCATTTTTTCCTAAAAGACACTCTTTCACTCAAGGAGCAGGGAAACAATCCATTCAGCTGCCTTTTTAATTCAACAACCCACAGATAGATGGACTCAGACTGCTTTGGTTTAGGGATGTCTCAGGCCTGTGATTGCAGAGAGAAGAGACACTGTCATAGCGAGTCCCTGGGAGCTCAGAGACTTGACTTTGTTATTCTCTCTTTAAGCTGGCCAGAACAGTTAGAAGCAAGAAGTACACCCCATAGTACTTGAGTTCTTTGTGCCTTTTTCTCAGGTTTTGTCCTAAGAGTCACTTTTCCCCCCAAAAGCCCCTACTGGACATTTGGCCACAGCTGATTTAATTAGAGGTTTGCCATGCATGCAATGAGATGCCTGAGTTCCATAACTTAATTCCCAATATACTTTCACTGACTTTGGCATCAATTGGGTGTAATAACCAATCTCAGACACTCTTTTCCCCTTTCCTGACAGGTCTGTTATCTAAAATCATCTTGGCACCAGCTTCTTTACTACTGAAGTCTCTTCGTTGCAAAAGACAGAAATGGACTGCAGTCAAGTGAAAAAAAGTAACTGTCTTGGCAGGGTGCAGGGTAGCTCACAGGGATCCAGAGAGGCAAAGCACATTAGGTCCTTCTAGGTGGGCCAGCTGCTTAGGATGCTCCTGGGGGACACTTTACTGGCTCCTCACTAAGGATACTGTCTAGCTCCCTCTTGTAGACTTTTAGCTTTGTCCTCAAGTTCCAAGATCCTGGCTGGAGGTTAGCTGAGCTGCCATTTGAAAAGTAGGAAGAGAGGATATCTGCTCTCTTTCTATTTTTGACATGGATAGGCCCCAGTGTCTGAATTCTCTTAGGATCCCCTCCTTCCTCCCAATCATGGCTGCTGTTCAAATGCTGGGCAGGAAAGCAGAAAACACCCCCTCATGGCATGCAATTAAGGGAAAGTTCCACAAAGACTCACTCAGCCTCCCAGCTTTGGGGATGGGGGAGTGTAAGCCCCAGGTGCCTGGGGACATTTGCTAGTGGGTCACCCACATGTTTGAACTTTTCTGGATAAAGGTCAGAGCAGGTACCTGAGGCCACAGAGACCCTATCCTATGAGAGTTCATGGAGAGGCCTTCCCTTTGAGTCCTAAAGAAGCTTGTCCCACAGGATGGCAGAAAGGAGAGGGTAGATGGACAGGACAGACCAGGTATGGGGACCAGCTGCCTGCCAGGAGGCTGTCAGTACCTCCCCAGGGCTGCTGTCTCCCGGCCACCACTCAGAGACCCAGGGCTGTTCTCCTCCCTGGGGCCTGCTCTCCCACTCTGTCCGTCATGATCCTCAGCTGTGGCCATAAGTCAGAGGCCTTGGGGCATGGTTCCCACCTTTTATTCTAGCCCCTCACTCTGCTATCTCTGCCAACTTGGGAGGCAACCATGACAAGATCACCTCCACTCAACCATTCAACACATTCTTTGAGTACTTCCGTATTCTGGGTCCTGTTTTCTCCCCCTACACTGTAGACTCTGAGAGGGAAGGGCTAGGGGTTGAAGCATAGTGTGTCTTTGGAAGTGTGAGTGTAGCCTGTGAATTAACTGCAGAAGACCTCAGCCAGTGAGAGGGCCTCTTAATCCAGAGGTCCTGAGTAGGCAGGCAGGGTGGATGGTTCTGGAGACATGAACTCTTGCAACCTTCTCTCCAAACTCAAGTGAGCCTAGCCCTACTGTCCAGGCATGGGGTGGCCCAGCCTCCCCAACTCTGGGTGCCTGGCCTCCCCTTAGCTGTAGGCAGTGACAACACTCTACTACTTGCTGCAGACTCAGCCAACTGTGAGATTCCAGGCACCGTTTGATAACCCAAGGGAGGGTTTGGATTTACTCTTGGTCTCATGTGGGGCTTACTGAGCCTGAATGTTTTGTTTGCTTCTCCTGCATGGTGGAACTGGGTGGCATGCTCATGCTCTTTTGGGAGTCCTTTTGTGGTTTTTACATATCTACAGTGGGCAGTCTCTCCCTTGCCAGTTGTAAGGATGTGAGGTTTAAGTGATATTGCTAGTTCTGGCCCCATGCCTGGCTACTGAACCCTCCTGAGTTACCTAGTCTGAACCCTTTGGGGGTATGGGTGGTGCTGCCTGTGAGGCCCTCCACCCTCTCATCTGGTGACCCACAGGTATATCACAGGTCATTGGTTGGAGGCTCCCGCACACTCACAGGGTGCCCTGCCTCAGGGTGCCTCCTCACTGCACCAGCCTCTTGGAGCTTCCCGGCCCCATCTGTCTCTCAGGATGCAGTGTCACCTTCAGTATGTCTTCCCTGGATGCCTCCCCTCCCCCTTCGGGCCCCTTCTCTATGCTGCAGCTCAGCCTCCTGAGATACAGGAGTTCACTGGCTTGTAATTGTCTCTCACGCCTCCACACATATGTTCATTTAGATGTACCTTTATTAAGGGTCTTCTTACAGCTATTTCTGGTTTTCACTGTCCTTAGAAGACCCCATAACCACACAGTATAGTTTCCTCTTCCCTCAAATCCCCAGTTTTTCCATCTTACTCTGATGTGTGGCATGCCACAAACCCTAATGCAAAAACCAGCCTGATTACCTGAAGCTGTAGTCTTCCTCAGACACAGTTGCATGTCAGAACCACTGGCTATACCCAGACCAAGTGAGGCAGAATTCAGGGCAGGGCCCTAATCACCAATGGGTGACTCCATTGGGCAGCCTCGCTGAGAATTGCTGTACTATAGACCCTGGAGCTACCTGTATAGTCCATCAGAGCAGGGCCATTCTTGAGGCTTCGCTGGACTAAAGAGAAGCTGAGGTCAGACCATGCATTGCCCTCTAACCCTCACACCACCCTGTTATAACCGAGGCAGGGAGCATATACTTCCCTGCCCAGCAGACACCACCATGTTAACTGTAGTGAATGTGGGTAAGCCCCATTAAGATGCCACTACAGACCCATCCCACCCAGGCCAGCTTGTTGTGCCTTGAGCATCATCTGTGTTTGTACCAAGTAGGCTGATTGATCTCTCCTTGACCACATTTTGCCTGTGAGCTTGAGAAGGGATCTTCTTGGAGCAAGTTCTGGGTCTGGAAGCCACCTGCTGACCTGCTGTGGCACCTGCCCCTCCTCCTGGGTCCCCTTGTGTTGGTGGTGGACCCATGGATCCCCAGCATGGACCAGCTCTCTCACATTGCTCAGTGCTCCTTCATGTGAACCTGTCCATCTCAGGGGTGTTGTGGAAGTTAGCTGGGATAGTGAAAGCATGGGAAAGCGTGGGATTCAGGCAGCTCAGAGTGAGAACTCAACAACTATTAGTTATCTCCTTATATTTTTCTTCCCCAAAACAAATGGGTTTTTTTCTTATAGCCAGTGGAATTAAATGGAAACCCATGTCTTGTTACTGGGCCGTGATGGTGCTATTTATGCTGATGCCATGGGCTACAGTTCCTGATACAGGGACAAAGTCTGTGTTCAAGAGGAGAACACTATTAGAAACTCGCCTCAGAATGGTCCACACAGAAGATGGGAAAAGCCAGGGTCCTGGGAGTGTTTTCCTCCATGTGGACATTGAGGCTTGTGAGAAAATGGGAAACAGCTAAGTGGTGGTCCATCCACACCATGGAATACCATGCAGCAACAGAGAAAATGAGCTGCTGGTGCACTCACCAGCCTGGGTCACTCTCCAGAGAGCTAGGCTAAGTGTAAGAAGTCACAATGCTGTATAATTGCATTTATCTGAAATTCCAGACACTAATGAGTCTCTAGTGACAAGTAAACTCATCAGTGGTGCCTGGGGACAGGGTTCAGGGCAGGTGGGGGCAGGAGGGTGGGATGACAGAGGGACAGGAGGTGGTGGAGGCATGCGTTGTTTTGAGTGTGGTGATAGTTTCATGCTTTGTACTCATGTGGGAAACCATCCAGTCATACTTTCAGTGAGTGCAGTTGTACCTATCAGCTACCTCCTACCCTGGCAGAACCGGCCCAAGGTCTCCTGGCCAGAGCCTCTCAGAATACTCTTCCTACTCTGAAAACAAGGCCCTTTCTGGGTGCCACATGCACAGAGACCATGCTGGTTAGTGAGAGCATGGAGACCCTGCCTAAAAAAGAGACAAGGTGATTCTGGCTTCCTCAGCTGTGTGCTCAGCAGAAGAGGTCCTTAGGACATGCATGTCTGTGCATTGTTGATGCTGTGTCATTTCTGGCTGGTTCTGTGAGAGGTGTAAGGCCTGGGCACTGTGCCCACCTGGGGTACTTGGTCATCTGAGGCCTCACTCCTGAAAGTATGCAAATGCCTCCTTGCATCTCTGTGAGGTGGTATTAGAAGGACTGACTGTAGCATTTAGGCCTGGTGAGGAGGGTTTGGAGAGATTTAAGGAAGCAGGGCTTTGCTCTCCCCTGGATGTGGGAAGGAAGCAGGGGCAATTCTGTGATTGAGCGACTTAAGAAATCTTACCCAGCAGGAGGGACAACAAGTCTGAGGCTAAATCTGGGACTGGTAAAGCAGCAACTATCATTCAGAGTAGCCAGCATGGGGCTGTTAGTCTTTGTGAGCTGGACAATAAGCACATGCTGTCTGTGCCCAGCAGGAATATGACGGGGGCTTCTTCTTGTGTTTCTCCATCACTATCCCAGAGTAAAGTGATGTTCTGCCTAAAAGTGATGTTCTGTAACACTGTTCATGTTCCATAGGATGATAACAGGGCCCAGCTGTGACACTAGCCAGCTGCTGGATACTGTGGCTACTGTTGTCTTTCTTGCTCATTTGGAAACGAGTAGAGTACATATCCAGCCCCTAGAGAATTTTATCCACAAATACATGGCGAGACTCCTCCTGACCATGGTTACTACAGAGGGGACCCAACAGATATTCTAAGAAAAGCCCTAGGGTGATTGTGCTGTGTACCATGGCTAAGAACCCACATATATTCCTGACTTGCCGAGTCCAGCAGAGTTGGTACTCCATGCTCTTTCCACCACCACTTCCTCCTCCTGCCCCCTGCTAAGCCAACTCCACTTTCCAGCAGGTTCTTTCTTCCCCACTCAAGAATCTGGCCTTGCCCAGCATTGCAGGCCATCCACATGTTGCTCAGTGCCTAAGCCAAATCTCACCAGGGGGCAGCTGTGCACCCTGTCTCTGTCCTTTAATATCTACTTTTTACCTGTCTTGCAGAAGCTGCAAGACAGAGATGTTGATTACCATGGTGGACTTAGGGACACCACAATGTCCTAACTACATATTTGGTGTGACTTAATTATTCAAATCCACAGTCTTCAGACCTGTAAAATGGGCTGATGATGTCTCTGAAAAGTGGTTGTCAAAGTTAATGTGCTCACATTTGTAAAATACCTGGCCTAGAAACCTTGAGTGTTCCCAAGGACTAGAGCCCAAGTCTAGTCTAGTTCCCAAGGTGGGAACACATTGATATTCTGTCCATTCCTGTGTCTACTCCAGTCCCTTCTCTGTCTGTGAGTTCTAGAGTTTGTAAAATGTCAGGTGAGTGTTCACTGGAGAAAAAACACTGGCTTAGAGAAGGTGGAGGTGGCCTCTAGCTGGAGGGTGATGAGTAAGGTGTGGAGAAGATGGGCACTGGGAAGGCAGCTCCATGAAGGGGCAGCTAATGTGGCCCCACCCCTGTGTGCAGCCTGGTGCCTCTTACCCTATTCCACCTCCCTAGGCCAGCCTCTTACCTTCCCCACAGGCTCTTCCGCAACCCTGTCTCAGAACAGGGTAGGAGCTGAGTGTCTGGACAGGGAATTCTGTGGGCAGACGTGTATGGCAGGTCACCTCTGAGTGAAGCTGACTGGCCATGTGCAGACCACAGGTATGGGACAGGCCCTGTGGGAAGCAGGAACTCCTTAACTCAAAGGAAAAAGAGACGTGGACGTGGGACATTGGGGGCAGTGAACTGGCACTGAAGGCCCCAGTCTCTGAAGTAGGAGTGGGCTGTATTTGCAGTGTGATGGTATTTGTGTGAGGCAGTGTCCTCTGGGGCAAACTGTCCCCCTGACCACTGCTGTCTTTCAGGGCTGCCCTCGGCAACTGCCCCTGAATGGGCAGTGACTCCCTTAGGCCAGGATCAGATCTAAAGCATCCTACACTCTAGCCTGTTATACTGATTTGAACCCCAAAGTTCAGTTCATTCATTCCAACACATAGAATTTGCCAAGTCCTCTTTGATCCCAGGCCCTGTGCTAAGGAGACTAAGCTATGAGTAGGATACAGTCTGGCCAGCTGCAAGCCCCTGGTAAGTGATTCTGAACACTCTTGAATTATAAGGACAGCAACTTTTGAGAATTCAGTAGAGGATATATATGAACCCTCATGCTGCTTGAGGATTCATATGAACTCTATGCTTTTGTGTACATGGACCTTCTGCTTCCAATTTCAGAGGCCCACAAAGCCTGTGGATGGTGAGTTAAGACCCCTGCTCTGGGTTGCAACCTCCTAAGGACCAGGACCACTGTTTCTGTTTCCTTCCCTCAAGTGCCCAGCATGGAGCTTTGAGTGAAGTGGAGGTTCTGTACATGTTTCCGTGAAGGGACTGGTAACATGGCCCTTCACTCCAGGTCACTAAGACCTAGGTCCTAGGGGATAGGCGGGTTGTCCATGTTAGTGGGATAAGGTGTCAGACACTACCCATAGTGGGTAGGCTTCAGTGGGATCACAGTGAGGGGGGGTTGGCAGCCCCAGCCCAGAAGCATCTCCCTGCGGGTCCAGTGGCCTGGATTCTGGCTCTTATACCTCCGTTCAGTGTGGTCTTTAGCAGAGCAGCATCTCAGAGCATGTTTGTTCCTCTCTAAAATGGACACAGTGCCTACCTGGTGGAGCCCCCACCCCGAAGAGTTAACAAGAGAGTGTTAGGGGTCTCGGGGAGCCTTGGCTCCTCATAGGGGTTTGTAGAGAGGACACCCTGTTGAGTGTTCAGTGTCATGTCAGAAAAGCACAGAAATGGGCAGGGCAAGGAGACTTTGGGATGTGTGGAAGTTTTCCGTACCCTATACAGAGGTCCATTCCCTTTCCTGTCCACAGAGGCAGCTCTGACTGGGGCCCCAGGACCCTAGCTGCTAGGTACAAGCACAACAGCCACCTCCTCCTGGGGTACACCCAGAGGGCTGGCCCAGGTCACCTTTCTTCACAGAACCTGAAGGAGATTCACTTCAAATAACGTAGGAGAGGCACTGTAATGTCCCACCTTTCCTTGAGTTTAAGGTACACTTTAAAAAAATTGCTTAATACTTTTGAAATCAAGATGCACTTATACTTGATGTGTACGTTTAAAAGTGATTTATTGGGGCGCCTGGGTGGCTCAGTCGGTTAAGCGTCCGACTTCAGCCAGGTCACGATCTCGCGGTCCGTGAGTTCGAGCCCCGCGTCAGGCTCTGGGCTGATGGCTCGGAGCCTGGAGCCTGTTTCCGATTCTGTGTCTCCCTCTCTCTCTGCCCCTCCCCCGTTCATGCTCTGTCTCTCTCTGTCCCAAAAATAAATAAAAAAACGTTGAAAAAAAAATTAAAAGTGATTTATTCTTCCTTCTCAAAAGTTGTCATTAACTTAGTGGCATCTTTGCATTGAGGAAATAGGATAGTTGTAAACGTCACATATGATCAGGAAACATAGTGTGTGACCTCCCTGGGAGACCCCAATTCAAGCCCCCCCGCCCCATTTGGGGGCCTTATAACTCCTAGATCAGGCCAGTCTAGCCCATTGAGGGTTCTCGAAGGATCCTGGAATGCATTCTTCCAAGACATCCTCAAAGTGACACACAAAGACAGTTGGACAAGCCTCCCTGGCAAGAAGAAACAGATTCCCCCAAAGTCCCACAGAAGCTCCTTGCCCCAGTCCCCAGAGCTATTCATATCACCTCTTACTAGAAGTGTGTGTAGTCAGCATGTTTTTGTGTCTGATAGATAGAGCAGGAGCCATGTTGACTGAGTGTGTGCTGTATCCTTCTTCATGCAAATTGAGTCACCTCTCAGGGCATTTCAGGGAGCAGGCACTTCTGGTGACCCCTATGGTCTGGAGTCTGCCCAGAGAGCTGTTGGCACAGGCAGTGGCTGGGCCACAACATTCAAGGATTGTTTTTCTCTGGGGACTGGCTTTATGCTCCTCCAATGAGCCAGGTCCTGGGACCCCCTCCAACTTGTCTATCACCCACACCTCCCAACTCCAAATCCCCCCAAATTTGCCCAATGGCTGTCTCAGAACACACGGGCTCCCTCTGGCCCAGCTGCATGTGTCCTAACACAAGTCACAGAGTAAGTAAAACACACCACCAATGGGTAGCGGGGACAGACCATAGGAATGGCAGAGCCTCTAGAAGGGGTGATGTGGCAGCAGGCAAGCAGGTGTTTCTCATAACAGAGGCCTCATTTTGTAGATGCAAGAGTTAAAACTCAGGGGTGGTGAGCAGAGTGGTGATGGGGGAACAAGGAAATAATGGAACAAGATCCAACTTCAAAACCCCCACTTTTATGCATATTGGACAGCCCCCAGCAATTTAGGCTTTTCAGTGAGACCCTTTCTGATGACATTCTGAGGTCATACAGGGCCTTTGTCATGTATGTGCTTCTGTATCAGAAGAAGAAAACTCCCTGTGCAGGGTGTGATGTGCTACAGGCCCCACCATGCAGCCTGCACAGTGGCCTCAGAGCCCCCAGGTCCAGGCCCTGCCTTGGCTAGGACCTGGGCCTGCCATGCCTGCAGATCCGCTATAAGCCCTATTAATAGGTCTGTTCTGGTGCAAAACTGGAATAGCCACCCTGGTAAGTCCCCCACTCAGAGCTCTGGGAAGGTACAATGAGATGTGAAGTTCTCCAGGTTTGTGCACTGTGTATGGCACTAATCAAAAGTGAGGTGTACTGACTGGTATTAAAGTGCAGACATGTTTGCACTTGGAGAAGGACAAGTACTGCCTGTAACTGGGAAGGGATAGTTTCTCCATGACCAGAGGTCAACACACACCTTTCCCTTGCCTGTAGTAGGGTGGCAGGTTGAGGAGGGAGGAGTGATCCGGGAAAGGCAGAGCAGCGAGGACACAAAGCAGGATGCATCCATAAATGGTGATAGACATCGTCTGCCCACCACGGGCGGTTGATGCGCAGCTGGTATGTGGATCATTATTTCAGTTGTTGGGAGAAGAGCCTGTGCAGGTGCCTCACCTAGCTCTAATTTACATTAGGGGATTGTACAGTGTTGTTTCTTGGGCAGCTATGTTTTTTCAGAAAAAGGAAAGCCACACTTTTCTCCATGAGATGGACAACTAGGAAATGTGGGCAAGAGTGTGCCCCAACAGAGCCTGGGAGCAGTTCCTTCAGCTTGGGGAAACCTCTTTGGCTAAGTCTAAGGTGAACAGGCTACCCTCACCCTGCCAGGAACAGGATCTACTGCCAGGGTTTGGATGGGCGGCTTCATGCTGTCTCTGGTCGAGGAAATTGGAACAAAGCAGGCCATGGGCCTCGAGTGTACCTGCAAAGCTTCAGGTCAGAGTCCAGCATTTTGTGGGCCACATGAAGAGCAGAGTGACATCACCAACACAGACACTACTACTAATTATCCTGGTTACTGCCATCATCAGCTCACCTGTGATCTAGAGCTAGTCACCGACCCTTGCAGGGCCTCTGTGGTAATATGAGGATATGAAGACTCACTGTGCCAGTCTCCTGGGGATTCTATAATGTTTCCAAAACGTGAACATTCTATAATGTTTGTACACGCAGAGATTGGGTGTCAGAAAGACCTCATCCAGATTTAAATGCCACCAGTTATGCCATACCATACTTATGCAAGTATAGCTTGAGCAGATTGCTGTTCTGAGCCTCATAAGGATCCTGTAGAATAAAGACAATACTACCTGTATCCTTTTAGGTTTAAATAGTGTATATAAGGTACAGAGGATGTGGTGAGCACTTCATACATAGCTATTTTATTATTATAGGTGTTATTTTTATAATAGGAGAGACAAATTTCTCCAACTTTACAGTTTTTACTCAAGAGTTTGCTGAGCAGCTGCTCTGTGCAGTCCCTGTAACTGGGGTTCTGGAAGGGCCGAGACATTTTGTCCACTAGACTACAAGTCTAGCGGGAGAGACAGATCAGCCAACAACAGCAGCAGCAACAGCATCAATGGCAACAATAACAGCAACACCAGTGCAGCCAGGGACTGAACCCAAAAGTGGTCAGAGTTGGGGACCAACTCTGAGAGGAACACTCAACCCTGCCTGGGGCAAAATGGAGAATCCTGGGGAACCAGGGATACTGAGAAATAAACAGACCATGATGCAAAAATGTGGGAGTCACTAGTGTCAGGGGTGCCTGCTGCCTGGAGAAACTTAAGGCTGCATGGCTAATGTATACCTGAGGGAGACTCTGAAGAGTAAGCTGGAAGGAGCCTGGTGAGGCTGGTAAGGACAACATGCAAAAAGGCAAATAATCAGAGAGGGTGTGTATTGTGAGTGTAAGAATCTCAGAAAAATCACAGGGTATATGCTGGGACATGGAAGAGATCGTTCTGGAAGCAGACTAGGGCCAGGATGGGCCTTAGCCTGGACATTTCCTGAGGGCAGTGGAGACCCAGAATAGTGACATCAGATGTGGGTTGTGTAGAGCACAAAAGATGATTGATTGGGAATGAAGCCATATTGGACCTTACCAGATGATAATTCAAATCCATAAAAGGAAATGAAGAGAATCAGAAATGGTAAATAATAAGGTTAATATAACTAACTCTAAATATATATTTCTCTCAACTTTTAAAAAAATATAAAATTGTATAAAATAATAATTATAACAATGTGTTGGGTTAGTAATATTTATAGACACAAAAACATTAATAGCACAAAAAAGGAAGTATAGAGCTATATTGAAGTAAAGTTTTTATGTCTCACTAAATTAAAATCATATAAATCTGAAGCAGATCCTGGTAAGCTGAGTATTGTAAGCACTTAAGAAAACAGCTAAGAAAATATGGTTAAAAAAAAAGCACTAAAGGAATTAAAATGTCATGCTAGAAAATATTCTAAATGCCAGGAAGGAGGGGCAGAGGCACAAAAAAATATGACACATAAAGAAAATAAGAAACAAAGTGGCAGATATCATCTAAAGCAGAAATTGTCAGAATGGATAAAAAATAAAGAGGGACATTTTATAATGGTAAAAAGGTTGATCCATCCTGGGGCACCTGGGTGGCTCAGTCAGTTGAGCATTTGACTTTGGCTCGGGTCATGATCTCTCAGTCTGTGAGTTTGAGCCCTGTGTCGGGCTCTGTGCTGACAGCTCAGAGCCTGGAGACTGCTTCAGATCCTGTGTGTCTCTCTCTCTCTCTCTGCCCCTTCTTTGCTCATGCTCTGTCTCTCTCTCTCTCTCTCTGTCAAAAATAAATAAATATTAAAAAAATTTTTTAATAAATTAAAAAAAAGTTTGATTCATCCAGATAATATAACAATCACAAATACATATGTACTTACTAACCAAGACCCAAAGTACAGGAAGCAGAAATAGGCAGAATTAAAGGGAGAAATAAACAATTTAATAATAACAGTTGGAGACTTCAATATCAGACTTTAATTGATAAAATAACTAGGCAAAAGATTAACAAGCATACAGAGGTCTTGAATAGCACCGTAAAGTATTTAGACATAATAGACATCTATAGAGTGTTACTCCAAACAAAAGTAGAATGCACATTCTTCTCAAGTGCATATGAAATATTTTCCAGAATAGACCACATGTTGCATAAAACCAGCATGAAAAATGTAAAAGGATTGGGGTGCCTGGGTTGCTCAGTTGGTTAAGTGTCTGACTTCAACTCAGGTCATGATCTCACAGTTGTGAGTTCGAGCCCTGTGTTGGGCTCTGTGTTGACAGCTCAGAGCCTAGAGCCTGCTTCAGATTCTGTGCGTGTGTCTCTCTCTCTCTGCCCCTCCTCCCTTTGCATTCTGTCTCTCTCAAAAATAAATATTAAAAAAAATTTTTTAATGTAAAAGGATTGAAATCATACAACGTATGTTCTTCAATTAAAATGGAATTAAGAAATCAATGACTGAAGGACATTTGAGAAATTCATTAAATATGTAGAAATTAAATAACATACATTTATTTTTTTAAGCAACACACTTTTAAATAAACAATAGATCAAGAAAAACATCACAAGGAAAATTAGAAAATACTTTAAGATGGATAGAGGCAAAATCACGAGTTACCAGAACTTACAGGATACAGCTAGAGCAGTTACAGCTTAAAGGAAAGTGATAGCTATAAGTGCCTAATTTAGAAAAGAAGAAAGAATGAAGAATCCAAAAAGGAAATTTAAAAATTCCATTTATAATAGCATTAAAAAGAATAAACTATTTAGGACTAAACTTAATCAAGGAGGCCAAAGGTTTATACACTGAAAACTGTAAGATGTTGCTGGCAGAAATTAAACAAGACAAAAATAAGTGGAAATACATTCTGTGTTCATGGACTGGAAGACTTAATATTATAAGTGACAACACTACCCAAAATGATCTATGCATTCAGTGCAATCCCTATCAAAATCCCAATGACATTTTTTTGCAGAAATATAAAAACGCATTCTGAAATTCATACAGAATCTCATGCAACTCTAAATAGCAAAAATAATTTTGAAAAAGAATAAAGTTAGAGAAGAAAAACATAGGAGTAAATCTTTGTATCTTGGGCTGGGCAGTAGTGTCTTAGATAAAACACCAAAAGCAGAAGTGACAAAAGAAACATACAAATTTCGTCTTATTCCAGGGAAAAACTTTTATGCTGCAAACATAAAAATATGATCAAGAAAGTTAAAAGTACACAGAGTGGGAGAAAATATTTGTAAATCATATATCTGATAAGAGATTTATATCCAGGATATATATTAAAATATATAAATAAAATATATAAATTATTCTTATATAAATATAAAAATAAATAAAATATATAAATAAATATGTAAAAATAAAAAATATATAAAATAAATATATAAATATGTGTGTATATATATACACACACACACAAGCCTTAGAACTCAATAATAAAAACACAGCCCAAATATAAAACTAGGGAAAAGATTTGAATAAATATTTCTCCAAAGAGGCTGTATAAGTGGCCAATAAACACATCTACATTTGGTCAGCATCATTAGTCATTAGAAAAATGCAAATCAAGGGGCACCTGGGTGGCTCAGTCGGTTAAGGGTCCGACTTCAGCTCCCATCATGATCTCATGGGTTCGTCAGTTCGAGCCCCTCATCGGGCTCTGTGCTGACAGCTTGGAGGCTGGAGCCTGCTTCTGATTCTGTGTCTCCCTCTCTCTCTGCCCCTCCCCTGCTCACATTGTCTCTCTCTGTCTCTCAAAAATAAATACATGCAAAAAAATATTTTTAAAGAAAAATACAGATCAAAATTGCAGAGATACCATTTCACACCCACTAGCATGGCTCTAATAAAAAATATAGACACAAAAAAGTGTTGGTAAGGATCTGGAGAAGTTGGAACCCTAATACATTCCTGGTAGGACAGTAAAATGGTGCAACCAATTTGGAAAACAGTTTGGCAGTTTTTCAAAATGTCAAACATAGAATTGCCCCATGTTCCAGCAATTCCATTCCTATGCGTTTATCTAAGAGAAATGAAAGCAAACATCCACGCAAAGACTTGTACACAAATATGCAAAGTAACTTCATTTACAATAGTCAAAACCTGTGAACAACTCAAATGCCCATCAGCAGTCAAGAGGATAAACTGTGGCATATCCACACAATGGAATACTTCCCACAACAAATGAATGAATTATTGATACATACAACATGGACAAATCTCAAAATAATTATGGCTAGTGACAGGAGCCAGTCACAAAGATGACATGATGTACAATCCCACTTATAGGAAATAACCAGAATTAGCAAGTCTGTAAAAACAGAAGGTAGGGTGGGATTGAGGGTATGTTTTTGGATGTGTAATAGGGAATGCTAGTAAGATTTCTTTTGGGGGGAAAACATCCTCAAAGTAGACTGTGGTGATGGTTGTAGAACTTGATGAGTTTATTTTAAAAAATCCAATTGTCTACTTTAAATGGGTAATTTGTATGGTATGTAAATTATACCTCAATAAATATTTTAAAAGGTGGGGAGGTATAAGTGACAGCACCTGCATTAAATGCCTTCCATTTGATGGCAGAGACATGAAATGGCTTTGTGTTCTGGGAGTGGAACCAGTCAACTGGCCAGCATTTCTTGAACATCTCTGTCACATGTGGAACTCAAACAGTGCTGTAAAATACCGAAGTTGTGTTCCTTGTCCTCACAGGAGGAGCTTGTTTTTAAACAAGGGTTTGATTAGGAAATTTATCACCACAATTTAAGATTTTGAAGAATTCAGAGAGGGTTAGCATAGTCATAAACAGGCATCTCAAAAGAGGAAAATGTTTGCACTGGGCCTTTAGAGATAGGTTGGCTTTTGGTAGATGGTGGGGGTTTAGAGAATTGTTTTCAAGTGCTCCTTCCTTGTACAACCCTCGCAGGTGCCTTCTGAGGCAACTCACATGCTGTTGGGAAGCTCTAATTGCTGGAAAGTCTTTCCTTGTGTTAAGTAGAATCTTTCTCCTGCTGATAATACTGCCTTACCATTTATAATGCAGTTATTATTGCAAGACTGTGCTGAGCATCAGAAATAGTATCTCAAGTAATTCTTCCCATATGGGATAGGTGATGTCATTATCTTCCTCATCATTATCATTATTTTCCAGATGAAAAAAATCTGGCCCTTCAGTATTACATGAGCTGCCCACAATCACAGTCCCAGATCTCTTCTCCTCATGTGCACCTGTAGTACTGTCACTAGTGGATGTTCTTTCTTTCCTCTAATCCACACAGAACACGTCTAATTTCTCTTCCATGTGATAGTTAATAAAGGTAAAGATCTTTATCTTTTTCCTGCCTTTTAAGCCATTTTCCCCCCTTGGAGTTAAACAAACTCAGTTGCTTAATCATTCTTTATTTAGCATTGTTTTGAGATTCTTTCCCATCTTATTCACCATTCAGTGATCAAATCTGTCAGTCTTTTACTGAAGCATGGGCCTCAGAACTGAGATTAGTCTATTATGGCCTGACTAGCCCAGGAGCATATGGTACTGACCTCATTCTTCTCCTGTACTAGCTGTGTTTTTGAGCATCCTAACATAACCTTAGCTCTTTGGGCAGCCACATTCCTTTGTGGATTAAAATCCCTGCCAAGTTAGGTCCAGGGACCTGAACAGAGAAACCTTTTTAGAGCTGAATAAAAACACTGGGCCTGCTGTAGGATCTGGATGAGGTTTGGACCCACCAACAGCAGGATGGCCTCATTCCACCTAGAACCAGCCTTATACACAAAGAGGTGGCCATTCACATGGTACTCAATAAAATAACTCCTACTATCTCTCTTCCTAGAGTCACATTATTCTGGTGTCTGATACTTTTATTCTAGAATCCATTTCCCTGCCTTTTTCAGCTTCTAGTG
The DNA here is from genome assembly GCF_018350215.1 of Panthera leo. Classification (NCBI taxonomy): domain Eukaryota; kingdom Metazoa; phylum Chordata; class Mammalia; order Carnivora; family Felidae; genus Panthera; species Panthera leo. The sequence continues at coordinate 107,585,420 of NC_056686.1, forward strand.
ACTGCCTAGATTCCTTGGCCTATGGCCTGCTCTACCTTCATAAGCATCACTTCATCTATGCTTTCAGCATCATATGGTCTCCTCCTCTGATCCTCCTTCATCCCCTTGAGAAGGTCCATGATGATTACAGTGGGCCCACCTGGATAATCCAAGGTGGTCTTCCCATCTCAACATCCTGAATATAATCATATCTTCAAAGTCCCTTTTGCCATAAAAGGTGACATTCACAGGTCCTGAATATTAGGAAATGAACGCCATGGGTGTTATTATTCAGCCTACACAGAGTTTTGTTGGAGAGGATGATGTGATAAACTGTCTAATTCATGATTTAGAAAGACCGGTCTGGCGACAGAGTGGGAAGAATAAGGCTGGAGACCTGAGAAGTACTTTGGAAGCTGCCAGTAATGAGAGCATACAACTGGATCAGTGGCAATGGGACAGAGAAGAGGATATATCTAGAGCACTCAGGAGGTATAACCCACAGGACTTGGAGCCAGCTAGGATGTGGGATGAATGAGAGAAGAGGTCTAGAAGGGCTCACTCAGGGTTTCTGCACTCATCAGATGGGCTGATGATGGTATCAGATGGCTGATTGGTGAGTAGGGAGTACAGAAGGGGCAGAGAGAGATGGTTTGTTTGGAACCTGACTTTGAGGTGTCTATGAGATAAGCAATGAGACCTGGTAGGCAGTTAGGTCTGTGGGTCTGGAGAGGAAGGTGGTGACAGCCGCTTGGTGTGCTGAGCACACAGACAGCACTTGAAGCCACAGTAGACCAGATGCCCCAGGACTGTCTAGAATTAGAGCATAGAAGCTGCCTAAGGGAGTGGGGGCAGGGACAATGGCTTCCACAGTTAGGGAGAAATATGGGTGTGGGAGGAAGCCAGAGAGGCAGGGGGAGCACCAGCAGAGTATGTTCTGTGTTGGAACAGAAAGTTGATGCATTTGCACTCAAACAGAGCCCTTCCTCCCCGGAGGAATGGCCACTTCTTATCAAGTGAAACCCTGCAGGAAAAGGGTAGAAATGGTTCTGTGTTTTGCTTGTTAACCTTGAGGGCCAGAGGCTCTGGCTGGGAACTGGGTTGTTTCTTGGACATTAGGTGCACGCACACATAGAAGGAGCTCAGTGAGTCCCTCTCACTGGAACTAGTCATGGCTAAGAGGACCTGTTTTGCTCTCAGGCTTGCCCTGGCAACAACTGAAAAGCTCTATTATTTGCCTTTCTGGGCACATTCACTGAAGAGGCTCAAGGTTTTGGTGCAATGCAGAAGTCTCCTGCCACTGAGAACAATATTCATCCTCTTCCGTCATTCCACTACAAGGGCACAGTGGAGAAATACTTCTGCAGGAGAGATCACTGGCCTTTGAGACTGTTTCTTCTATATGTGTTGCTGCCTTTCCTTTGTTCATGTTCCTTCCCAGCCCTGGGAAGAAAGAGGAGATAAGAGGATGGGACAGGTGAATGTTGGCAAAATGTGTAAGGACAGGCCTAATGGAAGAGGTGAGACTTAACATGTCCCCTGGGAATAGGATAGGCCTTTTGGTAGAACTGGATAGTCAAGAAGGGGTATATTTCAGATGGAGGGATGGGCATGTTAAGATGGAAAAGCAGAAGTGGGCACGAAGTGTAGAGGGGTGGGCCCAGAGATTGATTCAGCCAGAGGGCATATATCTCCTGGCCATGAGCTGCTGTGACACTGACCTAGAGAGGAAGCAGAAAAGGGGCTCTCTGACCTTGCTCCTTCCTCTAGTACAGAGCATTGCTTCATGTTTGAATGGTCCTTATTTTCCTGCATCCATTCCCAGGTAAGCCTTTCAGAATTGCGTGTATTGAGGTGAGCGAAAGAAAATTAAACAAGCTCCCAAAGTCATGGCAGTCAGGGTTAGTTCCAAGATGGAAACTGAGGGGGAGGGAACTATTTTTGAGTGCTACTTACGTGCGAGGTGTCTAAATACAGGTTGTCATTTGGGGCACCTGGATAGCTGAGTCTTAAGCGATCGACTTCAGCTCAGGTCATGATCTCGTGGTCCGCGGGTTTGAGCCCCATGTCAGGCTCTGTGCTGACAGCTCGGAGCCTGGAGCCTGCTTCAGATTTGGTGACTCCCTCTCTTTCTGCTCCTCTCCCACTTGTTCTCTGTCTCTGTCTCTCAAAAATGAATAAATGTTAAAAAATTTTTAAAAATGCAAGTTGTCATTTAATTGTCAGCTTTCTAGGACAAGTGCTGTCAGCCTTACTTTGTAAATAAGGAACAGAGATTCCGAGGTCCTAGGTAACACTGTAGTAAGCATTAGGATAGGGGTGGGGGTTTCCTAGAAGCATGTCTGCAGCCATGGAATGTCAAAGGAAGAGCAACTCCAAAGACATTACCATATAATAGTCACTTCAGTTTACTGACAGAAGACCTTGGTTCATAAAGAGGCCCAAGGGACCCAGCCTGCGGATGAGAGAGCTGTGGTGTGGGTCAGCTGTCTGAGCTCTACACTGGCCTTGGACAAGGGACTTTTCTAAACCTCAGCTTCCTACACTCAGAGCTTTGAAATCCCCACTAATGTGCAGATACTTTGAGAAGTCTGTAAGAAAAAACTCAATTTAACCTTAAGGCATTTTCCATAATTACCTAATTGTCAATCTCATCATTTGTTTTCCAAATCCTGTGGACCCTGCCTCAGGATATGCTTCATGCCAGCAATCTGGGAAACTCAGGTCTACTCCCCCAGATCCTGGGAAGACCCTCCAACTTCTTGTTAGAAATCAAAGAAGTTGGGACCACCTGGATGACTCAGTTGGTTAAGCATCCAACTTCGACTCAGATCATGATCTTGCAGTCCGTGAGTTCAAGCCCCACATCGGGCTCTGTGCTGACAGCTCAGAACCTGGAACCTGCTTTGAATTCTGTGTCTCCCTCTCTCTCTTCCCTCTCCCCCCACTCATGCTCTGTCTCTCTTTGTCTCTCAAAAACTAATAAACTTAAAAAAAAAATCAAACAACTTGACTCACTCCCTTACAGTTCTCCCACCACTGGAGCAAGAAAAAGGGAGAGACCTTATCTCCCTGGCTTTGATGTTAATTCTTCCTTCACAATCCACGAAACATGTTGGGCATAGCAACTGGTGAAATGTGGTTTCAGATCTTGGTGCATCACCTGTCAGCTGTTCACCTTAGGTGAGTACTTAACCTGGCAGAGCACAAACTGCATATCTGTAAAATTGAGCAATGGTGCCTTGCAAGGCTGCTCTGCTCTGCTAGGCAGTGCACCTAGCAGGAAGGGAACTGCTATTCTTTCCCTGGAGGGAATAGGCTTAGTTTTCTAAAAATGACTTCAAGCTTATTTCAAGTTGTTTACCTTGTTGGTAAGGGTTAATGGGTCTTTCTTTGCTGATTATCAAAATGCAGAGCCTAGGCTTCAGGGAGAAACTGGGGCGGCTATGTGGAGAAATGCCAGCCTTGTACCAGGCACACCCCAGTTTGTAAGCCTTGCTTTCAAAGACTTCTGCAGTCTAGAACTTGCCCTAGAAACTAAAAATAGTTTTGTACTAAAACTAGGAGTGTGTGATTGACAGCAGATGAAATTTTGAAATTGAGATTGTTTTGGGAAACCTGGCATTATTGACCTCTGTACCCACAAGCTCCTCTGTCCTAAAGCAAAACCCCTCTTGTTCCCCCACCCAAGCCTCTTGTCAGCAGAAATTACTCCAGAGTTTGGCTCCTTCTATTTCCCAGCTTTCTTCTTTGAGCTACTTTGAGCTGAATTATACCAATTGTGTGTCCCTTCCCCATGACCACTGGGTACAGTTGCAGTCTTACTGCTGGAAAACTCTTTTGTCTAATGTTTGCAAAGTTCTTAAAGGGGTTTCTAAAGGAGTCACTGAGAAAGAAGACTGTCTTTCTGCCAGTTCCTTACAAGAGGGAAGAATTTCCCTGTTGTTTTGGGATTATGGATTACAAGAAGATACAAAGGAGTAGAGGAGGAAGAATGGGCTGGGATATCAGTGCCATATGTGTAAAATGGGAGCACCAGTACCTCACAGGGCCATGATGCAATTTGATGGGATGGGGTCAGGCCTTCATGGTAGCCCACCTTCAAAGAGCAGGGGCCACCTCTGTTAGGCTGCCCAGGAGCACCTCCTGGCCTGCAGCTGTGCAACAAATGTTGCTGGTACCATGTCCATATACTCACCCATTGCCACTCATCCACACACTCAGTGTTAGCTTGTAGAACATGCTTTTAAAGGCTCCAAAGACTGCAAAGCTCCAAGTCTGACAACTAATACAGGGCTAACTGTGGACACTAATTTTCTTTTATTGCCTTTCTTAATCTTCAGAGGGATGGGCACACACAGGCTTGGAGCCAAACTGCCTGGGTTTAAATCCTGACTCACCACTTCCTAGCTTATGTGACCACGACCTAGTTACTTGATTTCTCTGTGCCCCATTTTCATCTTCTGTAAAATGAGGATATAGTACCTACCTCATATGGCTGTCATGAGACTCGTGTAAGGTATAGGTTCAATAAATATTATTGTCATTTCTCTAATTTTATGAAAGAAGAAAAGAAGACTCAGAGATTGACACTATTACCATAGCTATTCGTGGCAGAACTAACTAGGACATGTGTCTGATTCAGTTATAGTCCTCCCTAGTATGCCAGCTCTTTCATGGTCAAAGAAATGAATCCCAACTGGTAGGAGATCAAAAACCATATAGAGTAACACTGGGAAGTGTGTGTGTGACAGCAGGTGGGTAAGAGTGCTCCGGGGGTGCAATTTGGTTCAGTGATACACAGCCTTGGATTTCCAGGAAATAACTCCCAGGTTCCCTGGATAACCTGCATTGATCAAGGCCCTTTGCAATGAAATGACAACTATTTTGGGTTCCTTACTGCCCCCTGGTGGTAACAGATCACATGGGGCTCTTTCCCTAACAAATGAAAGCAGGAGGCTATTTTGAAATTGGCTTTCCAGATTAATGAAGAATTTTGAACTTTTTGTTTCTCTGTTTTAGCCTTCCTGGCACCTTTGGCCCAACAGCATAAATTAGTTCCTGTTTTTTTCCCTTTATGAATTAATGAATAGTTTACTAACTGCTTGACCCCAGCAAGCTACCAGCCTTTTAGGGATCTCCCCATCTGTAAAACCAGCATCTCAGTCTCACTCAGACACCCCATGATCAATTCCATTCTGTTCGTTTTTATTTTCAGCAAACCACAAGGTGGCAGTACAAGAGTGGGTTCCCCTGTTTTCTCCCCAAGTGGTGGGAGAAAGAGGAATTGTTGTGCATGCAGCATAGAGCTAAAAGTTAGTCTTCTACCCCAGGTCATGGCTACCCAGGACATGGTTAGGCTCAACACTCAGGCATGAGTCCTCAGTGTGATTTGCCTCTGTCTGTGTGTGCCTTCTCTTTCTTTTATGGCAAATAGAGACAAAATTTGCTCAGACTTCCTTAAAGGGCACCCTGAGGATTCACAGTAGCTAGTGAGTAGGGATAAGATTTTTTAAATAATTAAGTTAAATTTGGGGAGGGGGAAAGTTATTATGGATTCACATACAAGTTATAAGAAATAATACAGAGGGCTTCCATGTACTTTTCACCCAATTTCCCCCGATGACAGCATCTTGTAAAACTAAAGCACAATATCACAACCAGGGTGTTGACGTTGATACCATCAAGACATGTAGTACTTCCATTACTACAGGGATCTCTCCTGTTGCTTTTTTTATAGCCATACCATGCCCCCTCTTTAACCAATGACAGCTACTAATCTGTTCTCCATCTCTATAATTTTGTCATTTCAAGAATATTATAATGCTCACTTCGGCAGCACATATACTAAAATTGGAGTGATCAGAGATTAGCCTGTGCAAAAATGATACATAAATTCCTGAAGTGCTCCATATTTTTTAAAAAAGAATATTATATATGTTGCCATTTGTAACAACATGGATGGAGCTAGAGAGTATTATGCCAAGTGAAATAAGTCAGTAAAAGAAAGACAAATATCATATGATTTCATTCATATGTGGAATTTAAGAAACAAAAGCAACAAAGAGAAAGGGGGGGGGGCAAACCAAGAAACAGACTGTTAACTATAGAGGACAAACTGATGGTTACCAGAGGGGAGTTGGGGGGGGGGATGTGTTAAATAGGAGATGGGGATTAAGGAGTGCACTCATGATAAGCACTAGGGGTTGTAAGGAAGTGTTGAATCACTCACTATATTGTATACCTGAAACTAATATTACACTGTATGTTAATTAACTGGAATTTAAATAAAAACTTAAAAAATTAAAGAATATTATATAAATAGATTCATACAGTATGTAACACTTAGGTTTGGATTTTTTTCTCTTAGCATAATTCTCTGCAGATTCATCCAAGCTGTGTATATATCAATGGCTGTTGTTCCATTGGATGGATGTACCAGTTTGTGTAACTATTTACTTGTTGAAGGACATCTGGGCCATTTCTAGTTTTGATCTATTATGAATATTAAGCTATTCTGAATTTGAGCTATTATGAATAAAGTTGCTATGGGCATGCATTACAGGTTTTTGTATAAAGGTAAGTTTTAATTTCTCTGGGATAAAGGCCCAGAAGTGCAATTGCTGGATTGTATGGTAGTTTGTGTTTTTTGATGAATGGTTCCATTTCATCTAAGTTGTCAAATTTATATATATAGAATTATTTGTAGTATTCTTATCCTTTTGATACTGGCAGGGTCTCCTGTTTCATTTCTGATGTCAGTAATTTGTACCTTCTTTTTTCTTTGTCAGTCTGGCTAGAGCTTGGTCAATTTTACTGACTTTTTAAAGGACTAGCTCTTTCACTTTATTGATTTTTCTCTATTGTTTTTGTTTTCCACTTCATTGATTTCTGCTGTTTATTATTTATTTCCTTCTATCTTAGACTTATTATTATTATTATATTTATTATATTTATATATATTATTTATATTTATTATTATTATTATTATTATTATTATTATTTATTTCCTTCTGTTTTACACTTATTTTGCTCTTCTTGAACTAAGTTCTTGAGATGGAATTTAGGTTATAGATTGAGACTTATTTTTTCCCTAATGTGTGCATTTAGTGCTATAAATTTCCCTCTGAGCATGGCTTTAGCTGTGTCCCACCATTTTCTATATGTTGCATTTTCATTTTCATTTAGTTATTTTTTTTACATCTTCCTTGAAACTTATTCTTTGACCATGGATTATTTAGACATGTGTTCATTTGTTTCTAAGTCTTTGGATTGTTGTGTTCTATTACTGATGTCTGGTTTGATTTTGTTATGGTCAGACAACATATTCTATATGATTTCAGTTTTTTTTTAATGTGCTGAGGTTTGTTCTATAGCCAGAATGTGATCTAACTTGATGTATGTTTTGTACACTCTAGAAAAGAACTGCTGTTGTTGGGAAAAGTATTCTATAAATTTTTATCAGATTCTACTGGTTGATGGCATTGTAGAGCTTTTTGCTATCCTTGCTGATTTTCCATCTAGTTGTTCTATCAGTTGTTGACAGAGGGTTGAACTTTTCTACTATATTGCATATCTGTATATTTCTCCCTTCAGTTGTGTCAGTATTTGCTTCACATATTGTTCATTTGTGCATATACATTTAGGACTGCTATGTCTTCTTTTGGGATTGGCTCTTTAATCATTATGTAATGTCTCTTTCTATCTCTGGTCATTTTCTTTTTTCTGAAGTCTAGTTTTTTTTGTTATAAAATAGTCTTTCTTGCTTTCTTCTTACCAGTGTTAGCATGATGTATCTTTTTCCATTTGTCTATTTTCAACCTATCTTACAGGTGTATTTGGAGAAAATTTCTTGCAGACAGGAGGCATATGTATCATGCTTTTTAATCCACTCTGTCAATCTCTGTCTTTTTATTTCTATAATTAGATGATTTACATTTAATGTAAATATTGATATAGTAGGGGTAAGTCTTCCATCATTAAATTTTCTGTTTGTCCTCCCCCTTTTCTCTATTTTCTTTTTCCACTCTTTCTATGAGTTACTTGGGCATTTGGGGGTTTAATTTTTTATATACTTTATCTTTTTTAGCAATTTTAGGTTTATATAAAAACTGAACAGAAAGTACAGAGAGCTCACATATTTTTTCTTACCATCACTCACTGATTGTTTCTCTAGTTATTAACATCTTAATTGATGTGGTACATTTGTTACATTGATGCACCGATAGTAACACATTATTATTAACTAAATTCTATATGTAATTAGGCTTCACTCCATGTATTGTACAGTTTTGGGGCATTTTGAAACTTGCATAATATCATCTACTCACTATTACAATATTATACAACATAGTTTCACTGCCTGAAAAATCCCCTGTGCTCCACTTCCCTCCTACAACTGCTAACAACTACTGATCTTTTCATGTCTCTATAGCTTTGCTTTTTCCGGAATATTCCATAGTTGGAATCGTTTTATAACTGGCTTCTTTCACTTACCAATATACATTTTTGTTTCCTCCATATCTTTTGTGACTTGATAGCTCATATCTTTTTATCACTGAATAATATTCCTTTATCTTGATAAACTACATATGGTTTATCCATCTACCAATTGTATAACATCTTGGCTTTCGGGTTTGGGAAATTTTGAATAAAGCCCCTTATAAACATTCACCTGCAGCTTTTTTTGGATATAACTTTTCAGATTGTTTGGATAAATACCACTGAGTGTAATTACCAGATTGTAAGATAAGAGTCTGTTTAGTTTTGCAGGAAACTGCCAAACTGTCTTCCAAAAGTAGCTGTACTATTTTGCGTCCCATTCAGGAATGAATGAGAGTTCCTGTTTTTCCACACCCTTGTCAACATTGGTGTTGTCAGTGTTTTGGATTTTAGTCATTCTGATAGATGTGTAGTGATATCGCATAGTTGTCATAAGTTGCAACTCTCTAATGACATATGTTGAGCATCTTTTCATCACTTATCATCTGTATATCTTCTTGGTGAGGTATCCTTCAGATCTTTGTTCTACTTTTTAATCAGATTATTTGTTTTCTTATTGTTGATATCTCAGTGCTTTTTGTATATTTTGAATTTTAAGTCCTTTACCAAGTATGTGTTTTGCAAATATTTTCTACCAGTCTATAGCTTGCTGTCTTATTCTCTTAATAGCGTTTTTTACAGAGCAGAAGTTTTTCAATTTAATGAAATCCAGCTCATCAGTTTCTTCTTTCCTTGATTGTGCTTTAAATGTCATACCTAAAAACTCATTGCCAAACCCAGGGTGACCTAGATTTTCTCCTATGTTATCTTGTAGAAGTTTTATAATTTTGTATTTTACACTTGAGTCTATGACCCATTTTTAGTTAGTTTTTTTTTTTTTGTCAAAGATGGGAAGCCAGTGGCTAGATTAATTTTTTTGTGTGTATGAATGTCCAGTTATTCTAGAACTATTTCTACAACTATAGTCTATGGTGTTGACTTTTGCTCCTCTGTCAAAGATCAGGTGACTATATTTATGTGCGTTTATTTCTAGGCTGTCTATTCTGTTCCATTGATCTATTTCTTTCTTTTTTTTTTAACAAATACCATAGTGTTTTAATTATTGTAGCTTTGACGTAAATTAATACCATAGATAAATACCTTAACTATATGGTCTTGAAAAGTAGCTATAATTTGAATAATAGCTATATGGTCTTAAAGTCGGGTAGTTTTGGGTCTCTGAATTTATTCCTCTTTAACATTGTGCTGGCTAATCCAGGTCTTTTGTCTTTCCATATGAACTTTAGACCCAGTTTATATACCTTTCCACATAAACTTTAGAATCAGAAACAATTTAGAATCAGAACACAAAGTAGCCTACTGGGATTTTTATTGGAATGGCATAGCATATATATATCAAGTTGGGAAGAACTTAATCTTAACAATACTGAGTTTTAATATTCATGAATATGGACTATCTTTTCATTTATTTAGCTTTTCTTTGATTTCTTTTATCAGAGCATTGTAGTTTCCCTCATTTAGATCTTGTACCTATTTTGTTAGATTTATACCTAAATTACATATAAATTTAGATAATTAATTAGGTAGTAATGTAAGTGGTGTTCCTATTTTTTTTTTAATTTTAGAGATAAGAGTGTGTGTGTGAGTGGGGGAGAGGGGCAGAAGGAGATAGAGAATCTCAAGCAGGCTCCATGTTCAGCAGGGAACCTGATGCAGGGCCCCATCCCATGACCAAAATCAAGAATCAGATGCTCAACCGACTGAGCCACCCAGGAGCCCCTGGTGGTTGTATTTTTAATAAAAATGCCAATTGCTTATTGCTGGTATATAGGAAAGCAATTGATGTTTACATATTACTTTGTATCCTGAAACTTGATATAATCATTTATTAGGTCTAGGAGATGATGATGATGATGATGATGATGATGATGATGATGATGATATTGATTACTGATTCTTTGGGATTTTTCTGTATACACAATTACATCATCTATTGGCAAAGACAGTTTTATTTCTCCCTTCCCAGTGTGCATACATTTATTTCCTTTTCTCATCTTATTGCATTAACTAGGACCTCTAGTACAATGTTGAATAGAAATGGTGAGAAGGAACATCCATGGCATTCCAATTCCTTAGCAGGGAAGCATTGTCTCTATGATGTTAGCTATAGGTTTTTACATGTTCTTTATCAAGTTGAGGAAGATCTCCTATAATCCCATTTTTGAGAGTTATTTTTTTACCATGAATTGTATTAGATTTTATCAAATGCTTTTTCTTAAACATTAATATGGTCTAATTATCTTTTTTCTTTAGTCTTTTTATACAATGGATTGCATTTAGAATGTTGAACCAGCCATGCATAACTAGATCTCACTTGGTGTGTCAATTACTAATAGAGGGGTGTTGAAATCTCCAACTATATAATAATGGATTTTTCTATTTCTCCTTGTCCTTCTATCAGTTTTTGCCTCAGACATTTTTATTCTGCTTTTAGATGCATTTAATTCTTTTAGTACGTTGTTGGATTTAAGTTAATATTTTGTTGAAGATTTTTGTATCCATGTTCATGAAATATATTGGTCTATGATTTTCTTTTCTTATAATATTATTTTGTCTGGTTTTAGTATTAGGTTAAGGCTGGTATAATCTGGTCAGAACAGAAATAAACAATATAGAATCTAAAAAACCTATAGAGCAGATCAATGAAACCAAGAGTTGGTTTTTTGAAAAAATAAACAAATTGATAAACCTCTAGCCAGGCTTCTCAAAAAGAAAAGGAAGATGACCCAAATAGATAAAATCATGAATGACAATGGAATTATTACAATCAACCCATCAGAAATACAAGCAATTATCAGGGAATACTATGAAAAATTATATGCCAACAAACTGGACAACCTGGAAGAAATGGACAAATTCCTAAGCACCCACACACTTCCAAAATTCAAACAGGAAGAAATAGAAAACTTGAACAGACCCATAACCAGGAAGAAATTGAATCAGTTATCAAAAATTGCCCAACAAATAAGAGTCCAGGACCAGATGGCTTCCCTGGGGAATTCTATCAGACATTTAAAGCAGAGATAATACCTGTCCTTCTCAAGCTGTTCCAAAAAATAGAAAGGGAAGGAAAACTTCTAGGCTCATTCTATGAAGCCAGCATTACTTTGATTCCCAAACCAGAGACCCAGCAAAAAGAGAGAACTACAGGCCAATATCCCTGATGAATATGGATGCAAAAATTCTCAACAAGATACTAGCAAATCGAATTCAACAGCATATAAAAAGCATTATTCACCATGATCAAGTGGGATTCATTCCTGGGCTGCAGGGCTGGTTCAACATTCGAAAATCAATCAATGTGATACATCACATTAATAAAAGAAAAGATAAGAACCATATGATCCTGTCAATCAAGGCAGAAAAAGCATTTGACAAAATTCAGCATCCTTTCTTAATAAAACCCCCCGAGAAAGTCGAGATAGAAGGAACATGCTTAAACATCATAAAAGCCATTTTTGAAAAGCCCACAGCTAATATCATCCTCAATGGGGAAAAACTGAGAGGTTTCCCCCTGAGATCAGGAATATGACAGGGATGTCCTCTCTCACCGCTGTTGTTTCACATAGTGTTGGAAGTTCTAGCATCAGCAATCAGACAACAAAAGGAAATCAAAGGCATCAAAATTGGCAAAGATGAAGTCAAGCTTTCACTTTTTGCAGATGACATGATATTATACATGGAAAACCCAATAGACTCTACCAAAAGTCTGCTAGAACTGATACATGAATTCAGCAGTTGCAGGATACAAAATTAATGTACAGAAATCAGTTGCATTCTTATACACTAATAACGAAGCAACAGAAAGACAAATAAAGAAACTGATCCCATTCATAATTGCACCAAGAATCATAAAATACCTAGGAATAAACCTAACCAAAGATGTAAAAGATCTGTATGCTGAAAACTATAGAAAGCTTATTGAAGGAAATTGAAGAAGATACAAAGAAATGGAACGACATTCCCTGCTCATGGATTGGAAGAATAAATATTGTCAAAATGTCAATACTACCCAAAGCAATCTACACATTCAATGCAATCCCAATCAAAATTGCACCAGCATTCTTCTCAAAGCTGGAACAAGGCTGGTATAATCTAATAAACTAGGAAGTATTCTCTCTGCTTCTATTTTATGGAAGAGATTGTAGAGAATTATTTCATAACTGTTTGGTATTGTTTTAATTTCTTTAATAAATATAAATCTGTTCAGGTTATTCATTCTTTTTCACCCTGTTTGATAGTGTTTTGTGATGCACAAAAGTTTTAAGTTTTGATAGAAGTTCAACTTATTTTTTCTTTTGTTACCTGTGTGTTAGTGTCACATCTAAGAAATTATTGCCAAATCCATTGTCATGCAGCTTTCCTCCTATGTTTTCTTCTAAAAGTTTTATAGTTTTTTAGCTCCTACACTTAGGCCTTTGAGCTATTTTGAGTAATTTTGTAAGGTGGATATCCAGTTTCCCGAAACCCTTCATTGAAAAGACTCCTTTCTTGGCACCTTTGTCAAAAATCATTTGATCATTTATGTAAGAGTTTATCTCTGGGCTCCCATTTCTGTTTCATTGTTGTATATGTCTGTCTTTATGCCAGAACTATACTGTTGGTTACTGTAGCTTTGTAGTAACTTTTGAAATCAGGAAGTATGAGACCTCCAACTTTGTACTTTTTTCTCCAAGATTGTTTTGGCTATTTGGAATCCCTTGGTATTTCATAGGAATTTTAGGATATGTTTTTGTATTTCTTCAAAAAGAAGTCATTGGACTTTGATAGGAATTGCATTGAATCTGAAAATCATTTTAGGTAGTATTGTCATCTTAGCAATATTAAGTCTTCTGGTCTGTGAACATGGGATGTCATTTATTGGCATCTTCTTTAATTTCTTTCAGCAATGTTACATAGTTTTCAGTCTTTCACCCCCTTGGTCAAATTATTCCTGCTGTTGTAAATAGAATTGTTTCCTTAGTTTCATTTTGGATTTTTCATTATTAGTGCATAGAAATGCAACTGAATTTTGTGTGGTAATTTTGTGTCCCACAAAATTGATTTAGTTTTTGCTTAATTGCTTGTTTATTAGCTTTACCAGTTTGTGTGTGTGTGTGTGTGTGTGTGTGTGTGTGTGTGTGCGCGCGTGCGCGCATGGGTGTTTGGAATACAAGGTCATGTCATGTGCAAACAAAGATAATTTTATTTCTCCCTTTTCAATATTAATGCCTTCTATTTTTTCTTCTTGCTTATTTGCTCTTGTGAGGACTTCCAGTACTATGTTGAATAGAAGTGGAGAAAGTGGGAATCCAGATTTTGTTCTCATCTTGGGGGAAATACTTGTAATCTTTGACCACTGAGTATGATGTTAGGTGTGGAATTTCCATACCATATTGAGGAAGTTTCCTTCTAGTCCTGGTTTACTGAGTTTGTTCTATTTTTAGTGAAGAAAGGGTGTTAAATTTTGTCAAATATTTTCCTGCATTAGTTGAGATGATCATATATTCCACCCCCACGCCCCCAACCCCCGCCTTCATTCTAGTAATTGATTTTACTGCGTCAGTTTTCCTATGTTGAACCTTATCACATTCTGGAGATAAATCTCATTTGGTCATGATACATAATCCTTTTAATATGCTGCTGAATTCAGTTGGCTAATATTTTATTGAAGGTTTCTACAACAATATTTATGAGAAATATTGGTTGGTAGTTTTCTTGTATTGTCTGTCTGGTTTGGGTGTCAAGGTATTACTGGCTTCATAGAATGAGTTAGGAAGTGTTTCTTCCTCTGCAGTATTTTGAAAAGTTTGAAAATAATTTGTGTTAATTCTTTAAATGTTTGGTACTATTTAACAGTAAAGTCATTTGGCTCTAGGCTTTTTCTTTTCTTTTTTTCTTTTTTTTGGGGGGGGGGCTAGGGGGAGGTTTGGCCACTGTTTTAATCTATTTACAAGTTATAGGTCTATTCAGATTTTTTATCTCTTCATGATTCAGTTTTGGTGTATTGTGTGTTTCTAGGAATTTGTCCACTTCGTTTAGGTTAGCCAATGTGTTGGCATATAAATGTTCATAGCATTATTATTCCTGTAACATCAGTAGTATTGTCCTTTTTTTATATCTGATTTTAATAATGTGAGTTTTCTTTCCTCTGCCAGTTTTAGGTTTAATTTGCTTTTCTTTTTCTTAAGGCATAAGCTTAGGTTATTGATTTAAGACCTTCTTTTATCCATGTGTGCATTTATAGCTGTAAATTCCCTTCTTACCATTGCTTTCACTATATCTCATAGATTTTGGTATTTTGTGTTTTCACTTTCATTTGTCTCAATGTACGGATCTTCCTCAACTTATAGTAGGGTTATATCCCAGTAAACACATTGTAAGTTGAAAGTATCATAATTCAAATGGGAGAAGATATTTGTAAGTCACATATTTTATAAAAGATTAGTATCCAAAATATGTAAAGAAGTTATAAAATTCAACTACAAAAAAGCAAATAATCCATTTGAAAAATGGGCAGAGGACATGAACAGACATTTTTCCAAAGGAGACATACAGATGGCCAACAGACACAGGAAAAGATGCTAAACATCACTTATCATCAGGGAAATACAAATCAAAACTACAGTGATATATCACCTCACATCTGTTAGAATGGCTAAAATCAACAACACAAGAAACAACAGGTATTGGTGAGGATGTGGAGAATGGAGAACCCTCTTGTACTGTTGGTGGGAATGCAAACTGGTGCAGCCACTGTGGAAAACAGTAGGGGGTGTTCTTCAAAAAGTTAAAAATAGAACTACCTTGTGATCCAGGAATCACACTACTGGGTGTTTACCTAAAGGTTACAAGAACACTAATCTAAAGGGATACATACACCTTACATTTATGGCACTATTATAGCCAAGATATGGAAGCAACCCAAGTGTCCATCGATTGTTGAATGGATAAAGATGGTGTGGTGTGTGTATGTATATGTATAAGTATATGTATATGTATATGTATATTATATATAAATATATCTCGATATATCTACATAGAGATAGATGTAATATTATTCAACTATAAAAAAGAATGGAATATTGCCATTTGCAGCAATATGATAAGGCTAGAGAGTGTAATGCTAATTGAAATAAGTCAGAGAAAGACAAATACCATATGATTTCACTCACATGTGGAATTTGAGAAAGAAAACAAGCAAAGGGAAAAGAATAAGAAGGAGAGAGAGACAAATCAAGAAATAAACACTTAATTATAGAGAACAGTTATTGGTTACCAGAGGGGAGGGTGGTGGGGGAATGGGTTAAATAGGTGATGGGGATTAAGGAGTGCACTTGTTGTAATGACCACAGGGTGATGTATGGAAGTGTTGAATTGTACACCTGAAACTAATATAACATTATGTTAACTAACTGGAATTAAAATAAGAACTTTCAAAAATAAAAAAGTAAAAGTATCATAATTCAAAAATGCATTTAATACACCTAACCTTCTGAATATCATATTTAAGCCATAATAGTCTAGCCTACTTTAACCATGCTCAGAAAACTTACATTAGTGTACATTTAGGCAAAATCGTCTGACACAAAGCCCTTTTTATAATAAAGTGTCAAATATCTCATGTAATTTATTGACTAATGTACTAAAAATGAAAAACAGAATGGTTGTAAATGTATTTCCATTACCCTCATGATCACATGGCTGCCACTCCCCAGCATCACAAGAGTATTAATAGTATCACATATCACTAGCTCAGGAAAAGATCAAAATTCAAATTTAAAGTAGGATTTCTACGGAATGCATATCACTTTTGCACCAATGTACATCTGAAATATCGTAAGTTGAACCATCATAAGTAAGGACTGTCTGTATCTTCTAATTTCCCTTTTGATTTCTTCTTCCATCCTTTGGTTGTTTAAGAATGTGTGGTTTAATTCCCTGTATTTGTATTTTTTTTTCTGTTATTGATTTTTATCCACTGTGATAGCTAAAAATATTTTTTTATGATTGCAGTCTTTTAAAATTTATTGAGACTCATTTTGTGTCCTAACGTATGGTTTGTCTTGGAGAATGTTCTATGTGAATTTGAGATAATGTGTATTATGCTGTTCTTGGGTGTTCAGTATATTTCTGTTAGGTCTAATTGGCTTATGGTTTTGTTCAAGTCCTATATTTCCTTATTGATCTTCCATTGTCTGTTCTACCATATTAATAGTGATGTTTGGAAGTCTTAATTATTAATGTAGAGATGTCTGTTTCTCCCTTCAATTCTGTAATGTTTGCTTTATATATTTTGGGCTCTGATGTTTGATGCTTATATATTAAAATTGTTATATCTTCTTGGTGGGTTGATCCTTTTATCAATCTGTAATGTTTTTGTAATAGTTTTTGACTTAAAGTCTATTTTACTTGAATTAGTAGAGCCACCTTAGCTCTCTTTTGGTTAGTATTTGTGTGGAGTATATTTTTTCATCGTTTCAATTTCACCCTATTTGTGGCTTTCAATCTAAAGTGAGTCTCTTGTACATGAATAGACACTTTTCCAAAGAAGACATCCAGATGGCCGACAGACACATGAAAAGATGCTCAATGTTACTCATCATCAGGGAAATACAAATCAAAACCACACTGAGATACCACCTCACACTGGGCAGAGTGGCTAAAATTAACAACAGATGCTGGTGAGGATGTGGAGAAATGGGAACACTCTTTCCCTGTTGGTGGGAATGCAAACTGGTGCAGCCACTGTGGAAAACAGTGTGGAGGTTCCTCAAAAAATTAAAAATAGAACTACCATACACCCCAGCAATAGAACTACTAGGAATTTATCAAAAGGATACAGGAATGCTGATTCATAGGGGCACATGTACCCCAATGTTTATAGCCGCACTTTCAACAATAGCCAAATTATGGAAAGAGCCTAAATGTCCATCAACTGATGAATGGATAAAGAAGATGTGGTTATATATACAATAGAATACTAGTTGGCAATAAGAAAGAATTAAATCATGACATTTGCAGCAATGTGGATGGAACTAGAAGGTATTATGCTGAGTGAAATAAGTCCAAAATGTACCAAGGAAAGGTACATGTTCTACCAGTAGGAGACAACACAGTATAGCAGTCAAGAACACAGGCTTTATGATATGAACAGCTCAGCATCACTACATAGCTGTGCAGAATTAGACAAATTGCTTACTTGCTCCAACTCTCATTTTCCTCCTTTGAGAAATGAGTTCTGAAGGTGAAATAAGATAGTATTTGTAAAGCACTATACACAGAGCTTGACACACAAAGAACTATCCAGAAGAATATTGAAATTGCCAAGAATTAGGACAAGATTTTCGTTGGAGACAGTTGACAGTGAATTAGAAACCGAAATCTTGAAGGGATGGGGGTGTGTGATCCAGCGGTCAGTATATGGTTGTAGTCAGAGTAGTAATGGACAGCACAGTCCAGACATATGATATTCAAGGTTAGGTGACTTAAGACATTGAGTTACTGCCTTTTCAGGTTTGGAGTTCATCAACTAAGAGACTACAGTTGTGTGCAAGCTATCTTTGGAAGGCCTCCTCTTCCCCAGGGTTTTTGCTGTAGTGAATGCTACAGAGGCGAGTGTGGGCCAAAGTCAGTATATTTGGAAGGTGGCCCTTGAGTGTGGGGAGGCTGGAGATAAGGAGGAAACAGTGATGCAGAGTGCATGTGGTGAAGGTTTGCATGGGAAGCATCTGCTTGGAGCAGGTGTGCTGTCAGAGCAACTTGGGCCTGGGCCGAGATGCCTGGCTGGCTCAGTCAGTTAAGCATCTGACTCTTGATTTCAGCTCAGATCATGATCTTGTGCTTCATGAGTTCAAGCCCCATATCAGGCTCTGCTCTCTCTCTCTCTCTCTCTCTCTCTCTCTGCCCCTCCCCCACTCATGTGCACTTGCTCTCGCGCTCTCTCTTTCTCTCTCAAAATAAATAAATAAACTTAAAAAAAAAGAGAGAGAGCTACCTGGGTCAAAAGGGGTGGGTTGAGGCCAAGGCTGAGCTGGCTGGTCAAAGAAAGTATGCCCTTCTCTGGTCTGTCTGGGTGGCTGGTACATAGGCAGGATTCATGGGAGTCAACAGTGACTGGGGTGCAGACTCGAAGATAGCTTTGTATAGAGAATGGCCAGAGAGAAGGAGAGTTCACTGCCCAGAACAGAGAGGAGATCATTCATGATAGAATGGACTGAGGTAGCAAGTGGTCAAGCCAGACCTCAGGAGGAGAGGGTCTTCCCCTCATCCTCAGTCCTCTTCCTGCTTCTTGCCCTCAGGCCTGCAATCCAAAACCTGCCCCAACTCTCAGAGGCTCCTAACTCTTAAGGCAAAATGCCACTGTTCCAAATCAAGATGATGGTGACTTCACATGCATCATCTCCCACAGGTATTCACATTTTAAAAGAAGACAAACAAAATTAAATTTCTGATGGTGCAACAAAGAAGGTCATGTCCCTTTGGAGCATGAGGGAGCAATTGTCCTGACTTCTCAGGTTGCTCTGCATGGAGCAGCAACTCCTCCATCCATGTTATTTGCCATGGCCCCCAGGTACGGGGTCTTACATAGAGCTGCACGTCCTACCTAAGATTTTTGCTTTTCTGCATTTTAGCTTCTGTTTTATTTTAATTTCTTTTTGGCTTCCCTTTTCAACACAACATTTCATTAGCTAACTGCTCCTTACCCCAAGTAAGTGGTGATGCATCTTTTATTCCCTCTCTACCTCCCACTCTAAGAGTCATTTTCTAGGGTACTGTTAAGAAACTGAGATCTTTCAGGAGCAAGATGCTAGAGCCTTTGTGCTCTCCTGATGGCAGCCTGTTCCCCCTCAGTTAGAATTGCGTCTTACATATCTGTCTTTCCTATAAGATTTGAGTGAGATTTCAGGATTGAACTGACTCAATGAGATTTCAGAAATCTCATTCATCTTTGTATTATCAATGCCTAGAACATAGTAGACAGCTGGTATTTGTTGAAGTGAAATGAGGTAGAAAGAGGCTTATGGGACTTGGAGGTGGGGGATCCCTGTGTTTTCCAAAGAGTCTTCTTTCCTTCTGATCCTAAGCGCATTCAGGTGAGTGAGTACCGCCTGAATACTAAAAGTGCCCTGACGTCTTCAGGGATGCTGCACTCCCTCTTCTTATCTTTGGGATGTTGGTAGGCAGCTGAAATGGTAGGCAGCTATGGTATAATGAAACAAATCTTTTTTCTTATGGAAAAAAAAGTCCAACTCAAGGATATATGGATTTCTCAAATACCTCTTTCTTCCTCTCTCCCTCTGAAAATACTGTATTCTCTTATTTATAACACTTTTCTAAATTTCCTGCATGAGTGTTGACTTAGTTGTTCAGGCCTGGGGAAACCAGAAGCAAGTGCTACTCTCCTGGCTGTGACCCAGTCATAGAGCTGGTGGCAGCACCCATGTGTAACTATGGGTAACAGGGAGTGGGAGAGGCAGAGGCTGCTGTGAAAAGACTGTACATATCTGGGGCTCCCTCTCTGAGGTGTCTGACAGCAGTGGGCAGGTTGGTTTTCTGAAGAGCCTCAGGAAATCAATCTCCTAGGCCAGGGCTAGCAATGGTTCTGCCATTAACCATGTGTCCTTAGGTGAATTTCTTAACATTCTGAGCCTTGGTCTCCTCATCTGTAAAATATGTAATAATAGTATATGTTTCCAGGGTACTCATGAGAATTAATTTATTTAAAGTCCATACAATAATGGATAGCACATAATAAGTGTTCAAAAAATGTTAAGTATCATCACCATCGCCATCATCAGCATCATTATCATTATGTCCTCTTATACTGACATATTACAATGTTATTTTATGTTGTGAAAGCAAAAAATGGTATAGGAATTCTGAAAAGGATGAAATGTTTTCACCAAATAGTTTGGAAAGGCTTTTTGAAGGAGACAGGATATGAGCTGAGCCTGAAGAAATATAAGTAATGGCATATGAATAGACAGAAGAGCATTTAGAGAACTCAGTTTTATTTAGTTTAATGATTAAAAAGCACAGACTCTATAACCAGACTACAATTGTTAGATTACTGGTTTTGCCATTTATTAGCTATATAACATCGTGTAAGTTATTCAACTGCTCTGTGCCTCAGTGGATTCCTTTGTAAAATAGGGATGTTTATAATACCTATCTGAAAGGTAATTGTTATCAAAAGCCCTTAAAGACTCAACAGTGTTAGCTGACATTGTTAACTGTGTACCTAATATGTGGAGTTTGCCATGATTTTTGATACTTTGAAGACTAAAAGGCAGGTTGTATATCTTTTCTGAGCTGTCTGTTGTCTGTTGTCTGTTGGAAGATGCAAACTATTCACAGAGAACAGGTAATCCTAATACAAGCGATATCTCAAAGTGCCCTGACAGGTAGAGGGATTTGAGAAATACCGTTGATGGGCTAGGATGTGTGTTACTATTTTTCCAGGACTAGCCAGAAATGGCTGGGGGCCCTTGAAGCCAAGCCCTGCTGCCTCCCATAGAAGAGCTGATTGCAGACTCTAATTGCAGGCTGAGGATCATCCCCAGGATATGTCTAGACCAGGAAAGTCTGGCCTCTCTAGACCCTCTTCAGTGTCCTCATCACTAATATGAGGACAGAATCCATTATCTTACAGTACTATAGGGAAGAATTAAATGAGGTACCATATTTGAAAGTACAAACTATGTATTAACCAAACTTGGTTGTTATGGTTTTGTTTCTTACTATATTGCTGGATTTGGTATGATGGTACTTTGTTTTAGATTTTGCATTTTTGTTCATATGTGAGATTGATGGGTAACTTTTCATTCTCATTAATGTTTTACATTTTGAAATCAAGGATGTATTTACCCTATAAAATGAATTGACAGGTGTTACCTTTTTTAAAAATTCCAAAAAAGATTGTATAAAATTTTTATTACTTATTCCTTGGATATCTGGTAAAAATTCCTAAAGAAGTTTTTTGTGTGGAAAAAATATTTTAGTACTGATTCAGTGTCTTTAATGGTTATTGAGCTATTCACAATTCTACTTTTTTTTGAGTCGTTTTTGCTAAGTTATTTTTTTTTCTATGTGGTTATATAGTTATAAAGCATTGTTTGTTGAAAAGACTGTCCTTTTCCCAATGAATTACCCTGGCATCAACAAAACAGTGTATTTGTGGGTCCACATTGTTTAATTCCTTGTCTCTATTTGGTCTCATCAATCTAGTATTCTTACCCAATATCACATTGTCTTGCTTACTGTAGCTTTACTCTTGAAAGTCTAGAAGTCAGGCTATATAGTACCCCAGTTTTGTCTTTTTCTTTCAAGATTGTTTTAGCTACTCTAGAAAATTATGTATCTGTGTTAATCTCAGAATCACATTACAGTGTCTATGAAAAGCCTGCTTATGGGGCACCAGGGTGGCTCAGTTGTTAAGTGTCCGACTCTTGATTTTGGCTCTCAGAACATAATCTCATGGTTCGTGGGATCAAGTCTCACCTTGAGCTCTGAGTTGACAGCATGGAGCCTACTTGGGATTCTTTCTCTGCCCCTCCCCCTTCTCGCTCTTGCTCTCTCTCTCTCAAAATAAATAAATAAGCTTAAAAAAAAAGTCCTGCTAGAATCCTGATTGTGATTACACTTATTGCACACAACAATTTAGAAGAAATTGACATCTTAACAATACCAAGTCCAGTTTGTTAAATTATATTTTATGAGAATTTATAATTTCATTTAACCATTCAAATTAATTGGCTTTCCCCCCATAAACCTTCTTAGTGATGTTTTAAAATACCTGCAAAATATGTAATGGTATCATCTTTTTAATTTCTCACATTAGTGATGTATGCCTTCACTTCTCCCTTGACCTATCTTTTCAGAGGTTTGTGAATGTATTAAGTAAGGCATTCATGGTTTCTGCAACAACAACAACCAACAATGTGATATTATAGAAGTTTATTTCTCCAAATAGGTGCTTCTAGGTGGCAGTGGCTCTTCATCTTTCATTCTGTCATCTTCACAGTGTGGTTTCCAAGGCTGCCTTGCTTGCCTTTACCATGCTGGGAAAGAGAATGGAGGGCCACACATGAGAGGGCTCCATGGATTGGATTGAGAATGGCACATGTCACTGTTGTTCACACTCCACCACTAGAACTTTCACAGGACCACCACCATTCAGGGTGTGCTGGGCAATGTTAAGGAGCTGTGTGCCCAGAAAGAAGAGAAATAGGTTTGTACAGCTATCCTGTGTATTCTACAGAGATTTTTTGTTAGTCTTAAATAAAAACAAAAACAAAAACTCTTTACTGATTTTCTCTGTTATACATGGATTTTCTGTTTTATTAATTGTTCTTAGCTTTGTTATATTCTTTCTTATACTTAATTTGGCTTTATTTTTCTATTCACCTTCTAACTTCTTTTTTTAACTTTATTTATTTTGAGAGACATAGAGATGGGGGGAGGGGCAGAGAGAGTCAGAGAGAGAGAATCCCAAGCAGGCTCTGCACTGTCAGCACAGAGCCCAATGCAGGGCTCCATTTCACAAACCATGAAATTATGACCTGAGCCAAAACTAAGAGTCAAGAGTCATACACTTAACCAACTGAGTCACCCAGGCACCCCAGCACCTTCTAATTTTTTTAAAAAGATGCTTGATATATTAGTGTTCAACCTTTTTTTCCTATTATATAAAACTCTAAATTGTTCCCCTAAGAAATGCTTTGGCTGTATCCCATGAGTTTTCATATGGTATTTTTTAAATCATCCAGTTCAATTTCAATTGTTATTCTTTCTCCAATCCATGGGTTATTGTTACTTAATTTCTAAATATACAGAGATGAGACTTTGTTGATTTCTAGCTTAAGTGTATTGGATCAAAGAATGAACATGGAATTATTTCATTCTTTTGAACTGTGTAATCATTACAATATTTTTCTCTACTTTTTTAGAAGTTACACATTCTGTGTCCATTTTTTTAAATATTTGCCCAAGACTTATAATATGTATATTTAGCTTACCAAAATATAATAAATCAATTCCTTTATCTTCCTCATGGATAATACAATGATCTCAGAACAATTTGAACCTTATAATTTTACTGACTTCCTCTATATTGTTGTTCTATATTTAACTTTTGTTTTTTAACCCTACTAGATGTTACTATTTTATGTAGTCCATGTGCATTTTTATTTACCTACTCATTTACTACTTCCTTTGACTTCCTTCTTTTGTCCATCTAGGATTTCTCTCCTTCTGTCTGAAACTCATCCTTTATATGTTCTGAATTTTCTCAGCCTTTTGTTTTCTTAAATTGTACTTATTATTAAAAGATATTTTCACTGGAAATGTTTTATTATAGTTGGGCAGCTATTTTCTTTCAGAATATTAAAGATATTCTTCCACTCTATTCTGACTTCTGTTGTTTCTCTTATAAGTCTAACTCTTTGGGGCTCCTGGGTGGCTCAGTCAGTTGAGCGTCCGACTTCCGCTCAGGTCATGATCTCGCAGTTTGTGAGTTTGAGCCCCATGTTGGGCTCTGTGCTGACAGCTCGGAGCCTGGAGACTGCTTCAGATTCTGTGTCTCCTCCTCTCTCTGCCTTTCCCCTGCTCATGCTCTGTCTCTCTCTGTCTCTCAATAATAAATAAACGTTAAAAAAATTTTTAAATAAGTCTAACTCTTTGCAGTTAGTAATTATTTCCCCTCGTGCAACTTTTAAGGTATTTCTTAAAATACACCACCCCCTTATTTGGAATTTTTTGGTTTCACTCTAATTTGTCTATGAGTATATTTCTCTTTTTATTTATTGAACTTCAGATTTTTTGGACTTCTTAAATGTATAAATGGGTGTCATCAGTTTTACAGAATTCTCAGCCATTAATTAATTCTTCAAATATTGCATGTTTGCCATCTTCTTTCCCCCTCCCTTTGGAACTCTAGTTTGAACTTGTTACACCCTCCCACTTTATTCATCATGTGTCCTAAACTCTCTTCCATAATTTCCATCATTTTATCTCTCTGTGCCATTTTGTTAATTTCCTTTGACCTATCTTCTGATTCACTAATTTTCTCTCTAGCTGTATCTAATTTGTTGATAAAGCTGTTAAGTTTTTAATCCCTTTATTATAGTTTACTTCCAAAGGGTTTTGATTTATGGAAGTTAATATCTAGTTTCCTGTTTCATATATGTACTTAAGCTTGTCTCTGTTTCTTTAAACATAGCAAACAAACTTATTTTAGCTTCAGGTACTTAGCATTTGTTGTCTTCTTTAGTTCTCAAGACCTTATGTCTATAATAGTATCATTATGTCTATAATAGAGATAAAAACACAGAGACACTTGTCTCAAGGTCCACTAGTTCCTTTTCTATCATCTGCCTTCAGCTAGAAGCTGAAGCTCTGAAAAATTTCTCTGAGCCAGAGAGAAGTCTTAGATTTGATCCCTGCTGGGGATCTACAGAGAGATTGCCTCTGTCTGATGGAGCCTCCCCTAAACTATACAAGAGAGGCAGGGTCATTGAGCATGGAATAAGGTCTTATGGAACTAAGACTTACATTTCCATGATTCACTGTGAGCTTCCTGAGGGCAGGGATTGTGTCTGATGCATCACTACAGTGTTTAGCACAAGACTTAATAAATATTTGGTCATTGCATGACTCAGTGTTCTGGGCACAAAGCTAGGATACAAATATATGTGTAATAATTAATTAATAAATAACTAAAATATCAATATAATTAAAATAAACCATTTGGACTCTATTTGTTGAGCATTTATTAATATCTGGCTATGAATATCTAGATTGGAGCTTAGCAAGCTCTTTCTATGAAGGGGAAACAATAAGTATCTTAGACTTTGCTGACTGTATGGTGTATTTCACATCTACTCAGCTCTAGCATTGTAGCCTGTATTAGTCGTATAGGGCTGCCATAACAACAAAATACCAGACTGGGTGACTTAAACAACAGAAATTTATTTTCACATAATTTTGGAACCTAGAAGTTCAAGACCTAGGATGCCATAATGGTTGGTTTCTGATGAGTACTCTTCCTAGCTTGCAAATGGCCATCTTCTTGTTATGTCCTTATGTGGCCTTTCCTCTCTGTGTGTGCAGAGGGAGAGAAATAGTTCTTCTTATAAGGATATCATTGCTACTAGAAAGGCTCCCCCTTATGACCTCATTTAACCTTAATTAGCTCCTTAAAGGCCCTATCTCATTCTACAGTTACATTGGGGGTTAGAGCTTCAACATACGAATTTGGTAGTGGGGGGACACACTGTTCTGTCCATAACAGAGCCTAAAACAGCCCCAAACAACACATTAATGAATGAGTAAGGCTGTTTTCTAATAAAACCTTATTTACAGAAGCAAGTGGCAGACTGATTTTGTTCATGGACTACATTTTGCCAATTTCTTATCTAGATATATAAACGATTAACCTGTAAATGTGACAAAACTTATTTGAAATCATGTTTCTTTGGGGCACTCACTCTTGGCTTTTGACATTCAGAAAGAAGAGCACAGCATCTGAGGCATAGCCAGGGTCAGATGCTTTGTCCCCACTGACCAGCTGGGCGTTCTAACCTTAGCCTTTGCTAGAGAGGAGCCTAATTTATCAAAAGCACCTAAGTGATGAATTATAGTAAGTAGGTCCTGAACAAGTTCTATTTCATTGCCCTTTTATTTCTTATAGAATAAAGTACAAAATTTTATTTTTTTAAATTTTTTAGTGTTTATTTATTTTTGAGAGACAGAGATAGAGTATGAGTGGGGGAGGGGCAGAGAGAGAGAGGGAGACACAGAATCCTAAGCAGGCTCCAGGCTCTGAGCTGTCAGCACAGAGCCCAACATGGGTCTCGAACTCATGGACTGTGAGATCATAACCTGAGCTGAAGTCAGATGCTTAACCGACTGAAC
Source organism: Panthera leo (assembly GCF_018350215.1). NCBI lineage: Eukaryota > Metazoa > Chordata > Mammalia > Carnivora > Felidae > Panthera > Panthera leo. Next base: position 107,611,856 of record NC_056686.1, read on the forward strand.
CACCCAGGTGCCCCCAAATTTTAATTTAAATGGCAGTTGGTGCAATGTATGTGAGACAGCCTGTATCATTCCAAATTCATGCATTTATTCAAATATTTTTTTAACAGCTCCTGTATATAAGACAGGGTTCTAAGTGCTAGGGATATAGATGTGATTAAGACAGACAAAACCTTGACCCCTCCTTGTGCATGCTGACAAGATATGACTCTTGCCAAAATTATAACCATTGAAGAAAGCCATAAGTCCTTGGTTGTGCTTCTTTCACAAGACTCTTTTACTCATTTCCATTTACATCTGCTTTTTGGGAGGTGCCTGCAATCAGGTACTTCACCTGAGTGAATGGATTTTCTTGGTTGCTTTCCTATTCTATGCAGTAGGTGTGGACCTGTTAAGTATAGCAAGTAGGTAAGACCTATGAGGACTTTGGGATTATAAGGAGAAATGTGTCTTCATTTGGGGTAAAAAGCTCTTTGGATTGACAAAGAAGGAAAGGTACCAAGATCAGCCTCAGTGCTTTTTCTCACCATAAGAGTTAGGTCTTCTTATACCACTCCCTGATTTTGGCATTCTGGTGGGTTTCATGCACAACTGCTGGTTTCAGTGACAAACCTGGGGCCATGCTGGTAGATGAGAGGGTCTAAGAACTGGCTCACTAGGATGTGATGGCAACTCTTAAAGGGGAGGCTGCCAACCCTGTTACTGGGAAAATGTTTCTGAGAGGACAGTGGAGTGAATGACCTGGTGAGTGGCTCCCTGTAGGTGGCTCCAGTACACTATGACCGGAGACAACACAGCCAGTCAGCCCACTGTCATCTAGCAGGCATTCACTGGGCACTGCCTTGTTATCTGGCCCCTATACAGGTGTGGGATGAGTGGGTGGATGGGACACAGAGGTAAAGTCATTGGAATATAATGGGTCAATGAAGAGCTGCATTTTCATCCTACCTTTGCCCTCTACCATTACCTCAAATAACTTTTCCAGGCTTTACCGAGCCTGTACCCCAAATTTAAGATAAAGGTTATTGACTATAACCTCTTCTAGACCATTCCTCTCAGGAGAAAATAGACGCTGGGTACCCATAAACTTTGCCCAGCAGCAAACAGCTCACTAGTGGTAGACTGAAGACTAGAACCAGCAGACAGGTCAGCTCTTCACCACCACCAACGAGCAGCAGTAGACCCCAACCCGCAATGCACATCTGTCCACAGGTTCTCCTCCTAGACTTCTAGCCTCCTCTCTCCTTTTTGAGGCCTGTGCAGATTCTGCTGCATTCAACAGCCCACCTAAGACCCACCTCCTCCAGGGAATTTTCTGTAGCCACCGGACCTGCCTCTGAGGTCCATGCATAGGCACTACCCTCCCTGCCTTCATTCTCAATGTCTGGATGTCTGTGTCTAACATGGCTCCCAGAGTGGATGTTCCTCACCCCAAAGTATGTTGATTTACTTTCTTATTTAAAAGCAGTGACTTGTAGGTCAAGGCCAGACCCTGAGCATGGCATACAAAACCCTTTGCATCCTGGCTCCTGCCTTCCAGTTGAGTCTTTTTTTCTGGCCATTCCCAATAAATGTTCCAGTTGTGCTAAATGACTCTATTTCATGGCATGTTTTCTCCTACAAGTATATCCTTAACACCAGATTTCCCCTCTGTGGTGCCTTCCTATATCTACTGGCTGAACTTCAACTCATCTTTCAAAGTTTAGCACATGCATTCTTCTTCAGAAAGCTGCTCCTGTCTGCCTTGGCTTACTTACCTGGGAGGTCCCACAAAACTTTTGCATTGGGCAATCCAGTACTCATCACTTGCCTTATAATTGTCTGCCTTCTTTTTTGCTTCAACTTCTGTGCTGACTTCCCTAAGGGTTAACACGGGGTCTTTTATCTTTATATCTTCATTACCTAGCATGGAACCTGGCACAGAGTATGTATCAACAAATTAATGTTTGAATAAATTATTGAATTATGGAGGATGAATATATTCCACCTGATTATAAACTGTCCTTCACTGTTTTTTAATAATTCACCTTGTGCCAGCCTTGGCTCTCTTCTGCTTTGTTCTGGCTGGTCTTAGAGCCTGGCACAATACCGGGAACAGAGCATGGCCTCAGGAACTAGGGTGTTGAATTGGGTTGAGCTGCTCAGTCTTCCATGCCAGTCAGTGTAGCCTCAGCAGGGTGGGGAGACATAATCTCCTCCCTGCTTGCCTTCAGGACTCAGTCCCACAGAGCCAGAGGGTGGAGCTCAGGAAGGAAAGCCTGTGCTTCCGTTTTTATCCATCAGGTGTTGTGGCCCCACCTGGTGAATCAGCCCAACCAGAATGGGCCTAGGGAAGCACGTGTTAGCATTGCAGGTACCCGGAGGCTCTTTCCAAACTTCACGAGGCCTCCCTCCCTGCCCAGTCCAGGCATGTTCCCCAGTTCTCTGCAGAAGGCTCTCTGCTGGCGAAGGCCACAACTTGGTTTACTTGTGTTCCAGGACAGCTGGACTTAACAGGTAAGAAAGGGCCACAAGTACTTCTAAGAGGGGAGACTAGTCTTGTGTCTGGGAAAACATTTTTTGAGAGATTTGGATGGGAGAGTAAATTCAGAGTTTAGATGGTCCTGTTACTGTTCTCAGAACCCTGCAGCCTACCCTGCCCTGCCCTGCTGTGCCTGGGTATGAAGAGTGTGCCAACCCACAGCCCACTGAAGCCATGATAGGGCACAGATAGACCCTGTATGAGTACACCTGGTCACTGAATATAGTTTCAGAATTTTGAAACTGTGTGCTACAAACTGGATATATGTGTCAATTTGCTATGGATGTGATTATTTTCTGTAAAAAAAAATCTGTTTATTAAACTAAATTGAACTTTAACTTAGTTACATAGAAACACAGAAATTGCCGTAAGGATGTTATCTACATGCATATTCATGCTCTTTGCTTCACCCACTGCCCACCCAGAACTGTTGCTTGATTTCTGTACCTACAGTGAGTGGTCAGAAAGGCCTTATTCACTCCTGGTATGATCCCTACAGAAGTGAGATTTGAGATTTTATGAGGAATACAAAGGACTGTTCAATGAATTCTGAACCCCTGGATTGAAAACTAAATCCAGGAGTGGATTTCAGTCCTTTTTCATTAAAGAACCACTGAGGAACCACCTGCAGAGGAAACAGGAGGACAGTGTGATGAGGGGTGTGCCCTGCCCCCAGAGGTCACTTCTGAGGCAAGGGCTGGGAGTCCTGGGATAGGGCATTCTACTGTCATTTCATATCGTTCTGCTTTATTGTTTTGTTTGCACAATGAACCATCTATTGCCTTTCTAATTTTTAGAAAAAAAACACTTTTCTCTGGAGGGGAAGAACTGGTGAAAATCTTTAACAGTTTCATCCATTCCAGGTTTTGCTGCTTCTCCCAGGGTCCTATTCTGTGGCTGCCTGCATGGCCTGCCCTGTCCCATGGTGTCAGGCTAGCCAGTTCACATCCTCTTCAGCAGATGAACCTCTGTTTATATGTATGCACCTTTCTCCTCCATTAGCTTCCTCCGTGGTTCTTTCCCTGACTATCCTAAAGATTACAACATAGATTTTTAAAATTAGCTTTATTGAGGTATAATTTATATATAATAAACTCACCACTTATAAATGTACAGTTCAATGAGTTTTAACAAATGTATACAATTGCATAATTTTCCCTGTAATCATCATATAGAACTTTTCTATTCCCTGAAAAGTTTTAACAAATGTGTACAGTTGCATAATATTCCCTATAGCCATCATATAGAACCTTTCTAGTCCCTGAAAAGGTTCTGCTCTGCCCCTACCTAGTAAATCCCCTTCCCACACCGAGTATCCCTTTCTTCTAGACTTTCACATAAATGGTAACATAGGTAGCCTTTGGTGTCTGACTTCTTTTACTTAGTGGAACACTTATGAGATTTAACCATGTTGTTGTGAGTGTGAAAAGTCCATTACCTTATCGTGGCTGAGTCATGTTCCGTGATGTCACTGTGTGTTTACCATACACCAGTTGGTGGACATTTGGATTGTTGCCAGCTTGGCTATTATGAATAAGTCTATTGTGAATATTTGCTTACAAATCTTTGTGTGAATATATGCTTCAGTTGTTTTTTCTGTAAAAACATAGGAGTCGAATTGCCAGTTGCATGGTAAGTGTATGTTTAACTTTATAAGACACTACCAAGCTCTTTCCCAGTGGCTGTGCCATTTTACACTCCCATCAGCAGTGTGTAAGAGCTGTGGTTTTAATTTACATTTCCCTAATGACTAAGGATGTTGGGCACTATTTCACATGCTCATTTTCCATCTGCATAATTTTCTTGGTGAAGTGTCTGTTTAAATTTTTTGCCCATTTTTTATTGGGTTGTTTGTCTTACCACTGAGCTATAAGAGTGCTTTAAATAGTCTGGATACAATGCTTGTCAAATGTATATTTTTCAAATATTTTCTCCCAGTCTGTGGCTTACCTTTTCATTTCTTTAACAGTGACTATTAAACAGCAAAATTTTTAAATTTGGATGAAGTTTGATTTTCACTTTCTTTGCGTGTTGTATGACTACATCATGTTTGCCTAGTCCAAGATGAAAAAGATTTTCTTATATTTATTTTAAAGATTTTTATGGTTTAGTTCTAATACTTAGGAATATGATCTATTTTGACTTAATTGTATATATGGTGTAAGGTAGAGGGAGTTTTGGATTTTGCATTTTTTGCATATGATTATACTTCTAGTACCATTTATTTAAAAGACTAGTATTCTTTTTACACTGAATTATAGGGTTTGGTTTTTATATAGTCTTTTTAATTAGTTTTTAATCTAAGGCACCGGAAAAATATGGTACTTAATATATAAGTTAATAAATGACCTTTTGTTATTTCTCTTTTTCTGGAATACTTGAAATGGCATAGTCTTATAATTCCTTATGTTACATAGAACCTTCCATGCTGGTGAATGGGAGAGATTTTATATGGAGTAGACAGGGAGAGCCTCCTATTTGTTGGGGTCCAATCAGAAACCATTCTCCTGGCAGCAGTGACTCAGGACCATTACAGTACTTAACTATGCAGGGCCTATAGCATATGGACAGTATGTGTACATGGGAAGGCAACTACTGTTCATTGAGCACATACTATCTTTTGGGTACCTAATTTAACTCTTACAATGACAGCACGAGGCTGCCTCATTTTGCAGGTAGCAAATGTGAGGCTTAGAGAGGATGGTTCACTGACCCACAGGAAACACACATCAGAGCTTGGATGTGAATACCATTTCTTTTTATTATACTGCTTCCACCAACACTGGCAGTTTTCACATTTTTTCTATATTAATTGTGTTCGTGTTCTCCAGAGAAACAGGATCAATAGGATATGTACAAATATATATGAGGAGATTCATTATAGGAATTGGCACCTGAAGTTACAGAGGCCGAGAAGTCCCATGATATGCCATTTGCAATATGGAGAACCAGGGGAGCCAGTGGTGTCATTCATTTTGAGCCCAAAGGTCAGAGAATTGGGGGACTGATGGTGTAAGTCCTGGGTCCAAATCACTAAACCAGGAGCACTGATGTTCAAGAACAGAAGAAGAAGGACATCACAACTTAAGAGAGTGAATCCCCCCTTCCTCCACTTTTTTGTTCTATTTGAGCCCTCAACAAATTAGATGATATCCACCTGCACTGATGAGCCCAATAATTTTTTCCTCAGTGTACACATTTAAACACTAATAATTTTTTCCAGGGACATCCCCACAGATACGTCTAGAAATAATGTTTCAGTAGCTATCTGGGAACCTCTTAGCTTAGTCAAGCTGACACATAAAATTAAACAACACATTAAGGATATTTTAGAACCAACTATCACTTACCAAGTGAGGGTACATTTGGCAAACAAAACTCAGGCCTCGTGGTAAAAGGGCTCAGGAATGAGCCTCTGAAGCCTAAGTTGTAGACCAGAGACCATGAGGGTAGGTGTCTGCATCTAGCAGCATCCAGGGTCAACAGTCCCCAGCTCCATATGGGTCCACACTGGTGGCTGCTCATGCCAGGGACTGTCTGCTGGTTCAGTAGAATTTAAGTCTCTATAGGAATAGTGGCAGTCATCCTCCAGGGTGGTGAGGATTGAATAAGATAGCACAGGTAAAATTCCTGGCATATGGTAGGAATAAATTATTGTTAGCCTGTTGGCCCTGATCACCAGACTAGGGAAGGACAGAAGAATGTAGTTCCTGTGGAATTTCAATGAAAGGAAGACCATAAGACACAGTGAAATCCATAAATGTTAGCTCCCATCCCCTAATGCTACCAGGATGAAAACATTTCTGCGGCACTGTACTTCCAGCCCATCATTAAACATGGCTCTGTGTTTTTAACTACAGCACACTCAAAAAAATGTATGTGCCATTTGCCTCCTGTGAAACAAAGGACAAGCAGTGTTTGCATAAGTGATTGTTGGTTACTAGGTGAGCAGAAGCTGCTGACTGCAAGTTAAGGAATGTTTGTTAGTTATCCTCCTGCCACAGAAAGACCTTCTTTCCAATGTGGAAGTGTGGGGGCTGAATGACTAGGTCAGTGTGAGCCAGGATGAAGGGCACTAAACCCAGAAGCAGGAGGCATGGACTTGAGTTCTGACCACGCTACCAAGTTGCTTAACTTTTCCCCAGCTTCAATTCTGTTAGTTTTAAAATAGAAGAGGTAGGGGCGCCTGGGTGGCTCAGTCAGTTGAGCAACCAACTTCGTCTCAGGTCATGATTTCACAGTTTGTGAGTTCAAGCCCCACGTTGGGCTCTGTGCTGACAGCTCAGAGCCTGGAGCCTGCTTCTGATTCTGTGTCTCCCTCTCTCTCTGCCCCTCCCCAACTCATGCTCTGTCTCTCTCTGTCTCAGAAAGAAATAAACATTAAAAAAATTTTTTTTAATAAAATAAAATAAAAGAGGTAAAGATCTAATATTTCTTGAATGTCTACTATTTGCTGGACATTTTACACCTACTATTTCATTTGACACACAAACACACATACACAATATGACATTTTTTCCTTCAGTCTTACACATCAGGAAACTTAAGTTTGGCAAGTCTGATGCCTTACCCTCAGACACAAAACTAAGTGGTAGCTCTTTCTGACAGCAGAGTCTTAATTTTTTGAAACATCATGCTACTATTAATTCAAAATTGAGGGTAATGTAATTCACAAGTAATTGTAAAGATCAAATGAGATAATGAATACAAAGATTACAAACTGTCAAGTACAATGGACCTATTTTAGCTATTTTTTTTATGTTTAAGCAACTAAATGAAACTTTTAAAAAAAATTTTTTTAACGTTTATTTGTTTTTGAGAGAGACAGAGCACAAGCAGGGGAGGGGCAGAGAGAGAGGGAGACACAGAATCCGAAGCAGGCTTCAGGCTCTGAGCTGTCAGCACAGAGCCAGATGCAGGGCTCAAACCCACAAACTGTGAGATCACGACCTGAGCCGAAATCAGTGCTCAACCAACTGGGCTACCCAAGCACCCCTAAATAAATCTTTATATTAACTGTACAGTGAACATGCCAGAAGAAACATACAAGTCGAGGCAGAATAGAGGGGTATACATATGCATGCTAAGATTAATATTTAAATATACAAATAGGAAGGGGTGCCTGGGTGGCTCAGTCGCTTAAGCATCTGACTCTTGATTTTAGCTCAGGTCATGACCTCACGGTTTCATGAGTTTGAGCCCCACATGGGGCTCTGCACTGGCAACACGGAGCTTGCTTGGAATCCTGTCTCTCTGCCCCTCGCCTGCTCATGCTCTTTGTCTCTTTGTCTCAGAATATATAAATACACTTTAAGAAACATACAAACAGGAAAAACAGCATTTTCTTTTATTTGTAGAGTAGTTTCATTTTATCCCCATTTTTCTCCTGTGCTATGAACATAAAAATGCTATTATGTACCCAGATGAGAGCCCTAGCTAGGTCAGGAGCATAGACAGATCTTCTGAATACTGTCCTGGATGTGAAGGTAAGACATAGATGTAGCTAAGCTCTGTGCAGCAGGGGTGGTGGAACTAAAGCCCATTTGAGCTCTGGACAGTGTGCTACATGTTTACACACACTATTTCAAGTCCTACTGCAGGCCTGGGAGGGAGGCCTTCCATAGGTATGGGCCCAGGGTGAAAGAAGTTATATCACTTTCCCAGGTCAGGGAACTGATAGTGGAGGGGTGAGTTAACTCTGTATTTGTCAGTATATTCCTAGTGTCGAGCACAGAGCCTGGCATGGAGCAGAGACTCTACACCAGATGGTAAATGAATGAAATAAAAATGATAGAAGGAATACGTAATTGTGGGATTTGGGTCTGGGAGAGCTTCAAGAAGTGGCAACCCTGAATAGGTTGATGAGTTGGTCAGAGAGAAGAGGGAAGTCCAGATTCTCAGGTGCAATAGGTAAGTACTCTGACTGGACAGACCCTTCAAGGCCCCAGGAGGAGCCTGGACACACCCATGAGAAGAAGGAGTATGTAGAAAACAGGGAAATGATAGGCAATGAGAAGCTGCAGACTGAAGCTGCTGCTTTCTCTGGACTAAAGCAGAGTCAAGAGTATGGGAGAGGGTTCTGGCTCACACAAATGCCGTCCTGGTGATAAGACTGATGTTAGCCACTATGCACATTGTATTTGTTTGATTGCCAGGCTATAGCATGACATGGGTTCAGTTTGATGTGAGGGTGCTCACCCTAGAAAATCTGCCCCCACTCTCAAACATATACACATATCTCACATTCACAGTTTCTCCCCGACTTATAGAATTCTTTACCACAGCTTCGTCTTGTGCATATCCCCTCCAGCGCAGAGCCAGTGAGGGAGTGTCCGAACTTTGCCACATATGGAATCTCTCTGCCTACTGCCCCATCTCACAGCCTTCTTCTGCTTTTAAGCATATGACTATTTTGGGCCTGCCCAGATAATCCGGGGTTATCTCTTTATCTTGATATCAACTGATTATCTTATTTATATCTGCAAAATCATTTTTGTCATGTAACATAGTTATGGGCATGATACTAGGGGCAAAAATTCTGCCTCCTGCTCTCCTTTTGCTTCCAACTCGAATGAGGGAATCAGAATTGATAACAGGCAGTTATGATGCAAACTAATGAATGCTACAAGGAGAGTAAGCACAGTGCTGTGGCATACTCAGGAGATCTCTCTAATTGAAGCAGGGGAAGCTTCCTGGAGGAAGAATATCTAAGTTGAGCCTGATGTGACGAGTAGAATGTAGTAAGGGATAGAAGGAAGAATAGCATAGACATGTGCTGTGCAGTGGCTCATTGTTGTCAGCCTGTGGAATTCACTTCAGGGAGCCCAAGAACAGGGCAGTGGAAGGACAGATGAGAGAGCCACCAATGACTCTAAGCTGGGAGCTGAGATGATCAGATTTTCATTTTGAAAGGTTGTCTGATAGCACTGTGGGCATGGACAGGATTATGTCTAAAAGGAGGGTGGCACACCAATGAGGAGGCTGTTGTGGTAATCCAAGCAAGATGATGATGGCTTGAAATGTGGAAATACCAGTGTGAGGGAGAGAGGTGAATGTGATACAATGTGGGATTCAGTGTGAGAGGTACCAAGTTGAGTGATTCCCGGGTTCTGGCTTAGCTGACTAAATGCAAAATGGTACCATTCACAGAGATGGAAGGATAGACAGAAGAATTGGAGACAATAAGCCGTTTTTAGAGATGTTTAACAATTTGAGGTGGCTGTGAGACAGTGAGTGGTGATGCCCCATAGGTAGCTCTAGAATAGTGGTAAGCTTTGGGAGTCATCCGTGAATGATTGAAACTATTCTCAATGGTGGGAGGGAGAAAGGGAAGCCAGAAAAGTGGGGAGAAGCAGCAGGTGTAGAAAAAAGAAATCCAGGGAAGCACCATGGCCCAGAGCCAAAGAAATAGGGTTTCAAGAAAGAACTTGAAGCCAAGTGCTTTTGAAAGGTCAAGTTAGATGAAGACCAAAAACGTCCATTGGATTTAGCACCAGCAAGGTCACTGGTGACCTATTAAGAATATTACCCATAGATGGTGGATAGGATCAGGTGGCAGTGCATTAAAGAGTGACACATGAGGTAAGGATGGTAGCTGGAGGGAACCAAGGTCAAGAAAGTTGGGGGTGTGTATTTTAAATGAGAGAATGAAGTTTATGTTTAAGTGCTATTGAGAGGAAGCCAGTGGAAAGGTGAACATACAGAAAAGACAGGATAATTGTTGGAGTTTAGAGGGCCCTAGATAAGCAGGAGAAGATGCGACTGGGAACACATACAGGAAGGATGGAGTGGGACTAGGTAGGAGGAAGGGATGTGTGACACTGCAGGTCCTGTAAAGGAGGAAACAAAATTGAAGGTACTCCTGAGTGACAATGTTGTGGTCTCTATGAAGGAGGTAGTCAGATTGTCTTCTGAAAGAGAGGAGAAGAGGAGATGGAGTAGGAGAACTGGGTAGCAGGAAGGTCTGAAGTAGCCTTGTGGGGAACAGGAGAGTGTTTGCTGGAAATAGAGAAGAATTTCAGGGCAGTGGTGATCACCCAAGTCTGCAGAGCCCCAAAGGGTTTGTTCTTCCCATTACATATGCTTAAGTGCACACTTAATGAGTGAGAGAAAGGAAAAACATTTTCTTTAGGGAAATAAAAACATATTTTCAAAAAATTTTAAAATGTCAATGCAATCCATATAAACAATATACTTTCCCCCTGGATATAGTTTTAATTAGATTAAGGGCTGGGGCAAGGGATAGAACATTCCCTCTTCCCTCACCCCCAGCAAATCTTGCTGTGAGCATGGCATTCATGTTGTCTAGGCTCAGAGGTGGACTTAGAATCTTTCTTAACATTGTATTTCTGGCATTACCAGTCAGTGAGAGTTGGAATGTGGTACGAAATTAAATTTGCTGTCCTTAGGACACTAAGTATCCAATAGGCACATTTATGTATTAATCAAGAAAGTATTCCCTAGATCTAGATAATGTTAAACAATAGTATATGCATTATATGGAATTTGAAAAAGTAGAATATTCAGTTAATTCATGCATTTATTCATGATTTTTTTTTGAGCACCTTCTATTTGCCGGTCACAGTGTATTCAGTATTAAAACAATGAACTAGAAATAGACCCTTTCATCAAAGAATTTATGTGGAAGAATATATATGGTAAATTAAATAACCATTAGGTCATTAATGATATAACCAAAATTCCCTACAAATACAACAAGATGCCCTATAAATGTGTATAATTTCCGCTAGATAGTGGTATAATTTTTACATATGTTCAAAGGAAAAAGAGATCATGTGAGTCTCCTGGTATTTATATAAAATGGCCTGGGCTCTGTAGGAAATATAGAATTTTTAAAGAAACTTCATAAATACATGGTGATTTTAATAGATACCAAAAATAAGAAGTCTCTAAGTAGGAATATCAGGCATTGCTGGAGAGTCACTCATTCTGATTCACCTCAATTGTTTCTTCCTTATCTTTAGTGATATTCTGGACTACGTCTGTTCACAAGGCTGGGTAGATGTTTCATAGCATTACTAAGTAACCCTATTAAAGATCATGAATCAGTGCTCTAGGGCCCTCCAGTCATGGCCAAATTATTAAGATTCATAAGTATGGCATCTCTCTCCATTTATATGTCTTCTCTAATGTCCTTATTTTTTCTTCATTCTTGAAAGAATTCCATTTTCACTGGAAGTAGAATTTTCAGTTGACAAGTTTTTCCTTTCAGCTCTTGAAAAATACCTACTTTCTTCCCACCTCCATAGTCTTAGATGAGAAATCCACTATCATTCATATTGTGTTTGCTCTAAAAAGTATGCCATTTCTCTCTGGCTGCTTTCAGGATTTTTTCTTTGCCTTTAGTCTTCATAAATTCAATTATGCTATGTCTTGGTATAGATTTCTTCCCGTTTATTCTACTTGGAGTTTGCTCAACTTTCTGAATCTTTGTAAGTTTGTGTCTTTTGCCATGTTTGAGACATTTTAGCCATTATTTCTTCAAGTAGTTTTTCAGGACTATGCTGTCTCTCCTCTCCTTGTGAGAGTCTGGTGATACAAAATTAGCTTTTTAATTATGATCCCATGTTTCCCTGAGACTCTGCTAATATTGTTACAACCTATTTTCTCTCTATTGTTCAGACTGGGAAAATTCCATTGATCTGTCTTCAAGTGTTTGTTGATTCTATCTTGTGTCATCTCTCCTCTGCTTCTGAGTCTATCTGGCAGATTTTTTCTTTCTGTTACTGTATTTTTCAGTTTTATAATTTCCATTTGGTCCTTTTGTCTTTTTTACTTTTTTAAAATTATTATTATTATTATTTTAAATAGGCTGCATGCCCAACATAGGGCTTGAACTTACAATCCTGAGATTAAGAATCATCTGTTCTACTGACTAAGCCCAGTCAGGTGCCCCTTTTTGTTTCTTATTCATCGATTAAAAAAAAAAAAAAGTTATCTTGTTTTGTCTGTTGTTGAGGTTTTCTAGTTTTAATTAGTTTCAAGAAAATTCATAACTGCTTGTTGAAGCATTTTTATGATGGCCGGTTTAAACTCTTTGTCAAATAACTCTGACCTCTGAGTCATCTTGGTGTTTGTATCTGTTGATTGTCTTTTCTCATCCATGTAGTGATTTTCCTGGCTCTTGGAAAGACAAGTGATTTTTCAGTTGTATCCAGGAAATTTGGATATTATAAGACTCTGGATCCTATTTAATTTTCCTTTTTTAGTAGGCAGTCCCCAGTTAAGATGTACTGCTAGGGCATGGTGGATGTGTAATGTTCATCTTCCCACTGGACCTTAACAATAACACCCCAATAAAAATGGAACATTGACATTGCCTCTTTGCCTGGACAAGAAGGGGAAGCAGCGGGCTGACTCATACCATGCTGTTGCTTCAGAGAGGGGTGGAAGCTTAGCTCCCAGCTGGGCCATAATGATACCAGAGAAGAAATGGGAAGGGGAAGGGTGAGGAAGGGTAAACAAAGTGCCAACAAGCCAACCTTTCACCACTCCTTCCACCTCAGTGATGCTGGGGCAGGGTAGAGGCTTGGTTGGGGGAGGTAGTGGTGAAGCATGGTGGTAATTACGTCCTCCTCATTCTGCCTTGTTAAGTCTGATTGCTACTGTTTTGGGGTTAAGGTCCAGCACCCTGCTGGCACTCGGATGGCAGAGCAGTCAGAGCACCACCTGCTTCCACTGAACAGGAGATCTTCTTTCTGCTGGGATCACTGACACTGCCCACCAGGGGCAATACCCACAGATGAGAAAACTTGAGTGCCACCTGCTTCCTGGGAGCAGTGGAATATCATCTGGGCACTCACCTTGCTGAAACAAAGGAACTGTGTTTTTCACTGGTATTCTTTTGTGAGGCTGCCCTTGTCCTGGCCCTTTTTTTAGGGCTGTTTTTGTCTGAGCCTGTTGTGAGTTCAGGTTTGGAAGTTCTTTTTTTTTTTTTTTAAATTTTTTTTTTTTCAACGTTTTTTTATTTATTTTTGGGACAGAAAGAGACAGAGCATGAACGGGGGAGGGGCAGAGAGAGAGGGAGACACAGAATCGGAAACAGGCTCCAGGCTCCGAGCCATCAGCCCAGAGCCTGACGCGGGGCTCGAACTCACAGACCGCTCACAGACCGCGAGATCGTGACCTGGCTGAAGTCGGACGCTTAACCGACTGCGCCACCCAGGCGCCCGGAAGTTCTTTGATATATATGGGAGGCAATAAGGAAACCAATGAACTTATGTCATTTCTTAAGTCTAGAAGTTTGTAAACAGCCACCTTATGCCTCCCACTTTTCAGAGACTTACTATGTCTTGTGTCTACAGTTATTTAGTTGTAAGGGGGAGAATGTGGGAGCAATGGGACTGCTCAATCTTTGGCAGAACAAGAAGTCCTATCATGTCATTCAATAAACTTTTAAATTGAAATTGAAATTTTACATTTAAAGTAAAAACAAAATTTTCCATGAAGCTCTTAGACAAATTTATATATATATTCTTAGGTACTGTTTTTGTTGTTGCTTTTATAAAAATTTGTCTCTTTTACAAGAAAGGATCAGAGAAAATCTTCACAAACAACCACAAAATAAGTAATAAAATGGTAATAAATACATATCTATCAGTAATTACTCTGAATGTAAATGGATTAAATGCTTCAGTCAAAAGACATAGGGTGACAGAATGGATTAAAAAAAAAAAAACAAGACCCACCTATATGCTGCCTACAAGAGACTCATTTTAGACCTAAAGACACCTGCAGATTGAAAGTGAGGGGATGGAAAAACACATATCATGCAAATGGATGTCGAAAAAAAAAAAAAAATGGAGTAGAAATACTTATATCAGACAAAAGATTTTATTTTATTTTAATTTTTTTAATGTTTATTTTTGAGAGAGAGAGAGAGAGAGAGAGCATGCACATGCAAGTGGGGGGGGGGGCAGAGAGAAAGGGAGACAGAGGACACAAAGCAGGCTCTGCACTGACAGCAGAGAGCCCAATGTGGGACTTGAACTTCCACCCAGGCACCCCTCAGACAAAATAGACTTTAAAACAAAGACTGTAACAAGAGGCAAAGAAAGACACTGTATCATAATAAAGAGGACTATGTTACAAGAAGATATAATGGTTATAAATATTTATGTACCCAACATAAAGCACCCAAATATATAAAACAGTTAATAACAAACATAAAAGAACTAATTGATAGTAATACAATAATAGTAGGGGATTTTAACACCCCACTTACATTAATAGATCATCTAAACAGAAAATTAACAAGGGGACAATGGCTTTGAATAACATGCTGGAACAGGCAGATTTAACAGATATATTCAGAACATTCAATCTAAAAGAGCAGAATACACATTCATTTCAAGTGTACATGAAACATTCCCCAGAATAAATCACATAACAGGTCAAAAATCAAGTCTCAAGAAATTAAAAAAAATCAAAGTCATACCATGCATTTTCCCACCACAATGCTATGAAACTAGAAGTCAACCATAAGAAAAAATCTGGAAAGTGCACAAATACCTGGAGGTTAAATAACATGCTACTAAACAATCAATGGTCAACCAGGAAATAAAAGGAGAAATTAAAAAGGGCATAGACACAAATGAAAATGAAAACACAATGGTCCAAAACCTCTGGGATACAGCAAAAACAGTTCTAAGAAGGGAGTCTACAGCAGTACAGGCCTACCTCAAGAAACAATAAAAATTTCAAATAAACAACCTAACTCTACAACTAAAGGAGCTAGAAAAAGAACAATAAATGAAGCCTAAAGCCAGAAGAAGGAAGGAGATAAGGACTAGAGCAGAAATAAATAATAGAAACTAAAAAACAAAAACAAAAACAAAACAGAACAGATCAATTAAACGAGGAGCTGGTTTTGGGGGAGAAAAATGAATAAAATTGATAAACCTCTAATCAGACTTCTCAAGACAAAAAGGGACAAGACTCAAATAAAATCATGAATGAGAAGAGGAGAGATCACAACCAACACCACAAAAACACAAAAAATCATAAGAGAATATTATGAAAAACTATACGCCAACAAATAGGACAACATAGAAGAAATGAGTAAATTCTTAGAAGCATGTAAACTACCAAAACTGAAGCAAGAAGAAATGGAAAATTTGAAAAGACTGATAACCATCAAGGAAATTGATTCAGTAATAATAAAAAAAAGCTCCCAACAAACAAAAGTTGAGGACCAGATGATTTCACAGTCAAATTCTACCAAACATTTAAAGAAGATTCATATCTCAAACTATTCCAAAAAAAAAAAAATAGAAAAGGAAGGAAAACTTCCAAATTCATTGTATGAGACCAGCAATACAATGATACCAAAATGAGATAAGGACACTAGAAAAGAGATCTGTAGGCCAATATCCGTGATGACTATACATGCAAAAATACTCAACAAAATATTAGCAAACCAAATCCAACAATACATTTTTAAAAGTCATTCACCACAATCAAGTGGGATTTATTCCTGGGTTGCAAGGGTGGTTCAATGTTCACAAATCAGTGTGGTACATCACATCAATAAGAGAAAGGATAAGAAACATATGATCACTTCACTAGATGCATAAAAAGCATTTGACAAAGTGCAATATCCATTCATGCTAAAAACCTTCAACAAAGTAGGTATGGAGGGAACATACCTCAACATAATAAAGGCCATCTATGAAAACCCACAGCTAACATCATCCTCAATGGGGAAAAACTAAGAGCTTTTCTCCTAAGGTCAGAAACAAGACAAGGATGCCTACTCTCACCACTTTTATTCAACATAGTACTGGAAATCCTATTTGCAGCAACCAGACAACAAAAAGAAATAAAAGGCATCCAAATTGGCAAGGAAGAAGTAAAACTTTCACTATGTGCAGACGGCATGAGATTATATATATATATATATATATACCATAGACCCCAGTTCTATGCAGAACTGATAAACAAATTCAATAAAGTCACAGGATACAAAATCAAAATACAGAAATCTCTTGCATTTCTATACACCAATAATGAAGCAGAAAGATAAATTTAAGAACATCTCATTTACAATTGCACCCAAAATAATAAGATATCTAGGAATAAACCTAACCAAAGAGGTGAAAGACCTATACTCTGAAAACTATAAAACACTGATGAAAGAAACTGACCATGACACAAACAAATGGAAAGACATTCCATGCTCATGGATTGGAAAAATGAATATTGTTAAAATGTCTATACTACCCAAAGGAATCTACAGATTTCATGCAATCTGTATCAAAATACCAACAGCATTTTTCGCAGAACTAGAACAAACAATCCTAAAATCACAAAAGACCCCGAATAACCAAAGCAACCTTGGGGGGAAAAAAAAGCAAAACTAAAAGCATCACAATTCCAGATTTCAAGTTATATTACAAAGCTGTAGTGATCAAGAGAGTATGGTACTTGTGCAAAATAGACACATAGATCAATGGAACACAATAGGAAATCCAGAAGTGAAACCACAACTATATAGGCAACCAATCTTTGACAAAGCAGGAAAGAATACCCAATGGGAAAAAGTCTTTTCAACAAATGATGTTCGGAAAACTGGACAACATGCAAAACAATGAAACTGGACCACTTTATTACACCATACATAAATATAAATTCAAAATGGATTAAAGGCCTAAATATGAGACCTGAAACCATAAAAATCCTAGAAGAGAATACAGGTAGTAACTTCTTTGACATCAGCCATAGCAATTTCTTTCTAGATATGTCTCCTGAGGCAAGGGAAACAAAAACAAAAATAAACTATTGGGACTACATCAAAATAAAAAGCCTCTGCACAGCAAAGGAAACAGTCAACAAAACTGAAAGCAACCTACTGAATGGGAGAGTATATCTGTAATTGACATATCCAATAAAGGATTAGTATCCAAAATATATAAAGAACGTATAAAATTCAATACCCAAAACCAAATAATCCAGTTAAAAAATGGGCAGAATACATGAATAGACTTTTTTTTTCAAAGAAGACATGCAGATTGCCAACAGACACATGAAAAGATGCTCAACACCATTTATCAGCAGAGAAATACAAATCAAAACTACAATGAGCTATCATGTCACACCTGTCAGAACGGCTAAAATCAACAACACAAGAAACAACAGTTGTTGGCAAGCATATGCACTATTTATGGGAATTAAAACTGATGCAGCCACTGTGGAAAACAGTATGGAGTTTCCTCAAAAGGTTAAAAATAGAACTACCTTATGACCCAGCAGTTGCACTACTAGGTATTTATCCAAAGGATACAAAAACACTGATTTGAAGGGACACATGCACCCCCAACGCTTATAGCAGCACTTTCAACAATAGCCAAACTATGGAGAGAGCCCAAATGTCCATCGTCTGATGAATTGATAAAGATGTGGTATATATATACAATGGAATATTAGTTGCCAATCAAAAAGAATGAAATCTTGCCATTTGCAACAACATGGATGGAACTAGAGTGCATTATGCTAAGTAAAATAATTCAGGCAGAGCAAGACAACTATGATATGATTTCACTCATGTGGAATTTAAGAAACAAAACAAACAAGCATGGGGACAAAAAGAGAGTCAAGCCAAGAAGCAGACTCTTTTTTTAACGTTTATTTATTTTTGAGAGACAGAGCATGAGCAGGGTAGAGAGAGAGGGGAAGACACAGAATCTGAAGCAGGCTCTAAACTCTGAGCTGTCAGCACAGAGCCAGACGTGGGGCTCAAACCCACGAGCCATGAGATCATGATCTGAGCTGAAGTCAGATGCTCAACCGACTGAGCCACCCAGGTGCTCCGCAAGAAAACAGCTCTTGGTCTGAGAACAAACTGATGGTTACCAGAGGGGAGAGGGGTGGGGAGATAGGTGAAATAGGTGATGGGGATTAAGAAGTGCACTTGTAATGAGCACTGGGTGAAGTATGGAAGTGTTGAATCACTATATAGTACACCTGAGACTAATATAACACTGTTAACTAAGAGTAGTTAAAATAAAAACTTAAGCCAAAAAAAGATGTCTTTTTTAAATTGCACTTTCTAAACATTCTTTGGTAGATTATAGAAATTCAGTTGATAATATTGATCTTTTTTTAATTCTTATAATTTACTTAAAGATTCTTTTGGAATTTCTATGAGAATATATGTGAGTAATGGTAACTTCATTACTTCCTTTGCAATTCTTTTTTTAACTTATTTTATTTTATTTTATTTTATTTTATTTTCAACGTTTTTTATTTATTTTTGGGACAGAGAGAGACAGAGCATGAACGGGGGAGGGGCAGAGAGAGAGGGAGACACAGAATCGGAAACAGGCTCCAGGCTCCGAGCCATCAGCCCAGAGCCTGACGCGGGGCTCGAACTCACGGACCGTGAGATCGTGAGGCGTTAAGGCGCCCCTTAACTTATTTTATATTTGAGAGACAGACAGAGAGTGAGCAGGGCAGGGGCAGAGAGGCAGAGACAGAATCTGAAGCAGGCTCCAGGCTCCGAGCTGTCAGTACAGAGCCCAATGTGGGGTTCGATCCCATGAACAGTGACATCATGACCCAAGCTGAAGTCGGACGCCTAACCGACTGAGCCACCCTGGCACCCCACTTCCTTTACAATTCTTGTATCAGAGAAACCTCGGAGATATTGCAGGTTTGGTTCCAGACCACTGCAGTAAAATGCATATCACAATAAAGCAAGTGAAATGAATTTTTTTTTTTGTTTCTCAGTGCATATGAGTTGTGTTTACACTATATCAATTGTGTATTACAATTATGTCAAAAACACACCAATGTACATATCTTAATTTAAAAATACTTAAGATACAAAACAGATGAACATAAGGGAAGCAAAAATAATATAAAAACAGGGAGGGAGACAAAACATAAGAGAGTCTTAAGTATAGAGAACAAACAGAGGGTTACTGGAGGGGTTGTGGGAGGGTGGATGAGTTAAATGGGTAAGGAGCATTTAGGAATCTACTCCTGAAATTGTTGCACTATATGCTAACTAACTTGGATGTAAATTAAAAAAATAAGTTCAATAAAAATACTGGTTAGGGGCATCTGGGTGGCTCAGTCAGTTAAGCATCCTACTTCGGCTTAGGTCATGATCTCACGGTTTGTGGGTTCGAGCCCCGCGTCAGGCTCTGTGCTGACAGCTCAGAGCCTGGAGCCTGCTTCGGATTCTGTGTCTCTCTGTCTCCCTGTCTCTGTCTCTCTCTAAAAGTTAAATAAACATTAAAAAAATTTTAACAAAAACAAAATACTGGTTAAAAAGCTAACCATAATCTGAGCTTTCATCAAATCATAATCACTGATTACAGATCACCATAAGCAAATATAATAATAATGAAAAACTTTGAAATATTGGGAGAATTACCAGAATGTGACAGACACATGAAGTGAGTAGATGTTACTGGAAAAATGGCACTGATAACTTGCAAATACAGGGTTGCCATAATCCTTAAATTAGTAAAAAAATGCGTTATCTGTGAAACTCAATGAAGTGAAGCACAATAAAATGAATTATGTTTGTGTTTTCTTGATTCTTCTGTCTTTTGTGCAGGATAGGATCTTTAGTACAATGTTGACAGTGTTATAGCAACCTCCTTGTTTTGTTCCTAATTTGAAAAGGTGCTTTCAGGGGTTGAATGTGATATTTTCTGTAGGCTTTCTAAAATACCCTTCATCAGATCTAGAAGTTTCTTTCTCTTTCTATTTTGATAAAAGGAATGAATGTTGAATATTTTCAATTTTTTTTTCTGACTCTGTTGAGATGGCTATGTTTTGTTTCCCCTTTAACCTGTTTTTTTTGTTGTTGTTGTTGTTTGCAAACTTAATCTACTTATGTGGTAATAATGAAGTGCTTTTTTTTACATCAGATTTGTTTTGCTCATATTTTGTTTAGAATTTTTGCATCTATGTTCGTGGGTGAAATTAGTAAGTGTGATATGCCGTCTCTGTTGAGTTTTTGTGTTCATATAATTCATCTTCATTAATCAAATGAGGGATAATCCCTTTTTTCACTTCTTTGGTAAGACTGGAATTATCTGATCCTTGACTATTTGGTAGAATGTTCCTTTAAGACTATATAAGTGTAGTACTTTCTTTATAGGATTTTTTTTTTTTTTTAAGAAAAGAATTTAACATGTTGCTGAGTACCTGGTAGTTCTCAGGAACTGTACTAGATTCTTATACATAGGCTTGTTAAATCTGTGTATCGGCTTCTTAAGGAGTCATCCCTGTCATTGGAGATGAAGAAAGTGAGGCACTGAGGGGCATGCCATTTCTCAAGGTCCCCAGCCAGAAATTGTTGGACCAGAAATTTTAATCCAATTCCATATGTCAAAAAAATGTTAATCATTCTTACTACACATTGCAGGAGACTTTATAAGAAACAAAGATGAATTCTAGTGTCATCATATCCACACAGCCTGGGCTCAGGGGTCTGAAAAACACTCACTATGCTGATAGATAGAGCCATCTCTATTTGTACATCTTTAGTTGATGATGAGGCTCTGCATTTCTCACAATTTTCTTTCTCTCTTTATTTGTTTTAAGTGTTCATTACTTCTCCTTTTATATAATTTATTTAATCATAAGTTTACATAATTTAAATTTGTAACTATTTACTTTGAGATAATTGTAGATTCACATGCAGTTGTAAGAAATAATAGAGAAATCCCACAGATGCTTTACCCAATTTTCTCAAATAATAGTATCTTGCAAAACTATAGTAATATATTACAAACAGGATTTTGACATTGTTATATTCCACTGATCTTGATCAGATCTCCCCCAGTTACTTGTACTTATTTGTGTTTGTCTTTGTGTTTAGTTCTATGCAGTTTTATCATACGTAGATTAGTGTACCTGCCACCGCAGTCAAAATACAAAACAGTTCCATAACCAAAAGTTTTCTTCACGTTGCCCTTTTATAAACACACCATGTTCCTCCAGTGCCCCCATTACTTATCCTTAACTATTGGCAATCACTAATCTGTTCTTGATTTGCATGATTTTTATCACTGCAAGAATGTTATACAAATAGGTACATATAGTAAACAACCTTTGGGGATTTGCTTTTTTTTTTTTTTTTTTTTTTTTTTTTTTTACTCAGGGTAATTCTCTGGAGATTTATCCCATTTATTATTTGGTATAATAGTCCATTCTTTTTACTACTGAGTTGTGTTCCACATTATGGGTCTACCACAATTTGTTTAATCATTTTCCCATCGAAGGACATTTGGGTTGTTTCCAGTTTGGGGTTATTACAAATAAATCTGCTATTAACATTTGTGGACAGGTTTTTATGTGAACACACTTGCTGGGTCATATGTTAGTTGCATGTATAGTTTTATGAGTATAGTTGCAAAGCCATTCTCCAGAGTGGTTGCACCATTTTATATTCCCACCAACAATGTATGAATGACACAGTTATTCTACATTCTCACCAGCATTTGATATTGTAATAGTTTTTTAGTTTTGCTATTCCAATAGATTCTTGTCATGTGCTTATTTCCCATCTGAATATCATCTTCAATGAAATATCAGTGCATCTCATTTTCTAAGTGATTTTCATTTTTTGTATGGAGTTTTGAGTATTCTTTGTATATTCTAGATACTAG
Source organism: Panthera leo (assembly GCF_018350215.1). Classification (NCBI taxonomy): domain Eukaryota; kingdom Metazoa; phylum Chordata; class Mammalia; order Carnivora; family Felidae; genus Panthera; species Panthera leo. The sequence continues at coordinate 107,634,020 of NC_056686.1, forward strand.
TCCTTTGCCATACATGTGATTTGCAAGTATTTTCTGTCTGTAGCTTGTCTTTTTGTCCTGTTAGCAGAGTTTTCCACAGAGCAAAATTTTTAAATGTTAATGGAGTTCCAGTTTATCAAGTTTTCTTTCTATGGATGGGACTTTTGGTGTCAAGTCTAAGAACTATTTCCCTAGCCCTGGATCCCAAAGATTTTCTCCTGTTTTATTCCTTTTTTTTCCCTAAAGGCCTTGTGTTTTACATTTTAGTACATGATCCATTTTAATTAATTTTTCACAGGGTGTGAAGTTTAGATCAGGGTTTTTTGGGGGTAGGTTTGGGGTTTTTTGGTTGTTTGTTTTTTCCAAATGGATGTCCAATTCCAGGGTCATTTGTTGAAAAAGGTATTATTTTTCCTATGAGTTGCTTTTGCACCATTGTCAAAAAGCAGTTGGGTGTTTTCATGTGGGTCCATTTCTGGTTTTATCTCTCATTCCATTGATCTACATGTCTGTTTCAATGCAAATGCAAACTATCTTGATTACTGTAGCAGAATAGTAAGCTTTAATATAGGGTAGGTTAATTCCTCCCACTTTATTCTTTTCTTCAAGACTATTATTAAGCTATTCTAGATCCTGCTCCTTTCCATATAAATTTTAGAAAAATTTTTGTCTACATCTAAAAAATAAAAACGTTGCTTGGATTTTGATAGGAATTGTATTAAACCAATAAATCAATTTAGAGAAAAATGACATCTTAAATATATTTAGTCTTAGAATCTGTGAACACATGTCTCTCTACCTAGTTACGTCTTCTTTGATTTCTCTCATCAGCATTTTGTAAATTTCAGCATATAGATGCCGCATATGTTTTATTATGTTTACACTCAAATAGTTTGTTTTATTTGGAGTAATTAAAAATAGTATTGTTTTTAATTCTAATTTCTACATGTTCACTGCTAATATATAGAAATGTGATTGATTTTTGCATGTTGATATTGTATGTTGCAGCTTTGCTGAACCTCCTTTATTAGTTCTAGGAATGTTTTGTAGATTCCTTGGGACTTTTTAGCAGACGATCTTGTCATCCACAAGTAAGGACAGTTTTATTTTATTTCTTTCTTTCAAATCTGTGTGCCTTTTGTTTCTTTTTCCTGAGTGTGTGTGTGTGTGTGTGTGCATGTGTGTGCATGTTTGTGTGTTTGTGTTTGGGAGGGTGGGGGAATTGGTCAGAACTACTGGTTCTATATTATTATATATTATATTATATATTATTTATATATTATATATTATACATTTATATATAATATATACACAATATATATTATGTATATTTATATATATTTATATATTTACACAATTATATATATACATAAATAATATATATACACAATTATATATATATTATATATAAATATATATATATATTACTTATTGTCAAATTGGCTTACATACAACACCCAGTGCTCATCCCAACAGGTGCCCTCCTCAGTGCCCATCACCCACTTTCCCCTCTCCCCCACCCCCCATCAACCCTCAGTTTGTTCTCAGTATTCAAGAGTCTCTTATGGTTTGCCTCCTTCCCTCTCTGTAACTTTTTTCCCCCTTCCCCTCCCCCCTGGTCCTGTATTAAGTTTCTCAGGATCCACATAAGAGTGAAAACATATGGTATCTCTCTTCTCTGTATGACTTATTTCACTTAGCATAATACTCTCCAGTTCCATCCACATTGCTACAAATGGCCAAATTTCATTCTTTCTCATTGCCAAGTAGTATTCCACTGTATATCTAAACCACATCTTCTTTATCCATTCATCAGTTGATGGACATTTAGGCTCTTTCCATAATTTGGCTATTGTTGAAAGTGCTGCTATAAACATTAGGGTGCAAGTGTCCCTATGCAGAACTACTGGTTTTCTATTGAATAGGAGTAGTAAGAGTGGATATCTTTGCTTTGGACCCAACCTTAGAAGTAATGCATTTAGTCTTTCACCATTCAGTATGACACATCTGTAAATTTTGTGTAGCTGCTTGTATTGGGGTTCTCCAGAGAGATGTGATATATATAGATAGAAATAGAATATAGATAGATATGTAAAAAAGATGATTTATTATAGGAATTAGCTCAGAAGGTTATGGAGGCTGAGAAGTTCCACAATCTGCCATCTGCAAGCCAAAAAATCAGGAAAGCCAGTGGTGGTATGATTCAGTCCAAGACTAAAGGCTTGAGGACAGGGGAGCCAATGGTGTCTCAGTCTCAAGACAAAAACCTGAGAATCAAGGGGCCACTGGAGTAAACCTTGGAGTGCAAAGGACAGAGAACTCAGAGTTCTGATGTTCAAGGGCAGGAAAAGATGGACATCTAGGCTCAGGAGAGGGAATTCACCCTTCCTTCACTTTATTCTAGTGGGTCCCTCACTGGATTGGTTAATGCCTAGCTACATTGGTGAGAGTGGGTCTTCTTCACTCAGTCAATTGAATCAAATGCTAATATCTTCCAGAGACACCCTCACAGACACACCCAGAAATAATGTTTTACCAGCTATCTGGGCATCTCTTAGCCCAGTAAAATTGACACATAAAATTAGTCATCACAATGGTTCTTTATCAAGTTGAGGTAGTTCTCTGCTAGTCCTAACTTGCCAAGAGTTTTTGTCATGAATGGGTGTTGGATTTTGTCAAATGATTTTTCTTCATCAAGGTATATGATTTTTGTTTTCAAAGAACCAATTTCTTTTGTTTTATTGAATTTCTTCATTTTTGTCCTATTTTTAATTTTATTGATTTCTATTTTTGTTTTTACTATTTCCTTTTGCTTGCTTCGGATCTATTTTGTTCTTATTTTTCCTTAAGGTAGGAACTTACAGATTTGAGAATTTTCCTTTTTTTCTAACATAAGAATCTAGTGGTATAAATTTCCCTGTTGGCACTGCTTTAGTTTTCCATGGGTTGTACTTCCATGTTCATTCATTCCTGTGTACTTCATTTTAAACTTCCTTTGACGACTCCCCCTTTGACCCAAGGAAATGTGTTGTTTAATTTCCAACTATGAGAACACATTCTTGTTTTCCTGTTGTTGGTATCTAGTTGTATCTATTCTAATACAGAGAATATACTCTATGATATCAATTATTTCCAGTTTGTTGAGGTTTGTTTTGTGACCTGGGAAAAGGTCTGTCATGGCTAATGTTCCATGAGCATTTAAAAAGAATGTGTGTGGGGCGCCTGGGTGGCGCAGTCGGTTAAGCGTCCGACTTCAGCCAGGTCACGATCTCGCGGTCCGTGAGTTCGAGCCCCGCGTCAGGCTCTGGGCTGATGGCTCGGAGCCTGGAGCCTGTTTCCGATTCTGTGTCTCCCTCTCTCTCTGCCCCTCCCCCGTTCATGCTCTGTCTCTCTCTGTCCCAAAAAATAAATAAAAAACGTTGAAAAAAAAAAAAAAAAAAAAAAAAAAAAAAAAAAAAAAAGAATGTGTGATTTCTGGAGATGGATGGTGGGGGTGGCTCACAATAGTATGAATGTACCTAATGCCACTGAACTAGACACTGAAAAATTGTTAAAATGGTAAATTTTATGTTATGTCCATTTTACCATGATTTTTAAAAATAAATTAATTAAAAAGAATAAGTATTTTGCTCATGATGGGTGGAGTGTGTTATAAATGTCAGATCTGGTTGATTAAGTGTGTTGTTCAGTTGTTCTATATCTTTGCTAATTTTCCATCTAGTAGTTCTATCAATTGCTGATAGTGAGTTCTGTATTCCCCAATTATAATTATAGACTTCAATTTCTTTTTTGAGCTCTGCTTTTGTTTCATGTAAATTAAAGCTCTGTTGTTTGGTGTATACCATTTAAGATTGTTGGGTCTTCTTGTTAGATCATTTTTTAATCATTATTAAATTTCATTTATTTACCCCTGGTACTTTTTTTGCTCTGAAGTTCACTTTACTTGATAGTAATACAACCACTCCTGCTTTTTTTTTTTTAAATTAACGTTAGCATGATATACTTTGTTCCATCCTTTTACTTTCAACCTACCTATATTGTGCTTGATGTGAGTTTTTTTCCTAGACAGCATACAGTTGGATCATGTTTTTTTATCCACTGTCTTTTAAATTGTATATTTAAACTATTTCCATTTAAAAGAATTATAAATATGTTAGAGCTTAAATGTGCTACTTTATTATGTGGTTTCTATTGCTTGTTTCTCCATTTTTCTTTTCTTGCCTTCCTGAGGGTTACTTGAGCATTTTTTAGGATTTTATCTTATTTTATTCATACTGTTTTTGAGTATATCTTTTTTCTATAGTTTTCTTAGTGGTTGCTCAAAGTATTACAGTGTACATATGTAACCAATAACTGCCTACCAGTATAAACTTTTTACCACTTCTAGTGAAGTATTGTAACTTGATTTCCATTTAGGTCCCTTTACCATTCTGTCTTTTAAAATATAATTATCTCAAGTATTCCCTCTATATACACTGAGCACCACAACAGATAATTATAATTTTTTGCTTCAACCATCAAATATGCCTTAAGAAACTCATTAGGAGAAGGATAGTCTATAATATTTACCTCTATTTTTCCCTATTCTGTTGTCCTTCCTTTATAAGGTTCCAAGACTTCTTTTATAATTATTTCCTTTCTGTTGGGGAATTTCCTTTAGCCATTCTTTAAGATCTACTAGCGACAAATTCTCTTAATATTCCTTCATCTGAGATTGTATCTTGATTTCCCCTTTATTAGTAAAGGTGTTTCAGTGGATATTGAATTTGTGGTTGAATATTTTTTTAACACCACTTGAAAAATGTACCACTTTCTTCTGGCTTCCATGGTTTTATATTTTATTTTTTTAATGTTAATTTATTTTTGAGAGAGAGAGACAGACAGACAGACTGTGAATGGGGAAGGGCAGAGAGAGGGGTGCACAGAATCCAAAGCAGGCTCCAGGCTCTGAGCTGTCAGCACAGAGCCTGACACGAGGCTCAAACTCACCAACCATGAGATCATGACCTGAGCCGAAGTCTGATGCTTAACCGACTGAGCCACCCAGGCGCCCCTGGCTTCCATGGTTTTAGATAAGGAAAGGCTGGTCTTTGAACTGGTATTTCTCTATAGGTAATGCCTCATTTCTCTCTCATTGCTTTTAAGGTTTTGCCCTTTGGTTTTAGTTTTCAGAGGCTTAATTATGATGTATTTTTGCATAGGTTTATTTGGATTTATCTTATTTAGGATTCTTTCAGCTTCTTGAATCTATAGTTTATGTCTTTGGCCAAATTTGAGCCATTATTTCTTTAAAAACTGTTTCAGTTCTTCCTTTGCCCTCTCCTCCTAAGACTTCAATGACATAAATGCCTCTGAGGCTATGAAGTTTTTTTCAGGATGCTTTCTCTCTGTTCAGAATTCTATTGACTTGTTCTCAAGTTCACTGATTCTATTTCTGTTCCCCCTCATTCTGCTGTTTAACCTATCCATTCAGTTTTATTTCCATTATTATGCTTCTTTATTCTATGATTTCCATTTGGTTCTTTTTTATAACTTCTTTTTCTCCCCCTTTTGTATCAAGTGTATTCATACTTTTGAAGCAGTTTTATGATGGCTGCTTCAAAATCTTTGCCAGATTGTTTTGATTCTTCTCAGCATTAGTATCAGCTGCATGTTTTTTCTCAATTAAGTTGTGATTTCTCATTTAACTTGTGGCTCTTGGTGACAAGTGATTTTTCTGTTGTATCCTAGACATTCTGGATAGTGTTAAGAGACTCTTGTCCTATTTAAATTCTCTCTTTAAACAAAGATTTGCCCTATTTAGATTTAGCATGTAAGTCTGGCCTATTTTATTGGCTGAAATTCCAATGATAATTTAGTTTTCTGAGATTTTGCAATACTATTCTGGTTTGCTTCATTCTTCTATTTAAACTCTCCCTAGACTACTATTGGTGCTGTCTGCCTGGTCCAGAAATGGCTTCCCTGGGCTGCCTGACATTGTTTGGTAGGATGTGGGAATCCCAACTCACAGGACAGAGATCACTTCCCCTGGCCTGTTCACCAACAACCCAGTGCTGGTGGGCTTCCTACTCTACCTCTGCCATTGCCATTGGAGGAGAGAAGTGCCTACCTAGGCCACCTTCTGCCACTGAGAAGGGTCAGAAGCTATGGAGTCTGGGTAGTTCTCTGCTGTTAGGTGGAGTATTGGGAGACACCAGTCCTGTGTTGCTTTTGCTGCTGGGTAGAGGACTAGGACACACGAGGACAGCTGACACCACCTATGCAGGCAGAGGTTCCAGCTGTTCCAAGCAGGTGTTGCAGGGGGGGTTTATAGCTTGCCCAGGCTCTGCTGTTGGCCAATCAGCCTGCTCTTGCTGACATTTAGGGGGATTAGAGAACATGGCTTGACCTACCCAGGATCTGTTGTTGCCACTGCTGTGACCTCCATTATAGGTCCAAACTAATGGCCAAAATGGTTTACACTTGTCCTGAGATCCATACCCTGAATCCTTATCAAACTACCACACACCAAGCTAATATTCCTCCTGCCCTGAATCAGCCCAGGGCCAGCCCCTAATTCCAGAGCCCACTATAATTAGTCAAACTTGCTGATCCTAAGCTGTTTACCTTGTTCTGCCTTGTCTTTCTCTCAGAAACCCCAATAATGGCTCTGACCCAGGATGTCCCCGTGCTCCTTCTGCCTCCTGCCCAACAGTAGTGTTTTTTCCCATGTGGCCCTGTGTAGTATGGCATGCCCCTTTATCTTGGAAACTCTTAAGTAAACTAAATCTTCTTTTAAAGGCATTAGCCTCTCCATGTTGTTGCTTAGTCACCTCCATAACTTAAAATTCTATGGACACAAATGAAACAGAGAACAAGTTTTTCTTCCTTGTCTTCCTTCCTCCCCCACTTCTATCCTCCCTTCTTTCCCTCCCTTCTTTTCTTCCTTTATTTTTGCCTATTGATGGTTCCAGGTTGCTGTTTTCTCTGGCATCTTGTCTAGAACATTGGGGAGATAAAAAGACAACTCAAGGAACAAACTGTTTCATAGTTTTTAGTATACAAGTCCTACACATGTCCTTATCCACAGTCTGTTGCCATTGACACTTTACCAGTTTGAATGGAATGTAAAACTTTACTTCCCTTTACATCCCCTTACCCTCCTTCATTTATAATTATCTTAAATATTTCCTCTTTATATATTGATATCTGGCAGTGTTATAATTTCTGCTTCAAGAGTGAAACAAAACTTTATAAACTGAAAAGGATAAGGAAAATCTGTTTCCTGGATGTTATATCTTGTTGTAGTCCTGTAGATCCCTGAGGCTCTGTCCATTTTTCTATCCAATCTGTTTTCTCTCTGGTGTTCAAATGATATAATTCCCATTGTTCTGTCTTCAGGTTCTCTGATTATTTCCATGGCCTTCTCCATACTGCTTTTGAACCCATCCATTGAATTCTTAAATTTCAGTATTGTATATTTCATTTCTAAATGTTCCTTTTGGCTCTTCTTTATATCTTCTATTTTGGAGCAGGGGGACGCTGAGTCCACTTTTTCATTTGTTTCAAACACTTTTATGACGGCTGCTTTAAAATCCATATCAGATAATTCTAACATCTGTTATTTTGGTGTTGGCATCTGTTGAGTGTCTGTCCTTATGTAAGTAGAGATTTTCCTGCTTCTTGATGTGATGAGTTATTTTCTATTCTATTCTGGACATTTTTGGTATCATATTATGAAACACTGGATCTTAGTTAAATATTATAACTTAGCAGGCCTCCTTTGACACTGTTCTTACAAAGACAGGAGCACCACCTCATTACTGCCAAGTAGGGTTGGAACCCAGGTTCTCCACTGGTGAAATGAAGAAATGAAAGCTGTGAAGAGAAACAAGCACTATACTTTCTTGATGCACCTGCTATAGCTATGAATATTGATAATGAATCAGTATGAAGATATTGAGATCATTCTACATTATAAGGTCTTACAACTAAGCACTATGGGGTACAAAGAAGTAACTGACATAGCTCTTTCTCCTGAAGGTCTATTTAAATTAATAACAATGGGGCGCCTGGGTGGTTCAGTCCGTTGAGCAGCCGACTTCGGCTCAGGTCACGATCTCGCGGTCTGTGAGTTCGAGCCCCGCGTCCGGCTCTGTGCTGACAGCTCGGAGCCTGGAGACTGTTTCGGATTCTGTGTCTCCCTCTCTCTGACCCTCCCCCGTTCATGCTCTGTCTCTCTGTCTCAAAAATAAATAAACATTAAAAAAAATTTTAATTATTAACAAAATTACCTACAATTCATATTTATAAAAAGGGAATTCTTTCCAAATATTTTTAAGTTATCAGGGTAATTTAACCACTTTATGTGGCAAATAGAAAAAAATGTTTTGAGTATAACAAAAATGTTTCTTTGGTTTATTTCATTTCAGTGTTTTTGTATTTTTAAAACGTTCTATGGTCATAGAAATTCTGTATCCCACAATACATATTTTCTCTACTATTCAATAGCCTTTATAAATTACATTAAAAATTTTTTTTAACATTTATTTGTTTTTGAGAGAGAAAGAGCATGAGTGGGGGAGGGGCAGAGACACAGAATCTGAAGCAGGCTCCAGGCTCTGAGCTGTCAGCACAGGGCCCAATGCAGGGCTTGAACCCACAAACTGTGAGATCATAACCTTAGCCAAATTTGGACGCTTAACTGACTGAGCCACCCAGGCATCCCTATTAATTACATTCTTCATGGCTGCCTAATTGTCCATTGAGTGCATATGGCTTAATTTGTTTAATCATTTTCCTAGTGTGGATCACAAATTATTTCCCTTTTTAAATTTTGCAAATAGATCTTCAATGGACATGTCACATTACAGAGTCTTTCCTTAGGTTAGACTTTCTCAAGTGAGATTACTCAGTCAGAGTGTGAACCTTTTGATCACTCTTTACACATGACTTTAACATTCATTGGTAGATCTTCCCTGAAACAACTCTTACTGTGGCATTGTAATGGCAGTTTTCTTTTTCCCTTATTTTTTCCACATTCACTAGTTGTAATTTTTCCATAAAGAAGAATTTTCTTTTCTTCCTTTTTAAAAATTTATACAGTCATTTATTCATATTAGTATAGGCTTATGGATAATTGTTCTCTTCTTTGGGTTATAAGTCAATAATATGGTTATTTTTGTTACTCAAATTGTTCAAAAATGGGGAGAATTGGCTTCTTAGTAATATTAAGTAATAGTAATATTATTAATATTCAGTAATTATATTAAGCAATATTAAGTCCTTAAATCTATAAACAGCATACTTTCTTCATATATTTAGATCTTCTTTGATTTCTTTTATCAGTACTGATTAAAGAGCCATGCTAATGAAATATAGCATATAGATTCTGAATATATTTCCTTAGATTTATACCTATGGATATAATTTTTAGCTACTATTGTAAATTCTATTTTTTATTTCAAATTCTAATTGCTTATATAGAAATGCAGTTTTGTTTTGTTTTTTCTTGACCTTGTTGTCTTGTAACCTTGTTAAAATCACCTGCTAATTCCAGGAGGGGTTTTTATGTGTTTTTTGTTTGTTTGTTTTAGTTTCTTTGAGATTTTCTATATAGAAAATCACACACAGACTCTTTAGTTTCTTTCATTTTAATCTGTATTTCTTTTATTTCTTTTTATTGCCTTATTACACTGGCTAGGACTCCAGAGTTCAGTGTTGAGTTAGAGAAAAACCCTGGCCTTGTTGAAGTCCTACAGAGGAAGCATTCAATCTTACACTGTTAAGCATCAAGTTAGCCTTAGGATTCTTGTAGTTGACCTTTATCAGGTCCAAAACATTCCTTCTGCTCCTCGTTTGCACTCTTCATTTCTTTGTGCAGATCCAAGTTTCAGTCTGCTATCATGTTCCTTCTGCCTGGAGAAGTTTTTTTTTTTTTTTTTTTTTTTTTAAGTTTATTTATTTGTTTGTTTTGAGAGAGAGAGAGTGTGCGTGTGTGTGTGTGTGTGTGTGTGTGTGTGTGTGTGTGTATGAGGATGCCAAGGAGGAGCCAAGAGAGAGGGAGAGAGAATCCCAAGCAGGCTCAGCACTATCAATGCAAAGACAGATGCGAGACTCAATCACATGAACTGTGAGATAATGACCTGAGCCAAAATCAAGAGTGGGGCATTTAACTGAGCCACCCAAGCACCCGCTGCCTGAAGAAATTTCAACATTTCCTATGTAGTGGGTCTGCTGAAAATTAATTCCCTCAATTTTTGTTAGGAAGGTTCTTATTTTTCCTTCATGTTTGAAAGATTCTTTTGCTGGATATATTTTCTCTTTCAGCTCTTTAAAAAAGTCTCTCTGCTGTGTATGGTCTTGCATGGTTTCTGATAAGATTTTTGCTCTAATTCTTATCCTCATTTTTTTCCCTATAGTTTCTCTTTATCTATTTTCTTTCAAGATTTTCTCTTTGTCTTTGATTTTCAGTAGTTTCAGTGTGATATGCCTATATGTGAGCTTTTTTTCCTTTGAACCTTATGAATCTGTGGTTTAATATTATCATTCATTTAGGGAAATTCTTGGACTTCTTGCTTCGTATATTCCTTCTCCCCTATTCTTTCTCCTCTCCTCCTAGGATTCTAATTATGGTTGTGTTAGATCATTTGATATTAGTCTTGGATGTTTGGGTCTCCTGTCCCCCAGTAGATGTCTGTCTCTCTTCATATTTTGGGCCAGTAGTTTGTTCTGCAACCTCAGCTCTCAGATGTCCCCAAAAAAGTTATGAATTTGATGTTAATTTGGCTTTTTCATTGTAAGAGTGGGAGTAATGCTCCTTTGAGTTCATTTACATCCCAGGGCAGAAGCTACAGTCAGAATGCAGTCTTGGAAAATGCTAATCTAGTCATAAGCCTTCATTTACAAGTGAGGATGCTGAGGTACAGAATGGGGAAGTAAGTTGTATAACTCAAATTCTCATCACAATGAGTCACTAACTTTTTACCTCTCAAAGCTGTGTTTAAATGCCCATTTCCCACTGGGGATGGAGCTGGGTTGGTTTCTCAGGTGATGCAATTGACAACTTGGAGTAGTCCATGGGGAAAGTGTTGTAGGGGCCAACATGAGGGCATATAGCCAGACAATAGGGTGCCTTTGGTAGATGCCCAGCAGTGAGACATTAGAGGGTAACAGAAAAGACAAGTAAACAACTACAGTAGCTTTCCAACTGTCCAGGTTGACTACAGGTATACCACATCATGTTACTCTGTGTCTTAAATTCTTTGTTGGTTTCCTCTTTGAACTCAGAATGAGATACAATTCTTCAACCCACCTACGAGTCCCCACAATATCTGGCCTCTGTCTCCTTTTGCCCTTGCCTGTGAGGTCATAGAAACTGCCCCCTTTTACACTTTTCCCACCAGGCATCCATGAAACTTCATCTGTCATAGCACAGCTCGAAGGGCAGCCCCTGTAAAACCATCCTCCCCCTGAAATCACTCATTTTCATGTGTGTGTATAGTTTCTGTTTATACCATTGGTAGCACATGGAACACAGTTCAGTCTTGCCAGTTGTCTAGGTGGTTGTTCCTTTGTTAGTTCACAACTGCTCTGATAGAAGGGGCTTTGTTTTGTGTGTCTTTTATGTGAAATTGTTTCTGGCACATAATAGTTTCTAGTAAATGGCAACTTCTTAAGTAGCTCTGAATCCAGAATTTTGGCAAATGCATCTGTGCCCTTCCAGAAAAAATCAGACAGAGCAGAAGATAACTACAGGGCCTTTGAAAATAGAAAGTGTTGGGCACCTGGGTGGCTCAGTTGTTTGAGTGTCTGACTTGGGCTCAGGTTATGATCTCATGGTTTGTGAGTTCAAGCTCCAGGTCTGACTCACTGTTGTTGGGGAGCCCACTTCAGATCCTCTGTCCCCCCACTCTCTCTTCCCCTCCCCTGCTCATGCTCTCTCTGTCTCTCTCAAAAATAAATAAAATGTTTTTAAAAAGGGGGGAAAGATAGAAAGTGATATATGTGGAAATTCAGCCTGAGTGTATAGAATCAGGGATAATTAAGGGAAAAAGCAATTTGGAATTCTAGAATATTTTCTTTTTTTAAGATTTTATGTTTAAGTAATCTCTACACCCAATGTAGGGCTCAAACTCACAAGCCCGAGATCAAAACTCACACACTCCACTGACTGAGCCATCCAGGTGCCCTGGGATTCTAGAATATTCTTAAGTCAACATAATAGTAATACTTCTAGGATCACATTGTAACTCCCATTAACTGCCTAAAAGGACTTTACAGGTAGAAGAATTCCTGTCATCTAACAAATGGGTAAGAAGTAAGTGCATTTAGGTGCAGTGAGGTAGAAACTGCTTGAGTGAGTCCTTGGAGAGTGTAGAGAATACATCCTCCTTGTAATCCCATCAGTGGGAATGATTGACCTGGAAACCCATGCTTTTCAGAGAGTGAAAAGATAAATATAATCGGCTCAGTGTCAAATGTCAGGGATGGGTGGGGCATGAGGTTAGGTAAGCAAGTAGATGTGCTGGAGGTGATACCATATAGCTTGCTCTGAAACTGAGGTGAGCAGGGAGTCTCTGGGGCTCCTCACACTTCCTCAACTTTTTCTGGTCCTGTCAGCCTCTCTCCACCCCCATGATGTAACCTCCACTGCCTTCTACTCATTAGCTCACCTGCCAGACATTGACTGGAAAAATTTGCCCACTGTATGCCATGACCTGAGCTGTGACTGAAGGGTCACCAGATGCTCCTCCAGCAGCCAGAGGACAGACTGTAGTGACACTCACCCTCCCTCTCATCTGAGGTCTCGTGAGAATGGCACTTTAAGTCCAATTATTTGAATAAGAGTTTCCTTTTGTAAAAAAACAAACAAAAACCCCACTTCTTTACTCAAATAGAATAGTAAAATATTTCATTTCTGCAGCAAAATATATTCACAAATTGAAAAACTTAAACAGGAAGATATTCTGCCTCTGCTGGCACAGGTCTAATGCATACAATAAGTGGAACATGTGTATGTAAATCTGAATGTGCCTTTGAATATTATGTTTGGGGAAAATGACATATGAAAATAAAATGATAAGATATTCAGATCTTTAGCCGGAGTTTAAAATAGCCATCCATCAACAATAGCCAAATTATGGAAGGAGCCTAAATGTCCATCAACTGATGAATGGATAAAGAAGATGTGGTTTACATATACAATGGAATACTACTTGGCAGTGAAAAAGAATGAAATCATGCCAATTGCAGCAATGTGGATAGAACTGGAAGGTACTATGCTGAGTGAAATAAGTCAGTCAGAGAAGGACAGGTATCATATGTTTTCACTCATATGTGCATCTTGAGAAACTTGATAGAAGACTATGGGAGAAGGAAAGGGAGAAAAAAATAGTTACAAACAGAGAGAGAGGGAGGCAAACCACAAGAGACTATTAAATATAGAGAACAAACTGAGGGTGGATGGGAGGGAGGAGAGGGGAAAGTGGGTGATGGGCATTGAGGAGGGCACTTGTTGGGTTGAGCACTGGGTGTTATATGTAAGCCAATTTGACAATAAAGTATGTTCATGAAAAATAATAAATAAGTAAAACAAAAAAATAAAATAGCCATCCATTGCAGTGGTGATCCTGTGTAATTCTGTGTCCCTCAAATACTTACTTTGTGTTTACTCTGTACCAAGCCCTGTGCTAGATGCTACAGGAGATAACAGGTATGTGACATAATTTATGTCCTCAAGGTATTTGTGACCAAGCTAGCTGTGAAAAGAACTGATAGAATAGGGTGTTTATTTTCCACACTTGACATGGAAAAATCAAGATAACCTAGAGTGGTAGGAGAATATTTAGAATTTTTAGAGAGCTCTGATATCCTTCCTTCATCTTCCCCAAATCCAGTAGGGTAAGCACAATCGGCCACGTGGCAGTCATTGACAGAGATGTGGACTCAGGCAAGTGAGAAAAACAGGCCTGTAACCCAGACTCTTTACTGCACTGAAAAGACCATGACCTTTCTCTGGAAAACATCATAGTTCTATGTAACACAGTGCTTGGGCTTCATGCTAGTGTTACTACACATGCCCACTGTTAGACAACCATGGAAAACTCTCATGTGGGCTAAAACCAAGGAGTCAGCAGGACTGTGTTCCCTTCTGAAGGCTCTAGGGGAGAATCCTTTACTTGCTGTCTCCAGCTTCTGAAGGCCACCCGCATTCCTTGGCTTGAGGCCCTCCCCTGAATCACTCTGTTTCTGCTCCCATTATCACACATCCTTCTCTGACTCTCTTGCCTCCATTTTTCCCTTAAAAGGATTCTTGTGATTACATCAGGTCCACCCAGATAATTCAGCATAATCTTCTCAAGATATTTAACATAACCATATCTTCAAAATCCCTTTTGCTGTAAAAGGTAACACTGACAGATTTCAGGGATTAGGACATGGGGATCTTTTGGGGGAGAGGGATATTATTCTATCTATCATACTCTAGAAAAAATGATAGGAAAAAGTCTTTGCGACCTTAGGTTGTAAAGAGTCTTTAAAATTCAACACACAAAAATCAATGAATTGGACTTCATAAAAATTAAAAGTTTTCACTCTGTAAATAAAGAATAATTGTTAATAAAATGAAAAGGCAGGGCACAGGCTGGAAGAAACTTTGTGACCTATCTCTATCTCAAGCAGAAGACTTATATCTGGGATCTATAAAGAAGTCTTACAACTCAGTAATAAGACTACAACCCAAGTTTTTTTAATGGGCAAAAAATTTGAACTGATATGAAACCAGAGAAGATGTATAGATGGAAAAATGTGTATGAAAAGATGCTCAACATCATATGTCATTAGGAAAATGCAAATTAAGAACACAATGACAAAAAAAAAAAAAAGAACACAATGAGATACCACTTCAAACCCACTAGGATGGCTGAAATGAACAAAGCTGACTGTCCCAGATGTGGGTGGGGGTGTGGAGCACCTCGCCCCCATATATTGCCAGGGGAGTGTAAAAGGGAGTGGAAAGGAAAGCAGTTTGCTGTTTCTTAAGAAATTAAACATGGAGCCCTTCCATATGATCCAGGCATTCCATTCCTCCATATTTACTCAAGAGAAATGCAAGCACACATCCATACAAAGACGTACAAAAATGTTCACTACAGCTTTACTTGGAAAGCCAAAAACTGGGAGCAACTCAATGTCCATCAGCAGATGGATGGATAAACCAATTGTGCCACCTCTATACAATGAAATGTCACTCATTATCAACACATGCAGCATAGTGACTCTCAAAATAATTGTGCTGAGTGGACAAAGCCAGACAAAAAATATATACTGTGTGATTCCATTTCCATGGAATTCTAGAAAATTCAAAGTAATCTATAGCAGCAGAAAACAGATAAAGATCACCGGGGGGTGGAGGAGAGTGGCCAGGGAGAGTTGAGAGGGGGATGATGAGAAGGAACAAAAAAGCATCAGGTCGCTTTTGGAAGCAAGAGAAAGGTTCATTATCTTGCCTGTGGTCATGGCTTCCCGGATGAATGTAAAAACTTCAATTGTACACTTGCAATATGTACAGTTTATTTTATGTCAACTATACCTCAGTAAAGTTGTAAAAAATTAAAGTAAAAAAAAAAAAGTGAGCGAGAGAGGAAACCAGAGCCTTGGGTTTGGCAATGCAGAGGTCTTTAGGGGCGTCTGCCAGAGTGATTTCTGTGAGTGAGCAGACAGACAGCCAGGCCACGATGAGCAAAGTGATGGGAACTTTTCTGATTCTAGAATTATTGCAGATTGTATATTTCCCCAAATGCTCACTGCAACAAAAAGACATAAAACAAAGCATAACATTCCTTTAAATATATGCTGTTAAGCAAACCATTGCAGAGTTCACACAATAAAGGGAAATCCCTAGGGAAAAAAGGGGGAGGTCAAAAATAATAAAATATGGTGGTAAAAAGAAACCCAAACATACGAGTGGTCACAATAGATGCTCACAGGTTAAACTCTCTGGTTAAAAGTGACTGAAACATTGGGCTTCAAAACCCCAGCTCTATGTTGTTTATGAAAAATACACCTACGGGACATAAATTGAAAACTGAAATAAAAGAATGGGAAAGCATATATGAGGCAAATACCCAAAAGAAAGCTATTGTAGGTCTACTAACATTAGAGAAGATCACATTGAAAGTAAAAACCTTTATAAGGGATGAAGAAGGTTACTATGTAATAATAAAAAGAGCCACTCACTGGGAAGATGTACAATTATAAACTTTTTCATGCACCTACTAACATAGTGCTGAAATATGTAAATCAAAAGATGATAGAGTTAAAAAATAAATTGATAAATGTATCACTACAGTCAGTAATTTTAACGCACTTCTCTTAATAGCATATAAAAAACTGGTCATATTACTGAGGATTTAACAAGGATTTAACAATTCACAAACTTGAGCTAATGAGCACCTGTTAAACCCTGCATGAACCTGTTAGAGAATACACATTCTCTTCGAATATCCATGGAACATTTGTGAAATAAAGCCTTAATATGTATTAGGCCATAAACCCACTTTCAACTAATTTCAAAGAATCAATATCATACAGACCACACTCTCTGATTATAATATAATTAAACAGAAATCAGAAACAAAAAGATAACTAAAACATACATCTAAGTAAACCAGGGGTCAAAGAGCAAATCATAAAGGCAGCTAGAAAAAAAAAATACAGGAGGAAGTTCAAACATCTTACCCTAGTGTTTGAAGCTGCATATAGTTACAAAAACAAGATAATTAAGAGTGCCAAGGCTGTGACAAAAGAAAAAGAGCTTTTCTGCTTAAAAGCATTAAAATTTGACCACCACTCACCCCCCCCCAAAAAAAAAACTTCAAAAAGAATATTTTTGCCTCTAGCTTTAACCCGCAGGCCATCCTTTAGGATAACCCTGGAATTATATGGATCGGTGTTGAGAAATTATTTGAGGATTACTTACGAATCAAGTCAGAAGAAAATATTCTTTTTTCATAAGATTTAGAACCTAATATTCAACCAAATCAAATGCTTTTTTTAAAAAACATACTCTCCATATTTCAGCATTTGTACACTTTAAGGAAAATTAAATCTGCTATTCCAGTGCTCTTCCAGAGACTATGCCAATCTTGTGATCTGGAAAAGTTATATTTTTTTCCCAAAGTCTTTTATTTTTGTTGAGACATAGTGAGATCTCTTGCCAAAATGACCTGGAACTCCAAGAACAGCTTAGCCCTCAACAACACCCAGCCAGGGAGTCTGGTTTCTTGGTAGCAGCCCATCCCCTCCTGGCCCTGTTCTGGGAGGATATGCTGGGCAGAGGTGGGGACAGGAATGAGACCTCTGGTATTTTAGGGTACTCATTGTGCAGGTCTTCAGTCATTTGGAACTTGGGACTTTGAGATTCTCTGGGCCACTATGTGGCCCACTATGAGTATGTCAGGTGATGCATGTGAGTATGCCACTGTAAGTCTGTAAGGTGATGTCAGGCTATGACAGTGCCGAACGAACAGCCCACATGCTCCACGGTCAGAAGGTCAGTCCCAGCTTAATGACACGGTTGGCCAGATGAGTGAATAGAGGTGTTCCCAACGCAGCATTTACTGAGCAAGAGAACGCTGCAGGCCTGTAGCTGGCCTTCTCTCTTCACTTGTTCCCAAAACAGGCCTCTGTGCTTGCCAAGGCATGTTCACATCCCTGTCTTGCTTATCCTCCCCGGGCCATGGGAGGTGCCTGGCACCTGGCACACCCTTGCTGGGGACCCTGGGATCCCTAGCTTCTTAACCCTTCTCTCCCCTGGACCACACAGCAACCACAGGGTCCTCCTTTCCAAATGGTTTGATTTTTAATGTTTCCTCTCCTATTTCCCACTCCTTCCTACTTTGCAACAAATTTGAAACTATAGTATTGTGTTATTCCTGATATTCTGAATCTATCTTGTACCTTAAAAGCCTCACACAGCACATGCTTTGGTGTTCACCTGTTTTTCTCTTCTCAGTTTTGGAGAATTAAAAGCAATTTTACTTTGGGAAATCTCTTAAGACAAGTCCTGAGAAACCATGCTTAGGGAGGGCTGGTTGAGTGAATGGCTTCTGTACAAAACTTGTGTGGAGGCACCTTAGCTACAAGTGAAGCCAAGTGTCTGCCCCACTCCTGGTCCAGGGAGTCTGGGGAGTTTGGTAATTGAACGTTTGGTACAGCATTATCACCAAGTTCAAGGCACTATCTGTATAATACATGCTACAACCACAACCTACGGATGAAGCTCTAAAATACTATGCTGAAAGAAAGAAGCCAGACCCTGAAGAGTACATACGGCATATTCTGGTCATCTGAGAAACTCCAGAAAAGACAGATCTAGTCTGTGAAACAGAAAGTAGGTCACTGGGGCATGGGGGGAAGGGCGTGGGGAATGACTAGGAGGAGGGAGGGGGCTTTTTTGAGAAATAGAAATAGATTTTTATCATGGTGGTAGTTACATGGGTGTCTACATTTGTCAAAATGCATAAATCCATCCACTTTAAATGAATACATATAAATTTATAGCTCAAACAAGTTGATTAAGAAATGTATAATGACATGGGGGGCCTGGGTGGCTCAGTCAGTTGGGTGTCCAACTTCAGCTCAGGTCATGATCTCGTGGTCCATGAGTTCGAGCCCCGCGTCAGGCTCTGTGCTGACAGCTCAGAGCCTGGAGCCTGCTTCCAATTCTGTGTCTCCCTCTCTCCCTCTGGCCTTCCTCCGCCCATGCTCTGTCTCACTCTCTCTCTCAAAAATAAACAAACATTTAAAAAAAAGAAATGTATAACAACAAAAGGAAAATTTGCAAATATTTGCACAGTTCTCTTTTTTCCTTCCTGTTCTCAAAGCTGTTGGGCATTATAATGTCAAAAAAATATGTTTGAAATTCAATAATTCTTATATGTGTGTATATATATATATATATATGTATATATATATATATATATGTATTTTTTTTTTTTTACTCCAGTAAACCTAACTCAGAAAATACTTCTAAATATGAGGCTCTTGACTTTAATCCAGCTGATTATGTAAGAACAAACAACAGAAAGCAAACTTTTATTAATTTGTTATTTCCTGCTGAGAACATTAGACAGAGAGATGCTTTTTGCTGTGACTCACACGACGTATTTATACTTACTTAAACTTCACGTGTTTATTTGGCCTATTCTGACTTTTAATAGCGTTACGTTAACTACGCGCCACATTTTCTCCCTGCCGTTTGGGTTTGGCTTCATCACTTGTTTTCTGTGCTAATAAAAGGTAGCTATTCATATTCATATTTACCTTTCTTTTCTGAGGGGCACATGGGGGACTAATGAGATGTTTCTGAACCTTCCTCCTTCTGACAAAGGCTGGTGCAGTGTAAACGTGTGCAAATATCCTGAGGCCTCATCTCTGACTCCTCTCCTCTTGCCCTTCCAGCCTCCAGAGCCAGATGCACACCCACCCGGTGAAGACAAGATTGAAGATAAGCAGTTCCCCACTTCACCTGCAGAACCAGAGCAACCGGGATGGAGTCAAGAAACAGACCATGATGATTTTGAGACATTGTCCCACCAGAGCGAAAGTCAATCAGACACAAAAACCGACTCCTTTGAAAGTGCTTCCGACACAGAGTCCCTGCCTGGTGGCTTCACAGGGGGAACCTGCCTTCCTCTAAGTGGTACCTCTGTGGACAGAGAAGGACACTGGGGATGCCCTGACATACCAGCAACCAGAGCTCCTCAGGAGCAGCATTCAACTAATGTCCCTGAGCTTGACTCAAAAGAGGAACTAGATTTGTCCCCTGGCTTCAAGGAAGAGTCTTATGAAACTGGGTTCCAAACCTTTGCTGCAGTTGCTGGAGAAGAGAAGACAGAACACTTCCAGGACAGCAGTGTGGCCAGCCTGGAGCAAGAGTCTTTTCTGGCAGGGTCTCCTCACCACACAGAGGGCTGCTCACAGGGCACCACAGGCAGCTACAGTCTCCAGCCAGCAAAGGCAACTGCACAAGTCCTCGGGGGGTTCTCTATTTCTTCTCTTCAGAAATCCAGGTCTGAGAGTTGTCTGGACATCCCAGTGGTCTGGCCCTTCCTTCTCTGGTGCTGTGAACTGGGCCAGAGCTGGCCACATATCCACAGCAGGGCCAGGGGACCAGGGCTACCTTTCAAAGGCCCTGAGCACAGCACAGGCCCTGTGGGAGCCAGAACAAAAAAGGGAAGTACTCTAGGCCCTGAAGAGTACACAGACTTGCTCTGCTTCCAGCCCTGCTCTGATGCCCCTTGCCAGCTTCCTTTAGGGACATCTTGCCTCCTTCATGCCAAGCTTCACCACAGTGCCCCCGAAAATATTAATGACGAGGACAGAACATCCACAGAGCACTGCTGTCAGCACATGAGGACACTGACTAGGGCCCACTCCATAGCAGTGTTTCCCTTAAGATACCCTGAGAATCCTCCAGGGCAGAATTTTGTGAAATTTGGGACTCATTTGAAGGAATGGACTGAAGCAGAACGAGACCCAAGAACACGAAACCCTCTCCACCCTGTCTTCACCCGACTGTCTCCTTTACTTCCTGCTTCCCAGAGGAGGGCCCCTTATTTGCAGGATCAGTATAAACCCAGTGCTCTTAGCTGGAAAAGGGCCTTTCAGGACACACCCTGTGAACATCTCTGGCTGGAAAACCAGTTGGGACAGGATTCTAGATCCTGCCCAGTCTCTTCATGCCTTACTGCGGACTCCGTGAGCTTTAGCACAGAGGAAGTGCCAGTGCCCACAGAGTGCAAGTCGGAACATAGCCCAGAAAACCTACAAGAGGAACCCCAAGGCACTGGCCCTGCACCAAACGATGCTGATGTGAGTGACAGACAAAAGCACCTTCAGGACATTTCTGTTGAGGCAGGAAACCAAACCAGTAATTACGGATCAAAGTACATTCTCAGTGAGAAAAGAAAGCCACCTGTTAGGGCCAAGTTCCCACATCATTCCAGCAATAGCGGGACACAGGTGTGGAACAGAGACTGGATGGGTTGCTGCAAAGTGAGTGATTGTTCAGATACTCCAGAGACCACCCTGAAATCAAGTGCAACAGACACCTCAAAGGAGCTGGAAGATGTGATGGTTCTAGACCCCCAAGGCACAAAAAGTGCCTTGCTGGAATTTTCAGAAACCAGAGCAGCCCCTGTGTCTCCTTGCAGTGGTGGGGATGAGTGCAACCAGGGGCTGGCGGGTGGTGCCTGGCCCTCTCCTGAGGGCCTGAAGCTAGGGCCCAAGGTGGAAACATCTAGGGGCAGGTGCACACTCATCATTGTAGCTGTTGAGCAGAAAGGTCTGCAGGCCACCAGGAGGAAAACAGGTCCTCTTCCAGAAACACTGTCCGAATTTCTGGAGGAAAAACCAGGATCTCCCTGCGGTGCTGGGACGACCTCCTGGGAGTCTCCCAGGGCTGGGAAACCACAAACTTGCGGCAGTGAGTGTGAGCTGCCGGAGGCCAGCAGACTGGCAGACGACGATGGGACTCTTCAGAAGGGGGCCCACGACGCAGAGCTTGCGATAGTTCTGGTCCCCGAAGCTGCCTCGGAAGAGAGGCCCCGGGACAAAGACACTTGTTCCCAGGAGCCTGCCCAGGCCCGGCTGAGCAGGGGTGAGGCTGCCGAAGAGAAACCGCCTGGGGCAAGGTGGATCCCCGGTTTTGGGACACACAGGGCACAGGCTGCTAGGCCTCCCGCCCCCGGGCCTGAAGATGCTCACGGGGCCCAGGGCCTTCACCCCGAGACGGGGAGCCTGGCGGGTGGGACGGAGGCAGCGCAGATGGGTTCGGAAGCCCCAGCCTCTGCCTGCGCCCACGCACCCCCGCCGCCGCCGCCGCAGGGCCAGCCCCGCCGCCCCTGCAAGGCCTTGCAGGAGCCCGGGAAGCGCCGGACGGTTCCCAGAGTGACCTCCCTCAGGAAAGGCAGGTCCGCTTCCGACAGCCCAGGAGTGGAGCCCGGCGCGCAGGGACCCGGGCGTCTGCAGCCCACTCGCCCCGCTCCACCCGGTGCCTCCTTCCCGACCGCGGGTTCTTCGGGCCTTGAGGAACTGCGTGCAGACGGTCGGGGCCCTGCGGCCTATTGGCCGCTAGAAGTGGGCGCGGGCGCAGCTCTGAAGACCATTTCCCGGGGCGCAGGTGGGGAAGCTGCAGGGCTAAGGAAAGGGGACCATGTGGCAACACCAGAGGACCTGGGCAGCAGGACACCGTCCTCAGAAAGGGCTGATGCCAAGAGACTCAAAACTCCAGAGAAAAGGCTCAGGGCAAGACTGGCCTTAGCTCATAAGACCTTTGCAAATTTTTTTGAGTCAAAGGTTTTAGAAAAAGAGAACACTGATGAATGTTGTCCAGGTGCCCTCAAGGGCCGGAAGGAGAAGAGCAGGCCGCGCCAGAGTTCCTGGCGTGCATTTCTGAAAAACAAAGATGTAGAAGCCCCCAAAAGGCCCGCCGTAGTGAGTCTGGTTCCAGGACCGGAAATCTTGAATCTCCTCAGACCCTCTCCCCCAGGGACCAATAGTCACTGTCAGGAGCAGGCAGAAGACAAGGAAAGCTGTGTGTTTGGAGATCACTGGCCACCCCCACATGCTCCCACACCTTTGTCATCCAGCAATTTGGTCTCTCCAGATAACAGGAGAAAAAGTGAACCAACCATCAAATGCACAAGCCCCCAGGAAAGTGGTAGGTACCTAACTTCAGGTATCTTTCCTGAGAAGTCCTGGCTGATGTCACCCACCAGCCCTTGTGCCCAGCAGACTGGGATCAGCCGCACCCTTCCATCCAGCTCTGCCTGTTGCTTGGCATATGGGAGCCAAGGCATGCCCAGCAAACCCATGAGTCCCAAGCCCCGAAACCCCAGGCCTGGTGCTCATCGGGCAGATTTCCACTACCCAGGCAGGAGCAGTGCTGTCTCCATGGTTTCCCTTGGAAGCTACATGGATGTGGATAACAGCTCAGAGGCTTCTGAAAGGCCCAGGACCCCCAAGGCCCCAGCAAGCCTCCTACTTTCTCTGCAAACACTAGACCAGGATGACCAGAAGGAAGAGAGCAGGAAAAGAGGCTGGCATCACCATGGCCTGAGCACAGCACCCTCACTCATGGACCTTCCTGGGACTGAGGTGAGTTCCCTGTGATTCGCACCAACCTCTAAATGCAAGAAGCTACATGGTAAATGTTCCGAAGTGAGGGGAGAGGTGAAGCAAGAAGGCCAGTCTGCCTTCTGTGGGGAGGGCACCACTCACACTCCCAGATGGCCCAACCCTAATCAACACAGTGTGTGACCAATTTCTGGGAGTAAACTAAGTAAATAGCAATCTAACAAATAAGAACTGGCATTTCGCTATAATTCTGTGTTTCTGGCTTTTTGTTTGTTTGTTTTTTTTTTTTCCTTGATAAATCCAGCTGTTTAAATTCCTTTTTCTTCCAGCTACCTATTGATAGTCTTTGCCCACCAGGTGTTCGATGCAGGCTTTTTTTGTGTCTGCCTTCATCCTTCCCCACTGTGAAATTTTTAAAAAAGAAATTTCCCTATGTTGTCTTCTAGTATTTTTAATATGTTTATTTTTAAAATTTAGCTATAATACAATTGAATATGTTTCAGTATAAAGAGATAGTTGGTGCTTCTGAATTTCCACAGGTGCTCAATAAATGTTAGTTCCTATCCCTCTTTGCCTTTCAAATCTTACCGGAGGAGAGGGAAGGCCTAGTGTGCTTGCATATCAAAACACGTAGGAAGACAAGAGAGTACACAGGAATGGGAAGGGGAGAAGATCTTTGAAGTCTGCTCTCTGGATGAGTCCTGAGCAATCACGGAACTTGAAACTCAACGTGGATATATGAAGGCTCCCTCTTGTGGCTGCTTCTGGGAGAGCAGGCAGTGATGGTTGGAGTAATTAACAAGGAATTCAGTCCGCATTCCCGTTTCTGCCTTCCACAGTGAGTGCATTTAAGGAGCAAGAGTTTTTATTCCAATACCATAAGACAACCATTCTTAATATTTGTTAAATTTTCTTCCAGCTTCTTTTCTGTAAATAAGTTTTATATATTTAACATGGTTGTGATAATGCCGTCTAGAGAGGCCTTAGCTTTCTATGATTTTGCATCCTACAGTTTGTTTACTGAAAGCTCTTTTAAGGGAGAAATTCAGAAGTCATACAGAAAGACACAATGCACAAATGTATACATAATATACTGTCATAAAGCAAAAGCTGAATAACCTTCACCCACCAAGAAACACATTACCAGCCCCCAGCCCTTCCTGCTCAGCATGTCCTTCTCTCCGGCCCTAACCACTGCCAACTTTTATGGTGTTCACTTTCCTTGCCTTTTGTTATAATTTTACTACTTAACTTTACACCCCTGAACAACATAGTTTATTTTTGCCTGTTTTTGAACTTTATGTAAATAAAACCTTATGAATTCCTTTAAACCTATCCATTCTATTGTCTGCTTTCTTTAGCTCTAATTATGTTAAGACTCATCCTTAACGCTGTGTATCTAATGTTCTTTCATTGTCATTGTTATACAGAATTACTTTGAATTAGCACATGACCCTGTGTTTGTTAGTCAGCTACTTCAGGGCTTTTTCCAGTTTG
Source organism: Panthera leo (assembly GCF_018350215.1). Lineage (NCBI taxonomy): Eukaryota > Metazoa > Chordata > Mammalia > Carnivora > Felidae > Panthera > Panthera leo. The sequence goes on from NC_056686.1 coordinate 107,658,617, forward strand.
GTGTATCATGATTAGGGCTTCTTGGATTGTTCATGCCCAGGTGCGTACTGCACAGGCACATGCATTTCTGCCTGGTGCATTATGAGGAGTGGGATAGCTGGGTCATTGGGGGGTGCAGATCGTCAGCTTTATTAGATACTGTCAAATATTTTTCCAAAGTGATTATGCCAATTTATACTCCTTCCTTTAAGAGTTTCTTTTGCTCCATATTCTCATCAGCATTTGTTTGGTATTGTCAGTCTTGCTAATGTTAGCCATTCTGCTAGGTGGGTAGAAATATCTTGTTGTGGTCTTAACTTTGCATTTCCTTTATGTCTAAAGAGGCTGAGCATTCTTTATATGCTTTCTGACAATTTGGATATCCTGTTTGAGGACATGTCTGACCTAATCTCTTGCCCATTTGTCTTTGAGGTTGCCTTTTTCTTACTAATGGTGTATATTCTGGATATAAGCCCATTGTTGATTAAATGTGCCACAAATATAATTTCCCACTCCATGGCTTATCTTTTTCCTCAGTAATGGTATCTTTTGATGAGCAGAAGTTCTTAATTTTAATCATTTCAAGTATATCCATATTTTCTCTATCCCAAAGTCATGGATAGAATCCCCTAAATCACTTTTATGAAAAATTTCCTGGTCTTTTTTTTTTTTTTTTGTATATGTCTGTGAGATGCCTAAAACGGGCTTTTGTGTTCTGTTGGTCGGCTTGTCCACCCTTGTGCCCATTCAGTGTCTCATCACCGTAGTAGCCGTATAGGAAGTGCTGCTGCCAGCTGATCAGATCCTCCCACCTGTTTCTTCAGTATGATGAACACGTACTGAGTGCCAGCCACCTACCAAGCCATATTCTAGGTGCTGTGGATACAATGTGGAAGAATATATAAAGATCTCTGTCCTCAAAAGAGGGGCAGGCATGGTGGGAGTAAATAAATAATTGAGGAAATAAGATTATTTCATATATTGAAGAGACTGTTAAAAAATGAAAATGTAATTAAGATATTCACAAGGTTAATGGGATAGAGAGTTAGGGGCTGTGAGGCTGGGCCTCCCTTACCTTGCAGGTTTGGAGTCTAACAGTTGAGCCAAGACTTGGGTCATGAGGAACCAGAAAAGGGGGCCTTTTAGGCCAAGCCCAACATTTCAGTGATGTGGAAGATTTCCCTTGCCTACACACTGCCATATAATTTAACCCTCTATAATGTCACCTCACACCTGAGAAACCACAGCATGTTTGTGTGTCTATATGATGGAAAACAGGAGGAGGCAGTCTTCGGGTGTGAAGGTGCCCTTTACTCATAGAGATTTCTTCCCCCCACCTTTTTTTTTCCTGAGACAGCTTTTCTTTTTTTAACTTTTTATTTAAATTTTAGTTAGTTGGGGAGCCTGGGTGGCTAAGTTGGTTAAGCATGTGACTTCGGCTCAGATCTTATAGCTCTAGAGTTCAAGCCCCATGTTGGGCTCTGTGCTGACAGCTCAGAGCCTGCAGTCTGCTTCGGATTCTGTCTCCCTCTCTCTCTACCCCTCCCCCATTCATGCACTGCCTCTCTCTCTCTCTCTCTCTCTCTCTCTCTCTCAAATATAAATTAATGTTAATTTTTTAAAATAAATTTTAGTTAACATACAGTGCAATATTGGTTTCAGGAGTAGAATTCAGTGATTCATCACTTACATACAACACCCACTGCTCATCTTAAGTGCCCTCCTTAGTATACATCATCCATCTAGCCCATCCCCCACCCACCTCCTATGGGAAGGAAGAAAAAAAGGGGGATAGAGGGAGATTTGTTCCTTTTTTAATTCAGGTTTAGCGGCAAAGAATGTATGATTCTAGGGAAAGCAAGCTCAGCATCTTATCTATAATCTTATTTGTGCACACAAGGGTTTGCACCCCTGGCTAAGGGGGCTTAGGAAGAAGACCAAGACCAAGAGGGAGCAAGATGAGAAAGAACTGTGGATGTGTGAGAAAAATGGGGAAAAGCTAGAAGTTTTGAACACCTGTGCGTGTATGATTCCCACTCTGTTACCTCCTAACCCTGAACCTTGCTGTAAGACCTCTGTTTTTGTATCTGCAAGGGTTGCATGAGGGGATCTCTTAGGCCTCTGCTAGATATTCATAAATATCAACTTTATGAATGGATGGTGGATAGTTTTCCTGACCTTCCCTCCATAGTCTTCTCTGATTTTGATAGCAAGGATCCAAGGTACTGCTTCTACTTAGATATTTTTAAATGGGGTCTGGAAGAGGGAACATTGTGAACATTTTCTAACCTTTCTGATGGGACTATAAAACAGTACAATTACTCTGGAAATAAAGGTTTGGCAATTTCTAATGAAACAAAACCTGGGTTTACCATACAACCCCACAATTTCCCCCTTGTACATTTATCTCAGGGAAACAAAACTTAGTTTACACATGAACCTACAAATAAATGTTCACAGCAGCTTTATAGCCCCCAAACTGGAAACAACCTAGATGTCTTTCTGTAGGTAAATGGTTAGTTAACACATGGTTTGGTTTTTTTAATGTTTATTTATTTTTGAAAGAGAGCAAGAGAGAGAGAGAGAGAGAGAGGAGACAGAACATGAGTGGGGGAGGCAGAGAGAGAGGGAGACACAGAATCCTGAGCTGGCTCCAGGCTCTCAGCTGTCAGCATAGAGCCATGGTTAACAAACTGTGGTACATCCCTAAAATATGAACACATGTAACAACTTTGACACATGTAACAACTTTGATGGATTTCAAGGGAATTATACTGAGCGAAAAGAAAAGCCAATAACAAAAGGTTATGGACTACAGGAGTCCATTTATACAACATTCTTAACAATGAAAAATGTATAGAGATGAAGAACACATTAGTTGTTGCCAGAGGTTGGGGGGAGAGTGGTGGGTGAGATTATAAAAAGCAGCAAAAGGATCCTGAAGTGCTGACTCTGTTCCATATCTTGGCTGTGGTGGTAGGTGCCTGAACCTACGTAAGTGATAAAACTGCACAGAACTACATATACACACACATGCGCACACACATGCACCCCACACACAGAAATAACTGCAAGGAAAACTAGGTAATCTGAGTAAGATCTGTGGTTTGTGTCAATATCCTGGTTGAATATTGTAATATTCTATAAAATGTTACCATTATGAGAATCTGAGTACAAAGTACAGGGGATCTCTCTACTTCTTATGTCTGCATGTATCTACAATTATATCAAAATTAAAAGTTTAATTAGAGAAAAGCACATTTATATCATTAGTTTAATGGCTGCATGCTATTCAACTGTATATACTCATTACAATTCTTAATCAATTCTCTGTTGATTTAAACATTTAGGTAGTTTACCACTTTTTAACCCATAAATAATGCTATATTGAACATCTTTGCAGATAAGTTATTCAGAATGTATTATTCTCTCTTTTTTATCCCATTTTTAAAAATTATCAAAATTATGCATGCACATGGTTATAAAATCACAAGGTACTTAGATAATGCTTCTCAAACATTAAAGTGCATATAAGTCACCAGGGCTCATTGGGGCGCAGGTGCTGATTCAGGTGTTTGGGACACCATTCTGACAAGTGTCCAGGTGCTGTGACAGCTGGTCCTCCCCCTCACTGGCGGTAGTGAAAGGTCAGAAGACTTCCTTTGAAAATGACAGCCACCTGGCCCATCCTTACCCTGCCCAGAGACAACCAAGTTAGGTTTTAATGGTAATTTCAAACTGCCATGTTGATTTATTATTTTAAAATATTATCTATTAACTTCCAGTTATGATAGTCATGAAGATTCCGCATCTTGCATTCCATCCCCCCTCCATTCCCATCTTCCTATACCTTCTTTCCCAACATACATTTAAGTCCATAACAAGTGATTATATCATTATGGATATGAAGATATTCTTCAATGTAAAGCGAAGCAGTGGACTACAGTGACATTTCTTATGTGTTTTTTTCTATAGTTAATAATTACTGCATTTTTCATATGTGTGGTTTTCTATAAATCTATCCTTAAATTTAACTATGAGATCACTTATAAACTATTTTCTAAATATTCCAACACATCAGCATTCTATCAAGTCTCTACTTTCTCCTCGAGACCTTCCTTCCAGAACTTTCTGACCTCCTGCCGTAAGTTGGACTAGTTGTTCCCAAGATACAGCTTTCTCCTCTGGTTTCCTGTTTCTTGGATCCTGAGGCTTCCTTTAGTCCTTTATTGTGTTCAAGAACATCCCTCATTAGCCTCCTAAGAATTTTAGGGTTCTCTCTTTTATCCCTAGTAATGAAATTTCTTAGCAATTGTTCTGGAAGTGAGTTTCTTTTTATTCATTGTGGTAAACATTCAGTGTACCCTTTGAACCTGGAGACTCTTAACCTTCAGTACTGGGAAAATATATATAAGATTTATTTGATAATTTTGTTCTCTCCTTTTCACCTGGGACTCCTGTTAGAGGTTGTAACTCCTTTATAAGGCTTTAATATTCTTAACATTTCTGTGAATGGTATCTCTACATCTTTGTTTTATTTTGGGGGGGTAGAGGAGAGATTTTCTCAGGTATATTTCCAACCCTCCTATTGAATATTTTCATTGTCCTCTAAATTTTATTTTGTAATAAAAGTGACTTTTTTCTGGTTGTATGAATAATACATGCTCATTATAAAGAACTCCAACAATATATAAAAATAGAACATAAAAATTCTCTGTAATCCTCCCACTTTGTTGTAATCAGCCCAATATTTTGGTGACCATCATTTTATTCTTCAATTTATGCAAACACACTCAAAGTCACATATACAATTTGTTACAAACAGGGTATCACTCTTGCTGTTGTGGTTTTTTTCGAGAGAGAGGGCGCAAGTGAGCAAGAGAGAGAGGGTGGGTGGGGAAAGTGAGGCTTACCTGGGGTTCATGTTCACTTGAAGCGGGGCACAAGTTCACCAGAAGAGGTTCACGAGCTCACCAGAAGCAGGGCTTGAGCTCACCAGATATGGAGACTTGAACTCATGAACTGTGAGAGCATGACCTGAGCCAAAGTCAGATGCTTAATGACTGAGCCACCCAGGCACCCACACTCTTGCTGTTTTTAATCATAGAGATGTTACCACTGTCCTTCTAACCTCCTCAGCATCACCTCATTGTGGTCCCCCATTAGCCCATGCCTCCAACCTAGTGACTGACATTCTATATTTTCTCCATACTCTTTTTTTTTAATGTTTATTTTATTTTTGAGAGAGAGAGAGAGTATGAGTGGACAAGGGGCAGAGAGAGAGGCGGACAGAGAACCCTGAAGTGGGCTCTGCACTGACAGCTTTGGTGCTGACAGCAGGGCTTGAACTCACAAACCGGAAGATCCTGACCTGAGCTGAAGTCAGACACTCAACCTACTGAGCCACCCAGGTGCCCTTATTTCTCCATACTCTTATAATCATATATAAATACATACTTGTACATGTGCATACACACCTATATAAACACCCTTTCCTGTATCTTATCCTTAACAACATTCATGGAAATGTTCCCAAGTTACTTGAAATTATAAGTAATGGGGCTGCATAATATTCCATGCTGTAAAGGTCTCAAAATTTGCTCCTCATTTCACCCATAGATAGCTACACACGTTTCCAGTTTCATTTAGTAAACACCATTTTATATATATAACTTTATAGATTAGTACATTTTAGTGGATAGAGTCTTGAGTGGAATTGCCAAAGATTATAAGCATTTTTACACTTTAATTGATTCCAGATTGTCTTCCAAAAAGGCTACAATATTTCATATTTCCAGTAGCATTTTACACTGCCCCACATCTCCATCAGTAATGAATATTATAATCTTATAGTTTTTGTTTTGGTTTGGTATTGTTGCTATTGTTTTAAAACTTAATTTAATTGTTTTAATTTTTGTTAGCACATATTTACTTAACTAGATTTGCTTTTTCTTGTTCCCTCTTGCTCTTTTTTAAACTTTTTATTTTAAAATAATTATAGACTCACAGGAAGTTGAGAAATAATACAGAGAGATCCAGGGTACCCTTCATCTAGTTCCCCAAGTGTAACACTGTATGTAACTGTAGAATAATATCAAAGCCAGCAACTGACATTGGTAGGATGCTTGAGTGACTCTGTCATCTTATCACACGTGTGGTTTATGTGACTACCACCATGAGCAAGATAGAGACTGTTCCATTACCCTGGTGCTACATTCCTCTACAGTCACATCCTTCCTCCCCTTCCCTGACTACTTGCAACCATGAATCTGAACTCCAGCTCTACTATTTTGCCATTTCAAAAATGTTACCTTTAGAGATTGGCCTCTTTCACTCAACATAAATCCACTGATTTTTTTTAAGCTGTTGTGTATATCCATAGTTCATACCTTTTTATTGCTGAATACTATTCCATGGTGTGGCTTTACCATATCTTCCTTAACCAATTACCTGTGGAAGGACATTTGTGCTGTTTCCAGTTTGGGGCTATTGCAAGTAAAGTTCCTATAAACATTCAAGAACAGGTTCTTGAGTGGACAAAAGTTTTCATTTCTCTGGGATAAATCCCCATCAGTGTGGTTGTTGAGTTGTATGGCAGGTATATTTTTAGTTTTTTAAGAAAGTGCCAAATTCTTCCAGAGTGGCTATACCATTTTTACATTTCCACCATCAATGTATGAGAGATCCAATTTTCTGCATCCTCAACCAACGTTTGAAATTTTAGATGTTTTTCATTTTATGCGTGCTAGTAAGCATGTGGTAATATCTCATTGTGATTATGATTTACATTTCCCTAAGGGCTAGTGATGTTGAACATCTTTCATGTGCTTATTTGCTATCTTAGTCAGCTCAGGCTGCTGTTAAAAAAATACCACAAACTGGGTAGCCTAAAATTTATTTATTTCTCACAGTTCTGGAGACTGGGAAATCCACAATCAGGTACTGGCAGATTTGGTGTCCACTTCATAGATGACCTTCTGCTCACTGTAATGTCACAGGCAAGAAGGAACAGGGTGCTTTCTGGGGCCTCTCTTACAAGGGCACTAATCCCATTCAAGAGGGTCTGCCCTCAAGGACTAATCACTTCCAAAGGCCCCACCTCCCTATACCATCACGTTGAGGGTTAGGATTTCAACATGTAAATTTTGGGAGGACAGACGTTCAGTCTGTAGCACTTGCCATGTATATATCTTCTTCAGTGAAATGTCCCTTCCTGTGTTCCTCATTCTCTAACCGAATTGTTACTTTTTACAGTGGAGTATTGAGAGTTCTTTTTTAAAAATGAGATAGACTTGACATAACATTGCATAAGTTTAACATGTATAATGTGTTGATTTGATGGAATTATATATTGCAATATGGTTACCAGCCCTAGCTAACATCTCTATCATGTCACATAATTTTCATTTATTTTTGTGATGAGAAAATTTAAGATCTTGTCTCTCAGCAACTTTGAAGTTTATAATACAGTAACCACTGTGCTGTGCATTAGATCTCCAGGATTATTCATCTACCAGGTACAAGTTTTTACCCTGTAACAACATCACCCAATTCTCCTACTCTCCAGCCCCGGGTAACCACTGTTCTGCTGGTTATTGGAACATTAAAGTGATCCTTGGGAATGTTATTTTCCTTTAATTTTTCACATTCTGTGAAGTTTTACATTGCTGTCTTCAAATTGACTTACTGCCTTCAGGACAGAAATACCTGCTATTAGCTCTGCTGGTGATTCTGAGGCTTTCTCAGACCTGGTATTAACCCGTTTCATCCTTCTTATCCCCTCTTCTGGTAATTTCTTAAGTTTATATGCCTTCTACATCCTGCAAAGCACCAGCCCGGGTGTGACAGTCTCCTTTTTGTTTTCCAGAAGGTGTTGCCAAAACTCAAGCTTGGGTTCTGTCCCTTGCCTACAGACTGAACTTGTTTTCTACATGTGCTCAGTAGCCACTTTTTCCACCCTTTTTATTTCAGCCTACCTATATCATTACCTCTGAAATGAGTTTCTTACAGTGCACATACACTTGGTTATATCATCTACTTTGCCCTTCTCCACTTGTAATCGGTCTTTTAACCATATACTATTGACCATTTATGTTTAAAATTTTTATTTTTTGTCTTCTGTTTATTGTTTCTATGTTCTTTTTCTCTCAGTCCTATGGGTTACTTGAGTATTTTTGAGAATTCCATTTTTATGTATGTATAGCATATTTTAATCTCTTTTTATAATTTTTTTGGTGGTTGGCTAGGTGTTACACTGTATATATACAATTTTAAATATGACTGGTGTGCACATTTTGCAGTTCAAGTAAAGCATAGAAACCTTACCTACCTTTGCCCTCTGCTGTTTATAATATAATTATCTTAAATATTTTCTCTAAATATACTGTGAACCACCTCAGGTAATGTTATAACTTTTGCTCCAGATATCAAAACATAATTTGGAAATCTCAAGACGAGAAAGAATGTCTGTTATATTTACCTATGCTTTTACTGTTTACATAGTTGTTTTTCTTTCCTGATGTTTGTTGCAAGATTCTAACTTTTACCATCTGTTTCAATACTTTCTTTAGACATTTTTTAATTGAAATATAGTTGACATACAATATTAGTTTAAAGCAGACAACAGAGTGACTTGACAATTATACACATTATGAAATTGTCACAACAACAAGTGCAGTTCCCATCTGTCACCATACAAAGTTATTACAACATTATTGATGTCCCCTACACTGTACTTTTTATCCCCAGGGTCTATTTATTTTATAACTAGAAGTTTGTACCTCTTAACCCTCTTCACCTGTTTCCCCCATCCTCCCATCCTCTCTTCTCTGGTAATCACCAGTTCTATGTATTTCTAAGTCTATTTTTAGTGTTTTGTTTGTTCATTTGTTTTTTTAACTCCACAAATACATAAATTATATCATGTGGCATTTGTCTTTGTCTAACTTTAACTTTAACTATAACACCCTCTAAGTCCATCCATGTTGTCATGAATGGCAAGATTTCATTCTTTTTTAAGGTTGGGTAATATTCTATCGTGCATATACACCACATCTTCTTTATCATTCACTTATGGATGATACTTGGACTGCTTTTGTATCTTGGCTATTGTAAATAATACCACAGTAAACAGGGGTGCATATTTATTTTCAAATTAGTGTTTTCATTTTCTTCAGTTAAATACTCAGAAGTGAAATTACTGAATCATATACTATTTCTATTTTTAATTTTTTGAGGAAAAAAATGTCCATGTGACTGCACTAATTTATGTTCCCACTAACACTGTACAAGGGTTCCCTTTACTCCACATCTTTTTTTAAGAAAATTTTTTTGCTTTTTAAAATTTTTTTATGTATTTTTTTCATCTCTCTGAACATGAGCTTTATTTTTTTTTTTTTAATTTACATCCAAGTTAGCATATAGTGCAACAAAGATTTCAGGAGTAGGTTCCAGTGATTCATCCCCTATGTATAACTCTGGTGATCATCCCAATAAGTGTCTTCTTTCATGCCTTTTTCCTATTTAGCCCATCCTCCCTCCAATAGCCCCTCCAACAACCCTCTGTTTGTTCTCTATATTTAAGAGTCCCTTATGTTTTGTCCCCTCCCTGTTTTTATATTATTTTTGCTTCCCTTCCCTTATGTTCATCTGTTTGGTATCTTAAATTCCTCATATGAGTGAAGTCACATGATTCTGTCTTTCTCTAATTTCACTTAGCATAATGCCCTCTAGTTCCATTCTTGTAGTTGCAAATGGCAAGATTTCATTCTTTTTGATTGCCAAGTTACTATATGTGTGGGGGGGATGGGGGAGGGGGTTGTATACCACATCTTCTTTACCCATTCATCTGTCAATGGACAGTTGGACTGTTTCCATACTATGGTTATTATTGATAGTACTGCTATAAACATTGGGTTGCATGTGCCCCTTCAAAACAGCACACCTATATCCCTTGGATAATACCTACTAGTGCAATTACTGGGTCATAGGGTAGTTCTATTTTTAACTTTTTGAGGAACCTCCATACTGTTTTCCAGAGTGACTGCACCAGTTTGCATTCCCACCAGCAGTGCAAAAGAGATCCTCTTTCTTTGCATCCTCACCAACATCCGTTGTTGCCTGAGTTATTAAATTTAGCCATTCTGACTGGTGTGAGGTGGTATCTCATTGTGGTTTAAATTCGTATTTCTCTGATGATGAGTGATGTTGAGCATTTTCTTCATATGTCTGTTAGCCATCTGGATGTCTTCTTTGGAGAAGTGTCTAATCATGTCTTTTGCCCATTTCTTCACTGGATTATTTGTTTTTTGGGTATTGAGTTTGGTAAATTCTTTACAGATTTTGGATACTAGTCCTTTATCTGATATGTCATTTGCAAATATCTTCTCCCATTCTGTCAGTTTCCTTTTAGTTTTGCTGATTGTTTCCTTTGCTGTTCAGAAGCTATTTATTTTGATGAGATCCCAATAGTTCGTTTTTGCTTTTGTTTTCCTTGCCTCCAGAGATGTGTTGAGTAAGAAGTTGCTGTGGCCAAGATCAAAGAGGTTTTGCCTGCTTTCTCCTAGAGGATTTTGATGGCTTCCTGTCTTACATTTAGGTCTTTCATCCATTTTGAGTTTATTTTTGTGTATGGTATAAGAAAGTGGTCCAGGTTCGTTTTTCTGCATGTCACTGTCCAGTTTCCCAGCACCATTTGCTGAAGAGACTGTCTTTATTCCATTGGATATTCTTTCCTGTTTTGTCAGAGATGAGTTGGCCATACATTTGTGGGTCCATTTCTGAGTTCTCTATTCTGTTCCATTGATCTGAGTGTCTGTTTTTTGTGCCAGTACCATGCTGTCTTGATGATTACAGCTTTGTAATACATCTTGAAGTCCGGGAGTGTAATGCCTCCAGGTTCAGTTTTCTTTTTCAAGATTGCTTTGGCATTCGGAGTCCTTTCTGGTTCCATACAAATTTTAGGATTGTTCTAGCTCTGAAGAATGCTGGTGTTATTTTGATAGGGGTTGCACTGAATACGTAGATTCCTTTGGATAGTATCAACAGTTTAACAATAATTGTTCTTCCTATCCAGGACCATGGAATCTTTTTCCATTTATTTGTGTCTTCTTCAATTTCTTTCATAAGCTTTGTATAGTTTTCAGTGTATAGATTTTTCACTTCTTTTGTTAGGTTTATTCCTAGGTATTTTATGGGTTTTGGTGCAATAGTAAATGGGATCAGTTCCTTGATTTCTCTATCTGTTGCTTCATTATTGGTGTATAGGAATGCAACCGATTTCTGTGCATTGATTTTATATCCTGTGACTTTGCTGAATTCATGGATCAGTTCTAGCAGTTTTTTGGTAGAATCTTTTGCATTTTCCATATAGAGTATCATGTCATCTGTGAAGAGTGAAAGTTTGACCTCCTTCTGGCTGACTTGATGCCTTTTACTCCTTTGTGTTGTCTGACTGCTGAGGCTAAGACTTCCAATGCTATGTTGAATAACAGTGGTGAGAGTGGGCATCTCTGTCTTGTTCCTGACCTTAGGGGGAAAGCTCACCCATTGAGGATGATATTAGCAGCAAGTCTTTCATTTATGGCTTTTATGATCTTGACTTATGATCCTTCTATCCCTACTTTCTTGACCCTTGAAGAAAGGATGCTGTGTTTTGTCAAATGCTTTCTCTGCATCTGTTGAGAGGATCATGTTTTTGTCCTTTCTTTTTTTTTTTTTTAATTTTTTTTTTCAACGTTTTTTATTTATTTTTGGGACAGAGAGAGACAGGGCATGAACGGGGGAGGGGCAGAGAGAGAGGGAGACACAGAATCGGAAACAGGCTCCAGGCTCTGAGCCATCAGCCCAGAGCCTGACGCGGGGCTCGAACTCACGGACCGCGAGATGATGATGACCTGGCTGAAGTCGGACGCTTAACCGACTGCGCCACCCAGGCGCCCCTTGTCCTTTCTTTTATTGATGTGATGTATCACATTGATTGTTTTGTGGATATTGAACCAGCCCTGCATACTAGATATAAATCCTGCTTGGTCATGGTGAATAATTCTTTTACTGTATTGTTGGATCTAGCTGGCTAGTATCTTGTTGAGGATTTTTGCATCCATGTTGATAAGGAAAATTGGTCTGTAGTTCTCCTTTTTAGGGGGTCTTTGTCTGGTTTAGGAATCAAGGTAATGCTGGCTTCATAGAGTGAGTTTGGAAATTTTTCTTCCATTTCAAATTTTTTTGGAACAGCTTCAAAAGTATAGGTGTTAACTCTTCTTTAAATGTTTGGTAGAACTCCCCTGGAAAGCCATCAAGCCCTGGACTCTTGTTTTATGGGAGATTTTTGATTACTAACTTGATTTCTTTACTGGTTATGGGTCCATTCAGTTTTTCTATTTCTTCTTATTTCAGTTTTGGTAGTTTATATGTTTCTAGAAATTATCCATTTCTTCCAGATTGTGTATTTTATTGGTGCATAATTGCTCATAATAGTCTTTTATTATTTGTATTTCTGCTGTGTTGGTTGTGATCTCTCCTCTTCCATTCTTGATTTTATTTATTTGGGTCCTTTCCTTTTTCTTTTTGATCAAACTGGCTACGGGGTTATCAATTTTCTTAATTCTTTCAAAGAACCAGCTTCTGGTTTCATTGATCAGTTCTACTGTTTTTTTTGGTTTTGATAGCATTGATTTCTGCTCTAAAATTTATTATTTCCTGTCTTGTGCTGGTTTGGGGTTTTATTTGCTGTTCTTTTTTTAGCTCTTTAAGGTGTAAGATTAGGTTGTCTATCTGAAACCTTTCTTTCTTCTTTAGGAAGGCCTGGATTGCTATATACTTCCCTCTTATGACTGCCTTTGCTGCACCCCAGAGGTATTGGGTTGTGGTGTTATCATTTTCATTGGCTTCCAAGTACTTTTTAATTTCCTCTTTAACTTCTTGGTTAGCCCATTCATTCCTTAGTAGGATGTTCTTTAGACTCCAAGTATTTGTTATCTTTCCAAATTTTTCCTTGTGGTTGATTTCAAGTTTCATAGCATTGTGGTCTGAAAATATGCACAGTATAATCTCAATCTTTTTACACTTGTCGAAGGCTGATTATGTCCCAGTATATGATCTATTTTGGAGAATGTTCCATGTGCACTCGAGAAGAATGTGTATTCTGCTGCTTTAGGATGAAATGTTCTGTATATATTTGTTAAGTCCATCCAGTCCAGTGTGTCATTCAAAGCCATTGTTTCCTTGTTGATTTTCTGTTTCAATGATCTGTCCATTGCTGTGAGTGGGGTGTTGAAGTCCCCTACTATTATGGTATTATTATCAATGAGTTTCTTTATGTTTGTAAATAACTGATTTATATATTTGGGTTCCCCACATTTAGAGCATAAATGTTTACAATTGTTAGATCTTCTTGGTGGATGGACCCTTTAATTATGATATAATGCCCTTCCTCACCTCTTGTTTCAGTCTTTATTTTAAAATCTATATTTTCTGATGTACGTATGGCTATTCTGGCTTTCTTTTGGTGACCATTAGCATGATAGATGGTTCACCATCCCATTACTTTCAATCTGAAGGTGTCTTTAGGTCTAAAGTGGGTCTCTTGTAAACAGCATATAGATGGATCTTGTTTTCTTATCCATTCTGTTACCCTATGTCTTTTGATTAGAGCATTTAGTCCACTGACATTTAGAGTGAGTACTGAAAAATATGAATTTATTGCCATTATGTTGCCTGTAGAGTTGGAGTTTCTGGTAGTGTTCTCTGGTCCCTTCTAGTCTTTGTTGCTTTTGGTCTTTTCGGTTTGTTTGTTTGTTTGTTTGCTTTTTCATCTTTTTTCCCATCAGAGAGTCCCCCTTAAAATTTCTTGGAGGGCTGAGTTAGTGGTCACAAATCATTTAGTTTTTGTTTTTCTGGGAAAGTGTTTATTTCTCCTTCTAGTTTGAATGACAGCCTTGTTGAATAAAGAATTCTTGGCTGCATATATTTCCGATTCAGCACACTGAATATATCCTGCTACTCCTTTCTGGCCTGCCAGGTTTCTGTGGATAGGTCTGCTGCGAACCTGATCTGCCTTCCCTTGTAGGTTAAGGTCATTTTTTTTCCCTTGCGGCTTTCATGATTCTTTCCTTGCCTGAGTATTTTATGAATTTGACTATGATATGCCTTGTTGATGGCCAGTTTTTGTTGACTCTAAAGGGAGTTCTCTGGGCTTCCTGGATTTTGATGTCTTTGTCTTTCCCCAGGTTAAGAAAGTTTTCCACTATGATTTGCTCACATAACCCTTCTATCCCTTTTTCTCTCTCTTCATCTTCTGGGACCCCTATGATTTTGATGTTATTCATTTTTAATGAGTCTCTAATTCTTATATTCTTATTCTTATATTGTGTTCTCTAATTCTTATATTGTGTTCTTTTGCCTTAGTCTCCCTTTTTTTCTGCCTCATTATTCCCCATAAGTTTGTCCTCTATGTCACTGATTCACTGCTCTGCTTCATCCATACTTTAATCATTGCTACTGTGGCATACATTCAAGATTGCAGCTCAGTTATACCATTTTTTTTTATTTCATCCTGACTAGCTTTTACTTCTTTTATCCCTGCAGAAAGGGATTCCAATCTATTTTCAATCCCAGCTAGTATTCTTATTGTTATGATTCTAAATTCTGGTTCAGACATCTTGCTTGTATCTGTGTTGATTAAGTCCTTGGCTGTCATTTCTTCCTGTTCTTTCTTTTGGGGTGAATTCCTTCATTTTGTCATTTTGGAGGAAGAAAAAGAATAAATAAAAATTTTTTAATTTAAAACAGCACAAAATAATCAAATAAAGGATGCTAGATCCTAGGTGTGTTTTGGTCTGGTTGTTGAAAGAAGCTTGCTAGAATATAGAAAAAACAGGAAAGAAAAGAAAGGGAAAGGAAAAAAAGGAAAACATTTGAAAATTTGGAAAAATAAATATGATAAAATAGAATAAAATGAGATGATTAAATTAAAATAGAATTTAAAAAATTAACAAAAAGGTGAAAATATAGTAGAAAAAGATTAAAGAAAAATCTTTCTTATATAAAAACAGAAAATAAAAATAATTTTTTCTCTTTATTCAAGAATAAGAAAAGAAAAAGGAAAAAAAAACTGAATAGATGGACCAGAGAACAGAATGAAATATGATTGAAATTACATCCAGTTTCCCCTAGAAGTCAAACTATGAAGCACTTTATAATCCATAAACTAAGCAGACATAAACTGAGATCAGATGGTTTGTCCAGTTGAAAGGGGCTTAGTGTAACAGCTCCATTCTCCACTAGATGGCGCTGTTTAGCTTACTGGGGTGGATTGTTGCAGCTCATGTAGTTGTGTATGTGCAAGTGCCAGAGGGGTGAAAATGGTGTCCCCCAGCTACCCAGTCTCTAGTATCAGAACTCTGTTCTCCCCGATCAGCAATCGCACACTAGTCTTTTGTCTCCAGCTTCCTTCTTCTCACCACTTCTACACTGTCCATGACCAAGCCATCAGACTGCCAGGCAGCACCTCCCTCCTGAGTTTTATCTCAGATGGGACTGTTTCCCAACCCCTCTCTTCTGAGGTACTGTGGCTTTGACCCATTCTGCCCCTCTACAGGAAGGTCTCACCGAGCAATGGCTGGGTGCTGGCCTCACCCAGGAACGTTTGTGGGAGATGTCCAGAGACTGTGGCTGGGTGCCAGCCTGCCCCAGAAAAAGTTCACGCAACCGTGTAGCAGCAGTGTTTTAGGGACTATGGCAAGTCAAAACACACATCTGGTGCCAGGCTTCACCCCTCAACATCCTTGTTCCAACACCAGCAAATGTGGCTGATCTCTGGGGTCCTACTGCTGATGTCCAGAGACTGTGGCTGGGTGCCAGCCTGCCCCAGAAAAAGTTCATGCAACCATGTAGCAGCAGTGTTTTAGGGACTATGGCAAGTCAAAACACACATCTGGTGCCAGGCTTCACCCCTCAACATCCTTGTTCCAACACCGGCAAATGTGGCTGATCTCTGGGGTCCACTGGGACCCTTGCCTTTGGCAAGGCTGCACAGACACTACCAAATGTCCTCCCAGCAGAGGAACTGCATCTCCCCAGGTGGCCAGAGAACCCCTCAGACCTCACTCTCTGCTCCTGGGGATTTGCCCTTCCCACCGGAGCACCATCAGATATAGAGCTGCAGAGTTTCAGACTCTGCACTCCCCCTGTTTATAGTGTCTTAATGGTATTGAAACCCTCTCCTTTCTCCTTTCTCCCTTTTTTGTTTAGTCCCTGTGGCTATTTCCACTTTTCTTTTTTCTCTCCAGCTACTTTGGGAGGGGGAGGAGTATGCTTTTCCCATACTCTCCCCCACCACCCCATCTCCGTCCTCTCTCAACAAGCAAAAACAGGTCCCTGCCCTCTGCGACTTCTCTCTCCCCCAGTTCACCTCTCTGCACTGTGTACCTGCCAAGTTCTGTGGTTCAGATTGTGCAGATTGTTGTGTTAATCCTCAGATCAATTTTCTAGGTGTGCAGGATGGTTCAGTGTTGATCTGACTGTATTTCAGGGATGAGAGATACAAAAAAAACTTTCATGCTGTTTTGCCATCATGGCCCCCTTTAAAGAATTTGTTTAGGTGTACTTTATTTATTTATTTATTTATTTATTTATTTATTTAGAGAGCAAGCAAGCAGGGGGCTTCCCTGCTTTCAAGCAGGCTCTGCACTGTCAGTAAGGAGCCCGACTCAGGGCTCAAACTCATGAACTGTGAGATCATGACCTCAGACAAAATCAAGACTCAGATGCTTAACCAACTGAACCACCCAGGCGCCCCTCCACATTCTTACCAACATTAATTTCTTGTCTTTTTGATACTAGCCATTCTGATAGGTATGAGGTGATACCTCATTGTAGTTTTGATTTGCATTTCCCTGATGATTAATGATGTTGAATATCTTTTCATGTGTCTTTGGCCATCTCTGTGTCATCCTAGAAAAATGTCATTTGAATCCTCTGCCCATTTTTAAATTGGATTGTGTGTGTGTGTGCATGTGTGTGTGTGTGTTGAATTGCATGAGTTCTTTAAGTATTTTATTTTATTTTATTTTTATTTTTATTTTTTTTTTATTTATTTTTGGGACAGAGAGAGACAGAGCATGAACGGGGGAGGGGCAGAGAGAGAGGGAGACACAGAATCTGAAACAGGTTCCAGGCTCCGAGCCATCAGCCCAGAGCCTGACGCGGGGCTCGAACTCACGGACCGCGAGATCGTGACCTGGCTGAAGTCGGATGCTTAACCGACTGCGCCACCCAGGCGCCCCTAAGTATTTTAGATATTAACCTCTTATCAGGTATGTCATTTGCAAATATCTTCTCCCATTCAGAGTGTTGCCTTTTCGTTTTCTCGTTTCCTTTGCTGTGTCAAAGCTTTTTAGTTTGATGTAATCCTGATTGTTTATTTTTGCTGTCCTTGCCTGAGGAGTAAGATCCAGGAAAATATTTCTAAGACCAATATCCAAGAGTTTATTGCCTGTGTTTTGTTTTAGGAATTTTATAGTTTCTGGTCTGACATTTGGACCTTTAAACCATTTTGAGTTTGTTTTTGTGTATGACTTAAGAAAGTAGTCCAGTTTCATTCTTTTGCATGTAGCTGTCCAGTTTTACCAACACCATTTATGGAAGAGGTTGACTTTTCCCCATTGTATATTCTTGCCTCCTGTGTCATAGACTAATTGACCGTGTAATTGTGGGTTTATTTCTGGGCTTCCTATTCTGTTCCATTGATCTATGGGTCCATTTTTGTGCCACTACCATAATGTTTGGGTTACTATAGCTTTGTAGTATATCTTAAAATCTCCAGCTTTGTTCTTTTTCAAGACTGCTTTGGCTTATTTGGGATCTTTTGTGGTTTTATACAAATTTTAGGATTATTTGTTGTAGTTCTGTGAAAAATTATATTAATATTTTGACAGAGGTTATACTGAATCTATAGATTGATTTGGTAGTATGGTTATTTTAACAAGATTAATTTTTATTATCCATAAACATAGGATATCTTTCTATTTATTTGTGTCATCTTCAGTTTCTTTCATTAGTGCCTTCTAGTTTTCAGAGTACAGGTCTTCCACCTCCTTAATTAAATTTATTAGTAGGTATCTCATTCTTTTTGATATAATAGTAAATGAAAAGGTTTTCTTAATTTCCCTTTCTGCTAATTCATTATTTGTGTATAAAGACAACATATTTCTGCAAGTTAATTCTGTGTCCTATAACTTTACTGAATTTCTTTATTAGTGCTAATAGTTTTTTCTATAAATAGTATCATTTTGTCTACAAATTGTGACACTTTTACTTCTTCCTTACTAATTCAGAGGCCATTTATTTCTTTCTTCTACTCTGTTTGGTGCATCCTTTACCATTTTTAAGGGTATATTGGATGGTAATAAATTCTCTGTTTTCCTTTCTCTGAGAATGTCTTTTTTTAAATTTTTTTTAATGTTTATTTAATTTTGAGACAGAGAGAGACAGAGCATGAGCAGGGGAGGGGCAGAGAGAGAGGGAGACACAGAATCTGAAGCAGGCTCCAGGCTCTGAGCTGTCAGCACAGAGCCCGATGCGGGGCTCAAACTCACAAACTGTGAGATCATAACCTGAGCCAAAGTCGTAAACTTAACCCACAGAGCCACCCAGGCACCCCTTCTCTGAGAAAATCTTGATTTTTCCTTCATTCCTGAAGAATATTTTCACTGCATATTGGATTCTGCATTAACAATTGCTTTCTTAAAAAAAATGACACTTGAAAATGTTGTACCACTTCTTTCTGGCACCCACAGTTTCTGAGGATGTCATTTAAATTGCTTTTCCCTTATAAGGAAGTTCTTTTTTATCTTACCACTTTCCAGATTTGTCTTTGTCCTTAGATTTCAGAAGTTTGATTATGATGTTTCTTCATGTGGATTTCTTTGAGTTTATCCATTTTGGGATTTGCTCAGCTTCTTAAGTCAGTAGGTTTATGTCTTTTACCAAATTTTGGAAATGTTTAGCCATTATTCCTTTGAATACATTTCACCGCCACCCACCTTCTTCTCTCTTTTTTGGACTCTATATACTGTAATGTTTGATTTTTATAGTCTCACAGGTACTTGAGCTTCTACTTAATTATCTTTTCAGTCTGTTTTTTCTTTGCTGTTCAGACTGGGATTTCTCTTTTTCTATCTTAAAGTTCAGTGATTCTCTGTCCTCTCCATTCTCTCTTGAAATCATTTAATTTTTAAATTTTGGTTATTATATTTTTTTTTAATTTTTTTTTAACATTTATTTATTTTTGAGACAGAGAGAGACAAAGCATGAACGGGGGAGGGGCAGAGAGAGAGGGAGACACAGAATCGGAAGCAGGCTCCAGGCTCTGAGCCATCAACCCAGAGCCCGACGCGGGGCTCGAACTCACGGACCGCAAGATCGTGACCTGAGCCAAAGTCGGACACTCAACCGACTGAGCCACCCAGGCACCCCAAATTTTGGTTATTATATTTTTAAGTTCTACAACTTCCATTTAGTTATATCTTCTATTTTTGTTAAGATTTTCTATTTTCTGAGATGTCCTTTTTTTTACTTGTTTCAAGAGTATTTCTATTGCTTGTTGAAGCATTTTTATGATGGATGCTTTAAAATCTTTGTCAGATATATCCAGCATCTGTGTCTTCTCAATGTTGGCATTTGTTGACTGTTTTTTCTTGTCCAAGTTGAGATTTTCTTCATTCCTGGTATGACAAGTTCCAATTTTATTCTGGGAATTTTGGGTAGTACATTTTGAGTCTCTGTATCTTATTTAAACCTTCTGTTTTGCAGACCACCTCTACTACTACTCCAGTGGGAGAAAGTAAGAACTGCCTCATTACTGCCAGGTGTGGGTGAACTCACAGATTTCTTATGTGGCCTTTTTGACCACCTGATGCAGGGGTGAATGTCTTGTTACTGGTCAGGATGGCGTTAAGGTTCACCATTAGAACTCCACTAACCCTTCCCTGGTTGAGCAGGAGACTGCTACCCATGGAGTCAGAAAGCTTTGTTAATGCTAAGTGGTGGTAAAGGTCCTGGCTCTCTACTATGCCTTCTACATCACCCTAGCAGGGCAGGAGAGAGATGCCTGTCTACTGCCAGGTAAGGGATGAAAGACACGATGGAGGAGAGCCTCATTACCAATGACAGGTGATCAGAGTCTCCACTTCCCACTAGGCCTTTTCAACACTGTCTGTCTGGAGAATTATGCCCAGTTATGGCTAGGTGAGGTTGGAAGTTCCCCACTCATGCTTTGCTGAGGAAAGCAGGGAATGAAGGAATGTTGCATGGTTTTCACCATGCGAGGATCGAGCAATTCTTGTCTAAAAGTTTTCTGTCTTGCTAGACCAGTCCTCTAGCTTTCTTTGGGGCTTTAATGTCGGTGCCTTGTGACATTTCCAGGTTGAAAGATTCTCCAGCACCTATATGTGGGGTATAAGAAAACCCAGGGAACTCATTGTTTGTTGTATTCTGGAATCCCCAGCTTGTGTGCCTTCTTCTCTGTATCATTCACTGCCTTTATACTTTTGTTTTATATATAACTCTCAAGTTTGTAGCTATACTTAGTAGGAGAGAGGGAGGGAGAAAAGGGAGTGGTGTGTCAGTGCCCTCTTGGCCAGAACTGTTGTTTATTTTTTCATAGCATCATTCTCTTGTGTCATGGTTAGTGTCTTCCTCTTTGTTTTTGAAGTTACCAATTTTAGCTTTTTTGAAGTCTTCTCTTCCCCACATTTCTATTTTCTATTTCTATTTCTATGTTTTTTTTCTTTTCCTATTTTTTTTTTTGTTTTGGTCTTTTTAGTGTATTGGAGTTTTTCCCTAAATGTGTGGCAGTCTTTGGCTGCATTTCATATTTATTAAGGGTAAAACACCAAACATCTGTTTGGTCTTATGGTCATGTTGGGAGCTAATCAACTACTGGGCTTCACTATAGGACAATTGAGTGAGAAGTTGCTCATTTTACAAATCAGTATTTAGAGGCCTTTTCTCTGGGGTGGGTAAATTTTACCAGAGAAGTATTTTCCCACCTCCTACCCAGGGACTGTAGCCTCATTTTGGGAATGCAGCAGGGAGTTGAGTCACCAACATACAGTTCATTATGCAGAATTTTTTTTGCTATCCCTGTTTTCATCCCAGATCTCTCCACTGCTTTCGCCAATCAGTGTGCTATCCCAGAATCTGAGTCCTCTGTACAAATATTCAATGCCATAAGTTACTGTGTTTTAATTTGGCTGACAGATGGTGTAGGAGAATGGAGAAATGGAGAGGGAAGTGTGCATAGTCCCCAGGCTGACTGAGCTAGAGGTTACTGGGGGGGCCACACTTTCACACACAGACTTTAACCCAAAGCCTCTGATGTTTCCCTAGGACTTGTGTCTGTCCTGCACAGTCCCTGATAACTTCTTTCCTTTAGTCAGCTTCCTGTGCTCAGCTATATCATTTACCTTTCCTGTATCCACTTACCCTTTTTCAGATTTTATTGAAATTCTTCACCTGCCATTGTCTCATCTTTTCTTAATTTTTCTCTTTTGGGGTTATAGAGGTGGACAGTGGGTACTTAACGATGATAGCTCCTTCAGTGTTTAGCTGCCTTATCCATAAAGCTGCTCTAGTGTTTAAATTAGCAGTTAAGAACAGAGGAGCTGTTGTTGTTTCAGTACCTACTATCTGCCATATACTTTTAATCTATATATAGAAGTTCATGCATTTATATGTTCCTATCATCCACTATATTTTGAGTTCCTGAAAAGCTGGGACTGTTTTGTCCATTTTTGTGTTCCCATTGCATAAGAAACTCCATGGCAGCAAACTTTGTTCTTTCCCTGCAGAATCTCTAGCATCTGCAGTGCTGTCTGTCACATACTATGTGCTCAAGAAAGCCTTGTGGAATGACTTCAGAAAGTGGCCTACCTACAGGAATATTCCTTTATTCTATAAAGTTCTAGTTTCACAAGATAGTGTACCTATGTCTTACACTATGTGGTAGTGGCTTTTGATATGCCTTGCTTATGCTGGCTGATAAAATGTCTAATATTAAACAGACAGACATTAGAACAGCATCTTCTTAATTTGTGGTAACAAGGTTACTTTACAAGGATGCAAACTGGATAAACTAAATCTGTACTGCCCAATACTATAAGGAGAGTTATAGATTTGTACTAGAAATTTACCCAAAGAAAGCCTTGAAGACACTCGAAAATAGAAATGAAAAATTGGAGAATGAGTTTAATGCTAAGTAGCATTTTTGCAGTGAAGTGATGAGGTGGGACCTGAAAGCAAATCATTCCAGAAAGATAGGACTCTCTTACTACCACAGCCATCTCAGCTGTGTCTTCCTATTAATAAACCACAATATTGGTTTGCCATATATTGATGTAATATATATGTGACAAGCATTATGCTAAGTGCTGTATGTTCACTATCTCATTTCATTCATATAACATTTTTGAGAGGAATTAGTATTCCCATTTTACAGATGAACAAATAGAGACGAAGTTAAGGTAAGTTGCCCAGAGTTATACTGCTGCTAAGAACCACAGCCAGGATTCAGCCTCAGTTTATCTAACCCCACAGTCTGCTCCCTGACCCTCCACCCTAGGACGCACACAAGGAACACGAGAACAGCCTGATCTGCCTTGCCTCTCTCTTATTTGCCTGTCTCTATAGTATAGTGATTCTCAAACTAGCCTTGCAACATAATCCCTAGAAGGTATTATAAACCGATTGCTGGCCCCACCCCCAGAATTTCTAATTCAGAAAGTCTTGATGAGGATTGAAAATCTGGGAACAGGATTGAACCTGTTCCCAAGGGTACCAGTTATCCATTACTGCATAATTGGCCTGACTTAGCTGGGTGACTTTGGCTCAGGATCTCTCATAAGGCTGTAGTCAACATGTTGGCAGTGGTGGCACTCATCTCAAGGCTGGACTGCAGGATGTCTTGCTTCCACACTTGCTCTGTGACAGGTCACAGATCCCTGCTGGCTATTGGCTGGAGACATCGGTTCCCTGTCACACGAATCACTCCACAGCACTACTCACAGTATGTCATCTGGCTTCCTGCAGGGCAAGGGATCCATGAGAGTCCCCCCAAAATGGAATCCACAGCCTTTCTTTTTTTATTTTTATTTTTTGACATTTATTCATTTTTTGAGAGAGAGAGAGAGAGAGAGAGAGAGAACGAACATGCGCACAAGTTGGGGAGGAGCAGAGGGAGAGGGAGACCTGGTATCTGAAGCAGGCTCCAGGCTCTGAGCTGTCAGCACAGAGCCCAGCACAGGGCTGGAACCCATGAACCGTGAGATCTTGACCTGAGCTAAAGTCAGACACTTAACCCATTGAGCCACCCAAGTACCCCGGAAGCCACAGCCTTTCTATAACCTAATCTCAGAAGTGGCATCCCATCCCTTCTGCTGTACTCTGTTCATTGGAAGCAAGTCACTAAGTCCAGCTCACTCTCAAGAAGAGAGGCTCAGACAAGGGCCTACACCAATGAGGTGAGGTCTTTGGAGATCATCTTAGAGAGTGCTCATCATACTGGGTGCTGCTGGTCTGGAGCCATACTTTGCAAATTACTGCTGTAATTAATGGCCTCAGAACAAAGACCTTTTTTCCTGAGAGCAAAGCTCTTTGTTAAGTAAATGGATATATGACCCTAGCCACCTCTCAAGGTAGGAAAAGGGGCAAGGGAGGAGTTAACTCTTTTCCATTGAGCATACAGAAAAAAAAAAATGAAGGTAAAGTTTTGCACTTAGGACACTTAGTCTCCAGCCAGCATTCTCTATAATGGCCCATAACCAAGCTGTGAAAGTAATAACATTCTAAAGTTATGATAAAACAGAAGTTGTGGATAAAACCGTCACTGATGGCATGAAGAAGCTCCAGTCAACAACTCAGGTTCAGGCTGGTAGGTTACAGAGTGGTGTGACGGAAAAGTCCGAGTTGCCTTCTAAGTTGAAAATAAGTGAGCTCATCTCTAATGGCAGTGAGTTACATTCTTGTGGAAGTGCCAGTACCAGGGAGCTTGCCTTCCTTCCAGAAGGCTTATGTCACTTGCCTAATGGCCCTAGAAGGACCCAGCTTCTTTATCTAGTGTACATAAAGTGCGTAACAGGGAGTCTTGCATAAAGATGTGCTCAATTAACATCCATTCCTTTTTGGGGGACTTTGAGAGTTATCAGAGTCTGAGGTGTTGTGCTTGCTTACTATGGAGTCATTCTATCTGCTTATGAAACAGTAATTTGTACAATGTTGTGAATGGACATGGAGTGTAGAGTCACAGTAGGATGACATACAGAGCCATGTGAACTCAGACAATCACTTAAGCTTTCTGAGACTCTATCTGTAGAATATGGATAATATACCAGCTGTTTCTAGCCCTCAGTAGAGTTGGGGAAAAAAAACTTAATGAAAGCACTTTTTAAACTTAGAGCAATATTTGGGAGCTAAAAAAATGAAACAAAACGAAACAGTGATTCTCAGCCTTGGGTGCATATTAGAATCACCAGGAGAGCTTTGGAAAGTCCCAGTTCCCAGGCTGTACCCCAAAACTATAAGTAACAGTTATGCTCCCTCCTCCTCTACCTTCTTCTCTCTCCCCGTGTGTGTGTATTCATATATATATATGCATGCATATATATAATTTAAGACAGACTCTTGAAATAGTTAACAGAAATTTCACCTTTGTGAAATTTTCACAAAGTATTTCACTATTTTCAAATAGTATACACAAAGTATTTGGAGATGACATTCCAAAGAAGTCTTGTGAAAGAGGTGTCCACCAGGGTGCAGTGGCAGGGGGCAGGAGGTGGGGGATAAGACTTAACACCTGTGAAGAAAAGGTGCACCTTTGGGTTGATCCCAGAGGCCATGTCAAACACAAAGGATGACCAAGGATGACAAAGAATGGCCATGTCAACACAAAGCCCACATAGTCTGTTAGTAGGGACAAATTTTATTTTGAATTCAGTTAGGTTGCCTGATAACTGTAAACTAGGACAAAGTGAAGGCAACACAGGTAAGGTGAAGCTGTGTGTACATTTAGTTAATGTCTGTGCCAAGAAAGAAGTAATAAGTGCCTAAGTGTGTTTGTGTTCAAATTCTGTTCTCAGGGTATGTTGTTTAAGCAAGAGCTTTCAAGTAATCACTTCAAGACTTTCAGTTATAACTTTCAGTAATCACTTTCAAGACTTAATTCTTTGATCAAGGTAGAAGACTTGATCTCTTTAAATAGTCTTGAAAGTACAGTTTTTAAAAGAAACAAGATTTGTTTTATTCCTAATCTTCACATTTTCCAGAATTACTGTGAACAAGGTATTTTACTGGAATCTGTATTTTAGGGGATTAACCCAAAGATGGGGGTGATACCCCAAAAAAAACTGAAAAGAAAAGGA
The DNA here is from genome assembly GCF_018350215.1 of Panthera leo. NCBI lineage: Eukaryota > Metazoa > Chordata > Mammalia > Carnivora > Felidae > Panthera > Panthera leo. The sequence continues at coordinate 107,684,011 of NC_056686.1, forward strand.
CACTGTGCCCAATTGATATGTTCTCCTCTCTGATCTCTAGAACTATATGCGGTGGGAAGAACAACAAGGCAAGAAGCCCAATTGCTCCCACAGTCAGAAAGCTTTTCACATTGAGCCAACACAGAGGCCATTCTCTACCACTGAGATGGTGGCATGGACCCTCCCCTCCGTCTCTGCAGAGGATATCCCCAGGGAGACTCCTTCACAACCTAGGAGCATCATCCCTCGGCACTCACGCATCAGTTTAGATGACCTGTGGCTGGAGAAGATGCAGAGGAGGAGGTTGAAGAAGCAGGTCCAGGTTGAAAGGAAGATGCACCCAGAGATAGCACATAAAGATGGAGTCCAAGTAAGCTGTTTACATGCCATGTATCATCAGACTTGGCCTGGTATCCCCTCTTCCTCTGCAGCTGCTTACATTTTCTAAGCTCTCCCTTGACTCTTTCCTGTGATATAGTTTGTTGCCCTTGGGCCCTATGTATACAGCACAATGACACCCTTCCTCATGCCCTCAGGCTCAGCATAGACTGCAGATGATATTCTACACAGTGGTATGTCTCAGAGCCAGAGGTTGTGGCTTCTCTTCCCTCTCTACAGTGTGTCTCTGCCTGTGTTCAGCTCTTTGCAAGGCACTGGAGCAGAACTGAAGAAGGCAGGGCCAGCCCTCAAGCTTTCCTGTAGTAATTACCATTTAGTGGGGACCTACTCTGTGTCAAACACTATGTTTGACACTGGACAGTATTATCTCTACTACTAATAAAGAACTATGACATTATGATATAATATTCTTAATTAAATTAATTAAACAAAGTTATACTAAGTCAATTAAATGCCATCCCTAGGGACATTTGACACCATGATTTTTTATGAAACTGTCATCCTATTAAAAAAACTTAATAGTGCACACAGCATACTTTTTACCCATTCCCAGACTCTGTTTCTTGTTCTTTCCCTTTATAAAATAGCAATTTTTTACTATCAAGTATTTGTGAAGTACACATCCCTGAGTCTCCCTCATCCCTTTTTTAAATTATGGTGAATTCACATAACATAAAATTAACCATGTTAAAGTATACAATTAAGTGGCATTTAGTAGATTCACAAGGTTTTGCAAGCATCACCTCTATGTAGTTACAAGACATTTTCATTATCTCAAAAGGAAACTCCACAGTCATTAAGCAGTCACTACCCATTTCCCATCCCCAGACCCTGGAAAGCACAAATATACTTTCTGTGGCCTATGGATTTGCCTATTCTGGATATTTCATATAAATGGAATCAATATGTGACCTTTCGTGTCTGTCTTCTTTCACTTAGCATAATCTTTTTGAAGTTCATCTATGTTATAGTATATATCAGTACTTCATTCCTTTTTAGGACTGAATAATATTCCATTGTATGGATATATTTGTTTGATGTCATTTACCCATATCATACCCATTGATAGACATTTGGGTTGTCTCCAACTTTTGGCTATCATTAATAGTGCTGTCAAGAACATCTATGTATAAACTTTTGTTTGAATACATGTTTTCTATTCTTTTAGAATAGGAGTGGAATTGTTGGTACATATGGCAATTCTATGATTAACTCTTTGAGAAACTGCCAAGCTGTTTTCCATAGTGTTTACACCATTTACATTCTCACCAGCAATGTATGAGGGTTGCAACTTCTCCACATCTTCACCAACACTTGTTTTCTGTTTTATATTGTTTTGTTTAAATTACACCATCCTGGTGGGTCTGAATGGTATACCTCACTGTGGTTTGATTCACATTTACCTAATGAGTTATGTTGAATATATTTTCATATGCTTGTTGGCCACTTGTAAACTTCTTTGGAAAAATGTCTCTTCAAGACATTTGCCCATTTCTAATTGGGCTTTTTGTCTTTTTGCTGTTGATTTGTGAGAATTTTTTTATATATGTGGATATATATTATGACATACATATATGTGTGTGTGTGTGTGTGTGGATATATATTATGACCCTTACTGAATAAGTGATTTGCAGATATTTTCTCCCATCTCTAGATTGCCTTTCACTTTCTTGATAGTGTCTACTGCCTTGATAGTGTCTACTTGCACAAAACTATTTAATTTGATATAATCCAATTTGATTTTTTGTTGTTGTTGCTTGTGAATTTAGTGTCATGTCGAAGAGTCAATTACCAAATCCAAGGTCATGAAAATTTACTTCCTTGCTTTCCTGTAAGAGTTTTGGGGTCTTTGATTCATTTTGAATCAATTTTTGTGTGTTGTGTGAAGCAGAAATCCAACTTCAATTTTTTCTATGTGGATATCTTGTTGTGTTAGCAACATTTGTTGAAGAGACTAACCTTTCCCTCATTGAATGGTCTTGGCACCCTTGGAAAAAAATCAAATGGCCTTCGATATATAGATTTATTTCTGGATCCTCAATTCTGTTCCATTGGCCTATATATCTATGGTTATGCCAGTACCACACTATTTTAACTACTGTAGTTTTGTATTAAGTTTTAAAGTTAAGATGTATGAGTTATCTTTGCTATTTATATGTATGGTGTAGAAGGCTATTGGTATTTTGCTAAGATTACAATGAATCTGTAGATAACTTTGGAGAGTATTGCCATCTTAATAGTATCAAATCTTTGAAACCATGAACACAGGTTGTTTTTCCATGTTTTAGGTGTTCTTTAGCTGTTTTTAGCAATGTTTTGTAGTTTTCAATGCAGAAGTCTTACACATCCTTGGTTAAAATGTTTCCTAAGTATTTTTTTCAAAAAACGTTTCTTGAGGGGCAGAGGGAGAGGGAGAGAAAGAATCTTAAGCAGGCTCCATGCTCAGTGCAGAGCCTGACGTGGGGCTCAGTCTCATGACAGTGAGATCATGACCTGAGCCAAAATCAAGAGTTGAATTCGTACCCAACCGAGCTACCCAGACACCCCTTTTCTTCAGATTTTTAATTGATGTATAGTTGAAATATAATATTATATTAGTTTTAGGTGAACAACGTAGTGATTTGATAATTATATACATTATAAAATGCTCACTACAATGAATATAGTCACCATCTGTCACCATACAAAATTATTACAGTAATATTGACTATATTCCCTATACTGTACTTTTCATCCCCATGACTTATTTATTTTATACCTGGATGTCTGCAGGTCTAATCTCCTTCATCTATTTTGCCTATCACCACCCTCCCCCTCTGGTAACCACCAGTTTGTTCCTGGTATTTATGGGCCTGCTTCCGCTTTTTGTTTGTGTTTGTTGATTTGTTTTGATATGTGATTTTTAGATTCCACATATGAGTGAAGTCATATGGTATTTGTCTTTCTCTGTTTGACTTATTTTACTTAGTATAATACCTTCTAAGTCCATTCATATTGTCACATCACAAATGGGAAGGTTCCATTCTTTTTTATGGCTGAGTAATGTTCCATTGTGTGTGTGTGTGTGTGTGTGTGTGTGTGTGTGTGTGTGTATACCACATCTTTATATATTCACCTATTTATGGACACTTAGGTCACTTCCATATCTTGGCTATTGTAAATAATGCTACAGTAAACATAGGGGTACATATATCTTTGATGTTTATTTTTTTTGAGAGAGAGACAGTGTGAGCAGGGAGGGGCAGAGAGAGGGAGACACATTTTCTTTTTGACAATAAATTGTCAGCCATTCTTACAAGTTACAGATTCCTCACTGTGGTTTTTATTTGCATTTCCCTGATGATAAATTGAGCCTCTTTTCAAGTGTCTGTTGGCTATCTGTATGTCTTCTTTGGAAAAATGTCTATTCAGGCCCCCCACCCCTACCCATGAAAATGTGTATTCATTACCCTACTCAGGGTAACATGGACCTAATAAAATAAGTTGGGAAGTATTCTCTCATCATCTATATTTTTGAACAGATTGATAAAGTTAGTTTTCTTTTTTTGTTTGTTTGTTTATTTTTGAGACAGAGACAGAGCATGAGCAGGGGAGGGGCACAGAGCGAGGGAGACACAGAATCCAAAGCAGGCTCCAGGCTCTAAGCTGTCAGCACAGAGCCTGACACAGGGCTCAAACTCACAAACCATAAGATCATGACCTGAACCGAAGTCAGGCACTTAACCCACTGAGGCACCCTAGCATCCCAATAAAGTTGTTTTTCTTTGCTCTGAAGTCTACTTTGATATGAATATATCCACTTCTTTTTTGATTTATGTTTACATATACTTTTTACTTTCAACCTGTTATTAATTTGAAGTAAATTTCTTATAAGCAACATTATTAGATGTTTTTGTTTTATCCATTCTGCTTACCTCTTTTAATTGGTGCATTTTGACCACTTCCATTTGAAATGATTATTGTGTTAGGATTTAAGTCTGCCACTTTATTATTAGTTTCCTGATTGTTTCTCCTGTTTTCTGGTACTCTTTTCTTACTTTTCTGTCAGTTATATGAATATTTTTAGGATTCAATCATAATTTATTTGTAGTATTTTTGAATGTATGGTTCTGTGTAGTTTTCTTAGTGGTTGCTAAAAGTACTGTTGTATACACACATAACTAATCACTGTCTACCATTATCAACATTGTATCACTTCCAATGAACTATAGTAATCTTACTCCCACCGAGGCTCATTTCCCCTCCCCACTTTATCATTGTCTAAAGTGTTTTCTCTATATACATTAAGCACCATATCAAATTTTTTAAATTTTTGTTTCAGTCATCAAAAATGATTTAAGACATTCGTGAGAAATGGATAGTCTATTATATTTACCCTAAATTTTACCCATGCCAATGTTCTTTCTTTATGAAAGTCCAGACTTTTTTTGTCATCATTTCCTTTCTCTTTAGAAAACTTTCTTTAGCCACCCTTTAAGGGTAAGTTTGTGAACAATATATCTTTTACTTTTCCTTCAACTAAAAATGTCTTTATTTTCCCTTCATCCTGAAGGAAAAAAGATACAGGCTTAGCAGTTGACAGTCTGGCCTGCATTGCTCAGACGACAAACTCCTTGTTAGGTGTACCATTTAAGGAATGTATGTTTGCTCTCTAGTTGCTCTCTTTAGTTTTCAGAGGCTTAACTGTGATATGCCTTAGAAATCATTTCTTTGGGTTTACCCTATTTGTGGTCCACTCAGTGTTTTAGTTAGCTTGGGCTGCCATAACATAATACCACAGACTAGGTAGCTTAAAGAACAAAAACATTTATTGCTCACAGTTCTGGAGGCTAGAGGTCCAAGATCAAAGTGCTGGCCAATTCAGTGTCTGGTAAGAGCCTGCTTCCTAGTTTTGAGATGGCTTCTTGCTGTATCCTCAAGGGCAGAAAGACAGATCATCTCTCCTGTGTCTTTTCTTATTAGGGCACTAATCCCATTTATGAGGGCTTCTCCTTCATGTTACCTTCAAATGCCATCACACTGGCGATTAGGGCTTCAACATCAGTTGAGAGGGGACATAAACATTCAGTCCATAGCATGAAGCTTTTTGAATTTGTGAATTCAAATTTCAAATTTCAAATTTCACTGAATTTGGGAAGTGTTCAGCCATTATTTCTTTAATACTGTTCCAATCCCATTTCTCTCTCCTTTCCTCCTAAGACTCTGCTCTTTTGTTATTAGCCCATGGGTCACTGGGACTGTTTTGTTTCAGTCTGTTCTCCTTCTGTTGTTCAGAATGAGCAAACTGTATTGATCTATCCTCAAGTTCAATGATTTTATCCTCTGTCATCTCCACTCTACTACTGAGCCTATCCAATAGGTTTTTGTATCAGTATTGATTCTTTTTTGGCTCTTTTTATAATTTCATTGTCTGTTTTTTTTTATTTGTTTCCAGAAAATGTGTAACTGATTATTCAAGTATTTTTATAATGATTGCTTTACATTGTCATATAATCCAACATCTTATTCATCTCAGTGTTGGTATGTTGTCTTTTTTCATTCATTTTGTGGTTTTTCTGTTTCTTTGTATAATGAGTGATTCTCTTGTATCCTCTATATTATGTGATGAGACTCTGCATCCTATTTTTCTTTCTTTCTTTCTTTCTTTCTTTCTTTCTTTCTTTCTTTCTTTCTTTCTTTCTTTTTTAGCAGTTAGTCCCCCTGATGAAAGTTGGGTACTCACTGTGTCATTGAATTTGGGTGGGGTAGAAGTTTATCTCCCTCTTCATCCCTACTTACAACTTCCTGGTAAAAGTAGGGCACCAACTCTACCATCTCATTGCTTCCAGCATGTAAGCTCAGCTCTCTGCTGGCCCCTGCCAACACAAGGAGAGAAGAAACAAAGTGAAATACCAGTTAGTCTTGACTCCCTTCTCTTCCCCTGCTTCATTACTGTCCAGTAGGTATGGAGGTTCATTTCTCCTATCTATCTGACACTGGGGCAGGTAGATATTAAAGTGGTAACTACTCCTGATTTACATGACATCATTCAGTCTCATTCATGCCAATTGTGGCAATCAACCTAGCTGCACCCCACTGACACAAGAGTGAGGGCAGTAAAACCTGTTGGTGCCTCACCCCACCTCACATTGCTTCCTTGTCTGGTTCTTGCTTCCTGAGGGTGAAGCTCAGCTCTCCACTGCACCTACAGACACTACTCTGGCAAGCAAATTGGCTCACCAGTGTTTGCTTCCCCCAGGCAAGGGATGGAAAGTCAGTTCCCTGCTTGGCCTGCTAACACCACTCATGGGGAAATTAGAGTGCCACCTACTTCTGCCTGGAAAAGAATAAAAACTTCCCACTCATTTCCATAGACATCACTGAGTGGGACATTACCTGCTTCTGCTTGGTGCGAGTTGGAATATAGCTTCCTGTTCAGCCCCACCAAACCACCTGAGAGGGGAATCAGAGCATGCCATCTGCTTCTGTGAGACAGGGAAGTGGGGTGAAAGATTAGCTCCCTGCTTGGCCCCACTTTCATTTCATGCTGTTTCTTTTGGTCTAAGCAGGTAGTGATTTTGCTGGTATAAAATTCTTAAGAACCTTTTGGGTCTCCCATGTATGCCACAGGGATTCCCTCAATTAAACAAGAGGCTCTTCCAAAGATCTTTCTGTTTTTGGCTTCTTTTGATATGGCTAAGGGGATTTTTGAGTCACGTGCTTAGTGTCTTCAAAGATCCTTTTGTATGACTGAATCTCTGACTTTCAGTATTTCTGAGGTATTAGCAAAAGGTAGTCTAGACACTCCATTTTTTCTCTAGACCTAGTTTTCTGAAAGTGATCTCTTAACTTTAGTATGTTTTGCCATCAGGGTAAGCTGAGAATTTCCGAAATCATCAAGCCCCTGTTCCTTGTTGTTCAGTAGTTCTTCCTTCTATTTCTTTCTTTCTTCTTGCATTTTAGCATAAGCAGCAAGAAGAAACTAGGCTGTACTTCTAACACTTCGCTTGGAAATCTCCTCACCTAACTATCCAAGTTCATCATTTACCAATTTGCTCTCTATATAACTACAGGGCACACTTATGCTTAAGCTTCCTACCACTAAATGACAAGGATTCTTATTTCCTTCTGAGCCCTCACGAGGCACCTTTAATCCATTTTCTATTAACAGTCTGTTTAAAACATTTTAGTTGTCCTCTAAGGCAATTTATGTTTTCTCTGTCACGGTCCTCACTCCCTTCTGAGCCCTCACTGCTAAGCATGACTTTAACATCTATGTTTCTACTAACAGTCTACTCAAGGAAATCTAGACTTTTTCTGTCATGCTTTCCCAAATTCTTCCAGCCTCTGCCCATTGCCTAATTCCAAAGTCATGTCCACATTTTTAGGTGATTATTACAGTCACACTCCCCTTCTAGGTTCCAAAATCTCTACCCATTTCCTATTTCTGCTATAAAAAATCACCACAAATCTAATGGTTTAAAACAACACAAACCTATTATCTTACAGTCCTGTACCTTGATAAGGTAAAAATCACATCAGTAAGGCTGTGTTCCTTTCTTAAGGACCTGAGGGAGAATCCATTTCCTTGTCTTTTCCAGCTTCTGTAGGCTGCCCACATTCTTTGTCTTCTGACCACTTCTGCATTTCAAAGTCATCACCATGGCATCTCTCTGACTGTTCTGTAGTTCCCTCTCTCTCTGAACCTGACCTCTGCTGGGAAATGTTATTTTAAGGACTCAAGATCAGGTTGGGCCCACCTAGGTAATCTCCCCCTCTCAAGACCCTTAACCTTAATCATATCTTCAAGGTCAGTTTGTTTGGTAAGGTAACAGGCAGGGATTAGGATGTGTGTACAGCTTATATTATCCTGTCTACAACAGCCATCCTTCTTCTAATGTTTTCTCCCTTGTTTAGAGGAAACAAGCTTTTCTTTGAGTTTTTCTTGTTTGTGCCTGTCATTGGTTCTGGTTGGAGGCTTCTGCACTGCCTTGTCTGGGATATATGAGAGGCATAAGGAGACCAGGTCACTCAGCACCCTGTTGCCTCACAAGTCTTGAGGTCTCTAGACAGCCTCTTTCTACCTTTCAGTCTTTCTACATTTGTTTGTTGTATTATATCTGGAAGTTTAGTTGGAAGAGGAAGGGCCTTGAAAGAGTGGGGCTACTCCATCCTAGCAGAATCAGAAATCTCTAAAAGTTTGCTTTTTAAGAACTAAGTGTTTTTTGTGGGGGTAGTGGGGGGGGTCCCTAAGGCACATTCAGTGATGTGCTAAAAGGACTCATGAGACTTAGCATATAATCATGGTGAGGCTTATTGCAGTGAAAGGATGTATGGTAGGATCAGCAAGGGAAAAAGACACAGGTGGATTCTGGGTAAGTAACCCACAAAGTCTTTCCATGCTTTCTCCCTCCTGTAAGGGTTCACATTGAGCTTGCTTCTTTCTCCAACAGGAGAGAAAAATGCAGTACCATGTGCCCAATGCTTCTGTCCAGGGAAGCCCACTAGATGCTGAGAGTTTAAGGTTTTTATTGGAGGCTGGTCACACAGCACCCCCTGCCTAACACATACTGAATTTCAGAATACTAGAAGGAAAGCAGGTGTTTGGCATACAGCACACTATACAATTGAAAACTGTAAGTTCTCACTTTAATTTGTTGATATATAAAAATTATACACATAACCCAGGCACAGGTGAACCCATCCTTATCAGTTAGGGAATGGTTCAAGGGCCTTCCAGATGCCAGCCAAGATACCAACCTTATACACAGGCACTGGTAAAGATAACATCCTCAGGTCTGCTCTTTGCTTTTTTCTGCATGTGAGTAACAAACTTATTTGGGATGTTATCAGATAGTACCTCTAGTCAACAAAATAATGTAACAAACAGCTTAGGATCTCACCAAATCCCACACCAGGGAAAATGCAGACCTATAGCTGGGAATCCAAGGGAGAATGGGTTAAGATTCAGAAATGGGGATAGTGCATAATATAAGGTCTTTTTACCATTTGACTATAACTCTCAAGGTGGGAATATAGGAGACAGTTATACATAACTAAAGGTCAGAGATATAAATTGCAAATTTATATCTTATAAATTATAAATTAAAAGTATTGTTTTACATTTTGAAATGAATGTTTTGATGCAGCTGCTACTGCAAACTGGCCATGTCAAAATGGTCACAAGTCAACCCATGAGTATAAACAGTTTTGTTATAACAACAGTCCTGTGAGGTGGTTATTATGTACTTGTTTTACAGATGAAGAAGCCGAGATTCAGAGACATTAAGAAACTTGCCAAATTCTAAGGTCATACGTTGGCAGAGACAGGATTTGAACCCAATTTGTGTGTCTCCAAAGCCTTTTCTCTTTCTAACTTGCATTGTTTCATGTAGGTTATGGAATGATGGGATGAAACTTCACATATTTTTTACTGTAAGTTCTCATTTTAATTAGCTTATATGTAGAAAAATTGTTGGAAGTATGTAACCACATAGGGCAAGAACAAACGCAGCATATTTAATATGGTACTTCTCTGGCTTCTAGACTCCCAATGAAAGGTGTACCTGCCAGAATCACTATCTAAAGAGGAAATAGCTCAATTCTAGCTATGCTACCAGTTTTTCATACTAAGATTTATACTGCCGTTGGGGAGGAACTCACTTAACAGTCAATGCATTTCAGTTTAAAGGAATAATTGAAAACTGGTCTCCCACCAAAAGCCACATTCCTGTCTGAGACTCAAAAGCAGAGTCAGGACACTGGTGTTCCCAAAGACTATATTTGCCTCCAGCACCCAGAATCTCAGAAAGCCTCTTCTCATTCCTTGGTGCCCTTTGTGTCTGGTGACTCAGTATGAGCTAAGAATGTTTTCCTCCGTGCTATTCTAACAATCAAAGAATGATTTACCACTAATTTTTATGAGGAATCTACAAAGTATGAAACTAAATACAGTTCCTTATTATTCATAGATTCCATATTTTTGAATTCACCTACTCACTAGAATTTCTAACCCCAAAATCAGTACTCAAGCCACTTTTGCAGTCATTCACAGGCATGTGCAGAGCAGCAAAACATTTGATTCACCCAATGCCAGGTCCTCAGCTCAGGTTGAACAAGGTGATGTTCTACCTTTATGTTTAAACTCTTTTACTAAACAAATGTCATTTTGTGGTCTATTTGGTATTATGTTTTTGGCGTCTTTGTGCATATTGTTGATGATTTTGCTGCTTAAAATGGCTTCCACACCTAGTGCTGAAGTGATGTCTAGTATTCCTAAGCACAAGAGAACTGTGATTGCCTTACGGAAGAAATAGATGTGTTGGATAAGCTTTGCTCAGGCATGAGTTGTATTGCAAGTGGCCATGAATTCAATGTTATGAATTAATCATATGGTACATTCAGAAAAAAGAAAGAGGAAATTTACTGATTTGTATATGAAGTCATTCTGGAAGATGCTAAAGTAAACAGCTGTAGTGTTATGATGTAACTATGGAAAATATGGAAAAGCAGCTAAAATGTGGACTCATGAGATGATGAACCATGAAAAAGTGTAGTGGGCAGCATGTTGTAAGACTGAAAGCCAAGGAGGGGAGCCTGGGTGGCTCATCGGTTAAGCATCTGACTTTAGCTCAGGTCATGATCTCACAGCTTGTGGGTTTGAGCCCCGCATCTGGCTCTGCACTGATAGCTCAGAGCCTGCTTGGATTCTGCTGTCTCCCTCTCTCTTTCTGCCCATATCTCTCTCTCTCTCTCTCTCTCAAAATTAATAAACATAATTTTAAAAATTAAAAAAAAATACTGGAAACCAAAGAAATTTATGGTCACCTTACCTAGGGTCAGGAAAATGTTAAACCTATCTACCTAGTGCTGCCCAACTCACTTGTTTCAAAGGGCTATATCATATAAGAAACATTAAACTTACAGGTGAGGCAAGTTCTAGGATCACGGGACTTCAAGAAAAAAATGTAAACACTGGCTAAGTGTTATACAAGAAAAGGGTTATGTGGAAGAGCGGATTTTCAATGCCAATGAGACTTGCTTATTTGACAAGGATGTTGACAAATGACACAATGTAATGCAAATAGTGTTTTGGTTGACAAAAAATTGTGTGACTAGAGGCTCACAGGAACCTATTTCCCCCAGGAATGAGGATTCAGTATTTGCCAATTCAATGTTTTCAAAGACTTTGTAAAATATGCATAGCACAAGTAGTGAGAATTGACTATAATTGGAAGACCACAGCTCCAGGAAGAGAGTATGCAGGAAGCATAGGGATGTGTGGATAGAAAGTTGTGGCTCATTTACTATTTTTATAATAAAAATCTTTTTCCTGTGGGATGCAGTCCCATTCCCTGCTTTTGTCCCTCCCACAACCAGACTGAACTTACAGAATTACTAAGGTTTTGGACCTGTTACTCATGCTGACAGGATGCTGTCCAGTGTTTATCAAGGCACTACATTTTACCTACTTAAAAGAGCTAGAAGCTAGATACTGAAAATATCTTGATTGAAGTAGAAGTTAGGGGACACCTGAGTGGCTCAGTTGGTTAAGTATCCAACTCTTGATTTCAGCTCAGGTCATGATCTTATGGTTCATGAGGTTGAGCCCCACATCAGGCTCTGCACTGACAGTGTGAGCCTACTTAGGATTCTCTCTCTCTCATTCTCTCTCTCTCTCTCTCTCTCTCAGCCCCCTCCCCTCTCTCTCTTTCAAAATAAATAAATAAACTTAAAAAAATAAAGTGAAATTTAGTTTTATTTATTCAATATGTTTAATTTTAATATGTTATTAGTAGTAGTTAAGGAAGTACCTCTCTTTAAAAAAAATTTTTAATGTTTATTTATTTATTTTGACAGAGGATGTGAACACGCACGCGTGAGTGGGGTAGGGGCAGAGAGAGAAGGAGACAGAGAATCCCAAGCAGGCTATGTGCTGTCAGTGCAGAGTCCAACTCTCAGCTTGATCCCACAACCCCATGACTGTGAGATCATGACCTGAGCTGAAATCAAGAGTCAGATGTTTAACTGACTGAATCACCCAGGCACCCCAACATATATTTAATTTTAAAAATAATGTATGGAGCACTAACATTGTTCTGGGTGGTGAAGATATAAAAATTAAAATACTACAATAGAGGAATGCAAGGATGGGGGAGGGGAGATGGGGGTGGGTCACAAGAGGAATGCTGAAACCAGTCTAGTAATGTAGATGTCCCTTGGGCTGAGTCTGAAAGCTGTGTAGGTTACTCAGAAAAGAAAGGAATGCAAAAAGGCTGTTAGAGCAGAGAAAACATCCTTAGCACAGATACGTTTGTAATTTTAAGGAGTTAGATTACCTAGTATGTAAAGTATGAGGGGGAGTGGCAGGAGATGGAACAGAGGATTAGGTCAAGGCCAAGACATAGAGCATTCTAGATGAAGAGTTTATAGTTTGTCCTTTGGCCACTATGTGGCTTTTAAGTGTGGAAGCAATATAGTCACTTGATGCTGACAATTGCATATCCTATTTAAAAAATAAGATACTTGGAAGCAGAGTAGAAGATGAATTTGAGGGAGACACAATAAGATATGAGGATCTGAATTAGTCAAGTGGTAGCCAGCATACGTAAAATTATAAAAATTGCTCTAGTATTTATCAAGCATGTTCTATGTAATAGTCACTAATTGATTCAAATGAAATAACACATTCATTCCTACAGATGGCATAAGATGCAAGTATTAATATTATTCTCATTTTTCTAGTAAGAAAATCAAGGCATAAAAAAACAAGGAGTTTGCCCAAGATCACATAACTAGCTGATAGCAGGGATATGATTCAAACCTAAGAAGTCTGGCTCCAGGGTCCATGTTTCAACCACCAGATGTTACATCCTCTCTAGGAGAAGGTTGGAGATGTATTTAATAAAGAAAAGTCTAAATATCATATGACTTCACTCATATGAGGACTTTAAGATGCAAAACAGATAGACATAAGGGAAGGGAAGCAAAAATAATATAAAAATAGGGAGGGGAACAAAACATAAGAGACTCTTAAATATAGAGAACAGAGGGTTGCTATAGGGGTTGTGGAAGGGAGGATGGACTAAATGGGTAAGGGGCATTAAGGAATCTACTCCTGAAATCATTGTTGCACTATATGTTAACTAAATAAATAAATTATTTGAAAAATAATAATACATAAGCAAAAAAAGAGAGGTAAAAGTTTATCAGATTTAGTTAGTATTGGATGTGAGAGATGAAAAAGGGAAGAAGCTAATGTTGGGTTTCAGCCAAACAATTGTGTAGATGAATAGTAACAGCATTCCCTGAGAAAGGAAATACAAGAGGAACTGGGATATAGAGAAAGGAGTAGAATATTAAGTTCAGGGGTGCTTGGGTGTCTCAGTCAGTTAAGCATCAGACTCTTAATTTCAGCTCAGGTCATGATCTCATGGTTCATGGGATTGAGCCTGACATGATGTCTGTGCTAACAGCACTGGGCTTGCTTGGGATTCTCGTTCTCCTTCTCTCTCTTTGCCCTTCCTCTACTCAAAATAAATTTTTAAAAAAGAATAAGTTTGATTTGGTACTTGTTCATTCAGGGGTACCTGTGGCTCATTCAAATGTATATATTCAGGAATCAGTGTTGAAATTATGAGTCTAAAGCTTAGGGAACAGGTCAGGGCTAAAATGGAGATTAAAGAACCATGAGAAGTTTGTATTCTGTCAGAAAAGGAGGAGGCAGAACCCAGAATGCCAACATGAATCATTACAAAGGAAGGAAAGCCAAGAGAGAAGGAAAAGGAATAGAGCAGAAACAGTGGAATGATCAGCAATGTCAAATACAGCAGAAAGCACTGAAAGTGACTCACTGGATTTCACAGTCAGAACTTAGTTATTGAGCTTTGTAAAGCAGTGTGAGTATAGAGTGTAGACAGAAGTCAAACTGAGTGAGTAGTAAAATGAGGAAAGTAGAGGAAATGAAGCAGTAGAAATGGAAATACAGTTTTATTTCAAAAATGATGGTCCAGAGAATAAGGAGATTTGAGACATCTAGCTTTGCTTAACCTCTTTGAACCTTTTTCCTCATCTGGAAAATGGAGATGTTAACTTCTTTCTATCTTGACTTGTAGGAATTAAATGAGAAATGATGAATGAACTGTGCAGTACATACCAGACACATATAAATTGCTTAATGAAAGCTATCCCATTTTTCTCTATCAGCCCCTTCCTGAATAATGAGCTTGATTCAGAATCATATGATGTGGATAAAAGATATAGATAGTCTCTTTCCTCAGGGAGCTTATAGTGTAGCTAAAGTGCCAACACAATAATAAAATATATGTTGTAATTCACTGAACACAAACCATAGAATAACCATACTGCAAAACAGATGCTGTAGTGATATCAACAGAATACTGTTAACAGAAAGGAGATGTGGGTAATTCTGTGTGGAGGGAGCATGGGAAATACCTTGCAGACAGGGAGATACTTGCATGAAAAATTGATAAATTTTCACCACAGAAAGCAAATTTTCACCACAGAAAGCAAAGTCAAGGGAATGGTAGGGGAAGTTGGTCCAAGATGGTGGTGTAGGAAGAAACTGAACTCACTTCCTCCTGTTCACACCAAATCTACAGCTACATATGGAACACTTCCATCTGAAAAAGAACTGGAAACTAGCTGAAATGTTTCTCCACAACAATGGATAAAAAGACCACATGGAGATGAGTAGGAGAGGCAGAGACATAGTCTCTCTAAAAACCCCACCCCAGAAGCAGTGACACCCAATAGGGAGGGATCTCTCAAGTCCAGAGTTTCTCTCAGAGGAGGGAGGGGTTTGTGCCCCACATCAAGCATCCCAACCCTTGGGACCTGCACCAGAGAGATGAGCCCCCAAAATGTCTGGCTTAGAAAACTAATGGGGCTTACATCCAAGGGACCCAAAGGACTGTAGGAAACTGAGATACTCCTTTTAAAGGACTTGTATGTAGTCTCACTTGCCCCAGAAACCAATGTAAAATCAGCAGTTTGAAAACCACTTTTACTACATATGAAGGGGATCCATTTGCTAATCTTAGGAGCAGGGCACAAGTAGGACTCTAGAGGCCAGCAGGGTACATGATTATAGCCCCCCAGGACTGGATATATTTGCATACTTTGAAAACTACTGCCTGAGAGTCAGACTTCCAATAAGCCTGAAACTAGGTGCTCAGATCTTTCTCCTTGGATCATGACAGGTCTTGGTGTACTCTCAACAATGAGGAACTATCAAGAATAAATCAAGCAGCTTAGACAACCAAAAATGTTTGAAAGACATTCATCACTTCCACAAAGCCACATTTTATCACTTCCACAAAACCACTCCTTCAAGACTTTAGAGTAGCTCTTTTTCATAATTCATAGAAACAAACACAAGACAGTCAAGCAAAATGAGGAAACAGAAGAATATGTTCCAAGCAAAATGGTAGGATAAAACCTCAAATATTATAAGTAATCTCTCTGATAAATAATTGAAAGTAATGATCATAAAGATACCAAACTTGGGGCAAGAATGGAGGAACACAATGAGAAGTTAAAGAGATAGAAAAATATAAGAAAGTATATTCTTTAAACAAAGTATATTCTTTAAACAGAAGTCACAGAGCTGAAGAATACAATAACTGAACTGAAAAATACACTAGAGGGGTTCAACAGCAGACTAAATGAATCTGAAGAAAGAATCAATGATCTAGAAGACAGAGCAGTGGAACTCACCCAAACAGAGCAGGAAAAAAAAAGATTTTAAAAAGTGAAGATAGTGTAGGGGATCTGTGGAACAAAATCAAGTGGGATAACATTCACATTATAAGGGTCTCAGAAGGAGAAGAGAGAGAGAGAAAGGAGTAGAAAAATTATCTGAAGAAAACATTGCTGAAAACTTCCCTAATCTGGGAAAGGAAACAGACAGCCAGATCCAGGAAGTTCAGAAAGCTCCCAACAAGGTGAATCCAAAGAGATCTACCCAAGACACATTATGATTAAAACGTCAAAAGAGAGAATATTAATGGCAGCAAGAGAAAAACAACTTGTTACATGCAAGGGAATCCCCAGAAGGCTATCACCAGATCTCTCAGCAGGAACTTTGCAGTTTGAAAGAGAGTGGTATTATACAGTCAAAGCTCGGGGCGGGGGTGGGGGTGGGGGGTCGGGAAACTTTCAACCAAGACTACTCTACTCAGCAAGATTATCATTCAGAATTGAAGGAGAAATAAAGTTTTCAACAAACAAAAGGTAATTAAGTCCATCACTACTAAACTGGCCTTACAAGAAGGGTAAAGGGGACTTCTTTGAGATGAAAAGAAAAGGCACTAATTAGTAACTAGAAAATATATGAAAGTAAAAATCACAACAATAAATTTAAATGCACAGTAGAGGTAGTAGATTAACCAGTTATAAAGCTAGTATGAAGGTTAAAAGACAAAAGTAGTAAAATTAACCATAACTACAAAACTTAGTTAAGGGATACACAAAAAGATGTAAAATGAGATATCAAAAAAAAAATGCTGAAGGGAAGTAAAAATGTGCTTTCACAATGCATTCAAACTTAAATTGCTATAAACTTAAAATAGACTATATATATATGTGTGTGTGTGTGTGTGTGTGTGTGTGTATATATACACATATACATATATACAGTCTATATATATATATATATACTATATATATAGTATAGTATATATATATATATAGACTGTATATATGTATATGTGTATATATATAGCCTACTATGTGTATATATATATATAGTCTAACATATATATATATATACATATATATATACACGTATGTATATATATATAGTATTATATGTGAACTTCATGGTTCATGTGAACTTCATGGTTCCACATAGCAAAACCCTATCATAGATACATGAAAGATAATGAGGAGTCTATACAACACTAAAGAAAATCATCAAAGCACAAGGGAAGAGAGCAAGAGAAGAAGAAAGATACATAGAACTATAAAAGCCGCTAGAAAACAACAAAATGGCATACCTATCAATAATAACTTTAAATTTAAATGGACTAAATTCTCCAATCAAAAGACATAGAGGCTGAGTGGATTAAAAACAACAGTCATCTATATGCTACCTACAAGAGACTCACTTCAGACCTAAAGATACATAAAGCAAATGGGAAGCAAAAGAAAGCTGATGTAGCTATACTCATATCAGATAAAATAGACTTTGAAAGAATAACAACAAAAAAGCTGTAATGAAAGACAAATAAGGGCATTACATAATAATGAAGGGATCAATCCAGCAAGAAGACATAACATTTATAAATACATATACACCCAACACAGTGGTACCAAAATATATAAAGCAAATACTAACAGACCTAAAGGGAGAAATTGACAGCAATAAAATAAAGGTTGGGGACTTTAAAACCCCACTTTACATCAATGGATAGGTCATCTTGAACAAACTCAATAAAGATACATTGGCTTTTAACAACACATTGGACAAGATTGACTTAACCAATATATACAGAACATTCCATCCAAAAGCAGCAGAATACACAGTTTTCTCAAGTATAGATGGAACATTTTCCAGGATAGATCACATGTTAGGCCACAAAACAAGTCTTAACAAGTTTAAGAATAATTAAATCATATCAGGCATCTTTTATGACCACAATGATAGGAAACTAGAAATCAATTCAAAGAAGAAAACTGAAAATATGACAAATGTGCAGTGACTAAACAACATGGGTTAATGAAGAAATCAAAAGAGAGATCAAAAACTATCTCAAGACAAATAAAAATGGAAACACAACTTTATAGAATCTAAGGGACAAAGCAAAAGCAGTTCTAAGAGAGAACTTCATAGCAATACAGGCCTATTTCGAAAACAAGAATAATCTCAAATGAATAACTAAACCATATACCTAAAGGAACTAGGAAAAGAACAAATAGAACAAAATTACTAGGAGGAAGGAAATAATAAAGATCAGAGCAGAAATAAATAGAGACTAAAAGACAACAAGGAAAGATCAGTAAGGGGTGCCTGGGTGGCTCAATTGATTAAGCATCCGACTCTTGATTTCAGCTCAGGTCATGATCTCACAGTTCCTAAGTTCAAGCCCCACATTGGGCTGTGCGCTGACGGTGTGGAGCCTGCTTGGGATTCTTTCTCTCTCCCTCTCTCTCTGCCCCTCCCCTGCTTGTGTGCACGCGCTCTCTCTCTCTCTCTCTCAAAATAAATAATAATCTTAAAAAATATCAATGAAACTGAGAGATAATTCTCTGAATAGATAAACAAAACTGACAAACCTTTAGCCAGGCTCACCGAGAAAAAAAGGGATAAGAGAGGGGACTCAAATAAATAAGTGAAATGAAAGAGAAGTTACAACTGATACCACAGAAATACAAGGACTGTAAGAGACTACTAAGAACAATTATACACCAACAAATTGGACAACCTGAGAAATAAATTCCTAGAAACATACAGACTTCCAAAACTGAATCATGAAGAAATAGAAAATTTGAATAGACTGATTAAAGGAGATTAAGGAGATTAAACAGTAATCAAAACCCTCCCAACAAACAATTCATGACCAGATAGCTTCACTGGTGAATTCCACTAAACATTCAAAGAAGACTTAATACCTATCTTTCTCAAAGTCTTCCAAAGAATTAAAGAGAAAGCAACACTTCCAAAACTCATTTTACAAAGCCACAGTACCCTGATCCCAAATCCAAAGACACCACAAAAAAGAAAATTACATGCCAATATCTCTAATGAACAAAGATGTAAAAATCTTCAAAAAAATTCTGAAGCAAGCCAAATACTACAAGACAATAAAAGGATCATACATCATGATCAGTTATTCCAAGAATGTGTGGATGGTTCAAAATCTGTAAACCAATGCAGTACACCATATCAACAAAATGGATAGAATCATGTGATCATCCCAATACATGCAGAAAAATGATTTGACAAAATTCAGTATCCATTCATGATAGAATTCTCTCAACAAAGTGGGTATAGAAGGAACATGACTCACCATAATAGAGGCCATTTAGGACAAGCCCATAGCTAACATACTCAGTAGTGATCTTAGGAAAGATCAGCAATAAGACTAGGATAGCCACTGTCACTACTTTTATTCACCTTAGTACTGGAAGTCCTAGCCAGAGGAATTAAGCAAGAGAAAGAAATAGAAAACATATAAATCAGAAAGGAAAAAGTAAAACTGTCATTATTTTCAGGCAACATGATATAACTTGTATGGAAAGCCCTAAAGACTCCACCAAAAAACTGTTAGAACTAATAAATGAATTCAGTAAAGTTGCAGAGTACAATATCAATATACAAAAAAAATTGATTGCATTCTATATACTTATAACAAACAATCAGAAAGAGAAATTAAGGGGTTTCTGGGTGGCTCAGTCAGTTAAGGATTTGATTCTTGATTGTGGCTCAGGTCACAATCTCACAGTTCATGAATTCAAGCTACACATCAGGCTCTGTGGTGACAGCACGGAGCCTGCTTGGGATTCTCTGTCTGTCTGTCTGTCTGTCTCTCTCTCAAAAGTAAATAAATAAACATTTTTTTTTAATAAAGGGCATTAGAAAAAATATTTTTAAAAAAGATAAATTGAGAAAACAATGCCATTTACAATTGCATCATAAAGAATACATTCTGGGGGACCTGGGTAGCTCAGTAGGTTAAGGGTCCAACTTCAGCTCAGGTCATGATGTCATGGTTAATGGGTTCAGCCCTGCTTCAGGCTCTGTGCTGACAGCTCAGAGCCTGGAGCCTGCTTTAGATTCTGTGTCTCCTTCTCTCTCGGCCCCTCCCCTGCTCTCTCTCTCTCTCTCTCTCTCAAAAATAAAATAAAACATTTTAAAAATTAAAAAAAAATAATACAATCCCTAGGAATCAAAGACCTCCATGGTTAAATTACACTGTACACTTAATTATAAGACATTAAAGAAAAACATTGAAGAAGACACAAATAGAAAGATATACCATGCCTATGGATTGGAAGAATTAATATTGTTCAAATGTGCATATTACCCAAAGCAATCTACAGATTCAGTGTAATCTGTATCAAAATTACAATGGCATTTTTCACAGAAAGAGAATGAACAATCCTGAAATTTGTATGGAACCACAAAATATCCCAAATAGCCAAAACAATCTTGAGAAAGAAGAACAAAGCTGGAGACATCATGCTCCCTGATTTCAAACTATATTACAAAGCTATAGTAATCAAAATAGTATGGTATTTTAGTTTTTTTGAGAAACCTCCATACTGTTCTCCATAGTAGCTGCACCAATTTACATTCCCACCAACAGTGACTGGGTTCTCCTTTCTCCACATCCTTGCCAAAACTTTTTATTTTTTGTCTTTTTGATACTAACCATTATGACTGGTGTGAGGTTAAAGCTCACTGTGGTTTTGATTGCATTTCTCTGATTATTGGTAATGTTGAGCACCTTTTCATGTGTCTGTTGGCCATCTATCTGTAAGCACTCTTTAGAAAAATGCCTATTCCTCTGCCAATTTTTAATTGGATTATGTATTTACTTGGTGTTGAATTGTAGGAGTTTTTTATATTTTGTATATTAACCCCTTATCAGATATACCATTGGCAAATACATTTATTTATTTGTTTGTTTGTTTGTTTGTTTATTTTAGAGAGTGTGTGAACAGGGAAAGGGAAGAATGAGGGAAAGAGAGAGAATCCTAAATAGGCTCTGCACTGTCAGCACAGAACCTGATGTGGGGCTCAATCTCATGAACATGAGATCATGACCTGAGCCAAAATCAAGAGCCAGACATTTAACTGACTGAGCCACCCAGATGCCCCTACTTTCTTCTATTCAGTAGGCTGAATTTTCATTTTATTAATGGTTTCCTTTACTATGCAAAAGCTTTTCAGTTTTATGTAGCCCAATTGTTTATTTTTGCTTTTGTTTCCTGCCTGGGGAAACATAGAAAAGTACTGCTAAGGTTGATGTCCAAGAGATTACTACCTATGTTTTCTTTTAGGAGACTTATGATTTCATGCATTAGAGTTAGGTCTTTAATCCATTTTGAGTTAATTTTTGTATATGGTATAAGATAGTGGTCTAGTTTCATTTTCCATATAGCTGTCCATGTTTCACAGCACCATTTACTGAAGAGACTATCCTTTCCCTATTATGCATTCTTGCCTGCTTTGTCATAAATTTATTGACCATACATGCATGGGATTACTTCTGGGCCATCTATTCTGTTCAATTGATCTGTGTTTGTTCTTATGCCAGTACAATATGGTTTTTTTTAACTGAGGTACAGTTGGTATAAAACATATTAGTTTCAGGTGGATCACATAGTGATTTGATAATTACATAACAAAATGCTCACCACAGTAAGTTAGCTACTGTCTGTCACCATACAAAGTTATTTACAATATTATTCCCTACAACAGTATTCCCTATGTTGTACTTTTTATCCCTGTGGCTTATTTATTTTATAACTAGAAGCTTTTACCTCTTAATCCCCTTATTTTATTTCATCTATTCCCCCACCCCCTTCCCCTCTGGCAACCACTAGTTTTTTTCTCTATATTTATGAATCTGTTTCTCTTTATTTGTGTTGCTTTTTAGATTCTACATATAAGTGAAATCATATATTTGTCTTTCTCCTGACTGATTATTTAGCATAAATCCCTAGTTCATCCATGTTGTCATGAATGGCAAGATTTCATTCTTTTTTATGGCTGAATAATATTCCATTGTATGTCTTCACTATCTATTCATCTACCAACGGACACTTGGGTTGTTTCCATATTACGGCTATTATAAGTAACGCTGCAATAAACATAGGGGTGCATATATCAATAGTATTTTTCACAGAACTAGAACAAAACAAATCCTAAAATTTGTATGAAACCACAGAAGAATAGCCAAAGCTATCTTGAGAAAGAACAAAGCTAGATATAAATACACAGTGGACTATTACTCATCCATAAAAGAAAATGACATCTTACCATTTGTGACAACATGGATGGACCTCTAGGGAATTATGCTAAGCAAATTAAGTCAGACAGAGAAAGATAAATACTGGATAAATTTGCTTATATGTGGAATCTAAAAAACAAAACAAAACTCATAGATACAGAGAACACAATGGTGGCTGCAGAAGGGAAGGAATGGAGAGTGGGCAAAACAGGTGAAAAGGGTCAAGAGGTGCAAACTTCCCATTATAAAATAAATAAGTCATGGGGACATAATATACAGCATGGTGACTATAATCAATAATATCATAGCATATGCTCAAAATTTGTCAAAAGAGCTAATTCTAAAATTATCTTTGTATGGGGACAGGTGGTAATTAGGTTTATGTGGTGATCACTTTGCAGTATACATAAATATCAAATAATTATGTTGTATACCTGAAATCAATATAATGTTATGTGTCAATTATACCTCTATAATTTTTTAAGGACATGGTAGTATGGAATTCATGGAGTATCAGGCAGTATTGAGTGGTCGGTTCTTGGTGGTAGAGAGGCAGATAATAGTGGTTGCCACAGTGGCTAGAAGACAAAATGTGAAAAAGTTGGCCCCCCATCAGTCAATCTTGACTTAATCCTATAAGAAATGGCAGGCTTTTAGGGCTTAAACAGGGAGTGGCATGACAAATATGGTGTACAGGAAGGAGAGAAGATTTAGGAGAATGTTTTAGTAATCCATGTGAAAGATGGCTTGACAGAAAGTTTTGGAAAAATGATATAGTGTCACCAGTTTATATGACTATTTTTAAAAATCAGGTGTAATTGGACCTACACAAATACATGTGTGGGGTCCATTGCCCCCTTAACCAGGACTAAAGTAGATTTCTAGAGAATTCTAAGTCTGAAATTCTCTGATTTTAACAGGTTTGGGGGCCTAAGAGAGAGTCCCGATAATTTAATGGGAAGTGGGGATTATGTACTAGTTGAGTCAAATAATGGTCTGATAGTTTCTACTAGTAAACACAAAAAGAATACTACAGTGTAACTTGAAAGAATCAGAACATTAGGAATTAAAAAAGCATATGTTGAAGGAATTGGAAAACTGGATTACAGTTCTCAAAGTGTGGTCACTGGACTACCATGGATTATTTTGAAGTGTGTTGCTTAATTTCTAAGTAGAGACTCTCTAACTTTCTATCACTGATTTCTAGTGTAATTCCATTATGGAGAAGCATATTCTGTATGATTTCAATCCTTTTAAACTTACGTTGTTGTTGTTACCATTGTTATTATCATTATCAGCAAGGATATAGTCTTTCAGTGAATATTCTGTGTGCACTTGAAAACAACACATATTCTGAAATTGTTGGGTGGACCGTTCTGTAATTGTCAGTTCTATTTGGTGGATGGTGTTGTTCCCTTCATCTGTTCACTTGCTGTTTCTTTTATTTTTTCACGGCAGTAGAAGTGTTAAAGTATCCAACCATAATTGTGGCATTTCTATTTCTCATATATTTTGAAGGTCTGTGGTTAGATGCATACATATTTAGGGTTGTCCTGCCTACTTGGTGAATTCACCCTCTTGTTATGTATGTAGTGTCCTCCTGTATACCTGGTAATTTTCCTTGCTCTGAAGTCTGTTGTGTCTGATATTAGTGTTTTCTTTTGATTAGTGTTTGTGTAGCATATGTTTTTCCATCCTTTTACTTTTTACCCACCTTCATCATTTTGAAAGTGGATTTCTTATGATAGCATATGGTCAGGGTCTTTTTTTTCATTAATCCATTTTGAAAATCTCTGTAATTATATGTTCGTATTTCAATTTAATGTAATTATTGATGTGTTTGGGATTAAGATCTACAGTGTTCTCTGCTTGTTCCTCTGATTCATTGCTCTGTTTCCTTTTACTGTCTTTGGATTATTTTTTAAATTTTCAATTTTAACTTATATGTTATTTTCTTTAACTATATATTGTTATGTGGATTTTTTTCTTAATAGCCAGGCTAGGAATTAATATACATCCTTAACTTTTCATAGTTCACTTATACTTGGTATTTTACTACACCAAGAGAGATGTCTAAAATCTTCCATCAAGGGGCACGTGGGTGTCTCAGTCAATAGAGCATAAAATTCTTGATCTCAGGGTTGTGAGTTCAAGCCCCACATTGGATGTGGAGCCTACCTCAGAAAAAAAAGAAAAAAGAAAACCTTCCACCATATAGGTCTCTTTAATATACCCCCTTAATGCTGTAGTTGTCATAGGTCATCTGCATATATCGAAAACCCTATCAGAAAATATTGTAATTTTTGCTTTTAAGTCAAACATACTTTAAAGAACTTAGAGAAAAATATCTATTATACTTACCTATATATTTACTATTTCTATTGCTCTTCCTTTAATTCCTGACTTTTGAAGTTTCTCTCTAGTATCATTTCCCTTTAGTTTGAAGAGCTTTAAAATTTCTTTAGCATAGGTCTGGTAGTGACAAATTTTCTTAGTTTGCTTCATCTAAGAATGTATTTATTTCACTTTCTTCCCTAAAGTATTTTTTTTGTTGGATATAGAATTCTGGGTTGACAGTTGGTGTAGCATTTAAAAAATACTGTTCCACTTCTTTCTGGCCTCCATGAAAAATGTGTAGTCATTTGAATGATTGTTCCCTTATATATATATGATTTGTTGTTAGTTTCTGGCTGCCTTCAAGATTTTTTTCATTGTCTCTTGTCTTCAGTAGTTCAGTTATGATGTGTTGGGCATTGATATTCTTGGGTTTTCCTGTTTGAAGTTTGCTGAGTTTCTTGTACTGTAAGCTAAGGGGTTTTTTTTTTCATCACATTTAGAATGTTTTCAGAAATTTCTTTTTTTTTCTTCCTCATTTTTTTAAATTTAAATTTTAGTTAGCTAACATACAGTGCAATATTGGTTTAGGAGTAGAATTCAGTGATTCACCACTTACGTACAACACCTAGTGCTCATCACAAGTGCCCTCCTTAGTACCCATCTATATCACTGCCTATCCACCTCCCTCCATCAACCCATATTTTGTGCTCTATAATTAAGAGTCTCTTGTGGTTTGTTTTCCTCTCTTCCCCCCACTTTCCCATATGTTTATCTGTTTTGTTTCTTAAATTCCAGAAATGAGTGAAATCATATAGTATTTGTCTTTCTCTGATTGACTTATTTCACTTAGCATAATACATTCTAGCCCCATCCATGTCACTGCAAATGGAAAGATTTCATTCTTTTTGATGGCTGAGTAATATCCCATTGTGTGTGTGTGTGTGTGTGTGTGTGTGTGTGTGTGTGTATGTGTGTGTATATATATATATATATATATATATATATATATATATATATACCACGTCTTCTTTATCCATTTGGACATTTAGGGTTTCTCCATAGTTTGGCTATTGTTGATAATAGTGATATATACACTGGAGTGCATGTACCCCTTTGAATCTGTATTTCTGTGTCCTTTGGGCAAATACCTAGTAGTGCAATTGTTGGATGGTAGGGTAGTTCTATTTTTAGTTTCTTGAAGAACCTCCATATTGTTCTCCACAGTGGCTGCACCTATTAGCATTTACACCAACAATGCAAGAGTGTTCCTCTTTCTCTGCATCCTTGCCAATACCTGTTGTTTCTTATGTTGTTAATTTTAGCCATTCTGACAGGTGTGAGGTGGTTATTTCATCATGGTTTTGATTTGTATTTCCCTGATGATGAGTGATGGTGAGCATTTTTTTCATATGTCTGTTAACCATATGGATGTCTTCTTTGGATAAGTATCTATGGATGTCTTCTGTCCATTTCTTAACTGGCTTATTTGTTTTTTGGCTGTTGAGTTTAATAAGTTCTTTATAGATTTTGGATACTAAACCTTTATCAGATATGTCATTTTCAAATGTCTTCTCCCATTCCTAGGCTGTATTTTAGTTTTGTTGATTGTTTCCTTCACTGTGCAGAAGCTTTTTTTCTTGATGAAATTCCAATAGTTGATGTTTGCTTTTGTTTCCTTTGCCTTTGGCAGTGTGTCTAGTAAGAAGTTGCTCCAGGTGAGATCAAAGAGGTTGCTGCCTGGGTTCTCCTCTAGGATTTTGATGGTTTCTTGTCTCACATTTAGGTCTTTTATCCATTTTGAATTTATTTTTATGTATGTGTAAGAAAGTGGTGCAGTTTCATTCTTCTGCATATTGCTGTCCAGTTTTTCCCAACACCTTTTGCTGAAGAGACTGTCTTTATGCCACTGGATATTCTTTCCTGCTTAGTTGAAGATGAGTTGACCATACAGTTGTGGGTCCATTTCTGGGTTTTCTATTCAGAACACCAAAGTTCTGTAGGGGTTCTGTATTCAGCGTTTTGTTTTCTGAACCCCTTAGCTGAGGCTAAGACTTCCAGTACTATTTTAAATAGTAATGATGAGAGTGGACATCCTTGTCTTGTTCCTAACTGTAGAGAAATGGTTCTCAATTTTTCCCCTTTGAGGATGATATTAGCTGTGGATCTCTTATATACAGCCTTAATGATGTTAAGGTATGTCCCATGTATGCCTACTTTGTTGAGGGTTTTTATCAAGAATGAATGTTGTATTTTATCAAATGCTTTTTCTGCATCTATTGACAAGACCATATGGTTCTTATCATTTCTCTTATAATATAGTGTATCATGATGATTTATTTGCAAATATTGAATCAGCCCTGCAGCTCAGGAATAAATCCCACTTGATCATGGTGAATACTCTAATGTACTATTAAATTCGATTTGTTAGTATCTTGTTGAGAATTTTTGCATCCATATTATCAGGGATATTGGCCTGTAATTCTCCTTTGAGTGGGGTCTTTGTTTTGGAATCAAAGTAATGCTGGCCTCAATAAAATCAGTTTGGAAGTTTTCCTTCCATTTCTATTTTTTGGAACAGTTTGAGAAGAATATGTATTAACTCTTCTTTAAATGTCTGGTAGAATTCCCCTGGGAAACCATCTGGCCCAGGACTCTGTTTGGTGGGAGATTTTTTATTACTGGTTCAATTTCTTTGATGGTTAAGGGTCTGTTCAAATTTTCTATTTCTTCCTGTTTCAGTTTTGGTAGTTTGTGAGTTTCTAGGAATTCATCCATTTCTTCCAGATTGCCTGCAGTTTGTTGGCATATAATTTTTCATAGTATTCTCATAATTGTTTGTATTTCTGTGGTATTGATTGTGATATATCCTCTTTCATTTGTAATTTTATCTATTTGGGTCCTTCCTCTTTCTTTTTGATCAGTCTGGCTAGGGGGTTATCATTTTTGTTAATTCTCTCAAAGAACTAGCTCTTAGTTTCATTGATCTGTTCTACTGGGTTTTTTGTTTGTTTCTGTAAAAGTTATTTCTGCTCTAATCTTTATTATTCCCCTTCTTCTGTTGGCTTTACTTTATTTGCTTCCTTTTCTATCTCCTTTAGGTGTAAGGTTAGGTTGTGTATTTGGGACCTTTCTTGCTTCTTGAGGTAAGCCTAAATTACAATATACTTCCCTCTTAGGACTCCCTTTGCTACATCCCAAAGGTTTTGGACTGTCATGGTTTCATTTTTATTTGCTTCCATGTATTTTTTTAAATATTTATTTATTTTGAGAGAGGGAGAGAGCATGAGAAGAGGAGGGGCAGAAAGCAAGAGAGAGAGAGAGAGAGAGAGAGAGAGAGAGAGAATCCCAAGCAGGCTCCACTGTCAACGCAGAGCACTACGCGGGGCTCTATCTCATGAACTGTGAGATCATGACCTGAGCCCAAATCCAAAGTCAGACACTTAACTGAGCCACTCAGGCATCCCTGCTTCCTGTATTTTTTTAATTTCTTCTATTTCCTGGTCAACCTATTCATTCTTTAATAGAATATCCTTTTACCTCCATGTACTTGAAGGTCTTCCAAACTTTTTCTTGTGGTTGACTATATGTTTCATAGTGTTGTGATCTGAAAATATGCATGGCATGATCTCAATCTTTTTGTATTTGTTGAAGGCTGACTTGTGACCCAGTATGTGATCTGTCCTGGAGAATGTTCCATGTGTACTCAAAAAGAATGTGTATTCTGCTGTTTTAGGATGAAATATTCTGAATATATCTGCAAAGTGCATATGGTCCAGTGTGTCATTCAAAGCCATTGTTTCCTTATGAGGAGGTATGTCCTGTGGTTTTCTGCTTAGATGCCATAACTGTAAGTGGGGTGTTAAAGTCCCCTACTATTATTGTATTATTATCAATGAGTGTCTTTATGTTTGTGATTAATTGATTTATATATTTGGGTGCTTTCAAGCTGGGGGCATAAATATAATTGATAGATCTTCTTGGTGGATAGACCCCATTATTATGATATAATGCCCTTCTTCACCTCTTGTTACAGTCTGTTTTAAAATCTAATTTGTCTGATGTAAGTATGGCTACTCTAGTTTTCTTTTGACGTCCATTAGCATGTTAGAGAGTTCTCCATCCCCTCACTTTCAATCTGCAGGTGTCTTTAGGTCTAAAATGAGTCATAGGCAGCATATACATGAATCTTGTTTTTTATTTATTCTGATGCCCTTTGTCTTTTGATTGAAATATTTAGTCCATTTACATTCAGAGTGATTATTGAAATATATGAATTTAGTGACATTGTGTTGCCTGTAGTGTTGGTTTCTGGTGACGCGCTCTGGTCCTTTCTAGTGTTTGTTGCTTTTGGTCTTTTGTTTTCTCCACTCAAAGAGTCCTCAAAATTTCTTGTAGGGCTGACTCCTGTAGTTTTTGTTTGTTGGGGAAACTCTTTATCTCTCCTTCTATTTTGAATGACAGCCTTGCTGGATAGAGTATTCTTGGCTGCATATTTTTCCTATTTAGCATGTTGAATATATCTCGCCAGTCCTTTCTGGCCTGTCAAGTTTCTGTGGACAGTTCTACTATGAACCTGATATGTCTTTCCTTGTAGGTTAAGGACTTTTTTTCCCCTTGGTGCGTTCAGTATTCTTTCCTTGTTTGTGTTTTTTGTGAATTTGATTATGACATGTCTTGGTGATGGCTGGCTTTTATTGAATTTGATGGGAGTTCTCTGTGTTTCTTGGATTTTATATCTGTGTCCTTTCCCAGAATAGGGAAGTTTTCATCTATAATTTGCTCACATAAACCTTCTGCCCCTTTTTCTCTCTCTTCATCTTCTGGGACTCCTAGGTTATAAATATTATTATATTTTAATAAATTGCTGAGTTCCCTAAGTCTGCCTTCAGGATCTCTCACTTTTGTTTCCCTCTTCTTTTCAGTTTCATTATTTTCCATAATTTTATCTTCTATATCACTATTTTGCTCCTCTGCCTCATCATCCATCCTCATTTTTATGGCCTCCATTTGGGTTTGCGTCTTGGTTATAGCAATTTTAACTTCAGTCTGACTAGATTTTACTTCTTTTATCTCTGCAGAAAGGGATTATCTTGTGTCTTCTATGCTTTCTTCAAGCCTACCTAGTATCCTTATAATCATTGTTTTAAATTCTAGTTCAGACACTTACTTAATTCTGCATTGATTAAATCCCTGGCTGTCATTTCTTCTGTTTTTTTCTTTTGAGGTGAATTCCTCCTTCTTGTCATTTTGGA
The DNA here is from genome assembly GCF_018350215.1 of Panthera leo. Taxonomy (NCBI): domain Eukaryota; kingdom Metazoa; phylum Chordata; class Mammalia; order Carnivora; family Felidae; genus Panthera; species Panthera leo. The sequence continues at coordinate 107,713,937 of NC_056686.1, forward strand.
GGAAGAAAACAACAACAACAATAATAGTAATAATAGAATGAAATAAAAATTTAAATTTTTTAAATATCAAATAAAGGAAGCTGGATCTTAGGTGTGTTTTGGTCTGCTTGTTAAGAGAAGCTCGATTAAAAAAAAGAAAAAAATTAAAATTAAAAAATAAAAAATAATAAGACAAAATAAAAAATTTTGCTCTTTTTGTGTCCAAGAAACAAAAGAAAAGAAAAACAACAACAAAAACAAAAACAAAACAACAAAAAAGTGAACAAACCAACAAACAGAAAAACCCAAATGAAGCTAGATCCATTTTCCTCTAGAGCTGAATCTTTGCAGCACTCTATGATCAGTAGGCTAAGCTCCCAGAAGGGATTTGTACTGGTCCTCTGGGGGAGGGGTCTGCTGATCTGATTCCAAGGCCCACTTACCCTAGTGGAGTTGGACCTGGAGGCAACAGGGATGCAAGGCTTGGTATAACAGCCCTGTTCTCCACTTAGTGGCACTGTTTTGCTCACTGGAGTCAATCAGTGTTGATGGGCTAATGGTGTAAATGGCTTCACCCTGCTCTCTAGTCTCTGAAGTGAGAAGCTCGCACTCTCACAGACATACGGATCAGTCACCCATCCTGTGCCCCCTGCTTCTGTCAGCTCTCTGCCTTCCTCCTGTCTGTGTCTGAGCTGTCTGCCTACCAGGCGGCACCTCTCTCCAGAGTTTTATCTCAGGTGCAGTTGTGTTCCAAAACCACACATCAGAGACTCCCATGGTTCAGACCTGCAGTGATCTTCTGGGGGAGGGTCTCACTGTGCTGTAGCTGGGGCCAGCTTGTCCCAGGAAATAGTCATCCCACTGCAGAATGGCAGAAGTTCAGAGTTTATGGTAACTCACAACACAGAGCTGGCACCAGGATTTGCTGCCCTAAGCTGTCATCCTTTGTTCCTGTATGGGTGCCATGGTGGCTTGATGGTGCCTACTGGATCTTCTACCTGTGGATAGGCCATATAACCCCTACCAAATGCACTCCAAGGAAGGGAACATCTTCTCCCCACATGATCCAGGGGATCCTCAGACCTTGCTGCCTGCTCCCAGGGCTCTGCCCTGCTTCCTCACCAGAGCACCGCCAGGTGCTGACCTCTGAAACTTCAGATTCAGTGCTCTAATGTTTATAAAAAACTGGCAGTATTGAAACTCTCTCCTTTTTCTCTTGTCAGTGGTTTTGGGGAACAGTTGTTTTGTGCAGTCCCCAGTTCGTGTTTTCACTCTTTCTCTCTAGTTGCTTTCAGAGGGAGTGCTTTCTTGTGCAAACCCAGTGCACTGCTCTCTCTCCCCCTCTCTTTTCCTCTCCATGAAAACAGCCCCCTCCCCTCTGGGGCACTGCAGCTCTTCACTTCCCCAGTTCCCCTCTCTGCACTATGTACCTGCTGTGTTCTTTCCTTCGAATTATTCAGACTATTCTGTTAATCCTCAGACTGATTTCCTAGGTGTTCAAAATGGTTTGATGTTGATCTCGCTGTGTTTGAGGGACAGACAAGTCCCCTTACTACTCTGCCATCTTAACTCTTCTTCCAAGAAATTTGTTGATATTGTTCTCCACCACACTTTCTCTTCTGTTCCTGCATCTCTGATGGCAGAATGTTAGATGTTTATTGTTGTCCTATAGGTCCCTGAGGCTCTGTTCATTTTTTCCAATACAGTAAAACCTTGGTTTATGAGTAACTTGTTCTGCGAGTGTTCCACAAGATGAACAAACATTTCTAATAAATTTTAACTTGATAAACAAGTGATGTCTTCCAATACAAGCAGTGTGTGATGCTGAACATTGCATGATCACAACTGAGCCAATGGTTCTTGAAATTCACTTTGATATATGAGTGCTTTGGATTACAAGCATGTTTCCAGAATGAATTATGCTAGCAAGCCAAGGTTTTACTGTATTATTGTTTCTCTGTTCTTCAGACTGGATCATTTCTTTTGAGCTATTTAGTTTACTGATTCTTTCCTCAGTAATCTTATGTTGTAATTAAAACTTACCAGTGAATTTTTTATTTCAGTTATTATATTTTTCAGTTCTAATATATCAATTTCATTCTTTTTTTTTCATCTATATTTAACCCTTGAACAACAGAGGGGTTAAGAGTGCTAACTTCACACACAGTCAAAATCCACACATAACTTTTGATTCCCATAAAATTTACCAATAGCCTATTGTTGACCAGAAACCTTACTAACATAAGCAGTCAGTTATCACTTCTTGTTCATGTTGTATGTATTACATACTTTATTCTTACAATAAGCAAACTAGAGAAAAAAAATGTTAAGAAAATCATAAGGAAGAGAAAATACATTTACAGCACTGTACTGTAGTTATCAAAAAAAAATCCACATGTAAGTGGACCCGCACACTTCAAAACTGTGTTATTCAAGTGTCAACTATATCTCCCTGCTGTTATTTTCCATTCAGTTCAAGAGTACTTCTTAGAGTCTGGTTATAAGAGCTGCTTTAAAGTCTGATAATTTCAACTACCATGTTACCTTGGTGTTGAGATCTGTTGGTTGTCCTTTCCCTTAAACATTACTGAGATTTTCATAGTTGTTTGTATGTTAAGTCATTTTGAATAATATCTTGGACATTTTGAATACTATGTTATGAGACTCTGGACCTTGTTTAGTTGCTGTGGAGAATGATGGCTATTACATTTTTTAAGAAGTTGATCCAATTTAGACTACAAGTTCTTACTGGCCTTCAGGGGCTTAGGTCATTTCAGTTTTCAAGGTGTTTTCAGTGCTATTTGGATAATTTAGATCACTCAGTGGCTAGTCTGGGACCTGTAAAATGTTCTATTCCATAGTTCAGTTCTCAAAGACTTTCTACCCTGTTTAGGCTCAGATCCACCCATGCACAGTTTGGGGTAAGTCCTGGAGTTTATACACTTTTTGGGATCATTTTCTTGAATTTCTTCCTCTCTGAATTCTTCCAGACACTTTATCGTTCCAGAAGCCCCTATATTCCTGATCTTTTTGCAAGAAAGCTGGGCTTTTGTTTTCCTACTTTGCAATATACTTCCTGCAAATGTGTCTGCCTCTAGAGCCAAGCAGCAGGAAAACAGATAGAAAAATGAAACAGGATTCTCCTCCCACCTCCATGTTCTTAGGACCAGAGCTCCTCTAGTCGTGGAGGATTCCCCTTCCTCAGGGTTTTAGGTGCCTATCGGGCTGTCACTGCCATACTACAATAGGATTTCCTGGGAATTGGGGGTGGGAGGAAACAACAACAGAGAAGATTTTCCCCATTCATTCATACTCTTAGGGGCCCCTTTTCCTTCTCTTCAGACCAGAAAGGGCTTCTTTTGGAGTACCTTTTGGGCACACCCAGTTTCAAGTTGCTGTTGAGATCAAGCCAGAGGATATCATAGGGACAACAAAAGAATTTTCTAAGCACTACTTGCTTAATCACTTCAGGGATACAAAAGAGAAGGAAAAGGAACAAACATTTATTTGAATACATACCAAAATTTTTAAATTTTTTTAAACATTTATTTATTTTTAAGACAGAGAACACAAGCAGGGGAGGGGTAAAGAGAGAGGGAGACACACAGAAATCGAAACAGGCTTCAGGCTCCAACCTGTCAGCACAGAGCCCGACATGGGGCTCAAACTCACAGACTGCAAGATCATGACCCAAGCCAAAGTCAGACACTCAACCGACTGAGCCACCCAGGTGCCCCTACATATGAAAATGTTTAAGCTAATCTAATAACCTTACAAAGTAGACAAAACTGGAAGGGGCCAATTTTATATCTGGATGATAGAATGATAAAGAATGGGACAATATCCCTTGTCTTCCCAAGACCCTATGCAACACTGGTCCTTACAATTTGAAGGGTAAGTCTGTCTCATATTTATGAAATGCCCAGGACTTCATGGGTAGTATTTTACTTAAGCACCCCTAAAATAATATGCCTTAATTAAAACTAACAGTCATGCTTTTGGAGAAATGTCAGGCTGTGTGACTGAGCAGCTGGAGATTTGGGAGTTTGGAGACCTTCTCAATAGTCCTTATTTCACATTGTTGAGTGACAACCTGTTCTGCCACAATTATCATATATGGCCATACAGGTTACAGACCCCAGGAGAAGTTTTCTGGGTTTTTTCCTCATGGATTTTGATGTAAATGGCACCTCCTGAAGCTGTGTGCATTTTGGCTGTGTATCCTGCTCACAGCAAAGATCCTGGACAATGATAAAAGTACGATGTGGCAATGACAGCATATCATCTCTTTTCTTCATTTACTCTCTGCCTCTTTCCTCCTCTCCCAGTGTTGGAGGAAGATGACTGTGACCTCTCCAGAGTCTTTGAGTCTCACTAGAAGAAACCATCCATTCTCCCAGAGTGCCCCAACAGGACTGAACTGCATGGGCTGGCCAGAGTACCTACCAGACACTGGTGAGTCATGTGCCTCTCTCTTTTGTTTTATACTCTGGTGTCCTAGAAAGGACAAGAAATGAGAGAGTATCGTTGACTGCTATGTTTACTTGTCTGGCAGAAGTAGCTTGAAGGTGAGACAGATAAACCAGTGTCTCTTATCCCTTCAGTTAGGAAGAGGTCCCTAGCACCCAGAGAAAGGGAATTATTGGCTTGGGGAAGATTCCATTATTGAATCCCCAAACCTGCCTCCATTCATTTATTTTGAGTAAAACTAATGTTCATCTCTTGGGTCTAGCAATAGGATATAACTATAGGATATACAACTTGCAGAAGAAATAATCACATAGAGAGTTGTCTTTAGTCTAGAATGGAACTTGAGTGTTTTCCCTTTGACAGACAAGCTTCTTCTGTGAGTTTTATGGCTGCCTCTCTGAGTCTCTTACCCAAATCTGTGGCAAACAGCATCACATCATATATTTGCCCATAAAAGCACTGGCCTTTGTGCCAGAAGGAAACTGGGCCCCAGTGAGAGCCAAGATAGGGCATCCTCATGCATAGCCACCACCTTTCCCAGACCTAACCTAGGAGGGGCTTGCATATGCTGAAAATGTTCAAGGGCTCCTGGTGTCAAGTGTCAGATCTTGAGCAGGTGCAGATTTTATTAGCAACCTTATTGTCTGAAAGCTGGCTGGAAGGAGAGGCCAATCTGGTGTTTAGGAAAGACAAAGAATGGAGGGCACCTGGGTGGTTCAGTTGGTTGAGTGTCCAACTTCAGCTCAGGTCATGATCTCACAGTTCATGAGTTTGAGCCCCACGTCAGGCTCACTGCTGTCAGCCTGTTAGTGCAGAGCCTGTTTCGGATCCTCTGTCCCCCTCACTCTGCCCCTCCCCGGCTTGCACTCACCCAAAAATAAATAAATATATATTTTTTAAATATAAAGAATGGTAAAGCCATAGACAGGGTTGAAAAAGCAAAATAGCTACACCTGTCAAACATGTACTTCATCCAGACTTGGGGAGTGGGAACAGGACTGACATTCCAGGCAAAAGATGATAGGAGCAGAGTGGCTAGGCTCTGGGGGTTCAAGTGCAGCATATGCCATCCTGAGGAAGGTCAGCTCTGATGCAGAACTGAGTCCTGAACTCTGAATCCAACTCAGTGCATACAAGGTGCTGGTCCTGGGGGAGCTAGCTGCTCTGATTAGGTGGTGGACATGATTATTTTCCATTAGAAATGTATGTGCTTATGCTGCATCATGCAGTGGACTTATTCTTTCCCAGATAGGTTGTGATTTAAATTCACAGTAAGCAAAGTCATGAAAAGGTAAGTTTGACAACTGCTGAAAGAATGTTTTCAAAGGAAACAGATATTTCTAACATAGGTCTTCATTAAGTTATGGGATTATTTACAGGCTCATGGAAGGAGCAGTAATTGGTGACAATAGTGTTTTTCCAGTGATAATTCTCAAGGCTAAATTTGCCCTTTGAAGTTAGAGCTTTCTTACAAATCCAAAGCTTAATAATCATATGTGCCTAAAATTTCAGAGGTTCATTTGAATTAACTGACAGGTGGGGGTGCCTGGGTGGCTCAGTCAGTTAAGCGTATGACTCTTGATTTTGGCTTAGGTCATGATCTCACGGTATCATGGGTTCAAGCCCCATGTCGGGCTCTGCGCTGACCCTGCGGAGCCTGCTTGGGATTCCCTCTCTCTCTCTCTCTCCCGCTCTCTGCCCCTCCTGATTCACGCTGTCTCTCAGAATAAATAAATAAATTTTAAAAAAATTGACAGGTGTGTGCGCCTGGGTCGCTAAGTCGGTTGAGCGTCCGACTTCGGCTCAGGTCATGATCTCGCAATCTGTGAGTTCCAGCCCCGCATCGGGCTCTGTGCTGATGGCTCAGAGCCTGGAGCCTGCTTTGGATTCTGTGTCTCCCTCTCTCTCTGACCCTCCCCCGCTCATGCTGTGTCTCTCTCTGTCAAAAAATAAATAAAACATTAAAAAAATTTTTTTTAAAAATTGACAGGTGAATTTATTGCAGAATAATCAAAAAACCTCAGTGACACATATGTCCTGACATGCTTGCACCCCAAGGATACTGCTCTGGATGTAAGAGATCGGGGCTCTGGCTCTAGCTGCACTAGATATGGGGGTGAGAAATCGTGCACATCCCTCATTTCTCTGTATTTCAGATTCCTTCATTATTCAAAAAAGGAATAATAATTCCTCTTTTCCCATTTCATCAGGTTAATATTGACAGTCAAGTTAATATGGACTTGGGTCTCTGTATTTAGCTTAGGAAAGCCTTCTTTTCTTTATCACTTCTATTCCAACTGTTCTATTCCAGACTTCTGGGGTTATATTTCCAGTCTCTATCCCCAGAACCTCTCTCATCATTTTCATTATTTTAAAAAATGTTTCTGCTTAGGTCTTGGAGAATTTCTGTTTTATCTTCTACTTTGTTTTTCTGGTTTTACCTACCTGTTCATTGCCTCCTAGATTTGTGATTCAGTGATCACACTTTTAATCTACAATAAATCTTTCCAATGTCCTATAGAAGTTTGGTAAAAACAGAATATTGAGAATTTCGTAACAACTTTCTCCTGTTCATGTTTTATAAATTTATTTGCAAATTCATCTGCATTTGTTTTGACTGGTAGTTTTTCTATAGGTGAAATTTCTCTATTTGCTTATCCTTACAGATATCAATCTTTCCCCAATGAGGGCTTGTTATCAAGTAGTTGGAGACAACATCCTTTCAGAGACTGCTATAGAGTGCTATTAAACTCCTTCAAACACAGCTGAAGCAAGAAGTGAAAGGCTTCCCTGTAATGTGTATCACAAGTTCAGTCACCTTGGAGGGAGCTGTAAGCAGTGCCAGCCGGAAACTTTGCTTCTTTTCAGCATTTCTTTTACATGTGTGGAGTAGTCAAGAATTATCCTCATGTGGGAGCATGCCACCCTTTGCCCCACAAGTTGGTGCCCAGAATAAATTGCACCACATCCACTCCACTCTCAGTGGAACCAGCAGAGCCAGATACAACTCTGCAAGTTGCCAGCATACAGATGCACACAGACTAGGGTAAAACCCTCTGCTCCTCCAGAGCCCATGCCCATTACTTAGGGAGGTTGGCGAGGTTCTACCAGGCACTTTCCTACTTGCCTTCTGTTTCCATTGTTATTTCGAAGGTATGGGTCACTTCTTTCTTCAAGCCAATTATATCTTATGGGTGAATTTCTCTACTTTTTAAACAGCTTTATTGAAATAGAGTTCACATTCCATAAAGTTCACCCATTTAAAGTGTACAATTCAGATTTTATTAGTCTGTTCACATATAGGTGTAATCATCACCACAAATTTTCCTATTCTGGATTTGCATATGAATTGAATCCTATAGGACCTAGTCTTTTGTGACTTTTTTCACTGAGAATAGTGTTTTCAAGGTTCATCCATGTTGTCACATGTATCATTCCTTTTGATGACTGAATAATAACCCATTTTATACAGATGTACCACAACTTGCTTATCCATTCATCTACTGGTGGACATTTGGATTGTTTCCAGCTTTCAGCTATTATGTATAATGCTGCTATAAAAATTCATGTACAAGTTTTAATGAAGCCATATGTTTTCACTCACATACATAGGACTAGAACTGGTGGGTCAGATGTTAACTTTATTTTGAATCATTTGAAGAATTGCTAAACTGTGTTCTTTTTTTTTAATATATGAAATTTATTGTCAGATTGGTTTCCATACATCACCCAGTGCTCATCCCAACAGGTGCCCTCCTCGATACCCATCACCCACCCTCCCCTCCCTCCCACCCCCCATCAGCCCTCAGTTTGTTCTCAGTTTTTAAGAGTCTCTTATGCTTTGGCTCTCTCCCACTCTAACCACTTTTTTTTTTCCTTCCCCTCCCCCATGGGTTCCTGTTAAGTTTCTCAGGATCCACATAAGAGTGAACGCATATGGTATCTGTCTTTCTCTGTATGGCTTATTTCACTTAGCATAACACTTTCCAGTTCCATCCACGTTGATACAAAGGGCCATATCTCATTGCCATGTAGTACTCCATTGATGGACATTTAGGCTCTTTCCATAATTTGGCTGTTGTTGAGTGTGCTGCTATAAACATTGGGGTACAAGTGCCCCTATGCATCAGTACTCCTGTATCCCTTGGGTAAATTCTTAGCAGTGCTACTGCTGGGTCATAGGGTAGGTCTATTTTTAATTTTTTGAGGAACCTCCACATTGTTTTCCAGAGTGGCTGCACCAATTTTCATTCCCACCAACAGTACAAGAGGGTTCCCGTTTCTCCACATCCTCTCCAGCACCTGTAGTCTCCTGATTTGTTCATTTTGGCCACTCTGACTGGCGTGAGGTGATATCTGAGTGTGGTTTTAATTTGTATTTCCCTGATGAGGAGCGACGTTGAGCATCTTTTCATGTGCCTGTTGGCCATCCGGATGTCTTCTTTAGAGAAGTGTCTATTCATGTTTTCTGCCCATTTCTTCACTGGGTTATTTGTTTTTCAGGTGTGGAGTTTGGTGAGCTCTTTATAGATCTTGGATACTAGCCCTTTGTCCAATATGTCATTTGCAAATATCTCTTCCCATTCCGTTGGTTGCCTTTTAGTTTTGTTGATTGTTTCCTTTGCTGTGCAGAAGTTTTTATCTTCATGAGGTCCCAATAGTTCATTTTTGCTTTTAATTCCCTTGCCTTTGAGGATGTGTCAAGTAAGAAATTGCTACGGCTGAGGTCAGAGAGGTCTTTTCCTGTTTTTTCCTCTAAGGTTTTGATGGTTTCCTGTCTCACATTCAGGTCCTTTATCCATTTTGAGTTTATTTTTGTGAATGGTGTGAGAAAGTGGTCTAGTTTCAACCTTTTGCATGTTGCTGTCCAGTTCTCCCAGCACCATTTGTTAAAGAGACTGTCTTTTTTCCATTGGATATTCTTTCCTGCTTTGTCAAAGATGAGTTGGCCATACGTTTGTGGGTCTAGTTCTGGGGTTTCTATTCTATTCCGTTGGTCTATGTGTCTGTTTTTGTGCCAATACCATACTGTCTTGATGATTACAGCTTTGTAGTAGAGGCTAAAGTCTGGGATTGTGATGCCTCCTGCTTTGGTCTTCTTCTTCAAAATTACTTTGGCTATTCGGGGCCTTTTGTGGTTCCATATGAATTTTAGGATTGCTTGTTCTAGCTTCGAGAAGAATGCTGGTGCAATTTTGATTGGGATTGCATTGAATATTTAGATAGCTTTGGGTAGTATTAGCATTTTGACAATATTTATTCTTCCAACCCATGAGCACGGAATATTTTTCCATTTCTTTATATCTTCTTCAATTTCCTTCATAAGCTTTCTATAGTTTTCAGCATACAGATCTTTTACATCTTTGGTTAGATTTATTCCTAGGTATTTTATGCTTTTTGGTGCAATTGTGAATGGGATCAGTTTCTTTATTTGTCTTTCTGTTGCTTCATTATTAGTGTATAACAATGCAACTGATTGCTGTACATTGATTTTGTATCCTGCAACTTTCCTAAATTCATGTATCAGTTCTAGCAGACTTCTGGTGGAGTCTATCGGATTTCCATGTATAGTATCATGTCATCTGCAAAAAGTGAAAGCTTAACTTCATCTTTGCCAATTTTGATGCCTTTGATTTCCTTTTGTTGTCTGATTGCTGATGCTAGCACTTCCAACACTATGTTAAACAAAAGCGGTGAGAGTGGACATCCCTGTTGTGTTCCTGATCTCATGGAAAAAGCTCTTAGTTTTTCCCCCATTGAGGATGATGTTAGCTGTGGGCTTTTCAAAAATGGCTTTTATGAGGTTTAAGTCTGTTCCTTCTATCCCGACTTTCTCGAGGGTTTTTATTAAGAAAGGATGCTGAATTTTGTCAAATGCTTTTTCTGCATCGATTGACAGGGTCATATAATTCTTATCTTTTCTTTTATTAATGTGATGTATCACGTTGATTGATTTGGAAATGTTGAACCAGCCCTGCATCCCAGGAATGAATCCCACTAGATCATGGTGAATAATTCTTTTTATATGCTGTTGAATTCGATTTGCTAATATCTTATTGAGAATTTTTGCATTCATATTCATCAGGGATATTGGCCTGTAGTTCTCTTTTTTTACTGGGTCTCTGTCTGGTTTAGGAATCAAAGTAATACTGGCTTCATAGAATGAGTCTGGAAGTTTTCCTTCCCTTTCTATGTTTTGGAATAGCTTGAGAAGGATAGGTATTATCTCTGCTTTAAACGTCTGGTAGAACTCCTCTGGGAAGCCATCTGGTCCTGGACTCTTATTTGTTGGCAGATTTTTGATGACTGATTCAATTTTTTCGCTAGTTATGGGTCTGTTCAAGCTTTCTATTTCCTCCTGATTGAGTTTTGGAAGCGTGTGGGTGATTAGGAATTTGTCCATTTCTTCCAGGTTTTCCAGTTTGTTGGCATCTAGTTTTTCATAGTATTCCCTGATAATTGCTTGTATTTCTGAGGAATTAGTTGTAATAATTCCATTGTCATTCATGATTTTATCTATTTGGGTCATCTCCCTTTTCTTTTTGAGAAGCCTGGCTAGAGGTTTATCAATTTTGTTTATCTTTTCAAAAAACCAAATCTTGGTTTCATTGATCTGCTCTACAGTTTTTTTAGCTTCTATATTGTTTATTTCTGCTCGAATCTTTATTATTTCTCTTCTTCTGCTGGGTTTAGGGTGTCTTTGCTGTTCTGCTTCTATTTCCTTTAGGTGTGTGTTAGATTTTGTATTTGGGATTTTTCTTGTTTCTTGAGATAGGCCTGGATTGCAATGTATTTTCCTCTCAGGACTTCCTTCGCTGCATCCCAAAGTGTTTGGATTGTTGTATTTTCATTTTCGTTTGTTTCCATATATTTGTTAATTTCTTCTCTAATTGCCTGGTTGACCCATTCATTCTTTAGTAGGGTGTTCTTTAACCTCCATGCTTTTGGAGGTTTTCCAGAGTTTTTCCTGTGGTTGATTTTAAGCTTCATAGCATTGTGGTCTGAAAGTATGCATGGTATGATTTCAATTCTTGTATACTTATGAAGGGCTGTTTTGTGACCCAGAATGTGATCTATCTTGGAGAATGTTCCATGTGCACTCGAGAAGAAAGTAGATTCTGATCCAATGTATCCTTCAGGGCCCTTGTTTCTTTATTGACCATGTGTCTAGATGATCTATCCATTTCTGTAAGTGGGGTGTTAAAGTCCCCTGCAATTTCCACATTCTTATCAATAAGGTTGCTTATGTTTGTGAGTAATTGTTTTATGTATTTGGGGGCTCCCGTATTTGGCGCATAGACATTTATAATTGTTAGCTCTTCCTGATGGATAGACCCTATAATGCCCTTCTTCATCTCTTGTTACAGCCTTTAATTTAAAGTCTAGTTTGTCTGATATAAGTATGGCTACTCCAGCTCTCTTTTGACTTCCAGTTGCATGATAGTTCTCCATCCCCTCATTTTCAATCTGAAGGTGTCCTCAGGTCTAAAATGAGTCTCTTGTAGACAGCAAATAGATGGGTCTTGTTTTTTTATCCACTCTGATACCCTATGTCTTTTGGTTGGCGCATTTAGTTCATTTACATTCAATGTTATTATAGAAAGATATGAGTTTAGAGTCATTGTGATGTCTGTAGGTTTCATGCTTGTAGTGATGTCTCTGGTACTTTGTCTCACAGGATCGCCCTTAGGACCCCTTGTAGGGCTGGTTTAGTGGGGACGAAGTCCTTCAGTTTTTGTTTGTTTGGGAAGACCTTTATCTCTCCTTCTATTCTAAATGACAGATTTGCTGGATAAAAGATTCTCGGCTGCATATTTTTTCCGTTCATTACATTGAAGATTTCCTGCCATTCCTTTCTGGCCTGCCAAGTTTCAGTAGAGAGATCCATCACGAGTCTTATTGCTGTCCCTTTATATGTTAGAGCATGTTTATCCCTAGCTGCTTTCACAATTTTCTCTTTATCCTTGTATTTTGCCAGTTTCACTATGGTATGTCATGCAGAAGATTGATTCAAGTTACGTCTGAAGGGAGTTCTCTGTGCCTCTTGGATTTCAATGCCTTTTTCCTTCCCCAGATCAGGGAAGTTCTCAGTTGTTATTTCTTCAAGTACACCTTCAGCACCTTTCCCTCTCTCTGGAGGGATACCAATGACTCCTCTGGAATACCAATGATGCGTAGATTATTTCTCTTTAGTGCATCACTTAGTTCTCTAATTTTCCCCTCATACTCCTGGATTTTTTTATCTCTCTTTTTCTCAGCTTCCTCTTTTTCCATAATTTTATCATCTAGTTCACCTATTCTCTCCTCTGCCTCTTCAATCTGAGCTGTGGTTGTCTCCATTTTATTTTGCAGCTCATTGATAGCATTTTTTAGCTCCTCCTGGCAGTTCCTTAGTCCCTTGATCTCTGTAGCAATAGATTCTCTGCTGTCCTGTATACTGTTTTCAAGCCCAGCGATTAATTTTATGACTATTATTCTAAATTCACTTTCTGTTATATTGTTTAAATCCTTTTTGATCAGTTCGTTAGCTGTCATTATTTCCTGGAGATTCTTTTGAGGGGAATTCTTCCGTTTCGTCATTTTGGATAGTCCCTGGAGTGGTGCAGAACTGCAGGGCACTTCCCCTGTGCTGTCTTGAATAACTTGCGTTGGTGGGTGGGGCCGCAGTCAGACCTGATGTCTGCCCCCAGCCCAGCGCTGGGGCCACAGTCACACTGGTGTGTGCCTTCTCTTCCCCTCTCCTAGGGGCAGATTCACTGTGGGGTGGCGTGGCCCGTCTGGGCTACTTGCACACTGCCAGGCTTGTGGTGCTGGGGATCTGGCGTATTGGCCGGAGTGGATCGGCAAGGTGCACAGGGGCAGGAGGGGCAGGCTCAGCTCACTTTTCCTTCAGTGATCCACTTCAGGAGGGGCCCTGCGGCACCAGGAGTGAGTCAGACCCGCCGCCGGAGGGATGGATCCGCAGAAGCACAGCATTGGGTGTTTGCGCGATGCAAGCAAGTTCCCTGGCAGGAACTGGTTCCCTTTGGGATTTTGGCTGGAGGATGGGTGAGGGAGATGGCGCTGGTGAGCACCTTTGTTCCCTGCCAAGCTGAGCTCTGTCATCCAGGGCTCAACAACTCTCCCTCCCGTAGTCCTCCAGCCCTCCTGCTCTCTGAGCAGAGCTGTTAGCTTATAACCTTCCAGATGTTAAGTCCCGTTTGCTGTCCAAACACACTCCATCCGGCCCCTCCGCTTTTGCAAGCCAGACTGGAGGGCTCTGCTTTGCCAGCAGGCTGCCCCTCAGCCCGGCTCCCTCCTGCCAGTCCGTGTAGTGTGCACCACCTCTCCGCCCTTCCTACTATCTTCCGTGGGCCTCTTGTCTACACTTGGCTCTGGAGAATCCGTTCTGCTAGTCTTCTGGTGGTTTTCTGGGTTATTTAGGCAGGTATGGGTGGAATCTAAGTGACCAGCAGGACGCGGTGAGCCCAGTGTCCTCCTACGCCGCCATCTTCCTCCCTTGCTAAACTGTGTTCTAAAGAAGTTGTGCCATTTTACATTCCCACCACCAGTGTAATTTCTCCAACATCAACATCCTCACCACACTTGTTATCTGACTTTTTGATTCTATTCAAACTAGTGGGTGTCAAGTGGTATCTCATTGTGGTTTTGATTTATAGTTCTCTTTTTATATACTTACCAGCCATTTATATATCTTTTATTCTTCTAAGAAATGTCTACTCTTTTACTCATTTTTTAAGTTTTTATTTAAATTCTAGTAAGTTAACATATAGTGTAATGTTAGTTTCAGGTGTATAATATGGTGATTCAACATTTCCAATACGTGTTGCTTATCACAAGTGGACTCCTTAATCCCCATCACGTATTTCATCCACCGCCCTCCACCCACCTTCCCTTTGGTAACCATCAGTTTGTGTTTTAATTGGGATATCTGGCTGTTTTTAATTGAGTTGTAAGTGTTCTCTATACCTTAGATGCACATGAATTATCAGATAAATAATCTTTACAAATATTTTCTCCTATTCTGTGGTTTGTCCTTTCATTTTCTTGATGGTACCCTTTGAAGCACAGAATTTTTTTTTAATTTTTTAATGTTTATTTATTTTTGAGAGAGAGAGAGAGAGCACGAACGAGGAAGGGGCAGAAAGAGATGGGGATACAGAATCCAAAGCAGGCTCCAGGCACCAAGCTGTCAGCACAGAGCCCGATGTGAAGCCCAAACCCACAAATGGCGAGATCCTAACCCGAGCTGAAGGTGGACGCACAACTGACTGAGCCACCCAGGTGCCCCGGAATTTTTTTTTAATATTGATGAAGTCCAGCTTATCTATCTTTTTCCTTTGTTGCCCATGCTTTTGATATCATATCTAAGAATCCTTTACCAAATCCAAGGTCATGAGTATTGCCTTTATGTTTTTTACTGAGAGTTTCATAGTTTTAGCTCTTACATTTAAGTTTTTTTATTTGAGTTCATTTTCATGTGGATATCCAGTTGTTCCAGTACCATTTGTTGAAAATAGTATTCTTTCCCTTTCAATGGTTTGGTAGCCTTGTAAGTTCATCATAGATATGGATTTATTCCTGGACTGTCAGTTCTATTCCATTGATCTGTGTCTGTCCTTGTACTAGTACTGCACTGTCTTGTTTGCTATGCTTTGTAGTAAATTTTGAAATTGGGAAGTGGAGTCTTTCTCTTCCTTTACCCTTCCTTTTAAGGAATGTCTTGGCTATTCTGAGTCTCTTGCAATTCCATATGAATTTTAAAATCAGGTATCAATTTCTACAAAGAAATAAGCTAGGGTTAGCATGAGGACTGTGTTGAATCTATAAATGAATTTAGAGAGTATCTTAACAATGCTGAATTTCTTGATCCACAAACATTGGATTCTTCCCATTTATTTAGATCTTCTTTTATTTCTTTCAACTATGTTTCATCACCTTCAGAATACAAGTTTGTACCGCTTTTGAAAAATTCACTCTTAAGTATTTTATTCTTTTTGATGCTTTGCGAATAAAATTTTCTTAATTTTCATTGAAAGTATATAGATCTATATAGAAATATAATCGATTTTTGTATATTGATCTTGTATCCTGCAACCTTGTTGAATCCATTTCTTAGCTCTAGTCATTTTTTTAATGGATTCCTTAGGATTTTCTACATACAAGATTGTGTCATCTGTAAATAGAGGTAGTTTTCCCATCTAGATGTCTTTTATTTCTTTTCCTTGCCTAACCGTCCTGATTATAGCCTCCAGACAGTAAAGTTGAATAGAAATGGCAAGAGTAGGCATCCATACCTTGTTCTTGATCTTAGGGGTAAAGTATCCCATCTTCACCATTAAGTATGTTGTTAGCTGTAGGTTTTTCATAGACACCCTTATCAGGTAAATTTACCTTCTATTCCTAGTTTGTTGAGTTTTTTGGCTTTTTCCTTAGTTTTTTGTTTTTTTACCATGAGAATGTGTTGAATTTTGTCAGTGCTTTTCCTGTGTCTATTGAGATAATCATGCAACTTTTGTTCTTTATTCTGATATGGTATATTACATTAATTGATTTTCAGATGTTACTCCACCCTTGCACTTCTTGTGGGATTTATCCTGCTTGGTTAAGATATATAAATCCCTGTATGTTTTGATGAATTTGGTTTACTAGTATTTTATTCAGGATTTTTGCATCCATATCCATAAGAGATATTGGTCTGTAGTTTTCTTGTAATATCTTTGTCAGTTTTGGTATCAGGGTACTATTGGCCTCATAAAATGGGTTGAGATATGTTCCTTCCTCTTCTACTTTTTGCAGTAGTTTGTAAAGAATTGGTATTAATTATTTTTTGAATGTTTGGTAGAATTCAGGGATAAAGCCAGGGATAAAGGGTCTGAACTCTTCTCTGTAGGTAGTCTTGTGATTACTGATCCAATCTCCACTTGTAGGTCTATTCAGATTGTCTCCTTCTTCTTGAGTGAGTTTTGAAACTTGTGTCTTCCTAGGAATTTGTCCATTTCATTTAAGTCATCTAAATGCCTGGTGTACAATAGTTTATAGTAGTCCTTTATCATTTTTATTTCTGTAGGGTCAGAAGTAACATCCCCTCTTTTATTTTTGATTCTAGTAATTTGAGTACTCTTCTTTATTCTTGATCCTCCTCTTCTTGAGTCTTCTTTCTTCAACTGAAGGTCTGCCAGTTTTGTTGATCTTTTCTAAAAACCAGCATTTGGTTTCTTTTATTTTCTCTATTCTGTATCTGTTCTCTATTTCTCTATATTTCTGTTGTCTGTTTTTTTCTGTAATGATTTCTACTCTAACCTTTATTATTTCCTCCCTTCTGCTTGCTTTAGGTTTTGCATTTCTTCTTTTTCTAGTGTTATAAGGTGCAAATTTGGTTGTTGACTTGAGAACTTTCTTCTTTTAATACAGGCATAAGCAGCTGTAAACTTCCCTATAAGTGTTGATTTAGCTGTGTCCCATAAGTTTGGGCATATTTTGTCTTCATTTTCATTTATTTCAAAGTGTTTTCTGATTTTTCTTTTGGTCTGTTTTTTGACTCATTGGTTACTTAGGAGTGTGTTGTTTAATTTCCACATATTTGTGAGTTTCCTAAAGTTCCCATTACTGATTTCTAATTTTATTCCATGTGGTCAAAAAACATGCTTTGTATTATTTCTATCCTTTAAATTTACTGAAGTTTGTTTTATGGACTAATATATGGTCTATCCTAGAAAGTGTCCCATGTGCACTTGAGAAGAAAATATCTTCTATTGTTGGGTGGTATGCTGTATAGATACTAGCAGGTCTAATTGGTTTGTAGTTTTGTTCAAGTCTTCTATTTGTGTGATCTTCTGTATAGTTGTTTTATGCATTATTGAAAGTTGGATATCCCTTTCTCCCTTCATTTCTATTGGTTTTTGCCTTATGTATTTTGGTTCTCTGTTATTAGGTATATATGTTTTTTAATTGTTATGTCTTCCTGATAGATTGACCCTTCTATTGTTAAACTCAGCTTTTAAATTCCACTGATTGGCAGCTGATTGGCCTACTGTTTACAACAATGCCTTGGGGCATAAGCTGCTCAAATTCTGGCTCCTTTGAAGGAATAGTTTCAGAGATCTGTGTTTGGTATTTGTTCTGATCCCAGAAGGGCTTATTCTTGGTTCTTTCTTGCAAAGAAATATCTCATTCCTGGTTCTTTCTTGAAAACGAATGGGCTTATAATTTTAGGCTGTATTTTCATTAGATCCATGAATATGTTCCCAAATGCCTTTCACCAGAAGCTTCACTGCTCTGGAGAGCACCTTTAGGTTTAAACTTCTCCATGCTCTAATACAAATGAGGGCAGTTCTTCTAGGAAAAAAATAGCAATAATCTGTTTACAGCCTTCCCACAGTCAAAATTCTACCCCTAGGCAAAATATTTGAGCAAGAGCTCTGGAGCTGGGGATGGTGATAATGGCAGACTTCTCTCTGAGTGACAATCACTGAAGGAGTGTACATTGGTTTATGGTCCCCTGGGCTTGCCTGGCATAGAATGACAGCCTCACAAGCAGGGGGAAGAGATATCAGAGCCTTAATATGCCCAGTGTGCTGAAAAAGGGAGTCCCCACTGCTCAACCATTCTCACCCAGGACTTAGCGTCAATAGCAGGTAGTTGGGGACAGAGTGAAAAATACTGCTCTTCTAGGGAAGTAAGCTCTCCAGCTGGGAGATGAGAGAGGGAGCCCCATGTTTTTTGCTTTAGCCATCTGGAGTGAAATCTCCCAACTCACTGAGCTGGGAAGAAGGGGAGAAGCAGTGGTACTGGTTCAGATATCACAGACTCTCACCTTTCTTAGTAAACTTTCACTGATTTTCTTGAACAGATTTTTTTAATTTTCTATTTTCCCCTAGGAATATATCTAGAGGTTTTAAGTGGCTATTTTTAAGTAGTTTCCACTAGTTTCACTGGGGAGTGGGTCAGTAGAATTCGTCATTGTCCTGCTTGCCTGAAGACAATCTCAATTTTCCCTATTATTATAACCTGTTAGTCATCTCAGGAAGAGTCTTAAAGGAGATAATTTGGATGGCTGAGCCTATATCATACTTATTCAATATCAAGATCCATTGCTTAAACTTCCTCATTATATCCCCAACAGCTAGCAGTATGCTATGTACAAAGTAGGCTCACAGTGTCTCTTGCCAATGATACTGATAATATTCCAGCAAGAACTGTCTAGAGAATCCTCAAAATCAGGAGGAAAGGAATTAACAATTACGTAGTGGTTCAAAGCATAGTTGGTGAGGACTGGAACCAATTCCACCACTTCCTAAATATGTGGCCTTGGGTTATTCTGAGCTTATTATTTTCAACTGAAAAATGAGGCTAATAATGGTACCTATTAAAGTTGTTGTGGAAGTTAAATAATATATGCAAAGTACTTAACACCTAATATATACTTAATAAATAGCTGCTAATAGTTCAGACATTGCTAGGCACTATTGTATATGCACATATCACTTCATATAATCCCTACAATAATCCTGCAAAAATAGTTCTCAGTATCATTATTTGATGGGTGAAGGGAGAAAGACTTAAGAAGTTTCAATAATTTGCCCAAAGTCACAAGTAGTAAGAGAAAAACAGAACTTGAACCCAGATCTCTCTGGTTTTAAAGCTTCTTTCTGTTTAACACTTTTGTAGAAACTGAAGTACAGGGTTAGCTAGGAGAGACAGGACAGAAGCCAATCTCTAAATTTAGACAACTGTCTGTTTCTACATGTGCAGCTGAACATTGCAGCTCCTATTTTCACATCATTGAACCAGTCTCAAACAGTGATCCTTCTGTGCTGACCTTTCTCATAAAGATGCTGTATTAACATTAATTTAGATAGATAGATAGATAGATAGATAGATAGATAGAAATAGAGATATAGAGATATAATTGTAAACCTACCATGTGATGGCAAGAAAACCAAAATCTCATCTCTCCCTTAATAGTATCAGAAATGGATGAGTTTGGAGGGTTTCCCATGTTAGGGAGGCAGCTAAGTCTCATTGCATCAACTTTCATCCCCCAAGATTCCCTTATCCTTGGATAGTATGTAGTAATTTCAGCTGCTATCACCACCATGGTCTTAAAAAATGTGGATCCCTTTTTCATACCATAGCTCAAATGAGGACACTCTGATCTTCCCTACAGCAGAGCTGAGACCGGGATAGCTGGTTCAAATAAGAATTTACTGAAGTCTCAGGAAGACTTAAAAGAAAAATGGACTCAGAAAAAGCATGGTGCTTGGCTGTCTGGTTGACTGTGGCTTACACAGGCTAGATCAGCCCATGCTGCTGCCATCTGGAGGCACCACCTTTGTTACCATCCATTCAGTATCACACATCATCTGCTCATCTGTTCTGAACCCACAGAACAAGAATGTTCTTCTCGTCCTGCTTAACTGGCCTCTTGCTCAGCTCCATGCCCCCACTCATTCCCCCATAGGCACTTACCAGGCACCCAGCCTGCAACAGGTGCTCTGCTCACACTGAGACACAGTGATAGGTAAGGAGCTGCTGCCCTCACAGCATCCGTGGTCTATGGGGGCAGACAACAGATAAACAACAAGCCATTGACAGATGAGTCCTAGGAAGAAATAAATGAAGTTTCACTGAGGAGATAACATTTTCTAAGATCTGATGTTGAGAAGGAGCCAGTACCTTGAAAAGCAAAAAAGAAGAGCATTCCAGGTGAAAGGAACAATAAGTGCAAAGGCCCTGAGGCTAGAAGGAGAAACAGCAAGGTGGCCACAGTGGCTGCAGGGCAGAGAGCAAAGGATGGGGGAGATGAACAGAATTGGAGAGATAGGTCAGGTCAGTACACGGGTTTTGAGGGTCTGGCTAATTGTGAAGAGATGCTTCTGAAGGGTTTGAAGCAGGAGCGTGACATGGTATGATTTATATTTTAGAGCTCTCTCGGGCTGCTCTGTGGAACAAGTTAAAAGACTAAAGCAGTCTTCCAAGCACAGTATGATTCTGGTAGCAGTAAAGTAAATATAGACAACTTTGACACTTATTCTGGAGGCAGAACCCAGACTTGCTGATGAGTTGGGAGTGGTGTCTCTTGATCTGTGCCTCATGCTGGCAATGACCATCTCCTTCCTGAGCAGTTCTTCCCACCCACAGGAACTTATCTCAGAGCCCTCAGCCTGACAGCCACATAAGAACATGAGGGGAGCCCTTCTTGCAGAACCTCCCATAATCAGGAATAAGGGGAGGACAGAGTTGTCCTTCCCGAGGGCAGGAAAGGATAGAGGCATGAATAAGAAGTGTGCATTCCAGGTATGGAGTGGTTAGGAAAGCACACAGTTTCCTGGAACAAGTACAGTAAGTTGAGGGAGGAGCTTCAAGATGCGGATTGGCTGAGTCACCCCCCAGGGCCCATCAATTGAACACCCAACAACACCAGCATTACCTTATGCTTGTATAGGGTTTTGTACTTTATATAAATGTTGGCATGCCATTGTCCCCAGCCCCTGAGTCTATTAAAAGCAGCAGATATTAATATATTAATCTGATAGAGGAGATAACAGAGGGCCTACAAAGAGAGGAGATAGATATTATGAAGACACAGGGTTCCCCATGGTACAGCGCTAGGAGCACACAGAGGAGACAGGCAACAGGAAACGGACCCCAAATGCAAAGAAGGGGAGAAAATGACCACTTTTGCAGCATCCGCCCTATACCAGCTGGTATGTGGCCTCTCATTTCATCCTCACTGTTGTTAATACTTCTGTCACTTTACAACCAGCTTGCTAGGGCTTGGAGGAGTTGGAGGAGGGATGTTGCTGGGGGAGGGGGGTGGGGTGGGTAGGAGGTTGGGAGGGAAGGGTCATTAAAAAGCTGATAAGTCCATATCAATCCATATTAGGACTTCCCTCACACATCTCACGTCCAAGACCAAGTCTCCCACTGTTTTCACCTCCCAGATTTTGTATTTCCTATAAGTACTTCTTGATGTATTGTCCTTGTATGGAACAGTGGATGTACTTCACCCTTTAGGTACACTCCAAGAACCTACAAAACGCTCAGGAGTGTCTGGGAGGGTCCGAGGAAACAGCAACTTTTTTCCCTAACAATCCCTATCCTCCCTCAAAACAAACCCCTGTAATCCCTGGCTGTCTTGTGCTTTGGGGCTCCCATTCTCATCTGTGCCTGCTGCTAGACTGTTTCAGGCACTTTCGTGGCGGGACCATGCTCCTGAGCGGGGCAGGCGCCTGCTGACTGGCTCTCCCTCCGCACACCTTGAGCGCAGAAGGCCCGGGGGCTGGGGGCGTGTCCCGGCCAAGCGCGCTCCCCCGAGAAGATGTTCGCGGAGGTAAGCCGTAGCCCGGCCCCGCGCTCCCGCCTGCGTTCCCGCCCCCACGTGGGCACGGACGCGCTGCCCGCAGTCTGAGCTGGGTCCCTGCGGAAGAGAAGCGAGCGCCCACCGGCCCTACGGGTGCGTCCCCTTGTCAGATGATCCCAGCCTAACTAACACACGCCCAGGAATGCTGGCGGCGGGGCGCGGCCGTGCGGGGACCCAGGGTGGCGGTGCCCCCGCGCGCCGCGCCCGCGCCCGCCGCCGCCGCCGCCGCCGCCGCTCCAGGTCTGCGTGCGCGCGTGCGTGAGCGCGAGCCGACCGGGCCCGCGACCCGCACCCGGGTGGCAGCCGCGGCTGTGCGCCCGCCAGGCTGGCCGGGGGCGGGCGGCGAGCGGTGGCGCCGCGCCCTGCCTGCTGGGCGCCCGACCGCGCCCCGCGCCCGCCCCGCGCGCGCCCCGCAGAGCCTGAGCGGGCGGCGGCCGACCGCGAGCCTCCTTAGCGGAGCCCCATGATGTCAGCCGGGCCGGAGCGGCGGCCGTGCGGCGGCGGGGATGGGGCCGGGGACGCCGCGCGCCCGCCCGCACGCCCCTCGCCCTCCGACGGCGCCGCCGGCCCCAGCCCGCTCGCCCCGCCGCCCGCGGCCCAGCCGCCGCCGAGCCTGTGGCTGGAGCTCGGGCCCGCCTGCAGCCGGGCACAGCAATGCCCGAGCGAGTCGAGCGGGCAGACGAGTGGCGACCTCGGCACCAGCAGCAGCGGGGGCAGTAGCGCTGGGCTGTCCCCGGGCTCGGACTCCGACAGCAGCGGCGTGGTGTGCGGAGGCCGCGGCGGCAGCGGGGGCATGCGCGGCGCCCTGTCGCGCTCCTGGAGCCTGGAGAGCCTGCGCTCGGCCACCGCCGGTAAGGGCGCCGTCCGCGCCCCTGCCGCGCCCCGCGTCTGTCCTCTCGTGACCTGCCGCTCCCCCTCCCCCGCGACACTGTCTCGCCTCCTCTTCTTTCCTGTCCTCTCCTCCCTCACTCTCTCTGATTTTCGCTTCCATTTTCTGGTTCCTTGCTGCCCGCTGCGTCGCCCTCCAGATTCCTTTTCTTTTCCCTGCTTATCTTCTGATTTACTGCCGCCCCGCCTCCCGTCATGCCTGTCCCTTCTTCCCCCCCACTTTCACCAGTGGGCTACCTGTTACAGCTGGGACCTTGTTTGCCCCCCACTCCCGTAGCAGGGCGCGTCGTCAGCCGGGAGACTGAGTGTTTAAGGTGAGAATAGAATTTGGTCCTTGATGCAACTGTTCTTGCTTGACCAACGGCACGTGGCTGGCTTTCCGAACTGCAGCTTTTTGACCTCTAAAACGGAAGAAGGTGGGAAAGGGCTCGCTGGTCAAGGGTGGACCAGATTCATTGTGTTTGGTCCTGGCTTCAGGACAGAGGCGCCCCACCCAGAGGAGGGGGCTTGTCTCGGGCCCTCTGAAGCAAGCAGTGCTATTTCTCCGAGATAGGGTTGCTCTGGGGTCCCCAGGACCATGTGCTCCCCGCTCTAGTCGGAGGACCGCGTTCTGGCTACAGATTTAGAAGACTTTGACCCTACGTATTAGTTAAGCAAGTCCAGAGTGGTTTTATAAATGGTGATCCCCAACCCTTGGTTAGTTGGCAAACTGGATTCTTTGTATTTTACTTCTTGCAAACATTCAAAAAGTTATTTTTGAGCCCCTGAAGTGGGAGCTGTAAAGGAAGACAGGTACTGCCCAGAAATCAGAAATCAGGCGGTAGGGGGCAGGAGGTAATGTGTGCATTATGCCTATGCATGGGGTAGAGGGTACAGTCTGTGGTCATACCCAGTGGTGGAGGTGGAAGTGAGGCGCTGTGTGTGCTCTGGTCAGAGCCGCCAACCCGAGAGGAGCAGGGGCTGGGGGTTGGGAGGGTGGCATGCAGACAGCAGTTCCCACCCTCCCCCAGGGGTGGAGCATAGATCACGTTGAGGAGTAGAGTCAAAGGTTGGCTCCCAAGGGTTGTACCTTTACTGGCAGATACAGGGTTGGGACTCTGCTCTAAAGTCAGTGGGTTTAGACAAGGAAGGTGATGCCCAGACGCTTGTATTGAGCACTCCACGATTCTCATCTGCGCTGTCCCAAAACAAACACATGAAACTCAGAAAAGTTGTTGTCTCCTCCAAATAAAAGGTTTTCAAAATTCTGCAGCTCTGACACCCCCCCCCCCCCATCTCAATTCCCTTGAAACTCTCCTTCCTCTCTGGGATACTTAAATAGAAACCCCACTTGAGAAAACCAAACTAGATAATACCGTAAGTGAGACTTTAAGGAAACTGGCAAAGGACTCCTTTTTTTCTCTTTGCCCAAATGGCTTTCCTTCCACTTCCAGAGTGAGAAGACATACCAGCTCCACCTTAGCAATGGCAAACAGGCCCAGAGAAGCTGGAGGAGGTGCCCTGGTGTACCCAAGGATTCCTTTGCCCCAGAGCAGGGGTGAGGCAGATGGAAATGGAAGAAACCCAGGTTTATTAGGTGACTCTGAGATTCAGGGGCTCTCCAGACCACACCAGGGGCATGGAGGCAGCCTGGATGAGTTTCAGAGATTATAGACAGCTGTGTGTGTGTGTGAAGTTCTGGGGTGATGTGTGTGTGTGTGTGTGTGTGTGTGTGTGTGTGTGTGTGTGTGTGTTGGGGGTGGGGCAAGGTAAAAGCTAAGGCCCAGAAAACTGCTCCTTGAGGGACTCAGAGATGCCCTTACAATGGGAGGGCAGAGTTTAAAGCAGCATGGTATTGGAAGAGTTTATGTGAGGCCCAAAAGCAAATGCCATGCCCCTCACAGAACACAGGTATCACTAGACTTATGGACAGAACAATGCTCGTGCTCAGGGAGTGCTGGTCAGTAACCAACTATGGAGACCCAGGGCTTGAAAGCATTTTGAATCCCCTCTTCATCCTCAGTCCCATCCCTCAACCCTCTACCACCTGCCTTGTTTTGGGAACCCTGTATCAGTAATATCCAAAACTAGATTTGTAACAGTGTACTTCCATGAACGCTGTAGAGCTTTGTGAGTCCATGAAACCATCTCAACTGGATTCCTACAGAGAATTAAGCCCTAATGTCCCAAGACATCTACTGGATGCAATGCAAGAACTCTCTTCTCTTCTGGAATGGTACTAGCTATTTGCCGTCCTTAGGAGGAATTGAGAAAATAAGCACTCAAGTAATACTCTTTGGATTTGTGGTTTAGATGAGGAGATCTCGGAAAGGCTGCCATAGATGGGGAGTCAATGGGAAGAACAAAGGGAGAGTAATTTTTTGAGTACCTTCTATATGCCAGGTATGATGCTGCATGTTACCTCCTTCACCACATAAAATCCAGTGAGGTAAGCATTATTATCCTACAGCTCAGGTACAAAACAGGCCCAGAGAGATGCAGTAACTCATCCCAGTCTGCCTAGCTAGGTCATGTCTCCCTAGAGCTCTAGGTCTGGATCCATGTGATTTGATAAGGGCTCTTTGCCAGATTTGGAGTGGAGGCTGGGCCAGGTCCAGAAAGGAAAGGTTGTGTTGGGTGGGGGAGGACATATCAAAGTACTGTCTTGGCTACTTCCATGCTATTATCTTTATTCAACACTCATGGCTTTTTTCTAGATCCCAGTTACCCCATTTTCAAAACGAAGACATTGAAATCAAAGACCTGACCTCTTCTCTAATCAACTATAAAATTCCATGACTCTAGTCAGAGCTATTGATTTGGGGTGGATACCGTCTGTGAGTCGGCATTTATTGTATGCTGTGTTTCTGTTTGGTCTATGGCTCTAAGACAAAGCATGTGTGTGTTTAATTGAACTACGTTTTTCTCTTAAGAAAGATTAAGAATTACCAGTAAAAGATCCTTAGCAAACTTAATTGTTGTTTTTGTGATTTTGTAATGGAGTCTATTGCTAAACATTTGTGTAGTTGTCATCAAGAACCAGAAAGGCTAGTACTGGAGACTGGAATTGCAGCTTACCTGCAGGGCAGAGCATCAGCCACGGAATCTACCAGAGACCTATAGATTCTCCTTATTTCCAAAAGACTTCTTGAATTTTAAATGTACACTCTTGGCATTTTCCATTGAAACCACACTTTTTCTGGTGCAGAGAGGGCTTTCGTTAAAGGCAGAATCTGAAAATAAAACATAGATGACAAGGTGGAATTTCTGTAACCCTTCTTTCTGTCCTGCTCTTCTCATCTCCCCCTAAGCAACCACCTAGTCTCCATAGCCCTCAGCCATGTTACCACATTGCCACTCCTGAGCTAAGGCTTTTAAAATTCCTACTCTGGGTGTTTTGTCTGACAGAATTAATTCTCAGTTCAGGCTTCTGGAGTTGACAGTTTTTACTACCTGTGCTTTTGCATGGTTAATGCCTTATGATTTCTTCTTAGGAGAAAAGGCTTGCTACTTCCACATTCCTCTGCAAGTCCCTGAGGCATTTTTCTGACTTGGATAGGAATCAGACTCATGAGAAGGCTAGGCCTCTCTTGCAGTCAGACATTTATTTAACACTCATCATGTTCCAGGCACAGTACTAGGCACTAAGCTGGTAGGCAAATCATACAAGGTTCTTGCTCTTAAATAAATGACAGCACAGAAAGAGACAGACAGTGACAGCTCATTATGAGTGCTCTGATAGAAGTGAACCCAGTGGTATGATGTGTCAGGGGGAACCCATGGCCCCAAGCCACTATCAGTGGAGGATTCTCTAGAAAGACTCACACAGCTCAGAAAAGCTGTTCCAGTTTATTATGGTGGAAGCATACAGATTAAAATCAACCAAGGCAAAATGATCATAGGCCATAGTCCAAGAGAAACCAGGAGCAAACTTCCAGATGTCCCCTCCCATGGAATCACATGGACCATGCTTGGTTCTCCCAGCAACAGCGTGTGACAACATGTAGGAAGTATTGCCAACCAGGAGAGTATGCTGAAGCCTTGGTGTCCAGGGTTTTTATTGGAGGTCAATTACTTAGGCATGTAGTGCCCACAAGACTGACCTTAACTACTTAAGTCTCCAAGCTCTCCAGAGGTCACACTGACACAGTGTAGCCCAGGGACCCCATGGTCAATCACACTGTTAGTATAAAGTCTGGAGTGGCTGAAGGCCCAGGTATACAAAGCCACTCTTATCAGGCAGGATATTTCAGACCCTTAGAGTCAATCTCCCTCAAACCAGCTGAAGGCCAGGCCTTTCTTCAAAATGTGTAAGGTTTGAACATCCCCAAGCCTTTATTGCACAAATGGGGAAGCTCAGAAGAGAGGCACCAGAGTCCACCCGTTATGAGGGGCAGAGATGGGGAGGAAGTGAGTCAGAGAAACCCTTCAGGAGAAGGTATTGCCTGAGTCTTCATGCCTGCAAGTTAGCTGGAGTGAGGAGTAGAAAGAGCCTTCATGAGAAAGGGCCAACATAAACAAATGCAGAACGATGTGCAAATGAAGAGAGCCTGTGTTTACTGAGTACCTGCACAGGTACTGTATCAGGTGCTTTAAATATGCAGGAATTGCAAATAATATGGAATGAGGAGCATAACAAGAGAGAAGGAGGACCAGGCTGTGGCTCCATGCTAACAACTGTGGACTAACAGTTCTTGGAGCTATGGAAAGGTTTCAAGCAGGATGTTGATGTGGTCAAATTGCTTGCATACTTTCTTTCCTTCTTTATTTTATTTTTGAAGTTATACACAGTAAAAGTTACTCTTTTTGCTGTATAGTTCTAAGAGTTTTGACAAATGTATACAGTCATGTAACCACCATGATAATCTAAATACAGAAGAGTCCCATTAATCTAAAAACTTAATGCTGTCCCTTTGTAGTCAATCCCTCTCCCCACCCCCAGTTCCTGGTAGTCTAGTCTCCATCCATATAGATTTGACTATTCCAAAGTGTCATATAAATGGACTCATTGTATTGCCTTTTGAGGTTGACTTCTTTCACCTGGCGTAACGCATTTGAGGTTCATCTGTGTTTTTGCATGTATCAAGTTAATTTTCCTTTTAATTGCTGAATAGTATTCCACTTAATGGATATACCACAGTTTGTCTATTAGTTCACTAATTTAAGGACATTTGGGTTTCCAGTTTTTGTCTATTATAAATAAAGCTACTATGAACATTAGTGTACGAGTCTTTGTATGGACATAATTTTATACCTAGGACTAAATTACTAGGTCATTTTCTAAGTGTATCCTTAACTATAAGAAGCTATCATACACTTTTTCAAAGTGGATGTACCATTTTCATTCTCACCATCAAAGTACGATGGTTCCCATTGTTCTGTATTTTTGTCAGTACTTAGTATTGCCAGTGTTTTATCTGTGTGATATCTCATTTGGTTTTAATTTGCATTTCCTCAGTGAGTATGATGTTGAACATTTTTTCATATGCTATTTGCCAGATATATATCTTCTTTAGCAGAGTGCCTGAATGTTTTGCCCAGTTTTCATTGGATTATTTGTTTTCTAATTACTGAGTTTTGAGAATTCTTCATATATTCTGAATACAGATACCTTGTCAGATATGTGATTTTCCAATAGTTTTTCCAGTCTATGGATTGTATTTTAATTATTTAACAATATCTTCTGCAGAGCAAAAGTTTGTAATTTCAGTGGAACCCAATTTATAATTTTTCTTTTATGGACCATACTTTTACTGTTGTATCCAGGAACTCCTTTACTGAACCTGAGGACACAGTGTTTCCTGTATTTTCTTCTAGACAGTGCCATAATTTTACATTTTATACTCAGATTTTTTATCCATTTTGAGTTAATTTCTATATAGTTTGAGATGAGGGTCAAATTTCTTTTTCTTTTTCTTTTTTTTTTTTTTTTTTTTTGCTTTTGTGTGTCCAGTTTCACAGCACCCTTTGTTAAAAAGGCTATCCTTTCTCCATTGAATTGCCTTTGTCCTTTTGTCAAAAACCAGCTGTCTACATTTGTGCCTCTATTTCTGGACTCTCTGTTCTGTTCCATTGATGTAAGGGTCTATCTTTTTGCCCATACCATTTGTCTTGAGTACGGTAGCTTTATAGTATGTCTTGAGAAAGATATATGAACCCTCTCATTTTATCCTTCTTTTTCAGTATTACTGTAGTTATTCTGGGTTTTTTGCCTTTCCATATGCAATTTATAATCAATTTATCAATATCTACAAAATGTCCTTCTGCAGTCTTGATACAGATTGTGATGAATCTGTAAATCAGTTTGAGGAGAATTGAGATCTTGACAATATGAAGTCTTCCAATTTTTGAACATTGTACATCAGAGGCTAGGAAGCCAAGCCATGGACTACCCACCAGATATCACCTCTAGTACCTACAGATTTGGGTGAATTCCTCCCTTCTAAAAGTTTCCTAAATATCCTCATGTTCCTGGGCCTGCCAGAAACTGACCTTCCTCACTGACCTATAGGGCTGGGAACTGTATAAGCCCCAAATCTAACCAGTTTTTCCAAGAAGGCTTTATGAGCATTGGCTGCATAAAGTCAGTTTTAGTTCCTTAAAAGCATTTCAGTGTACTTCATTAAATTCATATTCTTAAATATGATATTCTGTGCAAGGCTTTGGTTGTATAGCCAAGTTTCCAGGTGTGCCTCCTGTTAACAAGGAGGATAGATACTTACTGAACCTATGCAAACAATTATAATGCTATGAAAGTAAGAATACTCAGAGTGTCCAAATTCTAGAGGGCTCAGGCAGGGAGAGAAAGGTGTAATTAACAACTGTTTAATTTTACAAAAGCATGGTCTACCAAATGGTTATTCTTCAGCTGAAGGTAACTTAAGAGGAAAAAAAAGTGGTTCCTTATGTATCCAGAAAATAGAACATTAAAATATTAACAATATTTCAAAGAAAACCCACAATCATCCCTCATCAATTCATATAGTTTAATATAATTAATTCTTTCTCTGGTCTGTCTTGGTATTGCAGTCTCTAAAACCCATCTGCTTCTCTGCTAGAGTTTTAGGAATCCACTATTGCAGTCTCAAAGCCAATTATGTAACATCATCAGAACCCTACACTCAAAGGTACCTGTCATAGTCCCTTTCATGGGATTCTGAGACACTTCGTTGTTGCAGCAGCTCTTGGGCCAGTAGCTGAAGCATCAGAATAAAACAAAACAAAAAACCTATCTGCAGAAGACTTAAAGTGTCTGTGGTTAAATTATTACTAATAACTTTAAAAGTGAGAGATCTCATGAGATTCAAAATAAGAATAATATAACAGACAAGGAATTTTGGATCTTTCTGCAGTATACAAAACAAGATAATAAAGTCAATCAAAACATTTGAGACATAATTATAAACATAATGATTATCCCTATTTTCAAAGAAGATGGTTAACATTATAGCTAATTTATTAAAATAAATGAACATAATCTTTACAGAGAAAAAAATCTTCTGATATAATATATAATAATCCTGAGAAAATTTATTATGAATATACAAACCATGTAGTTAGAATATAGCAAGAATATCAATAAAGAGATTGAATAGTCTGGAGCAGGTCCTAAACATCTGTATATTAACAAAACTGCTTTATACATCTTATTATTTCAATCCCTAATTGAAAACTACTGGCCTACAAAATGCTAGATTCAAATTAAAAAAGTAAAAGTTGCAACCAAATTAACATTTAAAAATAAATGAGATCATGACTTATAATGCTATGTTATTGTTGTATGATACCAGGCAAAGTAGGATCAATACTCTGATAAATAGGAACACATCATGGATAGCAAGGGCATTGGCAATTCTCTATGAACTTGCCATAAAGCATACAATTTCTGAAATACTTATGTCAACCTTTTATCCATTCACATTTAACCTAGGGAAGGTCAGATATTTCTTTTGGACTTGACAGGTCTTCCCATCAACTCATCTATGGTAACATATCAGATAAACATAAATATTTATAACACTTGTATTTTTTACAAGGTGAAAGAACAAATGCTTTGTGATTTTCCAAGAACCCTCTGGGAGATCCCAAAGGCAGTTTCAGGTTCAGAAGTTATCTTTAAGAATTTAATTTTGGAAAGACAAAATATCAAAAGTTGTCAAGAGATTTGAACAGTGATTATGATAAGATCATGGGTTACTGAACAACACTTGACTATCTGTGTAACCAAAGTGTATTTCTAAAATAAACATGATTACGGGGGCACCTGGGTGGCTCAGTCAGTTAAGTGTCTAACTTTTGGCTCAGGTCGTCATCTTGCGGTTCATGAGTTCAAGCCCCATGTCGGGCTCTATGCTGACAGCTCAGAGCCTGGAGCTTGCTTTGGATCGATGTCTCCCTGTCTCTGCTTCTCCCTGCTGACACTCTTTGTCTCTCTCTCTCACTCTCTCTTTCAAAAATAAATAAGCATAATTGTAAGGAATCTTAGCTCTTGTCTGATTAAGAGATCTTTGTGATCTGGAGTGATCAGAGACATGGCAAAGTCAACATAAACACAAAGATTGGTTTCATAATATACAGAATCTCTGCTGTCTAGGCAAAGTACACAGAAAGCAATAAATAGCCCTATACAACCTCATATTAAGAGAAAACCAATAATCCAAGAAATTTTTGTTGTTTTAACAAAGGGAAAACCAAATTCTTCTTTTTTTTGCATAAGTATAATATTTGATACTATAGCTCCTTTTGCTAATCTTATAAAAGCTAGCAACTCTTCATCAGCTTTGACCATGACAAGTTGAACTCTTCTCTCACAACTTTCTAGTTCTATCTATACCCCTCACGGTATACTTCTCAAAGTAGAGAAAGGAAACACATTCATTAAAAGACCCAAATACATATATATAGTCTCTCTGTAGCATTAAAAGAACAAGAATACATAAACTTTATGTTTAGTAATCAATGAACGATTCAGTATTCTATCTTATTGAAATAATCTAAGTATCTATTGACTATCCATCAAGTTAACTCGAAGATTAAGTGACATAAAAATCTTGGAAATTATATTCAAGTTGACATACTTACTATTGAAAGAAAATTTGTTAGAATAATGATTCAAATTTGTTAAACACAAATGCATATTTTTCATAATGGGAAACATTTAGTAACAGTAATGCTAGCTTACTGGCATTAGCTTACTAGCTAGCTTACTAGTCAGTAGGCCTGTATAAATTTAGGAGGAACATACCCAAGTAGAATAAAAACCTACACATATATTAGTTAACACTAATAATTATTTAACATATAGAAAACATCACTCCATTTATTAAGTCACATATTAAACTAGTCAAACTAGTTAACTATTAAACTGTTAAACTGCCATATTAAACTGCCAAAGATTCACCTAAATTATCTGAACTTGAACAGTTAAACTGTTTCTCAGTTATTTTTTTCACGTTGAAAATATTTTAGGTTCAGGGCACCTGGCTGGCTCAATCACAACAGCATCCAACTCTTGAACTTGGGGTTGTGAGTTCGATCCCCACACTGGATATAGAGATTACTTAAATAACTAAAACTTAAAAATATATATATATTTGAGGTTCAATTTCCTTAACTTCTTTAATATTAGAAATATTCAATTATTACAAATGCTAATTTATTTTCAAGCTGATCAGAATAGAACTCCTTTAAGAGATTTTATGATCTAATTTGGTAATACTACCTGAAGTTAGGAAAATATTACACACCTACACAGTGAGAGGGAAAGACCTTTCTGATTACAAAGAGAAAGCTTATAAAAATTTCAGGCACAGGTCAAGCATACACAGAAATACAAAACTCGCCAGTCCAGATATCCACATGCTGGTGGGCATGAAATTCTTAATTGATTTGACCTTAACATAGACAGCTAGACAAACAGAAGACAAACCAGATTCTCTGCCATCTTCACTCAACAGAAACAAGATCTCTATAAACCATTATCTGTTTACAGAGATCACCAAATGGTCAAACCAAGAAACCAAATGAAGCCAGCACCAGAAATCAAGTGAGCACTCAAAAGGAATCAAAATCAAATCCTTACCATGCTACTGATGGACACAAGTGCAGAGCCCAGGACCAGGAGCCCCACACACCACTGTTTCCCCATCACCATTTGGAAAGGAGGGCTCATCAACTGCGTGGAGCAAACAGGGATCTGAAGGCAGGCTCTGGCACTGTACATGTCACAGAACCAAAACTGCCAAAGATGAAGAGCACTGGGCAATAGAGATGGTTTTATTCAGGCTACTGCAGTAGGGAGAATGTTCCTTACTGAGGAAAGTCTTGGAGAAGAGGGAGAAAACTTGGGCTTTTATAAAACAAGAGAGTCCTTACAGGACAGAGGTGGTCTTACCTTAGGATATGGGAGAAAAGGGTGGTACTTTGTGGTAGCCCTTTCACAGAACACAAAAGGATCACAAAAGGGGGGAAGTTTTTCTGTTTTCTGGGACCACAGGGCTCAGCTGAAGTTCAGCATTGTCAGAATTGTTCTTTTCTTTTCAATTTTCAGGAGATTATGTAGATTTGGGATTATTCTTCCTGCAATGTTTGATAGAATTAAGCAATAAAATTGTCTGGGCCTTGGAGGATTCTGCTGTTGTGGTTAGAAGGGTTTGTTTTACTATGAATTCAGTTTCTTTAACAGATATATGATTATTCAAATCATGGACCTTTGATAGTTGGTGTGTTTCAAGGAACTGGTCCACTTCAACTAAATTTTTGAATGCATAGGCATAAAGTGTTCATAGTTTTCCCTTATTGTGGTTTTAATGCAGGTAGAGTGTCCTTGCTTTTCTTGTTGTTATTGGTAATTTGTGTCTTCTTTCTTTTTTTATTTTTCAGTCAATCTAACTAGAGGTTCTTCAGTTTTATTGACTTTCCAAAGAACCAGCATTTGGTTTCGTTGACTTTTTTTATTTTTCTGTTTTTAATTTCATTGATTTCTTCTCCTTATTATTCCCTGCTCTCTGTTTTCTTTGGGTTTATTCTGCTATTTTTTCCTAATTTCTTAAGGTTTAAGTGTAGACAATTAATTTGAAACCTTTCTCTTTTTCTCATAGAAGCATTTAAACCTATGAGTCTTATTCTAAGCACTGCTTTAGCTATATCTCACAAATTTTGATATGTTGTGTTATTTGTATCCAATTAAAAATATTTTTTAGTTTCCCTTATGACTTCCTTTTTTATCCATAGATTATTTCATTTTTTTTAAACTTCCAAATATGTAGGGATTCTTCCAAATATCTTTTATTGATTTGTAGTTAAATTCAATTATTGTCAGAAAACATATTTTTGTATGATTTAGTTCCTTTAAATTTTTAAGGCTTTATTTTGTGGCACAGAGTATGGTCTATCTTGGTTAATGTTGGGTGCAAATTCCATCTTAAAATCATTTTTATTGTTATACAAGAAGAACAATTAGGAGTCCATCATGAACTAAGCTGAGCTGGAGAGAGTTGAGCTGCCAGGTTTTGGAGTAACTAATTAAGACACGCCAAAATGAAGCACAAGTCCAGCCTTTAATCACTCACTATGATTTATAAGCAAGAAGAGAAAGTACTGGCTCCCCCAGTGTTCCATTTTCCCAACTATCAGGGCAGATGGGGAGAATGTGTCACTACTGAGAGAGGACAAAACAAAAGACTCCTATTGTCTAATGGACAGGGGGGCAGGGGTTGGGAGCAGGGAAAGGATAGGAGTACTGGGTACTGAGTCAAAGTGGAGAAAAACATCTTCAAAGTTTCTCTCCTCCCCCCTATTAGGAGGTCTCTGCAGAAGCACCTGAGGAAGGCTAAAGGTCCCCAATAAAGAGGTCTCCAAATGGAGGCGCCTGGGCTAGGAATGCAAGTATGTGTGGGAGCATGGCTGGCCAGGAGGCCTGAGCCTTAACTACAACTCCCTTCAGAGACTGCAGTGCACTGTCTGCTGTGGGCAATGGGCAGGCGGGGGGAGGGGAGGGGGTGGGGGGTGGACAGCTTTCCCCAGGAAAAGTCTTTGTGATTGCCTGTGATCAGACCTAAAAGATCCCACATAGGTTTCTGGCCAGAAACCAGACTCTTCAGAATCTCTTGTGGATATCTAAGCAAGTCAAGATGGTGGCCATGAACTAAAACACTAATAATAGGGGAAGACTTGAAAGTAGATTTCACTGATGTGGAGTAGAAGATGTTGCCAGGACTTGGTAATAGATTGGTGTCATAGTTGTGTTACCTGAGAAACAGACTCAGAGAGAATCAACATCCATGAAAGAAGGGGAAGGACCTTCAGACTTGTCTTGATTTGGGCCAAGATGGCTCAGCCTTTAGCCTTCCACATTGACTGACTGTGGACAACTGGATAGAGGGGCAGGGCCTTTGGTAAAGGGTCTCCTTAAGGCTTTGGCAGTCCCTGAAAGGACTGTCACTGAAGACTGCCATCAGTTTCCAGCACTGGGCAGCAAGTCTTTTATCAGAAGGAGAACTGAGTGGTGGCTCACAGCAAAAGGGAGTCTATAATTCCTAGATGTTTGATCTAGATACCTGGGTAGATGGAGATGCTCTCACTGAGGTAAAGTAGTCCAGGACAAACAGGTTTAGGGAAGGAAGATGATGAGTTAAGTTCTAAACATGTTGACAACTTTGAAATCAATAAATAGGATCACATCCTCTTCTTCTAAGCGTACAAAGAATTAATTGCATTAATTATGTTTTTATTTGCTAATGCTTTGACATCTTGGGGCCTTGCTGACACCGTGGAGAAAGCCACTCCCAGACTACCTCTTTCCCAGAGAGCAGACACTCCATCTGAGACCATTCTCTTCTAATGAAGACTGACCAATCCAGAGCCCACACTCCCAACCCCCTCTTTTATGGAGCTCTCACGCTCAGTGCCACTATATATTCCCCTGCCCTAATCATCGCAGGGTCAATATGCTGAAATTATTCACACAAGGCCATTCTAGGCCTAGTTACCCCACCTCACCTGAAACCACCCATGTTTTCCCCCACTCTGCGTGCTTCTTTACTGATGCTGGTGCTTCCCCATGTGGCCTTGCATGGCATACCACACTTCCTGTTTGTAGGGAACTCTGAGTATTAATTTATTCCTTCATGAAAGTCGTTTCCATGTTCCCATGTCTTAACATACCTGATTAAAACAAATCTGAGGTACATTTTTAAACACCAACTTAGGTGATCTGGGCTTCCAGACTTATCAGTTAGGTACCTCTCCACCCACCCTCTGCAGTCAGTAGTTGAAAGGTGCAGATGAGGAAGAGAAAGAAGAAAGGCCACTTTAAGGATTTTTCTATGTACCTCACAGCTATCCTATTTCATAAATAAGAAAAATGGGATCTCACAGTTTAAGTAACTAATTTACAGTGATCACATCACAGCTGCTTGATTATCTTAGAGTTGACCTTAGGTCTATCAGATTTCTGGAACTGTTTGTTCATTTTAGCTGCCTCTGCTCTGAGGCTTCTATTTAGTCTCTGCTGAAAAACAAGGAATTGATGCATGGGGAGCTTGTCTGAGGCCATTCACGTGAAAGTGAAGCTAGAAATGTGTACCCGAGAGCATGTGGCCTGGAGCACTAGTCTTGAGCACTGTTCAGGGAAATCCATAGATCAAATCAGTTTGGAAAGCGCAGGTTCAAATGTTTCAGAAACTGTAATTTTCTTATCTGTATGTAATGCTTTCAAAATTCATTTGACTCCACAATTTTCCTGTGTGTGTGTGTGTGTGTGTGTGTGTGTGTGTGTGTGTGTGTTTGCGCGCACACATATGTATGTGTACATCTGAGGTACACACAGGAAATGCTGACTTCACCCTTCAGTTTCCTGCTTGCATGGGCACCGTGGGATACCATAAGCCTTTCCTGGGCTGTGAGGTCTCTGACAGGGATGGTTAGATAGTCGGGTGAGAAGTTATAAAGGAACCTTCTGAATAATGCTCGCTAAAATCAGCAAATAATAGTGCCAGCAAATAACTGACTTTGAGGGGAGGAGGAAAAATGAAGCCAGATGTGGAAACTCTTACTCCAGGAAGCTTCAGAAAATCAGATAGACAACTCTCAATGAATCCAAAAGTCTCTACTGAAAACCTGACATATGTTAAGATGCATTGAAGAAGAGATGGGACCCCATAGACTGGAGGCTGGCAATGTAAAATAAGAGATACTAGCTTAGGTAAAAGAAGGGATATGCTGTAAGAAAGGCAAAATGCAGTCTGGCCTGCAGAAAGCCTGGGAGTCAGGCAGGTGTGTGTGTGTGTGTGTGTGTGTGTGTGTGTGTGTGTGTGTGTGTCTATGCTGCTTTTCTGTGCATCAGCTTCCTTCTTAGTCTGCTTAGGAAAGCCTTTTGCAGGTTGCCTGGAGCAGCTCACAGTGTTCAAGGTCAAATGTTGCAATCTGTCCTCACATTCCCAATTTGAGGTCCCTTGAGGGGGATCCATGGCTTAACACATGTAATCATCTGAAGCCAGCATAGTCACAATTGCCTATTTCCAAGAGGTACCTACAGCAGGGATTTTCTAGTCTCATTAAAAAGCTGCTATTTATACACAAGAAGCAGTGGAGACACTGTTGCTGGAAAGCAGCTCAGACACCACTGTTGAGGAGGCTGAATGGGGAGAAGCTCCTGTGCAGGCTGGCGAGATTGGCTCCGAGAGGTTTGAGCTGGATGGGTGTGGAAGTGCAGCTGGTCTGTGCTTGTGCTCAGGAAGAAAGGGGCTGGGGGACTGCAGGATGGAACTCAAGACCTCCACTAGCAACTGCGGGGGGCAGGCTGGTTTGGGGCCCAGCAAAGGGAGCTCTTCTTATGGACACACTTCATTTCACCAGTGCCTCTGCCTGCTTTTCAGGTTGCAGCCATCTCCCCCAAGAAGAAAAAGGATCTTAAACGGGCTAGATGTGAGAGACAGGTGAAATTTTGGGAAAATAATTGGCAGTAGGTACCTAATAATAATTGCTTCCAAGTACCTGCAGTCCCAGTGCATCCCTTCACCTGGCTTCTCCCCCTTTCTCCTTCAGGCAATTCATCAGGCTTTGAAGCAGTATTCCCTCCCTCCCCCTCTCAACACTGTCTGAAGTGCCTTGGGTGCCCTGCCTGAGGTGGTCTGCATTGATGGGGGAGGGGCAGTTGGGAAGAGCACTTCCCTGGCCCTGAAGCAGCCACAGGGAGAATGAGACCCCTTCAGTGTGTTGTCACATCTCACCCACATTGCAAGTAGACTGGCTCTTCTGTATTCCTACACGGCTTTCTTTTACCATGTCTGTCATGGTGCTCCAGCAAGAATGCAGCTGGACACAGGGGGGCCAGGACACAGCCCAGGGAGCAGAGTGCAGTGCAGGGCTGTACTGTGCTGTCCTGGCCCTGGATACATCCATGCTGGGCCACAGGGAGACGGTTCTGTGAAGTCTGAAGGCAGCCAGCTTTCCCAGATTCTGGAAGGAGCTCTTCAAGAGCCCAACATGATGGTGGATCTCCACATTCTGATGCTGCTTCTCATGGAGGTCGTAGGCTGAGAGCCTGCAGACCCTCAGCAGTAGGTGTTATGAGCTGTGTCAAGGCCACATTCACTGTGAGATTTTAATGGAAATGCAGCTTGTGAATGTAGTGAAAGATATAGATTAACGTTCTATGCCTCAAATATGATCTTCTAATGTTTTAAAAAGAAATACCCCGTGGGAGGTACTGGAGGATTGCGAAGGACACTGGACTTGTCAGCCACACAGACACAGGGTTTGGATCTCAGGTGTGCCTCTCACTGTGACAAACTGACAAGGGACCTAATTCCCTGCCCTCAGGTTTGTCATCTGTAAAATCAGATGCACGAGATGATTCCAGTGGTTTTCATGAGGAATGAAGGCAGTAATGTGTGTGAAGTTCCTAATTTATTGCCTAGCACATAGACACTAGGTGCTCAATAAATGTATGGAATGAATGCCTAAATTTCTGGCAGTCTGCTGTGGATGAGATCTATGTGAGCCCCCAGAGTACCCAGGGAGCCTGGCTGTGCACCTGTAGTGCAGGCCCTGGCAGGCAGCCAGAGGAGGGCTTGGACGCCCTGAGTGCTATCCCGGGGCCCTCACCAGAGTCTGTCTCAGATTGGAAGCTTCCTCTTGGCCATGGATGACCAGAACTCACAGTTCCAGAGCTGCATCTGTGTATGCAGTATTTCATCCCTGGAAGCAGCTCAGGCCCAATCACAGCAGGTTGGAAATTAGTCACCTGAGAAGTTGTGCTGCATGGACACAGAGAACTGAAATGGATCTGGGGTTTAGGAGATTTAAGAATTAACTTTTAGTTGACTTTTATTGTTACAAAAACAATGTATGTTCATTATAGAAATTTTTTTTTAATCACTTATAATCTCCCAACCCAGAAACCATTGCTATTAACATTTTGGTGTATATTTGGCCAATCATTATTCCATGTATTAACTTTTTTATTAACAAAATGGAACACTTTCTGTATGTTTTGTTTCGGGACCTGTTTTTTTTTTCTCCACTCAATATATTGTGGCTTCTCTAGATGTTATTAAATATTCCTGTTATTTTCATGGCTACACATTAGTCTATTTTATGGATATGTCATAGTATTTTTAGTTAATAATGCTGTTGAGCATTTAGGTCTTATTTATAATTTTTTAGTATTTTAAGTAGCACCTTAATGGGTATCCTCCATATATCTTTATATTCTTCCATCATTCTTTTCTTTTTTTTAATTTTATTCATTTATTTTGAGAGACAGCGAGTGAGGGAGGGACTGAGAGAGAAAGAATCCCAAGTAGCCTCTACAACTGTCAGCACAGAGCCCAATGCAAGGCTCGAACTCACAAATTGTGAGATCATGATCTGAGCTGAAGTTGGATGCTTAACTGACTGAACCATCCAATCAATAAAGCCTTCCATGATTATTTTCTTTTTTAAATTTTTTTAATGTTTATTTATTATTGAGAGACAGAGAGACACAGAGCGTGAGCAGGGGAGGGGTAGAGAGAGGGGGAGACATAGAATCTGAAGTAGGCTCCAGGCTCTGTGTTGTCAGCACAGAGCCTGAGGCCGGGCTTGAACTCAACAAACTGCGAGATGATGACCTGAGCCAAAGTCGGTCGCTTAACCAACTGAGCCACCCAGGTGCCCCTCCATGATTATTTTCTTAAGCTAAGCTTCTAGAAATAGATTTGCTGAGTCAAAATACATAGAAAATTTGAAGGTTTCTGATAAGTTTGAGTTAGATTTTGATTGCAGTTTTAATTCACCTTGCTATGAATCCCTAGAACAGGATTATTATCTATAATTTCAATAATATATTAGAGCTGGTACATTATGTTAGGAAACTATACTATATCATAGATAACATATTTTCTAAAATATTTAATAGAAACACATTATATTCTTGGCAATGAGCATAACTATGATAAAAAATCTGAGAATGAATAAGCATAAAGGAATAGGACAAAATTGCCCCTAATCCCTCTTCCCAATTAGACTTATTCTTAACATCTTAGTATTTTCCTTCCAATTTTTTTTCTGTGCATTTAAACACAACTGAGATAATTCCATCTCCTTCATTTGGTACTTCTGCTCTTGTGATTTGTGTGTGGTGAAGGGTACTCAGCCGTTCTGTATCAGTTTTTTGATAAGAGGGCACATGTTTTATCCCTGCTTGTGGCCTGACATCACACAGCACTGTCACAAACCAAGCTGGTGCTCTATATAGACCTTCTCTGAACAGATTTGAGAGTCAGGAAAAGCAAAGGTAAAATCAGTCTTGTGGCCATATGGGCGGGAAATTACTGCCATGTTAAGCCTTAGAGCCTAAAGATGACTCTGCCCTTCCAGGATTAACTCACATTGCCCCATCTCAGAAGTCAGGAGAAAAACGGTTCCCTAGGCACAGATCCCTTTCCACAAGGCATGGATGGTGATCTTTTCCCCTGCACCGTCCCACACTAGTTTACCTGGGGCTTCCTAACCCCTGCTGTGTGTTGAGATCCATTCAGATTTGCAGCTTGGGAATCTAAAGGTGTTTAGGACCTGGGTTTTGGTTTCAGGTAAGCTTTTAGAGTTTGGCACATTCCAGGAAAAAAAAAAATTATTATACATAAAAGGATTTGATGTCAGGCAGACACAAGTCTTCCTTCTTCAGATGAGCCAATTGCTAATTCTATTGAGAAAAATATTCTGATTGGCCAAGGACTAAACAGTAAACTCTTTCTGCTTGAGTATTTTTGATTTTTACCCTAAACTTGAATCCATTTCTTCCCCTTTTTTAAGTAGTCTAGAAACTTTGATTTAATTTTATGTGTTAATTAAATATCAGCATATACTGAAGAAGTTTTTGTAATGGAGTAGACCTAGCATGGGCTTCAAGGTCAGACCCACCTGACACTGAGCCCTGGCTCCTTCCCTGGTGAACTACTTGGCCTTGGGCACTTATCTAGTCTGGAGCCTGAATTTTTTCATCTCTGGAATAGGACTAAAGATACTTCATTAGTTGAAATATTGGATGCAAAGTTCCTAATGTAGTATTTGGGACATATTAGATGTTTAATCAGTGTTTAATATTTTTTTTTCTGCTTTCCCTAAGAACCATAATAAGTGGTTATGACCTAAGACCCCAAATATCAGAAACTGGCCAAGAGCTGTAGGAGAAAAGGCATAGGAAATTAGCCCACATAAATAATGGTCTCTGGATATTAAGTCGTTACATTTTTTAATAAATCCTTAATAGCAGTTAGCTTTATTAGATTTTTTTTTCTAATAAAAATTGACTGTATCTGAAATTTAGTCTTCTCTCTTCTTAGCTCAATTTTGTTTCTTTTTGTCTCTGTGGCTGGAGGGAGAATATGTTTTATAAACAGTTTTAAAAGGTGTGTAAATCATCCTTGAGTAGAAGTGTTTTGAATGTTGGTAAAAAAAATAAGTTTTTTTTAAATTCACCAATCTGATATTTTCCATGATTTCTCTGTTAAAATTGATATTTAATTTTTTATTAGCTTCTTGATGAGTTTACAGTCTAAGAAGCTGCAATTTAGATAATGTTTTTTGTTGTTGTTTTTAAAGTTTACATATTTAAGAGAGAGAGCATGTTCTAGAGCAAGTGTGAACAAGGGAGGGGCAGAGAGAGAGAGAGAAAGAATCCCAAGCAGGCTCCATTCTATCAGCACAGAGCCCAACACAGGACTTGATCCAGCAAACCATGAGATCATGACCTGAGCTGAGATCAATAGTAGGATGCTTAATCAACTGAGCCACCCAGGTTTAGCTCCTGATTTAGCTAATGTTTTATGTATTGATAAAATTACAGCTTCAGTTCTGCAAGATGATAAACAGATAATCTGAAAACTTACCTGCCATAAACCCTTAAATATGCTGGGTAAAATGCAGCAAAAATTACCTTAACTGCATGACGCTGCTCGTAGCAATAGAGAACTTCTGGGTGCCAACATCAGGAGGCTCCAAAGAAGACAGTTGACAGTCACACACTCTGACACTGTATTTGATGAGGAAGAGAGGGATAGTTAGCCTGAAATAGCAGCTAGAGTTGTTGTCCATTTGGGAATGGAAGATTAGGCCTTGGGCCTATGCAAGGCAAGAGATGGAACTAAAGCCCTTCTCAAAACTGACATTCTCTAAGAGCTGCACTATCAGTGGGAGGGTGGATTTTTTTTTTTTTGGGGGGGGGAGGGTGGATTTTTAAATTGCACTCAACTCTTCCTATCTCTGGGTTCTGGGCCTGCATAAGGAAAGACAAAAAAAAACAAAAAGACGAAAACACTCTTCTTGAGAATTTGGAGTCTTAGGCCTGTACCTTACATGGATATAGGGTTCAAATTTCCATCATGCTGTCTGAGAACCTACAAGTTGGGAGATTGTCTAAAAATTAGTTTCTATTTATTGATAACTCAGGGCATTTGAGAAGCATTCATATATCTAAAGGTGTGCAAAAAGGGAAAAAATAGACTAAGAATCAATATTTGAAGGATTCATAGCTATAAATTTTCTAAAATAGATGAAAGATAAGAATCTTTAATTCAATAATCACAATATGCTGCTCACCATAATGAAATTACAGAACACCAAAGATGAGTGGGAGATACTAAAAGCAACCAGAGAGAAGCCAGGTCGCCTACCCTGGAATGATATTGGAATGAAAGCCTACTCATTAGCAGCAACTGTAGAGGCCAGAAGAATAGTAACTTCAGAAATTAACTTCAAAGTTCTTCCAAGTGCTAAGAATTCTTTATGCAAATGAAGTATCATTCAAGAGTGGGGTTAAAATAAAACATTGAGGCCCTTCCTCTTTTCTAATGCAAGTTTATATATTTTTCTCCAAGCAGATTAAGTTGCATTCTAGAGATGTTTATATTATTTTAATTAACATTCAGCTCAAAATATTTTCTAATTTCTATCTAAATTTCTTCTTTGGCCTGTGGGTTATTTAGAAGTGAATTATTAATTTCTAAATATATGCGGTTTTTCCAATTAGCTTTTTGTCCTTAATTTCTGACTTATTTGCATTAGGACATAGAAAAAATTTTTTGAATGATTTCAACCCTTTTGAATTTGTTAAAACTTGGTTGGTTTTCATAGTATTTTCAGTGTTTTTTTCTTTTATTTTTTCCCTTTTTTTAATTTTTTTTTTAATTTTTTTTAAAATTTACATCCAAGTTAGTTAGCATATAGTGCAACAATGATTTCAGGAGTAGGTTCCTTAATGCTCTTACCTGTTTAGCCCATTCCCCCTCCCACAACCCCTCCAGTAACCCTCTGTTTGTTCTCCATATTTAAGAGTCTCTTATGTTTTTGCCCCCCTCCCTGTTTTTATATTATTTTTGCTTCCCTTCCCTTATGTTCATCTGGTTTGTATCTTAAAGTCCTCATATGAGTGAAGTCATATGATATTTGTCTTTCTCTGACTGACTAATTTCACTTAACATAATACCCTCTAGTTCCATCCACGTAGTTGCAGATGACAAAATTTCATTCTTTTTGATTGCCGAGTAATGCTCCATTTTATATATATATATTATATTATATATATATATATATATATATATATATATATATATATATATATCACAACTTCTTTATCCATTCATCCATCGATGGACATTTGGGCTCTTTCCATACTTTGTCTATTGTTGATAGTGCTGCTATAAACATGGGGGTGCATGTGTC
This sequence comes from Panthera leo, assembly GCF_018350215.1. Taxonomy (NCBI): domain Eukaryota; kingdom Metazoa; phylum Chordata; class Mammalia; order Carnivora; family Felidae; genus Panthera; species Panthera leo. The sequence goes on from NC_056686.1 coordinate 107,757,822, forward strand.
CCTTCGAAACATCACACCTGTATCCCATGGATAAATGCCTAGTAGTGCAATTGCTGGGTCCTAGGGTAGTTCTATTTTTAGTTTTTTGAGGAACCTCCATACTGTTTTCCAGAGTGGCTGCACCAGCTTGCATTCCCACCAACAATGCAAAAGAGATCCTCTTTCTCCGCATCCTCACCATCATCTGTTGTTGCCTGAATTGTTAACGTTAGCCATTCTGACAGGTGTAAGGTGGTATCTCATTGTGGTTTTGATTTGTATTTCCCTGATGATGAGTGATGTTGAACATTTTTTCATATGTTGATTGGCCATCTGGATGTCTTCTTTGGAGAAGTGTCTATTCATGATTTTGCCCATTTCTTCACTGGATTATTTGTTTTTTGGGTGTTGAGTTTGATAAGTTCTTATAGATTCGGGATACTAACCCTTTATCTGATATGTCATTTGCAAATCTCTTCTCCCATTCCATGTGCTGTCTTTTAGTTTCGCTGATTGCTTCCTTCACTGTGCAGAAGCTTTTTATTTTGATGAGTTCCCCATAGTTCATTTTTGCTTTTGTTTTCCTTGCCTCTGGAGACGTGTTGAGTAAGAAGTTGCTGTGGCTGAGGTCAAAAAGGTTTGCGCCTGCTTTCTCCTTGAGGATTTTGATGGCTTCCTGTCTTACATTTAGGTCTATCATCCATTTTGAGTTTATTTTTGTGTATGGTGTAATCAAGTGGTCCAGGTTCATTTTTCTGCATGTCGGTGTCCAGTTTTCCCAGGACCACTTGCTGAAGAGACTGTCTTTATTCCATTGGATATTCTTTTCTGCTTTGTCAAAGATTAGTTGGCCATACGTTTGTGGGTCCATTTCTGAGTTCTCTATTCTGTTCCATTGATCTGAGTGTCTGTGCTTGTGCCAGTACTATGCTGTCTTGATGATCACAGCTTTGTAATACAGCTTGAAGTACTTATTTTCAGTGTTTTATCTGTATGTGAAAATAATGTGTGGTTTGTCCTTGTTGAAGGCAATATTTGTCAGTAAGTCAAATATTGCTGTATTTGTTTGTCTGCTTGTTTTATCAGATGCTGAGAAAAGTATGCTTAAATTTTCCATTTGGATTTTTAATGTTTCTACTTGCTTTATAAATTTAGGGGCTATGTTATTAGGAATATATAAATTTAGATTTGGGTTATAGCTTCCTTAAATGTTAGCTTTTATTATTAAATGTTCTTTTTAATCTCTAATAATGTATTTTGCCTTAACATCTACCTTGATATAAATAGAGCTGCATCAGCTTTCTTTTTGTTAGTGTTTGATTGACATTTCATTTTCCATTAATTTACTTCTAATCTTTCTCTTAGACATATCTTTTATAAATAGTAAGTAAGGGGGTTTTTAAATCCAGTATGAAAACCTCTCTTTTAATTGGAATATTTAGTTCCATATAATTAGTGATATATTTTATTTTAAATCTACCATCTTAATAAATGTGTTTTATTTGTCTCATCTATTTTGAGTCGCTTTTTAGTCCTTTTTTTGCCTTTTTTTAGGATTGACTACATTTTTCCTTTTTTTTTTTTAATCTTCTGTTAGTTTGGAAGTTATAAACTTTATTAATCACTCAGTGGTTATCCTAGGGATCACATCATAAAACCACCTTCATCTTATAAGAGTCTAATATAAATTAGTACTTTAAATATCTTTCTGAATAATGCAAGGACCTTGGAACATTTATTACCTTACTCCTCTATTGACTTGTGGACCATTATTGTCATATATTTTAAGGTTTTGTGTATTTTTTTCTATGTTTTTTTAAATCAACAAGACATTATTGTTTTGTAGAGTAACTGTTTAATTATTATATTTTCCCATATATTTACGTTTTCATTGCTTTTCATTTCTTCCTGAATCTCCAATTCACACCTGGGATGCTTTTCTTTCTGCCGTGATAAACATGCCTAGTATTGTTTTGGGTTTTTTTTATGTGTATCTTCTAGTGATGAATTCCTCCAGTTTTTGTTTGTCTGAAGATGCCTTCCTTTTGCTTTAATTTCTTCATTTTTGAATATAGATATTGATACTTTGAAGATATCATTACACTGTGTTATAGTTTCCATTGTTTCTATCGAAAAATCAGCTGCTGGTCTAATTTTCCCACCCTTAAACTCAGTCTGTCATCTCCCCAGGTATTCTGTTTGCCTTTTATCAGCAGTGTTGCAATGCACCCAGATATAGATTTTTTCTTTTTCTTTTTTTTTTAATTTACTACTTAACATAGGATTCATAGAGCTTCTTAAATTTGTGGCTTGATGTGTGCAATCTGTTTCAGAAAAGTCTCAGCCATTTTTTTCAAATATTGCTTCTAGTACATTCCCTCTCTCCCATCTCCTGAGGCTATAATTACATGTAGACCTTCTCAGTGATTTTGCAGTGTCTTTTTACCTTCTCTTCTTTGCTTTCCATCTTTTTCTCTCTGCTGTATTCTGAATATTTTTATCTGAACTACCTTCTCTATTCAGCTGTCTAATTTTCAATTAAACCCATTCGCCAAGTTCTTGATTTCAGTTACTGAACTTTTTAACTCTGCAGTTTCCATTTGTTGTTGTTGCTGTTATTGTTATTGTTGTTGTTGTTGTTGTTGTTATAGTTTTAACTTCCCTGCTGAAATGATTATTCTTGTCTTTACCTCCTTGAACCTAAAAGTATGTTAATTTTAAGATCTGTATCTAATAATTCCATTCTCTTGATTGCCTGTGGGTCAGTATCTATTGAAGTTATTTCTTTTGTTCGTATTGCCTTTCCTCCACATGTGCCTGGTTATATTTGGTGATGAACACAGTATTTGCAGAATTGTTTATAGAAATAATTTTTAGTTTAGGAGGATATTATCTATCTCCAGAGCAGATTTGTATTTGTTTCTCCCAAGTAAGTCTGGGCACTAGCAATTAGAGTTACCTTGGCCCAGTTTAAAATTATTCAAAGCTAAGCCAAGTCCTGCAAGCGCCTATCTTTTATAACTTATCCACCCTCCTAGGATATAGTCCTTCAGAGTTCCAACACAAGGATAGACCCCACCCTGCCCAATTGTGTTCATTTCCTCCTCCTCATGTCTTGAGGTTTTCTAGCCCCTCAGCCATTCATCTGAGTTCACTTTTATTTTTTTTTAAGCTTATTTATTTATTTTGAGAGAGAGTGTGTGTGCGCGCAAGCAGGGGAGGGGCAGAGACAGAGGGAAAGGATCCCAAGCAGGTGCCACACTGCCAGCACAGAGCCTGATGCGGGGTTTGATCTCCCGAACCACAAGATCATGACCTGAGCCTAGATCAAGAGTCGGACACTTAACTGACTGACTCACCCAGGCACCCTACCATTCCTCTGTTTGATCAGGAGTCAGCACCTCTCTTCACCAGGGAAATACAGCACTTGGCTTCTCTGCTTATGCCTGTTTTCCTCTGGATCTTGAGCTGGTTGTTCTTCATATCTTAATCACCCTTACATGTCTTGAAACACATGTGTTGTATGCTTGTCTAGTTTTTCTGATTGTTCCCCATAAAAGGATTGTGTGAATTATAGTAGGCCATCACCAGAAGCAGAAGTTCCTTATCTTTATATTTTTTGATCTGCCTATGTTGCTGAGTATATTTTTAGTCCTTTGATTCTCACTGTAATCTATGTTGTGCATCGACTGCATTTTGCCTATTATTCCAGTGATAAACACCTAGATTGCCTTCAACGATTACCACAATTAGTACTACACAAAACATATAGCATTGTAAGTATTTCTTTATAAACATTGTTAAGTGTTTCTTTATAAAATGTGTGGGAATTTGGGGGGACTCTATCCCGGAAGAGTTTGCCAAAACATTGGGAATACCTGTGTTTGTTCTAATTAAGACCTGCCAGGTGACATGCATCAATCCAGTTTCATCACTATACTTTCCACCAGCACTGTCCCTACACTGTCACCAAAACCTGGAATGTTCCAGCTCCCCAATGTCTATCAAGTCTAATAGAAATAAAGTGATATCATAATTTTAATTTGCATTTCTCAGATTACAATTTTTCTATTGGATTTCTTTTGTCTCATTGATTTTCAAGAGTTCTTTTGTTTTTAAACAGTACCCTGTGTTAGATGCAGATATTGCAAATATATTCTCAATCTGCCATTTAACTACCATCTTATTCATAATGTCTTCATTGATAATATTGTTGGTTGATGACTTGTGCTTTGTGCTGTTATTAAGAAGTCGTCTACTGCCCTATTTCTTCTATATTATGGGTGTTTAATTTTATATTTTTACTGTTTAATTTATAAGTCTTCAAATCATCCGGAGCCGCCTTTCATATCATGTGTTGATAGGAATCCAATTTCATTTTTCTTGATATAAATAATCCAGTTTTCCCAACACTAGCTGTTGACATCTTACCTTTTCCTCTCTTTTCATTTCTTTTCATTTTTAATAAACTCCTGTCTTTTTTAAACATGTTAGTTACTAACCAGTTTTCAAGTTTTATCCCCCTAACCCCTTGTTCCCCCAAATCCTGTGATACTTGTTGCATGGTTTTACACAGCATCGTGCTTTTTAGGAATACATATGATACGTTGCAAAACTACATGTATTTGGAAATCTCCATGATAAAATCTTTTTACATTTTTAAAATAAAAACGTAAAACAAATAATTCTCTTTTATTCCAGTTTTGCTAAAAGGTTTTTTTTGTAAGTAAGCATTAAACTTTTTAATATGCCTTTTCAGAATTGATTGAAATATATTTTCAGTTATTTCTCTTTTTGTCTGCTATTTGGTCAGTTTTATCAATAGATTAGCTCATATGGAACCATCCTTGCATTTCTGGATGAATCCCTATTTTACCACAATATATTATGTTTAATGCATTGTTATATTTGGTTAGCTAAGATTTTATTTAGGATTTTTGCGTCTGCTTTCATAAAGGAGATCTAAACCTGATTCACTGTTGTCGTCGTATTCCCTTATTTGGTTTTGAATCATAGTTATACTACCCTCAAGTTAAGCAGTTTTTGTTCTTTTTCTTTTTTCTAGAACAACTTGTATAAGATATGAATTAACTATTCTTTTGAAGATTTATAGCTTCCTGTATAAAACAGTCTGGTCCATGGGATTTGACACAGGAAGTTTTTTGTTTTTACGCTACCATTTTAATTTCTTAGATCTTTGTTGGTTCAAATTTTCTTTTATGCCAATTTTACCATTTTATGTACATTTTCACCATTTAATGAACTTTTTCAGAATGTATTTATTTTATCTAGGTTTTCAGATTTAGAATTGAATGAGAAACACAACTACAACCATACCTAGAAGGAAAGATATATGCCTTAAAGTGGCTAGAGAAAGTCAAAACCAAAAAAGAAGCCCTAATATAAAGAAAAAAATTAATAAATCTGATAACATTAAAATATAAAACCATGCTTCAAAGGACAATCTAGACAATGTGACTTTTCAGACTAGAAAATAGGCCACATCATAGCGTAAGAAAGATATTTACAATATTTTGTAAATGGCAAAAGATTAGTGTAAAGAACTTCTAAAAATAGATAAAAGGAAGACAGACAGCTCAATATACAAATGGATTTATGGTACATATAGGCAATTCTTAGAAGAGGCACTTGAATAATCAATAAAAATATGAACAACGCTCAACATCACTGATAATCAAGAAAGCAACATACAAGTCATATCACATCCTTCAAATTGGCAGACACTTTAAGTGCAAAAGCGAAATATTGGTGAGGATGTACATGGTCAGGAATTCTTGTAAATTGCTGGTGGGAGTATAAATTTATATAGGCTCCTCAGAGAGTAGTTTGTCAATATCTAGTAAAGTTGAAGGTAATCTTCTGTGTATCCTAGATAAACTTGTCAGTATATGCATGAGTGTGTGTTGATTAGTGCTTCAAGGTTTCACTATAATCAAGGAACATAGAAGAAGCAGGGTTCAGAAGGATACATGCAGTATGATAGTATGATAGGGTTTATGTAAGTGTGCAAAACACAAATAACAGAATTCATAATAGTATACCTTTGGCTATATACATGTGTAGTATTAGCAATATAACAATACCTTTGGATATATACACATTTAGTCAGATTATACAAAATGCATGAGAATACAGGACAATTTTAAGTACAGAGATATACCTCTGGAGAGGAAGATAAAGAGTTTGCATGAGGATGGGGCATCAGATATACTCATAATATTGTCAGAGATCAACAGAGAATATAGCAAAATGTTAATTAGCACTTGTTTAATTTTTGTGATGATTGTGTAGATTTTTTCATTTTATTTCTGTACTTTTCTATATGTTTAGTTTGCATTTATTCAAAAAATAATTTACTGAGCACCTACTAGCTGTCAGGCTTTGTTCTGATGCTTAGGATAGAGCAGTGAACACGATGTACATGTTGTCCTGTCCTCATGGATCTTATAGAGTTTAAAATGTTTTAGAATTGGGGCACCTCAGTGGCTCAATCCAACTTCTGCTCAGGTCATGATCTCACAGCTCATGGGTTTGAGCCCCACATCAGGCTCTGTGCCGACAGCTCAGAGCCTGGAGCCTGCTTCGGATTCTGTCTCCCTCTCTCTCTGCCCCTACCCCACTCATGCTCTGTGTGTGTGTGTGTGTGTGTGTGTGTGTGTCTTTCAAAAGTACACATTAAAAAAATTTTAATAAAAAAATAAAATGTTTCAGAATTAAACTTTTTTAATGCTTAAGATAATTTTTTTAAAAGACCAATTTGCACAGAGAACAAACTGAGGGTTGCTGGAGGGGTTGTGGGTAGGATGGGCTAAATGGGCAAGGGGCATTAAGGATGATACTTGTTGGGATGAGCACTGGGTGTTATACGTAGGTGATGAATCACTGGATTCTATTCCTGAAATCATTATTGCACTATATGCTAACTAAGTTGGATGTAAATAAATAAACAAATAAATGACCCATTTGGGAGCTCTTCCTTCTATAAAGCTCTAATTACACTTTTAAATTCATCCAATTTCATTTCTCTTTATCCCTGGAATCAGGCACTTAAAAAGCTGCGGGGGCAGGGGAGCAGGGTGGTAGTTCACCTGGGTGGCTCAGTTGGTTAAGCATCTGACAGTTGATTTTGGCTCAGGTTATGATCCATCGGTTCGTGGGATGGAGCCCATGTTGGGCTCCACACTGAACGTGGGGCCTGCTTGGGATTCTCTCTCTCTCTCTCTCTCTCTCTCTCCCTCTCCCTCTACCTTTCTCCCTCCCTCCCTCTCTCTGTTTCTCTCTCTCTTTATGTCTCTCTCTCAAAATAAGTAAATAAGCATTAAAAAAAAAAGCTGAGGGCAGCAAACATACCACTATGGTGCAGAACATTGAGAGGAGGGTGCACGCGGCAGGAGGCATATAGGAAGCCACTGGACTTTCTGCTGACTTTTGCTGTTGCTGTGAACTTCAAAGTGCTGTTAAAAATAGTGTACTGGGGTGCCTGGGTGGTTCAGTGGGTTGAGTGTCCAACTTCAGCTCAGGTCATGATCTCAACTTTCATGGGTTTGAGCCCAGCGTCGGGCTCTGTGCTGACAGCTCAGAGCCTAGAGCCTGCTTCAGATTCTGTGTCTCCCTCTCTGTCTGCCCCTCCCCCTGCTCTCTCTCAAAAATAATAAACATTATTTCTGTCTCTCTCTCAAAAATAAATAAACATTTTTTTTAATTTTTAAAAAATAGTCTATTTAAGGGGCACCTTGGTGGCTCAGTCGGTTAAGCAACTGACTTGATCTCAGTTCATGTCATGATCTCACAGTCGTGAGTTGAAACCCTGTGTCCAGTCCCACATCCAGCCCCGCTCTGACAGCACAGAGCCTGCTTGGGATTCTCTCTCTCCCTCTCTCTCTGCCCTTTCCCCACTCACATATGCACTCTCTTTCAAAATAAATAAACTTTTTTTTAAATGGTCTATTTAAAAGGAAAAGAAAGCTATGGGGGAAGAAAGCTCTTTGTAAAATCAGCCTTCATAAACAGAATGTACAATCTAAATGAGCTATTGGTCTGCCTCCCATATTAGTTTTTCAGGATTGTGGTTTACACTTTTAGGTTCATAGTTTTTGTAAATAGTCACCTGTGGGAACTGTTTCCATGAATAAACAAGGGTGGCTTCTAATTACTGTGGTCACTGAACGTATTTGGGCATCCTTACTTTGTGCAAGACCACATAAGGGGCCATGGGGACCAGAGAACAATAAGCAGACTTCCCTGCTCCCAGAGCGCCAATATTGTTCGTGGTCATAATAGATACTAGTAACAGCAGCTGTGACCCTTCACTCTTCTACCTCCTGCATCAATTATTGAAAGATCTGGAAGACTGGGTCACCAGGGCACTCAAGGACTGCTGTGCACAGGACTCTGTGCCCAGAGATCTGGGGAGTCAGTAGTGGTTGAAGCATCAGTAAAGGATGGTAAAGGAGGCCCCTAAAAGATGAGCAGGCACAAGCTGACAGCCCTTTCAAACAAGGGAATGGCCTGACCAGAGGCACAGGGCCTGCCCAAGAAGTGTCAGAGCAGCCGAGTACTCAGGACAGGGAAGGTAGGTATCAAGCTATTCATGGATCAGAGGAGATTTTTTGAAACCACAGACATGAGTGAAAGGGCCAAAGGGGAATAAAAAGGCAGGAAGAGAGAGAACAGGAGAAGGCCAAGGGCAGAACCCCAGTACCTGGGTTTTGGAGTGTGGACACAATGGGAGGAGGTGAATAAGGAGCCAGCGCAGTTGTCCTATGCTGCTGAACCAAGGTTCTGAGTGGGCATGACAGGCAGCCTCTGTGCTCTGGGCTTGTGGGTCTGTCCAGGACTGAAAACAAGGAGCACTGCCTGACTGTGCAAACCACCATATACCCAAATTAGTGAAAGGCTTCCCCCAGGAAAGACCAGTAGTCACAGCTGGCAGCAGTTGTAGGACGGGCAGCATCCTTGCTGAGTCCTAGCATAGACACTGACAGGAGTCATATACACACAGGTGTCATATCAGGGTTCTGACAGTTCTATGGGACTTGCCACAGGCCATGTTCCAGAGTTAGTGAGGACCTGTGGTCCTCAGGCCCCCTTACTCCACTTCTACCAGATGCTCCAAATGTTCCATGGCCATGACCTGAGTTCCAGACTTTCCTTGAATGGAGGTCTCTTTCCTGAGGACCTGGTCAGTCTCACTTCTACTTCTGTACAGAAGTACAGGATGTACTGTACTTGAGGATGGCCCAGAGCAAAGCAGAGGCCACTAGTGGCAGTTGTGTGTAACCAGAGCAAAGGATTGGAGACAGTCCTTCCCCTCAGAACTTCACATGAAGCTCAGAGCTAAAGGGTCCCAGCCAAAAGAGTCCCTCTGGGATCCATGTCTGAGAGCTGGAATGTCCGAGTTGGACGTTTGCACCAGGTGTGTATGGGTGCCCTCTGTGGGTCAGGCCTTGGCAAGGTGGTGGGATACAGTTGAGAGCTGGAATGTCCCAGTCAGACGTTTGCACCAGGTGTGTATGGGTGCCCCTGTGGGTCAGGCCTTGGGCAAAGTGGAGGGATACAGGTGGAAACAAGAAGTTGTTCCAGGCTTTCACTGAAAGTTTACCCTAGCACAGGACCCAGACCAGTAAAAGGGGCAGTGAAACACACATTATCAGGAATGATTGCAGAGTGTTATTGTTCGTATTTCTGTAGACACAAGTACTGGGTGCTGTGGACATTGAGGAAGGAGGAATCTCACCAGTCTGGAAAGTCCCAGAAGATATCCAGGGGACATATGAAAAGGCCACAGCTAACATCCTACAAATGGTGGAAGACTGAAAGCTTTCCCCCTAAGATCAGGAATAAGACAAAGATGTTTGCACTCACCACTTCCATTCAGCATTTTACCAGAGGTTCCAGCTAGAGCAATGAGGCAAGAAAAAAAAATAAAAGCCACCTACATTGGAAAGGAGGAAGTACAACTATCTCTATTCACAGATGACATCATCTTCTATATAGAAATTTGAAAGAATACACACACATACACACTCACACAAAAACTAAAGCTGATAAATGAATTCCAGGATTCAGGATCACACACAAAAATGAATTCTATTTCTGTCGTCTTCTAGCACTGCACAATTTGAAGATGAAATTAAGAAAGCAGTTCCATTTACAGTAGCATCAAAAAGAAAACTTTTAAGAATAAATTTAACAAAAACAATGCAATTCTTATACACTGAAAACTATAAAACATAACTGAAATAAATTAAGGACCCAACTAAATGGAAAAACTTTCCATGATCAACAGATTCAATGCTATCCCTATCAAAATCCCAACTGCCTTTTTTGCAGAAATTGAATGATCTTGAACTTAATTCATATGGACTTTCAAGAGAACCAGAATACCCAAACAACCTTGAAAAAGAACAAAGTCAGAGGATTCCCAATTTCAAAACATACCACAAAGCTACAGGAACCAAGACAGTATAGTACTGCTATAGGATACACATATAGTTCAGGGCATCTGAGTGGCTCAGTCAGTTGAACATCTGACTTCAGCTCAGGTTATGATCTCTCAGTTTGTGAGTTCAAACCCTGCATCAGGCTCTGTGCTGACAGCTTAGAGCCTGGAGCCTGCTTCAGATTCTGTGCCTCCCTTGCTCTCTGCACCGCCCCTGCTCGTTCTCTCTCTCTCTCTCTCTCTCTCTCTCAAAAATAAACATTAAAAAAAATTTTAATAAAATAATAAAGGATACACATATAGGTCAATGGAATCAAGTTAAGAGTCCAGACATAGATCTATATATCTATTCTCAATTAATTTTCAACAGGTGTGCTAGGACCATTCCCTGTATGAAAGAATAGTCATTCAAAAAATAATGCTGACACAAATGGACATCCACACACAAAACAATATAGTTGGGCCCCTACCTCATGCCATATTAAAAAATTAGCTCAAAATGCAGCATAGACATAAATATAAGAAGTAAAATTTTAAAACTCTCACTGTGCAGGGCAGGATATGGGAGACATGGCTCCACAGGAGAAAAGCTACTGAGGGGTTTTAGTTGAAAACTAAAGGAGTCAGCAATAATAGGGTGGAGAGATCAAGCAAATTAAGACAGTCTTCCCAGCATTAGGCGGAGCGATTTGAAATCTAATCTTGGAGTGGTTGGCTAGGCCATTGCTGGGACATTGCAGATATGTGTACTACAATATAGGAAGGGCAGAGCAACCCAGAGTATGTTCAGAAGAGTGACAAGGCTCACTGTGCTGTGTCCACACCTCCTCTGAGATCTGTGTTCTGTATATATGTAGTAGTACTATCTCTTTCCCTGGGCACAGATGTGACCAGTTCTCTGGGTGTCACGAGGTGAACAAGACTGAGAGGTGCTTTTACTTGCCATCGAGGGCTTTCCCTTGTCTGAATGGACCTCTCCACATGGGTGTACTTGCTCTGATCCCTTACATACATCTGCTGACTTGAGAGTCCAAAATAGACTCTCAAGTACCAGCATGCTCATTCCTGTTTATGTGTCTCCACCCATGCACTTAGTAACCTCATTTTGAGTTCCTTCCCCACTCTTCTCTTTCTCTCCAAATCATACCTACCCTTCCCTGGCCATGCCAGCCCATATTTGTCTTTCTTAGCTCCTTTCTGGGTTACTCATTTACCCCTATGGAGAGCAGAGATGATCAGCTGTTACATTCCTGGACAATTTCTCAGTCTTCTGCTCAGTTATTGATGTGTATCATGGACAGTGGCAAGATTGGTATTATCTGTTCTTTCTGTTAACAGCTTGGTTGAAGTTATTTACATTGTTGCCTCATTTATCATGCATTGATAGTTTCATCAAGCAGACTGTCCCATCTCCCATAGATCATAACAGGAGTATTAAGCACATGGTTGTAGTTCAAGAATGCCTGTTACCTTACTGGTTCTACTGACTCTTTTGTTTGGGGACACAATTGTGTGATTACAAAGCCCATGTTGAAATCTGGAGCCAAAATTATTTACCATCAAAATGACTAATTCCACAAGGGTTTAGGGTCTTTGTACTCATAGCAACTTTCTCTGTTTTCATCTTTCCAAAGTTCTCCAAACAAACCTTTTTTCTCCAGTGGTCCAGAGCCCCTCACAGTCTTCCTGACAATCCAGAGCTTCTCCCACTCCTGGTCCTGCCCAAATTCCTTGCCCCTTCCTCAGGTTATCACAAATCCCAATTGTATATAAGGTCCAGCTCCAGTGTCTCTGGTTCCGGGAAGCATCCCCTCCACATGTCTTCCTTAGGGTCTTGTACATGGGAGTCCCTGCAATTCCTCTGCATTTGGTTGTTTACTATCATCTTGTTCACCGTGGTTTCTCAGCAGTAAGTAGTTTGCTCTAGATATAGCTAGACTTCACATCCAGGCCCTCCCACTTACTCCGGATCACAACCGCTCTGAGCCTTACTCAGTTCCTTATTTGTAAGACAGCGGTGATTCTTGTTTCACCCTATCTTTGTAGTGAGTAAAATAATATATATGAAAATTCCTGGTGCATCTTAACTTCTCAGTAAGCTTCTTAGTTTTATCTTCTCCTTCTTTTTAAAAAATATTTATTTATTTATTTATTTATTTATTTATTTATTTTGAAAGAAAGAGAAAGTGCATGTGCAAGCGGAGAAGGGACAGAGAGAGAGGAAGAGGGAGAATCCCAATCAGGCTCCATGCTCAACACTGAGCCCGATGCAGGGCTCAATCACACAACTGCAAGATCACAACCTGAACCAATAACAAGAGTCAGACGTTTAACCGACTGAGCCACCCACACACTCCTATTTTCTTCCTTCTTGAGCCTGAGAACCATCTCTTAAAATTTCTCCAGTAATCTCTGCAGAGAATTCTCTTCTCTGAGCAGAGTTCTGTCAAAGCAGAGACACTCAGTACTTAACACTGACTGATGGGAATGTATGGTTCACTGAGTCCCCAGAAGCACTGGGATGAATGCCCTTGTGGGCACATGGCTGAAAAATAATTTAAAAGACACTCTGTCCAGACTTACTGGGTCACTGAGAAAGATGACAGCCCAGCTGCCTAGGAGGGTCTGCCCTGTCTCAGAGACTCAAGTGACTCTGATGTTAAGATTGAGATAGTCTTTTCTGAACTCTGACTTAGCCAGCAGTCTGCCCTGCTCTGGACAGTACGTGACAACACTTGCCAGAATGCAGAACACTTGCTAAAATGCAGAAACATTGAGGAGAAAATGATATCTGACAACCTAGCCTAGAAATCCAAACCTAAGCAGTTATATGTCCATCAGCTGATGGCTTTCAAATCTGTCTCCTGGAGGAGGAGCCAAGATGGTGGAACAGCATGGAAGCTTTTGTGTGTCTCACGTCCATGAAATACAGCCAGACCAACACTAAACCATCCTACACACCTAGAAAACTTATTGGAAGATTAACAGATCTGTCTCCTGGAAAACAGGCTTTGGTGAAATTGATGGGCTTAATCAGAAAGAACTTAAGTAGGATAACTGGGTGATAATGGCTTTGAAACAGTTATGCAGAGATCCTTCACAAGGAGTTTTTGTTGAAGTAGGACTTTTTTAAACCTCAAAGCTTTCAACAGCCCAAGGGCCATCTTGGGAGGGACATCACGGGAGGGGAGCTGCACCCCACAGAGCCCCCCAATGCCCTGGAGGTCTGGACCTGCCTCTGGGGGAGATAAGTAAGGGAGGAGCCTGGGTCAAGTGTAGTGTGAATTCTGGGCACACCTTTGGAATCAAGATATGTTAGTTTTTAAACTACATTCTGAAATGTTTCCATTTTATGATTGTCTTTTCCCCTTTTAAATGCTTATTTATTTATTTTTGAGAAAGAGGTCAGGGGAGAGGCAGAGAGAGAGAGAGAAGGAATTTCAAGCAAGCTCTGTGCTGTCAGCGCAGAACTGGACATGGACTCAAAATCTCAAATCGTGAGATCATGACCTGAGCTGAAACCAAGAGTTGGACGCTTAATCGACTGAACCACCCAAGGCTCCCTTGTCTTTTCTCCTCAAAACAAAAAGAAAGGCTCAGGGAGGGAAGTGGGTTGACAAAGCTCACTTAGCAGCAGAGCTAAGCCCTCTTGGACACACCTCTGGAGCTGGTATCAATAGTCCTTCCAGGGCCATGCCCCAAGCTCTGCCTCCCTGTCACGTGTATTCGGACCACAGGGCCTGCCATCCTCAGCCAACCTCCAGGTGTGCGCAGTGGCCTCTGTGCCACCCACATCCTTGCAGAGCCCAGGTCTAGATCTCCGTGCCAATGTGAGAATGAAGAATGACCTGTACCCAGGGGGCACACCTTTCAACTGGTACCTTCTGGAGGCAACATCTCCACTTTTGTATTTAGTCCTGTGTTGGCATAGAGCTTGCATATTGTTTCATGGTTGCCTCATGGAGTGCAGGATCAATTCCTTGCTCAGTGTACTAAAACCTGGGAGAGATCTTGAGTCTGATGACACCACATATACACCAAGAGATTATGAAAAGGTTTGTTGCTCACATAAGGGGGCTCTCTGGGAAAATAGGGTAGACTGCCAGCATGCCTGGAATAGCTGAAGCAAAGAGTGGTATTGGTTTAGGATTTTATTGTGTTAGGGGTGGGTTGGGATGAGTGCTCTCCACTTCCTGCCACCTCAGAAAGGGCTGCAAAAGGCAGGGGGGATCCTCAACAGGATTTGTTAACCCCTAAAACACAGAGAGGACTTTGCCTTTCTGAGGGTCATAATCTAGTCCCGAGCTGTGCTGTTTGCAGTGTGAGTGGGCTTGTTCTATAGAAAAGGCTCAGTTGGAGTGTTTTTGGTTCAAAGCATGGATTTTATATAAGCCAGGCTTGGGGGGCATGGGTTTTGGAGCTAGAATGTCTAGATTTGAATCCAGCTTCATTCACTATTTCTTTGGCCATGTGACTTTAGACAGATTAATTTAAATGCTCTGTATCTCAGTTTCTTTAAACTGAGGTAATAGTGCCTATCTAGAGGTTTGTTTGGATTAAGTGAGATTATAATAAAACACTAACTGAATTTCTAATACATAGTGAAGACTCAAATTATTATTATTATTATTATTATTATTATTATTATTATTATTCTGAATGTACCAACACATGCAGTAAAATAAGAACATAAATCAGCCTGGGTGGCTCAGTCGGTTAAGTGTCTAACTCTTGGTTTTGGCCCAGGTCATGATCTCATGGTTCATGGGCTCAAGTCCGAAGTCAGCAGTGCAGAGCCTGCTTGGGACTCTCTCTCTCTCCCTCTCTGCCCCTCCCCAGCTCATGCTGCTGCTCACACACATACATACTCTCTCTCTCTCAAAATAAACAAATAAACATTAAAAAAAAAAAGAAAGAAAAGAAAGGCATAAAAATTGGAAAGGAGGAGGCAAAGGTATTATAATTTGAAGATTACTGTTTATTCCTGGAAAATTAAAGAGAATTAACTATTACATGCAAACAGATTCAGTAATGTAATTGGTCACAAAACTGGTGCACAGAATTATATATCTAATATAAAAGGCAAAATAAATAAAATGTTAAAAATCAGCCATTTTAAAATATATAAACAAGAATAATGCAAGAAAAGATGTCACACCTCACACCTATCTCTACTCAAAATTAAAAGATACCTTTTGATCTTGAAAAGAAAGGTGATGGAGCTATATAAAGAAGTTTTTAAAATTCTACTGAAACAAAACTTGAAAGTTAGAAAACTTATTTTTAAATATTATAAAGTCAAATCTCATCTCTTTCCTAAATTAATCTAAAAAGTCTACTTAGTTCAGTTCATTCATTTATTCAACAAAAACGGAGCATTTTCTAATGTCCTCCTGTCGTTGTTCTAGAAGTAAGGGCATAACCACAAACAGGACAGCTGTGGCATCTATCACAGTATGTGGAGGTAGCCAGGTAGTGGTGTTTGTGAAAAGTGGCATGGAGAAAAAGTTTAGAATATCATGAGGCCAGTTATACAAAAGTAGGTGTTCCAAACATGGTGGCCTACTTTTCTGAGTTAGAAGAAACTAAAAAGATACAACAATCAAATGCAGAGTGTAAATATTGTGGCCTTTTGTTGCTACCTAATACCTGATACCCTACCTGACCCCAAGTGTTCATTCATTCATCAAATTGTTATTGAGGCATTGTTCTTATTGCTGAGATACAATGGACACAGAAACCAGTTATAAAAACTTCTTTAGAGGATAATTGAGAGCGTTAATGTGAGCTATAGGCTAGCCGATATTATTGAACTAATGTTAATTTTATAATATTTAATAATAGTATTGTGCTCATATAGGAGAATGTCTTTCCTAGGAGTTATATGCTCATGCTTTGAAAGGTGAAGGGTCGCCATGGCCACAACTTACTTTTAAATGGTTTAGCACAAAACAAAGTGTGTGAAATAAATCACTTATGTGTGGGAGAAAAATGTATGTATAAAGAGAAAGACCTAGAGAGGTGCTGTTTAAGGGCACAAACCTGCAATTGGTAGCTAAGTAAGTTCTGGAGAAGTAATGCACAGCAGAGTGATTATGGTCAACAGTACTTACTGTATTATAAAACTTGAAAGCTAATTGTTCTCACCACAAAAAAGAAAGAATTATGTGCCTGATTACAAGTGTTAGCTAATGCTGCTACAGGGTGTTAATCACATTACAATATATAAATGTATCAAATCAACATGTTGCATTCTTTAAACTTACCCAATGTTATATGTCAATTGCATCTCAGTTAAGAAGAAAAAACTAGATGAAGTGAATGTGGCAAGTGTGAACAGCTGGTGAATCTAGGTGAAACAGCATACTTTCAGGTTTGCCATTTTCAAAATAAAAACTGGGGGGAAATCCAAGTTCTCTCTCTACAGTTAAAACCTCAGACCTCATACACCATTTGAGAACTGCCTTGTCAGCAGACTTTGGAAGACTTGTGAGCAGAGACTGGGCAGGGAGCTTTGATACTGAAGAGGAGAGAAAATTGCATCCTCACAGATGAGCAGGTTAGCATTTGAAAGAAAGGTTGCATTTCACAAGTCATGGTCACGTGCATTAGAAAGGCATTATAGGATCTCCTAATAAAACATTAAGGAGCTGTCATTTGTTGAGACTGTTTAGATTATGTCTAGTTTATGTCACTCAAGGTTCTCTCTGTTTAGGGGCCTGAATTTCTTCATCAGCATATTGGTTGTGAGAGCACAGTAATGGAGAACTGCCTCTTACAGTCTTCAAGAGACGGGGATTCCAAACAGTACTGGGTGCCTGAGTATTTCATGAAGAAAGAAAGTCCAGGTTCAACTCTGGACTCAAGCACTTACTATGAAATTTCACTATTTTTCTTCACCTCCACTTCCTTAGATTTAAAATGGAGATGATAAAATCTACTTTCTGAGTTGTTATTAGAATTAAAGAAGAGAAATGATGTAAAGCTCCTGGCAAAATGCCCTGCCATTTAAGAAGCATTCAGTGGTCACTGGTTCCATTTTTCCTTGGATAAATGTTAAGAATCATATATATGTGGATTTATATACAAGTTAAATTTTGAAAAGCTGAATCTTGACACGTAGGTATATGTATGTGTATAGAATATGGATCTAGAAAGATATCTGTCAAATTATTGATAGTGTTTTATACAGGGAGTATGGTGGGCAGTATTCCACTATTTACTTTAGATAATGTTTAAAATTTTTTTACAATGAGAACATATTTGTTTCATAATTAGAGAAAAGAAAGAAAAGCTGAGTGGTTTAAATGCATTGGATGTAGGAATGGGTTGCCTACTACCATTAAAAGGAATCTTGTGATGAATCCTTGTGATGAAGACTTTCCTTCTACCATTCATCTGCAATCATGATTTTATATGCAGGAGTTTTGTTTTTTAATGAGGTGTCCTAGACTTCTGGCCGGTAATGCTACACGGCAGGATGGGAGGAGAACAGAAATCGATAAGAAATCTGTCCTCAGGTATTTTGGCTTGCTCTACCCTTGCCTCCCCATTTCCTTCTAAGAGGATAGGATACGCCCTGGGCTCTGCTGGAAATGCTGGGGCTATGAGGGCCTGTCCAGGGGTCCCCTCTTCTATTCAGTGAAACTGTTTATATTCATTTACACTTTTAAATAACAGAAACTTAACTGAATGATTTAAGAGAACCATCATGCATGGCAGCATCCCATCTAGCAGACAGAAAGGAGCTTCATCAAACTGCAGAAAAGGAAAGGTTTTTAAAGGTAGAGAGCAGAAAAAAAGGAAATTATTAACAAAGAATCCATGGTTTTAGGCAAGGTCACCCTCCTCAGGGGGCCGGAAAGGGTCTATCAGTAAATTTCCAAGTGCTGACCAGGAAATTCAAGTTGATTCAAAGGTTGAAGATTACATTCCTGGGGAAGGAGGATAGTAAGTCTTGTTTGCGGATGTGGAGTCCTTAACAAAGTGTGTCTCCATTTTGGGCCTGTGGTTTTCTTTTTAACAATACTCATGGGACAGGCGTGCAATGGTAATATGTGCGCAGAACTAAGGCTAGTCTTTGGCTTGATAGAAGAATATCCCAAATGGCTAAAGGCCATTCTGGTTTAATCATTAACCACAGGCAAGAACCCCTTCATTATTACTCCCATCAGCCACCATTCCCCTCTTCCTGGATTGAATACATTAGTTTTGATTTTGGAAGACTTTATTGCTTTAGAAAAGGCTTCGTCCTTACACTGGGCCAAAATCAGCCTTTCTGTCGCTTTTCATTGTTGCTTATGCTTTAAAGTAATTCAGATAAAGTTTTATTGCTCTTAAATGTGACAACCCTATAAAAGCCTGAAAATCTTTCTCATCTACTCTGTATCCAAGTGTTCCCTTTGCCAGGATAACCACCAATAGTTACTTATAACTGTTCCTGACATTTACAGACATATCATTGTCCCAGTTACCTTCCACCAGACATGCTCATATTGGTGGGGGTTCATCTTGAAAGTATGTTGCCAAGTACCAGACATAGTATTCCAAATGTGTTCAGTCAGACACAATGGAACTTATACCTCCTTAGATCACCACAGTACTACATTTAAGATATGTGTATATATCTAAAGAAGTTAGAAAAAGAAGAGCAAGTTGAACTCAAAGTTAAATAGAAGGAAAGGAATACCAAATATGAGAGAAGATATTAATTAAGTATAAAGCCTTTAAAAAAAAAAAGGGGGGGCGCCTGGGTGGCTCGGTCGGTTAAGCGTCCGACTTCGGCTCAGGTCATGATCTCACAGTCTGTGAGTTCGAGCCCCGCGTTGGGCTCTGTGCTGACCGCTCGGAGCCTGGAGCCTGTTTTGGATTCTGTGTCTCCCTCTCTCTCTGCCCCTCCCCTGTTCATGCTCTGTCTCTCTCTGTCTCAAAAATAAATAAATGTTAAAAAAAATTAAAAAAAAAAGTATAAAGCCAAACATAGGATAAAGATCAACAAAAACAAATGTTGTTCCCTTGAAAAGTCTAGTAATTAATTTGTTAAAGTCTGAAATTCATAACCCCTACCAAGAGTGATCACAGAGGGTAAGAAAGAGAGAAGACACAAATTCCCAATGTGAAGATGGGAAAAGAACTCATTACAGATCATATAGATATTAAAGAAGTCTTAGGACCATATTTTGAGCAACATTTTGACAATAAACTTGAAACTTTGAAATCCTAGAAAAACCAGCTTATCAAATTTAACCAAGAAGAAACAATATCTGCAGAGTTTTATATCTAAAAAGAAATTAAGTTCATAATTAGAAAACCTTCTCACAAAATAAAATGGGAGTATGTGGCTTTACTACTGAATTCTACCGAACTTTTAAAGAAGAAATAACACCAATCTTATATAAACTCTTCCAGAGAATAATAAAGGAGCAAATACTTCCCACTTTGTTTTTTGAGGCTATATAACATTGAAACATTACAAGACATACTTATTAGAATAGAGAAAAGCTCTAAACAAAAAAATTAACAAACAATGCAGATTCTGCATTGTAAAATAATGGACACATCTAACCTGGTTAAATTCTCAAAAATCAGTCAGTAAGTATAACTACTGTGGGAAACAGTTTGGCAGTTTCTTAAAGAGGTAAACATACACTTACTGTATTACCCATTCCACTCCTAGGTATTTTCACATGAAAAATGAAAATATAAATCTTAAAAAAAATTATAGCACCTTTATTTTTAATAGTCACAAAACTGGAGGGGTACCTGGCTGGCTCAGGTGATGGAACATGCAACTCTTGATCTTAGGGTTGTGAGCTTGAGCCCCACCTGGTGTAAAGATCACTTAAAAAAATAAAATCCTTTAAAAAAAATAGTAGGGGTGCCTGGGTGGCTCAGTCGGTTAAGCATTCGACTTGGGCTCAGGTCATGATCTCACGGTTTGTGAGTTAGAGCCCCACATCTGGCTCTGTGCTGACAGCTCAGAGCCTGGAGCCTGCTTCAGATTCTGTGTCTCCCTCTCTCTCTGCCCTTCCCCCACTGTGTTCTGAAATAAACATTAAAAATAAACATTAAAAAAATTAATAAAAATAAAAAATAGTAAAAAATAACCTGGAAACACCCAAATGTCCATTAGTAGGTGAATAGGTAAACAAATGTGGTATATCCATACCATGGAATACTATTCAACATAAAAAAGAATAAACTACAGATACACAGAATAGCATGGATGCATCTCAGAACCATCATGCTGAGCAAAAGTCAGACAAAAAAGATTGAATGATTCCATTTACATAAAATTCTAGAAAATCCAAATTAATCTATATTAATAGAAAGCATAATAGTGCTTGCTGCAGACAGGGATAGATGGAGGACAGGATTTCAGAGGAGCACGAGGAAACTTTTGGGGATGACAAATGTAAGTAATCTTGAATGTAGTGATGGTTTCACAGGTGTATGTGTATATCAGCACTCATCCAATTTTACACTTGTCAGTTATACCTCACAAAGTTACAAAACAAATTGATCATTGTAACTGGCCACATGACAATAAAGGAGAAAATCATAAGATCATTTTAATAGGTCTAGAAAAAGCATTTGACAAAATCAACATTTATTCATGGTTTTTTGTTTTTTGTTTTTAACTTAAACTAACACTAAAAAGTGTTACCAATAACAACAAAGACCCTTAAACATCATACTTAATGGTCAGGTATTGGAAGCTTTTCCTCAGAGATCAGGAATACCACATGGATGCTGGTCAGCACCACTTCTGTTTAACATTGTATTAGATATCTTAGCCAGAACAACAAGGCAGGAGAGAAGAAATAACAACTGCAAAAAAAGGGGAAAAAACTCATTATTTCAGGATGACATGATTTCATAATTAGAGAAATCTGAGTCTTCCCATTGGAAGGTAATCAGGATAGTGATGTGTCTAGAAATACAAGGACACAATTAGAATTAATAAGTGTATTTATAAGGACACTAGATTAAAAGCCAATGTGCAAAAATCAATTGTATTTCTACACAGAAAACAATTAGGAAATGAAATTTTTAAATAATATATTTACTTATATTACTTAAATATATTTACTTATATTATTTAAATAATATATTTACTTCAATGCCAATTATTTGGCATTGAAAATACCAAAACATTAAGAAAAAATCTAGTAAAAGTTATTTAAGACCAGCAAGCTATACTATATAAGTGAAGGAAATTAGAAGACCTGAATAAATGGAGACATATACCCTGGCAAGGGATTAGAAGATCCATTCCTGTAAAGATGTCAGTTCTCCCCAATTTTCCCTTCCATTAACTTAATAATTATACATTCTTTTATTACTCGTTTAGTGGTTAGCCTACATATTACAACATCGTTGACTTGTTAAAGTATAAAATGGTATTTACAACTTCCTTGACAATGCAAAGACAATGTACTTTCATTTAATTTACCCGCCTCCCACCTTTTATATCCTGTTGTTTGTATTTTACTTCTATAGTTTAAATTCCACAAGATATTGTTACTGTGTACAGTCAACTGTCACCTAGAATTACCCACTTGTTGACTCCTTCCTGGCTTGTTGTTACTCTGTTAGAGATAATATGGCTTACTTAAGAGCAAGGGCTGCTGTCATAATTTTCTCTTTATCTTTGCCAATAATTTTACTCTGATGAGCTAGGAGTACTTTTCATTGTCATCATCCTGATCAGGTTTCACTGTGCTTCTTAAAACTATAGCTTCATATCTTTTGTCAGTAACGAAGAATTCCCAGACTGTACCTGTGTTTCTTCTGCCCCTGTTATCTCTCCTCTTTCTTTACTCCAGTTACATCCATATTAGTTTTTCTCATTGTATCTTTTATGCTCTTAACACTCTTTACTATATTTTCCACCTTCTTTCTCTTTATGCTTCAGTCTCAATATTTTTTCCAAATTGTGTTCCAGTTCACAAAAAATCTCTCTTCAGCTATATCTACACATTTAAACTTTCCTCTGGTTTCTTAATTTCACTTATTTCTCTTTCAGGTCTATAATTTCCATTTTGTTCTTTTTATAATTTCTAGTTCTGTGCTAAAATTCCCAACCTTTTCTTTTAATTCTCCAATGTATTAAGCATAGTTATTTGATTTTTTTTTTTTTTTTTTTTTTTTTTTTTTAGAGAGAGAAAGCAGGGGAGAGGGGCCGAGGGAGAGGGAGAGAATCCCAAGCAGGCTCCACACTCAGCACAGAGCCCACCTGGGTTCTATCCCTGAGTTCATGACCTGAACCAAAATCAAGAGTTGGATGCTCAACTGACTAATCCAACCAGGCGCCCTGTTAAGCATAGTTATTTTAAAGCCTGAGTCTCACATCTTCATTTTGAGTGCTTTGTGGATATGTTTCTATTGTCAATTATTTCCCTTAGCTTTCTTTTTTTTATTATTTAAAAAAAAAAACTTTTTTTTAATGTTTATTTATCATTGAGAGGCAGAGCATGAGACGGGCAGAGAGAGGGGGAGACACAGAATCTGAAGCAGGCTCCAGGATCCAACTGTCAGCACAGAGCCTGACATGGGGCTTGAATTTACGAACCGAGAGATCATGACCTGAGCCGAGGTCAGACACTTAACCAACTGAGCCACCCAGGAGCCTCTCCCTGAGCTTTCAATCTCATGCTTGTGTCTCCTCTTACGCCTAATTATTTTTTATTGAATACTGAACATAGTATACCTATATTTTGAGAAATAATTTATGGCTCTGAGTGATCCCATCTCCCACTAGAGAAGACTTTGTTTCTTATGGGCAGTTAGCTAGTGGCACTGTCAATCTTGTATCACCTCACATCTGGGATTCAGTCCCTGTATGAGAGCTGGTCTGTCTCTGTCTTATTTCTAGGGTGTGGCTCATTGAGGCCCCAACCCAAAGCTTTGGGAATTTACTAGGGTCTTTCCTCATTAGAATGTCCTGTCCCCCAGCCCCATGTGTCTGGTCAAAATCTCTGCTCAGCTTTTTCAGTCCCTGTTTCAATTCAATTTCAAACAAATAGGCAAATGCTTGAAATGGAAACAGGCCCACATGCTGCATATGCCCTCCAAGCCTCCCCTCCTCTCCTCAATTTTAGCCCTATAATTTCCTATTTCCTTAATATCTCCCTGGGACCTTCAAACAGATTATTTGTTTATATTTCACCCAACTTTTCTTAGCTATTATTCCTACCTTTTTTTTTTTTTTTTTTTTTAGCGAGGGTATTTTCTTCTGTTTATTGATTCCTCCCAAGTATTTGTTTTAAAATGTAAACAGCTTATATTTTCCTATTTATGAAAATAATATATTCTTCTTGGAAAATTCAAAATAACAGAAAATTATTAAAGTTAAATTCACTTGAAATCCCACCATTCAAAAAATTGACACTGTTAACATTTTGGTAAATAACTTTCTGTATATGTATATCTTTTTCATTATTTGTCTTTTCACTACTTTTCATAAATAAGGTCACACTCTACTTATGAATTTGTAACCTACTTTTTTTTTGAGTACTATGTTTTTAGTGACTTTATGTTTTAATATATAGAGAAAAATCATCCTTTTGAATTTGGCTGCATGATATTTCATTATATAAGTACTTATTTTCTT
The DNA here is from genome assembly GCF_018350215.1 of Panthera leo. Lineage (NCBI taxonomy): Eukaryota > Metazoa > Chordata > Mammalia > Carnivora > Felidae > Panthera > Panthera leo. The sequence goes on from NC_056686.1 coordinate 107,781,878, forward strand.
GGGATAAAGTCCTAGAAGTAGAAAAGCTAGATCAATATGGTTTTTTCTTTGTAAAACTTTTCTTGAACTATAATACACATACATAGAAGTACATACAACAATAATTGCTGTATACTTTGATGAATTTCACAATTTTAATTCCTGTGCAACCCACACCCAGATCAAGAAATAAGACATTATTCTCACAACAGTCTTTGTCTTTTAACAGGGGGTTTTAACTGAGAACAAACTGAGGGTTGATGGGGGGTGGGAGGGAGGGCAGGGTGGGAGGGAGGGCAGGGTGGGTGATGGGTATTGAGGAGGGCACCTTTTGGGATGAGCACTGGGTGTTGTATGGAAACCAATTTGACAGTAAATTTCATATATTAAAAAATAAAAATTAAAAAAAAATAAATAAATAAATAAAAAAATAAAAAAAAAATAACAGGGGGTTTTAGCCCATTACATTTAATGTGACCATTAGTATAGTTAGACCTACATTTACCATTTTTTTCTTTCTCTCACTTCTTCGTGTTCCTCTTTCTCCTTTCTGGTCTTCTTTTGGGTTAATTTATTCCTTTCATTAAATATCATTTTTGTTTACTGTTGGTTTGCTACTATTGCTTTGCATTGTTTTATAATTCTTGCTCTAGAGATTATAATATATATCTCTAACTTCTCACAGTCTACCAAGAATAATACTATGCCACTTCATGCAAAATGTAAGAACCTTGCATTTATTGCTTTCTCATTTTTTATGATAGGGCTGCCATATATATTCATCTACACAAACTATAAACCCCACAAAATAATGTTATAATTTTTGCTTTAAGCGTTTTGAAGAAGTTGACTTTTTTAAAGAACGTGTTGTGTGTGCCCACATTTCCACCACTTCCGGTGCTTGTCATTTCTTCTGAAGATCATCTCTTATTATTTCACCACAACCTGAGGAACTTAATATTTTTTGCAGTAATGATCTACTTGGTCACTAACACTCTTAATTTTTATTTTTTTTGAAGCTGTCTTTATTTTACTTTTATTCTTAAAAGACATTTTTGCTCTGCATTGAATTCTGAGTTGACAGCTTCTCCCCTAGCTCCCAGCAATTCAAAGATAGTCTTTTTATTTTTAATGTTTATTTATTTTTGAGGCAGAGAGAGAGAAAGAGAGACAGACAAACAGAGCGTGAGAGGCAGAAGGGCAGAGAGAGAAGGAGGCAGAATCCAAAGCAGGCTCCAGGCTCTGAGCTGTCAGCACAGAGCCCAACATGGGGCTTGAACTCATGAACCATGAGATACTAGTAGGATGCTTAACTGACTGAGCCACCCAGGCATCCCCCTTTTTTTTTTTTTATTTTTTAATGGTTATTTTGGTTTTTTGTTTTTTGCTTTTTTTTCAATATATGAAGTTTATTGTCAAATTGGTTTCCATACAACACCCAGTGCTCATCCCAAAAGGTGCCCTCCTCAATACCCATCACCCACCCTCCCCTCCCTCCCACCCCCATCAACCCTCAGTTTGTTCTCAGTTTTTAAGAGTCTCTTATGCTTTGGCTCTCTCCCACTCTAACCTCTTTTTTTTTTCCTTCCCCTCCCCCATGGGTTTCTGTTAAGTTTCTCAGGATCCACATAAGAGTGAAACCATATGGTATCTGTCTTTCTCTGTATGGCTTATTTCACTTAGCATAACACTCTCCAGTTCCATCCATGTTGCTACAAAGGGTCATATTTCATTCTTTCTCATTGCCACGTAGTACTCCATTGTGTATATAAACCACAATTTCTTTTTTTTTTTTTTTAATACAAATATATTTTATTTGAAATAAACAAAAATGCTTACACAGTTCAACTGGTCACTTGGAAACAAACTTGCTTGACTGTATTACTGAGCAAAAACAAAGCTGAAGCACAAACACCCTTCTTTTTTGACATGTATTTGGATAGGTAGGAAGACACTATTTGGTTTTTTAAAAACTGACCTTCCCTTAAGGCCTGGTCATAGAAGTGTAAACAATGTAAATGAATCCACCATTACCAGCTGTCATATCATATCTATGTCACCTGTGTATTCTGAGATCATACATATACCTGCCAATATACCTGGGAAGGGTTGCTGAATCACAGTTACATTTAAGTTCTTGGCAGGCAGGACTGAGGAAAAGTAATTTGGAACAAGTTTTACATCCTATTTAGAACAAATCACTAGTATTCCCTTAAATAACAGGTTACAATAGAAAGATACTGCCTGGAACGTATCCTTTTCACTTTGGTTCATTTTTTGTTTGTGTTTGTGATTTACATAGTTGTTTGAATCATCTGCTTATAGTATAATCCTGCCACAAAGTATTAAAGCACGAGATACTATTATTCCTTCAACATCTGCATTTTTCAAGTTTTATACTCTACTACATCCCTAGTACGTCAGCAGTTCTTGAATAATACAAAATAATAATAAATGGGTAAAACTCTTCTAAAAATGCAGATGTCTATAACTATAATGGTACTAGATGGGAAGGAGACAATGAGGGAAGAGAAAAAAAGCAAACACGTTCATGTGCAGGGAATGTGGTTCAAGTCTTTGGATTTAAAAACAACTTCCCCAGAGAAGCTGGCTATAATGGAATTTCCAGAAAACTTCCTTTGCCCCCACAAAAGGACCTGAAAAGCCCAATCCAAACTTTTGAACACTACAGTTATGAGATGTTATAAATGATAATCAAAGCAGTCAGAGGGAGAAGGATGAATGTGTCTTCCATTCAGCTAGTTTGTAGCATAGCCTCTTTACCTGTTGGTGGATCAGTAAAAACCACTAAAGTACCAGAAGTGCTTTGAAGGATAGGGGTAGAAAAGTACTGGGCATATTACCTGTCTGTATCAATAACAGGGCTTCATGGCTAGGAACATTTTCTAAACAGTAAAATGACTCCAGGATAGATCTCTCTCCATCATTAAATGTGGCAGAATTAAAAAAAAAAAAAATTACAAGTAGAGATAGTGAAAACAGAAAATTACAAGGCAGAGAACACAAAAGAATCAAGATGATGCTATAGGTTCAACAGTATTCCATGAGGCTAGAAAACCTGTTAACTTTGAAAGCCCTAGCAAAATATCACTCTTGTTTATAAATCACTTATTTATCATATGACCGCATGTTGAATCCTTTCTTTCCACATACTGAAGAATCCTACATTCAGCCTTTAAGCATTTTGCATTTCTTTGCCAATCTTGTAGCTGAGTATCTTGTTCCAGTCGATTTTGGTGCGGGTAACCGGAAGCTGCCGGCGCAAGGCCTTGAATGTGGTGTCTGACATTGTTTGATAGTTTTCACTAATTGCTGTCTGATATTCATTTTCTGCATGCTCTATGATTTTAATAAACTCCTTGGCAGTTTGGACTTCATTCGAAACAGTTACTGAATCCTGTACATCTTTATGACTAACCAACTGAACATTGCTATCTTCATAATAGTGAACCTGAATCTTAAGTACTCCAACCACCTGGGCTGTAGGTGGTGTGATGGTGAACTTCCACTCTGATCTCCAACGACCATTCCAGAAGTTTTTAGGCTGAAACTGGTGGCTTTCAATACACGCAATAATGGTCTGTTGCCCATCTATAGTTTTAGCATAAACAGTACAGAAGCCGTTGGAATAATGATCTTTCACATAGGCCCTTAAAGCACTGTCACAGGATTCTCTCCAAGACTTCAGACCTCCATCTACATCCTCTGGCTGGGGGTCACTTGCTTCTTTCCGTAGATGGTCAAACTTAAAGGAAATTTTGTTTCTTGGATCTAAAAATCTGCTATTACCCAGGTCACCATGTTCTGTAATTAAGACCTGATCTTCATATCCTTCTATCTTCACAGGCGTGAACTGATCCATGTTATACTGGGCAAATGCATGTGCTGCCCCTTCCCTGAGGAGATTGTCATTGTTAAGTAGTAGCCGGACATCATTGAACACTTCATTAAATTCCCCTGGGGGTGCATGAGTGATGAATTTAGCAGCTATGCGTACCTTCTCCTCATCCGACACCCGATCCTCGAAGTCGGCCATCCTGGGCTGCCTAAACCACAATTTCTTTATCCATTCACCAGTTGATGGACATTTAGGCTCTTTCCATAATTTGGCTATTGTTGAGAGTGCTGCTATAAACATAGGGGTACAAGTGCCCCTCTGCATCAGTACTCCTGTATCCCTTGCGTAAATTCCTAGCAGTGCTATTTCTGGGTCATAGGGTAGATCTATTTTTAATTTTTTGAGGAACGTCCACAATGTTTTCCAGAGTGGCTGCACCAATTTGCATTCCCATCAACAGTGCAAGAGGGTTCCCATTTCTCCACATCCTCTCCAGCATCTATAGTCTCCTGATTTGTTCATTTTGGCCACTCTGACTGGTGTGAGGTGATATCTGAGTGTGGTTTTGATTTGTATTTCCCTGATACGGAGCGACGTTGAGCATCTTTTCATGTGCCTGTTGGCCATCCGGATGTCTTCTTTAGAGAAGTGTCTATTCATGTTTTCTGCCCATTTCTTCACTGGGTTATTTGTTCTTCGGGTGTGGAGTTTGGTGAGCTCTTTATAGATCTTGGATACTAGCCCTTTGTCCGATATGTCATTTGCAAATATCTTTTCCCATTCCGTTCGTTGCCTTTTAGTTTCGTTGGTTGTTTCCTTTGCTGTGCAGAAGCTTTTTATCTTCACAAGGTCCCAGTAGTTCATTTTTGCGTTTAATTCCCTTGCCTTTGGGGATGTGTCAAGTAAGAAATTGCTATGGCTGAGGTCAGAGAGGTCTTTTCCTGCTTTCTCCTCTAGGGTTTTGATGGTTTCCTGTCTCACATTCAGGTCCTTTAGCCATTTTGAGTTTATTTTTGTGAATGGTGTGAGAAAGTGGTCTAGTTTCAATCTTCTGCATGTTGCTGTCCAGTTCTCCCAGCACCATTTGTTAAAGAGACTGTCTTTTTTCCATTGGATATTCTTTCCTGCTTTGTCAAAGATTAGTTGGCCATACGTTTGTGGGTCTAGTTCTGGGGTTTCTATTCTATTCCATTGGTCTATGTGTCTGTTTTTGTGCCATTTAATGGTTATTTTTGAAGGAGAGAGAGAGAGAGAGAGAGTGTGTGTGGGGGGGGGGGGGGAGGGGGGGGAGGGGGAGGCAGAGAGAGAAGGAGGCAGAATCCAAAGCAGGCTCCAGGCTCTGAGATGTCAGCACAGAGCTCAACATGGGGTTTGAACTCACGAACCGTGAGATCATGACCTGAGCCAAAGAATTCATAGTCTTAACACATTTCTGTCCTCATAATGATCAGTCAACTGTCATTCAACTAAGGTCTGTCTAATTATGTTTCTATTTATACTGCTTGGAGATCACTGATAACCTTGAATCTGTACCAAATTTGTGAAATTTTTGGCTGTTATTTCTTAAGATTTATTTCTGCCCCATTTACTCTCTCATGTTAAATATCAAATGTTAAACCATTTGATATTGTCCCACAAGTCACTAAGGTGCTGTTTATTATTTTCCAACATTTTAAAATCTCTTTTTCAGATTGGATCATTTCTTTGGTCTATATTCAAATTCACTGACTCTTGGGGCACCTGGGTGGCTCAGTCGGTTAAGTGTCATACTTCAGCTCAGGTCATGATCTCACGGTTCACAAGTTCAGGCCCTGCGTTGGGCTCTGTGCTGACAGTTCAGAGTCTGGAACCTGCCTCAGATTCTATGTCTCCCTCTCTCTCTGCCCCTCCCCTGCTCGCACTCTGTCTCTCTCTCACTCAAAAATAAAGAAATATTAAAAAAAACAAAACAAACAAACAAGAAAAACAAATTCACTGACTCTCTCCTCTGATATCCCCAATGTGCTATAAGCCCATCCAGTGAATATTTTTTATTAAACATACTATACTTTTCAGTTCTAGAATATCCATTTGATTCTTTGTTAGAATTTCCATTTCTTTGCCATTTCTTATTTCTTCATTCATTAGAAACGTGTTTTCCTGTATATTTTTGAGCATTATCACAATAACTTATTTGCTGATTCTGACATCTGGATCATCTAAGTGTTGGTTTCACTAATTGACTCACTTTTCTCTTGAGAACCAGTCATATTTTCCTTTTCTTCATGTGTATAATAAATTTGGATTGTATATTGCTTGTTGAATGATAAATTGTAGAGTCTCTATAATCTGTTTCTCTGTAGAGTAGTATGGTTTTTTTTTTTCTTTTGCAAGAAATTAAGTTTACTGAATTAGAACTTCACATTCCTGTTCAGTTTTTTAGCCCTAGCGAGACTTCTTAATCTTTCCCATGCCTCCAGAGTTCAGGAGTCAGCCAGAGATTTGGGCAGAGTTCCACCCAGAAATTATTTGTAGCTGTTCCCTCTCAATTGTCTCTTTTCTGGGATTGTCTTCCTCACTCCTGCTTTTATGATCACCCTGAATCCTGTTTTCTGATTCTCCTGACAATGAGACTGTGACCGCAGGTTCCTACCTGAGTTTTAGTGAGCTCTTGGACCCTGCCTTAAGGCAAAAAGCTAGAAGGACAGGAAACTCCTCCAGTAGTGTTCTGTTTTTCTCACCTCTAATTTCTTCTGGCTTTGGGTCATTCTCCAGGGCCATCAAATTGTTGACTTCTACATTTTTTTCAGTGGGTATAATTATCCATGGGAGAGTTTTTCTGATAGTTTATTGCACTATTAACTAGGAGCCTTTGAGATAAAAATATTTTATTTATTGAGTTGAGGGAGATATTTTGACATTCTCTGACATGGGAAAATACATTTTACTTGACCTTAAACACCTCGAAGTAGAATAATTTAGGATGAGTGTAAGTCACAGTGAGTGTTAGTGTTGTAACCAAGATTAATTTATTTGCACACTTGGTAATAAAGTCCTACATTTTATCATATTTTAAGGGACTTTTCTACTTCAGAAATCAAATTCGTTCACATTTGTGTTTTAAAAGGAGATTCAAAATGTACAATGTCTTTAAGTTAATTCTGGAGAGGTCTTCAGAAAAAGAAAAAAACAAGAGCTGGGTAAATTGGTAGTACAGAGGTATATGTGTCAGACTTGAAGACATAGGACTCAAGTTTGTATGTCAGTTCTGCCACAGTTTACCACTGTGACCTGGTAAAGCTCTCCAGGCTACAGCATTTCTCTCATGTAGAATGAAGACAAATAACTTAGTTCACATGACAGAGGAATAAATGCAATATTTGTTGAATCTGAATCTTAAAGGTTTAGACTGCATTTTCTTGGTATTAAAACAAAAGAGTCCAAGCATGTTAGCATACCTGATCTTTTAGCCCTCTTTATCTCAACTTTAACCCTTTTACCTCACCCCCAGATTATTCTAAGTTTCACAGTGTTCATGCCCATGGCCAGGATTTTTATGGGAAATATTTTGACAATGGGAGGAAAGTAGCCTTGAGCAAATTTATTTTATCTGTCTAAAAGACTATGATCATTTGAATAGACAGTATCAGGATTGATAGGAAAAGGGATGGTAGCAGAGAAGAAGAAAAATGGAATTTCTGGGAAGTCTTAATGATTCCAGCAGTATTCTAGGACTTGAGCCTCAAATGTCAGGATGTAAACACATGCCTCTCTCTGCATCAACTACTTTGGCCAGCAGTGCATGTTATTAACATCCACATGAGTGGTTCCCAGTAGCTTCAATCAAAATTGGCTAATCCTCAAGGCACCTAGGTGACTCAGTCTGTTAAGCATCCAACTTCGACTCAGGTCATGAACTCACAATTCATGAGTTCAAGTCCTGTATCAGGCTCTGTGTTGACAGCTCAGAGCCTGGAGCCTGCTTCGGATTCTGTCTCCTTATCTCTCTCACCTTCCTCCACTTGCACTCTGTCTCTCTCTCATTCAAAAATAAATAAACATAAAAAAAAGTGGGATTAGTAGATCATATGATAGTTCTATTTTTAATTTTTTGAGGAACCTCCATCCTGTTTTCCATAATGGCTGCAAAACTTTGCATTTCCATCAAGAGTATACACAAGTTCCAGTTTCTCTGCATCGTCTCCACTTGTCTTCTAGGTTTTTTTGATACTAGCCACTGACAGGTGTGAAGTGATATCTCACAGTGGTTTTGATTTGTATTTCTCTGATAATTAGTAATGTGGGGCACCTTTTTATTACCTGTTGGCCATTTGTATATCTTATTTGGAAAGACATCTATTCAGGTCTTTAGCCCATTTTTTAATTGGGTTATTTCTGCTATTGATTGTAGGAGTTCCTTTGGAGATTAACTTTTTATCAGATATATGGTTTGCAAATCTCCCATTCCATAGGTTACCTTTTCACCTTGTTACCTGTTTCCTTTGCGGAGCAGTAGCTTCTTAATTTGATGTAATCTGACTTGCTTATTTTTGTTTTTGTTGCCTTGTTCTTTTTGGGTCATACTCATTAAATCATTGCCAACACAAATGCTGTAAGCTTTTCCCCTGTGTTTCCTTCTTTACAGTTTCAGGACTTACATCTAAGTCTTTAATCCATTTTGAGTTGACCTTTGTGTGAGGTGTAAGATAAAGGTCCAGTTTCATTCCTTCATGTATGGATATCCAGTTTTCCCAACCCCATCTGTCAAGGAGACTATCTTTTCATCATTGTACATTCTTGGCATCCTTGTCAAATGTCAGTTGACCCTATACGCATGGGCGTATTTCCGGATTCCCTGTTCTGCGGCATTGGTCTACATGTCTGTCTCTCTGTCAGTACCATATTGTTTTAATTACTGTAGTATAGTTTTATAACATAATATAGTTTAAAATCAGGAAGTGTGATGCTTCCAGATTTGTTCTTCTTTCTCTGGACTGATTTGTCTGTTTGTGATCTTTTGTGTTTCCATATGAATTATACAATTGTTTTTTTTTTCTATTTCTAAAGAAATGCCTTTTGGATTTTGATAGAGATTACATTGTGGGTAGTATGAACATTTCAATAATATTAAGTGTTCTGGTCCATGAACACAGGCTGTCTTTCCGTTTGTTTTTGTCTCTTTGATTTCTTTATTCAGTGTTTTGTAGTTTTTAGTAGACAAGTCTTTCCTCTCCTTAGGCTCATTTCTAAGTATTTTTTTTTGGTACTATTTTAAGTGGAATTGTTTTCCTTTTCTTTTCAGATGGTTTTTGCTAGTGTATAAAAACACAAGTGATTTTTGTATCTTTATTTTGTATATCCATCCTTCACTGAATTCATTTATTAATTCTAACAGTTTTTCTAATAGAGTCTTTAGGGTTTTCTATATATAAGATAATAAAATGCAAGCAGGGAAAATTGTACTTCCTTTCCAGTTTGTATGCCTTTTTTTCCCCCTAGTTACTCTGGCTAGAACTCCCAGTACTGTGTTGAATAGAAGTGGTCAGAGTGGGCAATCCTTGTCTCATTCCTGACGTCAGAGGAAAAGCTTTCATGTTTTTACCATTGAGTACCATGCCAGCTGTGGAAATTTATACATGGCCTTTATACATGTGGAGGTACTTCTATCCCTAGTTTGTTGAGATTTTTTTATCATGACAGGGTAGTGAATTTTGTCAAATACTTTTTCGGCATCTCTTGAAATGATCACGTGATTCTTATACTTTATTTGGTTAATATGGTGCATCACATTTGTTGATTATCATTTGTTGAACCAGTTGTGCATCCCAGGGGTAAATCCTACTTGGTCATTGTTTGTAATTCTTCTAATGTAGTGTATGATTCTCTAATTTGGTTTACTAGCATTTTGTTGATGACTTTTACATCAATATTCATTAGGGTTATTGGTCTACAGTTTTCTTTTCATATTCTGTCTTTGTCTGGCTTTGGCATCAGGGTAATTACAGACTCATAAAATGGGTTTGGAAGTGTTCCTACCTCTTCAGTTTCTTGGAAGACTTTGAGAAAGATTGCCATTAAGTCTTCTTTAAATGTTTGTGCACAAACACCTTTTAGACAACATGAGATTGTGCTATTGCATTTAACTTAAGCAGCCTGTACACTAAAAGAAGAAAGTTGTATCATTTTAAAGCCCCAATTTATTTCAATAACAGGCTCAACTATAACCTACCATAAACAATCATGATATTTTATTTGGTACTTAATTTTTTGCAGTGAAATTTATTGCAGTAATGTATGACATGATTCTATTGCATTGCAGGGTAATGAGGTAGAAATGAAAACTTTCATTAAACCATGTGACAGTATTTTACTATATTGTAGAGTATAATTACTCTATAGAGTAATAATTGGATTACTCTACAGAGTAATAATTATAGAGTAATACTCTGTAGAGTATAATTGGATTATATTGATTTACTAAAACTTTACCAAAAATTTGGTCAAAGATATTTCTATCTTTGGATTTGTACTCCAAAAGTCTATGATCTAGAGTATTATATTGTGGGCTGGTCATATTAAATACAAAATCAAAGTCATTATGTAAATTTTGCAAGTCTGTATTAGAGGAACAGTTACTGACATCCTTAGCACCTCATCCTTAGCATCCTAACATAAAATTGCCATGTGTCAAAAACCATGCTTCACTTCTTGCTAAAGCATGACATGTCAAATTTTTTTACATTTGTTTATTTTTGATAGAGAGAGACAGAGCACAAGTGAGGGAGGGGCAGAGAGAGAGAGGGAGACACAGAATCCAAAGCAGGCTTCAGGCTCCAAGCTGTCAGCACAGAGCCTGACGCGGGGCTAGAACCCACAAACCATGAGATCATGACCCAAGCCGAAGTCGGACGCTTAATGGACTGAGCCACCCAGGTGCCCCTACATGTCACATTTTTTAATGTAATTGCTTTTTGAAGTAATTGTGATCACAAAGCCTCTTTTAGATGTGGAGACCTGCACTTTGACTGATTTCCCAAGTACTTAATTCTTTGAGTAATACGGAACCATAGCACCATGCAGCCAGGTGCAAGAGGGTGATCGCCGGGCACGAAGGCCAGAGGGAAACGAGGGGCTGTGTGCTCATGAGTGCAGGACAGCAAGGAGGCCCTCGAGAGGTTCAGGGAAGAATGTGGGCATTTGGGCAAGTTTTATCCTGCCTTTGCTGCTCGCTATCTGTGAGACCTTCACAAGCATCTTAACTCTGGGGGCCTCAAGTCTTTATCTATGTGATGTGTCTAATATTACCCATCTCATAGGTAGGCTTGAATCTGATGTGTAAAGCAACCAGCACATTCTAAATGTTCAGAAAAAAGTTATTTTCTCTCTCCATAAAAGGACAGGAGACTAGAAGGGACAAGAGATGTTCAGGTCTTTCCTATGGTAAAACCCTGCAAGCAGGCCTTGTGGGACAGAGGGCATTCAGGTTTGGTGCTATAGATGCCATAAAGTTTTATTTGCCAGATGAACAAAACTCTCAGAAGCTTAAATAAGTGAACCTTTGTGCACCTAAATAAAAAATCTTGATCTGTGGAGATCACTAAATGTGATATAGGATCCTGGAACAGAAAAAGGATATTAAGGAATCACTGAGGAAAAGCTGAAGAGAGGAGGGACTTTAGTTAATAATATGTATTAGTATTGGTTCACTTTTGTAACTAATGTAGCTCAAGATCTTAATAATAAGGGAAACTGGGTGTGGGGTATATGGAAACTTTATTATCTGCTTGATTGTTCTGGAAAGCTAAAATTTCTAACAAAATCTATTAATCAAAAAAAAACTGTTTTAACCCTGGAAGCTGGAAAGGATTTAGGGCAGAAGTCAAACTCCAACTCATGAGCAAAGGCACCAGTGCAAACAAGAGCTCATGAAGAGAGATTAATCATGTCAGGACAGCCTGGCATCGAGACCAGTGGGGGCTGGCCTGAGAGGATGCCCCTCGCTCTCCACCCTAATCCACATTCCTGGCCCCCAGACCTGGCCTGGGACACAGTGCAGGCCCCTCCCCACCTAGATCCACACTCCTGACCCCAGACCTGGCCTCAGACACAGTGCAGGAAGTGTCTGCTGCACCTGGTTACTGCTAGACGATGCAGGGCAGGCAGTAGGTTATTAATGAATGCATGGGCACTGCCTATGCTATGTGCTCCTTTAACAATCAACACAAACCTTACCATCCCTTGTCTGACTTGCCATCAGCAGGAACCCTTCGTGCAGAAGAAGAGAAATAAATGTAAACAAACTCAATTCAAACAAACTCAGTTCGGTGAAAACAGCCCAGAGATCTGGCTGGTGTCCGAGCTTTGGCTCCTTGCCAGCGGGGTGATTTTTCGAAAGGAACATTACCTCTCTGAGTCCCCACTTCCTCATCTGTAGAACGAGTTACATAATTTAACCTTTTCTGTCCATGTCACTAGGATGTAGTAAAAAGCCTATGTGGTGACAGACCTGAGAATTTACTTCAGTTGCTAAGCAAGGGGCTGCCTAGGACAATGCTGTTTGCACCAGCTGTCCTCCCCAAGAAGTGACCATCAGACCTTGCCTCGTCCTTCCCTTTCCCTTTCTCTATTCCTGGAATTCCACGACTCTTGCATGTCCTTGGACAGCCCCACCCTCTTGTTTCTGGGGCCTGATGCTGCTGCCCCCATTGCCTGGAACACCCTTTGCCCCTGGTCCTGAAACCTCGAGGTGTTCAGCACGTTCCAGGCTTGGCCAATGTCTCCTGGGCTTGCTCTTCCGCAGCTCTGCCACTTGTCAATGGTTCCATTCCTGTTTCCCTCCAGACACTGATCCCCACAAGAGCAAGGAGTGTGTCTGTCTTCTTCACACCACATCCTCAGAACCCAGTGTGTATCTAATGGTACACACACAATGAGCACTGAGTACTTCTGAGTGAATTCAGAAAGAAAGAAGCAAATGCATAGTAAGTGGACCCCCTGGCCAGTGCCTGGGGAACAGCTGAGGCTCCCTTCACCACTCCAGATGCTCCGACATTCTCGAGTTCCTGTTTTTACTCTGCAACTATGTGCCAGTCTCTTTACAGGTTTCTAAAAGTGCCCTGAGGCCACCCCCTAAAGAATGTATTTCCTGATCTGCTGGAGCAGAAATTTCCTGGCAGTTAGTTAAGTCACTTTGTTAAGGACTCTTGACTGAGAGCAGCAATCTCAGACTTTCAGCTCTGCCTGCTGGGTTCCACCCCAGAGGTCCTGGGAACCCCAGAAACCGTATCTGTAACGAGTTCCCAAGTGATGCTAATGTCTGGGGACCACACTTTGAGAACTGTAATTTCCAGAGGTCTAGAGCAGCACCGAAAAGATTCCCCTGGGACTGTCTCCACTTGTTGGCAAAACCGTGGCCTTTCCTTATAAGTGGAGACAAGGAATAGTTTGGGTGCTGTTTGTTTATCAGAGGTACAAAGGCCTTGCTGACCTTTATCTAGAATCCAGATTTCTTGGTTCTTTTGCTGTTTCAGTGTTCTAAATTGTTAGATTCTTAGAGTGGATCAGACAGCTGACTTGTCTTCCTACATACAAATTAAAAATTTAGGTCACAACTGACCTTGGTCGTGACCAAGGCCATGGCTTGGTCGTGTTGACCAGGCCATGTTGTGGTCGTGTATTTATTTACCCAAAGATGCTTGTGGTACACTTGCTTCCCCTCTTTAGCACTTTCATTTAAGCCAACTACATGTGAATCTTCCACTTGGCCTTGCTTTGTAAGAAAGGGGTTTGGGCTACCTCTCAGAGAGAAGGTGACAACTCTGTCCCTGCCCATTTGTACAGACCAGCCAGGGCCTGGGTTCCCTAACTTAGTCCTGGGGTCATTCTCCCACTATGGCCTCCACTCACTCCCAGAAATTTCCCCCTCTTTCCTTTTAATGCAAACACTACCTCCATTCTAGACCTGGGTGATGGAAGCTGGATATTAGACAATGAATAAAAATATTGGGACACTCATGTTGAAACACTTTTCTTTTCTCCTGAGCTGCAAGTTTGCTAGGTGAGCAATCCTCCTGTGAGCTGCTGAGACTCCAGCTGGGACTGGCTAAGAAAAAAGGCAAGGAAAGTAGGGACTCTTACAATGAGCTTTATTTCCCCCAAGACCACTGATTTTTAAATTCCCTAGAGAAGAAGGTGTGGCAGAGAGAGAGAGACAGAGACAGAGACAGAGAGTCTGTATCTTTAAGACATATTCTATAGTATTTACAGATTGAATTATATGATGTGTGAGATTTACTTTAAAATAATGCAGTGTGAAAGAAATCAAAGATCTAAATTATTGAGAGATATTTTATGTTCACAGATTAGAGGACTCAACAGAGTAAAGATGTCAGTTATCTCCAAATTGATCCACAGTTTTAATGCAATTTCTATCAAATCTCAGCAACTATAGTATTTTTTTAACTATAGACAAGATTATTCTAAAATTTATATAAAAGGGAAAGAAATGAGAATAGCTAAAACAATTCTGAAAAAGAGGAATAAAGTAGGAGGAACCACTCTACCAAATTTCAAAAATTATTATACAGCTACAGAATACTATATGGTACAGACTGTGTGGTATTGGAGGAATAAACAAATAGATCATTGGAACAGAGCAGAGTATTCAGAAATAGTGCCAAACAAAAATAGCCAACCAATGTTTTAAACAGCTTTGTTGAGATATAAGCCACATACCATACAACTCACCCACTTAAGTATAAAATTCAGTGGTTTGTGGTATATATTAGTAATTTTTTAAATTGTGGTAAATATATATTATAAAATTTGCCACTTTAATTGTATAATTCAGTGGTATTAATTATTTTTATGTGTGCAACCATCACCACTATATATCACCAAGTTTTTCATCACCCCAAATGGAAACTCTTTTAACTATTACGCAGTAATTTATCCCTATAGCCCCTTGTAACCTCTAATCTACTTTCTGTCACTAAGAATTTGCCTATTCTAGGTACCTTATATAAATGGAATCATACAATATGTGTCCTTTTGTGTCTGGCTTATTTCACTTAGCATAGTGTTTTCAAGGTTCATCCATGTTGTAGCATGTATCAGAACTCCATTCCTCTTTATGGCTGAATAATAATATTCTGTTGTATGTATATACTGCATTTTGTTTATCCATTCATCTGTTGGTGGACATTTGGGTTGTTTTCCACTTTGGGCTATTGTAAATAATATTGCTCTGGATATCGGTGCATAAGTATCTGTTTGAGTCTGATTTCAATCCTATTGGGTCTATACCTAGAAGTGGAGTTGTTAAGTCATATGGTAAGTCTATGTTTTGGTTTTTGAGGACCTGCCAAACTGTTTTCCACAGAAGCTGCACTGTTAACTTTCCTGTCAGCAGTGCCTAAGGGTCCTAGTTCGTTCAGTCTTCTTCAGTGCTGGCTATTTCCATTTTTTGTTTTTTGGTTTTTTTAATCATAGTTATCATAAAGGGTGTGAAGTGGTTATCACTGTGGTTTTGATTTGCATTTCCCTAATTATTACTGATGTTGACATTCTTTTATGTCTTTATTAGCCATTTGTGTATCTTCTTTGAAGAAATATCTACTCAAGACTTTTGCCCATTTTTTATTCAGTTTGTTGTTGTCCTTGTTCTTGAATTATAGGAGTTCTTTATATATTCTGCCTATTAATCTCTTATCAGGTATGTGATTTGCAATTATTTTTTCCCATTCTGTGGGCTTCCTTTTCACTCTCGAGACTATCCTTTGATACACAATGCTTTCAAATTTTGATGTAGTCCAGTTTATCTATTTTTTCTTTTGTTACCCATACTTTTAGTCATATGCAAGAAACCATTCTCCCATCCAAGTCTTAAAGACTTTCCTCTGTTTTCTTCTAAGAGTCTTACAGTTTTTGTTCTTATATTTAGGTCTTTGATTCATTTTGAATTAATTTTTGTGTATGATATAAGGTAAGGATTGAACTTCATTCTTTTGAATGCAGAATTTCAGTTTCCCAACACTGTTTGTTGAAAAGACTATCTTTTCCCCTCACTGACTGTCTTGGCATCTTGGTCAAAAATCAAATGACTATATGTATGAATGAGGGTTTATTTCTGGGATCTCTGTTTTATTCTTTTGGCTCATATGTCTATCCTTAGGACAGGGCTCACTGTTTGATTACTGTGGCTGTCTAGTAAGTTTTGAAATCAGGAAATGTGAGTCCTCTAACTTAATTTTAAAGGTTTTGTTTTTGGTTTTGTTTTGTTTTGTTTTTTAGATAATTTTGGCTATTCAGGGTCCCTTTAGATTCTATATAAATTTTAGGAGGAGTTTTTCTATTTCTGTAAAAATGCCATTGGGATTTTGATGGAGGTTACATTGAATCTGTAGATTGCTTTGCATAGTAATGTCATCTTAATATTAACTTTACCATTTCATGAATACAAAATGTCTTTCCATTTATTATATTTTTTGTAATGCCTTTCAGCAGCGTTTTGTAATTTTCAGTGTACACATCTTTTGCCTTCTTGGTTAAACTTATTCCTAAGTATTTTTATTATTTCCTTTTTTAATGTTTATTTATTTTGAGAGAGAGAGATAGAGAGACAGAGAGAACATGCACACATGAGCAGAGCAGGGGCAGAGAAAGAGAGAGAATCCTAAGCGGGCTCTAGGCTCTGAGCTATCAGTGCAAAGCCAGATGCAGGGCTCAATCCCACGTTTCATGAGATCATGACCTGAGCTGAAGTCGGACGTTTAACCAGCTGAGTCACCCAGCTGTCCCTGGTGCTAATTTTTATTCATGTGTTTGGTAGAATTCACTAGTGAAGCCATCTACTCTTAGGCTTCTCTCTTTTGGGTAGCTTTTGATTACTGCTTCAATCTCCCTACTAATTTTAGGTATATTCAGATTTTCTGATTCTTCTTTAGTCAGTTTTGGTAAGTGTGTGTTCCTAAGAATTTGTCCATATCATCTAGTTTATGTAGGTATACAACAGTTGACAAAACAAAACAAAACCCAACTCAAAATGGATCATAGATTTACATGTAAAAGGTAAAAGACTTTTAGAAGACAACATAAGTGAAAATATTTTAGAACTAGGGTTTGTGATGAGTTCTTAGGACATGATTCCAAAAGCATGATCCATAAAAGGGAAAATCAATGAATTGAACTTTATCAAAATTTAAAATTTTTCTTCATGAAAACCTTTGTTTTTTTTTAATTTTTTTTTAACGTTTATTTATTTTTGAGAGAGAGAGAGACAGAGCATGAACGGGGGAGGGTCAGAGAGAGGGAGACACAGAATCTGAAACAAACTCCAGTCTCTGAACTGTCAGCACAGAGCCCGACACGGGGCTTGAACTCACGGACCACGAGATCGTGACCTGAGCTGAAGTCATTCGCTCAACCGACTGAGCCACCCAGGTGCCCCATGAAAACCTTTATTAAGAGGATGAAAAAATAAGCTGCTAAGAGAAAATATTTTCAAATCACATATCTGACAAAGGACTCACATCTAGAAAATATAAAGAGTTTTCAGGGGTACCTGGCTGGTTCAGTCAGTAGAGCATGAGACTCTTAATCTTAGGGTTGTGAGTTCAAGTCCCATGTTGTGTGTGGAGATTAGTTAAATAAAATCTTTAGGAGTGCCCAGGTGGCTCAGTTGGTTAAGCATCCAACTTTGGCTCAGGTCATGATCTTACAGTTTAAGAGTTTGAGCCCTGCATCAGGCCCCACACTGATAGTGCAGAGCCTCCCCCACTTGCACTCTCTCTCTCTCCCTGTGTCAAAATAAATAAATACGTTGCTTCTCGTCAGGGAAATACAAATCAAAACCATACTCAGATACCACCTCATGCCAGTCAGAATGGCTAAAATGAACAAATCGGGAGACTATAGATGCTGGAGAGGATGTGGAGAAACGGGAACCCTCTTGCACTGTTGGTGGGAAAGCAAACTGGTGCAGCCACTCTGGAAAACATTGTGGACGTTCCTCAAAAAATTAAAAATAGATCTACCCTATGACCCAGCAAGAGCACTGCTAGGAACTTACCAAAGGGATACAGGTGTGCTAATGCATCGGGGCACTTGTACCCCAATGTTTATAGCAGCACTTTCAACAATAGCCAAATTATGGAAAGAGCCTAAATATCCATCAACTGATGAGCGGATGAAGAAATTGTGGTTTATATACACAATGGAATACTACGTGGCAATGAGAAAGAATGAAATATGGCCCTTTGTAGCAACGTAGATGGAACTGGAGAGTGTTATGCTAAGTGAAATAAGTCATACAGAGAAAGACAGATACCATATGTTTTCACTCTTATGTGGATCCTGAGAAACTTAACAGAAGACCATGGGGGAGGGGAAGGAGAGGAAAAAAAAAAAAGTTAGAGAGGGAGGGAGCCAAACCATAAGAGACTCTTAAAAACTGAGACTCCTCTTAAAAACTGAGAACAAACTGAGGGTTGATGGGGGGTGGGAGGGAGGGAGGGAGGAGTGATGGGTATTGAGGAGGGCACCTTTTGGGATGAGCACTGGGTGTTGTATGGAAACCAATTTGACAATAAATTTCATATTATAAATAATAAATAAATAAATAAATAAATAAATAAATAAATAACTTTCTCACAGATAAATAAATAAATAAACTTTAAAAATAAAATATTTAAAAATATATATAATTTAACATTTTAAATAAAAAAAAAGAAAAAAGAATTTTCAGGGGTACCTGACTGGTTCAGTTGGGAGAGCACATGACTCTTGATTTTGGGATCATGATTTGAAGCCCCATGGTGAGGGCAGAGTTTACTTGATAAAAAAAAAGGGTTTTTTAAGAATTTTCAAATCTCCACATTAAAGCAATAAACAATCTAATTAGGAAAGAGGCAAAAAAAAAAAAAAACCTGAAGGAATACTGCACCATTAAAAATATATGGATGACAAATAATCACATCAAAAAATGTTCAACAGCACCTGCCCTTTGGGAAATGCAAAATAAGACCATGATGCAATATCACTGTACACCTATCAGAATGTCTAAAATATAAAATTGTGACAATACGAAATTCAGGTAAGGATTCTTGAGAAATGTACATTACTGGTGAGTATGTAAAATGGTACCACTACTCTGGAAAACTGTTCTGCAGTTTCTTAAAAAACTAAACACTTGGGGCACCAGGGTGGCTCAGTCGGATGAATGTTCGACTCTGGATTTCAGCTCAGGTCATGATCTCACAGTTCGTGAGGTCAAGCCCTTCCTTGAGCTCTGCCATATGACCTGGCAATTACACTCCTGAGCAATTACATTCATCCCAGAGAAATGAAAACTTGTTCATAGTACCTTTATTTGTAACAGTGTAAAATTGGAAATCACTTGGATGTCCGTCAGTGGGCTGAATAGTTAAACAAACCTGTAAACCCATTGCATGGAATACTAGTAAGCAATAAAAAGGAATGAGGTTTAAATACAAACAACTCAGACAGACCTCAAGGGCCTTTGGCTGAGTGAAAAAGTCAACCTCTAAAGCTTACATACTGGTTGCTGTGGTGGTTACACAAATCTACACAGGTGATAAAATGACTTAGAACCATATACACACATTGTACCAAGGTCATTTTCCTGGCTGTGATATTATATTAGAATTCCATAAGCTGTAATCACTGTGTGAAGGGTACACAAGACCTCTTCACTACTGTTACAAATTCCCTACACTCTATGGTTATTTCAAAATAAAAAGTTTTTTTAATGCTCTAGAGGAGAAGGTATGCCACTCAGACAACCTTTGATGGATTATAGTTTGTTTTAGATGTGTATTGCAGCTACATTTTTTATAAAGACAGAGTCCTCATCTCTTATAAATATATACTACAGTATTTACAGATGGAATTATGTCATATCCTGGATCTGTGGAGAGGGGATAAAGATGAAGCAAGATTGCCCTCATGTTGAGAATTGTTGAAGCTGGATGATGGGTGTACAAGATTCATTTACACTGTCATCTCTTCATTTGTACATATTTCAAACTTTCCATTATAAAACAATTTAAAAACATAAATCAAATAAAAATGATGAGGGTTCCTTGGGACTCTTGATTGCGTGGGTCAGTGGCAGAACTATTAGCTCCTGCCCCCAAGCTGGGCTCAGACCATTGCTGCCAGGCTAGAGCAGAGGGCTTTCTCGGGTCAGTTCCAGGGACAGGATGTTGCTCTCAAGTCACATGCTTCTGTTTCCATATTCAGCCACATGCATGGAACTTTAACTGTATTCCTGGTATTGGCTCTGCCAGGCCTCATAGGCTCTGCCTTCAACTATTCCTCTTCTAGGCCTCTCTGCGTTCATTTATTCATCTCTCCACTTTTTTATTCATCTGTTCTGTCATTCCGCTGTACACCATTCTCCCACCCATCTGTCTACTCATTCATTTCTTTAACACTTACAGAAGTCTACATCAATGAATAAGGCATGGCTACTGCCTTTGGGAGAGACAGTCAGACAATGCAATATATAGGGGACGTATGATAAATGCCATAACCATTGTCTGTACAAAGCACCTCGGGAGTGAAATAGAAGCCGATGTCAGTCCTTGGAGTGATGATGTCTAATAAGACTTGCACAGAGGAGGTAATGCTTGAGGTGAGTCTTGAAAGTTAATATTTTCACCTATGTTTGGCTCACCCGGGTAATCCGGGATAATCTCCCTATTTTGAGGTCAGCTGGTTTGCAGACTTAATTCCATCTGCAACCTTAATTCCTCTTTGTCATGTAAAATAACATATTCATGGACTCCAGGGATTAGGATTTTGACATCTTTGGGGGTCCATTACTCTGCCTCCCACAAGAATAGAGTCAACAACTTGATTTAAGGACAGAGCAAACATTATGGATCCATAGGAAAGGACCATCTATTCCACAAATAGTGCTAAGACAATCGCTTATCTTTACAGAAAAAATGAAATTGGATTCTAAAGGTTCTGGACCCCATTATCATGTGTGCTCCCACCACCAAGCAATTCTCAGGCACCAGTGAGGTGTCCTACGATTCAACTCAATTCTCACACTTTCTACCTGGAGATAGCATCAGATCCCACAGATTAACAGGGCTCAGTCCTGTACGACTACCCTTCTCCCACTTTGGACACTAGTCACAAACTCCAGGTGCTTCTGACCAACAGGCTGTAGATTGGAGGTTCCAGCTGACTC
Organism: Panthera leo; assembly: GCF_018350215.1. NCBI lineage: Eukaryota > Metazoa > Chordata > Mammalia > Carnivora > Felidae > Panthera > Panthera leo. The sequence goes on from NC_056686.1 coordinate 107,802,916, forward strand.
CCACCTTGTGTTCAAGTAATTTGCTAGAGTAGCTCACAGAACTCAGAGAAACACTTTACTGACTGATTACTGATTTATTATAAAAGGATATAACTCAGGAACAATGAAATGGAAGACATGTATAGGCAAGTAACGCGGGAAGGGTCACAGAGCTGCCATGCCCTCTCCAGGTATGCCACTCTCCCAGTCTCTGTGTGTTCACCAACCAGAAAGCTCTCCAAACACTGTCCTTTGGGTTTTTATAGAGGCTTCATTATGCAGGCATGATTGACTAAATCATTGGCCATTGGCTATTACCTCAACCTCCAACCCCTCTCCCTGCCCCAGAAGTAGGTTGGGGGATGGGACTAAAAATTCTAAACCTCTAATCTCAGGGTTGTTTCCCTGGCAACCATCCCCATCCCTAGGTTACCTAGGGGCTTTCTGGAAGTCAGATTAACGTAACAAAAAACCTTTATCTCTCTTATCACTGGATATTCCCAAGGGTTTTAGGAGGTCTTTGCCTGGACCGGGTGGAAGACCAAATACAAATTTCTTATTATAAATCACAGTACCACAGATTCCAACCCACACAATACACGATAAACAATACACAAATATATTCCCAATTGCATAAAAACTTAATGTCAAAAGAAAAACTATAGGGGGTACCTGGGGGGCCCAGTCAGTTAAGTGTCTGACTCTTGATCTCAGCTCAGGTTTTGATCTCAGAACCATGAGTTCAAGCCCCATGTTGGGCTCCATGCTGGGCATGAGCCCTACTTAAAACAAAACAAAACAAAAACACTATAAAACATTGAAGAATAACATAGGAAAATATTGTAACTTTGAGGTAGGGAAGAGTTTCCTAAACACAAAACCATATAGGACAAGATTGATAAATTAGGAGACAGGACAAGCCACAAAGTGGGAGACCATATTTATGATACATGTGGGTGACAAAGATTTAGTATGGAGAATGAGAGCAGTGTATGTACATATATATATATACATAGAAATAAACTTTTTTTACATTAATGATTACATTAAAGACCAACAAGCTCAGTTGACATAGATATTTCATATGAAAGGAGATACTAGTGACTCATAAGTATAGATAAGGTGTGTTTACCTCATTAGTGATCAGAGACGGGTGAATTCAAACCACAGTAAGATATGATTCCATACCCATCAGCCTGTCAACAATGTCTGACAATGCCAGTCCTCAGAGTGGTGGGAACATTCATACACACTGTCGGAGGTCTTAAGTGGTAGAATAGCTTTGGGAAACAGTTTGGCATACCTACAACCCAGGAATGCCAAACCTGGGCACCTGCCCCCTAGAGCATGACTTCACACCAGGGGTAATAATTTTGCCAAAGGGGGCAAAAATCTTAGGTATTATGATAGTTTGTGGCTTTCCAAAGAGCCACAGAACATAAAACAAACACAAGGTGTATTTGTAGTATTAAATTTTCATTGAGATGATTAGGAAAACCATGTATAAAAGGCTCTTTAGGGGTTAATAATGAGAAAGAGTTGAGAAACACCATCCGAGGTGAAATTCTAAGACATGTGCCCAGGAGGTTTGTAGGTATGTTTGCAATGCCATCGTTCACACTGGCAACAACACAGAAAAGCACCCAATGTCTCCAGCAGTGCAATGGGTATGTAAAATGTGACGTATTCATAAAATGCAAGATTGTGCAGCAGTGAGACTGAATCAGTCACAGCTGCATAACCCAAAAAAAAGCTGTTGAGTAAAAAAAAAAAAAAAAAAAAAATTGAATTGAGAAAGAAACAAAGAAAGAAAGAAAGAAAGGTCAGTCAGTCAAAGAGAAGCTACTGGATGGTCCCATTTATGTAAGGTCAAACCATGCAAAACTTGACAGAAATAAATGCTAAATACAGCATGGGTATGATTTATAGAACTTTGAAATATTGGATAGCCCTAAAGGAAAGAGAGAAGAGAGGGGAATGCAATTGGAGTAGGGCATACAGGTGGTTCAATTCTAAGACTCTGGTGTTTTTCTTAAACAGAGTAAGTACTATGGGAGTTCATTTTATTAATTTTCTACCTATATTTAAATGTATATACTATATTTCTTTGGAGATATATATATATATATATATATATATATATATCTCCAAATACATATATTCATATATATATATATATATATATATATATATATATTTCATAATAAATTGTTAGCATTATTCTTAAGGGCCTTCTATCAGACTTGGCATGTTGGTTCAGATGGAGGGGCTCTTGAATGCCATGCTCTGGCAGATATATGAGTTTCCTTGTTTATGGAGTTGGTGGGAATTGAATGGTGATTAACAGTGATGGGGTGAAAGTCAACCAGTGCCCTCTTTCAACTAGACAACGATTTTGCAGCAAAAAATGGTTTGAGAAACTAGTTCCCAGGTCTTCTCCCTCCTCTCGAAGGAGCATTTATCCTGAAAAAGGTGATCTCCTTCTCTGCCTGTCCCTCTTCCTCAGCTCCTCTTTGCCAGCTGGTGTCTCTCCTTCCAGCTATCCCTGATGGAGTTCTGGACCCGGCCATCCGTGCTGACGAGGCAGGGAGTGAGGAGGACCTGTATGAGGACCTGCACAGCTCCAGCCACCACTACAGCCACCCTGGAGGGGGTGGTGAGCAGCTGGCCATCAATGAGGTAAGGTCAGGGCTGCATGGGTGAAGGGAAGGGACTGGGACAGATTGCTTGGCTGTCAGGATGAGTCCAGCATGCTCACACAGACCTAGATGTCCACAGGCTCTGTGTTCCAAGCAGATGGCAGTGGCACCAGCATGCACACAACACCATTTGAGCCTGTGGTTCTCCCTTTAGGATGTGGTATCTGCTAGCAGAGCTAGCCCAAATACAGAGCCCACCCCTCTGCCATTATGGACCTACAGGGAACCCAGAATGGCAGGCATGACTCAGGACCTACAATCAAAGTGTACTGGTCTATCCTACCCAATTCCTGGATGCAGGAACTCTGCTTGGTGGAAGGAAGGCCAGGGCTTAGCCCCCTCCCTCCAAGAAGTTTTCAGGACAGGAGGGGAGTGAGGCAAGTGAAAATTGATTTCTTTCCTGTTGACTCCTAGAGCTCAAAACTTATTATGGTTGCTATGACAACTGTGTGCAAGTTACTCTTTTTTTTCTCTTTCTGTTCCTACCTACGCAGAAGAAATTAGTGACAAACTTCCTCTAGGCAAAACTGGTTCCCATACCGAGGACTCCTTCTGCATTGTCCAAGGACAGAGAAATTTTGAGACCTTGACTCCTCTCTTTTTATCACTTATACTCCTATTTTCTCCCCTTCTTCGCTTTTAATTCGGGGGTGGGGGGCATTAAACATAATGTGGTCCATAACCCACATCCATAACAACACCATGTTCTCTTCCTAGTCATGAGCTACTATCTATTAATGCTTCATCAAAACCAGAATCTGACCACCCAGGATCTTACACCTCGGAAGGGATCAATTTACAGTTTGAGTGAATGAGTGGGCTGGTGGGCTTCTCAGAAACCCTCAAGGAGTGTCCTGTCCTTATTACCTACTTACTGGACAGATGGTTACAAACTGTTGATGGTGGATGAACTCTTTCCCCAGGCCCAGCTCTGAATAAATGATTTAAAACAGTCATTGAATAATGCTTTATTCAAGATCCATTTGTTAAAGAATACATATTCAAATAAGTTAAATAAGTTGATTTTTCCAATACATAAAGCCTTTCTTTAAGTGCTTCTCATAAGTTATTTTGAATGGAAGATGTCCTAAAATTATGTCTTCTTAAGCAGAATTCACAGATAATGGTTTTTCTTGAAGTCTCAGGCTGCCCTCCTCAGTCTTGGGCCCCAGCCCTGGTGGAGAGCAGCATGGTGAAGAGGGGAGAATCCGGACTTTGGGGCCTCCCACTCCTGGATGGGAGTTCCTCCCTGCCCAGTACCCTGCCTGGCGTAAAGCTCTGAGCAGCTAACCCTCTGAATTCTGGTTTACTTAACTGTAAACAAGGATAGCCATAAGCTTACATAAGGACTAACTGAAATAACATAGATAACCTGGCATATGGTGGGTTCTCCAGCAATGAGGATGATAGTGAGGAAGGATTGCTAACATAAAGCTTTTAGAGACTCTGAACAGTTGTGGGGATATTTGATTGGCCATCAGTGCTGCATTGTTAGAGGTCTTGTGTCTGCTTTTCATAGTTGTGTATCTCTTACTTGAGGGTGAAATTCTGGTCTGTCATATCTTGCTGCTGGTAAGGAAGTGCCTTCTGGGGCCCTTGACAAGTTATTCATTCTAAAAGGTTTTGGATAAGGAAAGCCAAGAGCCAGGAGTGCTCTAAGAGAACTAATAGCTGCTGGCAGAGGGCACCTCTATGAAGGAAATAAAGGTAATTTAGATCATGAATTGGATAGCGCCTATTTTAGCTGCTTAGAGACTTTGTTTCTTGTTTGGTTCAAAGGTCTTTCTTGGTATTTGAGGTTCCTGAGTAGACCGGGGGGGGGGGGGGGGTGGGGGGGGGGGCGGAGGGGTGATGTTGTATCTTATGTTTAGAGTGCTTGGTGCTTCAGGGTACTTGTCTTTCCTGGACATGCCCCTGTGGGGAAGGACATGTCACATCATGCAGGAGGGCAGCCAGTCAGACTGGGGAGCCCCTCTCCAGTGATGCAGCGGCAAATGCAGGTGTCAGTGTCCACCAGGCTGCTCTCCTTCATGAGACCCACCAGCACTTCTAGATCCCTTTTCAGGGCAACATAGCATGAAGGGCAGGGCCTGGGTTTGGAGGCTGGCAGCACTGCATCTGCCCCCCAACCCTGCCACTGGACAGTGGAGGACATGTGGCCAGTCATCCCCTCCTCAGGGCCTCAGTTTCCTCTGGTGGGATGGGTGTGTCACTTGAGCTGCACTGGCAGCTACAGGAGGGTCACTGTACCCAGGTGTATAAGGGACTTAGGAAAGGCAGCACCCATTTGTCGGCAGCATTGAATAGACCCACTTTATCAGAAACTGAAGAGATATAAAAGGTGATTCTGCAATAAGGCTAGTTCACTTGGCCTTCCAAGAGCAGTGAAGCCCCACCATGAATGCCCTGAACACACCAGCACTCACTGCTGGTTCACATGTGTGGCAAGCTGATTTGCTAGGGTCAACATGAGTTTCATACTTAAGAGATTATAGCAGCAACAGATGTCAGAGAAAAGTCCATACTAAAGAATATTTATCTTGCTCTAAAATCACATATTCACTTCTATTTTTTAGACACACATATCATGTTCTAAATTGTGACACTTTCTTGTTTGTATTGACCTCAGAAGAAGACACCACATCTCAGTTTCCTAAACAGAAGGGAGTTCAAACCATCCAGTCCAAAGCGCAGTAGACATAGGGGAGAATAGTGAAGCATTTTTGTATTCTGGGTACAGAAGAAATGAGTGCATGTGCTCACAAACACATGCACCTGCAGGTTTATGAGTGTGATGTGTATATGTGTGTGTTGGATGCATGTGACATATTTACTGAGCATGTAATTACTGTCAAGTAATGTCCCAGGCCCTGGGATACAGAATATATAGGAATGTTGAGGGTGGGGGTAGACAGTGCATGTCTGTGTGCTGACAAAAGTGAAAAGGGACACAATATCATATTCATTCTGTATTCTCTGCATCTCACTTGTGCCTTGCGCCTTGTGATGGTCCAGACCCTGCAACATGAGTTAACTGCAGTGCCTAGAAGTGTTCCTTTTTTTTTTTTTTTTTTTTTTAGCATCATGCGGTCTGGTACCTTGTCCAGATGCCCATGACTGAGGCCTATGTCTGTCTGCCCAATTCCTCACCCTCTTCCCGGCCTTTCCCAGCCTTTCCCTGCCTCATGAGGCTCTGAGCATACTTTGCTGGGCTGGAGTCAGGCCTGAGGGTATCATTAGCCCAAGGATTTTTTTCTGGGATTGAGGGCTGAAAGGAGAGGTGTCTTCTTTTCATTTCCACCAGTCCTACACCACCCCCCCCCCCCGCCCAGTTGTGAGATGGGACCAGAGGAGGGGAGGGCATGGCTCCTGGCCTGGGGTCTTCTGATGCCCCCTCCGCTGTGCTGTGGGTGGCAGCATCTCCCCTGGGGGTCAGGTCATGGCTGCATTAACAAAGGGCGCATGTGTGGAGCCAGTCTTCCCTAGTTCTGCCCACTACCTGACTCTGGCTCTGAGGGTCTTATTGTATCCAGGTCTGCTCCAAGCACCTGATGTCCCCACTCTAGGAGGGCATGGAGGGGGCGTGCCAAGAACAGTTCCTGGATCCTCCTGCTGAGAAGAGATAAGTGTGAACTAGAGGGCAGTCAGACATAAATCTTGTCCTCTAACCTGGGGCTTAGAGCATAATAGGAGCTCTACCAATAATTAGGCCAGCACAGCGGGTGGGAAGCAGGACTGTCCTGGCCCACAGGCCATAGGGTAACCTGAGGATAGAAGAGAGTCTTGCCATCCTCAAGCTCCCAGAAACTCTTTGTGGAACACTAAGAGGACACTCAGGACACCAGGCCAGCTTATGACCTCCCCCTCCATGGAGATAGTCTGACCTTCTCTCCAGGTGTTTCTGTCTTCCCCAGTGTCTGTGAGCCTGGAGATCCATCCCAAGGCCTACCTGGCTCTGGTACCCCTTCTGGCACCAGCCCAAGGGAAGAGCCTGATACTGGTCAGTGCCCCAGATACCTTTTCATGCCTTGTTGTTGGACAACAACCTCACTTAACTCTCCATGAGATGGGGTAGCAGGAGACCCTGGGCCAGGACTGTAAGTTGTCTGGTGGCCAGCACACCCAGAGCAGTTTTCCTCATCCATCCCCAAGCTACAGTGCTGGGGGCTTATCCCTCATCTGTCCAAACACCTATGTCACCTGTCCATCTCCCTGCCAGTCCTGTCACTGGCAGTGCCTCCCTGCAACTCCCTGCTACCTCCTCCACTTATCTTCCCCTCCCTGGCTTGGAACCATCCAGTTTGAACCCCTCAAGAGCCAAGGCCTTTGCTTTCAAGCTTTTCTGGCTTTGCTTTTTTGGTCATGAAACATACACAAAAAGGACGTTGCCATTGTGTTCCCTGCTATCACCCCAGTTCACCAGGATCAAAAGTCTGGGTGCCGCCCGGCAAGGCAGTGGCCACCTCTTAGGTCTTGGTCCCAGCCCAGGTTCAGAGGTTCTTCTGCCCCAAGGTGGTCAGCTACAGGGGAGACAGAGGTCTTGTTCCAGAAATGGGCCATGGCTGAAGCCCTAAAACAGGCCTCTGGGGCCAGTACAGCATCAGGTAGAGTGCTATAGACCCACAGCCCTCAGCACGGTGCTGACCAGTGGATTCCCAGAACTGTCCTCTGTGCCTTTCTTCCTTGGAACCACAGGAACACAATGAAACATCTGGCCTAAAGTCAGGACTTCTGAGCCACACCCTCCCAAGAGGGCATGTCACACAGTCTTACAAAGGAGCCCTGGGATTTGGGGTGGCTGGGAGCCTTTGATGCCTTCTGTTACCCCACTATCCTCCTGAGAAATTGAGGGAGCAAATCTTGAGCCTAGTTTTCTGAACTGAAGAGAAACAGAAAAATGACTTTCCCCTCACGACCAGACAGATGGGAACAGAACCTTTAGATCTGAGGAGGGCAGCCAGCCTCTCTGGATGTAATCCTAGCCCTCCCCTGGCACACACACAGGTACCCACATGTGCACATATATCCCGGCACCTGCTTGGGGTGTTCAGCAGGATGGTGGTGTCCACAGGTGACTCATCTGTACTCACTCACATGCATGTAGTACTAACACACACACAGAAACCTCAATATACAGGAAACAAAGTCACTCATGTGTGAACACGTGCCTCTGCCCAAATTCCATGACTCCTTCTACCCCGGGAGGCCATAGTGTTGAGCATGGAGCCTGGAAATCTCTGAGCAGGTCTTTCTGATCTGCCTTTAAGTCTCCTTGGCCTGCTTGGCTGCATCCTTCTGATCCATCAGAGGGGCATGGTGACTGTGACAGAGCACATCTTTGTGGATGGAGTGATAGACACCTGCACATGAGCTTTGAACCCTACAGGGCTAAGTGTACAGTCTGTCAGGGAGGCAGTGGGAACTCCCCAGGAGGGAGCATAATAGGAACTGACATAGGATACTCCTGCATAGCTGACACAGGATTTTTTTAAAAAGCTGCTGAACCACATGCAGAAGATGAAATTGGGCCCTTAACTCACACCATACACAAAAATCAACTCAAAATGGATTAAAGACTTAAACCAAAAACCTGACACCACAAAAGTACTAGAAGAAAATAGGGAAAAGCTTCTCAACATTGGTCTGGGCAATGTTATTTTGGATATGATGCCAAAAGCACATGTAACAAAAGCAAAAATAGATAAGTGGGATTACACCAGGCCTAAAAGCTTCTGTACATTAAAGGAAACTATCAACAGAGTGAAAAGGCAATCTGTGGAATGGGAGAATGTATTTGCAAACCATATATCTGATAAAGGATTAATATCCAAAATATATAAGTAATTCATACAACCCAGTAGCAAAAAACCCAAATAATCCATTTTTAAAATGGACAGAGGACCTTAATAGACATTTCTCAAAAGAAGATACACAGAATGGCCAACAGGTATATGGACAGATGTTCACCATTGCTAATCATCAGAGACATGCAAACCAAAATCACAATGAGATATCACCTCACATCTCTTACAGTGGCTATTATTAAAAAGACAAAAGATAAGTGTTGGTGACAGTGTGGAGAAAAGGAAACCCTTATAAACTATTGATGGGAATGTAGATTGGTACAGCCAGTAAGGAAGCTCCTCAAAAAATTTAAAATAGAATTATTATGTGATCCAGCAATCATATTTGTGGGTGTTCCAAGAAAATGGGATCAGGATCTCGAAGAGATATGTGCACTCCCATCTTCTCTGCAGCATTATTCAGTAGCAAAGACATGGAAACAACCTAAGCGTTCATTGCGTGATGATTGGACAAGCAAAATGTGGTTTATATGCCATGGAATATTATTCAGCCTTTAAAAGGGAAAGCCCACCATTTGTGACATCATGGATGAACTTGGAGGACATTATGCTAAGTGAAATAAGCCAGACACAGAAAGATGAAAAGTGTGTCATCTTACTTATTATATGTGTAATCTAAAAGTCAAACAAACTCATAGAAGCAGAAGATAGGGGATTGCCTGGAGTTGAGGGAGGGAAAAATAGGGACATGTCAGCCAAAGTATACAAAGTTTCTGTTGTGCCAGATGACTAAATTCTGGAGATCTAATGTGCAGCATGGCAGCATGGTGACTATAGTTAAGGAGTACTGTGTTGTATACTTGAAGTGTGTGAAGTGGTTAGATCTTAGTGTTGTCACCACACACACACACACACACACACACACACGAGAAGTGATAGGGTAATTAGCCTGATTGTGGTGATTATTTCACAATGTATACCTATTTCAAAACATCAAATTATATCTCTTAAATATATACAATTTTTGTCAGTTATACCTCAATAAAACGGTGGCGGGGGGTGGGGGGCGAGAAGGGGAGTAGCCACTGAAGAAGCCAGCTGCTTTCCCAAAGGAACAAAATGCTGCTGGGATGGGTCAGTAAGGAGAAGTCCTGAGTCAGGACCTTCCTGGAGCACCTCCATGTGGGTGATGCCTCAGTCTGTCCTGACTCCACCATCCCTGTATTCCTAGGGGCTTTTATGAGTGAGCAAATTACCTGACCTTTGCAAGATGCGTTGACTCCTGAAGTGGGGGCCACGACAGCTCTTGGTATTAGGGATCAGAGCCCCTGGCCTATCCCCATGGCCCGGTACCCCAATACTGTGAAGCTTTGAGGCACCCCCCACGCACCTCCTCCCACGCCCTGCCCCGAGCGCCGCCGCGGCCCTCCGCGCCCGGTCAGTGCGGGGCCCCCGATCACCGGGAGCGCGTCTAGGTCCCCCTAGGAACCCCCCCCCCCCCCCCCCCCGTCAGGAGGCGCCCCGGGCAGGCCGCCTCGCACGCCCGAGCCTCCTCACCCCTCCCACCCCGGCTCCCCCGCCCCTGCGGCCGGCTCGGTTGCTAGGGCTGCGGGGCCTGGAGACGCGGCGCGCACGTCGCGAGCTGAGCTGGAGAAGCCCCGGGCCCGGTGACCGCAGCGGCTCCGCCCCCCTCCGGGCGCTCCGGGCCACCCCGCTCCCGCCCTATCGCGGCGGGATCTCAGGGCCGCACGGGGCTGGCAGGCCGGGGCCATGGCCAGGGCCCCGCAGTCCCGGCGACGCCCCGCGGCGCCCGGCAGCGCCCTGCGCGCCTTGCTGCGCTGCAACCTGCCCCCCGGCGCCCAGCGCGTGGTGGTCTTCGCCGTGCTGGCGCTCCTGGTCCTCATCAACGTCGTGCTGATATTCCTGCTGGCCTTCCGCTGACCGCCCGGGCAGGGCGCCGCGGGGGATCGCGCAGGGGTGAGTGGCGCCGCGCCGCCAAGCATCTTCCTTTTCAGCCGCGTCCTCCGCAGTGCCCGCAGTGGCCGGAGGTGCGCCGGCTGACCCCGCCTGGCCCTGGTGCCCCCCTCCTCTGCCAGCTCCATGTGCCACGGCCCAGTGTGTGCGTGCGTCCCCCGGGTGATGCGGCCCTGCAGGTGACTCTGGGGCTTGGTGACCCTTGTGCCACGGGGTTCTTCTGCCTGTCCTTTGTGCCGTGCGCGTGTGCGTGTACCTAAAATGGCGTGTCTCTTCGTGTAACTGAGGATGCGGATGCAGCTGTGGACACGGCTGTCTGTGGTTGTCTGGAAAGTGTACGTGTGACTGCCGTGTGCGCGGAACTGGACATGCGTTTCTGTGTGGGTTGAAAAATGGGGAGATGAGTGGGTTCCTGTGCACGTGTCATCTATAGTAGCTTTATCCAGGTTAGTGGTCTCGGCCAGCATGCCGCTACTACGGGTAGAGCCCTGCCTGCATCCCTGGAACGTGGGCATTCTGAACACCCCCTCTCCCCTGCTGGGCCGCGGCCTGGAGGAGCTGAGCCATATTCCTTCCCAGACTGATTGGAATCCTCCACCAGCCCGCATGTGTGAGAGAGAGGAGGAGATAGGACAGGGTGGGCATGTGTGTGAGAGAGAGGAGGAGATAGGACAGGGTGGGAAGGGTCGTGAGTGGTCATCAAGAGCAGCTTTGAGGTAAAGCCTGGCTTCCTCCAGCCTGTCAAAGTCTCCAGGGCACAAGACTGGATCCTGCCCCCTCCCTCTCCCGACCTGCCCCCCGGTAAACAGCCCATGTCTCAGAGCCAGCTTCTGCTCCCCACTGCCAGGCCAAGAATGAACCTGCAACCCTTGCCCCTCAGCCTACTGGACTCGAATCTGGGCTTCTGTGCAGCCGTACCTCAGACAGAGAGCTTCAGGAAGGGCCTCTGCCCAGAAACCCATCTAGTGTGGGCCCTGATGGCCTCTGGACTATCCTAGAGGTAGAATGCATGTCTGACCTCTTGGAGCTACATTTTATCTTGGTGACAGAGTGCCGCCCTTTTGTGGATCTATAGAGGAGCTTTGTGGCCCAGGGAGAGCACATGGTTACTGTGGCATCAGTGAGGGAGACCAGGGGATTTGCTGAAGACTGTGAGTCTGTCAGGTAACTCCTGTGCACAGCAAGGTACTAGGACAAGGAAGTGACAAACGTGACCAACCCCACCACCACCGCCACCACCAAGGGCTTCTGGATAACTGGACAAGGCAGGTATTGGGGCTTGTCCATAAAGGTCAGGAACCATGGTCTCTCTGGGAAGCCTTACCTGTTTGTCCCATACCTGGAGCCCTTCCCCCCATAGCTATACAGGAAACCACTCTGTAGGATGTGCACCTCTCTGCAAGGGCTGGCAGAATAAAGCAGAAGGGGGAGCCATTGGGCCTGACAAGAGGGGCTTTTGCTCAGGGCTCACTTGAGAAAACCTGGAGTTAGGAGGAGGCACCTGGCCTAGTTAATATTAGTAGGAAACAACCTGGGAAGAGAAATGGTGGGAAGCTGGGCTGTGTGGGTATGTCTGCATTGCTTCCTCCCTGCCTGGGCTCCAGCAGTGAAGGTAGCATCCATGCTGTCCTAGAGACCTGCATGTGTATGTAGCTGGTGTGAACTGAGGGTGGACAGCATACACCTGCAATATGGCATACTGTTCTCCGGAGATCAAAGTGTAGCATCCTGTTAGTGAGTATGTAAATGTGTGTTGGCAGGTGCATGTCAGGGTGTGTGCAGGAAGAGGGGGGTCTCGGAACACCCGCCTCTCAAGGATCAAAACTACCCAAATAGCCTATAGTCACATATTCCCTCCATCGTGATGCACACATTTGCCTGATGTCATACACACCCTCTGTCTTTATGCCCACACTCACCCATCATCACACACACCTTCGGTCCCGATGCACATGCTTACCTGTGATCACTGTCCCTGAAAGAGGACATTCACCTGCAGCCCACATTCTCATTGGCTCACCCATACCACCCTTGAGTACTTTCTTCCTCGTCTTCAGGCAAGATCTTTCAAGGCCAGGAGTGGTAGCCTGCTTGTGTGGAGTGTGCCAGCTATGGGCTGCCCAGTCTAGTGCCTGCTCCCTAGGTACAGCAGGCTGGCTCCTTTCATGATGCCTTGCTGAGTCCTCTGGTCTCATCTTGTCATATTGCAGCCAGGAGGTCTTGATCCTGGGGGCCAGGCCTTCTTGCAGAAGAGGACATACCTGTAGTAGGTCTTTTTAGCTGGGATGATTGCAATGGTCTCTTGAGGAGGCATGCAACCCCCCAGAAATAACCCAGTGCTTGGTGCCTGTGGTCTCTGGTGGGCCTTGGGCATCTGCAGCCCCTGAATGGCTGTTGTGTGAGAGTAAATGTGCGTATAATCATTCTGAGGAATGATTTCATCAGGGTTTGGAGCAGGTTCCATTCCCAGAACACATAAACTGAAGGTTTCTGAATGTGCTTGCTCAGGCCCTACCCTAGGGAAGGTTCCAGCCTGAGTGGGCTCTGGTACCAGGTGGCCCGCCCTACCCTTCGCTCTGCCCATTCAGGGTTTGGGGAAAACATTTTAGCTACTGGAACTCTCAGGTGAAGACCCAGCTAGTCTTGCTGCAGCCCTGCTCTGGTTCCCATTTCAATCTGAGGAACAGAACACATACTGCCCTGGGAGCACCGAGGAAAGGTCCCTGAAGCCAAGGGAGGATTCACACTCATGAATGGGGTCAGAGGCAAGCAGCTCAGAGGAGGAAAGAGTTGGCACAGACGGCCTGACTGGTGATGCTCTGAGGGAGTGACTGCTTAACCAAAGAGCCAGCCCATGGCTGTGATAGAGCCAACACTTGGTCCCAGCAGAAAGGGGCATAGATCTCACCTCTTGTATAGCCCCCTGTCTACCCTTCCTCTTGTCCTGAGCACTCAGAGCCATTCATTATTCACGGAGCAGAAACTGAGCCCATGTTACAGGAAAGCAGGTGTCAGCCCAACAGGAAATGGAGCTCTGAGCACAAGGGCTGCCTGGGGGCTTGGGGGGGGGGGGGGGGGGCGGAATTCCATCTCCTCCTGATGTGAGATCCATGATAGGAGCGTCGCTCCTGATGTGAGGTCCATGGCCATGTTGGAGTAAGGAAACACCCCAAGTTATTTCAGCAGAGAGAAATTAATATAAAGAATTATGAGCCAGTTTTAAAGTACTTGACTCCATAACCCGAGTGCACAAGAACAATCCTGAGGTATCTGTTACAGAGGTAGCAGCTGCAAGGTGAACCTACCTCTCCTACAGCTAGGGAATATAGGAAAGAGGTTGGAGTAATTAAAGCTGAGGATCCTGTAGGGCTTGGGACCTAGAAGTCTGAGGATAGGTGCTGCTCAACTAGTGCTGGTGGACGTGGCAGGGGAGGGCCAAGAGACCGGTTCTGCCAGTGTTGGAAAAACACTGCAAACCAGATCCAGCTACCGTGATGGCTGGGAACCTCTGTCCCTGGGAGGAGTGGTGCCGTTGCTTGCCAGGTGACCTCACAGGTAATGCAAGTCCACAAGAAGCCAGCAGGAGGGAGCAAGCCCTTCTCCCTCCAGCCTTGTGGTACCCTCCAACGCCACATTTGGAGAACCTAACAGGGAGCAGCTGGCACAGAAGAAATGTAGCTTGCTGTGCTCAGCCCCAGCATCACAGAGCAGAGCAGAGATGGTAAATGAAGCTGAGAACAATAATTTAATCACTAGTCCAATGGGGATGGGAGGAAGATGTGCCCTGTGCAGGGGAGTGAGCAACATGCTTGCCTCTCAGATTCTGTGGCTCACCAGTATTCTAGTGGTCAAGTTCACTTCAGGCTTCATCATGAGCCCTGCCAGTCCAGACATGCCCAGGGCATAGTCCTGTTCCCTGAAGAATGGCTGGCTCAGGAGGAGCCTCCATTCACTCCTTTGTAACATGAGTCAGGATCCCCTCTTCTCAGGGCTGCTGAGGGGTGGGGGGGCAGAAAACAGGAACACCCTGCCCCATGAGGAGGTCCCTGGCAGCTTTACCCCACTGATCTGCCTGTCTGTGGCTCTCTCTACAGCTCATCAGTGATGGCAGTGTGGTCTGTGCTGAAGCACTCTGGGACCATGTCACCATGGATGACCAGGAACTGGGCTTCAAAGCTGGGGATGTCATCGAAGTAATGGATGCCACCAACAGAGAGTGGTGGTGGGGTCGTGTTGCTGATGGCGAGGGGTGGTTTCCAGCCAGCTTCGTGCGGGTATGGCACCAGCCTATGCTTTCTCTGGGTCCATAAGGAGCCAACTGGCTCTGCTCAGAAGTGCAGACCTGAAACTGCTCTGGGGTCAGAGGTGCTGGGCATGGACCCCCACCTACCTATGGCTGTGCTGGGACTGCAAGACTGCGGGCTGGAGATGGGAGGTGTGGGGACGGGGATGTGAAGAAGGCCAGCCACAGAATTGTGACACAACCTTCCTCCACCCGCAGACCATCACAAACTCCTGCCTGCCCCACCCCTCCCACCAGGGTGCCCTTGGTGTTCAGAAAGGAATGGGTCAGAAACGATGGTGTGTGGATTCCTCCAGGGGGAATCTGCATGTTAGAATGCCACCACCACAAACAACTCGGTGTATCAGGCATTTACTAAACACTATTCAGAAAAGTTGGATAGGCATCTCAAACTTCCGCAACGCTCTGAGAGCTGGGAACAGCCACTTATACCTGAGAAAATTGAGGCTTGGACAAGTTAAGTCGTTAGCACAAGAGATCACAGGGAGGAGACCCAGAACCTACCTATGGTGGCCTTTGGTGTCCAAGGAAGGAACCCGGGTGCCCTCAAAGGCCATGCAGAAGGCAGTGGGGAGTAGAGTTCTCAGACCTTGGGTTTCATTGCTTCCCCTGCCCCAGACCTCATGGATAAACGGCCCATTGTCCACCCCAAGCCTGTCCTAGTTCCAGGTCACAGAGCCAGAAAGGCCCCAATCACCCATTCACTTCTGTCACAGGCCCTAGAGGGGCTGGTGTGAGCAGACACTGGTTCGGAAACCCCCTAAGAGTGAGCATCCACTCTGCTCCCAGCACGGAGTCCAGCACCAGCGCAGGAGGGGGAGGGGGACAGAAGACGACAGAGAGGGAGAGGGACAGAAGCTGGCGCCTCTGGAGGGGCTGGCGAGCCTCCGGTGTTGGGGGCAGGGGGCTGCCATGCCTACCTTCCTCCCAGCCTCAGTTCACCACTGCCCCCGCGTGCGGGCCACAGGGGCTGACCCTCTGGGCACTGACTGGCCACGTGCTGCCTGCAGCTGCGGGTGAACCAGGACGAGCCCGCCGACGATGACACGTTGCGGGCCGGGGACAGCGGGGCCGAGGATGGAAGTGCCGAGGGGCAGAGCAGCAAGGACCAGATGCGGACCAACGTCATCAACGAGATCCTCAGCACTGAGCGGGACTACATCAAGCATCTGCGGGACATCTGCGAGGTGAGGC
Organism: Panthera leo; assembly: GCF_018350215.1. Classification (NCBI taxonomy): domain Eukaryota; kingdom Metazoa; phylum Chordata; class Mammalia; order Carnivora; family Felidae; genus Panthera; species Panthera leo. The sequence goes on from NC_056686.1 coordinate 107,818,869, forward strand.
CTAGCAGGAGGTGCGGAGGGTGGCGTGGGGGGACCAGAGAGAGACCTGACAGGCCATGGGCTGCAGGGCTACATCAGGCAGTGTCGCAAGCGTGCTGACATGTTCAGCGAGGAACAGCTGCGCACCATCTTTGGGAACATCGAGGACATCTACCGGTGCCAGAAGGCGTTCGTGAAGGCGCTAGAGCAGAAGTTCAACAGGGAGCGCCCCCACCTGAGCGAGCTGGGCGCCTGCTTCCTGGAGCACGTGAGCACGCCCTGCCCCAGCAACCTCTCTGCCCAGGGCCCATTCTCCAGGCCTCCCAGCCAGGCAGTCCCCCTCTGCCCTTCTTTGCTGGTGGTCCCCACTCCCCTGCACACACACACCCTGGCCCCTGAGCATGTAAGCCGCCCTTTGCCCTTGGCTCCCATTCTGGCCTCCTCACAGACAGAAGTGGGCCCTGTAGGCTAAAAGCCCAGGCAACTTGCTCTTCTCTTCCCAGAAGCTTCCAGGCTCCACTCCCCTAGTGCCCAACCGCCTTCACCCTCCAGCGCTGTTTCAGCAATGTCTCTGCCTCTTTGGGAGGCAGACCAAGTCAGAGAAGGCTCCTTGGAGCAGGGGGCCTTAGGCATCAGTGGGAAAGGTTTTCTTGGGCTACAGGAAATAGAAGGCAAAGCTGGGCGGGGCCACCTGCTGAGCATCCTCAGAGCTGTCATAGCAGATTCTGGGCTTCCTCACACAGTGAGAAAACTGGAATTTGTGTAATGTGTAGCACTTCCACTCTAAATGCCAGTTGGATTGGTGATTTAATTGGATTTAATTGGATGGTGTGGGCTAGATGGACTCCTGGCCTTGCCTGGTAAGGAAGCACTTGTTTCTGTCTCCTGTGGCATTTATGTGGGGTTGAGCAGAGGATGCCAAGGCCAGCCCATCAAGGACAATATGGGTTCCTTCCTGGCTACTACCAGTGTATGTGGGGGTGGGGGTTGAGGGGGCTGTTGGAAGGGCCCTATTACCTGGCTCCAGTGGCAGGAGAGCTGGAAGGGGAGACCTTAGATTCCCTGAGCAGGAATGGGTAGCGGGGTCAGAGCACCTGAGTGAGTGTGGGATTTGGAGCCAGTTATGCAGCAGGCAGAGTTGTGATGGGGGCTGGAAGGGAGGGATAGGCACTTTATCGACATTACCCAGTATGACCATCACAGCAACTGGCCAGTGAGCTTACTGCTGTTACCCTCCTTTCCCACCTAAGTCCATGAAGTCCTAGTCACTAAAGACCCAGTCTTTCTCTGGGTCAGGTAGATAGAACAACAACAACAACAAAAAAAAAAAAAAAAATGAAAAGAAAAAAGGCACAGCGAGTCTCATGTGCCTCATGTGTGTGTGTCTCAAGACACACACACAAGAGGTACCTGGGTGGCTCAGTTGGTTAAACATCTGACTCTTGATTTCAGCTCAGGTCATGATCTCGTGGTTCGTGGGATTGAGCCTGGTGTCAGGTTCTGCCCTGGCAGTGTGGAGCCTGCTTGGGATCTCTCTCCCTCTCTCTCTCTGCCCCTCCCCCGCTCATGCTTTGTCTCTCTCTCTCTCAAAATAAATAAACATGAAAAAAAAAATTTTTTAAACAATACACACACAATGTGGACGTATCTGTCACATGGTGAATGGATAAAGTGGCACTGGCTACCCAGATATGAAGCCAGAGCTTTGTGAGGAAGAAGCGAGACACCAGGGGGCACAGACATAGACCCTGGAAGCCATTTAATCTCCCTTAATCTCCTTCTGTCTCTCTCCTCTCAATCCTTCTCTCTGTCCTTCTCCCTCCCTCTCTCTCTCCTTGTCTCTGTCCCTCCCTCTCTCTCTCTTCTCCCTCTCTCTCCTTCTTTATCTCCTCTCTTCTCTCCCCTTCACTCTCCTTTCTCTCCCTTCTTCCCCCCAATCCTCTCTCCTCTCTATCCTTCTCTCTCTCCCTTCTTCCCCCCACTCCACTTTCCCCTTCTGTCTCTCCTTTCTTTCTCTTCTCCCCCTTCTTTCCCCTGTCCTCTCTCTCCTTCTCTCCTTTCTCTCTCTCTTTCTAGTTTTTGGCCTTGGCAGTGCTTCCTTATTAACATCATTGATTTCACCCTCCAAAAAAAAAAAACTGACATACAGTCAAAATATCTGCTGAGAAATCTGGGTGGTGACAAGACACATACATGCCTGAGTTTTCAGTGTCTAATACGCCTGTGTCTAATTCCACATAGCTTGTGCCCAGTGACATGGGTACAGAGAGTCTGGGCCCTCTGAGCCCAGCTCCTGAGGGAAATACAGAGGCCCCTGCTCCCTCTCCTATGCTGTGCCCCAGTTGCCTGGGTGGCCTGAGGGAGCAGGAGGTCACCATCCTGACCTCCAGCTGTGCCCCCAGCAAGCGGACTTCCAGATCTACTCGGAGTACTGCAACAACCACCCCAATGCCTGTGTGGAGCTCTCCAGGCTTACCAAGCTCAGCAAGTATGTGTACTTCTTTGAGGCCTGCCGGTTACTACAGAAGATGATAGATATCTCCCTGGACGGCTTTCTGCTGACACCGGTACAGAAGATCTGCAAGTACCCTCTGCAGCTGGCTGAGCTGCTCAAGTACACACCCCCCCAGCACAGGTAGGAGGCTGCTGGAAAGGGAGGGCAGTCTGAGGCTCTTCATGCCTTGGGTCAGCCAGAGTGTTGAGTTCTGACAGCACATAGTAAAATAGTCCCTGCTGTCACATGCTGTCATTACAATGAGAGAAGAGGACAAAAATAGGATATTAAGTTCTGTGGTGCCCAGACGCACCATCTGGCATTGACAAGTGAAAACTGCCAAGGGCATAGCCCCAGAGGGAGGCAGCTCCACAGCCCCTCTCTGCCTTCCCTAGTACAACCTTCTTCCATGTCTATTATGCCCCAGGGACTTCAAGGATGTGGAGGCAGCCTTACATGCCATGAAGAATGTGGCCCAGCTCATCAACGAACGGAAACGGAGGCTTGAAAACATTGACAAGATTGCTCAGTGGCAGAGCTCCATAGAGGATTGGGAGGTGAGGGCCCCACAGCTCGGAAAATACCGTGGGGCATGGCTCCTTGCTTTAAAATCACGCTTGCCTTTGAAAAATCTAGGAAGGAGCTGAAGTGGGAGTCATGCTCTGGGAGCTGGCAGTAGGAGAGCTGGTCCTCTGCCCAGGCAGAGCATGGAGCATGGAGCTGCAGGCCTGGTGGCCTCTTTCCTGGTCAAGAGTGCCCAGCATGTGTGACATAGGATGCTGCTCCCAGTGTGGTCAGCTGGCCCAGCAGGAGGAGCTAGTCCTCAGCCCTCAAGGGACAGGCCAGATCCCCAAGTGGCAGTAACTACTGGGACTCCCAACAGAAGGGTTCAGGCCTGCCACAGCATGACCGAAAACGGATTGCCATGGGTTTTCATTCCATTCCTGATTCCATTCTTCAGGCTTGCACATGCCCCTTATATCCACCAGTCTTGCCTTCTGAAGCCACCCAGAGACCTGAACTAATGGGGACATTCCTGTCCTTTAGAGGCCTTCCCATCCTGCTCTTTCCACCCCCACCCACCAGCCATAAAATGTTATGAAAATACAGATTCCTGGACCCCACCCTAGAAACACAGAATTAGAATCCCTGGTGTAGTCTTTGGGGTTTTTTTGTTTGTTTGCTTGTTTTCTTTTCCTGGTGACTGGTTCTGAGGCCTAGCCCTGGCTAAGGACCCCTACAAACTCACTTATCCCAAACTGAATGGCTGCCAATAACTGGCTATGGTTTGCATTTTCTAAGGAGGAACCAGAGTGAGGCGGGGCTTAGCCTGAAAGTTTGAGGTCTGATGATGGAGCTTCAGGTACTAACTATATTTAGCTAAGAAAACTTCATAAGCCCCTAAAGACAAGGCTCACAGGTGACTTGAGCCAGGTCTAATTATTCTTGAGCATAGCACTGTCTAATCGAAGTATCATGGGAGCCACATGGGTCATTTTAGATGTTCTAATAGCCATCTGGAAACAGAAAAAAAGGAGGTAAAATTAATTTTAATAATGTTTTAAGTCAGCATATCCAAAGTGTTTCAATGTGTAAGCAACAAAATCATTAGTGAAATATTTCACATTCTTTATACTAAGTCTTCAAAATTGGTGTTTACTTACATGACATCACAATAGGGATCAGTCACATTTCAAGTGTGCACATGACTGGCCGCCACTGGCCCCATTTTGCAGAGACAACTAACTTGTAGGTTAAACCACCTTTTTACTCCTTAACACCCCACTGTGCCCACCACTGCCTTGGGCTTCAAGAGCAACCCCTCCCTCTGTGGCCTGCTGCTCACTGCAGACCCTAGCCCAGTGGGGGCCACAGGCAGACCAGGCCAGTGGGGAGCCTGCCCCACTCATGACAGAGGCAGGGGGCAGTGCCCAGTGGAGGGGGCTTCCCAGTTTGGGTACACTCAGCTCATAGTGTTCCTTGGGGTCCACCAGGGGGAAGATCTCCTGGTCAGGAGTTCGGAACTCATCTACTCGGGGGAGCTGACCCGTGTTACACAACCACAAGCCAAGAGCCAGCAGAGGATGTTTTTCCTCTTTGACCACCAGCTCATCTACTGCAAGAAGGTACCAGAGCTGCTGTGCCCTGCTGGACGAGCCGTTCAGAGCGGGAATGGAGGGGGTGAAGCTGGGGGCTGGGAGTAGCTGCCAGAGAAAAGGAGCCACACACGTCCTGAGGACGTTCAGTACAGCAGGCCCTTCCCTGGTCAGGCCCATAGGGCCAGGATGAGGATCACTGTCTGTGAAGGAAGCCAAGTAGCCCGAGGACCATGGGGTGGCCCTCACAGTCTGACCAGGGTCCAGTGCTGTTGAGAACACCCTCCTTCATGACCTAGCCTCTGCTTGCTTCTAAAGCCACCTCAGCTCCCCCTGAGCCCTGGCATCCTCTGCTCCTATTGCCTCTTCTTTGCCATTAGCTTCTGCTCCTCTCAGCACATGGCCCAAGTGGCCCTGTTCAGGAAGCCCTCCCGGTCAACTGATACTGGGCCCGGCCCGGTAGGCCTGGTACTCTTCTGTTGTGCAGTATGGGCCCTGACCCACTGTCTCCATGGCTGCCTCTCTGTGAGGCAGTGGGTGCCCTCCAGGCTAGTCAGTAATTTCACTGAAGGCACAAGGCTCCTCCAGCATGGGTTCAGCACATGGCTGTGGGCCACACCACACTCTGCCCTTGTGAGCTTACCACCTGCTGGGAAAGTGGGTGTGCAGCCCGCTGGCCCTTCTGACTGCAGGGCAGGGGGTGAGGCATAAACAGGTCAGGAGAGTGGTTCAGAGGCCTGAGAGGTAAGGACTTGAAAAGCAGGATATAGAGCAGGAGCTCACAGAGTCTCTGGTAGGACCTTCTCCGCCGGGATGTGCTGTACTATAAGGGCCGAGTGGACATGGATGGCCTGGAGGTGGTGGACCTGGAGGACGGGAAAGATCGAGACCTCCACGTGAGTGTCAAGAATGCTTTCCGTCTGCTCTGCGGCACCACGGGAGAGAGTCACCTGCTGTGTGCCAGGAAGCCTGAGCAAAAACAACGCTGGCTCAAGGCCTTCGCCAGGGAGAGGGAGCAGGTGCGGCTGGACCAGGAGACAGGTGCGAGACCCCACTCAGCCTTGATCCACTGTGAGGGCCCACCCAGCCCTCCTCACCCCTGAATGCAAGGTCAGGACAACCTTGAGACTGCGAGGTAGCCATGTGCTACAACCCAGGGCAGCTCTTCATTTCAGCCCCAAGGCATGGCATGGTCTGTTGGCCTGTCCAGGTTTTTCTACCACACACACTCCATAAGGTGGGGGCCTTCTCAGTTGCAGAGAACTGATGAGGCCCCTTTCCAGCACAAAGAATTCAAGTAGGATTTGGGCATGGGCTTTGAGAAACCTCACCCATCCCAACATAAGCAAGATACCTCCCTGCTGCATTCCTTTTCTCTCCATGGGCCCCTGGACATCACACTCAGAGTGACCAGATTGGCTCTTGGTCTGGGAAAGAGCCTCCACCATAGTGGAAAGGACACTAGATGCTGAATAATACATCAAGGACTGGGTCTGGGTGAGAGATGGGTAGGGCAAGGTTGTAGGGAGGGCCCACTGAGCATCTCCTCTGCCTGGTTGGCCAAGGCAGGCTGGCTGAGCAGGATACGGAGCATCTGCAGCATGATGGGACACCAGACCCTGTGAGAGATGCAGGATACACCAGGTGCCGAGAGGCACAGGACAAGAGCAACACTGGCTGGGGAGGGGGAGGAGGTGGAAGTCAAGTCCTCAAAATAAGCAGAGGTCAAGCAGAGGTCTCATTTGCGGTCCTCCCTCCCAGGCTTCTCCATCACCGAGCTGCAGAGGAAGCAGGCCATGCTGAATGCCAGCAAGCAGCAGGCCACTGGGAAGCCCAAAGGTAAGTGGATGGTACCCTACCTCCTCCCACAGCAGCCTGGCCCTACTACCTGATCAAGATCAAACTCCTCTCTGACTCCCAGAACAAAGCCAGCTAGCACGTAGGTCCCATCTGCTGCCCACTGCCCTTTCCAGGTGTTTGTTCCCAAATGTTGGTGGTAAGGGGCCACTGGTGACAAAGCTTTAATCAGTGTGCAGTTGATAATTTTGCTCTCAATCCCCTCACATCCCCCAGAGCAGTAGCATTAGTGACAGCACACCTCCCCAGGCAGGACTGCTTTCTGGCAGGCCTCCGTACAACCTCCTGGCAAGGAGCCCATATCCCCATTCCAACAGAGCTGATAAATGCCTGGCAAGGGGCCTGTGCCATGGAGAAGCTCCAGGGCCCCACACCGTCCCAGGTTTCCTGGCCATCCCCTCTACAGTGGCTCAGGCCACTGGATGTGGTCAGCCCCATGAAGGAACTTCCCTCCCATGGGATGGGACCCATTCCACCCCCCCTACCAAGCAGAGGCTGCCACTCTGCCATGTGACACCTGCTCACTAGGCACCAGTGATCCCTGCTTTCTTTTCCTGCTCAGCCCTCAGCCGGCCCTACTACCTGGCACGCCAGAAGCACCCGGCACTGCCGGCCAGCCTGCCCCAGCAACAGGTTTTGGTACTGGCAGAGCCCAAGAGGAAGCCATCCACCTTCTGGCACAGCATTAGCCGGCTAGCACCATTCCGCAAGTGAGCCAGCCCCCACCCGACAGCACCGTATGGACCTGTCCCTCCAGTGGGCCTCCAGCTTTTTCTCCCTGAGGCCCACAGCATGTGGCCTCCTCTGCCTGTCATATGCACTGGAAGTTACAGGCTGAGGGAGGGAACTGCTCGGCGCCCCATTCTTCGTTTCTTCCCCACCACTGGTGCACTGAAGACACCAGCTGGAGGGGCAGGGGCCCACAGCGGTGAGCCTTCCGCCACCCTCTGGACCTCTATGGGGCCTCCTGGGAGCCACAAGCTCAGAGCCACCGGCCAGGCCAACACGCGTGAGAGGACTGGCCACTCTGGACCCTCTTCTCTGGACATCTTATTATCCTTCCTCCTGCTGTCTCTGGGCAGACTGCCTTCAGCCCCTGCAAAGTTGGGCTGTGTGCCCCTCTGCCCTCCTTCAGGCCGCTGGTCCCCAGCTGGTGGTGCCAGGCAACTTGCATCCCTGGAGGGTGGGAACCAGAATTCTGTGCACAAAAATGTCGGGCCCAGAGCCCACCTCTTTTGCCTCCCAGTCCCTCTCTAGACACTCCTGGCTGCTGGACACCCTCTTCACTTGTGATGTGTTTATAGTGGAAAGAAAACAAAACCATAGTCACTGCATACTTCTGTCAGGGTTTGTGACCAGTCCACGTGTAGTTGTGGGTTGACTCCAGAACCTGCTCCCAGTCTGTCTGGATTGTTCTGTTTTTCTAACATTGGGGAAAAATAATTGTTATTAGTGACACAGAAAGATTGCCTTACCCTAAGTGAGTGTGAGAAGCCATAAGGACTGAATTCTGTGGCCCAGCATCCAGGACTGACCCACTAACCCAGAGTCCAGTGAGCATGTGAGTTAAGAGGGAAGCCCATGTCCTGCCGAGAAGGGTCACAAGTACAGCCAGGACCTGGCTTGTGGGTGCGGGAACACTGAGCTGCCCCTCTGGCCTAAGGGAATTCAGCAGCATGTACAGTCAGTCACTCTTGCACTATACCTTCTCCAAGCCAGAAGCCACATTTAATTTCATAAAGAAACATGAAAAATAACCTGTTGGCCCTGGTTTTTCCATTTGTGTCTATGCATTTTCTCCTTTGCATGCTCCATCCTTCCTATGACAGTTACCTTTCTCTGCCCTGGGCCTCTCCTTAAACAGAAAAGATGAGCCCAGCATCGCCCAGTGTGGTGGAAGCTCACTTACTTGCAAACCATACCCTCAGAGCTTTGGTGGAAAGAAGCGAAGGTGGCGGGAGAAATGCTTCAGACGCTCAGAAGGAGCTGCGAGGACAGCATGTGGTCTGGGAGCTGTCCTGGTATGGGATACAGCTGGCTTGGCTCCTCCAACCACAGGGGCCTGGAAGCCTGTTGGCTCCCTGACTGCTCCCAGAGTCCATGTTTAGCTGAAGTAAGCAAATGTGAATTTGGGGGATTGGCAGTCTGCAATCTTTCTGGGTTTTAGCATCCTCTTCAATGAAATAGAGAAGAATGTGTCCTCCAGGATGGGGACCAGGACACAGGACCAAGAGAAAAGGAACAGGGGGTAAGCTTTCCTCCCCTTTCCCCTGAGGAAGCAGTCTTCCCAAACTGTTGCCTCCACACACCCTTACACACCGTGCTGTCACGCCACACAAGGTCACCACGGCCCAGCACAAGGCCTTCTGCCCCCAAACCCTGCATGTCCTAACTAGAAAGAAACTACACCACCTTCCAGCCAGGCCATGCCACCTCAAAATAAAACCTACAGGAAAAAAAAAAACAAAAACCATAAAAATCACACTATGCAACACAAGTCAATCTTTATTGAAAACTGCAGTATTAATACATAACAAGTCTTGTTACAATAAACGTGCTTTTAAGAATTTTAAATCTGAGCTCTACTCATCAGATTGCATAAAAAATTAAAATAGTATGAATTTACACTTAATGGAACTGGCTCAGGATGGATGTTCCATTCCTTTGTATTGATTGACACCGTAAGTTCAATGCAGAGGTGAGGGATGCCTTTAACACTGGAAGACAATGCCGACATAAGCTTAAAAAAAGTACCAAGAAAACAGTCTAAAAAAAGTATTTAAAAATCATTAAAAAAAAAAAAAAAAAAAAAGGAACCATTTCCTAGTCAGTCATAACCCACGTGGCTCCTTGGGACCTCTCCTCAGAGCAGCTATCACGTTAAACCCTGCCAGGAGCACAGCAGAGCCCATCTATTTTACTGACCACTAGTCTACACAAGGACCCATGGGAGACTGACAGGGCTCAGGAGGCCCAAACAAGACACCTGTCATCTCCAACACAACAGCCCTGGGAGCACACATTTCCTGAAGCCCACTGCAGGTTCCCTAAACAGATGCCTGCCTCTCCTCTGTCTCCCTGTCCCAAGTGAGTAAACTTTAAGGTTACCCCTAGGGTTTTCTGTTCTTCAAATGAATGGGGGGCCGGGGGGGAGACAAATCCTCTAAAACACGTAAGACCAACTTTGCAACTTTCTACCCAAAATGATCAGACCCTCCTCTGCAGTGCATCATCTGCAAGTTTGTTCAAAATAGTCTGACGCACCTTCAGAGAGCTCAGGCTGAATAATAAACAGCTCAGGGGAAAAACACAAATATTTGAGATATGCTAGAAACAGCTAAGCAGTCTTCCCCTGAGCCAACTACACTCCTCTCTAGAGAACCCCACCCCCACCCTTAGAAAGCACCAGAAAGAACCAGAAGCTGCCCCTCACCCTCCAAGCACTTGCCCTTAAAACTGCCCGTGAGCCTGCTGAGGGGTCAGACAGGCATCCTGTCCTGACTGGGCAACACCCAGGTTAGTGACGACTAGGGTATCCAGCCATTAGCTGCCAGGTGGGGAGAAGGTGGCCCAATCAGTCAGAGTAATACTGTTTCCAAATGTGTACAGGAACAGGTGAAGAAGGGTGGATTTCCTTTTGAAGTAGGCCCCAATATTGATGTGGTTGGTGTTGCCACCCTTTCACCACCAACTGGCAGGCACACTCACAGAAACTCATGTGCCAGATATCAGCATATCCAAAATGCCATAAGAATATATTTCCTCTTATTACAGAAGCGATGGTGCCACCAGATGGAGCAAGGCACTGTACGCCGAGAGTGGGAAGGGCAGGATGCTCACCAACAAGTACCTAGCCCAAGTCTCAAGACCTCTCTCATGTCCTATAAATACTACATTTGCATAGCACTCAAGAAACAGATTCACAGAACAGCAACTGGTAGGCCTCATAACCATACCAACAAGAATGGTCTGACAAGATTTAACACAGAAGACATAAAAGGTTCTGGAAGCGCCTTGCCTTCATGCCTCCCACGAATGGCCCTGGTCCTGATATTGGCCTCAATTCTCAGAGGCAGCAGGCTGATGGGACCATTGCTCATCACTAAACACTCAAGTCACCCGGCCCAGATCCAAACAAAACTTCCATAAGCAGAGAAACAGGCCTCCTGAACCTTGGCAGAGAGGCTGTAGAAGATTTTTTTTAATTATCCATGATGATGACGTTCATGTTTAGAGGAATTAGGTCCTTGCCTACCTGTCTCCACTTCCAAAAGAACCATAATTCAGCTGAAAGAGTATCAAATTAGGAATGTCACATACAAAAAAAGGCCGTTTCTCTGTTCCACAATTATGCTTGGGATATCAAATTATGCAATTTTATAACAAGTTCTATTCCTTATTTTTACTGGAACTGCTGTTAAAATTACTATCTATGATAGTTTTGCTACTATTCATATGTCCAGATTCTTACCTACTAGGTAAGATCTACCTTTCATTATCATATTTGGTAGCTGATGCCCTGATGTGAAAAGATTTCCACACAGATGTATTCCATTATGCAAAGGTATTTGATAAAGTCTCCCAACTCACCTTCACAAAAGGGAAAAAAGACTTTAAAAAATTATAGGGGGTAAAGTGTTTATGAGCTGATGTAAATGGGGGCAAAATGCAACCCAACCTTCTTGCTCTTGAAAACACTATTTAATTCAGTGCTCGTGAAAACACTCACCCTGTGTGCACCATGTCTCAAGCAAGCCCAATGAAGCATCCGATGTAACTTCTACATTTGAATGACTCCACCCTTACACATAGGGTGTGTGTGTGTGTGTGTGTGTGTGTTCCCATTTTGATGTTTAGGGCTTTTTTAAAGCATACACTAAAATCTTATTTTCTCCTAATCTATTACACTAAACTGGGGAAATGGACTTTTCTGTTAATTGATCAGTTCAGCCCTGGAACCTCATGGATATTATAAACCATCCACCATACAGATGGAATAACCAGCACAGAGTTAAAGTAGACACAAACTGTGTGCCTGGGGTACATGGTACACACACACACACACACACACACACACACACACACACACACTCTCTCTCTCTCTCTCTCTCTCTCCACACACACACACACACACACACACACACACTCTCTCCACACACACACACTCTCTCTCTCTCTCCACACACACACACAGACACACGTGGGTTAAGTGCTAATGAAGCAATTTAAGGTACTTATCAGTAAGCACACTATGTTAATAGACATTAGGAATAAGGAACCTTCTGTTTACAATGATCCATGCAAAAATATTCCTAAACTTCTTATAAAATAAAATGTGAAAAAAGAAAATTATGGGGTACTTACTATAAAAAATAAGGTTACCAAAGGCTCAGGGGTCAGGTGTCCCAGTCAGGAAATGGGGCAGAAAGCCAAACCAGTGCCAGAGCCCTGACCTAGCTGCCAGAGACGTAAGAGCAGGGTCCCCTCCCCAACCAAAGCCCATACACTTGAAATGATGGGGTGAACAGGAGCACACCCACCCCCACCTGACAGACTGCTGAAAGGGAACAAAACCCTCACCCTCCCACCCCCTCTGTGAACAGACACACTCCCACTGATACAAGCTGGGCACATTTAAGCAAAAAAAAAAAAAAAAAAAAAAAAAAAAAAAAATCCCCTTCATTTCTTATGTACAATATTCTGACTTTAAACACAAATTCCTTTCTAAATAAATCCTGGCAGGCAAATGCATTCTGATGCTGCCTGGGCCCTTGCTGTCCATACCTGCTTTGTGCTGAGAGCCCTCAGCTACAGATGGCAGACAAGGCTCACAGACCAGAGGCACCAGCCCCTCCCTCACACCTCCCCAGACCCATCTCCAGAAGTCTCCTCCAGATGGTGTCAGATGACAAGTCCCCTTCAGGTGGATGGGCCGAAACACAGCCACAGCCCTGCCTCTCTACAAGAAACAATTTCAAATCAAGTTTTGTTCCCTTTTAATAGTTCTTGTAAATATGTAACTTTCTTCATAACAGACAGCTGAAATCTTTGCCCTTCGTTGGTGGGGGGGTGGTAGAGGACAGCAATGCCTACATATGTTTTCCGTGGACTGAAACTTCTGGGGGCGGGAGGGACGAATGGTTTTCTAAGCTAAACAAAGGAGAAACCAATACCTCCTCCAAGTGTGACTGTTTCTCCTTCACACATCTTCCATCCCAGGAAAATAATTTAGTTCTACATAAGACTTTCCCAATAAAGACACAGAAAACCTCATCTCTACGTGTAGGAGACTTGTAATGAAAATTGAGATGGCAGAGAAAACTGCTTTGCTGATACACAGACAACCTCTTGCCCCTAACTGTACTGGCCATACAACTCTATACTTTCATGATCATCTCTAAGAATGTCCACACCACAATGTTTAGGCAAGCCTAAACGGCAAGAAAAGGGACGTCCAGAAAGCTGGCTGTGCCCCAGGCAGTGGTGGCCCACCCTGCACTTTCCCTGTCCCTGCGACTCTCTTCCCGTGCAGTCAGTGTGAAAGAAACAGATGGCTGAAAACTCAAAGTCCACGTTACCAACTGGCAACCCACATCAACCCCAAAGGCTGAAGAATCATCCAAGGGATTTCAGATACTCTATGAAGAAATTCACTTTAACACTTATAACTTGAAGACTCTGCATACATTACAACAGTGCATTAGTGATACAAGTTGTAAAATGCTTTTCCATTCCTTTGGGTTTTGCATATGATGGTTTTGCATCAGTCACTGCAGGTAGATTGAGCAAGCTTTGTTTTTTGTTTGTTTTTTTAAACATGCATTCAACTAGATATGATTCAGAATAGATTAATACTCCCTTTTTATCATTACAGTTAGCTAAAAAATTGCCAGGCAGCCCACAAAACAGGAATTGCTTTAAGACCAACCCACAGAGTCCGTTGGAAACTAATGGCGCTGGGACCTGCTGGGCCGGGCCAGAGTAGTGTTAGCTAAGTGTCGAGAGCATTAAGAAGAAAGTCCAGGTTGGAGGCGCGAGGCCTGCAGCACCAGCTGTGGAACCTCCATGATGTGACTGCACAGCTCCATCCTCAAACCTGGCAGGGGGAGAAAGACACACATGGTCACACGGAGCACCCCTGGCACCGCTGCTCCAAAAAGGAATTTCATTTAAGTCAAGGAGGACAAAACCCACTAGGACCAGAAAGGGCAGCAGTGGGAAAGGCCACTGCTCCTGGTTGCCGCACACCTTAGAGAGACTCCTGGTCACAACCAGAATCCTAGTTCCTGTAGGAGGCAGTAGGAGATTAGAGCACAGACTAAGAAAGGAACAAGTATATAGTGTACACAGCAAGTACTCAATGGTTTCCTTTCCTCTACTTTCTAAGAGTCCAAATAAGAACAAATCTTTAAATGCCACACTGCCCTTGGATTAAGAGGGGCATTTAAAGCATTTTTCTTGTTAGTGCTTAAAATATAGATTTGCCATTCTGTACTGGAAAAAAAGCCAACCCAGGTTTCACTAGTCACTTACATTTGCAGGGTGATCACCACTGAGGGGGCACGTAGCTGTAGGTGGGCGTTCCTGGGGCCCGATACGTGGGCACAGTGACTGGGTGGGGGGCAACAGGAGTTGGGGAGTGGGCGGTCAGCAGGGTACCTGGAAGAAAGAGCAGCTGTCTCAATGGCAGGCAGCACTACCCACATGAGGCTAGCCTATGTTACCATGCAGCTCCATGCTGCCTGAAAAGAGAGCTCTGGCTTGGCCTGCTTTAACAGGAAGAGGGGTGGTCATGACCTAGACTGCTGTCAGAATTCAGATCATACACAACTCAAAGTTGTATAAACACAGCAAGCTCATATGATAATGTCTGTAGAAGGCTCTGTACCTTCCCTTCATATAAGCATACTCAATGATTTTTGCAGATCAGATGATAATCAACAAATTAATCATTATTTACCCTTAAAAAGGAAGATATTCAGGTGCCTGGGTAGGTTAGTCAGTTAAGCACTGGACTTCAGCTCAGGATCGCACAGTTCATGAGTTTGAGCCCTGCATTGGGTTCCCCAGGGACAGTGCAGAGCCTGCTTGAGATTCTCTCTCTCTCCCTCTCTGTCCCTCCAAACACCCCTCCCCAAATAAATAAGCTTTTACAATGAAAAAATTTTTAAAAAGGAAGGAAATTTGTCCATGCTACCATGGATGAATATACAGGATGTCATGCTAAGTGAAATAAGCCAGTCACAGAAAGACACACCCAATAGGATTCCACTTACATAAGGTATCTCAAGTAGTCAAACTGATAGAAAGTAGAATGGTGGTGGCCAGGGGCTGGGGAGTGGGAGGGTGGGGCAGGGGAAAAAGAGAGCTGTTATTTAATGAGCACAGATCTTCAGTTTTGCAAGGTGAAAGAGATCTGTTTTACAACAAAGTGAAAATACTTAACACTACTCAACTATACAGTTAAAAATGGTTAAGATAGTAAAAATTAAAGAGAGGGAAGGAGGGAGATTCTAAACTACATGACCTTGTAAGTACATGAAGATAAATGTATTTTCCCTATATCTGCAGAAAACTCAGCAACTCTGAGTCCATCTGTAAATCAGCATAACCTCCAACCTAATGGCCTCACCCTGCTTTTCTTCACTTCCCATCTTCCTGCCCACAACCAACCCAGGGCCTGCCATCTCTCCCTTCACGTGCCTCAAACAAGCAGTTTCTGTCTGTGCCTTCACAGAAAAGTATGGGAAAACCAAATACAAGGGAGACTCTGAGAAGAAACACACATGGTATCCTAACACACCTTTCTCTCTGGCACAATCTCCCTATATTGGAGTTAAAGGGGGAAAAAAAAAGAGAGGGAGGGAACAATATTAAAACACACACACACAGCCATGGGCAAGCAATGACATCTTCCGTATTTGGCTGCGTGCCACAGACAACCCATATGACCACTGGGGGCTCACAGGGAGATGTGCACATCCTAGCCAGGAGTCTCATTTCTCTGTGATGTATTTTCCTGAACAAGGGAAAGGGAAGCCTTGGGAAATAAAGGTGACCAATGCCAAAGATTTTCTATAAGAGGCTGTTATGTCCATGAACACAAAGCCAGCTTTCCTAGATTCATGCAAACACCAACATTCACACAACTTGCCCTGCAGCCTACACTAAAGGGGAGTTATCAGGAAGGCCAGCCCACCCAGATACAAAGTGATCACCTTCTGCCCAAGCTTGGTATGTTCACTGGTGTGCCCCTCAGCCCTACTGCTAAGGGCTCAGCTCACCTGTCTAATACATTGATCACTATCCACTCATGCCCTATGGGGAAGGTACTTGGTTCTTGGCTGGTCACACCTGTCTTCTCAACCAAAAGAAGAAGGGGAAGAAATAAAAGGAAGGGAAAGAAGGATCATATGCTGTTCCTTTCCCAAAGAGTATATCCTTCCACACAACTCAAGCCATTGAAAAATCAAACCAAGGGTCAGAGAATTAGTGAGCTCTCCCTTCTCCTGGCTCTCATAAAACAGGCAACCCAGGGTCAAGGACTCACCTGCTGACATGGCCATAGTGGTCCCAGCCACCATGCCCATGGTGACGCCATTGCCTCTAGGTGGAGGGATGGGAGCAGGGTACACTGTTGCTGGCATGCCGTTGGGCTGCACCACCGTGGTGTGGTGGATGACATGAGGGGGTGCTGCATACAGGGGCTGTGTGTAGTACGTGCCCTGCTGCAGGGAGGAAGAGAGACAAATACCACAGGGCTCCACACTTCATGGGTCAGAGTCCAGAGAGAACCAACCCTTCCCACACACACAATGCCCAAGAGCACTTAATTAAGGGACCCATAGCACACCCAGGCCTACCTGTGCATAGGGGCTCTGCTGGGGGTAGGCACTTCGCACAGGGTACACAGCAGTCTGGTAGGGGTTGGGGGAGGAGGAGTATGGTGGCACTGCCCCGCTGGTGGGGGAACAGGACACTTTGTAAGGTGTGCCAGGAGTGTAACCTGAAACAAAGAAGCCAGTGGCCAGTGAAAACCCAAGAGATTTCCTCTAAGATCAGGATCAAGACAAGGATGTCCCCTCCCCTCTTACCACTTTTATTCAACACATTAATAGAAGTACTAGCGACAGCAACCAGGTAAGAAATAAAAGGCATCCCTACTGGTAAGGAAAAAGTAAAACTATCACTATTTGCAGCTGACATGACACTATATACAAAAACTAAAGACTCCACCAAAACTGTTAGAATAGATGAATTCATTGGGGTGCCTGGGTGGCTCAGTCGGTTGAGCATCCATCCAGCTCTTGATTTCAGCTCAGGTCATGATCCCAGGGTCAAGGGATTAAGCCTGGCTGTGGGCTCCGCACTGAGCATGGAGCCTGCTTGGAATATTCTCCCTCTTTCTCACTTTCTCTACCCTCCTCCCTCCCTCTCTGTGTCCCTCTCCCCAGCTCACGCTCTCTAAAATAAAGTAAAAAAAAAAAAAAAAAAAAAAAAAAAAATTATAACGAATTAATGAATTCAGTAAAATTGCAGGACATAAAATACACAGAAACCTGTTGCATTTATATACACTGATAACAAAGTAGCAGAAAGAGAAATTCAGAAAACCATCCCATTTACAACACCAGCACCAAAAACAGTAAAATATCCAGAAATAAATGTAACCAAAAGGGTAAAAGACCGTATACTCTGAGAACTGTAGGACAAACTGATGAAAAAAAACTGATGACAACACAAATAAATGGAAAGAGACACCACACTCATGTACTGGAAGAATCAGTATCATTAAAATGTCCATACTACTGATAGCAATCTACAAATTCAATGCAATCCCCATCAAAATACCAACAGCATTTTTCACATAACTAGAACAAACAATTCTAAAATTTGTGTATGGAACCACAAAAGACCCCCAAACAGCCACAGCAATCTTGAGAAAGAAGAACAAAGCTGGAGGTATCACAATCCTAGATTTCAAGATATACTACACAAAGCTGTAACCAAAATGGTGTGATACTGGCACAAAAACAGACACACAGATCAATGGAACAGGATAAAGAGCCCAGAAATAAACCTACATTTATATGGCCAATTAATCTACAACAAAGGAGGCAAGAATATACAGTGGGAAAAAGACAGTCTTTTCAACAAATGGTGTTGGGAAAATTGGGCAGCTACGTGCAAAAGAATGAAATTGGACCACTTTCGTAAACTAGCCACAAAAATAAACTCAAAATGGATTAAAGACCTAAATGTGAGACCTGAAACCTTAAAACTCCTAAAAGAAAACAGGCAATAATCTCTTGGACATTAGCCTTAGCAGCATACTTACGGATCTCTTAGGCAAGGGAAACAAAAGCAAAAATAAATTAGGACTACATCAAACTAAAAAGCTTCTGCAAAGCAAAGGAAACAATCAACAAAACAAAAGACAACCAAACTACTGAAGGAGAGGAGATCTGCAAATAAATCTGATAAGGAGTTAATATCCAAAATACACAAAGAACGCCAAAATAAAAGCACCCAACTGAACAGTGGGCAGAAGACCTGAATAGACAGTTTCCCAAAGAAGAGATCAAATGGCTAACAGACACATGAAAAGATGCTTAACATCATTCACATCAGGGAAATGCAATCAAAACCACTTTGTGAAATGAGATATCACTTCACACCAATCAGAATGGCTACTAACAAAAAGACAAGAAACAGTAAGAGCTGGTGAGGAGGTGGAGCAAAGGGAACACTGGTACACCTTGGTGGGAATGTAAATTGGTGCTGCCAGTACAGAAAACAGTATGGAGGTTCTTCAAAAAATTAAAAACAGAAATACCATGTGATCTAATAATTCCCCTACTAGGTATTTACCCAAAGAAAATGAAAACACTAGTTTGGAAAGATACATACACTCCTATTTTTATTGTAGCATTATATACAATACCAACATACGGAAGCAACCCAAGTACCCAAAGACAGAACAGATAAAGATGTCATGTATATGTATGTACACATACAGCCACACACACACACACACACACACTCTCTCTCTCTCTCTCTCACACACACACACACACACACACACACACACACACACACACACACAGTGGAATATTACTCAACTACAAAAAAAAAGAATGAGATGTCATTTCCAGTAACACAAATGGACCTAGAGAGCATTATGTTAAGTGAAGTAAGTTAGACAGAGAAAGGCAAATACCATAAGATCCATGTGATTTCACTTATATGTGCAATCTAAAAAACAAAACAAAACAAAAACCAGAAACAGACTCATAAATAGAGAACAAAGTGGTGGTTGCTGGGCTGGGCAGGCAATGGTAATAGGTTGAAAAGGTGAGGAGGATTCAGAAGTACTAACTTCCAGTTATAAAATAAGTAAGTCATGGAGAGGAATAAAAAGTACAGCTCAAAGAATACAGTCAGTAACATTGTAATAACACTGTACGATGAGAGATGATGAATACACTTATTGTGCTGTATAGCACACAGACAGAACTGGATCACTATGTCATACACCTGAAACTAACATAAAATTTAAAAAGAAAAGAAAAAAAGGCTTTAATTCAAACCCACTTTTGGCCTGGCACAGGGAGGAACCAAGCAGTGTTCTAGCCCTGACCGCAGTCAAGATGTGACACCACTATGGACCAGTCCATCCTCCACAAAGATCTGACCTCATTTCCAGACCTGATACATGTATGTGTGTGTGGGGTAGGAGCACGGGGCCTTTGGGGGAGAAGGAAAAAAACAAGGAGAAAGTTCTACTGATAGTATACTCAACACAGGAACAGAAAAGATATACCTGTTCTGTAGGAATACAAATGGGTACACGTCTAGAGCACAATCTAGCATTAAAAGTATGTCTGTCTTTATATCCCGTAAGTCCACCAAAAAAAAGCATAGATTGGAACAGACTCAACTGTAAAAATGCTCATCACAGTGTTTATCACAGCAAAATAAAGTTGGGGGGGGGGGGGGAGGAATTATCAAGCACCAGGGCTATGGTAAAAAGATTTGACTTAAGACAGTAAGGGGGCACCTGGGTGGCTCAGTTGGGTAGGTGTCCAACTTGGGCACTTGGGCTCAGGTCATGATCTCAGTTCATGAATTCAAGCCCCATGTCGGGCTCTGTGTTGACAGCTCAGAGCCTGGAGCCTGCTTCAGATTCTGTGTCTCCCTCTCTCTCTGTCCCTCATGTTCTGTCTCTCTGTCTCTCAAGACAGAATCAACATTAAAAAAATTTTTTTTAAATAAAAAAGTTTTTTTAAATAAACTTCAAAAAGTTGAAAAATTTTAATTACATTATTGGACTGTGGTTAGAAGTGTACATATATTTTGTCATTAATTTAAGAGAGAGGGGCGTGTGGGTGGCTCAGTCGGTTAAGGGTCTGACTCTTGATTTTGGCTCAGATCGTAATCTCACTGTTTATTAGATAGAGCCCCACATCAGACTCTGCGCTAAAAGTGCAGAGCCTACTTGGGATTCTCTCTCCCTCTCTCTCTCTGATCCTCCCTGTTCACTCTCTCTCAAAATAAATAAATAAACTTAAAAAAAAAAGTTTAAGAGACAGAAAGAAAATGAATGACTCCCAGGAAGTACACCAGCTCTAAATGATGCTTTTCTCAAGTCACATGAAAGAAATACCCCTTTGACAAGGACCGAGTCAGTCTTAGAAGTTCTTCTAACTGTCATGTACTTTGTGTGCCTAGGTTCACTCCACAGAATGCCTTTCATGGCGTTCATTATGAAGATGCTGATAAAGATGATACTGTCCAAAAGGTCACCCAGTCCCAAGTAGTAGAGCAGGTACAAACCCAGACCTGACTGTGAGTCCTGACTCCTTTGTCCAAACCAGGCAACTCCCAAGCTCAACTACTTTGTTTTCACTCTGAAGAGTGAAAAGACCCTTCCAGGTTTCCCTAAATTATTCTGAAATTCGTTTTAACTGCGAGGTTAACTGTAAGTGGCAACAACGAATAGCCACTCTCCTCAGGTACAGTGCTTCCATCAACATGACTGGTCACAAGTGTGCCCACCATGCACCTCACTGATCCTAATACAATAAACTAATTCAGAAAAAGAAGAGGCTATTTGAGGAAGTGAAAACACACAAGCAACAAATTCATGACCTGGATGAAAAATTGGAGAAAAGAGATCCTCTAAAAAACTTATCACTATTCCTAACAAGTAAGTTCAAGACCATTTTGTCACTGTTCAAACTGCAAAAAGAGCTTGGAGTTTTGGACTGCATACAAGGTGGAAGCTACCAACCTGAGCGAGCTTCCAGGAATACAGTATAAATCCAAAACAATGAAGACCCAGGCATACAGCCCTCCACAGAGAGGTTCTCTGATTCAGAATCACTCTTTTGGTCAACTACATGCACTGAAAGAAGGTGAAGTCCTTCACTCGCAGCCAATGAACGGTCAACCTACAATGCCTTTCTTCTTCTAATGGAGGCCAGAGGCCTACTGTTGCAGAAATCCCTCCAGCTGGCCCTAGGTTTCTTAAGGTGGCTTTTGTAACACCTGCCTCATATGTATGCTTTGTTGAAGATGGTGAGATGACTCCGAAAAGCTACTATGTGTATGCACCTGTGAGATTATGATTGAATGGTACATTTCATGTGAAAACAAAACTAAAATAAAACTGCAAACAAATATGTATATATTTTTGAGAGAGAGAGCACAAGTGGGGGAATGGCAGAGAAAGAGGAAGAATCCCAAGCAGGATCTGCGCTATCAGTGCAGAGCCCAATGTGGGGCTCAAATTCACGAACTGTGAGATCATTACCTGAGCTGAAATCAAGAGTCAGATGCTTAACCAACTGAACCAGCCAGGTGGGTATCCCAGAGCTGCAAACAAATATTAACAACATGCACACTGGAGTAAATGGGGTCAAGAGTAATTGACGTCCACAACTTACTTTGAAACACGTCAAAAAGTAAGATGGACTGAAGGATAGACAGAGGGATACATATGTGATACAAGTAAAATGTAAATTTTAAATGTTGATTGTAGGGGCACCTGGCTGGCTCAGTCAGTGGAGCATGTGCCACTTGATCTCAGGGTCTTGAGTTTGAGCCCTACATGAGGTACAGAGATTAAACAAATAAAACTTAAACAGAAATAAAAGTTGATTTTAAAAGATTTTATTGTGGAATTTTGGCAGTCCACAAGAGATTCAATGTGAATTTGTTTTCAGTTTCTCTGTATACTGGAAAATTTTCACAATAAATGTTGGAAAAATAGTCACCCACTATTTCTACTAATGACAGTAATGGTTTTTAATGTATGTTATCTTACTGCATATTCTTGTAACTATGAGCTATGTCCTAACACTAACCAGAAAATTTTGTGTTTTTATAAACGCACCTTTTATCCAACACTCAAGACAAATCAGTTTCAAGGAATAAAACCCTGTCTCCCAGTCACGTTAAAAACTGAGTGTGTGCTAGGCTAGGCACCTTCTTTTCGCTGCTGTTGTTTTATACAGCACTAGACCCACCATGTCACACAGGAGACCCTCAACAGGAAACTTAAAATACACACACACCCCTATCACATGGCATCCAAAACTGACATGGCCTCCTAAAATAATTGTTAGACTTGTCAACCATTCACAATACAAAACCAAATACCTTCGCTGCTCAGTCTTTTAAAAATATTAATAGCTTTCCAGATTCTCCTTTCCTAAAAAGACCATCCATAGCAATGCAACCCAGACAACAAAATGATTAGAGCGCTTCTCCTTTCACTCTCATCAAACAAGTGAGTCACCACTGGCTGACTTCCTCTTAGGGAAACACTCATGTATAGGGCCACTGTTCTGAGACTGCAAATCGTGAGGTGCCAAAAACTTTTTGTAGTAGAATAGATCATTTCTTCTAAAAGTACTATATACCACACAAGATTTTATATATTAAGTTTCTGAGCATAAAAGATGTTTATTTAGAAAATTCAGAACAATAGGGGTGCCTGGCTGGCTCAGTCAGAAGAGCATGTGACTTTTGATCTCAGGGTTGAGTTCAAGCCCCATGGTTTGTGTAGAGACTAAATAAATACTTAGAAAACAAATCTTTAAAAAATATTTAAAAAGAAAATTCAGATCATAAAATGTATGTGAGGAGGAAAGACCTGCACCAAAACACAGCACCATGAAATTTCAAAACACTGGAGACAAAAAAAAAAAAAAAAAAAATTACAGAATACCAAAGAGAAACACAGGTTATATTACAGTCAATCAAGCATCAGCAAGGTATCAAAATTCTCAGCAGCAACAACAAAAGCTAGAAAACAATTAAGCAATATTCTCAAAATTCTGGGAGGAAATAATTGTGAGCCCAGAATTCTATAAGCCAACTACTGAAGTGAGTGCAGAACAAAATGTCCTCAGATATGAAAAATCTCAAAACTGTGACTCTCCCAATCTCTACTGGAAGACTACTAAAAGGGATCCTCCACTAAAACTGAAGAGTAAACTAAGACACGGAATCAAGCAGAAGAAAAGGGCACAAGCAACTCAAGATGATGGAGAAGAATAACCCCCAGGATAAGGCCTCAACTAGGATACCAGGTCCAGGGAGGTCAGAGCAGTTGAAGAAAATAACCACTCACCACAGGATGCTCAAGTGGTCACATACCAGGAGTGGGAAGGAGAATGAGGTTATCTGTAAACTATGTGCATGTTAAACCTTTAATTTAAACAAGACAGAAACAGATCCCATGACTCCACAACCCAGTAACACTGTAAGGCTTTTCTCTCCCGTGTGGCTGCCATAAATGAAGTTTATTTTTTAAACAAACCTGGGGTCTTACTTCACAGACATAATTCAAATCTTCCCCAATTTATCCTCCATCCAGCCCTGCAGGGCAAAGCAACCAAGGAAACTATTTCATCACTCCTAGCAACATTTTTTCCTCCCTTTAAAATGTGTGCTGGTGGGGTGCTTGGGTGGCTGGCTCAGTCAGTTAAGTATCTGACTCTTGTTCTGCTCAGGTCATGATCTTGCAGTTCGTGACACAGGGTTCCAGCCCTGTGTCAGGCTCTGTGCTGGCAGTGCGGAGCTTGTTTGGGATTCTCACTCGCTCTCTCTTTCTGCTCCTCCCCACTCATGTGCACACCTCTCTCTCAAAATTAAATAAACGTTTTTTAGAAAGTAAAAAAAAATGTATGCTGGTGGGTGGGGAGATGGGTTACACGCGTGATGGGTAATAAAGAGAACACTTGTTGGGTTGAGCACTGAGTATCGTATCTAAGTGATGAATCTCTAAATACTACACCTGAAACTAATATTATACTGTATGTTAACTTACTGAAATTTAAATAAAAACTTAGAAAATAAATAAATATCCCCCCAAAATATGTGCTAATGTAGTGTTTGAATCACTTCTTAAATAGAGTTTACTACAAAGAATTGAATGTTTTCTTGGTGACTTTACATGATAATTATAAATATTAATTTCAGATACTCATGACTAAACGGGGGAAGTGTGAATGTGCATCCTCAGGGCAACGGGAGCCTGACTGTGCATGCTGCTTGCCAGAATCCTCAAATAGCACAGCTGAGGGAACATGTGAATTCATTATACAAATGCCAATAATGAGAAAGAATGAAATCTTGTCATTTGCAACAACATGGATGGAATTGGAGGGTATTATGCTAAGTGAAACAAGTCAGTCAGAGAAAGACAAATATGTATTCTCACTCATATGTGGAATTTGAGAAACTTAACAGAAGACCATAGCGGAAGGGAATGGGGAAAAAAAAATAGTTTCAAACAGAGAGGGAGGGAGGCAAACCAAGTCTCTTAAATACAGAGAACAAACTGAGGGTTGAGCAGTGGGGGTGATGGGCAATGAGGAGGGCACTTGGGATAAGCACGGGGTGTTGTATGTAAGCAATGAATCATGGAAATCTACTCCCAAAGCCAAGAGCACACTGTATACACACTCTATGTTAGCTAACTTGAATAAATTATATTAAAAAGAAAAACATTATACAAATGCTAAAAATGAAATAAAATAACTTTCCCAGGAGTGATACAGTCTGGATTTGAGCCACATCTAGCTAACTCCACAGCCCAAACTCTTTCCAATGTATTCCTCTGATTCTAAGAAAGGACAGCCCACTCTGGCTGCATGGGTACTCAGCCTGCTACACTTGTCCATGAGGATGAAATGAATGATGCCTCCACCTACAGGCTCTGAGTAATGGAATCTTTCAGCAAAAGATATGACATATCATTACAAAGTTCTCTAAACCCTCATCATGTCACACTTAGAAGAACTAAGAAATAAGCAATATTAGGACTACTAACTCTCTGAAAGCCAATCTCCACAAACACACCACCTGTACTACGTTAGTTTTATCTACAAACCTGGTGTGAAGAGAACCAGAAGGCAGACTGAGAAAACAACAGAAATGGAGACAAACTTCTTTTTAACTTTTTTATAAGGACAACTCTGGCTTGCTCATCAGGTGAAATGAAAGGCCCACGGAAAAGGAAAATTTTTATTTTTATTTTTTACATTTATTTATTTTTGAGAGACAGAGCACAAGTGGGGGAGGGGCAGAAAGAAGGAGACACTGAATCTGAAGCAGGCTCCAGGCTCCGAGCTGTCAGCACAGAGCAAAGCAGGGCTCGAACCCACAAACCGTGAGATCATGACCTGAGGCGAGGTCAGACGCTCAACCGAGTCACCCAGGCACCTCAAAAAGGCAAATTTTTAAATTCACAGTACAAAAACATTGAGTAGATCCTAGAAAAAGATGGGAGCAAAGCCGTGGCCCAGACTCAGGGAAGGTGGCTGAAAGCACTGCGAGACACTGGAAGGACCTTCAAAGTGCCTTTTATTTTCTCATTTGCAAGTTTCATATACATCTTTATCCTGGTTTCTTCCCAGCTTATTTTTTATTCTCAGCTTACTTTGTCATTCACAAATTTCATATACATCTTTATTCCCAGCTTTTCCTAAAAATCAGAGGGTCTGACAATACTGCACCAGCAGTCTGGCAGCTGACAACTCTGGCATCTATCAGCAAATGCTCCTCTGAATGAGGCAGCCACCGTTCCCAACAATGCCATTACTCCCACCTGCCTAACCCAGCCTTGTGGTTACAACAACCTGAGAGCAGTCATGGCAAAGTAGCAAGAAAGGACCTATCTCCCATGGGAGAAGATGGAGGACACTCAGGGGCTCCCACAGGAGAAGATGGAAGGCACCCAGAGGATCCCACGGGAGAAGATGGAGGACACCCAGAGGCACCCACGGGAGACGATGGAGGACACCCAGAGGCACCCACGGGAGAAGATGGAGGACACCCAGTAGCACCCAAGGAGGAAGCTGACCAGATCTACAAACACCAAGCTTCCTCTTGGGAAGCTATACACGCTGGGCAAGGAGAACAGCTTTGCCAGCCTCAAACAAATCTGAAGGTTTTTTGGTAAAAGAATAAAAGAGTTGGAAGCTTTTAGTATGCTTTTACATTAACTTGTACTCCAAGAAAACATGAGAAGTGAGCTGCTCTATTTTTTTAAATTTTTTTTTTCAACGTTTTTTATTTATTTTTGGGACAGAGAGAGACAGAGCATGAACGGGGGAGGGGCAGAGAGAGAGGGAGACACAGAATCGGAAACAGGCTCCAGGCTCCGAGCCATCAGCCCAGAGCCTGACGCGGGGCTCGAACTCACGGACCGCGAGATCGTGACCTGGCTGAAGTCGGACGCTTAACCGACTGCGCCACCCAGGCGCCCCAGAAGTGAGCTGCTCTAAAAAATTCTAGAATGTGACATTTTAGAGTGATCTGCAGCATGATCATACATGGTAACAAACAACTGATTCCTTTTTCCTTTTTTTAAAACATTTTATTTTTAAGTAATCTCTACACTCAATGTGGGGCTCAAACTCGCATGCTCCACTGACTGAGCCAGCCATATGCCCCACAAGCAACTAATTCTTATGCATGAACTTCAATCCATTTTTACCACCATATGCAAAAACTAAACCAAAATGGGCCACAGACTTAAATGTAAAACCTAAAACTATGAAACTTCTAGAAGAAAATAGAACATCTTTGTGATCTGGGTTAGGCAAACATTTCTTAGAAATGATACCAAACATATGACCCATAAATGAACAAAATGATAACCTGAAAGTGATTAAATTTATTTAATCATTTATTTATTTATTTATTTAATGTTTATTTATTTTTGAGACAGAGACAGAGCATGAACGGGGGAGGGTCAGAGAGAGAGGGAGACACAGAATCTGAAGCAGGCTCCAGGCTCTGAGCTGTCAGCACAGAGCCCGACCCGGGGCTCGAACTCACGACTGTGAGATCATGACCTGAGCCAAATTGGACGCTTAACCGACTGAGCCACCCAGGTGCCCCGAAAGTGATTAAATTTAAAAGCTCTTGCTCTTGGGGTGCTTGACTGGCTCAGCTGTGGAACATGTGACTCTTGATCTCAAGGTTCTGAGTTCAAGTCCCACATTGGGTGTGGAGGTTATGTAAAAATAAAATCTTTAAAGAAAAACATAAATTAATAAAAACTCTTGCTCTTTTAAAGACAATGTTAAGAGAATGAAAAAAGCTACAGACCAGAAGAAAATATTTGCAAATCATG
This sequence comes from Panthera leo, assembly GCF_018350215.1. NCBI lineage: Eukaryota > Metazoa > Chordata > Mammalia > Carnivora > Felidae > Panthera > Panthera leo. Next base: position 107,845,947 of record NC_056686.1, read on the forward strand.
TATCTGAAGAACTCTCAAACTCAACACGAAAACAAACTCAAAACTGATATACAGTGAAAGATGTACACACTCAACCAAAGACATTACAAATGGCAAATAACATAAAAAAAAGGTCAAAATTATTAGTCGTTAGGTAAGTTCAAATTAAAACTGGAATGAAAAATTACCACACACCCACTAGAATGGCTAAAATTAAGAAGAATGGCTACATCAAGTATTGGGAAGAACTGGACCTCTCACACACTGCTGATGGGGAACATAAAATGCTACAACCATTTTGGAAGACAGTCTGGCAATTTTTTACAAAGTTAAATATACACCTGCTTTAAGAACCAGCCACTCCCCTCTGTATTTACTCAAGAGAAACGAAAGCATATATCCATACAGACTTGTACACAAATCTTCATAGCAGTTTCATTGATAACAGCCCCAAACTGCAAATAATCCATACGTTCACCAACTGGGGAACGGGTAAGCAAACTGTTATTTTCATACAAGGGAACCTCACAATAAAAAGGAATGAATTACTGATAAAGACTACATGGAGGCGCCTAGTGGCTCAGTCGGTTAAGTGTCCAACTTCGGCTCAGGTCATGATCTCATGGTTCATGGGTTTGAGCACTGCATTGGGCACTGTGCTGACAGCTCAGAGCCTGGAGCCTGCTTTGGATTCTGTGACTCCCTCTCTCTCTTCCCCTCCCCTGATCAAGTTCTGTCCCTCTCAAAAATAAAATAAACATTACAAAATTTTAAAAATTAAAAAAAGACTACAATACGGATGTTAATTACAGAAGAAGCCAGTCCACCCCCCGCCCTGAAAAAGTACATTCCATATGATTCATTTATACACAAATTTTAAAATACAATCTATAGGGGCGCCTGGGTGGCTCAGTCAGTTAAGCGTCCGACTTCGGCTCAGGTCATGATCTCGCAGTTCGTGAGTTCAAGCCCCGCGTCAGGCTCTGTGCTGATGGCTCAAAGCCTGGAGCCTGTTTCGGATTCTGTGTCTCCCTCTCTCTCTGACCCTCCCCCGCTCATGCTCTGTCTCTCTCTGTCTCAAAAATAAATAAACGTTAAAAAAATTAAAAAAAAAAATACAATCTATAGTGAGAGAAAACAGATCAGTGATCTCCTGGATGAGTGGTGCCATTTAGCTGTTAGAGAATTCAGTGAGTAATAATATAATACTACTGATCCCAGAAAAGGGATTTCTTTTACAGACCCCAAAAGATAGGCAACAAGGTAGCAGGTACTCTGTGCCAGGCAGGAGAAAAAGGGTAATTAAAAGCTCCCAAAAACACAAAACAAAAACTATTTTGGAAAAAACAAGTCAATGTGGCAAAAAACTAGTCTCATCTGGGAAACCTTCATCTGGGAACATTACTCTGGCGTACGCAGGCAGGGAACATGAACCACAGGAGAAAGCTTGGGAGCAGAAGACCAAGCCACAGAGGTCGACAGCCTATGAGCTACAAGCTGAACAGATACAGTTAGAGTAGGGACAGGAAAGGAGAAAGGGTGGGCACCTGGGTGGATCAGTTGTTAGGTATCCAAATCCTGGTTTCAGCTCAGGTGGTGATCTCACAGTTGGTGGCAGTCTGAGCTGGCAGCTCAGACCCTACTTGGGATTCTCTCTCTCTCTCTCTCTCTCTCTCTCTCTCTCTCTGTCTCTCTCTGTCTCTCTCTGCCCCTTCCTTGCTCATGCGCTCTCTCTCTCTCTCTCTCAAAATAAATAAATAAAACATTTTTTTAAAGAAAGGAAAAAGGGATAAAAGAGTCACAGAAGGAAGAATTTTATGATTGGCAAAATACAGAGAATTCAAGGTAAGGACACTACAGCTATCTGCTTTTCTATCAAAGTGAACAGTGCGTGGCTAGGTGTTCTGAAATGAAAAAAGGGAAGCACCCCAGCAGACTCATAAGACCAAGCCTGAATTCAGGTCACTGTGGGCTACTGCTGCAGCAGAATCACAAAGTCCAATCTGGGTGAACAGAGCCTGCAACAAGCCCACAGCAGAGTGCTAACTCACAGAGGAAAAGTCCCACTCTCTTTACAAGGTTACAACCCAAACCATGTAAACTTTCAACTCTATCACTGATTTCTAAAATCTAAAAATATTCTCATGCAGAGGAAATAAGACAGCATAGGGAATATAATCAATGGTATTGTAATAGGGTTGTCTGATGACAGATGGTAGCTATACTTTAAGCACAGCATAACTTATAGATTTATGGAATCACTATGTTGTACACCTGAAACTAATGGAACATTGTTAACTATACTTCAAAGAAAAGAAGTAAAACTATAACCAAAGTGCTGTAATATGGGAGAAATCGGTTATCTCTAAAAATGTTAGCAACATAGAATTCCACCTATTAACTAGACAAAATAATCTTTAGTTTCTAGTAATCAACACTATTTCATAACTATGTGTCCTGGCTCTAGTTACCTGCAACTTACAACCTATGATTAGAATGAAGATCCATGTTGTGGAAGAACATGAGAAACGCAGTGTCCAGAGACCTCTACATGCAGTAAGAATAAAGCTTTTATTGCACTCAACAACAAGGCTAATCTTATGAACCAAGAAATCAACTCAACCCCAAATCCTAATTCTATAACCTCTCTTCTCAACACCCACCCACTTTACATTCTCCCCGGCCATGCAAAGCACTTCTACCACCCAGCACATACAAGCTGCATACCTGTTTGGAAGGTAGGATTTGCTCCAGGGTACATGTTGGGGGAATAGGCAGGAGCTGCGGCCGCATAGCCCATGGGGAAACCAGCTGGAGAAAAACAGAACAATGTAATGTCACCACTTAAAAGAGTAACACAATTTTACAACCATGGCTCCCAGACCCAGTCGTTTTTATCTTCTCCACAGACTGACTTAAGGGTATGTATGCTAAGCAGTTTGTCACTAGGTGTCTCCTTTCCTCAGAATTAGGATGGGTCATAATCAAGTCTTTCAAACTTACCAGTTTTATTCTAGATTCTCATCATATAATTTACTACTTAGCAAGAGTAATGAGAATGCTGAGATTGTGTCGTGAAGGGGCTGTAACTGGTACCACTGACACACGGAAATGGGAAAAATCCAATGTCACAACCCACTTACAAGCAACCTAATTACAAATAATTACAAATGATGAATCTTTAAGAACACTAAACCACAACCACTACTAATTCATGTGAATACAACAAAAACATCAAATAAAACAGTGTTACGGTCAAAATCCTAGTCACCAGGTGTCCACCAGCAGTGAGTAGGGCCTCAGTTACTTGCTCCTGGCCTCTTCACAGCCTAGGGAGCCCTGTAAGGCCCATGCCCAGGCATTCCCCTGACCCAGCTGGCTCACAGTCCAGAACACTCCATTCATGTGACAGCTGGAGCATTAGAAAGCCTTCCTTATATTCAGGGCACAGAACCAATAAAGATGACCCAGATTCACTAGTCTTTAGTATTGTCTGTCACAAACTAGTTATGAAAAGCTGTTACCTTCTCTATTCCTCTTGCCCTCACCTGTAAATAAAGTTGAAATGGAACAGGAGACTTCAAAAGACTCTGTGTTGAAGAGACTCAAAGAAAGTGTCTCCTAGGGATATTTAAGGCACTGTGGTTCTAAGAGTAACCAAAGTGAAAAACCACAAGGGTAGGAAGGTGACAAAGGAGAAAACAGAGTAGAATTCCAGAAGGAAAATCTTTGTGGGTCTGGCTGTCACCTGTAAAGGTGTGGATAAAGTGCCTTACAGAAACCCCTGCATTCTCCAGCACAGCTTGGATGCCCTTGGTCTGCTGCATCTCCTGCTCCAGCAGTGGTCCTGTAGGCTCTACGGGTCTCCTCGCAAGGCAGGGGCTCCAGACCTACCACTCCCAAGGGATCCCTACTTGCAAGTGCCCATTTCTCATCTCATACACAATCCTCTGCTTCGGAGTCGCTTTCCTTTCTCAAAATTGATCCTCCTCCACCTCAGCAGAAGCTATTTTGAGTTTCCTTCATAGATCACCACTTTCCCATTTGCCCAATTACTTAGAAAACAGTGTGAGGAGATCAAATGCTTACCAAATTCACTCATTTTGGACATCAAGGACAGATTCAACTTGAAATAGACCTAAAATGTCTATTTTAAAAAGACCAGGAAGGTAGTTTTTAATCTGTGTTCTATGAACCCTGTACAGTTCCTTAGAGGCCTCAACTGTGAGCAGCAGGAGGTCAAGCAGGCTCTGGAGCCTGCCCTCAATTCACCCTGCTGCTCTAACTTACCTTAGTACTATGGAACTACTTACAAATCTTCGAAAGTTTCATGGTTAAGAAAATTTTAAATACTACTGACCTAGATCTCATCGGGTAGGCCTCTACAACAATCCCCTCAAAATCCAATGTCCTCATCTCTCCATAAATTCTACCAATAAATCCTCCAGGGGCATCATCTGCTCCTGTACTTGTCTTGTGTCTAAGAGGTTCCTGGAACACTACTATTATGTTTGCTTGGCGCTTCCTATCCTAACCTTCTAACAATGAATTATTGTGCTCTAAAATGAAAGAGAAAACCCAAATAACAAGTATTTAAAACAGCATAATTAAACACCAGCAACAGGACATCCTCTGTACACCACACTCACACACCACTCACACCACCACCCTGACCCAGGGCCCCACAGCAGGACCCTACTTACTCTAGTCCAAAGGTTTCCACCGTAGCCACACAAAACCCCCCACGTGGAAACCCTTGAAAGGACTGCCTCCCCAGCCCCTCACGAACATTGCTTTAACTGGTCTTGGTTGTAGCACCTTCAGTTTCTTAATTTTTCCAGAAAATTCTAACTTGCAGGGGGGCTCCAATAAATAAAGTGGAAAAGCACTGTGCCTTCCTATTCTTATCAATCTTCCTGGCCACAGCACTGTGTTCCTAAAAATGCCCCTCACAGTAAGTACCACAGACTGTTTCCTTCAACATCTAGTCTAGCTCCCTTTTGAGACAGAAACACTAGAAAGCTAGAAATTACACAACCTAGACTCCACTCTTGTAAAACACTGGAAGTAATCCCAAATCCTAATCACTTTTATGACTAATCACTTCATGAAAATAAGAAGTTCAGAACAGAAGATACCATAAGCTAAATTAAAAAAAAAAAATACAAAGCAAAAATACTTGCAAATTATACAAAAAGTTAATATTCCTAATATATAAATAATTCTTAAAACTAAAAAAAAAAAAAAAAAAACCAATAGAAAAAAATAAATAAATAGAAGACATGGATAGAACTGCCTACTACCACTACACTGATCCCATTTCTAACATCAGATTGGCAAAAATCCAAGGCTGAAAACACACTTTGTTGGCAAGGTTGTGGGGAAACCACCATCTCACATGCTTCTGGTAGGAATACAAAACAATAAAAATCCTATGGAAGGGAAATCATCAGTATTTTAAAAATTACGTATGTGTTTACTCTCTCACGCAGCAATCCCATGTCAAGGAATTCACCCTGGAGATAATTTCCACAATCAATATAAGCTGCAGTATTGCTGGAATACCAAAATACTTCAAACAACATATCTATCCAAAGAACTAGTTGAATAAACTCTGGAAACCCCACAAGATGCAAGATTACAACAGCAGCATTATACAAAATATAAAAAAGAACAAGGCAAACCTCTGTGAACCAACATGGAATGACTCCTAGTATATCTTAAGTTGACAAAACAAAGTGAACCTGCATCACTATTCCAGAAAAGAACCCCCTGCTCAGCCATAAGGAGTATGTGGGCTGACTCCCAGGGCCACTTCTGCCTAATGAGGGCCTCCTCTAACCACCAATCCTTCCCTCACAGCTCTCCCATGAGCTGGCTAAGACCTCAGCAATGTGTAGCACAGTCCTGAGGCTCTCCCTACCTGATTCTGCTTCCTCTTCATTAGACCTTTCACAAGTGTTATCCTCCCCCACTAAAAAGCCTACTTCTCTAATTCTGTGTCCACCATGTTTTATGTAACAAAAAGAGAAATTCGAATACATGGACATATTGGCATGGGGGCATGATATGAACTGAATATGCCCCCTCCAAAATTTGTATGTTGAAACTCTAATCTCCAAATATGATAGCATTTGAAGATACTCAATTACAGTAATCATTTCACAGTGTATACATAAATCATCATATACCCCTTTAAAAAAAACATGTTGTACAACCCAAATACATGTAATTTTTACTTGTCAATCATACTCAATAAAGCTGGCTTGAAGAAAATAAAGCTCAATCAGTATGCTATCTTGCCTCACAAAGGAAGACATCAACTGGACCACTTACAATTCTTATTTATATTTATATTTATATGCAAGTTAGCTAGCATATAGTGCAATAATGATTTCAGAAGTAGAATCCAGTGATTCATCACCTACATATAACACCCAGTGCTCATCCCAGCAAGTGTTCTCTCCAATGCCCCTTGCCCATTTAGCCCATCCTCCCACCCACAACACCTCCAGCAACCCTGTTTGTTCTCTGTATTTAAGAGTCTCTTGTGGTTTGTCCCCCTCCCTATATTATTTTTGCTTCCCTTCTCTTGTGTTCATGTTTTGTATTTTAAATTCCACATGAGTGAAGTCATATTTGTCTTTCCCTAATTTTGTTTAGTATAATACTCTAGTTCCATCCATTGTTGCAATTGGCAAGATTTCATTCTTTTTTATTGCCGAGTAATATTCCATTACATATATTTATATATAACGTAAATATATATATATATAAACACACATATATATGTATATATATATCACATTTCTTTATCTATCAGTAGATGGACATTTGGGCTCTTTCCATACTTTGGCTATTGTCAATAGTGCTGCTGTGAACTTTGGGGTGCATGTGGCCCTTTGAATCAGCACTCTCGTATCCTCTGGATAAATATCTAGTAGTGCAATTGCTGGGTCATATAGTAGTTCTATTTTTAATTTTTTGAGGAACCTCCATACTGTTTTCCAGAGTGGCTGCACCAGTTTGCATTCCCACCAGCAGTGCAAAAGGGTTCCTCTTTCTCCACATCCTCGCCAACATCTGTTGCTGCCTGAATTGTTAATTTTAGCCTTTCTGACAGGTGTAAGGTGGTATCTCACTGTGGTTTTGATTTGTATTTCCCTGATGATGAGTAATGTTGAACATTTTTTCATGTGTCAGTTGGCCATCTGGATGTCTTCTTTGGAGAAGTGTCTATTCATGACTTTTGCCCATTTCTTCACTGGATTATTTGTTTTTTGGGTGTTGAGTTTGATAAGTTCTTTACAGACTTTGGATACTAACCCTTTATCTGTTATGTCATTTGCAAATATCTTCTCCCATTCCATGTGCTTTTAGTTTTGTGATTGCTTCCTTCACTGTGCAGAAGCTTTTTATTTTGATGAGTTCCCAGTAGTTCATTTTTGCTTTTGTTTCCCTTGCCTCCGGAGACATGTTGAATAAGAAACTGCTGCAGCCGAGGTCAGAGGGGTTTTTGCCTGCTTTCTCTTCCAGGATTTTGATGGCTTCCTGTCTTAGGTCTTTCATCCATTTTGAATTTGTTTTTGTGTATGGTGTTAAGAAAGTGGTCCAGGTTCATTCTATTGCATGTCGCTGTCCAGTTTTCACACCATTTGCTGAAGAGACTGTCTTTATTCCATTGGATATTCTTTCCTGCTTCGTCAAAGACTAGTGGGGGTGTCTGGTGGCTCAGTTGGTTGAGTGTCCAACTGTGGCTCAGGTCACGATATCACAGTTTGTGGTTCGTGGTTTGAGCCCTGCGTTGGGTCTGTGCTGACAGCTCAGAGCCTGGAGCCTGCTTTAGATTCTGTGTTTCCCTCTCTCTCTGCCCCTTCCCTGCTCATGCTCTGTCTCTCTCTCTCTCTCAAAAATAAACATTTAAAAAAATTTAAAAAAGAAAAAAAAAGATTAGTTGGCTATACGTTTGTGGGTCCATTTCTGGGTTCTCTATTCTGTTTGATTGATCTGAGTGTCTGTTCTTGTGACAGTACCATACTATCTTGATTATTACAGCTTTGTAATACATCTTGAAGTCTGGAATTGTGATGCCTCCAGCCTTGGTTTTCTTTTTCAGGATTACTTTGGCTATTCGGAGTCTTTTCTGGTTCCATACAAATTTTAGGATTATTTGTTCTAGCTCTGTGAAGAATACTGGTGTTAGTTTGATACGGACCGCCCACCTCCAATTTTAGTACACTGTGTACTAGTACACTGAATGAAAAAACACTAGGCATGCGGAGACAGGACCACATGGCTGAGAAACAAACAAAAAAAGGGACAACTGACAATAAAAACAGACCCACAGGTGATTCACAGACTGCAGTCACCAAGCAAGATCTTTAAAATAACTGTAATTAGTATGTTGGAGAAAAGAGAAGATTGGAGTACATGAAAAAAGTCAATTCAATAAATGCGTTTTATAGCAAACTGGAGAAGAATTAGCAGGATTAGTGAAATGGAAGCAGGTTGGTACGAAATATCCACATTAAAGCTCACAGAGGGAAAAAATGTAAAAGACAAAAAAATGCAGGACACAAGAAACAGGTAAAAAGATTTACTACACTTATAAATGTAAGTCCCAAGAGAGAAGGGAGGAGAAACAAAAAAATACATGAAGAATCACTGCTACTGCTATTTTGAAAAAAAAAAAAAAAAAAAAAAAAATCAACCTACTGAGGCGGTTTCCAGTGTTACTGAAACACACACTCAGTACTGTCTATGGCTGCTTTTGTTCTGGAAAGTAGGGGTTGTATAGTTTTAACAGAGAGCCACAAAGCCTGAAATATATACTACACCTGGACCTTTATATAAAGTTTGCCAATCTCTGCTTTTGGCCAAAGAACAGGAACAAAATTTAGGTATCTTGCACAGAACTGGAATATGAAAGGCAATCAATATTTTATTAAAAACACTATCAGGCAACACTAATACCATAGGGTTTTGCCTATTTCCGTTGCTCCAGATCCACCCAGGATTCTCCTCAGCTATTTGGCATTCTGTTTAAACTAGTCTGATGACTTAAAGATAGTAGGTCTTATTACTAAATTTCTTTTTATCAATTCCAGAAAATTCTGTCACTCCTTTTCTTCTAGTCTCTCTATTCGACCTTATGGAGCTCTTAATTCTCCCCAAATCTTCTCATTCTGACATCTAGATTTCTTAACTGCTCTCCTATAGCCCTCCCCCCTTTCCTTATTTGGCATCCTGGTTCTCCCATTCAGTGGTGTTTTACCTGCAATTTAACCTGAATTTTATTCACATGCCATTCCTTTTTAAGTTCCTTTGGTTCTTTATGGTCACCCCCCACACACACACCCATGTCTAGTTCCCCTCTTATATTCTCATTCTTTCTTTTTGATCTTCAATTATTCTAAACTTGTTTGTGTGATGTTGTTTCTACCTGATGTTCTATTCCTGAAGTCTATCATGACTGGTGACTCTTACTTGCATTGTTAACAGGCAGAATTCTGTGGGAAACCCACACAACCTGGAATGGGAACATATGCCTCCATAGCAGTTCTGCATTTGCTGCTGTCAGGTGCTTAGGGGTAATGAAGGCTGCAGACTACTTTTTATGTTAGTTTCTCAATTATGGACCCCTGGTAAGTCTGAGTAATACAAAGTGGAGCCTCCAATATCCCTGACTGGTTATAAAGTGTTAGGAAGGATTTCCCCCTTCCTAGAGCCCAAGCAGAGATAAAATTCCCTTGTGGAACCAGTGAAAGAACTGTTTTAGTCTACATCTTCCCTGGGAGTATGACCCTCTGGAGGAACAAGATTGGTGTAGGGTCCCACTCCCAACTCTCAGCCTCACAATGGCCTCACTTTCTGTCCCCTTGTGGGATGTTAAAACCAACTAAGAGCACATGCCCCTTAAGACAAGCTAATTATCAGCTCAATGGCCAAATGCACTGGTTTTTATGTCACTTTCATATTTAGCTACAGATATTTCACTCACTACCCTGCAAGTTCAGTTGTACATTTTTTAAATGTTTTATTCAATTTTTTAAAAATATTTATTTTTAAGAGAAAGAGAGAGCATGCAAGCAGGGGAGGGGCAGAGAGAGAAGGAGACAAGGATCTGAAGCAGGCTCCCACTGACAATAGAGCTCACTAACCGTAAGTTCAAGACCTAAGCTGAAGCTGGATACTTAACCCAATGAGCCACCCAGGCACCCCTAAATGTTGTATTCAATTTTCTAGAGGTTTTATAGCAACAGGATTTTAAGGTTATCTGTTCCACCATATTATCAAAACCCACAAAAAAATTTAACATTACAAATAATTATTCCTTGGGGTGTCTGGGTGGCTTAGTGGGTTGGGTGACCAACTCTTGATTTTGGTTCAGGTTATGATCCCAGTGTCATGGGATCCAGCCCCGTGTCAGGCTCCACGCTGAGGATGGAGCCTGCTTAAGATTCTCTCTCTCCCTCTGCCCCTCTCCCCTACTCACACATGCTCTCTAAAATAAAAAAATTAAAAATAAAAATTAAAAAAAAATAAAATAATGACTCCATGTTAGATGTCACCAACTAGGATGACCATTTGCTGTTTTCAACCAATCAGCTCCTAGTCCCCCAAATTTGCTTTACTGCTTCCCTCACAGCCCAAGTTTGACTAGCTGACTCCAATAAGGGAGGAATATGCCTCAGACCTGAATTAACCAGCAGAATCTCCTTCTGGCCCAGGGATGGAAGCTGAGTGCAATCAGAACACACCCCAGGACTGGTCTGAATAGAGAACGAGAAGCCCCATGGGGGTTTCCTGTAGAGCAGATGTAACAAGGCTCATAGCCAGTATACTGCTGGGAGTAGCTAACCAGAGAGAGACCACAATGGGGAGAAGTGTAACCCATGACCAATACTGAGCCAATCCTGAGGAAGTGAAGCTGAGTCCAGGAGGCAGAAACCAGATCCCAGTACCACCTGTTGGAGCCACCAGATCAAGCTTTGACCAAATCCAGTCCTACCTCTTGATTTTTCAGTTCCATGAGCCAAAACATTTTCTTCCTTGTGTAACTCACTTTGAGCTAAGTTTGTCAACTAAAAGCATTCTTAGGGACATGGAAATTTACTAAGTGCTCAAAGTTCCGTAACAAAACAAAGTTTTACTTGCTTACCTGGATAACCAATTCCTTTGGCATTTGCATAGGGAACCCCAGAAGAACCAGGGCTATAAACAGGATTCATGATTTCAAGAACTAAAAAGGAAAAAAAAAAGTCATTTAGCCAAGCACTTTTATTCTCTAGTTTTTCTCCAACATCAGTCTCAAAATAGCAGACAGCAAGAGTCCCTCCTCTAGTCTACTAAAAACAAGGCATCTAAGGCTGCTGCCAATCTACTTAGGAAAGGAAGGCCAGAAGTCCTGATGAGCACCCACCTAATATTGTAAACTTTCCTTCACAGCTTCTTCAGTCCATAGGAAGTTAAAGGGAAAAAGTGCTCTCTACGGCCCTACTTAAACCAGTGAAAAAAAATGTCCTTATAATTTAAATGTCCTTATAACAAAGAATAGTTAAGTAAACCAGATCTATTCAGAATATGAAATAGTGTACAGCTACTTTTTAAAGTGTTTAAGAACATGACTGACATGTTATATAGAAAAAGGAAGGGAATGATGCTGCATTATGTAGTATGATATCAAATCTGCACCCGCACATAGTATAGGCACAGGCATGTGTACTTCCAACACAAGCAGAAAAGATCTGGGAGAATATAAAAATATGAACAGAGACTGTCTCTAGATGGGGTGGGGTTAGTGTTCTTTTTGCACTTTTCTCTGTTTCTTCAATAACTTTTGTTAAATATACATATATTTTCTTAAAAAGAAAAATCAGCTACAGCCCAGCAACTCTATTAACCCATTCAATGTTTTTTCACAATCTTTTTCCTGTAAAGTTCAACTTACCCAGCTACAACCATGAATTTACCCCTTCCTCAATAGAAATATGATTCTCATCAGTATCTTCAGCAAGCTCCTCTGAATTCTATCGCCCAAAGTATTTTCCGAAAGTGAGTTTAATCAAGACTATTCTGCATTCCTCGTCCAGTAAGTCACTCACACCAATTTACATGGTAGTAAGGATTAAGGGGGACCCTAAATTTAAAAATAAAAACACCACAGGGTGGGGGGATGACAGGCAACAGGTATATGGGAATTCTCTGTACTTTCTGCTCAATTTTGCTGTGAACTTAAAACTGCTCTAAAAAAGTCTACTTAAAAAAATTAATAAAATGTACATGTATTTACTTGTTTAGCGTGTGCCTCCCTTACCACATCCCCAACTAGAAAGTGGCCCCATGCAGACAGCGAACAGGGACTCAGTCCTATTTACTGCAGCACCAATAGCAGTATCTGGCACAAAACAGGTGCAAGTACTTGCTAATTTTCTTAAAAAACACATGCACCTTCAAACACTGTAGGTATCAAATTCCATTACAAAGACATATTGCAAAAATTAACTACCTCAAGGTCTCAGCTTACCCGACTCATTCAGCATATTCATAATCAAGCAGTTCAATACAGAAAAAAATATATAAGGTCCCATCCTTAACCTTTGTAACAAGTTCTAGTCTAAATTAGGAATAAATTAGGAACATCTGTGATTTGGATATTCATTATCTGAAAAACTAATTTTTTTTTTAAACTTCTAAACCAAAAGGCAGGTGCCAACTTTACCGTGACATTCACAATTACAGGTAAAAGATAAATCTAGATCAGTACAAGCCAACAGTACTCTCTGCAACTATGAGGATGCTCTCTGTGCCTTCCAACATGGCAGCCATTAGCTAAAAGTAACTACTGAGCACCCAAAAACATGGCTTGGCTACTGCAGGATCTGATTTTTAAATTTATCTGACTCAAATTTATTTTTCTAAAGTTTATTTATTTATATAATCTCTATACCCAAGTGAAGCTTGAACTCAAGACCCTGAGATCAAGAGTTGCACATTTCTCTGACTGAACCAGCCATGCACCCCTCAACTTAAATTTAAATAGTCATATGAGACTAGAGGCTATCACAGTGAATGGCACATGTCTACAACACAGATGACAGAAAATAATAGGAAGCCATAGAAAGCAAGCAGGAGAATTAATTATGTATCTTATCCCACAGTTTAAGAATAAGCAAATTGGCAAAAAATAAATAAATAAATAAACAAATTGACAACTTCCAGTCCCTATTGTCCTGCACTTTTAACCCATTCTTAGTGGATGTACAACATAAGAATTGTGGAAACCCTCACAAATTCCATCTATCTCTGTAGCTCAACTATGATCTCTAGAAAGTGCGTACCTTCCAAAACTCTGTTTCTCTATCCTGTGCCAGGATCTAATTTCATTTACTCAACTGAATTCAAGATAAACAAAGCACTATGTAAAGGCCACAGAGGGGGGGAAAAAAAAAGCAAGTCACAGTCCCAGTTCTGAGTTTACAATCTAGGAAAGTGCTGTCCAATAGAAGTTTCTGTGAAGAAAACATATGGCAAGAAAAGAAAAGAAAAGAAAAGAAAAGAAAAGAAAAGAAAAGAAAAGATATGGCTACCCTGTCCATGTAAATAGCCATTAATGGCTGGTTAGTGAACACTTGAAATGTGGCTAACACATGTAAGGAACCGCATTTTAGTTTAACTTCAAAAGTCACACCTAGGTGATGGCTATTCTACTGGACAACACAGTCCTGAAAAACAAAAAACATGAATAATGGTGATATAGAACAAACAGTAGTAATAGCCACATTAAGAGCCATAAAGGAATAAAGTATTATGAGGGGTGAGAGGAGAGAGCAAAAATTCAACAGGTGAGGGGGGGAATGAATGGTCAGAAAAAACTTGGATTACAGAGGTGATATTTTCAACAAGCTCTGGACAAGTAGGATCCCGAAAAGCCACAGAAGTGAGAAAATACAAGATGTACTTCAGTAATACTGGGCAATTGGACTTGTAGGGAATCAGCAAATATTGTTATGGAAGTGGGGCTGAGTAGGAGATGTCATGGAGTAGGCAATGAAGCTCATGAATAGCATAACAATTTAACACAAGCATTACCATATGATCTGGTAATTCTACTCCTTGGTAAATACCCAAGAGAAACGAAAACATATACATCCACACAAAAATTTGTACACAAATGTTTATAACAATGTTATTCATAACAACCAAAAATTTTAAATAACTCAATGAAGCACTGAATACCACAAGGCTCTCCTGCCATAAGGATCTCATAGCGTAAACCAGTAACACAATTCTACTGTACATTTGCCACTAAAAATGTACAGAATTGCACCTGAATTCTCAATACCATAAGTTCCAAACTACTCAGAAGTTACACTTCCTGAAAGCACTTTTACTTCCCCAGAGGCTAATAATGTTTCCTAGAGTGATTGAAAGTCTTTAATGAATTAAAAATTACAGGTTAAGAAAATATAACAAGACTGATAAAAAAATGTTGCAGTTCCCTCTCCTATTCAATAAAAAGGCCTGAATAATATAAAGACAAAGTCCGTGAACTAATGTCAAAAAGCTTCTTAGGTTACTTTTGAAATAATGAGACTTCCCCAAGATTCTGAGGCTCAAGGACAGGGAAAATAATTTTCTCAGCTCTGTCTCCTTGCATTTCACCAATGCTTGGCACACAGGTATCTTATATGTATCTTCTGAATGTTCTTGAATAAAATAACTATCTAATAGAAAATATAACTTTTCACAGCAATAAATGTGAGATTGAGAGGTGCCCGGCTGGCTCAGTCAGTCGAGCACGGACTCTTGATCTCTAGGTTGTGAGTTTAAGCCTCATATTCGGCACAGAGCTTACTTTAAATATATGTATATGTATATGTGTGTGTGTGTATATATATATATATATATATATATATATATATATATATATATATGAAGTTGAAACGTTTATTTAAAATATAACTCAGAATTTAGGGGCACCTGGTTGGCTCAGTCAGCTGAGCACGTGATCCTTCCTTGCCTTTGGCTCAGTTCATGATCTCACACTTTGTGAGATTGAGCCTGGCACTAGGCTCTGCCAGGATTCTCTCCCCCATCTCTCTCTGCTCCACCCCTGCTCGCCCATGCTCTCTCTCTCTCTCAAAATAAATAAACTTAAAAAATATATAACTCAGAATTGTTGAAAATTTCTGTTTACTGATTAGTGGATATGAAAGCTGAACCCACTGGCCAATCTTAACATCATCATCACAAGTCAAACTGTTTAACACTAACAAACCAAAAGGGGGCATTTTAAAAATCAAATGACCCAGTTTCTTCAGTAAGTCAAAGGTCTGGAAAAAGGTAGAGGGGTGGGGAGGGCAGTTCTAGATTAAAATAGATTTACACATAAAAGTCATTAGGTGGATTTTGTTTGGATTTTGATTTATATTGAAAAAAACTGTAAAAAGATTTTACAGTTATAAAAATGTCCTCTAGAATGCCCCACTTATGGGTTTGTCTGATTGCTTCATGGTGTTGCCCACCCTATTCCTCCAATTTGTCTGTCAACTGGAAGTTGGATGTATAAGATCTATTGATGCAGACTGTAATGTTTTTTTGTAGCAGTACCCTTAGGTGATGCAGAGTACTTCTATCACATGAGGATGCACGTAGTGTTAAATAGTTTGACTCGTGGTGATGATGTTAAGATTGGCCAGTGGGTTCAGCTTTCATATCCACAAATCAAATATAAAAAAATTTTAAGTGTGCACACTCGTTCTCTCTTAAAACTTTTTTTTTTTTTTTTTTTTTTTTTTAAAGAGGAGAAAGTTCTCAACTCCCTCAAACTCTACCTTCACTACTGAGGTAGAAATTGGAAGAAATTCATGTATTTCTACACAGGAGTGGAAAGACTTCAAAGGCATATACGTAGAGTGGAACACAGATATCAGAAAAATAACTATTACTCTTTTAGGTTAGTGTTCTGTTGTTTTAAAAGTGCTCTCAACTGATCTAGGAAAAGAAGCTGTTTATGTGAGAAATAAAATTTCCCTTTAAACTACAGAACATACAAAAAATTAAAATATTTTTACAACGCACTTAAGTTCTTATTTTCCAATTCTAATCCTCTACCTCTACTACTAATTTTCCCAATGTTTGAAAATTCAACAATTTTGGCATTACAATTCTAACCATAAAGTAGAAATGAGTTGAAAGGCAGGTGTAGAGCAGAACAGTAACTAAAAATCCTAACAAATTTATCACGGCCTGATAAGAGGGCAGGGGCAGTAAGAGCTACAGCAGCAGATGGTGCTTCCTCCTGAGTTGCAGGCACTCACCTCACACACAGAACCCAATCTTTCCACTATTTCCAAAGGCAGGAGCCAGGAGGAGCGGATGCTACCTGCTCAACACTTTTAGCAACTGCTGCTCAAGGACACCCATCAGAAGGCACAGGCTGCTGGCTCTGCTGTCTTCAACTCTTAAAGCCTGCGGGGACCTCTATCAAATCTTATCTTCCATTTAGTCACAAACACAACTAAACATTAGCAACATACAAACACTCCCACCAAAGCAAACCCACTTTATAAAGCTTAAGGGAAATCTTCACAGTGTGTACTACAGTAGCTTCAGCATTAGGAAAAAGAGCTTTAAATTGTCCAATTGGCTGTCAAAGCAAAAATAATCCACTACTTACTCACCAAAGTTGTAAAATGGATCCCTCTTATTGCTCACAGCAAAAACTTTCAAACTTTTTTACGTATTTGAGAAAATAATCTCAATTACACGATGACTTGAAAATTTAAAGTGTGGAAATGAGACAAACCTTTTCACTTATAATTTTTTCTTGCATGCCACAAACACTCCCGAATATTCTCATGTACGACTTTAATAAAACATTAATTCATACGACCCATTAAGACGCACACTTGAGTACGCTGTAAAAGAAAAATACCGTTTGTGGACAGGCTGCAAAGATTCACTTCTTTAAAGTTAACCCAGACTGGGCGACAAAACGTCCTTTCTGAAATTAAAAAGCCTTTCAAGCTGGAGGGCGAACACTAAGCTTCTGCCAGGCAAACAATCATTTTTACTTTGTAGGTAGACAAGGTGACTAGTTTACACATTCGAAATGACGGCAACCACAAGAATCCCAAATCTAAGTTAGAGAAAACAACACCCTGCTGCCTCCCCATTTTTCATACGTTTTCCTGACCCGATCTAAGTCGGACCTTAAAAAGATCCAGCGAACATTCTTGGGCACGGACTCCACCTCTCACCGGCCACCTGGGCAGCAGCCCCCCACCACCCACACCGCACCTGCCCGCGCGCCAGTCCGCGCCCAGTTCCTCCTCCCTCGGGCCCCCAGAGGCCCGGTCCGTCCCACCGGACAAAGCACAGCCTGGGTTACCGCCGCGGGTGCCGCCAGGCCGTCCCCCCGCCCGGGCACCAAGCGACCCTAAGCCGCTGGCCCGACCTTGGCGCCGCCCCAGGCCGGCCGCACAAAGCGCCGCACTTCCGGCCGGCAGCGCCGCCGCCCGAGCCCGCCGCCCGGGCCCGCGCTCAGCCCCGGGCCAGACAGGGCGCAGCGTCCCGCCCCGCCCCCGCCCGGGGGCGCCCGCCTGCACTCACCGCGCCGCGGCAGCGGCAGCGGCAGCCTGGGCCTCGATGACCAGCGCACGCCGGCCCGGGGCGGGCTCGGCGGTGGGGCTCGGCGAAGGGCGAGCGCCGCGGAGGCCTGTTCTGATGCGGGGGCTGAGCCGCGAGGCCCCCGTCTCCGCCGCCGCCGCCGCCTCCCCGGCCCGCGCTTCCAGTCGCTCCGCTCCGCCCGGCCCGCCTCTCCGCAGCCCGCGCTCCCCGCCGACGCTGCGCAGCCACCGAGCCACCGACCTCACTTCCGCCTGGAGCGCGCCGCCGCGGGGACGCGCCGGGCACGTGACTGTATGGCTCCGTCCGGACTGGGGTGGCGGCGTGCTCGCTCCCGCTGGCGTCTGAGAGACGCCCGGATGGAGTCTGCGGGGAGCACCGCGTGGTGCGACCCCTGGCTGGGCTACCCCAGGGTCCCGGCGTGCGGAGCTTGTAGGGCGAGAAGCCCTAGCAGCTAGCGGCGCCCGTGGGAACGTCTGTGTTGACCTTAAGGAATAGGTGCTTACTATGGACTTTTTCCTCGCGCCATTTTTGCCTTTCTAATGCAATATGGAAAGAACGTATAGGAACAGAATTGTACTGATTACAGAATTGTACTGATTTCTTAGAAAAAATGCATTTCATTTCGTATTTTTAAAATACGTACGATCCTGCCACTGTACTGCAGGAACCTGTGTGTAAATGCAGACGGCAAAGGTGCAGTAGTGGTGTGTGACCCGGTCCTGGCTGTGATGCCCAGTGGTGGCAACTGAGTAGAAGGCTCACTCAGCACCCCCAGCCAGGGCTGGTGTGGTGGCGTGCAGGTGAAGTGCTATCCCACAGAGCGGCATGGGAGCCCGGCCTTGAACACCCTAAGGACCGTCGCAACAAAGCACATCCCAGCGACGCTGGGGCACCACGTAGAGGCTGCAGGCATGGGCACTGACTGCATTCACTCTGCCAATCATTGTTTCCAGTGCTCTGCATTCCTTAAGTCATTTAATATTTGTGATAAATCATTTTACAATTGAGGGAATTAAGACACAAAAAGGCTGACAAGCTTTCAAGAACACGCTATTAGAAAGCCCACTAAGGATTCAAACCCCAACATCTGGCGTCAAAGCGCTTGCTTTTAAAGGGGGAGTTCTGAGTTTTAGTTTTCCCAGAACACCTCTAGCTACTTGCACGACATTAACAGAACCTACAAGGTCCTAGCCTGAACTGAGAGTCCGTGAGTCGGCTGTGGAGAAAGGTGGAGGAATCCTGAGATGCAGTCTGAGATGGGTCTCTTGTAAGGGTCTGAAGAGAGTTGGACAATCCTGTGGGCCTGTACTCAACAGAAAGAAACCAGCAGTTTATCTTGCTGACTGTGCAGGTAACAACCGGATCTGGAGGGACACTCACTACATACAGTTCCTAAAGACTCTACCCAGCATATCTGTTAAGAGTTCTGGGTACAGATTAAAGTAGTCTCAAAGGAGATGATTCCTGGCAAGCTGTAAATGTTGACAGTTGTAAAAAAAAAC
Organism: Panthera leo; assembly: GCF_018350215.1. Classification (NCBI taxonomy): domain Eukaryota; kingdom Metazoa; phylum Chordata; class Mammalia; order Carnivora; family Felidae; genus Panthera; species Panthera leo. The sequence goes on from NC_056686.1 coordinate 107,865,062, forward strand.
GTTACTTTTTAAAACATCCATGAGAATATAAACACTATGGTGATTCAATTCGCATTTTTTTTCCATTTAAAAAAGACATGAGTAAATTCTATAACTAAAAGTTTAATTGCTCCTTTTTCTCCTTCCACTGCCCCCACAGAATTTTACCCTAATATATTTGTGTGTTGAGCATCTTTTCTTTTTTTTATTGTTCTTTTTTTTTTTTTTAAGTTTTATTTCCTTATTTTGTGAGAGAGAGAATGGGACAGAGGATCCAAAGCGGTCTCCCTGCTAACAGCAGAGGGCCCGAAGTGGGGTTCAAACTCACAAACCCATGATCCTGACCTGAGCTAAAGTCAGATGCTTAACCGACTGAGCCACCCAAGTGCCCCCTTTTCTTTCTTTCTTTCTTTCTTTCTTTCTTTCTTTCTTTCTTTCTTTTTAAATTACCAGTTTCTGTCAGGATAACTAGGAAATGCTCCAAGACCAAAACCTCAGTGTCTTCACACAACAGAATTTCACTTCTCACTTACACATGAGGTCAAAAGCAGGAGGGATTGTCCGAAAAACTATACAAACAATAAGAGCATTCAGCAAAAACCAATAATCAAAATGAAAAAAATATATAGCTATCATGTATCTAAATAAAAACCAATTAGAAGATATAACGAAATGGTATAAAAGATCAATAGTATACAAGGATACTTACAGGATAGATAGATAAATAAATAAATAAATAAATAAATAAATAAAATGACATAATACCTAGCAATAAACTTTCATAAGAACTGCACAAGATTGACGTGAATAAAACTTTGAATAATCCCTGAATGGCACAAAAGAACACTTAAACACATGGAGAAAAACATATTCTTGGAAAAGTGGATTTAACATCAAAGAGATGTCAATGCTCCCTAAGTTAATTTACAAATTTAAATGCAATTCCTATAAAACGCCAATAATTATTTTTAACTAGATGAAGTGATTCTAATTTACCTCTAGGAAATAATCAAGAAGAATTAAAAGAAAGAATCTTTCAGGAAAACTTTGAAAGTAAAGAGTAATAGGGAGGGAGCTGGCAACTAGACCTACCAAATAAGAAAACATATTTAAAAGCCTCATTAAAGGGGCACCTGCCTGTCTCAGTCAGTAGTGCATCTGACTCTTGGGGTCATGAGTTTTAAAAAAATTTTTTAAAATAAAAGCCTCAATAAAGCAGTGTGTCACTGAAATATGAATATACAGACTAATGATATATATAACGTTAAACCCAGAAATACACCCAAATAATTTTGGGAAGTCACCAGGGATAAAGATCAATTATTCAATAAATGGCATTGGGACAAAAATATACCCATCTGAAAAAACATAAAATTGGGTCCATACCTTACACTATACTAGAATTAAATCCAAATGAAGAAAGATATGAATATATAAGAACAAGAAGAAAACATGGGAAAAAATCCTTTTTAATCTTAGAGTAAATAAGGCCATTCTAACTCCTGTTCAAAATCCAAAAGCCACATTATGAAAAACTTTGGTTTGGCAAAAAGTGCCATGAACATAGTCAAAAGACAGATGATTAACAAGGAATAAATAGTTCCAACACTTATGATAGACAAAGGGTTAATCTCCCTAGCACAGAGAACTTTCAGAAGTTAATAAGAAAAAAATCCTACAACTCAATAAAAAAACAATGAGGGGAGTTCACAGAAAAGAAAGTAAATGGCTCTTAATCACATGAAAAAAATCCAACCTCACTCAAGAGAAGAATGCAAGTTAAATTTCTTTGAGATAGCATTTTCCCCCATTTGATTGGCAAGCATCCAAAAAATTGACAGTACACCTTATTAATGTGGCTGTGGGGAAGCAGGCACATTGCTAGAGTGTAGAAGGGACCACTTGATGTATTATGACAAGTAATACACAAAATATTTGACTCAACAATTCTACTTCTGGGAATCTGTCTATAGAGATGCTTGCTGGTGTAAAATGAAATAGGTGCAAGCTCATACACTGCAGTATTTTTTAGAGTAGCAAAATATTGGAAAAACAACCCTAGTGTCCATCAATAGGGGACTGATTGGCTGGTTCATCTATACAATAAATTACTCTATAACTCAAAAAAGAAATGAGCAACCTTTCTATAAACTGAAATGGAGATACCATCAAGGTAGATTGTAAATAAACAAGGCAAAGGATGGAACTGTTTCACAGGCTGAGTTGTGTTCCCCCACCCCTAATTCATATGCAGAAGCCCTAACCCCCAGTACCTCAGAATCTGTACTTGCAGATAGGGCCTTTAAAGAAATAGTCAGGTTAAAATGAGGTCAGTGGGGTGGGCCCTAATCCAATCTGACTGATGTCTTTATAAGAAGAGGAGATTAGGATACAGACAACACAGATGTATGGACAGCCATGTGAGGACACAGTGTGAAGGGGTCATCTACAGGCCAAGGAGAGAGGCCTCAGGAGAATCTAACCCTACTAGCACCATGATCTTGGACTTCCAGCCTCCAGACCTGGGAGAACATAAATTTTTGTCATTTAAACTGTTTTTTTGTGTGTGGTGTTTGTTACAGTAGCCCTATTCAACTGTGTTAAAGAACATCATGATGTTCTTTAACTGTTAAAGAACATCATGTAAAAAGGGGAAATGAAACTATGTATTTACTTGTGTATGAATACAGACATAATTTCTAAAATCCAAGAAACTAAGCAGTGATTTACTGTAATGAGGCTACGGACAGAGTGGACCCTGAGCAAATGGAAGACAGGGAAGAGATGAATAATTTTCAAGGTTTGTTTTTCCTTTGAAATATATGAATGTATTACATACTCTAAAATTAAATCATAAATAAATAAAATCTCATAAATTTGCAGGAGTGTAAAATGGTATAATCATTTTAGGAAAAAGTCTTGTTATTTCTTAAAAAACTAATCATACACCTGTCCTATCGCCTAATAAATTGTAGGTATCTGCCAAAAAGAAATGAAAACATACATCCATTCAAAAGAATTGTACAAAAATGTTCATAGCAGTTTTATTGATAATAGCCAAAAATTGAAAGAAGTCCACACATCTATCATCAGGAGAACAGCTGAACCAATTCAGTAGGGTGCCTGGGGCCTGCTTACAATGGTTTGAACTGGCTCCTGAAAGCCAAAGGATACATTTTCAGGAATTTGGCAAGACACTTGGCAAGCACAATTATTAAGATTAGGTTATAGAAATTTATTAAAAACAAAAGACGCAAAAACTTATCCCTTCCTAGTTATTGTGTTTTACTGTTGCCTGTGCCCTAAGGCTCTTTGAGGCTCTTTGGGGCTATTGGACCTGCCTGGCGGAAATGCTCTATAACACTAAGCTGCAAGAGCTTCCTTTCCTGCCTCCCCTCCATGAGGTCACATTGTAGCCTGAACTCTGACCATGGTAGGACTATCTACATCATGCAACTTGTCCAATAATACTAAACAAGGCTTAATTTATTGCTTGCCAATTTTATAAACTTAAGAATATGATGGAGGGGTGCCTGGGTGGCTCAGTTTGTTAAGTGTCCTACTTTGGCACAGGTCATGATCTTGTAGTTTGTGAGTTCAAGCCCTGTGTCAGGCTCTGTGCTGACAGCTTGCTCAGAGCCTGGTGGCTGCTCCAGATTCTGTCTCCCTTTCTCTCTGCCCCTCCCCGACTCACACTCTGTCACTGTCTCTCTCAAAAATAAATAAACATTAAAAAAATAAAAAAAAAAGAATAAGATGGAGAAAATATTAATGTAGATTAAACTTCAAAGGGGATAATGTCTATAGTTTTCCCTTTATGAATAGCACAAAAAATTTAGGAAATATTTTTCTAATATCCAAAAACTACTATCCTACTTGGGAAAGAAGTCACTCATGTCATTGACAAGCAACCGAAGTTCCAATAAGGTTTTTTCACTCAAATCTTACTGCTTAATATAAAGGGAAATATCAGTCTAGGTTATGAGACACCGTAACAATAAATTGCTGTTTTAAAGCATTAAATTTTGGGGTGAATTGGTACACAGCAGTACATAATCAGAGCAGCTCTCTCTTGAACAGCAACCCAATATCAGTCCCACATTGTGAAATCAATCTAGTCATTTATTGCCTGCATTTTAGAGTGAACTAGACTGGAAAACAACAAAATAAAAGAGTGCCTAGCACAAGAGTATGGTTAAGTATTACTTTGTAACTCTTCATATATATGTTTTTTTTTTAGTATAATTTATTGTCAAGTTGGCCAACATACAGTGTAAACAGTGTGCTCTTGGCTTCAAGAGTAGATTCCTGTGGTTCATTGCTTACATACAACACCCAGTGCTCATCCCCAAAAGTGCCCTCCTCAATGCCCATCACTCATTTTTCATATATATGTTTTTACATATATTATGTACTAGGTTATGAAGTAAATTCATTATGTAGGCGATAGTCAAAAAGTTGGAAAATACTACTCTACCGAGAAACAGAATTATTTGTTCACAGGGTACCAGCATCTTAAAACTGACTAGATAGTGTCAAATTGCTCTCTAAAGGTTTGTAATAAGCTACACCATCCATAGTAAGATACAAGCTCTGATAGCTTCACGTATTTGTCACATTTAGTATAAAACTTTAAAATGTTTGCCAATAAGCTGAATGTGTAATGTCATCTCACAATTGTTTTAACTTCTATTTCTTATGCACCTGATATAATCCTTGTAAATAATTTTTGACCAGAGTCTGTTTATTATGGGATCATTGCCCTAAACAATTACTGGCTTACAGAGTACGAACTATGCTAAACTTCTATGTTAAATCTTATACCAAATTTAACTCTGGAAGGGTTGCACCAATCTATAGTTGCACAAGCACTGTATGCCACTCACCGTCCCATCAAATCCTTGTATTTAACATTTCATTAAAAACCTTTTAAAATTTGATCACTGAAAAACCACTTGTTTTAATTTGCATTTGTTAGATCACAGGCAAGCTTCATTTACAAGATTCATTTGTTGTATTTGTGTTTTCTCTTGTGTGAATGATTTACTCATAATTTTTTGCCTGTTTTTATACTGGAGTCTTAGGGTTTTTCATGTCAATCCGTTTGAGTTCCTTCTGCATAAAACTTGAGGAGTTAATAGGAGAACAACACTTTTTTCTCTTTACTATCTAGCTGGATACAAAGTTTTTAAGAGTGCAAAACTCTGTTTTGGTTCAGCATATTGGATTAAACACAGGGATCTACTCTTCCCTTCCAAACCCTGTTAAGGTAAAAGAAAATGTGTTTTTAATGTATTATTATATTTATTTTTTTTATTAATAATTTTATTATTACTTTAAGGAGTCTCCATGCCTACCATGGGCTTTGAACTCAGGACCCTGAAATCAAGAGTTGTATGCTTTACCAACTGAGCCAGCCAGGCTAGAAAAGTTATTTTTTTTATTTTATTTTTTATTTTTATTATTTTTTTAATGTTTATTTTTGAGAGAGAGAGAGAGAAAAAAAAATGTGAGTGGGGGAGGGCAAAGAGAGAGGGAGACACAGAATCTAAAGCAGGCTCAGGGCTCAGAGCTGTCAGCACAGAGCCCGAAGCGGGTTGAACTCAGAAACATGAGGTCATAACCTAGCTGAAGTCGGACACCCAACCGACTGGGCCACCCAGGTGCCCCAAGAAAAGGTATTTTTAAAAGAAGGAATCCTGGGGCGCCTGAGTGGCTCAGTCGGTTAAGCGTCCGACTTCGCTCAGGTCATGATCTCGAGGTCCGTGAGTTCGAGCCCCGCGTCGGGCTCTGTGCTGACAGCTCGGAGCCTGGAGCCTGTTTCAGATTCTGTGTCTCCCTCTCTCTGACCCTCCCCTGTTCATGCTCTGTCTCTCCCTGTTTCTCCCTGTCTCTCCCTGTCTCCAAAATAAATTTAAAAAATAAAAATAAAAAAAAAAAAGAAGGAATCCTGAATAGTCCTGGAAAACAACTTAAGGATACTATTGGTTGACCAGATATTTACAGACAGTTGAGCATGGTAGAAAGCAATTAGGGTCAGAAGCTTCTCACTCAAGATGGCAGACCAAAAACACACTTTGGTCTTCTATTCCCTCTTTAGACTTCTATGAAATAGATAGTAGGTGTTTAATAAGCAACACAGCAAACTGAAGTAGTAATAGAGGCCGTGGTGAATGAGGGAGGAGAGGGACTCACTTTAATGTAAATGGTTTAAATAGGCAGAGCTGGTGTGAGGAGGGAGAGGGAAAGGTGGTGAGAAATAGCCTATGAACAGGGACAGTAATAGCTCTCTTTCCCATTCTCGTGTGCATGGACAGTTTCATGTTTATAGCGGGCAAAACCCCAAAAGAAGCGGCTCAACTGTCTGAAGAAAACTAAGTCTTTTCAGTAGATGTTGAGGGCAAAATAAAGTCAAATTTAAGTATGCAAAAACTCTTTGTTTCCTACCCAATAGAGACATTTCAGAATTTCTGTCTAGGAAGAGCAAAGGTATAGCAAGCTGAGTGAAAGAGCTTCCTAGTCCTGGGCTGGACTTCACTTTGGCTTGACCCAAAAGCCAAGTCTGTTTTCACTAGAAGATTTCCATTCCAAATAAAGTGGGATGTGGCATGGAGAGACATGACATATTACTTCATGTCTTATTTATTTTATTGAAGTTTATGTACTTATGTATGTATGTATTTTAGTAATCTCTACACCCAATCTCTGAGGCTTGAACTCATGACCCTGAGACTAATAGTCCCATGCTCTTTCAACTGAACCAGCCAGGCATCCGCATTTCCTATTTAGATTTTCTTTTCTAACCACAAAAGACTTAACATTTTCTTTTTTCAATTTTAGTACTAGCAAACAGGACAAAAAAGGGAGCACATAATTTGGTTTGACCAAGTTGAGGACCACAAATTCTATGGAGCCATGGAGCAAGGCGACCGATGAATATGGAGTCCTAGCGCGGTTCCTTGAAGCCCTCTTTCAGTTCTGGACCAGAGGACACATGTTCAGTATTGGCAGATATGGGGCTGGAAAGCAGGTATTCTTACCCCCACAGTTGGCCTTTTTCCTCCTATACTTTCTTGTCAGTAAACTTGGACAGAAAACCAATTTTACTGAGCACTGCTCCTCGTGAGAGTGCCCTTCAACCATCCTCAGATCAAATGCAGCACCAGGCCTAGTGGCAGCAAGTTGGGCATGCTGGTGTCAAAATGACTTAGGTGATTTGAGAGCATGTCAGGACACTCCAGAGGAGACTTTCATTTACCTCCTGCTTCCACTTATGGAGTCCCAGGAGTCCAGGCTGATTAGGATCTGCAAGTTGCTATTCGTATCACCGGTGACTGGCACACTGTGATTTTTCAATTCACCTTTATTGAATAAAGTGTTTGTAACCATGCACAAAACATGGTGATGGTGAGTGCTTGTGAGCTCTGCTATGTATGGTGGGATAGTGTATTAATAGCATAAGAGAACTGTTTTGACCTGAATTCAGATTAAAGAGATTGGAAAATTAAAAAAGAAAGAAAGAAAGAAAGAAAAGAAAGAAAGCCAATTTTACTAAACCAGAAAACTTACTAGGAGACACTTCCTGCTCCGGCTCCTAGAACGTCCACTTAAACCAAATTGGATTCAAATATTACCTTTTTCCTGTTGTCTAAGTGATTTAAAGTCAAGTGATTAATTGAAGAAAATTTGGAAAATACAGAAAAGTATGAAGAAATAAGTCATCCACAGCCCCAATGCTCAAAGACAAAATGCTTGTGTATTTTGGGACATTTCAACTCCAAGCCTTGAAAGATACCTAAGATTAACACAGAAGATAGGGCTAGCCTTATCACTTTACTGACAGATGGTCAGGAACTTCAGTGATGTCAGGTAATTTGCTCAGGCTTATTCTTGGGTAGTGGGACCAGGAAGAATTCTAGAAGACTCCAATCTCTGAACTCTTTGTTTACTAAGTCACACTATTTTACAAAACATTAGATTGGAAAGCATCACAGGACTCCCCACCCTGAATTTCTTTTCCCAGAGAGAAGCGAGGTTAAGACAGGAGCTCTTGCCAATTCAGTTTGGAGTTTTGAAGCCCATTAACTACAGGCCTTTCCTCCAATTTTTAAAATTTAAAAAATGTACGTGTGTGTGTGTGTGTGCGCGCGTGCAGTGGAAAGAGAGAGAGTTTACATGCAGATGTTAAAAATGAGAGAGCAGTCCCCAAAGGGAGTCACTTGTGCCAAATTCCACACTACCAAACCAAGACTTAATACCTAAGTGTAGTTTCAACCTCCCAGGAATGTAACCTTTAATCATACAATATGGAATTACCTGGTCAGCATGGTGAGTTAATCTGCTTGATAGATCCCCTTAGGAAGGCATCCTTGCCTGAAACTGCATTCTTTGCTAATAATTTTCCTGTTCTGTCCTCTTTCCACCTTTAAAAACCTTTCCTTTTCTACAGCTCATTGGAGTTCCTTTCTATTTGCTAGATAGGATGCTGCCCTATTCATGAATCCTTGAATACAATCAATTTGATCTTTAAAAAAAATAAATAAATTAACTCAGTTACATGTTTGCTATTTATCACAGAAAAGAAAACAAATCTTAAGCGCACAGCTTGATAAATGTTTACACAGTACTTACCTTTCAGGAGTAGAGTTGCCCAAGATTCCCTCAGGCCACTTTCCAGGAAGTGTCCCAACCCTGACCCTAGAGGCCCCACAGGGGCTTAAAAGCACCATAAAAGTTTCTCAGTAAAGGTAACTAACATTTCTTTTCCCCCTCCATTGCCTTCTTTGTTTTTAAATAAAATTTTTATTTTGAAATAATTTTAAATTTGCGGAGAAAAATTAGTATATTCAGTTTCCCATGATGCTTACATCTCACATAACCATGGCACAATTCTCAAAACTAAAAATCACTAGTAATTATTATTAAAGTCAAGACTTTACTTGGAATTTACCAATTTTTTCACTAACGTCAATTTTTCTGTTCCAGAATCCATCTAGGATCCCTCACTGCACCTGACAGTTTCTCAGTCATTCCCTGTTTTCAATGACCTTCATAGTTTTGAGGCATACTGGTGAAGTATTTTGTGGAACATCCCTCAATAGGGATTTGCCTGATGTTTTTCTCATCATTCCACTGGGGTGGAAGACCACAGGAAAAGTGACATTTTCATTACATCATGTCAGGGTTAAATATTACCAACATGACTTACTACAACTGTTGATGTCAACCTTGATCACATGGTTGAGTAGCGTTTGTCAGGTTTTTCCACTGTAAAGTTATTTTTCCCCCTTCTCACACTTTACTCTTTGGGAGGAAGTCATTATGCAGATTGGGGGGTGGGTGGGTGGAGATTAATAGCCCCTCAGAATGGGGGATGATTAGAATTCCTCTACAAAAAAAAACTTTTCTCTTCTCCCCATTAATTTATTTAATCATTTATTTACAAAAGAAGGGCTTGTTTTACACTGTAAGTTATAATCCAATAATATATAACTTATTTTGCTGCTCAAATTGTTCCAGATTTGGCCATGGAGAGCTCTTTCAGGTTGACTTCTGTATCTTATGACACGCCTCCACGGTTTATTTTTTGAGCATTCCTTACTTCTGGAGCTACATGAAGCTCCAGACTCTAGGTTGTACTTTTCCTGCCCCACCTCTAGAGCCACTCATTTCTTTAAGGAGCCATGGCTCTTTTTATTGGAGGGTTATATTTAGATGCAAGATCAGGGTGCAAACAGTTCCTTTTCAGTTGAAAAGTAAGCCTCCCTCCACTCCAGCAGAACTGAGGATGTCCCAGCCCCCTCCCCTCCCTCTCCAGCTCTCCTTTCCCCTGCCCTCCCCTCGGCTCCCCTCCCCTCTCCTCCTCTCCCCTCCCCGCTAATACCCAGGCTCCGCCGTAGCCCCCAAGACCATTCCAGGCCTGCCCCGCGCGGCCAGGCGCATGCGCCAAGGCGGTGTGACGTTGGACGGCGGCCAGGACGCAGGCGTGGGGCATTTGCAGCCAGAGAGCCTCAGCGGCGTCCTTGCGCTCTGTCGCCCTGCTTCTGTGCTCCGCGGCGGCGGCCCGATAGTTCGCAGGTAAATGTCCCTGTCTGGTTCCGGCGAGCCCGAGCCAGACCCACCTGCCTGCGCCCCTTCTTCTCCCCATCCCCCGTAGTTGGTCCCTTTGGAGCCTCTCTTGGGGCTCAGCCCCGTACTCCTCCGAGAAGACCCCCTCTCGGCTAGCGTCCCGCCCCTCTCCAGTGTCGGTCCTTGCAGAGCCTCTGCCAGAGTTGCCCCGCTCTGCGCGCCCTCCCCTTCCCTAGCGTCGGTCCCTGCTGAGCTTCCCCTTGAGCCGCCCAGCCCCGCACCCTTCCGAGAGGACGCCCTCCCGGGCGTAGGTCCCAGCAGAGCCTCCTCTAGCGCCGCCCACTCGGCGCCCCTCAGAGTTGACCCCCGGCCCACATTCTTTTCTCCCGTTGCTGGTTGTCGGCCCCACCAGAGCTTCTGCTAGAGCCGTCCATTTGCGCGCGCCCTCCTCTTCCACCGTGTCGGCCCCTCCAGAGCCTTCCCTAGAGCCGCCCACCCCGCGACCCTCTGAGCGAACACCCTTGGCTTCTACCAGGCTGGAGCCGCCCAACTCCGCGCCGCTCTGCAGGGACTGCCCTCGGCCCGCGCCCTCTCCCCTCCCTGGTGCTGGCCTCTCCAGAGCCTCCCCTAGAGTCTCCCAGCCCCGCCCGAGCTCTCCCGCAGCCGTTCCGCTTCCCGCAGTTTCTCCCGACCGGCTCGCTGCCTTTCCGCTCCCCGCAGGTGCTCCCACCCGTCCCGCTGTCTTTCCTCCAGCTCGGGTGTCCTAGTGCCGGCTGTCTGGTCGAGGAGACTTGGGCTCTTTTTCGTTCCCCTCCGGCACGGAGATCGCACCCTCTTTAAGGAATCCAGAACGGTATTGAAACTCTGCACTCGCGGGTGCGCTCGGCCCCCGCTTCGTTTCACCTACTCTTAGCTGTGCAGTCTTAGGGTCTTGGTTGTACTTTTTCCACATCTGATCCTTTCATTCATCCAGATCAGAAACTCTGGACCTCAGCGGGGGTTTATTTAGTGTTGACATAGAGTTTTTTGTTTTTATCTCAAATGTAGAGTAAATTACATAGAAGAGGCTTTGTAAATGAACGAATAGTAAGTTCCCGTTTTTTCAGGGAAGTGGAGGGAATGAGGTACGACTGTCACACTACCAAAAAATCTAGAGCAACGTGATTAATTCCCAACACCATTGACTCCAAGTCCCTGAGAATTTTTTTTTAAGTACCTCCTCTGATTAGGACGGGGTGGAGCCACTGCCGGAGGCAGTTCCCTTGTATTTAAAGGGAGGAAAGGGTCTCCTGGTCTTTGAGGAAACCAAAGCCAGTGCAGGAAGTGAGTTGTCAGAAGTCACGAGGGGAATTAGGGCCGAGCTGGGACTGTTTAGCTGCCTGTTTACTTTGGCTGTCTTTATTTGTTGAACAAATCAATGACCAAAATATTTGCCTATATGTGCTTGTGCAGCCAGGTTATCTAAGGGCCAGCCTGTACATGGGAACGAGAATGTCTAGGGTTTCCTCTTCCTGGTAGTGATTTTTTTTACTTGACTCCTCCTCTTCACCCCCCCCCCCCCCCCAGCAGCATACTGATCTGATCTCTGAGGGCAGAAATCCAACATATGTTGGAGGATCATCCTGGCAGATGAGGTAGTGTTCAGTAAATGCTTTCTAAGGGAGGCTGCAGGAAATAACTCAGAATCTGACAAAGGTTCTTCACTAGCATATTTTTAATGATGTCAGTACATTTTGTAAGTAAAATTCCTAATAATCTCAAGGACTGAATTTATGAAATGTGTGCATCAGTGGTATAGAAAGAACAGATACCACTCTTGTTGTGATAGTCCTATTATTCTTCTGGAAGATACTAGTTTTTCCTGACTCTCCCTAGAAGCTATGCTATGCTTCCCAGTTTGCCACCCTACAGGAATATTTGGTTTCTTTCTCCTTACCTCTGCCTTTTTTCCTTTTTCTAGATGTGTAAAGAAATTAAAAATGGTTAGTGTCTCTAACTACAAAAAACTGCAGATAGTAAAATAAACTATTAAACATGTTATAAAAAGTGGGCTGTCATGTTTTATTGGTTGTATATTTGCTTCTGAATTTGATCATGGGCACAGACAGTTGAACTTTCTTATCTGTTTAGTTTGTCTGCCCTTTGATGAGTACTTGTATTAGGCTTGTTAAGAAGTGGTTGCTACTGCCAATGGTTGTAGTGCCAACGCTACACTGACCTCTGAGTGATGATGGCTCACCCAATTCTTGTCCCCTGTATTTAGGGTACACTTGGGACTTCTTGTTGCCTTTACATTATTGTTATTTAAAAACTTTTTTTGGGGGGCAACTGGATGGCTCAGTTGTTTAAACATCCGACTCTTGATTTCCATTCAGGTCATGATCTCGTGGTTTGTGAGTTCGAGCCTGGGCTCCACATTGACAGTGGGAGCCTGCTTGGGATTCTCTCTCTCTCTCCCCTACTTTCTTTGCCCCTTCTATGTTCTCTCTCTCTCTCATTCTCTTAAAATAAGTAAAATAAACTTAAGAAAAAATGGTTATAATTTAAAAGAAAAATAATTTTTTTCGGGGCACCTGGGTGTCTCAGTCAATCATCCAACTCTTGATTTTGTCTGAGGTTATGACCTTATGGTTCATGAGATTGAGCCCTAAATCGGGCTCTGCGCTAACAGCATGGAGCCTGCTTGGGATTATGTCTCTCTGCCGCTACCCTGCTCATGCTCTGTTTTTCTCAAAATAAGTAAATATACATTAAGAAAAACTTTTTTTTTTTTTTTTAAGATTTTGTTTTTAAGTTATCTCTACACCCAGCATGGGGCTCGAATTTACCACCCTGAGGTCAAGAGTGGCACGCTCCACCTGATCCATCCAGGTGCCCCTAACATTATCATTTTTTTTTTTAGGGTTTATTTTTTTTTTTGAGAGAGAGAGAGAAAGACAAGAGTTCTAGCTGGGGAGGGTAGAGAGAGGGAGATAGGGAATCCTAAGCAGGCTCGGACCCATGAACTGCAAGATCATGACCTGAGCCGAAGTTGGACACTCTACTGACTGAGCCACCCAGGCCCTTCCCCTACACTATTGTTTTTGAAGAACAAAGTTTTCCTCCCTTTGATAAGGTAGGAACTTTTACAGTTAAGGTACAGAGAGGGCTAACTAGAGGAACCAGGATATTGTGAATGAGTCAGTTGTAGACACGCAACTCTAAATTGCATTTCTTAAAATAGTAACGTAATTATAGCAGTTCTCAGTTTTGGAGCACCTACAGGGCTCTTTGGGCGTATTATCTCATTTAATTCTCACACTAACCTCCTATGAGATAACTAGTAGTGTCCTGTTGTACAGGTAAGAAGAAAAGTGAAGCTTGGGAGGATTAGTATTGTGCTCAGAGTCATACCAGTTAGTAAAAGGCAGAGCTCAGAACTGACAGATTCCAAAGGCAATGTTCTTTCTACCTCTTAAATTAATCTCTTTTGGATTCAGTGCTTTTAAAATGATTTCAGTTCACATTTAAAATAATTTGAATTGTTGAAGGGCACCTGTGTGGCTCCATTGGTTAGGTGTCCAACTCTTGATTTTGGCTCAGGTCATGATCTCATGGTTTATGAGCTCAAGCCCTGCCTTGGGCTGCTGGCTGACAGCATGGAGCCTGTGTGGGAATTCCCCACTGCCCCCCACCTTTCCCTGCTCATGCTTGATTTTTCTCTCTTTCTCAAAAATAAATAAACTTAAAAAAATAATATGAATTGTTGAATATGGTTTATGTTTAAAACTTCCTATAGGTTTTCTGGCATGTGTGTAATGTGGGTATTTTGCAGCTAGTTTGCTGGTGTTTTATTCTGTTGAGACCCAACAGCAGGACTTTTATCTGATGAGTTTTAGTTTATGCAGTAGATCTTGCTCCAGGATATAAATAGTGAAGCGTTGAAATAAGTTATGAAGTGATGTGGACTTCAGCAAAGTAAGGCAAAAAAATATTCCTGTTCCTTTAAAGATGGATTTGGTTCTGTATTCAGGGATGTTTTTTGTTTGTCTACAAGATTTTTGTTTTTACTTCTAGTGTATATATGTTCAAATTTTGACCTTCAAGAGCATCTTAATTTATTAAGTCTTCTAAGCCATTTGAGAAGCCACCTAATGTGTTTCTGTCTTCTGGAATGTTTTGGGCAAATTTTATTCATGTGCTAGTGAGGAAGTAATAGTGATGATAGTAATTGCTGCATGAGCAGCTACCAATTCTTGAATTTTAGTAAATGTCAGGCACTATGCCAAATATTTACATGTTTTTTCACCCAATTTTCCAAATATCTATCAAGTAGGTGTTGGTATTCTCATTATATGGGCTAAGAAACTAAGCCTTGGAAAAGTTAAATAACTTGCCCAAAGTTATCTATAAGTGAGTGAGTCAGGATTTGAACATGGGTCATCTGTTTTTGTCTCTGCTGCTGGTCTCTCTGTGATTTATGCTTTGTTTTCCCCTTAACTCATTTTAGTTGCATTTCAGGAGGGAGCAGAGTTAGCTGTTTATGCTCCTAATAATCCATCTTTAATGTTGAAAATAGCAAAGCAGTCATTAGCATGGGTAATCTTGACATTATTGGTATATCTTTTGTCTTGGATTCTCATTTTAATATCACTGTGTGTCTTCTCTCTTTGAAAATAACTCCCCTGTGAATTACAGTGTTTAGTGATAAAAATACGGATTTTACAAAACCGTAATATTTTTGTTTAACACAGAAAGAAAAATTTAAAAAATGGATGTTTAAAGTCTGCCTCCCCCGCCCCAGCACTGTTTCTCAAGGCAGGGCAGGCTAGTAGGATCAGGAATTGGCCTAGGCCAATGAATAATAGTAGGATACCTCTTTTAGGCAGTGACATGTGAGTGCTCTGTAAGGCTGAAGGCAGGTGGACTGAGTGACAGTGTCTCCTCTGTTCTGGTCAGGGTTCAGGAGCTTGGCAGGGTATGGATTCTAGACAGATACAGCTGCGGTCCAGCTTAGGTGAGGTGGGTCATTTAAGGAGCCAGGTACTGGCAACTGCTTATTTAAGAACTTGTTGCCCTTGGTTTATCTTCTTTATAGGGCATAGTGTGGAGAGTCTGTATTGTGTTACATACATGTTGCTTATGGGTTGGGAGCCAGAGGCAAGGTTGCTCTTGCTGCTGGAGGCTGAGACTAAGGCTGATGAGGCAATATGCTGCATGTGGTGCTGGTGATAACAAACTGGTGCCTGACAGAAGAGGCTAGTAGTCACAAAGGATACACATCTCTTCAGTGAAGATAAAGAACTTGTTTTCCTGCCTTCAGTTGAGTGCCCACCTTGCTGTGTCTGCTAGATGGCAAAATGCCCTTGCCTCAGTCCCCCTAAGATGTGCTGTGTGGATGATATTGCCTGACTAGAGTGAAGATCCCACAGGGTGCTTGAGGAGGCTTTCATTATCATGGGGCTTTAATATTTTCTTCTTTTTGACTTTTCTGGAGACTGGCTTGTGAGTGCCTGCCCAGCAAGTACAAGTAACCGGACTCAGTGTATTCCTGCAGGTGTGAATTCCAGGTTTGTTTCCTAAAAGTCCTGCTCTCCAGTGGTTTAAGTTTTAGGCTGGTTTGAAGTCTATTCCTACAGTCTTCTCTACTGCTAAGTTTTATACACTTGAGTCCTTAACTCAGAAGTCTAGACTTTTTGTCTTAAAAAAGAAATTGTGGCATCTTGGTAAACACAACAAATACCCCTTATTATTACCATAATAACCATTTGAATTATCAAGTGAGGAGAAGGTATTATACAAGTCAGAGTGTTTAAACTTTCTTTTAACACCCCCCTCCCCTGGGCCCCCAGTTGGGTGAAATCCAAACTCACATCGGAAGTTGTGTGCTTTCTCTAACACATTCTATAGCAGTGTATATGGTTTTAGTCATCATTTTATTTTTAGGATGCCTTTCATCCTCAGTTGGTTCTAATGAACTATAATTATTGTTTTCGATTTGGCATTATTAGATGCTCTTCCTTCAGCTGGTTGGTTTTTTTTTAATCCTTTCTAAAGACATTCCTTCCTGAAACCGTCTTTAATTTTTTAAAGTTTAATTTACATTTTTATTTGTAGAGACAGTGTGCATGAGCAGGTGAGAGGGTGGGGGCGGGGAAAGAGGGAGGGAGAGAGAGAGTGAGAGGGAGGGAGGGAGGGAGGGAGAGGGAGAGAGAGAGAGAGAGAGAGAGAGGGAGGGAGGGAGGGAGGGAGGATATGAATCTTAAGCAGGCTCCATGCTCAGCGCAGAGCCTGATGCCGGGCTTGATCCCACAATTCTGGGATCATGGCCTGAGCTGAAATCATGACTGACTGAGCCACCCAGGTGCCGCGTGTCTTTGCTTTTTGACAGTAGGCACAACTTGCGGTTTCCTGTCCCTAAATTGTAACCAGATGATTTTCAAGGAGCACAGACTCCTTTTTGAGAAGACCAGTATCAGAGATAAAAATCTGGACATGGGGTGCATGTGAGATTGTCCCACATAATGACTAAAGATAGACAGGATGATACCAGATAAGAAGCTACTTGAGTCCACAGAATTACCCTTTCAAAAAGTCACGAGTTTCTGTTGATAATTCCAGTTTAAGTTTCTTTAGACCTTGTTATAATAGTTTTCTCTTTCTCTAATGGTTTTGAATTATTTTACATAAGCACACCAAAGGTATGTTTACGATGTCCCCTTGATGTAGAAGTTGTTTTTTTTTCCTTTTTGAATTTTTATTCAGATGGCCTGAAATTGATTCCCAAGTCAGCTGATCAGATTCCTATTGTTGACATACCTTGAGTGCCAGATACCTGAAAAGTAAAACCCAGGCTTACGCCAAGGCAGTACCAAAGAGAACATGAGTAACTCAGATGTTGACCCATGCAGTTGGTAGATAATAGGAAATCTCAAGGTTTTTAAGGTTTTATTTGGAACTTCATTTTTGACCCTCTATTTTCAGGGGTGCTAGCATTGTTAATGGTTTTACAGGTATGTAAAGTTGTTGGACTTAGTTTCTTAAAAGACCTTTGAGTAAATGAAAGTTTTTTTTTGTTTTTTTTGTTTTAATGTTTATTTATTTTGAGAGAGAAAGGGAGAGAGAGCAGGCACGCAAATAGGGGATTTCAGAGAGGGAGAGAATCCCAAGCAGGCTCCGCAATGTCAGCGCAGAGCCCAATTCGGGGCTTGATCCCATGAACCTTATGATGATCACGACCTGAGCTGAAATCTGCGTCAGATGCCTGACTGACTGAGCCAATCAGGTGCCCCAATGAACCAGTGTTAACACCAGTCTGACATTTTGACTATTATGAATGACAGCAAATAGAGTCAAAATGATATCAAGAATCATTTGAGAATAGAAAAAAGTTACCAGAAAAGTTCAGGAAACATTTTTCTATTGCTCCACAGTTTTACACAACCACCAGCTGTTGAAGTACCAGCAAAGTTGTAGGACAACTTTGCAGCCAAGTTTTATAATAATCGTGTTGTGACTTGGTAGCTCCCAATACCTGCTAGTAATTTTTGGCCTATTCCCAGATATTTTCTTTTTCACATGAAATACAGACCGAGAATTCATGTTACGATGGTAGACACTTTACTATAATTACCTAGGATTTGGCATGAGTGAATGTGGTTTGATGTTCTGGGGTAATAACACAGCTGTTCGAGATGTAATGCTGTCTATAACATTGCATCACCCATCTGTTTAATTTATAAGTTTGACCTGTTGCTTTTACTAAAGTATAAGTACGTAAAAACGGGGACTTTGGCTTGGTCCCTGCTGTGTCCTTAGTGCCTACCACAGGCTGGGAACATATTAGCACTCAAAGGATATGTGTTGGATGAAAATATGGTGGTGTCCGTTTGGAACTAAATGATTGTTCTAGGATGTTTTAGGCTCCAAGTTTTAGGAAACCAGTTCAACCCAGTTTAAATAATAAAAAAAAACGTTCATTTTGCCTAACAGAGAGCCTTGGATTAGGGTGGGTTTCCCTGCCAGTGCACCTGCGTATCCACTGGGGGAAAGGGGGAGACATTGCCTTTCTGATTCTTATTCACCTGGGACTGTTTGAGCATCTAAATATGTGGGAGAAAAATGGGGAAAGACGGAAAACTTCCTTTCTTGGTGAGGACAGATAGCATGAGTTGGCAGAAATTGCAAGGACATTAAGAACCTTTAGAGTATGAGATTTTGGAGATGCTGGAGTATAGGATGAACCAAGCTTGTGGAGCTCTTTTTGCAAAGGTTTGGAGAGGGGAGAATTTAGCCGTACTTAGATGTGGGAAAAATTAAAGGTGGGGAGACTAATTTGTTCTTTTCAGGTGCCTACTTGGGCTTTTGCTCTGTTTTGCTAACTAACCCTTAAAGAGAATACCTAAAAATGCTAAAGTAGAGAACCAAAGTGGCCCATAATTTCAGCCTCCAAAAAAAATCTATTTTTTTAATTAAAAAAAATTTTTAAGTAATCTTCATGCCCAACACGAGGCTCAAACTCATGATGTGAGATCAAGAGTTGCACTACCACGTGAGATCAAGAGTTGCTCTACCAACTGAGCCAGCCAGGCGCCTCTAAAATCTGTTGATTAAAAAAAAAGGATAGAAGTTGCTGGGTGATTCAGTTGCTCGAACGTCCCACTCTTGATCTCATTAGTTAGTTCAAGCCCTGCATTGGGGGCTTGAAATATCACAAAAATGGTGTAATAGGACTGAATAGTCACTTTTCTGATACATACCCAGCATTGCCTCTCTCCTCTCTTCAGATACACATCCTTAGCAGTTTCTTTGATTTCCTTCCACAAAACAATTACGCAGGTATCAGCACATACTGTTCTACCCCCTTTTAAACATCTGCGAAATGATCTGTCATATGTGTGGAGGGCGTGTATCCTTTGAGTGGTCTTCTGATGTGGGGCACTTTGATTGGAGCTAGTTCTTTCCAGTATAAGCGATATTACCACAAATACACAGATATGTTGGTGAACCTCTGCACATGTATCAATGAGGTATAATCCTAGTAATGGTGAAATCGCTGGGTCAGAGTTTATGAACATTTAAAATTTTGATAGATGTTGTCAAAGTTTCCTCCCAAAAGTTTGCAACATTTTTTGTTCCTGCCATCATACATACTCCTTTCTGGATATAATAGTGTTTTTCATTTGTGCCCATCTGATAGGTAATATTGTTAACTTGTGTTTTGAATTTTGTCTCTTGAATTGAGAGATAAATTGAATGACTTACAAATTTATTGCTCATTTATTTATTTATTTTTTTGTGAACTGCCTGATGATAATCGTTTGTTATATGTGAGTTTTGTACATGCAGGAAATTAGCTTGTTTCTGCCATATAATTGTAAATGTTTTTTTTTTTTCCTTTTTTAAAGTTTATTTATTTTTGAGAGAGAGGGAGGGAGGGAAGGAGACAGATGGGGGGCTGGGAGGGACAGAGAGCTGACAGCAGAGAGTCCAGTTTGGGGCTTGAACTCATGAACCTTGAGATCATGACCTGAGTCAAAGTCAGACACTTAACCGACTGAGCCACCCAGGCACCCTGTGTTTTCTCTTAATCTTTTATCTTTTTGACTTTTTATTTTGTCACTCAGATTTTTATTTTTATGGAGTTAAATTTATCGCACCTTTTCTTGACTTCTGGTGTTCTGCTTTGACCGGGCCACTCTGCCTGTTGACACCAGTTCACATCTGACTGGGCTGTGTGAAGTCAACTGGGCATACCAAATATAAAGCTAAGGCAGCAGACCCCAGAGCCCCAGGACACTGGGCATGTTAGGAGAAGCTACAGGTCCTTGACAGAGTCTTAGTGTTCCTGGGGCTGCTTTATGTTTCTTGAGTGGCATTAGATTTCGTAAGGTGGGTAAGAGTGTTGAGGCCAAATTCTAGAGTGGAAGGTGGGGGGAGGGTTTATATTGACCCCACTGAGGAGGTATTAGGTAAATGCCAAGTGGCCAATTAGGTAAAATGGCTTTGGTCCCTTCCTCAGCTGACACAGAAAGGGATGAGAATGGAGAGATGGCTGTGATTTTGTGATGTAATAAGAAATATGTGAACTTCTAAAACCTTGTAATTTCTCCGGGATCCTGGGTGGCTCAGTTGGTTAAGTGTTTGACTTTGGCTCAGGTCATGGGTTTGAGCTCTGCATCAGGCTCTGCACTGACAGCTCAGATCCTGGAGCCTGTTTTGGATTCTGTGTTTCCCTCTCTCTTTTTCTCTGCCCCTTCCCCACTTGTGCGTGCTCTCTCTCTTCCAAAAATAAACATAAAAAAAAAAATAAAACCTTGAAATTTCCTGAGATAGAGGTGCTAGGAGTGTCTTGTGATTCATAATAAGTCCCTTTCAGCCATACATAAGTTTATGCTAATGAGGTGACTTGGTGGGTCCCCAGATAACTTCAAAATGGGGCTGGTTGCTGAGGGTCACTCTTGTGATTACAAGCTTAGAACATTCAGGGGCGCCTGGGGGACTCAGTCAGTTAAGCATCCAACTCTTGATTTCTGCTCAGGCTGTGATCTCACGGTTCATGAGTTCAAGCCCCTGCACTGTCAGCACAGAGCCCACTGGGGATTCTCTCCATCTCTCTCTCTGCCCTTCCCCTGCTTACACACTCTCTTTCTCTCTCTCAAAATAAATAAATAAACTTTAAAAAAAAAAAAAAAAAAGCTTAGAACTTTCAGCCCCATCCCTGGACCTGCAGGGATGGGGAGAGCCTGGGTATTAAGTTCAGTCACCAGTGGCCAGTGATGTAATCAATCATGCCTACCTAATGGAACCTCCCTTAAAACCCCTAAATGCCGGGGTTCCAAGAGCTTCTGGGTTGATGATCGCATAGAGGTGCTGAGGGGGTGGTGTGCCTAGAGAAGGCACTTTGCCCTCACTCTTCCATCTTGTTCTTCTTGAGTTATATCCTTTATGATAAACAGGCAATGGTAAGTAAAATGCTTTTTCCTGAGTTCTGTGAGCAATTCTGGCAGATTATCAAATTTGAGGAGAGGTTGTGGGAACTCCCAGTTAGTAGGTCAGAAATACTGGAGACTCAGGACTTGTGTCTAAAGTGGGAGCACTCTTGTGGAACTGAGCCCGGAACCTGTGGGGTCGGATGCTAACTCCAGGTCAGAATTGGGTTGAATCAGTAGACATCCAGTTGGTGTCCTGAGATAGGGAGAATTGGTTATTAATGTTGGAAAGACCCCACACGTTTGGTGTCAGAAGTGTTGTAAGTGAAAAACAGCTCATGTGGGCCATTCTCTTTTCTGGGTGTAACTTTGAACCTGGCTTTTTTTATAGGTGGAAAGATGGCGTTTGTGAAGAGTGGCTGGTTGCTGCGACAGAGTAAGTACAGGACATGAGCACCTTGGTCTGGGTTTAGTGTTGCCTTAGGGTACATATTTATTTCTGTTGCTGAAACAGATCACACTTAAAAACAAATAGGGGGACTGGGTGGCTCCGTTGTTAAGCATCTGACTTCCGCTCAGATCATGATCTTGTGGTTTGTGAGTTCAAGCTCTGTGTCGGTCTCTGTGCTGACAGTTCAGCCTGGAGCCTGCTTCAGATTCTGTTCTCCCCCTCTCTCTCTGACCGCTTGCATTCTCTCTCTCTCTCTCAAAAACAAAAACAAAAAAACAAATAACAAAGTCTTATTAATATTGTTGCTCTGGACTTTCTCTTGGAAATTTTACAGCTCTGTGAGCTGTGTTTCTGTTCACACAGAGTTCTTTCTTGGTTGCTGCCTTGACAGAAACCAGAGAATGGTGGTAATCCCTGCTGGTTTTTCTCTTTTTCTCACTAGCATGCTGTATTATTCATGGCTGACCTGAGGCCCTGCTTGAATGTAACCAAGCTGAGCTCTGATATATTAGCATGGAGGTACTGCTCTTTTTGTGGGAAATACCTGTCTTGTCTGGAGATTGAACAGTGACTAAAATTCTGAAATACTGGAGACTTTAATTATAGGGATGAAGATTAGACCTGAGGGAATGAGTTTATTTAAAGAAGGTCTTTTGGATCTCCAAAAGGACTCTGCAGAATAGACTCAATTCTTTATGGAGTTGAATTCACATTCTTAGACTCATCTGTGTGTGTGATGATCTTTCATATACTGTCTGTTCATCTCTGAGACTGCCACTAGAAGTAGAATTCATGGTATGTTCTGGAGCAGGGAGAACTGACTGCTCATTGAAGAAGGAGTAAACAGATTATTCTGCTGTTCTTCTAGAAACAGCAGAGTTAAGGGAAAAGTGACATCATTTATTACTCAAGAAAAAACCTGAGCTGTAGTTTACACTCTTTATTGTTGAGATACAAATTTCTGTATGGGGGATACTTTTAGAACTTAGCTAAAATGGAGACTAACTGTGAAGAATGGACTGCATACCTTAGATGGTTTATAAAAGCTATTATTTGTGAAGCTTGTTTGTGACCCTGGTATAAAGATTTTACATATATTATGTAATCACAACAGCTCTTCTAGTAGAAGAAATTGAATTTCAGTGATAATTGGTAACTTGGTAACACAGGGTAGCAAACCTGTATTCAGACGCAGGACTGTGTCATTTCAACATTGACACACTTTCTACCAGGAGAGAAGCTTTCAGCTTATTTGTCCTGTCACTAGTTCTACATTCCCAGACCTGGAGCTGAACCAGGTGTCCTTCAAGGTCTGTGACAGTTCTGTATTCTAAGAATAGAGAGAGCCATTACAATGTTGGCTTTAAAAAGAAAGTCCTGGCATATTGGAGCCTAGCCCCAGGCTTTGTGTAAGTTTTCTTGTCTTGGATTTTGTGATCCTGTCCTTCCCTAAATTGTCAGGGTATGAAGAGAGCCTTGCTCAGACCTTGAGGATATATGTGCCTTCCTTTCCTGGCCCTTTGGATTTTCTCTGGTTTTCTCCTTAGGCTTTACTGCGCCCTTGACTGAGGGCAGTCTCCCTGTCAGCGTAAGTGAACAGTGACCATTTTGACAATTGTTTTTTGCTCCCTCCCCACCCATCAGTGCCTAGCATGATGACGTACACAAAATAGATGTCTTTTAAATAAGTTGTATAGACTTTTCCAGTGTCCTGGTCCATGACAATCTCAAATCCGTATATTCAGAAGATTTACACCATTTCCCCATCTGCCAATGTGTGGGTTGATTTTCCTTCTTTGAAAAAGCAGAACTATCAATCACAATAAAATAAAATGAGGTGAAATGCATTATATTCACTGGGTAGCAGAGGTACACAGATAATTACATGTTTGCAAAGAGGTCTCCCAGGCTCCTTTTCTTGCCATTGCCACATAGACCCTTAGGACCTCTGGGCTCTGGAGGACGCTTAATTTGGGACTCTGCAGTCAGAGCTTCCGTGGCAGGTGAAATGTTTGGGTAGAACTCTCTAATCCAGTGATTCCACCTGTCTCTGTTTTGGTGGCTCTCTTGGGTAGTTTCTGTATAGCTCAGGGGCTGCCAATCACATGGATGCTAATGTCACTTATTTATCAGTTTGGGCCAGTGCTGTGGATGCCCCTCTCAGCAAGGAGGGTACCTGATAGTGGTAAAAAGTTTGGAAGGCTGATGTGTTGCCTATTTGGTTAACACTGGTAGCAGCCACAGGAGCATAAGCAGAGGTACACAGAATGGGATTTGTGCATGATGGCTGCCAACAACAGAGTGGGATCTATGGGAACAAAGGATATAGTACTTAGTGTCTGGGTGTGAGGAAAGGGTAGGAGTGACTTGGCCTTTTAGTTTTCCCTTCTCGCTGACAGAGATATTTGAGTTTTATGAAGTTGAGTTCCTAGCCCTACAAATGACAGGATGAATTCCTTAAACTGAAAGGGACATGTGCGGTAGTAGTAGGGATGCACACAGGATGGGGGTCAGCGTCCTGGTTGTGGGTGCCTCCAGTGTCTGAGCCACCCTCCCACACCCATGGGCTTTAAGGGAAGGTGAATGTTAGAGAAGAATAGATGTGAAAGCCCTTAAAGAAAAAGAAAAACATATTTTCCCTAAAGTGGAAGATACTATTGTTATCTGTATATAGAGACTTCACAGTGCCATGTTTTCTGAACAGTCTAGCAAAGTTAAATAGTACTGGGAAAGTTTTGAGAAGATAAAATATTAGATGTTCATTTTCTATTTAAAAAATGTTTTTAAAAACAGTTGACACAATTAGTTTCAGGTATATAACTCTAATATATATATATATATATATATATATATATATATATATATATATATATATATACTGTGCTCCCCACAAGTGTAGCTACCATCTGTCCCCATACATCACTATTACACTGTCATTGACTTTACTCCTTATGCTGTGCTTTTTATTCCAGTGACTGACTCATTTCATATATATTTTTTTTAGATTCCACATGTGAGTGGAATCATATGGTATTTGTCTTTATCAATCTGATTTATTTCATTTAACATAATACCTTCTAGGTCCATTCATGTCATTGCAAGTGGCACAGTCTCCTTTTTTTATAACTGTAATATTTCTTTGTATATAAACATTACATCTTCCTTTTCATGTTTGTCCATGGACACTTTGCAACTTAACGTTGCTTCCCTGTCTTGGCTATTGTAAGTAATGCTGTAGTAAACATAGAGGTGCATGTATCTTTTTGAGTGAGTGTTTTTGTTTTGTTTGTGTAAATACCCAGTAGAATTATTGGACTATATTGTCTTTTTATTTTTAATTTTTTGGGGAACTTCAATACCGTTTTCTGTAGTGACTGTACCAATATACATTCCCACCAACAGTGTACAAGGGTTCCTTTTTCTCTGCATCCTCACCAGTGCTTGTTAACAAAATCAAGGTTTTATTGAACTTTTTTTTGAAAATTTGGGCCTATTAATTTAGCAGCATTCTTAGTATCTTTAGCGTGAGCTGCATGCAGCCTTGGTACAGCACGGGTGTTTGTGCCATTGGAGTCTGCTTTCTTTTTCTTTTCTTTTCTCTTCTCTTCTCTTCTCTTCTCTTCTCTTCTCTTCTCTTCTCTTTTTTCTTTTCTTTTCTTATTTTTTTAATTTACATCCAAGTTAGCATATAGTGCAGCAGTGGTTTCAGAAGTAGATTCCTTAATGCCCCTTACCCATTTAGCTCATCCCCCCTCCCACAACCCCTCCAGTAACCCTCTGTTCTTCATATTTAAGAGTCTCTTATGTTTTGTCCCCCTCCCTATTTTTATATTATTTTTGCTTCTCTTTCCTTATATTTATCTGTTTTGTATCTTAAAGTCCTCATATGAGTGAAGTCATATATATTTGTCTTTCTCTGACTAATTTCGTTTAGCATAATACCCTATAGTTCCATCCATGTAGTTGCAAATGGCAAGATTTCATTCTTTTTGATTGCCGAGGAATACTCCATTGTATATATATACACCACATCTTTATCCATTCATCCGTCGATGGACATTTGGGCTCTTTCCATGCTTCAGCTATTGTTGATAGTGCTGCTGTAAACATTGGGGTGCATATGCCCCTTCGAAACAGCACACCTGTATCCCTTGGATAAATACCTAGTAGTGCAATTGCTGGGTTGTAGGATAGTTCTATTTTTAACTTTTTTGAGGAACCTCTGTACTGTTTTTCAGAGTGGCTGCATCAGTTTGCATTCCCACCAACAATGCAAAAGGGATCCTCTTTCTCTGCATCCTTGCCAACATCTGTTGTTGCCTGAGTTGTTAATGTTAGCTATTCTGACTGGTGTGAAGTAGTATCTCATTGTGGTTTGATTTGTATTTCCCTGATGATGAGTGATGTGGAACATTTTTTCATGTGTCGGTTGGCCATCTGGATGTCTTCTTTGGAGAGGTGACTATTCATGTCTTTTGCCCATTTCTTCACTGGATTGATTTTTGGGTGTTGAGTTTTGATAAGTTCTTTATAGATTTTGTTTTTTTTTATTTTTTAATTTTTTTTTATTTTTTATTTTTTATTTTTTAATATATGAAATTTACTGTCAAATTGGTTTCCATACAACACCCAGTGCTCATCCCAAAAGGTGCCCTCCTCAATACCCATCACCCACCCTGCCCTCCCTCCCACCCCCCATCAACCCTCAGTTTGTTCTCAGTTTTTAACAGTCTCTTATGCTTTGGCTCTCTCCCACTCTAACCTCTTTTTTTTTTTTTTTTCCCTTCCCCTCCCCCATGGGTTTCTGTTACGTTTCTCAGGATCCACATAAGAGTGAAACCATATGGTATCTGTCTTTCTCTGTATGGCTTATTTCACTTAGCATCACACTCTCCAGTTCCATCCACGTTGCTACAAAAGGCCATATTTCATTTTTTCTCATTGCCACGTAGTATTCCATTGTGTATATAAACCACGATTTCTTTATCCATTCATCAGTTGATGGACATTTAGGCTCTTTCCATAATTTGGCTATTGTTGAGAGTGCTGCTATAAACATTGGGGTACAAGTGCCCCTATGCATCAGTACTCCTGTATCCCTTGGATAAATTCCTAGCAGTGCTATTGCTGGGTCATAGGGTAGGTCTATTTTTAATTTTCTGAGGAACCTCCACACTGCTTTCCAGAGCGGCTGCACCAATTTGCATTCCCACCAACAGTGCAAGAGGGTTCCTGTTTCTCCACATCCTCTCCAGCATCAATAGTCTCCTGATTTGTTCATTTTGGCCACTCTGACTGGCGTGAGGTGATATCTGAGTGTGGTTTTGGTTTGTATTTCCCTGATAAGGAGCGACGTTGAACATCTTTTCATGTGCCTGTTGGCCATCCGGATGTCTTCTTTAGAGAAGTGTCTATTCATGTTTTCTGCCCATTTCTTCACTGGGTTATTTGTTTTTCGAGTGTGGAGTTTGGTGAGCTCTTTATAGATTTTGGATACTAGCCTTTTATCCAATATGTCATTTGCAAATATCTTTTCCCATTCCGTTGGTTGCCTTTTAGTTTTGTTGGTTGTTTCCTTTGCTGTGCAGAAGGTTTTTATCTTCATAAGGTCCCAGTAATTCACTTTTGCTTTTAATTCCCTTGCCTTTGGGG
Organism: Panthera leo; assembly: GCF_018350215.1. Lineage (NCBI taxonomy): Eukaryota > Metazoa > Chordata > Mammalia > Carnivora > Felidae > Panthera > Panthera leo. Next base: position 107,892,122 of record NC_056686.1, read on the forward strand.
ATGTGCCGAGTAAGAGATTGCTACGGCTGAGGTCAGAGAGGTCTTTTCCTGCTTTCTCCTCTAAGGTTTTGATGGTTTCCTGTCTCACATTCAGGTCCTTTATCCATTTTGAGTTTATTTTTGTGAATGGTGTGAGAAAGTGGTCTAGTTTCAACCTTCTGCATGTTGCTGTCCAGTTCTCCCAGCACCATTTGTTAAAGAGACTGTCTTTTTTCCATTGGATGTTCTTTCCTGCTTTGTCAAAGATTAGTTGGCCATACGTTTGTGGGTCTAGTTCTGGGGTTTCTATTCTATTCCATTGGTCTATGTGTCTGTTTTTATGCCAATACCATGCTGTCTTGATGATGACAGCTTTGTAGTAGAGGCTAAAGTCTGGGATTGTGATGCCTCCTGCTTTGGTCTTCTTCAAAATTACTTTGGCTATTCGGGGCCTTTTGTGGTTCCATATGAATTTTAGGATGGCTTGTTCTAGTTTCGAGAAGAATGCTGGTGCAATTTTGATTGGGATTGCATTGAATGTGTAGATAGCTTTGGGTAGTATTGACATTTTGACAATATTTATTCTTCCAATCCATGAGCAGGGAATGTCTTTCCATTTCTTTAAATCTTCTTCAATTACCTGCATAAGCTTTCTATAGTTTTCAGCATACAGATCTTTTACATCTTTGGTTAGATTTATTCCTAGGTATTTTATGCTTCTTGGTGCAATTGTGAATGGGATGAGTTTCTTTATTTGTCTTTCTGTTGCTTCATTGTTAGTGTATAAGAATGCAACTGATTTCTGTACATTGATTTTGTATCCTGCAACTTTGCTGAATTCATGTATCAGTTCTAGCAGACTTTTGGTGGAGTCTATCGGATTTTCCATGTATAATATCATGTCATCTGCAAAAAGCGAAAGCTTGACTTCATCTTTGCCAATTTTGATGCCTTTGATTTCCTTTTGTTGTCTGATTGCTGATGCTAGAACTTCCAGCACTATGTTAAACAACAGCAGTGAGAGTGGGCATCCCTGTCGTGTTCCTGATCTCAGGGAAAAAGCTCTCAGTTTTTCCCCGTTGAGGATGATGTTAGCTGTGGGCTTTTCATAAATGGCCTTTATGATCTTTAAGTATGTTCCTTCTATCCCGACTTTCTCAAGGGTTTTTATTAAGAAAGGGTGCTGGATTTTGTCAAAGGCCTTTTCTGCATCGATTGACAGGATCATATGGTTCTTCTCTTTTTTTGTTGTTAATGTGATGTATCACGTTGATCGATTTGCGAATGTTGAACCAGCCCTGCATCCCAGGAATGAATCCCACTTGATCATGGTGAATAATTCTTTTTATATGCTGTTGAATTCGATTTGCTAGTATCTTATTGAGAATTTTTGCGTCCATATTCATCAGGGATTTTGGCCTGTAGTTCTCTTTTTTTACTGGGTCTCTGTCTGGTTTAGGAATCAAAGTAATACTGGCTTCATAGAATGAGTCTGGAAGTTTTCCTTCCCTTTCTATTTCTTGGAATAGCTTGAGAAGGATAGGTATTATCTCTGCTTTAAACGTCTGGTAGAACTCCCCTGGGAAGCCATCTGGTCCTGGACTCTTATTTGTTGGGAGATTTTTGATAACCGATTCAATTTCTTCGCTGGTTATGGGTCTGTTCAAGCTTTCTATTTCCTCCTGATTGAGTTTTGGAAGAGTGTGGGTGTTTAGGAATTTGTCCATTTCTTCCAGGTTGTCCAATTTGTTGGCATATAATTTTTCATAGTATTCCCTGATAATTGTTTGTATCTCTGAGGGATTGGTTGTAATAATTCCATTTTCATTCATGATTTTATCTATTTGGGTCATCTCCCTTTTCTTTTTGAGAAGCCTGGCTAGAGGTTTGTCAATTTTGTTTATTTTTTCAAAAAACCAACTCTTGGTTTCGTTGATCTGCTCTACCGTTTTTTTTAGATTCTATATTGTTTATTTCTGCTCTGATCTTTATTATTTCTCTTCTTCTGCTGGGTTTAGGCTGCCTTTGCTGTTCTGCTTCTATTTCCTTTAGGTGTGCTGTTAGATTTTGTATTGGGGATTTTTCTTGTTTCTGGAGATAGGCCTGGATTGCAATGTATTTTCCTCTCAGGACTGCCTTCGCTGCATCCCAAAGCGTTTGGATTGTTGTATTTTCATTTTCGTTTGTTTCCATATATTTTTAAATTTCTTCTCTACTTGCCTGGTTGACCCACTCATTCGTTAGTAGGGTGTTCTTTAACCTCCATGCTTTTGGAGGTTTTCCAGACTTTTTCCTGTGGTTGATTTCAAGCTTCATAGCATTGTGGTCTGAAAGTATGCATGGTATGATTTCAATTCTTGTATACTTATGAAGGGCTGTTTTGTGACCCAGTGTGTGATCTATCTTGGAGAATGTTCCATGTGCACTCGAGAAGAAAGTATATTCTGTTGCTTTGGGATGCAGAGTTCTAAATATATCTGTCAAGTCCAACTGATCCAATGTATCATTCAGGGCCCTTGTTTCTTTATTGACCGTGTGTCTAGATGATCTATCCATTTCTGTAAGTGGGGTGTTAAAGTCCCCTGCAATGACCACATTCTTATCAATAAGGTTGCTTATGTTTATGAGTAGTTGTTTTATATATCTGGGGGCTCCGGTATTCGGCGCATAGACATTTATAATTGTTAGCTCTTCCTGATGGATAGACCCTGTAATTATTATATAATGCCCTTCTTCATCTCTTGTTACAGCCTTTAATTTAAAGTCTAGTTTGTCTGATATAAGTATGGCTACTCCAGCTTTCTTTTGGCTTCCAGTAGCATGATAAATAGTTCTCCATCCCCTCACTCTCAATCTAAAGGTGTCCTCAGATCTAAAATGAGTCTCTTGTAGACAGCAAATAGATGGGTCTTTTTTTTTTTTATCCATTCTGATACCCTATGTCTTTTGGTGGGCGCATTTAATCCATTTACATTCAGTGTTATTATAGAAAGATACGGGTTTAGAGTCATTGTGATGTCTGTATGTTTTATGCTTGTAGTGATGTCTCTGGTACTTTGTCTCACAGGATCCCCCTTAGGATCTCTTGTAGGGCTGGTTTAGTGGTGACAAATTCCTTCAGTTTTTGTTTGTTTGGGAAGACCTTTATCTCTCCTTCCATTCTAAATGACAGACTTGCTGGATAAAGGATTCTCGGCTGCATATTTTTTCTGTTTAGCACACTGAAGGTATCGTGCCAAGCCTTTCTGGCCTGCCAAGTTTCAAAGGAGCGATCAGTCACGAGTCTTATAGGTCTCCCTTTATATGTGAGGGCACGTTTATCCCTTGCTGCTTTCAGAATTTTCTCTTTATCCTTGTATTTTGCCAGTTTCACTATGATATGTCATGCAGAAGATCGATTCAAGTTACGTCTGAAGGGAGTTCTCTGTGCCTCTTGGATTTCAATGCCTTTTTCCTTCCCCAGTTCAGGGAAGTTCTCAGCTATAATTTTCTTCAAGTACCCCTTCAGCACCTTTCCCTCTCTCTTCCTCCTCTGGGATACCAATTATGCGTATATTATTTCTTTTTAGTGTATCACTTAGTTCTCTAATTTTTCCCTCATACTCCTGGATTTTTTTATCTCTCTTTCTCTCAGCTTCCTCTTTTTCCATAACTTTATCTTCTAGTTCACCTATTCTCTCCTCTGCCTCTTCAATCCGAGCTGTCGTCGTTTCCATTTTGTTTTGCATTTTGTTTAAAGCGCTTTTCAGCTCCTCGTGACTGTTCCTTAGTCCCTTGATCTCTGTGGCAAGAGATTCTCTGCTGTCCTGTATACTGTTTTCAAGCCCAGCGATTAAATTTATGACTATTATTCTAAATTCACTTTCTGTTATATTATTTAAATCCTTTTTGATCAGTTCATTAGCTGTTGTTATTTCCTGGAGATTCTTCTGAGGGGAATTCTTCCATTTGGTCATTTTGGATAGTCCCTGGAGTGGTGAGGACCTGCAGGGCACTTCCCCTGTGCTGTGGTGTATAACTGGAGTTGGTGGGCGGGGCCGCAGTCCGACCTGATGTCTGCCCCCAGCCCACCGCTGGGGCCACAGTCAGACTGGTGTGTGCCTTCTCTTCCCCTCTCCTAGGGGCGGGATTCACTGTGGGGTGGTGTGGCCTGTCTGGGCTACTTGCACACTGCCAGGCTTGTGGTGCTGGGGATCTGGCGTATTAGCTGGGGTGGGTAGGCAAGGTGCACGGGGGCAGGAGGGGCAGGCTTAGCTCGCTTCTCCTTAGGTGATCCACTTCAGGAGGGGCCCTGTGGCAGCGGGAGGGAGTCAGATCCGCTGCCGGAGGTTTGGCTCCGCAGAAGCACAGAGTTGGGTGTTTGTGTGGAGGGAGCAAGTTCCCTGGCAGGAACTGGTTCTCTTTGGGATTTTGGCTGGGGGATGGGCGAGGGAGATGGCGCTGGTGAGCGCCTTTGTTCCCTGCCAAGCTGAGCTCTGCCGTCCGGGGGCTCAGCAGCTCTCCCTCCCTTTGTCCTCCAGCCTTCCCGCTTTCTGAGCAGAGCTGTTAACTTATGACCTCCCAGATGCTAAGTCGCGCTTGCTGTCGGAACACAGTCCGTCCGGCCCCTCCGCTTTTGCCAGCCAGACTTGGGGGCTCTGCCTGGCCGGCGAGCCGCCCCTCCGCCCCGGCTCCCTCCCGCCAGTCCGTGGAGCGCGCACCGCCTCGCCGCCCTTCCTACCCTCTTCTGTGGGCCTCTCGTCTGTGCTTGGCTCTGGAGACTCCGTTCTGCTAATCCTCTGGCGGTTTTCTGGGTTCTTTAGGCAGGTGTAGGTGGAATCTAAGTGATCAGCGGGATGCGCGGTGAGCCCAAAGTCCTCCTACGCAGCCATCTTCCCCTGCATCCCAGTTCTTTATAGATTTTGGATACTAACCCTTTATCTGATATGTCATTTGCAAATATCTTCTTCCATTCTGTCCGTTGCCTTTTAGTTTTGCTATTGTTTCCTTAGCTGTGCAGAAGCTTTTTATTTTGATTAGGTCCCGATAGTTCATTTTTGCTTTTGTTTCCCTTGCCTCTGGAGATGTGTTGAGTAAGAAGTTGCTGTGGCCAAGATCAAAGAGGTTTTTGCCTGCTTTCTCCTCGAGGATTTTGATGGCTTCTGTCTTATGTTTAGGTCTTTCATCCATTTTCAGTTTATTTTTGTGTATGGTGTAAGAAAGTTGCCCAGGCTCATTCTCCTGCATGTTGCTGTCCAGTTTTCCCAGCACCACTTGCTGAAGAGACTGTCTTTATTCCATTGGATATTCTTTCCTGCTTTGTCAAAGATTAGTTGGCCATATCCTTGTGGGTCTGTTTCTGGGTTCTCTGTTCTTTTCCATTGATCTGAGTGTCTGTTCTTGTGCTGGTACCATGCCGTCTTGAGGACTACAGCTTTGTAATACAGCTTGAAGTCCAAGAAATCTGCTTTCATCTCTATTTTGATGTAGTGCTCTGGGCATTTGTATGCAGGTATACTTATGGGGCCAGAGGAAAGTTTCCTGTTTCTGTTACCTGTGGGTTAGAGGATAAAGTCCTTACTGTTTTAGCGTAAAGCAAATCTCTCTCATTTTTTTCAGGTACTATTTTGAAGCGTTGGAAGAAGAATTGGTTTGACCTGTGGTCAGATGGTCACCTGATTTATTATGATGACCAAACTCGGCAGAGTGTTGAGGATAAGGTCCACATGCCGGTGGACTGCATCAACATCCGCATGGGGCACGAGTGTCGGGGTAAGTGAAAGTGAGTCTGTCGTGGCTGGCTTCTGTCCTCTTCCTTTCCCCATTCTTGGTGGGAATTGAATCCTCTTTCTTACTCATTTTGCTTTCATTAGCAGACCAAAGAAGGGTTTCATTTGGGAGGTAACCACGGTGGACACCTAGATACTTGAATCATGAATCATATGATTGGGGCAGATTGAATTTTCTCATCTGAATTAAACCCAGCAGTTCACATTCCTTGTTGTCCCATGGAGAAGGTGGGGAAACAGAGTTCTGGGATCCCCAGGAAGAATGGAACCAACATAGGCAGTATAGGTTTTGTGACTCGGAACGAGCATCTTATTGATGACAACATCAGTCGGTTACTTAAAAATCCATGATACTTTGGTTTTTGGAGTTATCCCTTATATTCATTTTAAAGGAACAGATTTTTAGTAAGTATAAACTTAGATTTTTAATTTTTAGAGCGACAACATGAGTGGAGAAGGGACAGAGAGAGAGAGGGAGAGAGAGAATCCCAAGCAGGCTCCACACTGCCAACACAAAGCCTGATGTGGGGCTTGAACTCACGAACCATGAGATTATGACCAGAGCTGAAACCAAGAGTTGGACACTTAACTGACTGAGCCACCCAGGCACCCCTCTATTTCTAATTAATGGCATTTATAGACTTCCCAGTTTATTAGCTCTGTTTCTGTTTGGAATAAAGAATCTGTTTTAGTAAACATTGATGTTTGAAACATCCTGCTCTTACATAATAGGTTTTGAATTAAAGAGTCACAAGTGGCATATGTGCCTGTAGTAAGTATTGGTATTGTAACATCTTACTCCTACATGTTAGGTCTTGAAACACCAGTGTCCATGGGCCAGCTGTTGAAATCTACCTAAACCAAGCTCAAATATCATAGACCTTATTTCTTGGTACACATGAATTGTGTGTACACAATTAAAATATGATTTTCACTTTTAAAGCAATGATCCAGTTTAGTGTTTCCTGTGAATAAAAGCAGTAAGTATTCTGTTACCTGATGCTTTGTAACACTTTTCATTGTGTGGGGTTTATTCTTGTAATATCTGGGCTCTTCTGTACATCTCCATATGTGAATTGCCTTTTAGAAGGAACCTAAGTTTAATTGGAACAGAGTTGTGATTTATGTGCTTGGTTCTGTGGAACAGGACAAAGATGTTTTGTAATTGGAATGTTCTGAAGTACTGGTCTTTTGCTTATCAGAGCTGTTAGGTAAGAATAAATCTTGAAAAAAAAACTATGTAAATATTTCTTTATTCTACTTATGTTTCATAGATATTCAGCCTCCAGATGGGAAGTCAAAAGACTGTATGCTGCAGATTGTTTGCCGAGATGGGAAAACTATCAGTCTTTGTGCAGAAAGCACAGATGATTGTTTGTAAGTTTGGGTTTTTTTATGTGTATAATTTAAAAAGTGTCCTGTTTTATTTCTAGTTATCAGGAAGGAAGAAGCATGAGAATGGAGTTTTCTTTCAGGCATCAGAATAAGTGACTGAGAGGATGTGTGAAAGAAATGCAACAGGGCCTTGTTCCATCTCTAATAACTCTGGTCCTAGTTTCTGTGTCTCCAGAGCTGTCCGGGCGAGATCCCCGTTATAGTGGGAATGACAGGAGGTATTAGCATGTAGTCATTCTGCATGTGCTCTTTTTTCTTCTCTAGATGCACATTGGGTAATGGGCGTAGTTGAATGGGTTCTTAGAGCTTGTTCTTTTTATGTAAATGTCTTTTTAAAAAGCACGGACATCTGTATTATGAAGTCTTTCCCTTCCTTTGATGGTTCTTATTCCATCTGCCTTCTCTGAAGAAGGGATATGGAGCCAACACTGATTAAATGAAATTTGGGGGTGGGGTGGAAGAGTTTTTTTTCTTTCTGGCCACTCTGGCCACTCTGTATCACTCCCATGGACATTGTGAGAGTTCACTAACAGATTATTGTGATTTTTCATTTATATTAAAACATTCATATGTAAGTGACATTTTCATATAATCCAGAGAAGTTTGTCAGAGTGCCTGCTCTGCATTTCACATACATGTTCCTCTTCAATATAAACATTTATTCCATGCTAAACTCTAGAGTTTATTTTAAATCCCGTCTGTAGCTACTTTTTTACACTCTTCTTTTATCAGTGAATCTTCAGTGATACTTTCTGGAAGAGATACTGCTTTCCAATAGACTGATGGAGAAATGACTGCATGTCCAGCCAGTTTACTACTTTTTTTATAAATCGGGTCTATATATTATTAGTATCTAACAATTTAAACATGCATTTTGAACACTCACTTGGCCCTACGCACTGTGCTAACTGCTTTATATATGGTATTTAATGCTCACCATATCTTACAAGGTAGATGCTGTTCTTGTTACAAGAAATTTAGGTTTGGGGTGCCTATGTGGCTCAGTCAGTTAAGCATTTGACTTTGGCTCAGGCCATGGTCTCATGGTTCATGAGTTCAAGCCCACATTGGGCTCTGCACTGACGGTGTGGAGCCTGCCTGGGATTCTCCCTCTCCCTTTCTCTTTGCCCCTCCTCCACTTACATGTCTGTGCTCTTTTCAAAATAAGGAAATAAACTTAAAAAAAAAAACAGAAGAAACAGGCTTAGGTTAATTTCCTATATCACTTTTTTAATGCTCCTATAATAAATCATCCTGAGGTTAGTGGCTTCAAACAGTACAAATTTATGATTACATTTATGGAGGTCAAGAGTCCAACCATTGTTGGTAGGGCCATGATCCCTTCTAGAGGCTCTAGGGAACAATCTGTTTCCTTGCCTTTTCCAGCTTCTAGAGGCTTCCTGGTTTCTTGGCTTCTGGGCTGAGCCCTTCTCTTGTGGTCATCTCTTTGGTTCTTTGCATCTGGGGAAGGTTATATGCTTTTAAGGACTTAATGAATAGTTTGGGCCAATGTGGATAATCCAGGGTAATCTCCCTATCTCAAGGTCCTTAATTTGAATTCTATCTATAGAGTCCCTTTCCCCTGTGAAGTAACATTCACAGGTTTTGGGGATTAGGAGGTGGACATCATTCTGCTTACCACACTTGCCAAGATTTTAGAGCTGGTAGAATAGACTGAGGATTTGAACCTTTGTCTCCAGAGCTGCCGTGGAGCTGTGCTCTACTGTACACTAAGGTGTCAAATGGAATGTTCTTTTAAGTAGTGGAAAAAATATCTGGAATTAGCAGTAGTTAAACCAGTGATGTTTATGACCTCAATAAATGTGAATTGGTTAAATTTCCCTTAAGAAAAGTAAGATCTGAGATTGGGTAAAAAATACAGAGTATAACTTGTCTATTAACAAGAAACAAACTTGAAATAAAATGAGAATGCTAATAGAGTAAAGAATAGGAGAATGTTAGTTTGCTGTGGGCCACAAACTGGGTGCCTTAAAACAACAAATGTATTCCCTCACAGTTTTGGGAGCTAAGAGTCTGAGCTCAATATGTCAGCAGAGCCATGTTCCCTCTGAGACCTTTCAGTAGAACCCTTCCTGCCTCCTCCTAGTTTGGGTTGTGGCTGGTAATTCTTGGCATTCCTTAGCTTGCCACTGAATCAGTCCAATCTCTGCCTTTTGTTTCTCAGATTCCACAGATGAGTGAAATAATATGATGTTTGTCTTTCTCTGACTGGCTTATTTCACTTAGCATTATACTCTCTAGATCCATATGTGTATATATGTTTATATATACACATACACATATATATACCACATGTTCTTTATCCATCTATTGCTAGACACCTGGGGTGTTGTTTGGTCACTAAATGCTGCAATAAACATAGGGGTGCATGTATCTTTTCATATTCTTTGGGTAAATTAGTAGTGCGATTATGGAATTATACAGTGGTTCCATTTGAATTTTTTTCCTCTTTTTTTTAAAAGAATTTTAAAAAATTATTTTTGAGAGAAGGAGAGAGAGTGTGAGTTGGGGAGGGGCAGAGAGTGGGACAGAGGATCAGAAGCAGGCTCTGTGCTGACAGCAGAGAGCCCAATGTGAGGCTCAGACTCAACAAACCGTGAGATCATGACCTCAGCCGAAAATTGAGAGTTGAATACTCAATCAACTGAGCCACCCAGGCACTCCTCCATTTTGAATTTTTGAGGAATCTCCATATTGTTTTCCACAGTGGCTACACTAGTTTGCGTTCCTACCTACAGTGCACAAGGGTTCCTTCTTCACATCTTTGCCAACACTTACTGTTTCTTGTGTTGTTGATTTTAGCCATTCTGACAGGTGTGATGTGATATCTCGTTAAAGTTTTGATTTGCATTTCCCTGATGATGAGGGATGTTGAGCATCTTTTCATGTGTCTGTTGGCCATCTGGATGTCTTTGGAGAAATGTCTGTTCACATCTTCTGCCCATTTAAAAAAACTTTTTTTTTTTTTAACATTTATTCATTTTTGAGAGACAGAGACAGCGCGCGAGCAGGGGAGGGGCAAGAGAGAGAACGAAACACAGAATCCGAAGCAGGCTCCAGACTCTCTCAGCACAGAGTTCGAGGCGGGGCTCAAATCCATAAACCATGGGATCATGACCTGAACTGAAGTCAGATGCTTAACTGATTGAGCCACCCAAGCGCCCCTCTTCTGCCCATTTTTTAATTGGATTATTTTTGGGGGGTGTTGAGTTTGGTAAGTTTTTTATATATTTTGTATACTAATCTTGCATTGGATATATACCATTTGCAAATATCTTCTATTCAGTAGGTAGTTTTGTTGGTTGCTTCCTTTACTGTGGGGAAGCTTTTTGTTTTGATGGAGTCCTAATAGTTAATTTTTGCTTTTGTTTCCCTTGCGTTAGGAGTCCTATCAAGAAAGAAACTGCCATGGCCAGTGTCAGAGAAATTGCTGCCTGTGTTCTGCTCTAGAATTTTTATGGTTTCAGGTCTCACATTTAGGTCCTTAATCCATTTTATTTTTGTGTATGGTGTAAGAAAATGGTCCAGTATCAGGAAAAAGCTCTTTAACATTGGTTTTGGCAGTGAATTTTTGAATATGACACCAAAAATGCAAGCAGCAAAGGAAAAGGAAACACATGGGATTACATCAAACAGTAAAACTTTTAAAAAAACATTTAGTTAAAAAAATTTTTTTTAAAGTTTATTTATTTTGAGAGAGAGAGAGGGAGAGAGAGAATCCCAAGCAGGCTCCACACTGTCATCACAGAGCCTGACTTGGGGCTTGATCCCTTGAACCGTGAGATCATGACCTGAGCTGAACTCAAGAGTCAGACACTTAACTGACTGAGCCACCCATGCACCCAAACTGTAAAGCTTCTGCACAGCAAAAGAAACCCATCGGTAAAATGAAAAGGCATTGTATGGAATAGGAGAAATTATTTGTAAACCATCCACACGATAAGGGTTTAGTATTCAGAATATATAAGAATTTGTATAACTTCATAGCAAAAAACCACAATTTTTAAAAATGGGCAAAAGACTTGAATAGATACTTTTCCAAAGATGTACAAATGGCCATAGGTATGGGGAAAGATGCTCAACCTCAGTAATCACCAGGAAAGGCAAAACAAAATCATAATGAGATTACCTCACATCTCTTAGAATGGCTGTTGTCAAAAAGACAAAAAGGTAAATGTTGTGAGGAAGTAGTGATAAGGGAGCCCTGTGCACTGTTGGCAGGAATGTAAATTGGTATAAGCCACTATGGATACATTATGGAGGTTCCTCAAAAAAACTGAAAGTAGAACCATCATATGATGTAGCAATTCCCTTCTGGATATATGTCTTGAAGGAAATGAAATCCTTATCTTGAAGAGATTTCTGCACCCACATGTTCACTGCAGCATTATTCATAGTATCCAAGACATGAAACAGCCTAAGCAGTTGTTGATGGATGATAGATAAGGAAAATGTGATACACACACACACACACACACACACACACACACACACACACACACCACATACATTGAATATTATTCAATTAAGGAAAACAGAAGGAAATCCTGTGTTTTACAACAATATGGATGGATCTTGAGGGCATTGTGCTAAATGAAATAAGTAAAACAGAGAAAGACAATTACTATATGTCTCACTTGTAGAATCTAAAAAAGCCAAATTCCTAGAAAAAGATAGTAGAATGAATGGTGGTTGGGGGAAATGGGGAGATGTTGGTCAAAGTATACAAACTTCCAGCTATATGATGACTAAGTTCTGGGCATCTAGTTATGTAGTATTGTGATTATAATTAGCAAATACTTGTTACATGCTTGAACAAGTTAAGGGACTAGGTTTTAAGTGTTATGATCAGAAAAAATAAGTAATTATGTGAGGGGATGAAGGTATGAATCATATTGTCATCATTTTGCATCAAATCATTACATTGCATACTGTAAACTTACATGTAATATGTCAATTTCTCAAGCTGGCAAAAAAGTACTAGGACTGTTTTCAATCACAAAAAAATTGCTGACAATCTGAATCTCTTATCATGGAACATTATGTAGCCATTAAAAAAATGCAGTTGGTATTATGCTAAGTGAAATAAGTCAGGCAGAGAAAGACAGATACCATATGTTTTCATTCATGTGGATCTTCAGAAACTTAGCAGAAGACCATGGGGGAGGGGAAGGGGAAAAAACAGAGAGGGAGGGAGGCAAACCATAAGAGATTCTTAAATACTGAGAACAAACTGAGGGTTGATGGGGGATGGGGGAGAGGGAAAGTGGGCGATGGGCATTGAGGAGGGCATCTGTTGGGATGAGCACTGGGTGTTGTACGGAAACCAATTTGAAAATCAATTAATTTAAATAATAAAATCCCAGAATCAATCAATAAGTCAATAAATTAAAATGCGGTAGATCTGTGTGTGTGACATGAACTGACAAAGCAAGTTGCAGTAGAGTTAAACATGTGCATTTTTTTATACTTACTAAAGAGTAAAGCAAAAACTGTATAGTAATAGAGTAGGCTTTAAATACTATATAGTGTATGTGCCACAGATACATATTGTTTCACATATTGTGTATTGTGCAGATCTCAGATGATTTGATTGAGTGGGTCTTGGGGTAAGGACAGAAGACCTGTTCTTGAAACAAACTTTTCCAGAAATTTTGATGCCGACACAGGTTTGAGAATCCTTGAGGTAGATGTTGGATTGCCTTAAATAAGCATCCCTTTTTCTTTTCTCCAGGGCCTGGAAATTTACACTGCAGGATTCCAGGACAAACACAGTAAGTTGCTAAGGGCAATCACCTGTAACGTTTTTGCCTTGTCTTGCTGTAACAAATGGGATGATAGGGGATTAAGAAAGGGAAATGGGGATGGGTTTCTTGATCGTCCAGCCATGGCTGAGCACTCATAGCTGGGCAGGGCACCTTTTACTGATATGAGAGTAAGCTAGATTTTGCCAAACCTTTTAAGGCAGAAGGATCCCTGCCAGTACAGGCAACACTGGTCCTAATATTGTCTTCCAGAAGTGTCTGTATCTCAGAAAGTTTTGCAGCACTTTGAATTCTGCTGTAGTTTACAGAGAAGGCTCAAAAAGGACCAGAGTCCATTCATGGCACCCCAGCCTTGTGAAACAAGCATTTTGGGGACTTGTGCTTGATTCTAGTTCTGCTTCTGACCTTAGGAAGTCACTGAGATAGTAAACCCCGTTTGTAGGGGTCTAATGCCATTTTTGTGTCCGAGAATCAAGGCAACTTCCTCTGCAGGAAACATTTTTATTCTTCAGATAAGATTTTATTTTTCCCTATAAAGGGAGGAAAAGAAAAAGGTAGATGAAGCTTATAAAATAATTTGTACAGGTAGGAAAAGTAAAAAAGACTTAATATCCAAATGTCATTGTTTCCTACTCTGTTAGCCCGAGACAGTTCTTCCTGTAAGCCTACTCTGCAACTCCAGTTAGCTTTTCTTTCACAAAAATCTTGGCTGAAATTAGTGTTAATGATCCATACTGTTGGGGCTAAGATCCCAAGATGATTCTTTGCATGGATTTATTATTATTTTTTTAAGTTTATTTTTTTATTTTGAGAGAGAGAGAGAGAGAGAGAGAGAGTGCACACATGCTCACAGGGAGGGGCAGAGAGAGAGGAAGAGAGCATCCCAGGCAGGCTCTGTGCACCATCAGCGTGGAGCCAGACATGGGGCTCAAACCCACGAGAACCATGAGATCATGGCCTGAGCCGAAATCAAGTGTCAGATGCTTAACTGACTGAGCCACCCAGGTGCTCCTGGAATTTTTTTTAAAAGAGTACATAGATTTTTCTTTTTCCACTGGGAAGTAATTTAATGAAGGAATTTTTTTTTTAGTGCAAAAAGCAGGCTGTGTGTGTAGGACAATCCCTGACTGCTGTGTCTTCAGATTGTAGGATTTATATTTAACAGAAGGGTTGTTGAGAGTGGTGCCACATCTTTGAAAAGGCCTGGATAATGGCAGACTCTGGCCTCCTTAGTCAGTGAGAGCTCCATTCCTGCCTTCTGCAGATGGCTGAGGAGGACAGCCTCCTCCCGAATTCAGAGGACAGGAGAGTGCAGGATTAGAGGGGGTTGTGGGGAGATACTCTTGTTGTTCACTGCTTTTCAGAGACCTGTTGTATTTGCTGTTCTAATTTTTAAAATTTTGCTGAATAGAAAGGATATGTATACGTATAGAATCATGAGAGCCTGTATATGGTTGCTTTGTGACAGAAAGCTGTTTTTCATTCTCTCTCCTCTCGTAGGCTTATGTTGGCTCAGAAGTCCTGTATGATGAGACAGCTGTGGCTTCTTCCCCTCCTCCTTACACAGCCTATGCTGCACCAACCCCTGAGGTAGGGAGCAAATCTTGGTGTTTTGGAATCCAAGTTTTAGGGAGGTTGGGGTCTCTGTGCTACTCTTCTCCCCACCCCTCCCAACTGTGCTACTCTCCTTTTTAAGAAACAAAACAAAAAAAACCCTTGAACCAGTATCAGAGAAATTAAAAATGCACTCAACCCTTTTCTTTAAACTTTTTAAAAAACAGATTATTGTCATTGTTTGCTTTCATAAAATAAAGCTATTGCTTTATAATCTCCATGGTTACATTTTGTTTTTAAGATAGGCCTGATAATGATTCATGTTTTTTGTTTTTTTTTTTTTTTATTAAAAAAATGGTTTTTTTAATGTTTATTTGTTTTTGAGAAAGGGAGAGAGACAGAGTGTGAGTGGGGAGGAGCAGAGAGAGAGGGAGACACAGAATCTGATGCAGGCTCCAGACTCTGAGCTGTCAGTGCAGAGCCTGACGCAGGGCTCGAACCCACAAACCATGAGATCATGACCTGAGCCAAAGTCGGACGCTTAACCGGCTGAGCCACCCAGGCGCCCCTTTAATTTAAAAAAAAAAAAAAAGTTAACGTTTATTTATTATTGAGAGACAGAGCATGAGCAGGGGAGGGGCAGGGAGAGGAGGAGACACAGAATCCGAAGCAGGCTCCAGACCCTGAGTTGTCAGCACAGAGCCCAACGCGGGACTCGAACTCACAAACCATGAGATCATGACCTGAGCCGAAGTCAAACACTCAACCGACTGAGCCACCCGGGCGCCCCTAATTTTTTTTTTTTAATGTTTGTTTATTTTTGAGAGAGAGAGAGAGAGAGAGAGACAGAGTGTGAGCAGGGGAGGGGCAGAGAGAGAGGGAGACACACAATCTGAAGCAGGCTCCAGGCTTTGAGCTGTCAGCACAGAGCCCGACACGGGGCTTGAACTCATGAACTGTGAGATCATGACCTGAGCCAAAGTCAGATGCTGAACTGACTGAGCCACCCAGACGCCCCCTAGAAATGATTCATGTTAATCATAGTTGCTTTGATAATATGATATTGATGATTTTTATACTTAATGAATTACTTGAATTTTCTGTATAACCAGAAAAGATGCTTTATTTTTATTTTTACTTAAAAGATTCTGTTTATTTTGAGAGAGAGAGCAAGCAGGGGAGAGGCAGAGAGAGGGAGAGAGAGAGAATCCCAAGCAGACTCCACATTGTCAGTACGGAGCCCAACGTGGGGCTCAATCTCATGAACTGTGAGATGGTGACCTGAGCCGAAATCAAGAGTCAGATGCTTAACTGACTGAGCTACCCAGGAGCCCTACTTTTTTTTACTTTGAAAAAACAAAACTCAAGAAAAAAATCACATATCAAATACCTTAGGAGTATCTCCTAGTTAGATGTGTTAAGTGTTCAGTGCTACATATAGAAGTCTCTGTTGTGGGAGGGACTTCTGTTTTGTTTTGCTTTTTTAACTTTTAATAATTATAGATTTACAGGAAGTTCCAAAAATAATATGGAAAGATCTCATGTACTCCTCATTCAGCTCCTCAGTTGTTACATGAAATCAAAACCAGGAATTTGAAATTGGCAAAATGTTTATGTCTGGTTTCGTGTCATTTTATCATATGTGTAGGTTTGTGTAACCAGCCCTTCAATCAAGATATAAAACTGTTGATAAAATCTTCCCGCTACACCCTTACATAGTTATACCCTCATTCCCCTTTCTAACTCCCATCAACCACTGATTTGTTGATTTGTTCTCTGTCTGTATAATTTTGTTATTTCCACAATGTTATATAAATAGAATCATACAGCATGTGATCTTTTTTTAAAATTTTTTTTTAATGTTTATTTAATTTTTGAGACAGAGAGAGATAGAGCATGAACGGGGGGGGGGGGGGGGGGCGGTGGGTGGGTCAGAGAGACAGAGAGACACAGAATCCCAAGATGGCTCCAGGCTCCGAGCTGTCAGCACAGAGCCCGACAAGGGGCTTGAACCCACAGACCGTGAGATCATGACCTGAGCCGAAGTCGGATGCTTAACCGACTGAGCCATCCAGGCACCCCTGATCTTTTTGAGTTTGATGTTTTTCACTTAGTACAGTTCCCTTGAGACCCAGCCAAATTCTTGCATGTATACCCCATTAAGTATTGATGGATGTTTACTTGGGGTTGTTTCAAAGTTTTGGCTATTACCACTAAATGTACTGTGAATTCTCCTCATGTATAGCTTTTTATATAGGCATAAAGTTTTATTTCTTTGGGGAAAATGCCCCAAAATGGAATTGCTGGGTCTATTATATGGTAAGTACATGGTTAATTTTTTAAAAAGCTAAGAAACTACTTTCCAGAATGACTCTACTGTTTCACTTATGTGAATAATCCAGTTTCTCTGCGTCTTTCCCAGCATTCAATGCTGTCACCATTTTTTAATTTTAGCTGTTCTTACAGGTATGTAGTGATATTTCATTCTAATTTTAATTTGCATTTCCCTAATAGCTAGCGATGTTGGACATCTTTTTATGTGCTTTTTTTTTGCCATTGTATATCCTGTTCAGTAAAATGTCACTTCATGTCTTTTGCTTGTTTTCTAATTGTATTATTATTTCTTTTAACATTGAGTTTTGAGAGTTCTTTGAGATTGAGATAGGAACACTTCGTCAGATATGTGGTCTGGAGCATTGTGTTACTATCCTCTTAACAGTACCTTTCATGGAGTTTTAGTTTTCATGCAGTCTAGTTTATCAGTTTTTATGGTTTGTGCTTTTGTTGTCGTTTCATACTTCCCCCAAGACCAGGTTTCCTAAGGTTTTCTCCTGTGCTATTTTTTGGAAGTTTCATAGTGCCAGGATTTACATGTAAGGCGTTAGGGTTAGGGTTCATTTTTTTTGAATATGAATGTCCACTTATTCAACTACAATTTGATGAAAAGTCCTTTCTGGAATTGCTTTTGCATCTCTGTGAAAATTCACTTGGCTGTATTTGTGTGTGTCTATTTCTGGGTTCTCTGATTGTTCTATTGATCTATGTGTTTTTCTTCCTCTTACACCACACTGACTTGATTACTGTAGCTGTATAAGTCTTAAAATTGGGTAGACTGATCCCCCACTTTATCCTTTTCAGAATTCCCTGAACTATTCTGGTTCTATTTCCTTTCCATATGATGTGTCTAAATCTACAACAAAATCTTCTTGATAGATTTTGAAAGAAATTGTTTTAAACCTATGTATCAGGTTTTTGGGGGGAGAATTGACATATTATGTTGAGTTTTTCAGTCAGTGAACATGGACTGTCTCTATTTAGATCCTCTGATTTTTTTCATCAGCATTTTGTAGTTTCAGTATAAAAATCTTGGGCATGTTTTGTTAGATTTACACTTACGTATTTTTTTTTGATCGTTGTCTATGGTATTATGTTTTAAATTTTAATTTCCCCAAGTTCATTGATTTTTGTTTATTGATCTTATAGCTTGTGAACTTACTAAGCTCACCTGTTGGTTCTAGAAGTAGTTTTTTGTACATTCTTTGGGATATTCTACAATAGACGCAATCATGTCATCTGTAAATAGGGAGAGTTTTCTTTCCAGTCTGTGTGCCTTCTATTTCTTTGCCCTGGTTAGAACTTCTAATGTTATGTTGAATAGCAGTGGTAATAGCAGTCATCCTTGTCTTGTTCTTGATTTTAAGGGGAATGCATTCGGTTTTTCTACATTACATGTGATGTGAGCTGTAGTTTTTGAAGATGTTCAATAACAAGTTGAGAAAGTTCCTTTTCTAGTTTTCTGAGTTTTATCATGAATAGGTGTTGAATTTTGTCAAATACCTTTTCTGCATCAATTGGCATGGTCATGTGATTTTTTTTTTAAACCTCTGTCAATATGATGGATTATACTGATTGATTTTCAAATATTGAACCAGAGTTGCATCCCTGTAATAAACCTCTCTTAGTTGGGTGTATAATTCTTTTCTTTTATTGCTGAATTCTGTTTGTTAATATTCTTACAGATTTTTGCATCTATATTCATGAAGGATATTGGTCTGTAGTTTTTTTTACTCTTATTTGGTATTAGGTCATACTGGCTTTACAGAATGAATTTTGGGAAGTGTTCCCTGCTCTTCTATTTTCTAGAAGAGATTATATAGAATTTGTGTTAATTCTTTTTTAATTTATTTTTAAAAAATTTTTTAAATGTTTGTTTATTTTTGAGAGAGACAGAGACAGAGTGCCAGCAGGGGAGGGGCAGAGAGAGAGGGAGACACACAATCTGAAGCAGGCTCCAGGCTCTGAGCTGTTAGCACAGAGCCTGATGCGGGGCTCAAACTCACCAACCCTGAGATCGTGACCTGAGTTGAAGTTGGATGCTTAACTGACTGAGCTACCCAGGCGTCCCATGTTAATTCTTTTTTAAAATATTTGGTAGAAATCTCCAGTGAAACAGTCTGGGCCTGAAGATTTTGAGGGTGGGGTATTTTTAATTACAAATTTTATTTTTTTAAAATGTTTATCTATTTTTGAGAGCGTGCAAGTGGGGGAGGTGCAGAGAGAGAGGGAGACACAGAATTGGAAGCAGGCTCCGTGCTCTGAGCTGCCAGCACAGAGCCCCATGTGGGGTTCGAACTCATGGACCCTGAGATTATGACCTGAGCCGAAGTTGAATGTTTGACTGAGAGCCACACAGCCGCCTCCAAATTCTATTTTCTTGAGAGTTATAGTACTGTTCATTTTCTATTTCATATTGAGTGGATTGTAGTAATTTGTACTTTTTGAGTAATTGGTCCTTTTCATATAAGTTGTTTAATTTACGTGTGCACCTCTGTCATTGGTCCATAGACGTTTATATTTTCTTGGTGGGTTAACTGTATTATCATAATGTAATGTCCCTTTCTGTTTCTGGCAATTTTCTTTAGTCTGATGTTTGCTCTGATATTAATATAGTCACTTCTTCTTGCTTTTCACTGTTTGTGTGGTATCTCTTCCCATCTTTTTTTTTTTTTCAACCTACATATTTCATTTGAAGTGAGTTTCTCATAGATAACATGTATGTGAGTTTTCCCTATCTGACATCTGACAAATCTCTATTTTGTAATTAGTATATTTAGACCATTTACATTTAATGTAATTTTTGATATATTAGGTTTAAGTATGCCATTTTGTTTTTTGTTTCCCTTTGGTTCTGTGTTTTAAATTTCTCTGTGTTCTTGTACTTAAGCTTTTTGTGAATTATTTGAACATGTTTTAAAATTGCCTTTTGAGAGGCGCCTGGGTGGCTCAGTTGATTAAGCATCTGACTATGGCTCAGGTCATGCTCTCATTCTCGTGAGTTCAAGCTCCTCGTCGGGCTCTGTGCTGAGAGCCTGGACCCTGCTTCAGATTCTGTCTCCCTCTCTCTCTCTGCCCCCGTTCGTGCTCTGTCTCTCTGTCTCTCTCAAATATAAATAAACATTAAAAAAAATAAAGTTGCATTTTGATTTATCTATAATGTTTCTTGAGTGTGTCTCTTTGTATTGCTTTTTTAGTGGTTGCTCTGCATTATTCATATTTACATATTTTTCAAAGTCAAGTGTTCACGTTTCTTTTATATATGAGAACCACATCAGATGGTGTTAGAAATTTTGCTTCAGCTGTCAGACTTGTTAGAAAAGTCAAGCTGTGAAGGAAAGTTTATTTACATGTATTTCTGCTCTGTACCTATTTTTTTTTTCTTTTTTTACCTCCTGATGTTTTAGGGTTCTTTCTTTTATTGTTTACATTTTGTTCAGTGAAATTCTTTTTTTGCCATTCTCTTAGGATAGTAGCTCTGTTGGCAACAGATTCTCAGTTCTTCATCTGAGAATGTCTTGATTTTTTTCTTTATTTCTGAGGGATATTTTCACTAGTGTAGAATTCTGAGTTGACATTTCCTCCAGCATTTGTCAAGTGTGTGCTATTTCCTTTGGTCTGCATGGTTTCTAAGGAGAAATCTGCTATCATTTACATTTCCCCCCATGTAGGTAATGCATTGTTTGTTTCTTGCTATTTTCATTGTCCTTAGTTTTCAGAAGTTTGACTATAGTATGTTGGTATGGATTTTGGGGGCGTTATCCTATTTGGCGTTCACTGTCTTTTTGTTTCTTGCTAAATTTGGGAAAATTTAGGCCATTATTTCTGGAATGTTTTTTTCAGCCCCACCCCTTTTCCTTTTGAAACTAATGATATGGATGTTAGATGTCCCACATGTCTCAGATTCTGTTCATTTTCTTTTTATTAAAAAAATTTTTTTTTAATGTTTATTTATTTTAGAGACAGAGCATAAGCAGGGGAGGGGCAGAGAGGGCTGGAGACAGAATCTGAAGCAGGCTGCAGGCCCTGAGCTGTCAACACAGAGCCTGACGCGGGGCTCGAACCCATGGACCATGAAATCATGACCTGAGCTGAAGTTGGACACTTAACTGACTGAGCCACCCACACGCACCTTCTTTTCTTCAATATATTTTCCTCTCTATTCCACTTTATAGTACGTTTACTGATTCTTTTTCTCTGACATTTCTATTCTGTTTTTGGACAACTGAGAATACTAAAACATCAGGAGGTAAAAAAAAAAAAAAAAAAAAGTATGGTCAGAGCAGAAACTCTGATAAATGAGCATTGGCCTCAACTTAAAGTTGCCAGCTGCATTAACCCCTAACAAGGGAGTCCACTTGTCCTTTGAAGCCAGGCATTGACTTCTCATCTGTAGCTATGAAAATCCTTGATAATATCTTCTTCCAATATAAGGCTGTTTCATCTGCACTGAAAATCTCTTGTTAGGTGTAGCCACCTTCATAAATGATCTTAGCTGCCGTCTTCTGGGTAACTTGTTGCAGCTTCTACATCAGCTCTTGCTGCTTTACCTTGCCCTTTTATGTTATAAAGCTGGTTTCTTTTCTTAAACCTCATGAACCAACCTCTCTTAGCTTCATACTTTGTTCTGCAGCTTCTTTCCCTCTTTCAGCGTTCACAGAATTGAAGAGAGTCAGGGCCTTCCTCTGGATTAGGGTTTGGCTGATCTTCTACCCAGACCACTCATACGTTCTCTGTATCAGCTATAAGACTGTTCTGTTTTCTCACCATTTGTATGTTCACTGGAGTAGTGCTTTTAATTTCCTTCAAGAACTTTTCCTTTGCACTCACAACCTGGCTGTTTGGTACAAGAGGCCCAGCTTTTGGCCTGTCTCAGTGTTCAACATGCCTTCCTCACTGAGCTGAATCCTTTCTAGCTTTTGATTTAAAGCGAGAGATTTGCGACTCTTCCTCTCACCTGAGCACTTAGAGACCGTTGTAGGGTTCTTCTAAATTAGCCTCATTTTAATATTGTTGTGTTTTAGGGAATAGGGGACCTGAGAGGGAGAGAGATAGGAACTAGTGGTTGGTGGAGCAAGCAGAACACACGATTTATCTATTAAGTTTGCCCATTTATATGGTGTGGTTTGTGACACCCCAAAACAGTTATAATAGTAATATCAAAGATCACTGATCACAGATTGCTGTAACAAATATAATAATGAACGGGGCACTTGGGTGGCTTAGTCATTTGAATGTCTGACTCTTGATTTCGGTTCAGGTCATGATCCCAGGGTCATGGGATTGAGCCTTGTGGTGGGCTCTGTGCTGAGTGTGGAGCCTGCTTAAGATTGTCTCCCCCCCTACCCCTCTCCTCCTCTCCTCCTCTCCTCCTCTCCTCCTCTCCTCCTCTCCTCCTCTCCTCCTCTCCTCCTCTCCTCTTCTCCTCTTCTCCCTGTCTCCCCCTCTCCCCCTCTCCCCCTCTCCCCCTCTCCCTCTCTCCCTCTCTCCCTCTCTCCCCCCCCCACTCCCTCCCTCTGCCCTGCTCCCCTGCTTGTATGCTCGCTTGCTTGCTCTCTCTCAAAAAAAGAAAGATATTAATAATGAAAAAGTTTGAAATATTGTGAGAATTAGCAAAATGTGACACAGAGACATGAAGTGAACAAATGCTGTTGGAAAAATTGTGCCAATAGACGTGGTCCGTGTAGGGTTGCCACAAACCTCCCATGTGTAAAAACACAGTATCTGCAAAGTGCAGTGAAGTGAAACACAATGAAATTTCATTATGATGTTGAATAAAAATAGTAAGAGTGGGCAGGCACCGTATTGTCTTGTTTCTGATCTTAGAGGAAAGCTTTTAACTTTACACTGTTGTTTGTGATGTCCTGTGGGCTTGTTGCATATGGCCTTTATTATGTGGAGGTACATTCCCTCTCCACCTGCTTTGTTGGTGATTTTTATTATGAGTGGATGCTGAACTTCGAAATTGTATTTCTGATGGGCCTATTTCTTTTCAGCAGGCATATGGCTATGGTCCATACAGTGGTGCGTACCCTCCAGGAACTCAAGTTGTCTATGCTGCAAGTGGACAGGCTTATGCTGTACCCTACCAGTACCCGTATGCAGGTACCCCACGCCCACCTTCCATTCCTTATTTCTCTTCATTTACTGGGTGGATCTGTGAGGCCTGAAGGAATTGTATTTCTTAGTTTAAGGATAAGTGAGCAGTGCTTCTGGTTATAGACCACAAATGATTCTACTATGCTTTAAAAAAAAAAAAAAGTTATGTATTTTTACGTTGTCTTATAAAGTTGGAGTAGGCTTATGTTTTTTTTTTTTTATTTAAAAAAAATTTTTACATTTATTTATTTTTGGGGGAGGGGCAGAGAGAGAAGGAGACACAGAATCTGAAGCAGGCTCCAGGCTCCAAGCTGTCAGCACAGAGCCTGACGCAGGGCTCGAACTCACAAACCACAAGATCATGACCTGAGCCGAAGTCGGACGGTTAACCGACTGAGCCACCCAGGTGCCCCAGAGTAGGCTTGTTAAAACTTCACTGTTGTATCCAGATTTATTCCCAAGGAGAGAATTTGTACCTACTGGTATTCACTTATATCCCATTTTAAACGATAACTTTCTCCTGTTTTTTCTCTTCTGGTAACATCCTTCAAATATTATCACTACTGAGGCGATACTCCATTTTGCAAGTGAAATAAAGGCCTGGAAGGTTCTTACATTTATTCCAGGCTTTTGATGCACTTCCATTTTTCACCTTACCTGAGGAAAATTGTAGTTGTGAGTAACTGGCCTGTGTAGGTAGCATCAAGTCCTGGGTGCAGTTTGGGCAGTGGGAGGTCTAAGGTGGAGGTGCAGGAGAGTGCTGGCTGTGAGGCCAGAGCCTACAGTCAGGATGAGGGGGCCCAAGAGCCCCCATCATGTGGTTGATGGACCGAAGAACAAGGCCACACCCAGAAGCCCAGAGAAGGGAAGTCAGGCAGAGGCGGTTGCAGTGGGCATGGCATATCGGATCAATGTATAAGTGAATGAAGCTGGCAAATAGCTTACAAGAGTCCTGAGCCCATAGAGCGGTTGGGAATCTGAATCTGAGGGCGCTGTGAACAAACCTAGTGCAGTGTCTTACCACGGCAGTGGAAGTAGAATCTGTTGCCAGAGAGGTAAGTGGTCACTGATGCTAATCTCCCAGAGAGGCCCAGGGCTGCCGCCCCCTGACTCAAAGTATCCTGCTAATTAGTGGTGGTTACTTTGGTGTCTCATAGGTGAGCATCCAGTATGAGAGGTTCTCTGCTTATCTGTTCCTGCAATCTGATGTAGTTCACTCAACTAGCATGGACTGTGACTTTTTGACTTTTTTTCATGTTAAATTGAAAACTAATAAAATGATGATGCTAAAAAATGAAGTATTTGTTGGCCCTGTGATCTTAGCACAACTATTTTTGTTTGAATTACTTTCCCCATACAAAATAAATTTTTGTCATTGAAATCTTATATCACCTTTTGCATTTCTTTTCTCATTTTAAAATTCTGTGTATTCTGAGTGTTACATAATTTCCATAAGTATTTTTAATGACTGCATATTATATTGGGTGATCTTCTAGTATTAACTGTTTACTTTTTCCTGTTTGCAGTCATAAATGTTGCTTTGAACATGTCTAATGATTTTCTTTTTCATTCCTGTTAAATCTTAGAATACATTTTTCATTTCTGTGTATTAAGTTAATGTGTTAAAGGGCATAGACATTTATTTTTCTTTTGATACCATTGAAATTTAGAAAGCTTCTCAAACATGCAGAAGTATGGACAATAGTGTAATGAACTGTCATTTGTCCATTACCACCTTCAGCTAGCATATCATGCCTAATTTTGTTTCACCTCCATCTCCTGTCATCTCTGGATTGTTTTGAGGGAAATCCACACTGTATCCTTTCATCTGACAGTATTACAGTAAATCTTAATACCATTTATTTAATTTTTTTTAAATGTTTATTCATTTTTGAGACACAGAGAGAGACAGAGCATGAGCAGGGGAAGGGCAGAGAGAGGGAGACACAGAATCTGAAGCAGTCTCCAGGCTCTGAGCTGTCAGCACAGAGCTCGACGCGGGGCTCGAACTCACGAACTGCGAGATCATGACCTGAGCTGAAGTCAGACGCTTAACCGACTGAGCCACCCAGGCGCCTAAATCTTGATACCATTTACCCAGTTGATTCTCAGAACAGTTTGCCAGTTTCTTTCTTTCTTTTTTTGAAGAAAATCTATTGTTATTATTTTTAATTATGGTAAAAAAAAAACAAGTACCATAAAATTTACTTTTTTAAAAACCATTTTAATTGTACAGTTCAGTAGTGTACATTTAATTGTACAGTTCAGTAGTGTACAGTACATTCACATTGTTGTGCATCAGATTTCCAGAATTTTTCATCTTCCCATATTGAAACTGTACTCGTTAAACAACAACTTCCCTTTTCCTTCCTCCCAGCCCCTGATAACCACTATTATACTTTATTTTTCTGTGAATTTGGATACTTTAGACATTTCATATAAGTGGAATCCTATAGTATGTGTATTTTTGTAATTGGTTTATTTCACTTAGCATTATGGTTTTTTTTCTTCTTTCTTTTTTTTTTTTCTTTAAAGGAACTTTTATTTTTTTCTACTACTTCAATGATAGAATTGGAGATGTAGCCTGGTGGGGAGGAATCAATGATGGACTGAGTTTGAAAAGGGAATAATTTAAGACTGGTCCAACTGAGGCCAGAGACCATTTACATGAGAAGAAAGGCAAATGACTAATAACAAAAAATTCAACTTCACTAATAAAGAAATGCAAATTGAAATGAGATACCGTTTCTGCTGATCACATTGGCAAAAATGAAGATATTCTTCAGTGTTGGTAAAATTTGCCAGTTTCTACCACTTCTAGGAAGTTCCTGAAGCACTGGTTTCTCAGCTGTCCTGAAAGACTGCTTATTGTTATTAGCTCTAAAAGTTTTGATACCCTCCTTGGGTCTAAAGTGGATCCTTAGGTTGCTTTAGTTTACATTTTCTGCTGACTGGCAGAGATAAACATGGTATAATTGTTTACAAATTTGATCTCTTTGCCTGTTTGTCTTGCAGTTGGTGGGTTTTAAGCCCTAGCCTACCATGCCATGAGAGCGAACTTCTTTCTTACTCAGCCCCCAGACCTCTGACTGGGGTAATCTCAGCTGTTTCTTACTGTATAGAAGATCAGATGTTTTGCAGAAGTGCTAGTAAAGGGAATTTCTGTAAATTGGATTCTTTACTTGCTCTTGCCTTTCTTCATAGAAAAAGAGATAGCCCTCTCATGAGCACCCTCAATTTACTTGCTGCAGAGGGCAGAGTCAAGAAGTAGATGGGCATTCAGCATTAGCGTTGTGACCCATCTAGCAGGCATACTTGCTGTGGAGAGGGTGAGTTGAGTTTGTGGTCATCCCCCAGTAGCCTTGTCCTGATGACCAGATTGGAGCTTCTCAGTCCCTTTCTGGATACCCCAGTGCTTGGCCAGCTTCATGACATTATGTGGTCTTTAGACACCATAGTCATGCATATAGCAGGGTAAAGGCCTTCTCTCTTTTTAAAAAAAAAAAAATTTTTTTTTTTAATGTTTATTTTTGAGAGAGAAAGAGAGACAGAGCACAAGCAGGGGAGGGGCAGAGAGAGAGGGAGACACAGAATCCGAAGCAGGCTACAGGTTCTGAGCTGTTGGCACAGAGCCGGACGTGGGGCTCGAACCCACGAACTGTGAGATCATGACATGAGCTGAAGTCAGACGCTTAACTGACTGAGCCACCCAGGTGCCCCAAGGCCTTCTATTTAATATGATTGGAGCCAGTGGTCAGTCAGCCAATTAAAAAAGTACAAAGGGTGCTGTGTACACACTATGAGTGTTCTGTTTTAATTTACCTGTGTTAGTGGACAGTGTTCAGCTATCTTTTGACATGGGCTCTAGGATTTTGCTTTGCATTGGCTCCTTTGGTTGGAGTTTTCTTGTCTTGTAAACACTGTGCTCATGGGCTGTCTTTTGACATGGGCTCTAGGATTTTGCTTTGCATTGGCTCCTTTGGTTGGAGTTTTCTTGTCTTGTAAACACTGTGCTCATGACATATCACCGCATCGCGGTTTCCCTTGGTAAGTACAAACAAGTCTAGGTTTTAAAATTCTTTTTTTAGTTTTTTAGTTTACTCATTTCCTTGCTCTGATAGTAATTTGTGAGTTACCTGCCTTTATTCAGTCCACCCTAAAGTATCGAACTTAGTTATCCTGGAAGCAATAGCTGCCTATTTCACATTCACATTTTGACCATTTATGTAAAGCTTAGTTAAGTTAGGTAACTACAGTATGTACAACTTAGAAATGTCCTCAGCTGACTTGGGTAAGGATTTCTCTTCCTGGTAGGAGCAGAGGCAAGCAGGAGCTGCAGGAGAGGTCTCTCCTGGTCATGTAGTGCAGGAGGCCCTTGATGTGATCTACTGAGGGAATGTAGATTTAGATTGTCCAAGGGATCTTCTAATTAAGTCAGCTTGCAAGTTCCTACTATCCTACATTTCATAGTTCCATTTGCCTAATTGAAAACTTTTAAATTTCAAGGCAGTGAAAGTAAATACTACTAGCTCACCAATTTTGAAAGGTAAACATTGCATAAAACATTGTTTGCTTCCAGTGCTGTTACCTGTACTTGATCAGCCCTTTGTTTATAGTGGTGTTATTCTACTATGCAGCTTTGGTGTTTTTTCTTTTCTCTTCTCTTCTCCTCCATCATATTTGAGCTTTAGTGGTTTATGAGTGCACACTTGTAGCCTGAGTGCCTAGGTTTGCATGCCCTTATTGCCATTAACCCCTGTGTGCCTCACTTTTGCCCATCTGTAAAATGGGTATAATAATAAACTCAACTCATAGGGTTGTTAGTATTAAGTGAGTCAGTACATGTAAATGCTTGTAGTACTGTAATTGCTTAGAGTACTAAGGACTTCTAAATGTTAGCCTTTATTTTGCTGTTGGTTTTCATCTACATATACACATTACTGTTGTATTAGTTTCTTGCTCCCTTAGGGTTGAACTGTTAAGGGAACAGCAGGTCAGGGAGGGAAGTTAACATTATTTATATTTGAGTAATTTTAAAGCTAATTAGCTGTTAGATAGTATAGCTGTGAAGTATAGAACAGAACAAATAGTACATTTCCAGTTGTAAACTTTAGTCATGCAAATTAAATATTAAAGTTGTTTAAAGTTTGCTTTTAGAAGTTTTCCCCTTAACGTAAGTATTTTCCCCCATAAAGACCTATGATTAAAAATGAGCAAGTTTTATTAGCAGATTTAAGGTCTAATTTAAAAATGGTTTACATGAATATCAAGAAGCTAATTAGCTTTTAAATGGATTTTTCATTTTCAGCTTTAGGTGGAGATTCTTGCCTCTCACAATGCAGGCTCTGTGTATCTCCCATGCTCTCCTGTATCTACCTGTCATCCTAATAAGTGTGACTGGAGGGGAGAAGTGGACATTGGAGACTGGAGCTTACAGCTGCATTAGGATCCTGCTGTTTGCAGTGTTTGGGGGAGGGCAGAAGTGGACATTGGGGACTGGAGCTTACAGCTGCACTAGGACCCTGATGTTTGTAGCATTTGGGGAGGGCAGAAGTGGTCATTGGGGATTGGAGCTTACAGCTGCACTAGGACCCTGGCTGTTTGCAGCGTTTGGGGGAGGGCAGAAGTGGACATTGGAGACCAGAGCTTACAGCTGCATTAGGATCCTGCTGTTTGCAGCGTTTGGGGGAGGGCAGAAGTGGACACTGGAGATAGGAGCTTACAGCTGCAGTAGGATCCTGCTGTTTGCAGTGTTTGGGGGAGAAGTGGACATTGGGGACTGGAGCTTACAGCTGCACTAGGACCCTGCTATTTGCAGCATTTGGGGGTTTGGACCTTGGAAAGTTGAGCACCTTGGTTTCCTCTTACTGCAGTCTTAGAGACAGTCACCGTGGCCTGTTCTGGGGGAGAGCCGGGGAGCACCCACTCAGCGACTCCACACACCTGTTGAGAGGAAGATAGCACTGTAGGGGAGGGATGCACATGCAGGGAGATGTGACCTTTGCCACTTCAGGGCACACTGTCTTTATGAGGGAATGTTGGACTTCACAAACTGCTCCTCACAACATCTGCTTTTTCACTTCTTTTTTAGGACTTTATGGACAACAGCCTGCCAACCAGATCATCATTCGGGAGCGGTATCGAGACAGCGACAGTGATCTGGCACTGGGCATGCTGGCCGGAGCAGCCACTGGCATGGCCTTAGGGTCTCTGTTCTGGGTCTTCTAGAGTCCTTCAGATCTGGATGTGCATAGCTTCTGATACCCTGTGTGCAATAATATAATTTGCAGGGCATTTCTGTTGGTGATAAATGTTTTTAATAATAGTTTAATTGTTCTTTTGAAAGTGATGACATCATAGTTCTAACTAATCCATACACGTACTGTAGAGAAGGCTTCTGATTTGTGTTTAGCTAAAACATGGAATCTCTGGGGCACTGGCTCATTCCAGGAGTTTCATTCTAGAACTCTTGGAATACCTTATTTTGGACATACCTATTTAGAATGGCATTTTCTTTTCAGAGTTAGGTATAGTGCTTAAGGGATAATTTAGTGTTCTGTTTATATATGGTGATGTATGAGTGAGCAATGTGGCAAGGAGAACTGCATCTTCTTTCTGTGTAACATTGAACTTTGAAGCCTTGGATCAGAGCTGGCTGCATGTAACTTCAGGAGTTGTGGACTGGTAAGCAACCAGGAACTTCCCTGAGGCAGTGGGGTGGTATCCCCAGGACCTCTGGGGCCAGCAAGGCTGACTGCTCAGGATGATGGGGTAGGGTCAGCCCCCCTCCCCGCCCTCCTCCCTCCCTCCCCACCTTCCTCCCCACTTCCTCTTAAAATGATGCTTCTTCATTTTATTCTTTGTTCTTTTGGTATGATCCTTGGAAAATATCCCATATTAGGAATTGGCTTGAGCCTCAAAGTTTTATCCTTTAAAACTTGAAGAAGCCAAAACAGTTTGAAGTATGTGGAGGTAGATGTGCTTTATTCAGAGAAGACCCTATGTTTTTAGTGTCTGCTTTGGATATTTTTATTGCCACATCAGCCTACTTATAGCTTATTTTGCTACTTGTTGAGAAAGTGGTATTAAGAGTGGTGAGGAAATGGAATGAGAGCCATACTTACAGTGTGACTGTGTCAGGCCTCTGGGGATCACACTGTGCAGAGGGTGCTCTTTTCCTCTCTTCTGTCCTTCTGAAGAGCAGGTGTCCTGCTTTGTGCAGGACTGGGGCACTGTGATTGTCCCCCAAGCACTGGGGTTCATGGAGCCCTGGTGATGGATAGTGGGGGCTCTTGGGACCATGGCTGTTGGGGAGACTCAGGTTACAGATGGGAAATGATTGCCTAAGAACATGAATAACCTTCTGTCAAGGTATTACTCAGCTTGACCAGGACATGGGCTTTGTTTTTATTCCTGACACAGAAGCTTAAACCATGTAATTTTGAGCCCCAGCTATGTGTGAAGCTCTGGAAAACCCATAATCCTACACTTCTGTTATTTCTTTATATGAATTTGTAAAGCCCAAAATTAGTCCAGTCTTCTGTCCCGCAAGCTTTAAAAAATGTACTTCCACCAAGGCAGTTTAGCACAGTGACAGTCCCTACGCTGGCACTCCAAAATACACTCCCTAGTAGCACAAACTCTGTTTTTATTTTCTGTGGCCAGTTACATACATAACTTGTTTCATAGGTCAACTGACTCCATCTCTGAGCAGACTTAAATAGATGTCCATATGAAGCCATCTGCCAAACGACCTTGATGTCAGGTCTGTTTTCCTGGGCAGTTCTGCTGAACTTACACTGTAGAGTCTGTTTCTAGTTGAAAGGAGGTGCACTTGACTGTCACCCCTTTGGATATTTGAGACAGTGGAAAATTGCCAACTGTGATTTGTGACAAGGTTGGTTTTGATGATTAAAAATGTTGCTCTTATGATTTTACATCCTTTGTAGTAAGAATGGCTTTGTTTAGATGATAGTCATTATTAAGAGCTGTATGCTTTACTAATAAAATATTAAACAGTTTTTAATGTGGTATTGGGGTATTGATTTTGAACTTGGAGTTCCTGGAACCACAGGGTACTGAGTTATGTTGCTGAAATGCCTGGGAAGCAGAGTCCCCCCTCTGATGGAAGGGGCAGGTGTAAACTGAAGCTTGGGCACATGTGTGTGCACTCTGTTGGCCAGCCCCATTGGGCAGCCACAGTTGAACCTGGAAATTCAGTGTTGCCAGTGACTTGATGCTGTTAGGAAATGCATAGTAGGTATAAAGATGGGCTGAGATACTTCATTTCCTTGGTCCAGTTTCTGTAGATGCCAGCTTTGTGATTGCCTCAATTTAGGTAATCCTAAATCAAAAAAAGTTAGATGAGGTGGAAGGAACTTGTTCAGGTGTGAGTAAGCTTTTCTCACTTTCATGTGTGGAAGAAGTTGCCCACTGACATTGCACACATGCCAAGCTGATTGTTTTTTGGTTACTGGAGTGAACTTCAGAGTCTTAGATAGTAAGGAGAAAAGAAAGACCAGTGGCTGTGTTTCAGATGATCATCCTGAAACAGGCCAGACCTGGACCCAAGACACTGGTCTCAACCATGGTTGAGACGAATGGCCTAAGTTTATTTTCTACATCAGTTATGATCCTGTTTCATTTTTCTTTCTCCTTCCCAAGTTTATGTAGACACAGGCATGGAATGCAGTTCCATTTCTCCCCCCCCCTAGAATTGATCTGTTTTCTGATTGCTTCCCTCTCATAATCTCTTGTGTCCACAGAACCTATTTTCCCTGTATATGCAAATTGTATGTTTATAAGTGAAAATGTTAATACATTAAATGGTTAACCTTAAAGCAGGTTGCATTGTGACTTCTGTTTTTTTAAATTAAATTTAGTTAAACTAAATAAAACCCAGCTTACCTATTTCTCCCACTATCCACCCCCACTTCTGGCAACTACCAATCCATTTTTTAAAAAAATTATAGTAACACACTGTCAGTTTTTTCTGCTGCATCATGGGCAATAAGAATGGCAGTTACTGAGTGGGGCGCCCGGGTGGCTCAGTTGGTTAAGTGTCTGACTTTGGCTCAGGTCATGATCTCATGGTTCATGATTTGGAGCCCCGCATAGGGCTCTGTGCTGACAGCTTGGACCCTGGAACCTACTTTGGATTCTGTGTCTCCCTTGCTCTCTGCCCCTCCCCCACACGTGCTCTGCCTTTCTGTCTCTCAGAAATAAATAAACATTAAAAAGAGATTGAAAAAAAAAGAATGGCACTTAGAAATCCCTGAGTGCTGGGGAATGTATTATCACATCAGAAAAGAATGACTCATTAGATTCTTACAGTAACTCTATAAGGCACTATTGTCCAGGTTACACTGGATGAAACAGGCTCAGAAGTTAAATATTTTTCTTAGGAGCACACAGGTAGTAAGTGAAATGGGTTTATATCTGATATGAAAGCATATTCTTTTTCCTTATGCCATGTCCTATAAAGGTGTAATTTCCACAGGGACATATGGATGGCATGTGTAGTAATACTTGTAAGATGACTATGAGAAAACTGATCATCCTGAACCAGATCCACTTGGCAGTGCAGATTCAGTAACTTCTTCCAACTACATGTCTTTGGTTGCATGACTGTGTATTTTTTTTTTTTCCCTTTCCCCATCCGCAAATTAAATCTCTAGATCCTGAATTACCACAGTTTCCTCTGGGCTAGTTTTTCTGTTTACCTCACCTATTGCAAACTTTCATTAAATGGTGATGTGTGGTTGCGTGTTACAGTTTAAGATGAGGAGTTTTATTTATACCAGAAACTTTGAGTCTCTTGGTTTCATTTCTTTAGAGAGCAATCCTCCAGTATTTTGCCAGGAGACACTTTCTGGGTGTGGAGAAGGGTAGACACTCCACACACAGACCACAGCCCTTTCCCTCTCCAGCTTGACTTTATCGTCATCTGTCATGCTGACCCCTGCTGCCTCCAGCTGTATAAAATTTTTTTGAGTAAGTTATACATAGCACCAGAATTTTTTTTAAAAACAAAGATTTAGTAATGGGTTATCCATCTGCCCATTTCCTACCCTCTCTTGAGAAGAGAGGTTCTCTCATGAAGGTTTATCTTTCATGTTATCCTTCATGCATATATAGTCTAGTACAAAAAATATTCTTATTTTTCTCCCCTTTTTACACAGAGGTTGATATATACACCAGTGGTACCCAGACACTTTAGTCGCAGGATCCTTTTACACTTAAAATTTTAAGGCCTCCAAAGAGCTTTTAAACATGAGTTATATTTATCAATATTTTCCATATTATGAAATAAAATTGAGACAATTAGAAACTTAAAACCTATAACAGAATTTACAAAAATTATTTTCCAAACCAAAATCTGAGGCAAAGCATTTTCACATTTGAAGATATTTCTTTAGCATCTGGTTTAATAGAAACGAGCTGGATTCTCCTGTATGTTTCTGTGTTCGGTCTGATTTGATTTGTTAGTTGAGGCATAGAAGGAAATATGGCTGCACATAGACATGTAGTTGGAAAGGGAGGACTGAGCAGACCCCCTGAAAGGGTCTTGGGTACCCTAAGGAGTCCTTGGATCATACCTTGAAAACTGATGTATGAAAGCTCTTTTCTTCTTTTCCCCGACTTAACATATCTGAGGTGTTTCCATGTAGTACTTAAAGAACTTCCTCATTCATTTGATTTATCCTATAATTCCATCCAGTACCCATTTGACTTTTGCTATTGCTAACAATGCTATAATGAAGGATATTGTTCAAAAGTTTCTCATCCCAGTGTGGGGCTCTTGAAGGGGTTGTGTTCCTGTTGGCTCTGTGGAACTCATGGATGATAAGCTTCTCTGGAGCATAAGACCTGGAAGTGGGAGTCTGTGTCACTGTATGCAGAGGCTGACTGCTGTGATAAGCCACTTGAGATCTCAGGAGCTGAGTGCTGAATGCTTTACTGTTCAACTCCTAGTCCTGTGGTTGATTTCCCCAGGCTATCATTTAGGGACCACACTGGTTGTCTTGGAGTCCTTCGTGGATGCCAAATGGAACAGAAAGGTGGTGAAGATCTACCCATTCTTCAGCTTGTCAGTGGTGCTCAAACTTTAGACATTCCAGTGGTAAGAGCTAGTCACACGACCCTAGCTACACAGTGTAGTCCGAGTTCAGGAGCAATCTGTCCTGATGACAGTTGCCAATGAACATCCAGTGAATGGCAGATAACAATGGCCAGCTATCCTTGACACTCAATGGAAATCAGTTTATATTAACCCTCAGTTGCATAGTATTTACTGATTGGTACAGTAGGTGGTTGCAAATTACATGTAAATTGTTGGTTCATACAACACAAACATCATTGCTCACAGATTTTGTTCTTGTTCAATTATTTCTTTCCCTACTCCCCAGTTGACAGGCAGCTTGGGGCCTAGGGGAGAAGAGTCCCCCTTCCCAGCAAGGAATGTGGTCATTTCACTCATTTGTTCTTTAATACCTTAAACTCATTTATCACACCAAATAGTGGGCTTTGTGGCAGATTACATCATTGCCCCTGATTGTTCCTCCTCCCTTCGCTGAGAGAGTTTTACATTTTTGCTTGCTTCTGTGTGACTTACCTTGTCTCCTCAATCACTGGGAGGAACAGACCTCTCTGCCTCACCTGGGGTATGGTGTGTGGCATGAATTGGCTCAGGAACATGAGTGTTCTCGTCCAAACTGTAGAGCCCAGGTACTGATAACAAGTGCATATCCCTGGGGCTCAAGTCCGGAAAGGCCAGAGGGGTTCAGGGTAGACTGGAGTCTTCATTTTCACCAAACCCCAGGGTACTCCTTCCAGCCTCAATGCCCCAGTCCCAGGGTCCCCAAGCCCTGCCTCTCCAGAACACTTATGCCTTCCTCTCTTCTCTGCCAGGGGCACCTCCCTTCCATCCTTGCTGTGCCTAGGGAGATTTTCTGCCCCTTCCGGGTGAAAACAGCAAGGAGGAGAGTGACACAGTGGGAGGCAGTGTTTGGTACACTTTGCATGGCTCTCTGGCTGTTCCTCTACCTGGCCAGTGGTAAGTCAGGTCAGAGGCACCCCCTGCCCCCCCTGCCCCGAGCCCTAGTCATCCAGATGACATTCCTTAATTAAGCAGGGCCATTCCCCTAGTGGGCAGTGAGCCTTGGGCTCTCCTGAGCAGCCAACCAGGCAGGGCCCTACCTGGTTCTTCTGGTGATTGTCAAGAGGCCAGGTGAGCATGTCATGGGCACAGAGAATGTGTGCCAAACACAGTGGGAGGCTGAGGCCTTGGATCCTTGCAGGAAGGTGTGGTTATGGTCCCCATACCCACAGGCTGTTCATCCCAGTTCCCAGGAGCCGCCTCTCATGCCACGATGGGGGTGGCAGGTACAAGGCAGATGTGAAGGAAGGACCGTGGGAAGGACTTTGGGGGCTTCCCCAAGTCTCAGTATAATAATGACAGAACCAGCCCCCAGACACATAGCAGGAGCCCAGATGTTCCTTCTCTTCCCCTCCATTCCTTTCCTAAACGAGTGGTTCTGTGAGTGTGGTCTCAGACCACCAGCAGCCCCCCTCCCCCAGAAATCTACTGGAAATGCAGACTCTACGGGCACCTGAGAGTGGCTCAGTCAGTTAAGCATCTGACTCTGGATTTTGACTCAGGTCATGATCTTACGGTTTGGGAGTTTGAGCCCCATGTCGGGCTCTGAGCTGCCAACACGGGGCCTGTTTGGGATTTGGTCTCTCCCTCTCTCTGCCCCACCCTTACTCATGCTCTCTCTCAAAATAAATCAACTTAGAAAAAAAAAAAAAGAAAAGAAAAAAAAAAAGAAATGCAAACTCTGGCTCAGCCCAGACCTGAATCAGCAACTCAGCCCTCAAGTTGATTCCACTGCAAGTTCAAGTCTTGAGAACCATTGGCCTAAAATAGACTTCCTCCTCCCACCCTCTCCCACCCACTCTCTCCTTCTCTCTTTCTGTCCTTCCCTCAATCTCTCCCACCCCACCCCTTCTCTGCCTTTCTCTGCCCCCTGTCCCACTTCTCTGCTGGGGAGCAGCTACACTTCCTCCTTGCAGCAGCTGGTTCTGAGAATCACCACTGGGTGTCAGAGCAGCCTCAGGAATGTCTCTGCTGTCAACCCCTCCCAGGTCTGCCCTGTCTCCCAGGGCTCCCACACTTAGCCCCAAAAAAGACATGCTTGGATCGTGGTGTGGGTCTGACTGCAGAAACAGAGCCCCTGTACCCACATTCCCGCTCCCTGCTCACTCCCCTGGACTGAGGCCAGTGCTCCATGTTCCCATCTTCTGTCTCCAGTGTTTCGGGGCTGAGGAGGCCTTAGGTGCCGTCCCTAGAGGAGAAGGGGCTTGCTGAATGTCAGTCACTCCAAGACTGTCCAGGTGGAGAGTGTTTCCCTGTCCTTTCCTAACACCCCAGGGTGAGCCACATAGGCCCTGAGGAGGGGAATCTGGTAGTGTCTGTGTAATGGGGACAAGGACAGCCCCCAGCACCATGTAGGCTGTCATGAAGGATGTGAGGTTCATGCCCAACTCTCACTCCTCCCAAGGTGCCTCTCTCATGCTGGCCCTCCCTCCACAAAGCTTCTGCAAACTCCAAGCTTTGAGTCCATCTGTGAGCCCTGGCCTGGGCCTCCCAGGCCCTGAGGACCCTCCATACAGGTCTAGTCTACACAGTTAGGCCCTGTCTGTCCTGCCACTGTAGGCCCTGTCTCAGGCCCTGTCCAGCCTTGTGGTTGCTGCTTCCTCCACATGAAAGGGCAGTGTGCCTCCTGAATGCCCCCCCACCCTGCCCCGAGGCTATGCCCACAGTCCCTGCCAGACTCACTCAAGTCTTCCCCTCTATTTTAGGCCAGAGTACACCACCCATGCACTCAACACACACTGGGCTCTGCTCAGTGCTAGGCACTGGGGCATGAGACTAGAGAGACCAGGTTGTTGCCTTGTGGAGCAACCACCCCAGCTTAGTGGGTGCTGCACAGTGCTGGGAGGGGCTGCATTGGAGGGCAGGGGTTATGCTGGGTTTCCAGACTATGGCGGAGCCATGAGTGGCTTTAGCAGGGTGGCTCTGGGGACAGAGAACTTGGAGAAGCGCTGGGAGGAGCTGGCAGCTGTGTGGTGGAGGCCAAACCTTGGAATAATTGGAGATTTGTTGTCAAGTGACCCTTGTAGGACTTGCTGAGGGTTGGCTGGAGGATGGAGGAGTGATCCCTGACCAGGATCCTGGGCCTCATCCTGGGGCCTCTGGGTAGGACGGGGGCAGAGACGTTGGGAGTGTGCTGTGTGAGGTGTGGGATTTCTCCTGAATGTCCTATGGGAGCATCTGGAGGGCAGGACAGAGGTCTAGGCAGAGGGATGGTCCTGTAAGGCCTGGAGCTGGTAATCTGGGGCACAGGGACTCTCAGGACAGACCTGCCAGGATGTGAGGGAGCCACAGGGCACGTGGGCATGGGGGTTGGAGTGGAGAGGGGCTGGGCTGGAGAGGGTGTTGTCAGCAAGAGAGCAGCAGGGGAGGGTCAGAGAGAGAAGGAGGGAGAAACCCAAGCAGGCTCCTTGTTGTCAGCTCAGAGCCCCATGCAGGGCTCGAACCCACAGACTGGTGAGATTATGACCTGAACTGAAATCCAGAGTTGGACGCTTAGCTGACTGAGCCATCCAGGTGCCTGGTCTGCTACACCTCTTGATGTGTCCTTTTTGATGAGGGAGCATAAGGCAAGCTGACAGGCCACAAACAGCCCCCCACCCCCTGGTGGGATATGTGGGGATATTCCTCAGGCACTCTGGCTGCCCAAGAACAGAGGAAAGGGGAAAACAAAGGGTTAACTGATAGAGATCTTAGTGCTGCAGGACCTAAGTCTCCATCATCCCTCCATAGTGAGGTGGTGAACAAAGGCAGAAGGAAAAGGCAGGTAGAATTAAGTTTCCTTATAAACTGCAGCCCGTTGACAAATACTGGAGGTAGGCAGAGTAACTCCCTATGTCTTTTTGTTTTGTTTTGGTTTCATCTTTATTTATTTTTGAGAGACTGAGTATAAACAGGGGAGAAGCAGAGAGAGAGGGAGACACAGAATGTGAACCAGGTTCCAGGCTTAAGCCGTCAGCACAGAGCCTGACACGGGACTCAAACCCAGGAACTGGGAGATCATGACGTGAACCAAAGTCGGAAGCTCAACCTACTGAGCCACCCAGGCAGGAGTAACTCCCTATGTCTTAATGATAATGCTCTGCTAGAAGGAAAAACAACCCTAGCTTGACAATAGCCAGGCCTCCGGGATCCTGGGAGGCTTCTTTAGCATTATGAAAATCTCATTGGAAACTTCCCCTGGACTTACCTCCCCCAACCCCAGTCTCCTCATGGTCCCAGCCTCCTCATGGTCCCGGGGCAACTCTTCCCACCCACAGGTCCTGTCCCTGTGCTTTAATAAAATCACATTTTTGCCCTGGAGACGTCTTCAAGAATTCTTTCTTGACTGTCGGCTCCAGACACCACAAACCCCACTGTCACTCCCAAAAACCTCATCACTTTTGTCCTTTGGAGAGCAGTTCATCTAGTCTTCAGATCTTCTGGAGAGGGAAATGATTTATCTGCACCTATAGGTTAGGTGTGTCCACAGGAGGGGGTGAGCCCAGGACCCACCTACACTGCCATCTCGGATGCCATCTCTAGCTGCTTTCAGGATTCTTCTTGTCCTTAGTTTTCAGAAATTTAATTATGATGCACTCTTGGCATGAATTTATTTGGGTTTATTTTGCTAGGTATTTTTTCAGTTTCTTAAATCTGTGAGTTTGTGTCTTTTGCCAAATTTGGGAAGTTTTTGGCCATTATTGATTTGAATATTCTTTCAAACTCAATCTCTTTTCTCTTCTCCCTGAGACCATGATGATAATGAATGTTAACTCTTTTGTTTTCCCCCAGAGGTCCCTGAGGCTATACTAGTTTATTTTCCTTCTTTATTCTTTATCTTGTAAATTCTGTTAGTTTGTCTTCAGGTTCCCTGATTCTATCTTCTATCATCTTCACACTACTTTTGAGCCTAGCCATTGTTCCTTTTTTCCGTGATTGGCTTTTTCAATTCTATTGTTTCCATTTGTTTTTAAAATTACTTTTATTTATTTACTGAGATTTTTCAATTTTTTCACTTGTTTGTAATTTTTTGTTGTTGAAGCATTTTTATGATTGTTGATTTTGTGCCAAGTCTTAATTTATAAAGGTGACTGAATGACGACATGAAGAGGTTGATGTCATTGCAAGAAATTTAATGTTACTCACACTTTCCCTAAGAGGCATGCCATGTAAGGCCACAGAGGTGGGGAAGTACCTGTGTTGTTCAGGAGGCAGGAAGTAACAAAAGGAAGGCATAGGCCATGGCATTTTGGGGGATTTCTGAAAGAAAGGCAGGGCAGGGCAGGGCAAACAGTTTAGGATTGGCTACTTTGAATAATTCCAGCAGTTTCTGGGGAAGAGAGGCTGTCCCTAGTTGTCTGGTACCTGACTCTCAGTTGACTTAGGGTAGGAGAAATATTGCCTTGGTGTGACAGTTCCATAAAGGTTGGGGTTATGGACTCTGGATTGGTTGGTTTGCATCTGAAGGGTAAGTTTGCTGGTGAGTTGCTTACTATTTTTAGGAATTAGGTAGCCCTGGGAGTGCAATCTCTTTCTGGCTAGCCAGGTCAAAACATCATTAAATATGAAAAACATGATTAATATATGGTTCAAAATCCTTGTTGGATAATTTCAACATCTGATTCATCTTGGTGTTGGTGTCAGGTGAGTGATTTTTCTCATTCAGGTTGTGATTTTCTTGACTTTTACTTTTTCTTATGTTGAGAGACTTTGGGTTCTGTTAAATCTAGTTATGTCTATGCACAGGTCTGGGCCCACTTTTTGTTGGCTGTGGTTTTAATGGCAGTTGAATTTTCAGAACTTTGGAAGTAATATTTTGTTCTGATTTATCTGGTGTTGTTGGGGCTCCTGCTGGCACAAGGTGGTGCTTTGTCTGGGGGTGTAGGGGGTTTGTTCAGGTTGAGGGATTGGGAAGAGGAGCCTCAAGTTCCTGGGGACAGAGAAGTTTCTCTGGCTATGTGTTTTTCTGGTGGGATCCATCTGTGGGCAGGGTTGGAAAGCACCTCATGAGCTGTGCACTTACTGTGTGTGTGGATGCCCCCCAGCTACCTTGATGTCTTTGGGTCAGAAAGTAGGATCTCCTGTCTGCAGAGGGAGGTGAAGAAGCTTTCAGGGCTGGGTACTAACTGTGGCAGAATACCTCTTGTTCCTGCCACCCATCTGCCTTCATGCCTCTTTGCAGGTGGGTGGGGTGAGGAGAGGAATCTCAGGCCCATGTGTACAAAGAGGATTTGGGGTCCCTGCTTATAGTCATGGTTCCCCCCAGCAGTCTCAGTGTCTCCCTGTCAAGGAGGGGAGTCTGGCTCAAGGGCACAAAGAAGCTTCTTTGCCTAGGTCGTTTGTTGTGGTAGAAGCCTTCTTGCCTACACTTCCCTGTCCCTCATCCCGCCCCTGGGCCATCTGCAGGGGAGGGCAATCTCAGGCTCCCAGACATGAAGAGATTTCTTGTACTGGGCTACTTCTTGTAACCAGGCCATTCTTGCTGGTACCTCCAAGATACTATCTGGGCTGGGGTTGGAGAGTCTCAGGTCTGGTGAGGAAGGAGAATACCTCCTCAGCCACTACTGTCAGTGGGGCTCCTGACTGATCCCCTTGCTGGTGGTGCTGGGTTTGCTCAGTAGTGTTGGAGGGACTCCTGTTCCAACCAGAGGAAGCATGAGCCTACTTGTGCCACCTTGTCATACTAAGTTGAGGATGGGGGCCTGGGAAAGAAATGTTAGGCCTGGGTCATCTTCTGTTGGGAAGACAGAAGGTGCCCTACACTGTGCTATGCCTCCAGTCCTAGTTTGGGGGACTAAGCCAGTTTTCCTTCCTCTTTCCATCTTTGAGAATTCTTCTTGGTTGCTTTTTGTTATTTCCAGGGTTTGTAGTTGTGCCCCGTGGGAGAAGCATGGAGAAATGGCTCTGTGCCATCTTATCCAGGCTGGCACTTCTCTTGCCTTTTTGTTAAAACATTTTTGAGTATATTTGACACAAGACATTACATTAGTTTCAGGTGTACAACATAGTGATTCCACTTCTCTATATGTTATGCTCTGCTCACCACAAGTGTAGCTACCCTCTGTTATGTACAATGCTATCACAGTAACATTAACTGTATTCCCTATGCTTTACCTTTATTCTCGTGGTTTATTCATTCTGTAACTGGAGGCCTCTATCTCCTACTCCCTTTATTCATTCTGCCCATCCCCCCACTCCCTGTCCCTCTGGTAACCATCAGTTTGTTCTCTATTTATGGGTTGGATTCTGCTTTCTGTTACCTTGTTTTTTAGATATAAATGAAAATCATATGGTTTGTGTCTTTCTCAGTCTGACTTATTTCAGTTAGGTTAGTACCCTCTAGGTTTATCTTGTCATGTGAATGGCATGTGAATGGCATGTGAATGGCATGTGAATGGCAAGATCTTATTCTTTTTTATGGTTGAGTAATATTTCATTGTGTATATATATACCACATTTTCTTTATCCATTTATCTATTGGTGGACACTTTGGTTGCCTCCATATCTTGGCTATTTAAAATTTTTTTTAGGGGCGCCTGGGTGGCTCAGTTGGTTGAGCATCCAACTTCGTCTCAGGTCATGATCTTGAGGTTGATGAGTTCGAGCCCCGCGTTCGGCTCTGTGTTGACAGCTCAGAGCCTGGAACCTGCTTCTGATTCTGTGTCTCCCTCTCTCTCTGACCCTCCCCTGCTCATGCTGTTTCTCTCTGTTTCAAAAATAAAGATAACATTAAAAAAATTTTTTTTAAATTTTTTTTACATTTTTAAAAAATGTTTATTTTTTAGAGAGACAGAAGACAGAGCATGAGTGGGGGAGGGCAGAGAGAGAGGGAGACACAGAATCCAAAGCAGGCTTCAAGCTCTGAACTGTCTGCACAGAGCCTGTTGCAGGACTTGAACCCACAAACCAGGAGATCACGACCTGAGCCAAAGTCAGATGGCCAACCGACTGAGCCACCTAGGTACATCAGAGATTAAACATTCTAATGCTTACTCTTAAGTCTACAAACCAGACTTAATAGTGTCAAATTTGCCCCCTAATTGACACTGGATTCTTAGAATGTTGACCTCCCACTATCCCTGCCATCCATTCTCATCTATTATTGTCCAGTAGTTTAGCTCCTTTTTATATTCTCCAATTTATCATAATTATTTTATAGTAAACATTTATATTTGCCTCATTTGCTATTTCTTTGTATCTCTTCTCTTTTCTTCTACATGTAATCTCTTTCTCTTAGGAGTCATTTCCATTGGGTATGCAGTGATAAGCCATCTGAGTCTTTGCTTGCAAATATCTTTATTCTCTTATTACTCAGGAATAATGGTTTAAACAGTATAGAATACTAGAGTGACGGTCAGTTTATTTGTTTGTTTGTTTGTTTCGTTGGTTTCTGGTCAACATTTAGGATAGTTCACAATTGCCTGTTCTCCAATTTTTGCTTTGAGTTTTGCTGTGAACATAATTTCTGTTAATTTTGTTAGTAATCTGCCTTTTCTTTCTACTTACTTTACAGTTTTATTTTGTCTTTGCTGTTTATCAGTTTTGCTACAATATGTCTAATTTAGACATTTAAAAATCTTGCTTAAAACTTGTGATTTATGAATCTGAAGATTCATTTTTTTTTTTATTTTTGAGAAAATCCTCAGCCATTTTCTTTTCAAAAATTGTGTCTTCTCCATTCTATCTTTGCTCCCCTTGTAGAATTTCTGTTAAGTGAATGCTGGACCTTCACCTGTTCTCTCCCATATTTCAACCCCTTTTTCATATTTGTCATCTTTTGACTTTCATTCTTTTTTTAATTTTTAATTTAATTAATTAATTTTTTAATTAGTCAGGACCTAGTGCAACAATGAGTTCAGGAGTAGATTCCTTATTGTCCCTTAGCCATTTAGCCCATCCCCCCTCTTCCACAACCCCTCCAGCAACCCTCTGTTTGTTCTCTATATTTAAGAGTCTCTTATGTTTTATCCCCTTCCGTATTTTTATTTTTGCTTCCCTTCTCTTATGTTACCTGTTTTGTATCTTAAAGTCCTCATATGAGTGAAGTCATATGATATTTTTCTTTCTCTGACTAATTTCTTTTAGCATAATACTCTCTAGTTCCATCACGTAGTTGCAAATGGCAAGATTTCATTCTTTTTGATTGCCAAGGAATACTCCATTGTATATATATACCACATCTTCTTTATCCATTCATCCATTGATGGACATTTGGGCTCTTTCCATATTTTGGCTATTGTAGATAGCACTGCTATAAACATTGGGGTACATGTGCCCCTTCGAAACAGCACACCTGTATCCCTTGGATAAATACCTAGTAGTGCAATTGCTGGGTCGTAGGGTAGTTCTATTTTGAGTTTTTTGAGGAACGTCTATACTGTTTTTCAGAGTGGCTGCATCAGTTTGCATTCCCACCAGCAGTGCAAACGAGATCCTCTTTCTCTGCATCCTTGCCAACATCTGTTGTTGCCTGAGTTGTTAATGTTAGCCATTCTGACAGGTGTAAGGTGGTATCTCATTGTGGTTTTGATTTGTATTTCCCTGATGATGAGTGACGTTGAGCATCTTTTCATGTGTCTGTTGGCCATCTGGATGTCTTCTTTAGAGAAGTGTCTATTCATGTCTCTTGCCCATTTCTTCACTGGATTTTTTTTGGGTGTGTGTTTTTTGGGTGTTGAGTTTGATAAGTTCTTTATAGATTTTGGATACTAACCCTTTATCTGATATGTCATTCGCAAATATCTTCTCCCATTCCATGTGTTGCCTTTTAGTG
Source organism: Panthera leo (assembly GCF_018350215.1). NCBI lineage: Eukaryota > Metazoa > Chordata > Mammalia > Carnivora > Felidae > Panthera > Panthera leo. The sequence goes on from NC_056686.1 coordinate 107,935,946, forward strand.
TCTCTGATTGTTTCCTTCACTGTGCAGAAGCTTTTTATTTTGATGAAGTCCCAATAGTTCATTTTTGCTTTTGTTTCCCTTATGTCTGGAGACATGTTGAGTAAGAAGTTGCTGTGGCCAGAGTCAAAGAGGTTTTTACCTGTTTTCTCCTCGAGGATTTTGATGGCTTCCTGTCTTATGTTTAGGTCTTTCATCCATTTTGAGTTTATTTTTGTGTATGATGTAAGAAAGTTGTCCAGGTTCATTTTTCTGCATGTTGCCATCCAGTTTTCCCAACACCACTTGCTGAAGAGACTGTCTTCATTCCATTGGATATTCCTTCCTGCTTTGTCAAAGATTAGTTGGCCATACATTTGTGGGTTCATTTCTGGACTCTCTGTTTTGTTCCATGATCTAAGTGTATGTTTTTGCGCCAGTACCATACTGTCTTGATGATTACAGCTTTGTAATACATCTTAAAGTCTGGGATTGTGATGCCTCTAGCTTTGGTTTTCTTTTTCAGGAGAAAACTCCCTATTTGATGTTTTTTCTGGTTCCATACAAATTTTAGGATTATTTGTTCTACCTCTGTGAAGAATGCTGGTGTTATTTTGATAGGGATTGAATTGAATATGTAGATTGCTTTGGGTAGTATTGACATTTTAACAATATTTATTCTTCTAATCCAGAAGCATGGAATATTTTTCCATTTTTTTTATGTCTTCTCCAATTTCTTTCATAAGCTTTCTACAGTTTTCACTGTATATATTTTTCACCTCTTTGATTAGGTTTATTCCCAGGTATTTTATAGTTTTTGGTGCAATTGTAAATGGGATAGATTCCTTGATTTCTCTTTCTCTTGCTTCATTATTGGTGTATAGGAATGCAACTGATTTCTGTGCATTGATTTTATATCCTGCAACTTTGCTGAATTCATAGATCAATTCTAGCAGTTTTTTGGTGGAATCTTTTGGGTTTTCCACATAGAGTATCGTGTCATCTACGAAGAGATAAAGTTTGATTTCCTCTTTGCTGATTTGGATGCCTTTTATTCCTTTTTGTTGTCTGATTGCTGAGGCTAAGACTTCCAATACTATGTTGAATAACAGTGGCAATAGTGGACATCCCTGTTGTGCTCCTGACCTTTGGGGGAAAGCTCTCAGTTTTTCCCCATTGAGGATATTAGCAGTGTGTCTTTCATATATGGCTTTCATGATCTTGAGATATGATCCTTCTATCCCTACTTTCTTGAGGGTTTTTATCAAGAAAGGATGATGTATATTGTCAAATGCTCTCTCTGCATCTATTGAGAGGAAAATGTGGTTCCTGTCCTTTCTTTTATTAATGTGATGTACCACATTGATCGTTTTGCAGATATTGTATAAATCCTACTTGGTCATAGTGAATAATTCTTTTAATGTATTGTTGGATCCAGTTGGCTAGTATCTTGTTCAGGATTTTTGCATCCATGGCCATCAGGGAAATTGGCCTGTAGTTCTCCTTTTTAGTGGGGTCTTTGGTTTTGGAATCAAGGTAATGCTGGCTTCATAGAATGAGTTTGGAAGTTTTCCTTCCATTTCTATTTTTTTGAACAGCTTCAAAAGAATAGGTGTTAACTCTGCTTTAAATGTTGGTAGAATTCTCCTGGAAAGCTGTCCGGCCCTGGACTCTAGTTTTCTGGGAGATTTTTGATTACCAGTTTGATTTCTTTACTGGTTATGGGTCTGTTCAAATTTTTATTTCTTCCTGTTTCAGCTTTGGTAGTTTATATGTTTCTAGGAATTTGTCCATTTCTTCCAGATTGCTCATTTTATTGGCATCTAATTGCTCATAATATTCTCTTATTATTGTTTGTGTTTCTGCTGTGTTGGTTGTGATCTCTCCTCTTTCTCTCCTTCCTCCGTCAACCCAGTGGGCTATAATGGTCAAATTTTCAGAAGACAATCTTTCTAGGAATTTTAAGACCAAATGTACAAAATGTATTATTTTACTAACTCTATTCTTGTCATATACTGACAACCTCTTTAACATCTAGAAAGACTAAATGTTGAAAATTAGGACTCCTCTGTCCAGTATATACACTATATACACAGCTAAGTAATCCAAAATGCGGGAACAAAAGGGACAACGGTGAAATCTTGCCTCACTATGAATACACTGGCAGAACTCTTGGCCCTCCCTTTTCCTTTCCTCCTCTGAACCAGTGCACAAACACAATGGCTACTGTTCAAAGAGGTGGTTTGGCCATTCCCCCCAAATTAAAACCTATTTCATATGAATTTCAACAAAAATATATCTACAGAATGTCTTTTTACTACCTCTATTTTTAACATATCAGATACTTAAGAACATCTGAAAAGACTAGAGATTTAAAAAAAGTACTTAGCGTTGTCAACTATATATACAGTAGTTTAGGAATAAAATGCACACACACACAAATGGTTATAATATGAAAATGTCTTCTAAATATGACCAATGTGGCACAGAGCCTTCTTTCTTCCTCAAGGTCTTCAACTTCATGTCCTTTTACCCACTGAACAAACAGGAATGTGTGTGGCTCCTGATGTCACTTGCAGAGGTGGTCTAACAATTCCATTTCAAAAGTCATTTCCAGAAGACGTTTCTTTTCTATGATTAAAAAAACAAACAAACAGACATTTACAAGATGTGTGATTTTCTAGCTCTACTTTCTCATATGTTGGCAACCTCTTTACATCTAGAAAGCCCAGAGGTAGCAAAAGTTTTCTTTTGAAAGTTTGGGGGGTAACTTCATATTATATACACAGGCCTTCTATAAATGGCCAGTAAATCTTCCCAAAGGGTGGTCTTCCTTTTGGTCAAATGTGGTGTGAAATTCTCCCATTTCTATTTTCCAACATCAACCTCTGGTAGAAGGAAGAGCACTGTCTTATGGCCCGTTAACCAAAACACCTGTTGTGGACCGGGCCCAATAGAGCCTCTGTCCATTGTCTGGAGCAGTCCAACTGGGACGGAGCAGTCATCCCATGGCCCGCATCTGTGGGGCTCTGAGGCCCAGGGGTGGCCAAGCTCCCATCAATGTAGACCTGCCTTGCTGGGCCCTCCCACAACTCCAAGTGGCCTCCATTCTTCTCACCCCAGCACGCCCCACCTCTAAAGACACCACATCCCCACTGGCCGGGCTGGTGCTTAGCATAGGCCCCACAGACTTGGGCCAGGAGAGTGGGCAGCCAGCAAGTTTGGGGTTCCAAGAGGCTGCCTCCATTGGAGCCGGGGTGGGGGTGGGGAGAGGTTCATGGCTGCTTCAAGGCCTGGACCTGGCCAGTGGACAGCCACGGCCAGGGCACTGGGTCTCTGCAGGTCAGAGTCCGCGACCTGTCCCTGGGCTCCCTAGTTCACCCACTGGCCTGATAGATGCCTGCGCTGATGACTGCAGGCCCCCCAGGGACCTCAGTGAGGCCTCAGGGTGGGGATGGAATGTAAAAGCCAAGAAGCAAGGTCAGGAAGGTCACTGAAAGCCATCAGAAGGAGTTTGGACTTTATCTTGGGGCGATGAGGAGCCACTGAAGAGGGTGAGGGAGGAGAGAGGTTGACTGTAGGGAAGATCAAGAAGCTGTCGGGTCTGGGGTGAAGGGCCAGCTAGGAGGCTGCTGCAATTATCTCAGCCAGAGATGGTGAGTGTGTGGTGGAGGGTGGGAGGGATGCAGCTGTCCCAGGAGCCTGTGGGTCTGTGTCTGATCACAGTGCCCAAGGGTGCCCATGGAGTGAGCATCTTCTTCAGGTCATTCATCAAGTGCCTCCACACAGTGGGCTTGTCAGGCAGGTCAGTTTCCCTGTCTTTTCTGCAGTGTCCTCGCCACTTTCCCCACCAAGGGGGAAATGGGCAATGGGCCTCTCTTCATTAACCTACACCGAGTACCTTGCCTCAAGTTTCCCCCAGGAAGTGGTTAAGGTGAGGGCTTCAAATGCTTTCCTTAAGAACGTGGAACAAGTCTTAGTGCTGAGCTAGGTGCAGACACCAACCTGAGTTGGGGATGGCTACATCAGGCACAGCTGCTGGCTGCTGGCTCCCTGGTCCTCTGTAAGGCTGTCTCTGCCTCTGCCTGTCCTGTCTCCTGGCTGCCCAGGCTCAGCACTCTCTTTTGTGGGGGACATGTCTGTTTTTCTTTTACCTGGGCATCTGAAATTATGGCCTCTTAAAGTAGGCAAGACACAACACAATGGATGCTCTCATTGACTATGCCCTGAGGGACTGTCACCCCCGGTGCTGGCTGGGGAGCCCTTTTGCTAGCCCATAAAGGGGATTGAGAGATGCTCCAGGGATATGAAATAGTCTACAGTGAAAACAGATAAATTAACCGATGTTTACACTTATGCTCATTTAAGCTCCAAAGACGACTTGTGTAAAAAGCGGCCACCTAATTTGTGGAAGAGGAAGAATCGAGATTAATTGAAACAGTAAATCAACATTATGGTTGTGTGGGAGAATACATTTCCAGTGCATTTTTCACCAGCTCACCAAAGCAGCACCATTTAGCATGCTGATTTACAAACAGGAACAGGAATGACTGGGACATCAGATTGCTTTGATGTGCCACCAAATCAGAGGATTCCTCTGAGAAAGGCACTCTTTGGCATTTGAGTGTAGAGTCAGGCCATCTGTGGCAGGAAGGTCCCACGTTCCCCAGTTCTGTTGGTCTGTAGCCACAGGGGGCTGTGCTCTGGCAAGTTGGACAAGAAGACGAGTAGTAAACACAGGGCTTCCCAGAACATTTCACTGAGACAAGTCCCTGATGATAGACGGGTGTTTACATCTGCACCCTTTCCTGTGCCAGCAAGCTCTGCTGTGTTTTTCCCCTAAGAACTTAGGACAATCTAACAGGCTTAATCTGTGTATTTACTACCTGTCCCATCTTACTAGAGTGTAAGCCCCAAGAGGGTCAAGGGCTTATCTGTTCCATGCCCTGCCCTGTCACCCACCCTAGATAGACCTGGCACATCATAGGTGCTGCGTGAGCTTTTGTGGACTGACAGAGCCCAGCCCCTGCTGTGAGGACCTGCTCTGAGAACACTCTGCTCTCACTGCAGAGGATGCATGCCTAGGTCAGGACCCGTTTCATGATGTCACTCCACAGACATTAAGGAATATACCTTGCTGGGGACATTCATGTAGGCTGAGAAGAGAAGAGAAGAGAAGCCAGAGAAAAGAAGGCATGGTTTCCCTTTTCTCCTATCTTTCCGCTGGGGCAGGTGCTGAGGCCAGGAGGCTGATTTTTTTCCAGTGGAGCAAGCCCTGCCCTGCTGATATCCCTCCTGTAGGGCAAGTGTGAGGGTAGTTTTCCCAGTGGGTGTAAGCAGACGTGTTTGACATTGAGTGGTCCGAGTCTGGGGTGCCAGCTGTTTATAGGAGCTGCTCAGCACCTGGGGACTATCCCGGCAGGAAGCTGAGCTTACTTTTAGAGAATGTCACTTGTTGTACCACATTTTATGCTGAGAAAGCAGGCACAGAGGGTTGGATAATTTGCTCAAGGTTAAATGCCTGCCAAAGTAGAAGATATAAAGATTTGACTCCTAAGACTGATTCTGTCCTACTGAGCCATCCTGCCCTCACTCCTCCAAGCTGCTAAACAATCTGAGGAGAGACCCTGAATATCAGCACTGGGTTACCTCTGGAGGCCCTTGTGTCTGTGGTCTAGACTCGCAGGTGGTCAGGTCTCCTGCAGCAGGCAGGGAGATATGGAAGGACATGGCCTTTGTCAGTGTCTGCTGAATGCCCAGGGTTCTCCATGCACCCTCTCACTTACTCCTGGTGTCCCTACAGCTGAGGCTCTGGCATGTGGCTACCTGCCTAAGCTTACACAGTGAGAGATGGTGGGCCAGCGGTCTCAGGCCACTGTCCCGAGTGGTCTCTATGTAGGACCTGTTCCACAGCACTTCCACTGTCCTGTGGCAGTTCCCAGTGGTGCAGCTGCCGAGAGTTTTCATGGCACTTGGTATCCTGCGCTGGTCCCTGTGATTCTGCTATCAGAGACTGTGCCTGTCTCACCTCCTGTCATCTGGGGATGCCTTGTGAGCTCCAGCAGGGCTACTTTTTCCTGTGCCTTTCACCCCTGGACAGTGTCCAGGCCACCACATGCACCCTGCTATCTAGTTGTGACTGGCCTTTGGTATTTTGGAGCATTGTCTCAGCCAGCTTTGACACCACCAGGAACCAGTCCTTCTGGCGTGGGAACAGGACCACAAACCAGCTTCTCCACTGAAGAAGCCAGCCCTTAGCACAGAGATGGGGGCCTAATGTTAATGGAATGAGGCACAGCAGCATCCATATAAATGTATGGCCCACATGTGTGGGTCATATGCACACACATCAATGCAGAGACACGTGTGCCCTGCAATCAAACACATGCTCAGGTTTCATGCATGCCAGTTGCCCTGTGTGTGTGCCCATAGAGGGACAGACACCAACCCACAGCCAAACAGACATGCAGAGAAGTGGTGTTGGGTGGAAACAATCTTATTTGGCTCCTCTATCTGTTGACTTTTGATTCCTTCCCCTTGGAAATAAATCATACTTTGATGAGTGATTGAGCAAAATGTGGCTGAACTCAGGTTATGGGAGTAGTGTCGGCTGGGGTGATCTGAGTCCAGGGAGAGACTCCAGTGTCCAGGCCTGAGCCCACCAGTCACCTCTGCATTGCCAGGCCCACACTTTTTCTTGGGGCCTGCTGGCGAGCCCTTCCCCTCTTCCTACTGGGCACAGCCTGTGGGTCCCCCAGCCACCTCCTCCATGCCCCCCTTGTGACTGCCATGCAGAGTTTTGGTGCCATTTTGCACACTCTTCAGAGAAGACACTGTTCTCCTGGTGTGTCCCTGTCCCAAGGCAGGCAAACCTGCAGGGATCAGGATACTGGTTGTGGCACACCTGGCAGAGACCCTGGGTGAGCCACTGTGCTGCTCTGCCTCAGTTTTACTTTAAGAAGGAAATAATGAGAGGCACCTGGGTGGCTTAGTCAGTTAAGTGTAGGACTTCGGCTCAGGTCATGAGCTCAGGTTTGTGAGTTCTAGCCCCACATTGGGCTTCATGCTGATGGTGCGGAGCCTGCTTGGGATTCTCTCTCTCTCTCTCTCTCTCTCTCTCTCTCTCTCTCTCTCCCCCTCTCTCTCTGCCCCTTCCATGCTCTCTCTCTCTCTCAAAATAAACTTAAAAAAAAGAAGGAAATAATGACCCTACATGAAAGGAATTGCGGTGAAAAATAAACTGAAATAATTATGGGGAGAATCATAATTGCTTGAGGGATTGTAGGTCTCAGGAAAGGGGTGCTCTTTGTTAGGGAGGCTGGCTGTTCTCCTTTTGCCCCCACCCTCATTCCTTCCTCTGCTCTGTGCCCTGCCCAGGCCCTTGAAGGGCAGCCGTCCTCACATGCCCCTGGGACACCTCTGCCTGTTGGCATCCAGATGGGTTTGACCAATGGAGAGCACTGGCAGATGTGGGTGTGAGGAGAGAGGGCTGGGGCATCTCTTCCCTGTCTCCTCCCTGCTGGGCTCCGTTTCTGGGTGCCTTCTCACCTGCCCCCTCACCTAACCCTGAGGAATGCCATGGCCTCACTGTGGATGGCCCCCAAGGGCCATGTCTGTGTGCTCTCAATCCCACCTAGGCCTCAGGACCATGCCCTTTATTTGAGCCTCTTGTCTGGGAAGGGGCACTGGGCCTTCCCAGTGGGAGTGGGAGTGGGAGCCCTGGCAGGTGGGCTGGGGACTGGGAAATTTGTCTGGAAGGGGCACTGGGCCTGCCCAGTGGGAGTGGGAGTGGGAGCAGGAGCCCTGGCAGGCAGGCTGGAGACTGGCAAGGTTGTCTGGAAGGGGCACTGGGCTTGCCCAGTGGGAGTGGGAGTGGGAACCCTGGCAGGCGGGCTGGGGACTGGGAAGGTGGGTGGCCCACGAAAGAGTGGATCTGCCTAGTGGGAGAGAGGAATGGCATCTGCTGAGTTCCCACAGTGTCCTGGGCATTGCAGTAGGGACAACACCTGATTTATTGCTCACATTAAGCCCAGGATGTGAGTGTTATTGCACTTTCCTTGCATGGATAGGTGGGGCAGGAGAAGTTGGTGACTGCCAGACTCACAGAAAGCTGCACAGCACTGGAGGCCAGGTCCCTCAGCCATGGCCCTGACCGGTGCAGGGTCCTATGCAGGGAGGGCCTGGCTGTTGACCCTGGGACACAGCATGTGGTGAGCCTTGGAGAGGTAACTGCCCTGCCTGACTCAGCTGCCTCACCCGAGAGGAAGTAAGCTCCTGCTTGACTTGAACACCTCTGCTGGGATTGTCACTCGGCCATTCTTGTTTTGATTGGTCCTGCCACAGAGAGAGTCCAGTTCCTGCCTTCTCAGCAGCCTTCAAGTCTTCCTGGGCCCAAGGCTCAGTCCTGTGCAGCCAGACAGGCCCCTCTGGCACTCATGATAGATGTCCCCAGGGAAGAGACACAGCTCAGGGGCACTGCCCACACCACAATTCCACCCATCACTTAGCTGCAGGGTGTGCCTCTCTGTCTACGCTGGAAAGACCCAAGGCGCCTTACATAGAGGCACTTCCAATCCCATGGGTGACCACAAACAAGTGAGCAAGGCATGTGGGTGCAGAGAAAATAAATGCATCTAGTGCCAAGGGGTCCACACACAGAGCACTCCCCACAGGGCCTATCCATGAGCTTCCTTCTGGCCCAAGTAAAGAGGGAAAATGTTACCTGGAATTCACTTGCAACCAAGGAGTTCCTGTGGGCTGTTCCAGCCGTGGGGCCTGGAGTGCGGTGTCTTAAGCTGCCATCTGTCCAGGGCCAGCCTGTGACAGCAAGCTTTGCATTTCCTCGCCTAATGGAGTTAGACTCCTGGCAAGGCTCTGGCTCTTCACCTCTGCTCATTTCCCCTCCTCTTTCTATGGGGTTTGTTTGCAGGCGTTTATCTGCTGTACTTGAGGCTGAGCCTGGAGGAGAACCCAGAGGTCAGATGAGGCCCTGGCCATGGGTGGCACTTGGAGAAGGAGTCCCTGATGTGGAGACCTTGCTGCCCTGGCAGCATAGCCTCTGCTGTCCCTCTGGTCCCGTTACTTCTCATGACAGGTTGGGGTTGTAGTGAGGAAGAGTGGGAGAGAGCAAGAAGCTGAGCGGAAGTCACGGCTTATAAAGAAATTGTGTCGGGCTGTGGCATTTCTGCTTTTATAATTCTCAGTCAGAATGTACCTCTCTGAGCAAGGAATGGGGTCTCCAGTCTGCTCCTGTGATGCTGGCAGGTAGGTGACATGGCAGGACAGATGTCTGCATCCCTGAGGTGTGCTGGGCCCCACAGATGCCAGTCTGCTGAGGGGGTGGTCTTGGTCCCGCCACGGTGTGCAGGGAATAAAAGCCTAGCAGCGGCTCCTGTGGTTCCGCATGTAGGGTGCTGCTCCTACAGCATCCCACGAGAGATTCAGCCTGCCTTTCCTAGCACAGGCCTTACCATGCTGAACAATGCACAGAGCCCAGACAGCTCTGCACTGATGGCAGGCTTGGTGGGCTTCAGGGAAGAGCATTCCTCTGCAGAGCTGTGCCTTAGGACTGGGCCTCAGGGGTCCAGGGAAAGCAGATGGGGCTGGGCTTGAGCCCCCATGCCCACATTATGCAGACCCATGCCAGGCTTTCCTGTTCTATATGTGCTGCTTCCTTTTCAGACTTCATTTGCAGAAGGAGTCCACAGCTGAGAGTGCCTGAGAGAACCGATGGCCTCACAGGAAGGCTCCCAGCTGGTTCTTTGGCAGAATTTGTGAATATCTCTTCTCCCACTCGGCCTCTTTGTGCTGATGGGGCAGCAAAAAGCACTGCATGGGGGCAAGGACCGGGGATGCACAATGCTGGTGCTCTTGGTTGGCCCATGCTGGCCCTCCCTGCCCTCTCCCATGTTCCCACACCCTCCTCTCCTGTTGTCCCTCAGAAGAATGGGCTGGCAGGGAGTTAGGGAGAACCCTCCTGGGGAGCACAACATACAGGCACAGACAGCCACTGGGTGGGATTGGAGGATCCTGGAGAAACTTTTGTTAGAGGACCTTTGAGGCCCCATCTATGGATAAGTGTGGAAAAAGTTGTTTCATGAGTTTAGTAATCATGGCAGAATCAGTTTTCTGTGTAACCAAAAGTCCGCATCCATAACTTACTATAAAATATAGGCATCAGGAGGCAGGCCTTTTTATATTTGTGAATATTTCTGTATCACCTTGTGACAACCTTGTAAATATTGTTAAAGGATGGCAGTTTGACTCTGAAACATTCATCCTACCGTGGTAAATGGCTTGCCCCCCACTAGAATGGAGACTAGAGGGTGGGGCGTCGGTGCGGGTGGGGTGGACTCATGCACTCAGTCTGTGTGCAGGGATGCTTGCTCCCTAGGGGTGGGGGCTGGGCCCTGGGTGGCGATGGAGCGTCTAGGCTATGCCGACGCTTGGTCACAGCAGCTGGAAGGCCTGAAGTGAACTTTGGAGGGAGGGCCAGGGGTCAGTGAGAGGCTGCTAGGCACATTTTCTCTGTGTTGTCTCCCTCCCCTAGGACACCTTGCAGCCAGACTATTACTGTCTTCATCTTACAGAGGAAGCAGGGGCTGGAGAGGTCAGGTGCCAGGCTCTGGTGCCCCAGTGTGAGAGGCAGTTTGGAGTTTAACCAGTGCCACGCTGACCCTTGGGTCTCAATGCCGTCCAAGAGACTGCTGGTACCCAGGTAGCAGAGAGCCCAACTGCAGGGTAAGTTTCCACAGGGCACAGGGCTGCATCGTGGAGACTTCATGCCTGGACACGGAGCCTGGAGGCTGAGCCGCACTGTAAGTTTTATAGCTGTGGTCACTTGTGCTCTCCTGGTGGAGTTATTAGAGGACACAGGTGATTTCCGCACACTTAGACCATGACCAGCTCACTATGGTCATCAGCTGCTGTTGCTGCTGCTGCTGTTAGCGGGCAGTGAGTGGACCCTGCTGTGTTCTTCCGGTGTCCTCAGCAAGTGGACCCTGCTGTGTTCTTCTGGTGTCCCCAGCGAGTGGACCCTGCTATGTTCTTCCAGTGTCCTCTGTGGCTTTGCAGTTTTCCTGAAGGGTCTGGCTCACCCAGGCCATCCTTGGGCCCATCCTGTCTGCCCTGACTGTCATCAGGTGTCTGACCCCTATCTGTGCACGCTTATGTGGGGTGAGTTGAAGCTTCACATACATGGTTTCATCTAATTTTCCTGTATACCCATGAAGTGGGCTTTGTTATCCCTTTTCCTTGAATGAACTGGGGATCAGAGAGATTAGGCAGCTTTCTCGAAGTCACAGAATTTGAATGTGTGTTCTATTTTTCCTTTAAAGCCATATAGTTCTTGTATTTTATTGTAGTACATTGTACCACATTGCATGGCCTCTCATGCTCAGTATGAGCTAGGAACTTTTTGAACTGATTTGACCTGAGGTATCTTTCCATGAATGTCAAAGTGATATATCAGTGACCATCTGGCCTGTTGGGTGCAGAATGAAAGGCAAACTTTAGGGCACACAATAAGCATGTCATGGTGTTCTTGATTTCTCCTTGGCGATAGAGATTTGATTTTGGGGGTCTCTGATCGGCCAGGTCCTGCCATTTCTGGTGCATATGTGCCTGGAGGAAATAAGCCCTGGTGATCATGAGAAAGAAAATGACTTTGTGATTTAAAAAAAATTTTTAATGTTTATTTATTTTTGAGAAAGGGAGACAGAGAGTGTGAGCAGCGGAGTGTCAGAGAGAGAGGGAGACACAGAATCCAAAGCAGGCTTCAGGCTCTGAGCTGTTAGCACAGAGACCAACGCGGGGCTTAAACTCACAAACTGAGATCACGACCTGAGCTGAGGTCGGACGCTTAACCAACTGAGCTACCCAGGCACCCCATGACTTTGTGATTATTAACCTGGCCATATCCTCCTGGGCTATCCTCTGTCAGATAGAATCCAAGAACTTTCTGGGGAGATGGGGTGGATTACCATCCCTTGGGACACACGTGTATCTGCTCTTACCTGGGTACTGTTGCAAGAGTGGTGATGATTTGTTGGATGTTGCCTGACAGTCACATGTCTGGTGGTGGGGAAACCAAGTGCATGCTGTCCCCTCCAGGGGGAGCCTTGGGTTCTCCAGCAGATGCGGGCTCTTCTCTGGCACACCTCTCTTCTGGGGGTTACACCTAGGGACAGGCCTTGGTATCTGACCTCTCTCTTTTCTGCCTAGCCCTTTTTGCCTTGCAGCAAAGACTTTTGCCTCTGTCTTCAAAATTCTGGATTCCAGACCCAGACACACCTCGCCACTGCCCCATCTTTGGCCTGGTCAGGGCACTGAGTCTCTTACTTGGGCCTGGCTGCCACCTCCCACCTGTCTGTATGGAAGAGCCCTTGAAATCAGATTCAACACCCCTGCCTTGTCTGCTCTCCTTCCCTGACCCTCTGTGGGCTCCCTAGAGGCTCCACTGGATCTGCTCCTGGTTTTCTCCCCACCTGTTTCTTGTTGTCACCCCAGGCTTGTCTCATTGTCCCAGCCACTCTAGCCTCTTCTCTGTCCCTCACATGTGCGGGTGCATACCCTGTCCTCAGGGCCTTTGCTCTTCTTCCCACCACCTGCCATAGAAGGCCCATCTCATTCTCTCACACTGTTGTTCAGTTCCCTGCTCAATGTCACCTTGTCACCTGATCTACAGAAGCCTCTGTCAGTCTCCACCCCTGCTTTGTTTATTACTAGCAGGCAGGAGATGATATACTTCCTTGTTTACCATCTGTCTTTTTAGCCAGCCCACACCCTCTGCTCTGCTCGCTGTGGCATCCCTCCCACCTGGGCCAGGCCAGTGTCTGTTGTGTGCTGAGGCCACTGCTGTTGGAAGAGCATGGATATGAGCCTGGGCCCCTGACAGCAGAGCAGAGACAGGAAGCCCCAGAGCCTACAGGACTTGGGACAGGTACATCCCTTGAGGTTTTTGGTTCTGAGCCCTCCACTCTGGTAGTGGCACTGGGCAGGCAGACAGGCACACAGGGAAATGGGGACAGGTCATCGACCTGGGGTAACCCCTACCATTTACTGTAAGCCTATTCTGGGGCAGCTCTCCTTGGGCCCTGGATGTGTGTGGTCTCCCTGAGGGGTCAGGGTGATTGTGAAGCTTCAGGAGATGTGGAGATGCAGGACCTGCCTGAGCCACCTACTCCACCTACTGCCACCTACTCCCCTGTGGAGAGAGCACAGTGGGGGGCAGCATGCTGCACTCTCAGGCTCACTTCCTGTTGGCTGAGGGCTCCTGGCATCTCATTTATTTATTCAATAAATGCTGGCTGATGACACGGGGCCACTGACTGGGAGTGCAGATGTATAAATGATCCACTATTGTCAGGAAGGGTGGACAGGAATCAGCAGGGCAATGACAGGGAGGAGAGCAAAGCCTGGAGGGGGAGCCGTTCCCTCTTGGATACTCATTGCCATGTTCCAGCTCAAACCCGAGACTCATGGGAAGATGTATTCCCTGAGTGTGGGTTAGCTCATCCTCACCCTAATGGCATTGTGTGGAGACAATGTCAGTATGCATCTTAACTGCAGAAAAAATTCCTGGAGCAGCAAGTTGTTGGGGGTAGAGCTTGGATAGTAGTCTAGTTAGGTATGGCTGCATAACAAATACCCCAAAAATGTAACTTAAAACAATCAGTTTATTATTATTGATGATGATTCTGGGAGTGGAGTGGGCTTAGCTCAGAGAGTCTTATTCTCAGGGTCCCTCTATGTGATTGCAGTCAGATGGTGTGTGGTGGTAAATTTTCTGTGCCACCTTTGTTAGACTATAGGTCCAAATGTTTGATTAAATCCAAGTCTAGATGCTCTGTGAAGTTATGTTTCAGACATGATTAGTATTTAAGTAAGTAGACAATGGGTAAAGCCGATTACCCTCCATAATGTGGGTGGGCCATACCAATCAGTTGAAGGCCTTGAGAACAAAGACTGAGGTTGCCTGAGGAAGAAAGGGTTTCTTCCAGGCTGCTCCTGGACTCAAGACCACAGCAGAGCTCTCTCCTTGGTCTCCACCATTTGACCTGGGCTGCAGATTTTGGACTTACCAGCTCCCACAATCTAATGAGCCAGTTCCTTAAGATGAATCTCTCTACATGTGTGTACTCATCCCAGTGGTTCTGATACTTTGGAGAAAGCTAACACATGCTGTCATCTCAAAGTTTTACACACTGTGTATGTGGTGGTTGGGGTGAGATGTTGGATGGGTGGTCAGCCAGATACCCATGCATGGCCCAGACTTCCTTAAACATAGCACCTGAGAAAAGAAGGAGCTTGAGAAAATGGCAGAGTAGGACCCTGAGCTCACCCCATCCTGTGGTTACAAATAGATATCCACATCAAAGTAAATGAACTGGAGGGTGATTTGAAGACTGGCAGAACAAGTTCCACAACTAAATGTGGAGAAGAAGCTGCAGCTGAAAGGTTAGGAAGGTCAGAAAGGTAGAGGGAGGCTGCCCCCAGGAGGGAGGGAGGTTCATGGAGAGGGCCAAGAAACAGGCCCCTGCACCAGGGAGCTCTTACGGGGAAAATTAATCCTCATTGGCTTTGAAAACCAGAGAGTTTGTAAAACCAGTAGGAACCTGGAGCTTTGAGAGTCAGCTGAATGAGCACTGGGTGAGCCTGGAGGGCAAGGAATAGCTGGGTTGCCGCCCTTAAAGAGACAGCAGCCTTCAAGGAAAGGCAACATAAAAACAGCAGTTTATACAACACCATGGTCAAATGGGAGACAGATCTGTTCATACTGATTTTGGAGGGTGTTGGGGACTTCCCTGAAAATGAGGGAGCTGGCAGGTTCCATTTCCCTCCCCTGTCCCCCAGTGTAAACACAGGTCATCTGTGGGAGGTGACGCTGCACAGACTCTTACAACCAAACCATCTAGCAGTGTGCCATGCCTGTGAGTTCTCCTGAAGACTCACCCACTCTAAGTCTGTGCGCCTTGGCCCTGGGCTCAGAGCAAATTTTGTTAAAGCTGTGCACACTCATCCTACCCAGCCACAGGGCACACAGCTGCTGCCTCAGGCCATGCCCAGCTGCTGTGCAGCACCCAGCTGTTGCAGCACTTTGGGGGATCTGGAATAGGACTAGTGGCCTAGCACAAATTTGCTAACACTGCCACCCCACTCCCAAGTTCTGTGGTGGACACACCCTCTCAGAGCTGGCCTGCCTGGATTCCACTAACACCACAGAAAGCAAGCATGACCCACCACAGGCAGAGAGACAGTGCAGATGACTGCACTAAGAGGAATAGTGACTCAGATACAACAGCAGGGAATAAGCAACACACATAGGATAGTTTGTTGCACTGCCAGGTTCTGGTGAACAGGGGGCACTGCACGTCAGGGCACTCCAGGACCTCTTCTTCATAGAGCAGAAGACACAACTGACTTTCTTAACACACAGAGAGGCAGACAAAATGAGGACACAGAGAAATATATCCCAAATGAAACAACAGGACAAGGCCACAGCCAGAGATCTAAGTGAAACAGATATAAGGAAATGCCTGATAGAGAACTTAGAACAACAATCATAAGGATACTCACTGGACTTGAGAAAAAAGAGAAGACAGGAATAAGACCCTTAACAGACAAATAAAAAAGAGCATAGCAGAGATAAGGGGCTCAGTAAATGAAATGAGAAACATACTTGATGGAATGAACAGCAGCATGGATGAAGCAGAGGAACAAATTGATGACCTAGAAGACAGAGTGATGGAAAGTAGTCAAGCTGAACAAAAGAGAGAAAAAAAAGTATACAAAATGAGAATAGATTTAGAGAACTCAGTGACTCTATCAAACATAATAATATTCATATTATAGGAGTCCCAGCAGAAGAAGAGAGAGAAAAGGTGGCAGAAAATTTATTTGAAGCGATAATAGATGAAAACTTCCTTAATCTGGGGAAGGAAACAGATTTCCAGATCCAGGAAGCACAGGGAACTCCCATCAAAATCAACAAAAGCAGACCCACACAAGACATATTGTAAGTAAATTGGCCAAATATAGTGATAAAGAAAAAAATTAAAACAAAATTTTTAATGTTTATTTATTTTTGAGAGACAGAGAGAGACAGAGTGCAAACAGGGGAGGGGCAGAGAGAGAGGGAGACACAGAACCTGAAGCAGGCTCCAGGCTCTGAGCTGTTAGCACAGAGCCTGATGTGGGGCTTGAACCCACAAACTGTGAGATCATGACTTGAGCTGAAGTCTGGCGCTTAAACGACTGAGCCACCCAGATGCCCCAAGAAAAAATTTTTAAAGTAGCAAGACAAAAGAACTTATAAGGGAAAACTCATAAAGCTACAGGAAATTTTTCAACAGAAACTTTGCAAGCCAGAGGGAGTGACATGATATATTCAACATGCTGAATGGGGAAAATCTGTAGCCAAGAATACTCTATCCGGCAAGGCTATCTTTCAGAATAAAAGGAGAGATAAAGAGTTTCCAAGACAAAAACTAAAGGATTCATGACCACTAAACCAGCCCTACAAGAAATATTAAAGGGGACTCTGAGTGGAAAGGAGAGAACAAAAGTGACAGTATAAAGGTAGGAAACACAAAAACAGTAAACATGAATATTCTTTAAAAAAATCAGTTAAGGAACTCACAAAACAAAAGGATATAAAATGTAACAACATATACCTGAAGTTGGGGAGAAGAGGAGTAAAGAATCCATTCAAAGTTAAACAACCATCAACTTAAGGTAGAATGCTATTTGCATAAGAGGTTATATAGAAACCTAATGGTGAGCATATATCAAAAACCACTAATAAATATGCAAGTAATAAAGAGAAAGAGGAGATTGAACATGGTGGAGAAATAGGGGGACCCAAAGTTCCCTCGTCCCTCAAACACAGCAGTGTTGAGGTCAAAGGACTTTGAATTCCAAGAGTCCAGGCTGCAGAGTGACAGGGACATCTCCAGGGACCCATGGGGACAACCTGGTGGGCCATAGCTGTGTGATTGCAAACTGGGAGGGATAAAGTAGGCAGCATCCTCACGGACTGGAGGGATCCCCGTCTGCGGAGAGACAAAGGAAGAGAAAGAGAGGCTGGAGAAGTATAGGACCATATCTGGACAGGAGACACCACGGACCAGGATGGAGAAAGATCCAATATCTGACTGTGGGGCTTCCTCCGGACTGGGGCTGGATCTCCAGTTCGTGCACTTGAGAAGGAGGGGAGCCAGCAGGGATCAGTAACTAGTTCAGAGGTGCAATCTGCAGTCAGAGAAAGCAATCCCCTCCCTGGAGTGCTGTGGGAAGAAGGTGTATGACCGCTCAAAGGACCCTGCCTGCGTCCGCCAGCCAGAGGCCAATATTGGTGCACGGAGTGGCACTTCCCCAGAACTGGGGTGCATGGAGTGGGACCCTTTAAGACATTGGGGTTTAAATACCAGCTGAGTACCATGGAAGCACCAGAGCCAGCAGAGCTGGACAAGCCATCTGGTTCGTGCCCGAGTGGCACTGAGAGGAGGTCCTCCATCGGTGGGGTGGAGCACACTTCCCGGGAACTGGGGCGCACGGAGGATTCTTTAAGACATCTGGGTTTGAATCCCAGACAAGCCCCAGGGAGACGCTGGAGACTGTGGAGTGGAAAAAACAAAAACAAAAACAAACAAACAAAATGGTCTGCTCTCACCACTCAGCACTGTGAGGACTGCTTGAACAGAGTAGTTTGGGACACCCAGTCCGTGGAGGAAACACTGGGGTGTCACCATTTTTCTCCCCATCACCAACAAGGTGGGGCTTCAGGGAACGGACAGTGGACCCACAGTGGAAGCAGGACCCGCCTACACCAAACCACACCCTTCCCTGCCTGGTACCTGCATATCTAAGGAGTGGAATTGACCATGAGGAACCGGAAGTTCCTTCCTCCAGATCAGCACTGCCACCAGGTCCAAGGAACCCAGTGTTTTTGCATTTTCTGATTTAATCTTGGATAGTTCTTATCACGTGTGTGTGTGTGTGTGTGTGTGTGTGTGTGTTTTCTTCTTCCTTTTCTCCTTCTTATTTCTTCCCTCCTTTATCTGGGTATTCTGGTTGTTTGTTTAGGCAGACATATTTAATCTATTCTCTTTATATCTGTTCTATATCTCCTTTTTTTTTTTTTCTCTCTCTCTCTGGATTAAGCAGTATAGTTTGGTGAATTTTCTTTTCTTTTCTTTTTCCTCACCCCTGTCATTTCTCTCTTTGTATAGGAGAAGGCCTCTTCCATCAACACTGTGCCCCCCCATCCATTTTGTTTGTTTGTTTGTTTGTTGTTGTTGTTGTTTTTCCAGGGCTACTTCAAAGAACAAATCAAAGCACACCTGGTGGAGGGACCAAACTATCACTATGAGTAGGGAGATAAAACAACTAGAGTCCAAAAAACAGAGAGCAAGTAACATACTCCAAAAACACCTCCAAAACTAAGCCCTGGACAGTGTATGACCCCTCTTTTTTTAAAATTTTATTTATTTTTTTAAAATTTACATCCAAATTAGTTAGCATATAGTACGGCAATGATTTCAGGAATAGATTCCTTAATGCCCCTTACCCATTTAGCCTATCCCCCCTCCCACAACCCCTCCAGTAACTCTCTGTTTGTTCTCCATATTTAAGAGTCTCTTGTGTTTTGTCCCCCTCCCTGTTTTTATATTATTTTTGCTTCCCTTCCCTTGTGTTCATCTGTTCTGTGTCTTAAAGTCCTCATATGAGTGAAGTCATATGATATTTGTCTTTCTCTGACTAATTTCACTTAGCATAACACCCTCTAGTTCCATCCACATAGTTGCAAATGGCAAGATTTCATTATTTTTTGATTGCCGAGTAATACTCCATTGTGTATATATATATACACCACTTCTTCTTTATCCATTCATCAGCTGATGGACATTTGGGCTCTTTCCATAGTTTGGCTATTGTTGATAGTGCTGCTATAAACATTAGGGTGCATGTGTCCCTTCAAAACAGCACTCCTGTATCCTTTGTGTAAATACCTAGTAGTGCAATTGCTGGGTCATATGGTAGTTCTGTTTTTAATTTTTTGAGGAACCTCCATATTGTTTTCCAGAGTGGCTGCACCAGTTTTCATTCCCACCAGCAGTGCAAAAGAGATCCTCTTTCTCTGCATCCTTGCCAACATCTGTTGTTGCCTGAGTTGTTAATGTTAACCATTCTGACAGGTGTATGGTGGTATTTCATTGTGGTTTTGATTTGTATTGCCCTGATGATGGGTGATGTTGAGCATCTTTTCATGTGTCTGTTGGCCATCTGGATGTCTTCTTTGGAGAAGTGTATATTCTTGTTGTTTACCCATTTCTTCACCAGATTATTTGTTTTTTGGGTGTTGAGTTTGATAAGTTCTTTATAGATTTTGGATACTAACCCTTTATCTGATGTGTCATTTGCAAATATCTTCTCCCATTCCATGTGCTGCCTTTTAGTTTCGCTGATTGCTGTGCAGAAGCCTTTTATTTTGGTGAGGTCCCAGTAGTTCATTTTTGCTTTTGTTTCCCTTGCCTCTGGAGATGTGTTGAGTAAGAAGTTGCTGTGGCTGAGGTCAAAGAGGTTTTTGTCTGCTTTCTTCTCAAGGATTTTGATGGCTTCCTGTCTTACATTGAGGTCTTTCCTCAACTTTGAGTTTTTTTGTGTGTATGGTGTAAGAAAGTGATCCAGGTTCATTCTGCATGTTGCTGTCCAGTTTTCTCAACACCACTTGCTGAAGAGACTGTCTTTATTCCATTGGGTATTCTTTCCTCCTTTGTCAAAGATTAGTTGGCCATATGTTTGTAGGTCCATTTCTGGGTTCTCTATTCTGTTCCATTGATCTGAGTGTCTGTTCTTGTGCCAGTACCATACTGTCTTGATGATTACAGCTTTGTAGTATAGCTTGAAGTCTGGGATTGTGATGCCTCCTGCTTTGGTTTTCTTTTTCAAGATTGCTTTGGCTATTCAGGGTCTTTTCTGGTTCCATACAAATTTTAGGATTATTTGTTCTAGCTCTGTGAAGAATGCTGGTGTTATTTTGATAGGGATTGAATGAATATGTAGATTGCTTTGGGTAGTATTGACATTTAACAATATTTGTTCTTCCTATCCAGGAGCATGGAATCTTTTCCAGTTTTTTGGTGTCTTCTTCAATTTCTTTCATAACCTTTCTGTAGTTTTCAGTGTTTAAAATTTTCACATCTTTGGTTAGATTTATTCCTAGGTATTTTATGGTTTTGGTGCAATTGTAAATGGATTCGATTCCTTAATTTCTCTTTCTGTTGCTTCATTGTTGGTGAATAGGAATGCAACCGATTTCTGTGCACTGATTTTATATCCTGCAACTTTGCTCAATTCGTGAATCAGTTCTAGCAGTTTTTTGGTGGACTCTGGGTTTTCCATATAGAGTATCATGTCATCTGTGAAGAGTGAAAGTTTGACCTCCTTCTGGCCGATTTGGATGTTTCATTTCTTTGTGTTATCTGATTGCTGAGGCTAAGACTTCCAACACTATGTTGAATAACAGTGGTGAGAGTGGACATCCCTGTCTTGTTCCTGACCTTAAGGGGAAAGCTCTCAATTTTTCCCCATTGAGGATATTAGTGTTGGGTCTTTCATATATGGCTTTTATGATCTCGAGGTATGATCCTTCCATCCCTACTTTCTTGAGGGTTTTTTCAAGAAAGGATGCTGTATATTGTCAAATGCTTTCTCTGCATCTATTGGTCATATGGTTCTTGTCCTTTCTTTTATTGATGTGATGAATCACATTGATTGTTTTGTGGATATTGAACCAGCCCCACATCCCAAGTATAAATCCCACTGGGTTGTGGTGAATAATTTTTTTAATGTATTGTTGGATCTGGTTGGCTAATAGACCCCTCCTTAATATAGTAGTGCTCGCAGGTGTAGGACATATAACAAACTTTTAAAACACATAAGGGACAGAAAATAAGCCAAAATGATGAAACAGAAGAATTATCCTCAAAAGAATTTCTAGAAAGAAATGACAGCTAAAGAATTGATCAAAACAGATATAAACAATATAACTGAACAAGAATTCAGAATAATAGTCATAAGATTATTCACTGGGCTTGAGAAAAGCATAGAAGACAGCAGAGAATCTATTGCTGCAGAGATCAAGGAACTAAAAAATAATCATGATGAATTAAAAAATGATATAAATGAGGTGCAAAGTAAAATGGATGTGGCCACAGCGCAGGTTGAAGAGGCAGAAGGGAGAATAGGTGAATTAGAAGATAAAATTATGGAAAAAGAGGAAGCTGAGAAAAAGAGACAAAAAAAATTCTAGACGAGAGGAGAATTAGAGAACTAAGTGATTCAATGAGGCATAATAATATCTGTATCATAGGAGTACCAGAAGAAGAGGCAGAGAAAGGGGTGGAAGGTGTACTTGAACAAATCATAAATGAGAATGTCCCCAATTTGGGGAAGGAAATGGACATTGAAATCCAGGAGGCACAGAGAACTCCCTTCAGACATAATAGGAGTCAATCTTCTGCATGACATAAAGTAGTGAAATTAGCAAAATACAAAGATAAAGAGAGAATTCTGAAAGGAGCTAGGGACAAATGGGCCTTAACCCACAAAGGTAGACACATAAGGGTAGTAGCAGATCTATCTATGAAAACTTGGCAGGCCACAAGGGAGGGCAGGGAATTTTCAATGTGCTGAATAAGAAAAATATGCAGCTGAGAATCCTTTATCCAGCAAGTCCGTCATTAAGAATATAAAGAGAGATAAAGGTTTTCCCAGACAAACAAAAACTGAAGAAATTCATCACCACTAAACCAGCCCTACAAGAGATCGATCCTAAAGGGGACTCTGTGAGTGGAATGTTGCAAAGACCACAAAGGACCAGAGACAACACTACAAGCATGAAACCTACAGATAACACAATGACACTAAATCCATATTTTTCAATAATAACACTGAATATAAATGGACTAAATGCTCCAATCAAAAGACATAGGATATCAGAATGGATGAAAAACAAGACCCATCTATTTGCTGTCTATAAGAGACCTATTTTAGACTTGAGGATGCTTTCAGAATGAAAATGAGGGGATGGAGAACCATCTATCATGCTACTGGAAGTCAAAAGCAAGCTGGAGTAGCCATACTTAGACAAACTAGGCATTAAACTAAAGGTTGTAAAAAGAGATGAAGTAGGGCATTATATTATAATTATGGGATCTATTTATCAAGAGGAGCTAACAGTTATAAATGTTTATGTACCCAATTCAGTAGCACCCAAATACATAAAACAATTAATCACAAACATAAGCAATCTTTTTGATAAGAATGTGGTACTTGCAGGGGACTTTAATACTCCACTTACAACAATGGACAGATCATCTAGACAGAAAATCAATAAAGAAACAATGGCCCTGAATGATACACTGGACCATATGGACTTGACAGATATAGTCAGATCTTTTCATCCTAAAGCAGCAGAATACATATTCTTCTAGAGTGCACATGGAACATTCTCTAAGACACATCACATACTGGGTCACAAAACAGCCCTCAATAAATATAAAAGAATTGAGATCATGCAACACACATTTTCAGATCACCATGCTGTGAAAGTTGAAATAAACCACAGGAAAAAGTTTGGAAAACCTCCAAATGCATGGAGGTTACAGAACATCCTACTAAATAATGAATGGGTCAGCCAGACAATTAAAGAAAAAATATATGGAAACAATGAAAATGAAACCACGACAGTCTAAACGCTTTGGGATGCAGCAAGGCAGTCCTAAGAGGAAAATACATTGCAATCCAGACATATCTCAAGAAACAAGAAAAATCCCAAATACAAAATCTAATAGCACACTTAAAGGAACTAGAAGCAGAACAGCAAAGAAACCCCAAGGCCAGCAGAGGAAGAGATAAAGATTAGAGCAGAAATAATATAGAATAAAAAAACCCAGTAGAACGATCAATGAAACTAAGAGATGGTTTTTTTGAAAAAATAAATAAAATTGATAAACGTCTAGCCAGACTTCTCAAAAAGAAAAGAGAGGACCAAAATTGATAAAACCAGGAATGAAAATGGATTTATCACAACTAATCCCTCAGAAATACAAACAATTATCATAGAATACTATGAAAAATTATATGACAACAAACTGGAACACCTGAAGGAAATGGACAAATTCCTAGACACCCACACACTACCAAAACTCAAACAGGAAGAAATAGAAAGTTTGAACAGACCCATAATTAGTGAAGAAATTGAATCAGTTATCAAAAATCTCCCAACAAATAAGAGTCCTGGGCCAGATGGCTTCCCAGGGGAATTCTACCAGACACTTAAAGCAGAGTTAATACCTATCCTTCTCAAGCTGTTCCAAAAAATAGAAAGGGAAGGAAAACTTCCAGACTTATTCTATGAGGCCAGCATTACCTTGATTCCCAAACCAGACAGAGATACTACAAAAAGGGAGAATTACAGGCCAATATCCCTGATGAACAGGGTTGCAAAAATTCTGAACAAGATACTAGCAAATTGAATTCAACAGCATATAAAAAGAATTATTCACCATGTTCAAGTGGGATTCATTCTTGGGGTGCAGGGCTGGTTCAATATTTGCAAATCAATCAATGTGATACATCACATCCATAAAAGAAAGGATAAGAACCATATGATCCTGTCAATACATGCAGAAAAAGCATTTGACAAAATACAGCCTCTCCTTAATAAAAACCCTCAAGAAAGTTGGGATAGAAGGAACATACCTAAACATCATAAAAGCCATATATGAAAAGCCCACAGCTAATCTTATCCTCAATGGGGAAAAACTGAGATCTTTCCCCCTGAGATCAGGAAACAACAGGGATGTCCACTCTCACCAGTGTTGTTTAACATAGTGATGGAAGTCCTAGCATCAGCAATCAGATGACAAATGAAATAAAAGGCATAAAAATTAGCAAA
Organism: Panthera leo; assembly: GCF_018350215.1. Lineage (NCBI taxonomy): Eukaryota > Metazoa > Chordata > Mammalia > Carnivora > Felidae > Panthera > Panthera leo. The sequence goes on from NC_056686.1 coordinate 107,959,884, forward strand.
GAAAAAGTCAAACTTTCACTTTTCACAGACGACATGATACTCTACATGGAAAACCCGAAAGACTCCACCAAAAAGCTGTTAAAACGGATACATGAATTAAGTAGAGCTGCAGGGTACAAAATCAATGTATAGAAATCAGTTGCATTTCTATACACCAATAATGAAGCAACAGAAGGAGAAATCAAGAAATCGATCCCATTTGCAATTGCACCAGGAGCCATAAAATATTAGGAACAAACCTAACCAAAAATGTAAAAGATCTGTATGCTGAAAACTATAGAAAGCTTTTGAAGGAAATTGAAGAAGACACAAAGAAATAGAAAAACATTCCATGCTCATGGATTGGAAGAATAAATATTGTTAAAGTGTCAATACTATCCAAAGCAATCTACACATTCGATGCAATCCCAATCAAAACTGCACTGGCATTCTTCTCAAAGCTAGAACAAAGAATCCTAAAATTTGTATGGAACCAGAAAAGAGTCCAAATAGCAAAAGTAATGTTAAAAAAGAAAGCCAAAGCAGGAGGGATCAGAATCCTAGATTTTAGCCTCCACTACAAAGCTGTAGTCATCAAGACAATATGGTATTGGCACAAAAGCAGACACATAGACCAATGGAATAGAATAGAGAATGCAGAATTGGACTGACAAATATATGGCCAACTAATCTTTGACAAAGCAGGAGAGTATCCAGTGGAAGAAAGACAGTCTCTTTAGCAAATGGTGCTGGGAGATCTGGACAGCAACATGCAGAAGAATGAAACTAGACCACTACACCATACACAAAAATAAATTCAAACTGGATGAAAGACCTAAACGTGAGACCTGAAACCATCAAAACCCTAGAGGAGAACACAGACAGTAAGCTCTTTAACATCAGCTGTAGCAACTTTTTCTAAGTATGTCTCTTGAGGCAAGGGAAATAAAAGCAAAAATAAACTATTGAGACTTCAACATAAAAAGATTCTGCACAGTGAAGGAAATAATCAATGAAACTAAAAGGCAGCCTACAGAAAGGGAGAAGATATTTGCAAATGACATGTCTGATAAAGGATTAGTATCTAAAATATATAAAGAACTTATAAATCTCAACACCCAGAAAACAAATACTCCAATTAAAAAAATGGTGCACAGTGTTACCTGGCTGGCTCAGTTGGTAGAGCATGCAACTCTTGATCTCAGGATGTGAGTCTGAGCCCCACATTGGGTGTAGAGATTACTTAAATATAAAATCTTTAAAAAAATGGGCAGAACAGATATTTTCCAAAGAAAATATCCAGATGGCCATCATACATGAAAAGATGTTCATCATGACTCACGATCAGGGAAATGCAAATCAAAATTACAATGAGATATCAACCCATACCTGTCAGAATGACTAAAATCAACAACACAAGAAACAACAGGTATTAGTGAGGATGTGGAGAAAGGGGAACCCTCTTACACTGTTGGAAGGAATGCAAACTGGTGAAGCTACTCTGGAAAACAGTATGGAGTTTCCTCAAAAAATTAAAGTAGAATTTCTGTATGATCCCACAGTCACACTTCTAAGTATTTAGCCAAAGTTACAAAAACACTAATTCAAGGGAATACACGTACTCCAATGTTTATAGCAGTATTATTTACAATAGACAAATTATGGAAGCAGAAAGTGTCCATCAACTGATGAATTGATAAAGAAGAGTAATATTACTGAGCCATAAAAAAGAATGAAGTCTTGCCATTTGCAATGATGTGGATGGATCTAGGGAGTATAATGATAAGTGAAATAAGTCTGTCAGAGAAAGACAAATGCCATATGATTTCCACTCATATGTGTAATTCAAGAAACAAAACAAATGAACAAAGGGAAAGAGAGAGAGAGAGAGAGAGAGAAACAGAGAGAGAGAAACCAAGAAACAGACTCTTAACTATAGAGAACAAACTGTTGGTTACCAGAGGAGAGGTGGGTGGGGGAATGGGTGAAATAGGTAATGGGGATTAAGGAGTGCATTTGTGATGAGCACTGGGTGATGTATGGAAGTGCTGAATCATTATATTGTACACCTGGAACTAATATAACACTGTATGTTAACAAAATGTAATTAAAATAAAAACCTACAAACAAAAAAAAAAAACCCTAAAAACAACAAAAAAAACACCCCAAACATGGCACCTGGGCTCTCATAGGGGAGATAGAGTCTCCCAGGTGGACTCTATCACCTGTCATGACCTCATCTTGGAAATGACCCAACATTTTCCCCCTAGACACAGCTCCACTAAATTCAAAGTGAACCCAGCCGGCCTTTTTAATTTTTAATTTATTTTTTAAAATTCAGGGTTGTTAACCTACAGTGTATTATTGGTTGCAGGATTAGAACCCAGTGACTCATCATTTACATGTAACACCCAGTCCCCATCCCAACAAGTGCCCTGCTTAATGCCCATCACCCGTTTTGCCCATCTCCCCACCCAACTGCCCTGCAGCAACCCTCAGTTCTCTGTATTTAAGAATCCTTTATGGTTTGCTTCTCTGTTTTTATCTTATTTTTCCTTCTCTTCCCCTATGTTCGTCTGTTATGTTTCTTAAATTCCACATATGAGTGAAATCATGATATTTATCTTTCTCTGACTTAGTTCGCATAGCATAATACACCCTACTTCCATCCAAGTTGTTGCAAACGGCAAGGTTTCATTCTTTTTGACTGCTGAGTAATATTCCATTATATTCCATATAATTATATATATTCCATATAATATTCATATATATATATATATATATATATATATATATATATACCACGTTTTCTTTATCTGTTCATCAGTTGATGGACTTTTGGGCTCTTTCCATAATTTGGCTATTGTCGTTAGTGCTGTTATAAACATTGGGGTGTGTGTGTCCCTTTGAACCAGCATTTTTGTATCCTTTGTGTAAATACCTAGTAGTACAATTGCTGGGTTGTAGGGTAGTTCTATTTTTGATTTTTTGAGTAACATCTATACTGTTTTACAGAGTGGCTAGCCTGCCTTTCAGTGCGAGGCATGTCAGCAGCACATGGGAAAGAGCTCAAGAGCTGGGTGGTCTTGTTGCTGCTAAGTTAGAAAATCATTGGCTCCAGTTGGAAGCTGGGGGAGGAAAGAAGAGTGGGAGGCTCAGGAGAAGCTGGAGGAGGCCTTTTGCTGGGGATATAGGCCCTGGGCATGTCTGGCCTGTAAAGCAGGTCCATGCACGGGCTCTCTGGACTTGGTCAGAGTCTGCTTTTAGTCATCTTGGCCTGGAAGGAAGGAAAGAGGCAGCTCCCAGAGAGCCTGGACTGGAAGTGAGAGGTGATGTCGTGGGGCCTGGTGTAACTCTGGGGGTGTGAGTGCGAGGGAGGCTATGGAAGGACAGTGGAGGAGTGAAGAGGGGAAGGGCACAGAGAGACTGTGCATGCAGGGAGGGGCTTTCTGGAGCAGGGTATATGTGAAGGGGGCCTACTGTACTCCCCCCAGCAGCTGCTTCCCAGGGCCAGAGTGTTCCCCTGATGCTGAAACCCTCACAGAAACAGACAGTGCTGTCCCAGCTCCTGGCGCATGCACACACACACACACACACACACATACACACACTCTCTCTCCTGTGTACACTCTCCTGTGTACACTCTCCTCCCACACTCTTACACATACACACTCATGCACACACACCCTCACAGTCATGCATGCAATCCCATGTGTACACACTCACCCAGACTCTCACACACATATTCATTCATCTTCACACACTCCCACGTACACACACTCTCATTCACATATACAAACTTCACAGTGATACACATATACACATTGACTCACATACACAATCACATACTCATATGTACAAACAATACCCCACTCACACCACACATTGTCACAATCTCATATTCTCACAGACTCACTAGTCACTTTCATACACTCACACACACAATACCCCACTCACATATATCCTCACACATAGACTCACACATACTTACACACTGATGCACACAGGAACAAAACCTCTTACACACTCACGTATTAACAGTCACATACAAACTCACAAAATCACTCACCCACATACTTACAAACACACAAAAACACTCCTCTCACTCTCACACTTGCCTCGGGACTACCACTTTCACTCATTGGTGGAAACCCACCTGCTCTTTTCCTCACGTGCAGGGTGCAGCTGTACATTGGGACCACCTGGGAGCTTTTGTTTTCCTCCATTTTTTAGAACGAATATTCTCAAGTGTACAGAAATGTAAAAGAAAGATTGCAACGAACATCTGTCTACCCACCACCTGGCTTCAACAATTGTTAACACTTTGTCATAATATTATTTTTGCCTGAGTATTTGACAATTTATCTCTACCCACTGCATGTTTCTCTCCCTCACCCCCCTCACATTATGGATTCACATTTTTAGTTATTATTTGCTTTATAATACCTTATAATCATTAGTCTGTTTGATGCTTACGTTTTTCCAAATTTATCCAGCAGAAGCCCCTTCAAGGTGCCTTCTGAGTCCTTTTGACTGAAGCATTTCTTTCGTTTTGGCCTAACAAAGCATCCCAGCTTCACCTGTCCTTTCACTGTCCCTGCACCAGAACTGGTCATTTCTCCAAGGAGCCCTGGTTTCTGTTGGTGAGGGGGTATTTGGAAACCAAAAACTGCACTCTGGGTGTGATCATTACCGCTAGGATATCAGTTTCTAGGCCTTTTCAGTGGATAGAGGTAGGAGACTTATTTTTTAAATCATGAACTTGTATTAATATTTAAAATTCCAATTTTACGTTGAAGATTTGTTTACTTTATATTTGCATCTTTTTTCTCTTACAGTGAAAAATTTGATTTCTAACTGTATTTACACAAATGTCTTCCTTGGTCTCACACCCTGGTCTTGGCCTCTTTGCCTCAAAGCCTATGCTGTTCATCATCTGCCCACTGCTCACTCTGCCACTGGAGCCCTGCTAAGCCCAGCTTTCAGGTGGGTGTCAGGTGGGTACAGTCAGTAGCACCCATAAGTTTCTGATGAATTGTCCATTTCCCCACTGAACTCTGATAGATCCCAGGGAGAATGCAGTCTTAGCCAAATGTGAAGCACAGTTTTATCTCCCAGAGTAGACTAAATCACTCTTTTTTTGGTGGAACCAGTCAGGAGAGATGTTTCCTGTTTCAGCTGGATTTCAGAGACAGAATTAGGTTGAAATGGGAAGCTGATATTGGATGAGGAGAGCAATGCGAATCAGTGAGAAAAATAGGACCATTTAAGAAATGAGTCGGCGTAACTGTCTAGATATCTGGGGGAAAAGAGAATTTATCTGCCTCCTACCTTACACCAGACTAAATTTTGGACAGACCAAGACTTTAAAACTAAAATATAAAACCATAAAGATAACTAGAAAAAACTTGAGATTAAAAAATTTTTTTTGTAATCTTATTTTAGGGAAAGCTTTTCCCAGCATGAAAACCGCAAAACCATAAATGAAAAGTGATAGATTCAACTATAAGACAGCTAAAAAAAGTTCCACACCAAAAACTAGAAATATATAAGCAGTCAAGAGGCAAACACAGACTAGGGTAGATATTTACATAAAAAGTGCTCATGTCCTTACTAGAAGGTTTCCTACAATTACCTATAGAAAACTGCCAAAGGCCATGAGGACACAGAAAAAAGCTTTGCAGGAAAGCAAAAGCATATAGCTCTTAAACCATCACCACCAATGGAAGTTCAACCTCACTTCTCACTTCTAATGAGAGAAATACAATTAAAGGTCCAATGAGTTACCATTTCCAGCTACTAGGTGGTCAAGGAACATGTTTCTTGTTAGCAAGGTTGTGGGTCAATGGGTACTCTCATACATTGGTGAAGGGAGTATGGAATTGATCCAGTGTCTATGGAAGGCACTCTGTCAGTATCTGTCAAGGTAGAAAGTACACAGAAATTATTTTGCAGCCATACAATCACTCATAGGAGTGGCATTTGTCTCAGGACATGCACTGCAATATTGTTAGCAGTTGCATTACATTTGGACACCTCACTGTCTATCACAAGGCACCATTAAATATATTCTGATATATTCAGGTACAGAATATGATGCAGCTAACTAAAAGTGTGAAGAGGCACCCTAACTGCTGATGTGCATTGATTTCCAAAGTGAAAACTATGAGATGGGGAGAGAGTGTTATTTGTCACAGTGGAGTTAAATCTGGGCAGGTATATGCACAGCCTGTGTCTGGACAGAGGCCCAGGACCTGGTGTGGGGGAGGGAGGGAGGGGATATTTTCACTATAAGGCTTTTGCATCTCTAAACTTTTTAATGTTGGTATTAGGAATAACATCTTACACATTAAATTTTACGTATTAAAAATAATTTTTAAAAATTACTGGAAAAAAAATTGATCTGGTTGATAGGTTTCTTCCAGGGAATACTGTATCATACCTCCAACCATGAGGAGATGTGGGGATTTCTGAGGCCACAGCTGGCCTGGGAACCCTAAGGCCATGTGGGGACTTGTGGTCACCACCCTTAGAACATGAAGTGTAGTTCATATCATAGAAAAAATGGGGGCCTGGAGAAAAATCTCTATCAGTCAGCGCATGCACTATAATACAGGTTTACGGCATCTCCATGTCTTATGGCCACTAGAATCTATGTCTTACATTCATGTCTGTGGGTGGCTGGGATGGCTGTGCTTCGAGGCTGGGAGGCAGATGAGATCCAAGCACTAGCAGTGCAAGAGGGTATCCAACTGCATTAGCATGAGTGTTGCACCTGTTAGCATCCCATTTGTCAAAGCAAGTCCCATGGCCAGGACCTAGAACTGTGGAGTAGAGGAGCATGATGTGCTGAGGCTGGGTCTGAGGGAGTGAAGCCTTGAGGCTCATAGTGCATACAGTATGCTTCCTTGCACACTTACTTCATGTGTCCTTCCCCAGAATCTACAGGGCACGTGGCAGTTTTAAGGAAGAGTCTTTCTTTGTCCACCTCATTTTCTTTCCAAAGGTTTCTTAGCCAAAGTTGTGTGAGTCAATACAATTCCTTCTCCACCTGACAGAAAGCATGGATAGGGTAGCAATAACCAGAATAAAAGGACAAAAATGGTTCAGCACATTAAAGGTTAATACAATTACTGGAATACTGATTCTGTAGCAGCCAGCCACAGACCCAGAAATTTGTCTAAATGCCTCCCAAACACCAGTGGAGAAACAGGGATGGGTTGATGCATGTAGAGGCAAACCTCTGAGAAACCCCAGAATCCCCAGTGTCTGGTGAAGACAATGGAGTGCTGAATGATCTCCCACCACAAGTTGCCCAGTGCACTCCAGTAATAGGGCTGGTTTGGGAAGGATTTGGGGCTTGCAAGGGTGCTTCACTCTGTTTCCCACAGCATCGCAGTAAAGCCAGCACTGGTTCAGGGTGCCTGGCTGGTCTTTGTGGGCCATGTATGGAGAGTTTAAGTGAGAAACTCTTGATGTGTAGCACTGATGCAGCATTGGTTTACTTCTGCCCAAGAGGATGCCAGAGAAGAGTGTTGGCTAAAGATGATGAACACAGGTGGAGCAGGCATCCTGCCCAGAAAAACAACTATCTGTAAAACTGAGGAAGATTCATGCATCCAGGGAAGAAGCCAAGCACAGGCATCCAGAGCAGAAAGGAGAGACCCTTTCACCGTCATCTCCAACTGTGAGCTCTTGGGCTGGGTCATTGTCTCTGAAGTGTTGGTATACTTAGGGATGACAGAGGCCAGCCTGGTGAGAAGTGGCCTTCCCAGATGGAGATTCATGAAGGGTAGGAGTGGCTACCAGTGTTACATTCTGAGTATTTGTGCTAGAGGCTGGCTCAGGATGGAACTACAAGTGTGGGCTCTACTGCTAGGTGAGGAGACTTCAGTGGGCTTTGTCAGATCATCAGGAGTGTACCTTGCAAAGATTTCACGATATCTGTGACCAAGTTTTGAGGGGACCCCATCCACAATGCATATGAATCCTAGGCACATGGATAGTCTCATTGTAGGGACATTTTATGGATGGCACTTTTATAATCCAGAGATGGTGCCATTAAAACTATTGTAAGGTCATTAGAGCACAAACCCACCAGCTGGGTGGATAGGATTTGGTTACATTGAGAGGGCCATGGATAAGGAGGGAGTGACTCTTTTAAGCATTGCTTCCATTGGTATCATTTAATGTAAAAGGAGGTGATCTATGGGTCAGAATCCATGCCTGGTGGCATGCTGGTCAAAGCTCTTCTAACAGAACCTGCCAGCACCAGCACTTAGCAATCCTGCAGTGCAGTTGTGTACCTGGCTGATTTTGTTCCCATACATCTCCTGAGACAGGGGGTCTACTAGCAACCCTATTATCCAGGCTGTGCACAGTAAGAGTAATAGTCACAACCAAAGGGAGGATTTACATTTGGGTAGCTTGCAGGGGCATCCTTTGGGACAAACAATCTGGATGCTGACCAAGGGCAGTATGGCTGCTTTGGAGCAAAAGGTTCTTTACCTCTTTGTCTGTGGTTGGGTAGGGCTTGGCCTGGGTCTGCTGATAGAAGCCACCAGATCCCAGGGTTTCATTTCTTAATGTGACTGACATCCACTTGGTGAAGGGCCTCTTCTCCTGTGAGATTCACACATTTCTGCTATTTGTCCTGGAGCTATAATGTCAATCTCTGCAAAATCTGTGATGAATCTGGTTTAATTAGCCAGGATTTATCACCTGAATAGTGAGGCAAAGCTGGTGGCCTTAGCTTCATATCTGGTTATGGATCATCATCTGGGCTAATAAATCTGTAGAATCATGATCTGTAAACAATTTAGTAGGGGTTTTCCCTTGGGATTTTTATCCTAAGGGGGTCAGACTGCATAATCTTCCCCTGTTCAAGTTGCCATCATGTGGAAGATGGAGAGACAATGGGAAGACCAGTATGGTGAGGGGAGCACTCATGTAGTGAACAGATATGTATGATGTCCTTCCTGATGTCAGAGGAGTGGGGATTCCCTGAAGCACTAGATGGGAGTTCTTAGCAGAAGACTGGTAACTGGTGGGGAGTGGGCATGGAGATCTGAGGGCCAGGGATCAAGCAGTATTGGAGACTGGGCTAAAATTTCTGTCCATGTAGGGGACTGCCTGTTGTTTAAAAGCTTGAGGAACACATCTTTGAATAGGCCATTGTCCCTCTATATATGTCCAGCCACTTGGAGCTGGCAAACTAGGTGGAGATTCCTCAAGATTCCACGTTATAGAGACTGTAACTGATCTGCCTGGGAGGTGAAACGGGTATCTTAATCTGAATCTATGATGTCTGGTGGACCAAAGGGGATGAGCACATATCTGGTTAAGAAGGAGATTCCATGATGAGCAGGACTGGTGCCTTGTGTATTGGTATATCCCAGAGCTGAGTAGCAGTTCCCAGGCCACTTCTGTGGGTATTTTACATTTAGTGAGGAGCTTGCTAACTCCCTTGGGCATTTTGGGTGGCTTTGACACTGGGTGCTCAGGCCATTAGATCTTGTGCCCCCATGTGCCATGGGTAAGGAACCATGATATCCCATAGTGTTGGGTGATGAGGTGAAACAGCAGCAAGGTGCACAGCAACAGAGGGACTGAGGGCTCCAGCTGCATCTGCTTTTGTGAGGAGCTACATCTTCCCGAGTGAGGGTGCCCTTAATGTATTGGTTAGGACTTGGAGTTGCAGTGCTACACACAAACATAGTGGAGTATCTCTCTCCCCCTAAGGGCATTGCCTGGCACCTTTACCCAGAAGCTCACCCTTGGGTGGGGGTTGCCACTAATGTGTCCTCGCTGTTAACTAACACAACAGGACCTTTCAAAATTCCTAGCCAATTCTCCTAACAGTTGATAGCTAGGTCCATGTTTAGAGTTGAGAAACACACCCCAAATTTAATACCCACTGGGGAGTTCATCTTCTGTGGAATGTTGGCAGTTAGAAGACACATTCAGGGCACCTCAAGCCAGCTTCAATGAGTGACACCCCGAGGTTTGGGAGGACTCTGGCTGTTTCTTTCCCAGCTTTCACTTTGGGATGGGAATTTGAGGCAGCACTCTGCATAAGCAGTACATTGCTGAGAAAAGCAGTGTGGATGAATACCAGCAAGTGGTGGATCTGTCTCTCCAGATAGAATTATCTGTCTGCAGAGCCAGACCACCATCCACAGCTAAAAGGCATTCTCATTGGGTAATAGCAAGCATGCCTCTACCATCCTGTTTGTGATGTTAGTCTTAAATTAACATCTTTTAAGTGGAGCATAGGGTGCTGGATGGTGAGCCATAATTCAAAAACAGACCACAGGAAAAATTTCAGTAGAGTTCATTACTCACAAGTTCAAGAGCAAGGACATGGCAGGCCTCAAGACACCAAGCAGGGAGATCAGGGTGGAGTGCAGGCAGGGAGAGCCATAGGACCTATGACTCATGCATTTGTTAGATTCCTTGGGTAGAGTGCTTTGGGGTTCCCAGGCTAAGTCTGGGTTGGTTAATCCAAAACAAAGAGAGTGGAGTTTTGGTGAGCTCCACAGGTGTCTTATCTAAGGGATGCACAAAGGGAAAGTCCTGGAAGGAGGGGGAGACTGATCACAAGGACCATTGGTAAGTCCTATCAGAAGCTAACTTGTGACTCTGTGGGCCATTATCTAGGGCATGCACTTGCATGTGGGGCTAGTGTCAATTTATGTTTCCCACAGGCTGCTTAGCCAAATGAAATGGATGTCAAGGCAGCAGTACCACGGAGTAGCTTAGCTAAACTCTCCAGAAGACCCAAACAAGTAATGGCTTAAAACAACAAAAATTTATTTCTTGTTCATGGGACTCACCTGGACTATTGAACAGATCTGAGGGCAGCACTTTTCCTTGGTCATTTCCATGGTCACTGAGGGACATAGGCTGATAGAGCCTCTGCCATTTTGGATACTTGACTTCTAAAGGGAAGAGCGTGGGAGCCTTTTGAGGGTGGCCAGAGCTCAGGCACAGGCACTGGCACTCTCATCTGTAAGGAGGCTGGGATGCAGCCTGGCTGTGTGCTCAAGAGGACCAGCTGGCTACTGTCTGCAACAGTTGCCTCAGGATGCCTTAGAGGTATGGAAACCATCTGTGACCAAGAAGTGTAATTACTGCTCTTTGTAATGGTGAAACCCTGGAAACAACCCAATATCTAGCAATGGGAAATTAGCAAAAATATCTATGCAGTGTGACATTGCATGGCTACTAGAGGTCATGCTTTGGGGGATATTTAAAGAATAAAATGAAATGATAGTATAAAATATTAACTGACAAAAGCAGGGCACCAAACTGAATATTCAATATCTCACCTTTGAAAAATCTAGAGCAGATGAATATGTACTGAATTAATAACAGTGGTTCTCTCTGGGAAGGAGAATTATGGATAGTTTTTATTTGTTCTTCATCTTTCCCTATTTCCTAATTTCCTGCAATGAATACAGATTTACAATCAGAAGAAATGATACAAAACTACATGCTGATTTACAAGGAACAGACTTGGAGGCCCTTCCCTCCTCTCATGTCTTTGTAACGACCTGGTCTGTGTTGATTGATTTTCTCATGGGCAGATCAGGGAGCCCTGCTGCAGCCTGGCAGAACTAAATTGGGTATTGGCCCAGCAGGCCTGGCAGCAGACTCAGGCATTGTCTATCTCTCTCCTTGGCTTTGTTTTCTCTAGAGGGTCCACCTTTTCTGCTCTGATTCTCACAGAAAGTAGAGCATGGGCTCACACTGCAGCCTAGACATTTGGGGCAGAATGAGGGAAGGTCCTGAGGGGCCCTTACCCAAGCAGACCCCCACCCTGGCATCCAGGTGCTGTTGTTGCACTGGGAGGGCCATGGAGAAAGCATACTCCCCACACATTGACTGCATTATCTATTTACTCCACAGAGCAGCTCTGAAATAGTGTTTGCTTAGTCAGCCAATGAGAAGGCAGCCTCAGGCAGGGAAGCACACAGTCATAAATGGTTGAGAATGGATGCAAAGATGTATGTGCCTGATTGCAAAGCCCTGGAGAAAAGTGTGCTTTACTCCCACTGAACTGATAGAAGCTCAGTGAACTTTTCCTTTCCTGAGGAATGGGCCATAAAAGGACAGTACTTTTCCTCTGCAGTCTGAGGCTGTCATGATGAAAATGCTGACCTGTGACCTCCTGGATTTTGGAGATACTTCTCTGTTAGAAGCAGGTCCAGCAGTAGTCTGGATGCAGAAGTGTAAGCACCCAGGGTCCAGATATACTGGCCTGGAAACACTAGCCCTTGAGACAGAGCCCAGCAGCAGGCACTAGTGGGTAGATTCAGGCAAGCTGGGGGCATTTAGGAGTGAGTCAGGAGCAGCCCACAGTCTCAGGGTTGGAAGTACCATTGGGGGCCTGGCCTCTCCTGCACTGTGTCCAGCACTGCTGAAATTCATTTTTATTGCTATTTCAGGTAAATGTCATACTGGTTCTGCCAGAAGAGACTGCCAATCTCCATTTTGTACAAGCCAGAAGTTGGCAGAGGATATAACTGCAGCTGTGGGGCACAGGACGTGTGGCTGGCTGGGGAGTTGACGGGTTGGTTCCAGACTCCTGTTCCTTTAGTCACTGTGTGGCTCCTGACATGGCACTGGCCATTCCACAGGAGCTGACAGGAAGCTTTCCATAGACAAGGCCCTGGGAGGCAGTGACAGGAGTCGAGAGCCAAGCTCTTTCCAGGGACAAGGCCTTGGGAGGCAGTGACAGGAGCCCAGGGCCGAGCTCTTGGCTCAGAGCTGCTCCAGGTGGGCCCAGCTTAAGGCAGGACCTCCCTGGACTACAGCTGGCAGACCCCACAGGTCAGGGTGAATAAGCAAAAGCGGTCACTGGTGCAGTGGGTGGTGAGGACAGGCTAAGTCCAGCCTCAGAGGTGGAGGACCTGGGGCGGGGGCAAGTTCCATGGTCAGTCCAACACACAAATGGCAGAGATAGGGCGTGTCCAGCTTGTCTTCAGTGACACTGTCCCTGACACTGTCCTTCCTTAGGTGCTCCTTTCTCTGTTCCTGATTAGTTTCACCTCTATCATCCACCCATCCCCGGTAAAAATCTGTGTTCAGGCAAGTGTTTGACATTACCCTGTCTAGGAACACAAGCGGGCTTGTTGGTGGAAAAGGGTTGAGCTACTGTGGTTATTGTCATCTCCCTCTAGGAGATGTTGGCCACAGCCTGCTGTTCTGCAGGGATTTCTATTTCCAGTCTCATGCCTAATTAAATTATGGAAAACTTTGAAGCCTCAGATAGCAGATAGGAAGTTAATTAAGGCATCAGAGCAACAGCAAATTTTTTTTTGAGTGCAGTGTCTTGGTAGTTGAGAAATTACAACAAAAATAACAATATTAAATCATACTTTAATGAATGTTCATCATGAAGCAACACTTTTCCTACATTATCTCATAAACCTTCATTTTACTGATGAGGAAATAGAGTAGGGAGCTTAAGCAAAGCAGGATCCCAAAGTCAGTGGAACAGGTGGTGCCAACCCAGTTGCTGATTCCTTGCTCTCCAGCACTGTACCACCCCAGTGGCTGCAGGCACCTCCTCCCTGCCCCTCTGTTCTCCTTCTTGTGTGAGTAGAAACCAAGGCCTCTCTGTTACTGTCACTGGCTGTGGTACCCATGTAGGGCTGCACTTCTTCACCCAGTCCAACCCCCTCCCCAGCCCCTCTGTGGGTGGCTTAGTCAAGCAGCTTTTGCATTTGGCTGATTTAGGTCGAGCAGGGGTGGGAGGGGTACGGTGGGGGGAGGCAAATGCTGGGGCTCTGGATAAGTTCCTTAGCTCTGAACAAGGGTCCCAGGAGAAAGGCAGCCATTCTCACCTCTAGTGTTTCTATGTCTGGATGTGGCCCCTTCCCAGCCTGGTGGTAATGTCACATTTAGCAGAGGGTAAAGACATGAGAAGGCTGTGCTCCAGCCAGCCATGGCCGCCTAGTTATGAGACCCACTCATACTTGCTGTTAGCAGCGCTTTTGGTTGGCTGCGGCTCCCTGCTGAATCACTCTACCCGAGACAGCCCAGGTCTGCACTGAATGTCGTGATAGCTTAACTGATTTAAGTTTGCCTCACTCACTATGTGATGTGGTTTTTGTTCCAGAACGTGGGCTCAATGATTTCAAGAAATCCTTGTGTGGTCTTCATGCAAACCTTAATTTAAGATCCCCCAGTTGTGTGTAAGGAACTAGATGTTCTGGAGACCTCCTACCTCTGTGAGCTGTGATTCTGGGTTCTAGTGTGGAAAATGCAGGTGGGCCTCTCTCCCGGAGTAAATGCTTTCACAACCAGGTTTGCTTTTGGCAGAGAATAGGATACATGGCATCTAATTTTTTCAGTCTTTGTGAATACCGCACACATGTCTGAAGATCCTAAAGGTCTAGCTGCATTTTTATTATTTTATTTTTTAATTTTTTTAATAAAAAATTTTCTTTTACATTTATTTATTTTTGGGAGACACAGAGAGAGCACAAGTGGGGGAGGGGCAAGGAAAGAATGAGACACAGAATCTGAAGCATTCTTCAGGCTCTGAGCTGTCAGCACAGAGCCCAATGCGGGTCTCAAACTCACAAACTGTGAGATCATAACCTGAGCTAAAGTCGGATGCGTAACCGACTGAGCCTCCCAGGCCCCCAGGTCTAGCTGCATTTTTAAAAATGAAATGAAAAAAGGGAGGGAAACCCAATGACACATATGCAGTGAAATCGAAGGTGGAATCTGGTGTGAGCTAACAGGCACAGACTGAGACCCATCACCCACCCCTTCATTCACCCTGCTAAAGCCCCTCCTGTCCAGGGTGCCCTTTTGATGAATGGTGATGAGAGGTGGCCCTGATGGGATTACTGAAGAAAGGATGAGAATTTCTAGGTAATGGCCATGGCCAGACCCAGAGGAGGAGCCCATTTTAGTTTGTCTTCTCTAAAACTATTTTTCCTAGATGATCACATCATGGTTTCTCTTGGCGAGTTTAATTGCCTGACTACTGATCTTTCAATTGCAAAGTTAGAAATTTCTGGGCTTCTCTCCCCTGGAATGAAATGTTTCATGAATGTCATGAACATCTCCCTGGGAATGGAGCCCATCATTGAATTGAGCCTTCCTATGGAGGCCTGGCTAAGTTTCAACCAAATCTCTCCCTCCCTAATGTGAATTTATTTAACTTCCCTCTGTTTTTATGAAACACATTTTGGAAGACATTGGAACAAACAAGCTTCACACCTTTGTTGTCTTCTGATGTCAATTTCCCCTGCCTTTCAGTTGCTGAAAATCCAGTCTTTTTTTTTAAAGACTTTTTATTTATTTATTTATTTTGAGAGAGAGAGAGAGAGAGAAAGAGAGAGAGAGAGAGAGAGAGAGAGAGAATCTTAAACAGGCTCCATGCCCAGCGCAGAGACTGATGTGGGGCTCAATCTCACGACCATGAGTTCATGACCTGAGCCGAAATTAAGAGTCAGATGCTCAACCGACTGAGCCACCTAGGCACCTGGAAAATCCAGTCTTTCTATCAAGCTCTCATCCCTCTTTAAAAGTGTGCCCTGAGAAGAGGCTGTCTTGGAAGTGCAGGATTTGATGGGCACAACCATGTTTGGATTTGATGGGCACAACCATGTTTACCCTTGGGAAAAGGATCATGGAGTGGTGCTATAGGGTTTTCAGAAAACAGTTCTCCTGGGCTGTCCACTGTGAGGGGGCCAAGAGATCCACAGAGCCAGCTGTGGATGACGGTGTCCTATGTGGCTTCAGACTGAATATGCCTACATATCTCCCAGGGGTCTCATTAAGGAGCAAATGTGGGTTCAGGAGTTCTGGATGGGGCCCCAGTTTCAGCATTTCTTACCAGCTCCCAGATGAGTACAGTGCTGCTGGGCTGAGGGCCCAGAGCTTGGGCAGAGCAGAAGAGAGGGGCTGCCAGGAGAAGCAGACAAATGTGGAGTACATGATAATCCACAGACTCCTCTGCTTTCCTTTTGTGCAGAAATAAATCTCATGAGCCCCGTCAAGTGTGAGACATGAGACATGGATCCAACCTAAGATAAGTCTCTCTTCAGACAGGCTGTCAGGACTTCAGAATGCAGCACCCCCATATCTGGATGTGAGTTATGTACTGACTTGGGCTGGGATATAGTGGACTCCAAATCTGTGGTCCAGGGCTTGGGGTAAACATGTGGAGCTGCCAATTGTCCCTGAAGGTTGCTGCATGGGGTTCCCAATAGCAGGGTGAGACGAGTTGCCACGTGTCACTGACTCTGTCTTCCCAAATTCAGAATCCACTTATGCTGGTCTTGTTGGAGTGTGCTTCTAGAGTTTGCTTTATACAATGCAATAGTTTTTCAAATGTGACTGTTCAGTTGAATTCTAAAAAAATTGTACACTAATCATAGGGCATTCTGAAGTTGGAGGACTTGTGTGTGTGTGTGTGTGTGTGTGTGTGTGTATGTGTGAGGAGGGAATGGAGATAAATTTGGCAAAATAGATTTTGTTACATTTCAACTGACCTGAGTTCTGGTTTGTCCAACCTTTGGTCAATTGTCAGCCCATCAACTAATCCACTATGTCATTTCTTCCTCTGTGCACCTGATCTGTGCCCAGACATGCTTCGATTATGGCAACTGATCACTGAGGGTCTGCAGTAGGCCACAGCATTGTGATATGAGGTCATCCTCTGGTCATTCCTCCCATTATGACTTGGGGAGTTGGAATGGTTCACACTTTATGGATGAAGATATGAAGTTTCAGGGAGGTTGAAGGCTTGGCCACATTATATGGCCTGCAGATGGCACAGGTGACATCAAACTGCCCAGACACCCAGCCTCTTTGGCTGCCACTGAATTCTCATTCTGTAATTGCAGACTTTGTTTTTTTTTTTTCCTTAAATTTTAATTCCAGTATAGTTAACACACAGTGTTATATTAGTTTCAGATGTACAGTACAGTGATTCCTGGTATTCATCATGACAAGTACACTTTTTAATCCCCATCACCTATTTAACCCCTCCTCCCCACGTCCCCTCTGGTAACCATCAGTTTGTTCTCTCAAGAGTCTGTTTCTTGGTTTGTCTCTCTTATTTTTTCCCCTTTGCTTGTTTGTTTTGTTTTTCAAATTCTACATATGAGTGAAATCATATATTTGTCGTTCTTGGACTTATTTCACTTACCATTATACCCTCTAGCTCCATCCATGTTGTTGTAAATGGCAAGACTTTGTTCTTTTTTTTTTTTTTTTTTTAAATTTTTTTTCAACGTTTTTTATTTATTTTTGGGACAGAGAGAGACAGAGCACGAACGGGGGAGGGGCAGAGAGAGAGGGAGACACAGAATCGGAAACAGGCTCCAGGCTCCGAGCCATCAGCCCAGAGCCTGACGCGGGGCTCGAACTCACAGACCGCGAGATCGTGACCTGGCTGAAGTCGGACGCTTAACCGACTGCGCCACCCAGGCGCCCCAAGACTTTGTTCTTTTTTATGGCTGAATAGTATTTCCTTATATATATATCACTTCTTCCTTATCCATTCATCTAATACTTGGGCTGCATCCATAATTTGGCTATTGTAAATAATGCTGCAATTAACATAGGGGTGCATGCATCCCTGTGAATTAACATTTTTGTATTTTTTGGGTAAATATTCGGTAATGCAATTACCAGATCTTAGGGTAATTCTATTTTTATTTTATTTTTTTGAGAAATCTCTATACTGTTTTCCAGAGTGGCTGCACCAGTTTGCATTCCTACTAACAGTGCAAGAGAGTTCTCCTTTCTCTACATCTTCACCAACACCTGTTGTTTCTTGTGTTGTTGATTTTAGCCATTCTAACAAGTATGAAGTGATATCTCATTGTAGTTTTGATTTGCATTTCCCTGATGATGAGTGATGTTGAGCATCATTTTATGTGTTTGTTAGCCATCTGGATGTCTTCTTTGGAGAAATGTCTGTTCATGTCTTCTGCCCATTTTTAAATTGGATTATTTGTTTTTTGGGTGTTGAGTTTGATAAGTTCTTTATATATTTTGGATACTAACCATTTATTGGATATGTCATTTGCAAATATCTTCTCCCATTCTGTTGGTTGTCTTTTGGTTTTTTTGATGGTTTCCTTCACTGTGCAAAAGTTTTTTATTTTGATGAAGTCCCAATAGCTTATTTTTGCTTTTATCCCCCTTGCCTCAAGAGACATATCTAGAAAAATGTTGCTATGACCAATGTTAGAGAAATTACTGTCTGTGCCCTCTTCTAGGAATTTTATGGTTTTCTGTTTCACATTTATATCTCTAATCGACTTTGAATTTATTTTTGTGTATGGTGTAAGAAAGTGGTCCAGTTTCATTCTTTTGCATGTTGCTGTTCAGTTGTCCCAACACCATTTGTCGAAGAGACTGTTCTTTTCCCACTGGATATTTTTTCCTGCTTTGTCAAAGATTAATTGACCGTATGGTTGTGGGTTCATTTCTGGTTTTTCTGTTCTGCTCTATTGATCTATGTGTCTGTTTTTGTGCCAGTACCATAATGTCTTGATGACTACAGCTTTGTAATATACCTTGAAGTCCAGAATTGTGATGCCTCCTTGCTTTGCTTTTTTTATTCAGAATCATGCTTATTTATTTAGTAATATCCAAGTTAGTTAACACATAGTATAGTAATCATTTCAGGAGTAGAATTTAGTGATTTATCACTTACATATTACAGTGCTCATTCCAACAAGTGCCCTCCCAGTACCCATCACCTATTTAGCTGATCCCCCCACCCAACTCCCCTCCAGCAACCCTCAGTTTGTTATCTGTATTTAAGAGTCTCTTATGGTTTGCCTCCCTCTCTGTTTTTATCTTATTTTTTCTTCCTTTCCCCTATGTTCTCTAGGGCTGACTCCTCCTCTGAGCCTCCACGGATCTTCTCCAGGAAGAGACCCTGCCTTCCCAAGGGCTGTGAGTATTTTAATATTCCCTGTCCTGAGCATGGTACATGGAATATAGTGGGATCTCAGTAAGTTATTATTGTCCAAGTGTGGAAAAGAGTGACAAAGTTTATAGTTACAAAGACATTGAATGGCCAAACCAATTTTGAAAAAGAAAAGCAGGTGCTTTGATGGTTTGTTCCATACTTGGACACTTATTCAACTTCATTTGTTAATAATAATTTACTGAGATCTTGCTATATTCCATGTACCATGCTAAGGACAGGGAATATTACAATAGTCATAGCTGTTGGGATGGCACATAGATGCACTGAGCATCAGTATATCAGGGTCCCTACCTGGAGCAAGATTCAATGGAGGCTCAGAGGAGAGGTCAGCCCAGCCAGGGGTCAGGGATCTGGAAGTCAGAGAAGATGTTGGTCCTGCAAGGTGCTCAGGAAGCCAGAGGAGGGGCTGCCTCTGTCAGGGGTCAGAGGTCTTTACAGAGGAGTTTGCCCCCTGCACGTGTCAGGGAGGACATACTGGGCAAATAGACTTAGTGTGCCACAGTGTGGAACATGGTTCCTGGTGTTCTTCTCCATGTGTACATAAATCTTGTCTTCTCAGAGGGTCACAGGCTCCCTGAGGACTGGTCTCTGTTTCACTTTTCTCTGTTCATGACTGGCCTGAAGAATGGGCTGTGACAATAAAGCAGAGCTGAAGGAAAACCTCTATTGTCTGAGGCTTGCATATCCCAGCTACTCAAGGCAGATAAAATAAAATGATACCATTTTGAGGGGACAATTACATTAGCTAGGATTTAATAATAGCCTTTTTACAATGCTAGCAAGTGTGAAAGGAGACACAAATGGATAAAGTGGATGTCAGGACCAACTTTCAAGAAAGCACTTTTTCACTTGGTTAACATTTATATATATATTTTTTGATTTGCTTATTCTGATTTTAGGAATCTGTTTTAAGAAACAGTAAGAAACTCAAAGCCACAGCAGAAACCTCCTGGTGTTGCTCAGAACCATAGAGCTGGAGTTTGTCTGGGGGTGGTTGTACAGGAGAGCTGAGGAGGGGTTTGGTGAGAGCTCTGTGACTAGTCATGAACATTGTGGGAGTTTGGAATAGCAGGGACATGCTTATGATTTGACGGTAATTGAGAAAAGGCCAATACAGAAACATGTGGTGTCATTGCAGCAAGTAGAATTGTATACAGACAGAAAGAAACACACTGGAGTATGACTAATGGTTAGCTTTGAGAGAGATACTTATAGCTGACTTAGTTTATTTCTCTGTAATTTATAAAATGGTCTGCTGTAAACCTTTGACAATTGTCTAGTAAAGACCTCATTATAAATAATTGAGATAACACAATTTTGGTTGAAGGAATGTGCAAAAGCATGTGGGGTGTATTTGTTTCCTATGGTCACCGTAACAAATTACCACAAAATTAGCAGCATAAAACACCACAAACTTATTATCTTCTCGTTCTGGAGTACAGACATCTGAAATGGGCTAAAATCAAGGTGTTAACAGGATGCATTCCCTCCAGAATCTCTAGGGGAAAACTTGCCTCCTTGCCTTTTTCAACTTCTACAGACTGCCTGCGTTCCTTGATTTATGGCCGGTCTCTTCAAGCTCTGCCTCCTCCATGTGTCCCCTTCTCTGGTTCTGCTATTCTGCCTCCATCTTGTAAAAACTCTGTGATTGCCTGAGCACATCTGGATAATCCAGGATGATATCCCCCATCCCCAGATCCTACATGTAATCACATCTGTAAAGTGCTTTTTACTGCATAAGGCAACATGGTCACCGGTTCTGGAGATTAGGGCATGGGCATCTTTTGGGAGCCATTACTCTGCCTACCAGAAGGGGCAATTTACCATGGGGGTTTGAGAGTGCCATGGCTGGTACTGGGGAACCTGCCTAGCACATCACCACCACCTTGCAGGAGTGTTCTCTAAAGTTCTTAGAAAATCCAGTGTAAGAGCTTGAGAAACAGAAATTGATCACCTGTCTGATGTTGTCCAGGTGGATCCTTCTTGGTAAATGCAGCACCCACAGAGACCTCTGGTGGGGTTCAGTGGTGGAGGTCTGGGTATCTGAGTTCCTGGAATTTCAACTGACAATCATCGTCACAGAGAAAAGTGAGGGGAAGCAAGTTTGGGGGTGTGTATGCAGAAGAGGATTTGACCATGCTCTGAGACAACTTTGTGGAGAAGTATAGGAAACTGGGGCCAAGAGTTGTATTCCAGAGCCCCAAAAGGCAGGCAGAATTATGGGCAGTGTAGGAAAAAACCATTGCATCTGTACAGTGCTTCACCTTCTACAGCATGTTTTCTTGAATTGTTTTACTTCATTTATTCTTTCATGCATTAATTCAGCACATTTTTGGGAGTGGCTATTGTGACAAAGGGACTAAAGATGGTGCCTTGCCACACACAGTCCCTGTTCCTGGTGGGTGCGGGATTTCTGCTGCAAGTCCAGAGGCAGTCCACCATGTCTCCTGAGAGGGCCCAGGTCAGGAGTAGGCCCCCTCTCACTCTGCCCACTAGACTGTGCTCTAGGGACCTCGGACTCTCCATCTACCTCTTTGGGTCTGTAGAGCCTCCTCCAGCCAGACCATGAGGCTTCCTCCACCCCTGCCATGAGTCTTGAGAGGGCAAGAGGCCCAGACCACTGTGTGGTCCATCCTGCCTTTCCCTGGAAGCTGAAGTCCTCCTGGCCTGGCCTTTCCTCATCTCTCTGTCCTTGCCTCCCTTCTTGTTTCCTCACCTTCCCAGGTCCTCCTTCTTTCCCTCAGGACCATCCATCCTTCCTTCCTCCCATTTTCTCTCCACAGAAGTCACATCCTGGGGTTGGAGCAACAAGAGTGGAAGACACTCCAAATTCCCCTGAGGAGTCCACCCCTTGGGCAGGCCCTGTTCCTATTTGTTTCTGTAGCATAAACAAAGTCCCCCTCATCAGGAGGCAAAGAAGACAAAGGAAAAGCAGAGAGAAAAGAAAATGCTTTTGGAACTGGGACCAGAATCTCATCTGACATTTGGGAAGTAGAGCAGACAGGTGCTGAAAGTAGGGCTCATGTTGTCCCATTGATGACCAGTGCCTGCTGAGAGAGAGGGTGGGAACCTCTGTGTGTGTGTGGCACTGTCCCCCGTACTGTCTGCCTCATCCCACACAGAGTGTTGGGGGTACAGGGTGGGAGGGGCTGTGTTTCCTGGGAACATCAGGTGAGTGTCAGGTTGAATGCGCTCTTGGTGGGGGTTGCAGGTGAAGCAAGTGGTTTAAGGCTGGGGGATGCTGTTCTCCTCTGAACCTCACGTCTGGGCATTTAGTTTACATGATGGCTCTGTTCCCTGCAGTGAGGTCCCACAGGTGTGTTCCTGGAGTACCTACATCCCGACATCGCTGACAGTGGCGAGGGGATGGCATGGAGGTAGACACAGGGTCTGGTGCCCTGAGCATTTCTCCATGCCAAGGATCAAGGATTACTTATTCCAGAGCTTGGGGCCAATGAAACTTTGGTGCCACAGGCCACTCCTAAGCCACTATGGGAGATGCCATAGGCTGAATTGTGCCCCCCACCCCAAGTTCATATGCTGAAGCCCTAACCCTCAGTGTGATCATATTTGGAAGTAGGACTTTTGACAAGCATTAGGGTTGGATGAAGTGATGAGGACCAAGCCCCAGTGATGAGATTACTACTCTTATAAGGAGAGTTGCCAGAGAGCTTGCTATCTCTCTCTGCCATATGAGAACGCAATGAGGAGACCATCTGCCAGCTAGGAAAAGGGCTCTCACCAGAACCTGTTATGTTGGCACCCTGACCTCAGACTTACGGCCCCCGGAACTTTGAGAAAACAAACTTTCTGTTGTTTAAGCTGCTCAGTCTATGGCACTTTGTTATGGCAGCCCGAGCTGACAAATACAGATTTTGGTACTGGGAAGTGGGATGTTGCTGTAACAAATACATGAACACATGGAAGCAGCTTTGGAATGATGGGGTGATGGGCAGAGGCTGGAAGAGTGTTGAGGTGCATTCTAGAAATATGGATGTTAAGGGTGATCCTGATGAGGCTCAGATGGGAATGAGAAACATGTTCTTGGATACTGGAGGAACAGTGATCCTTGTTATTAAGTGGCAGATAACTTGGCCACACTGTGTTCTAGCATTAGTGGAAGGTAGAACTAGTGATTGATAAAATAGGATACGTAGCTGAGGGGATTTCTTAAAAATTTTTTTTTAATGTTTATTTACTTTTGAGAAAGAAAGAGACAGAGAGAGGGGGAGACACAGAGTCCAAAACAGGCTCTGAGCTGTCAGCACAGAGCCCAATGTGGGGCTCAAACTCACAGAGTGCGAGATATTGACCTGAGCTGAAGTCGGACGCTCAACGGACTGAGCCACTCAGCTGCTGCTGTAGCTGAGATTTCTAAGCAAAGTATGTGGCCTTGTTTCTCCGGACTGCTTAAGGAATGTAAAATGTAAAAGGAATTAAGATGTAATTGTAAAGCAAAAAGGAGCCAGAACTTGAAGATTTGGAAAATCCTCAGTCTATCTATATTGCAAACAACAAGTAAGTTTTTTCTGCAGAGAGCACTAAGAGTGTGACTGAACGGCCATCTGATAAACAGGTCATGGGATGGGTGCCACTCATATGCTTAATCAGCCATTGCAGTGGAAAAGAGGGGTAGAGATGACATTGTGCCATCGGAGACACTGCCCACTTGGACTAGAAGGGACAGAGAAATAGAGACAGAATGAAGGAAGGCCATCAGACTTCTAGATCCTACAGGACCTGACTGGAGAGCCATTTGGCTGCCAGTATGAGCCATTCTTCAAGGAAAGGGAAGAAGGGTGAAGGTAATTTGGAGACTATCAAGGCCACTGTTTTGGTTCCAGCAGGTCAGGTGGTCTATGACTGAAGCCTTGGGACTGCCCTATGGAGCCTTGGGGAGAAGTGGCCTCAGCCATGGAGGCTGTCACTTCAGTGAGCCTGGAGGGCAGGGTGTTGAGCCAAAGAGGACTATTCTCATGCCTTAAGATCAGATGGAATCGGCCTTACTAGGTTCTGGACTTGATTGGGACCTGTCACCCTTTTCCTTCTCTCCTTTTTCTCCCTTTTGGAATGGGACCTCTGCCTGTGCTACCATTGCATTTGGGAAGTGTTTAATGTGTCTGATTTCACAGTTCACACAGCTGGAGAGGAATTTTGCCTCAGGATGGTCTGTGCCCAGAGTTTCACCCACACCTGATTTAGGTGACCTTTCTATTTTTCTGTCTATCTTTCTCTTTCCCTTCCTTCCTTTCTTGTGTTTTTTATTTAAGTATAATTGACACACAGTGTTATGTTAGTTTCAGGTGTATAACATAATGATTCACAGTTCTATACATTGTTCAGTGCTCATCACAGTAAGTGTAGCCACGATCTGTCACCAAACGACATTATTACCATCTTATTGACTATATTCCCTATACTGGACTTTTCATTTCTGTGACTGATTTGTTTTGTAACTAGGAGTTTGCACCTCTTAAGATGCCTTATCTATGCCACCCTCCCATCCTCCCTTCTGGATGCTACTAGTTTTTTCTCTATATTTGTCTGTTTTTTGTTCTTTGATTGCTTTGTTTTTTAGATTCCACATATAAGTGAAATCATATGGTATGTATATTTCTTTAACTGACTTATTTTGCTTAGTATTACACTCTCTATACTTTTATTCTTTTTATGGCTCAGTAATATTCCCAGTTTATTAACCCAATAAACATAGGGTTTGCAGCATTATGTACAATAGGTGATATTAAAATTTTTTTAATGTTTATTTATGTTGAGAGAGAGAGAGAGAGAGAAAATGAACAAACAGGGGAGGGGCAGAGAGAGAGGGAGACACAGAATCCGAAGCAGGCTCCAAGCTCTGAGCTGTTAGCCCAGAGCTCAGTGTGGGGCTTGAACTCATGAACCATGAGATCATGACCTGAGCCAAAGTTGGATGCTCAACTGACTGAGCCACCTGAACGCCCCTACAATAGGTGATATTTAGATGAGACTTTGGACTTCAGAGTTCAGAATTGGTGCTGGAATGAGTTCAGAGTTTTGGGGGCTCTTGGGATGGAATAACTGTGTTTTGTGTGCAAAGGACATGCATTTGTGGGCCAGGGCTGGAATATCATGGACTGAATAGAGGCTTTTTCTCAGGGGCACTTTGGAGGCGAACTCGCAGGGATACACTCCAGCTTGTAAGGTGAGGTTGTACCTGCAGTCAGAGGGCTGACTTGTGGGTGAGGGACAAGGAGATGGTGTGAGGCTGGCTTCATTTGCTTTCCCAGGCACCTTCCCGCTGAGTCCTGGGACAGCCCTGGGAGGCATGCAGGCACACCCTGTCCTGCAGGGGAGCTGGGAGTTGGCCAGGTGGACTGGACCTTACCCTGTACCTGTGCCCCCACATCATTTATCTCCAGCACACGCTTTCAGGTTTTGAACCAGGGTCACTGTCTGCATGCTAGTCACCTGAAAAGACTCAGTATTCCTGCACAGATGACCAGCTTTCCAAACATCATCAGGCAGTGTAATGAGTACATTTTTATAGACTCTGCTGTTGGCAAGGTTTGAGGGCTATCTGAGCTGGCTCTCCCTTTCTTTAAAACCTTGGTTTTCTCAATTTAGCATTGTTGTAAAGATGAAGTAGATAATGTGTAAAGTGCTTCATGAAGTGCCTGCCCCTTCCCCTTCCTCTCCGCACTCCCCATTATCTCATTTGACTCACCCACAGCCCTGTGTCTTCTCCTGGGGAGGAAGGGAATGGCCATCCTGAGCCTGTCTTCCCTGGACACTGTGGTGGGGCTTACACTGATGTTACATCATCCTTCTAAAGTCTCTGGACCTGACTGTTTTTCCACATCCCCCAAATCCACAATGAGAGTCTCTTATGTGCTACTCTGCATTCTAAGAGCTAGAGATTCAGCAGTGATGGAAACACAAACCTCCACCTTCTAGGGGCCTACATTTTTGTGGAGAAACAAATGAGATAAGTAAAACAAACAAACAAACAAACAAACAAAACCCTGTAGAGTAGGTGACATGATGCACAGTACCAAGAAGAAAAGTAAAGGTGGGGATGTGTGTGTCAAGTCGGAGATTTGTAACCACAAATAGATGGCCTGAGAAGTTGAGCAGAGGCTGAAGGAAGTGAGGGAGGAAGCCTTGTGAAGGTCTGGGAGGAGAGTTTCAGGCAGAGGGAGCAGCAAGTGCAAAGACCCTGAGAGGGGTATGAGAGGGAAAGACCAGAATTAATCAGGCCTGGGCCACTGCAGAGACTTTGGCCCTCACTCTTAGTGAGATAGAAGTCCAGAGGCAGCACAGAGAAGAGGATGGATAGGAACTGACTTTCATTTAACAAACTCACTCTGACTGCCTAGCCAAGAAGAACCCGAGGAACAAGGGTGGGGTGGCTGAGCAGGGATGCACAGAGAGATGCAGTGGCGCAGGCCAAAGGCTGGCAGGGTGGGTGGTGAGAAGTGCTTGGAGTCTATGTCTATTTGGAGGCAGACACCTGGATGGCCTGCTGGACTGTGTGTGGGCCTGGGGAGAGGGAAGGTCATAGCTCACTCCGCGGTTTGTGGCTAGCACCTGGCACCTGGCTGTCTGGAGCCATGATGGCTGACACAGGGCAGGGCAGGCTGACCTGCAGACAGGAGTGGCTGTGGGGCTCCAGCAGAGTGGGGAGCTGACAGCAGCAGGCCTGGGCTTCGTTCAGGGCAGAGGCACAGACTGGACTTACACCTCTGGGGTTCTTGGGGAGGCGCAGTTTACTTGCCAGGGCACTGGATGAGACCCAGAGTGGCCAGAGGGAGGAACCCCAGGTTCGCTTTCTACAAGTCAGAGACTAGGAGGAACTAGCAAGTGAAACAGGAAGAGGAGGGGCAGGAAGAGAGCAAGGTGTGTTCATCACACTGGGGCGCCAGGGGCAGGGAGGGCCCAGATATGAATCCTGCAGTAGAAGTGTGGGGCAGTGTCCTGAGGGATTAGTGATCCTGGTCAAGCGGGTTCAGTGGGGTGATGGAGCCACTTAAGGGGAAGGACCAGCTGTGTTCTGTGTTTGGGCTCCTGTCTCTTGCATATGAAATGTTGATATGGACAGCAGTGCTTGACACTATGTTCACCATCTCTTGGGTCTGGCTTCCAATGTCTCACTGTGAAGTGGGCATTCATGTCTCCATGCAGACATCCCGTGGTCCCTTTATTGATGATTGACTGTCACATGCAGCTGTGCTCCAGTCAAGAGCCTCGTTTTCATTGAAAAATTCTGTCATTGCCCTCACCTGAGGAGTCCTTTCAGCAAGGAAAGAAAATGTGTTCTACACTTTGGAAGATGCCAGAAGGGCCATCAGGTGGGGTGAGCAGAGTCGACTGGTTGACTTTGGTATCCTGTACTCTGAGAAACCCTCTTTCAGGGGGCAGACCCACCCTGGAGACCACCCTTTGACTCTTAGATGGGCAGGGACCCAGGGGGTGTTAAGGGACCCCCAGATGGGTAGGGATATCGGGGAACGGGGGGGGTGAGGGTATGGGGGATCAGGGTCCCCTAGAAGGGTGGACACCAAGGGAGGGGCACTTTGAGGTGTCAGGGCCTTGTTTATGGGGACGAGACCAGGTATTTTCCAGTCTGCATCTCATGGCTTGAGAGACATCTTATTATTTCTTCTCAGAGAAAGCTTTTCCTTCCTTTTTGAAATTCTCCTCATTAGTCATAAATTCAATTTTATACAGATAGGGTTTGAGACTTGGTCTCAAAAGGCTTACTTTTTAGCCATATTGGTCATCGCAGGAGTTGGTGCCTTTTTGGACACTGTTCTGCATTAAGAATGGATGTGAAATATTCCTGTACAACTGTGTTGTATGTCACAGCAGACTGGCTCCTGACAGCCTCGTATAAGGGTGTCACTATCCCCAGATAGGAATGTACAGAAAATATACCTGAGGTATTTGTTACTCACTTTATGTGTGTCTGGGAATTGTAAGGAGCCTGGCAGACCTTTCAGGGTCAGGAAGGGTGAAGCAGATTCTCTGCATGCTGGCTAGTAGCATGCAGGACTTGGGGGGAGCTGGAGCAGACTCCCCTGCTTATCTTCCCCGTCCCTCTCCATTGTCCCTCCTGGTCCCAGGAGTCCACGTAGCCTTCTGAGTGCAGCCAGGTCACACAGCCCCACAGATGAAATCTTCCAGGAGTGTCACTTCATCATGTCCACTTACATTCTGTTAGCTGAAGCAGATCAGGTGGCAGTGCTGAAATTCAAGGGGGCTGGGAGACGCAGTCCTGCCATGTGTCCAAGAAGGAGACTGGGAATTTTGTTACTTGTGTGGCTGGTTGAGGGGAGCTAGGATGTCTCCCTGAGCCCCAATGACACAGCTTCCTGTGCTCTCTTGAGGCCCTTCCTTTATCCCAGCACAAGCAGGGACCTCCTTGTGATTTGGGAGCTGCCCAGGCCTGGCCCCTCATCCTCTTAGCCATCCCCTTGGCCTGCACTTGGCTCAGACACAGAGACTTTTGTCTCTGGATCCATCTGGATGTGTGACTTCAATTTGGACTCTTTCCTCTGACCAGCTTCTTCCTTAGAGCCCTTCCTTCTGGAACCCCCTCCTCAGCCCCACAGGGACAGGTGGAGGAAGAGGAGGGGACCATATCTTATTGTACAGTGCTGGCTGTCTCCCTAAGGGGTGGGCTTTCTCGTAAGGCAGTATGGCAGCAAGGGGAAATAGAAGGCTCAGCCATTACAGAAAGAGAACTTTGGTTTTTCTACATTGTGGCCCTTATGTATGTTGACCCACTTGCAGGAGTGGCAGCTGTTGAGCTTCTCAGTGAGCACCTCCTATGGGCAAACATTTTGCTTCTTTCATCTTTTTCAAAGGCACTATTGGTTTAACAGATGAAGAGACTGAGGTCCAGAGAAAGAGAGATGAAGTTTCCAAGCTGACAAAGCCAAGCAGTAGCTGAGGGAGACTTGAACCTCAGTCACCTGGTGGGCCTGGACCTGCCTGATTCCACACTGCTGCGCCACCCCAGATAGGGGGCTGCTGCTCACCAGCTTTGTTGAACTGTGTAAAATAGAAATGGGAGCTCTGGAAGCCATAGTGTTTGTCACAGATGAGTTAATGCAACGGTGGAGTCCTGGTTCCTCCTCCGTGCATCCTGGGGGCAGCCATCCAGTCATGGGAGGGGACAGCAAGGAGGGAGTGGTCTGGGGCAAGACGCCAGGCCCGGCGCAGGTTTTGTTTTCCTTTCTCTTTCTCTCTCTCCCATTATCTATCTATGTCTATCTATCTATCATATCTATCTATCTATCTATCATCTATCTATCTATATCTATCATCTATTAAAAATTTTTTTTTAACATTTATTTATTTTTGAGATACAGAGAGAAGCAGAGCATGAGCAAGGGAGGGGGAGAGAGAGACACACGCAGAATCCAAAGCAGGCCCCAGGCTCTGAGCTGTTTGTTAGTACAGAGCCCAACGTGGGGCCCAAACCCACGAACTGCAAGACCATGACCTGAGCCGAAGTCAGATGCGCAACCGACTGAGCCACCCGAGCGCCCCTATCATCTGTTTAATCTATCTATATCTATCATGTATATATTTATGTATGTATCATCTATCATCATTGTCATCATCTATCATTCATTTAATTAAATGTGGATGCCTTTAGATCGGGTGGAGATACACTAGTGTCCACACTGATTTCCACTGGGATGTGCTCCTTCCTGCCTAGTGTGTGATCACCTGTCCACACAGGTCATTTGTGTCTGCATCTTGTTCTGACTGCAGGCCTCTATGGGCTCTTTCTCTTTCTCTGAGCCTCTTTACAGTCTTCTCTTGCTCTATTGGGAACATGTAGGACTCTGGACACCACTCTGGGGCTCTGGGAAACTGGGAGTGTCTCAGTCCCTTCTGCCATAAGAGACCTAATACCCTTCTGCACCCATCCTGGCACAGATGTGACTGTGCTTTTCTTTCTTTTTTAATAAAAATAATATTTACCATGAGATATTTAATATACAAAATGAAACATGCAAACACATGCAATTTAGGGAGCATAATGTCAAAATAACACTCTTATAGCTCAAATCCTAAAGTATCCCTAAAGCCACATGTCTTTCTTCCTGTCAGCCTCCCATAGGAAGCATCATCCTGAAATCTGTGCTTATTATTTCTTTGGATAAAATGGTTATATTAGGGGTGCCTGGGTGGCTCAGTTGATTGAGCATCTGACTTCTGATTTTGGCTCAGGTCATGATCCTAGGATTGTGGGATTGAGCCTTGTATCAGGCAAGATTTTCTCTCTCTCTCTCTCCTTCTGCCCCTCTCCCCTACTTGCTGTCTCTCTCACAAAAAAATGTATTTTCCCTAAATAACGTGTCATTTAATTTTGCTTTTTAAAAAGTGTTGAGTACTATAAAGGAGGTCTCAGAATTATCAGATGGTGCCAAATTGTTTATCACAGTGGCTGAATTAATGCACTTGCTCTGGTGGTCTGGAAGATTGTCCCTCTCTCCACATCCTAACACATAATATTATCAGACTTCTTAACTTTTGGCAATCTCGTGGGAGTATCTTAACTGTGATCTTAACTTCTATGTACCTGATAATTAATGAGGTTGAAATTCTTTGACTTTTGTGTATCTTTTGTTATGAAATGCTTATTATCTTATTATGTCTTTTTCTATTGAGTTGTTTTTCTTTTGATTTATGGGAATTTTTTCTAAGTATATTCTGAATACTAATCACTTGTCAGTTGTATGTGTTGCAGATCTTTTCCAAGTTTGTATCTTGTCTTTTCATCTTCCTTTTTGAATTAATTAACTAACTAATTAATTAATTAATTAATTTTGGGGGTATGGTTGACACACAATGTTACATTAGTTTCAGTTGTACGACATAGTCATTCAATAAGTCTATATGTCATACTGTGTATGACACAAGTGTAGCTACCATGTGTCACCGTACAATGCCATTAAAATACCACTGACTATATTCCCTGTGCTGTACTTTTAATTTTAACTTTAATTCCAGTATAGTTAAGATACAGTACTGCATTAGTTTCAGGTGCACAACATAGTGATTCAACAATTATATACATTACTCAGTGCTCATCATAATAAGTGTACTCTTAATCCCCATCATCTATCACACACATCCCTCCTCCCACCTCTGCTCATCAGTTTTTTCTCTATAGTTGAGTCTTTTTTGGGGGGGTTGTCTCTATTTTTCTTTGTTCATTTGGTTTGTTTCTTAAATTCCACGTATGAATGAAATCACATGGTATTTGTCTTTCTCTGACTGACTTATTTCACTTAGCATAATACTCTCTAGATTCATCTATGTTGTTGCAAATGGCAAGATTTCATTCTTTTTTATGCCCAGATAATATTCCATTGTATATATGTACCACATATTCTTTACCATTCATCTATTGATGGACACTTAGGCTACTTCCATAATTTGGCTATTATAAATAAAGCTGCAATGAACATAGGGGTGCATATATATTTCTGAATTTAGTTTTTGTATTCTTTGGGTAAATACCCAGTAGTGGAATTACTGGATCATAGGGTAGTTCTATTTTTAATTTTTTGAGGCACCTCCAGACTGTTTTTCAGAGTGGCTGTACCAGTTTGCATTTCCACCAACAGTGCAAGAAGATTCCCCTTTCTCCACATCTTTGCCAAAACTTGCTGTTTCTTGTATTTTTGATTTTAGCATTCTAACAGGTGTGATGTGATATCTCATTGTAGTTTTGATTTGCATTTCCCTGATGATGAGTGATGTTGAGCATCTTTTCTTGTGTGTTAGCCATCTGGATGTCTTCTTTGGAGAAATTGCCAGTTTATGTCTTCTGCCTGTTTTTGTTTGTTTGTTTGTTTGTTTGTTTGTTTGTTTGTTTTGAGAGAGATAGAGACAGAATGATCAGGGGAGGGGCAGAGAGAGAGGGAGAGAGAAAGAGAATCCCAAGCAGGCTCTTCACTGTCAACACAGAGCCCAATGCAGGGCTCCAACTCACAAAATCATGAGATCATGACCTGAGCCAAAACTGAGAGTCAGATGGACTGAGCTATCCAGGTGCCCCTCTTCTGCCTGTTTTTAATTTGGATTATTTGTTTCTTTATTGGTAAGTTGTATAAGTTCCTTATATATTTTGGATATTAACTTCTTAAAATTTTTTTTATATGTTTATTTATTTTTGAGAGAGAAATAGGGTGTGAGCAGGGGAGGGGCAGAGAGAGGGAGGGAGACACAGATCTGAAGCAGTCTCTAGGCTCTGAGCTGTCAGCACAGAGCCTGATGTGGGACTTGAACTCACAATCCATGAGATCATGACCTGAGCTGAAGTCGGATGCTTAACCAACCTAGCCACCCAGGTGCCCCTTGGATATTAACTTCTTATTGGATATGTCATCTGCAGATATCTTCTCCCATTCAGTAAGTTGTCTTTTTGTTTTGTTGATGGTTTCCTTTCCTGTGCAAAGATTTTTATTTTGGTGTAGTCCCAATAGTTTATTTTTACTTTTGTTTCTCTTGCCTCAGGAGACGTATCTAGAAAAATATTGCTAAGGTTGATATCCAAGAGATTATTGACAATGTTTTCTTTTTTAAAATTATTTAATTCATTTTTTAAATTTACATCCAAGTTAGTTAGCATATAGTGCAACAATGATTTCAGGCAATGTTTTCTTTAAGGAGGTTTATTGTTTCAGGCCTCACATTTAGGTCTTTAATCCATATTCATTTTATTTTTGTGTATGGTGTAAGAAAGTGGTCCAGTTTCATTCTTTTGCATGTTGCTGTCCAGTTTTCCCAACACCACTTGTTGAAGGGACTATTTTTTCTCATTGGGTATTCTTTCCTACTTTGTCATAGATTAATTGATCATATAATTGTTTTTTTTTCCTGGGTTTTCTATCCTGTTCCATTGATCTATGTGTCTGCTTTTTTGCCAGTACCATACTGTTTTGATCACTATAGCTTTGTAGTATATCTTGAAATCTGGGATTGTGATATTTCTAGTTTTGTTCTTCTTTTCAAGATTGCTTTGGCTATTCAGGGTCTTTTGTGGTTCTATACAATTTTTAGTATTATTTGTTTAGTTCTGTGAAAAATGCTGTTGGTATGTGATAGGGATTGGAATCAGTGTAGACTGCATTTGGTAATATGGACAATTTAACAATACTTGTTCTCCCAATCCATGAGCATGGAATATTTTTCCATTTGTTTGTGTCATCTTCGATGACATTAATCTCTATTTTATAGTTTTCAGGGCACAAGGAGGTCTTTCACCTCCTTGGTAAAGTTTGTTCCTAGGTATTTAATTATTTTTGGTATAGTTGTAAATGGGATTTTTTTCTCAATTTTTCTTTCTTAATTTCAACTTCATTATTAGTGTATTGAATGCAACAGATTTTTGTACATTGACTTTATATCCTGAGACTTTACTGAATTTATTTATCAGTTCTAGCCGTTTTTTTTTTTTTTTTTTGGAAGTCTTTGGATTTTCTATACATAGAATGTCATCTGCAAATAGTGAAAATTTTACTTCTTCATTGCTGATTTGCATTCCTTTTATTTCTCTTTGTTGTTTGATTGCTGTGGCTAGGACTTCCAGTACTATGTTGAATAGAAGTGATGAGAGTGGACATCCCTCTCTTATTCCTGACTGTAGAGGAAAAGCTCCCAGTTTTTCCCCATTGAGGATTATATTAGCTGTGGGTTTTTCACATAAGGCCATTATTATGTTGAGGTATGTTCCCTCTAAACCTACTTTGTTGAGGGTTTTTTCATGAATGGATGCTGTATTTTGTCAAATATTTTTTTCTGAATCTATTGAGGGGATCATATGATTCATATCCTTTCTCCAATCTTATCTAACTTAACATCGTGCATCACATTGATTGATTTGTGAATATCAAACCACCCTTGCAACCCAGGAATAAATTCCATTTGATCATAGTGGATGATTTATTTTTTAATGTATTGTTGAATTCAGTTTGCTAGTATTTTATTTTGGACTGTTGCACCTACAGGATATTGGCTTATAGTTCTCTTTTTTAGTGGTGTCTTTATCTGGTTTTGGTATCAGGATAATCCTATACTGTCCCTTTTATCCCTATGACTTACTCATTCCATAACTGGAAGCCTATACTTCCCACTCCACTTAACCTATTCTGCCCATTCCCCCAGTCCCAGCCCCTCTGGAAACCGCCAGTTTGTTATCAGTATTTATGGGTCTGTTTCTGTTTTGTTTGTTTGTTCACTTGTTTTGTTTTCTAGATTCTACTTAAAAGTGAAATCATATGGTATTCTTTTGATGAAAGAAGGTCTTAGTATTAATGCAGTAAAATTTGTCAGTCTTTCCCTTTGTACTTTGTGCTTTGTTGGTCTGGCTTAAGAAAGACTTTCCTTCCCCAAAGGCACAGAAACAGTCTTCTATGATTTTTTTTTTTACAAAATTGTTAACATTTTGATTTTGAATTTAAATAATTAAACCATTTGGAGTGAAGTAGATGTCTTTTTTTCCTCATGGAGGCAAACAGTGGCCTCAGGATGATTTATTCCATGTATTGTGTAGTGGATATTCCATGCCATCTCTGTGAACTGAAGTCCTACTTCTGCTACTATTTAATGTGCATGTATGGTTTGCTTTTTCTAAATTCTCTGTCCTGTTCCACTGGTCATTTTGATTGTCCCTGAACTGACAACTGATAACTGGTAGGGCAACTGTCCTTTCTAAATTCTTCATGAATTCTTTGACCTTTCTCTTCTATAAAAAATTTAAAAGCAACTTGCCAAGTTCCTTCAAAACCTTATTGGGGTCTTGATCGGATTTTGTTGAATCTATAGTTCAGTTTGGAAGAAACTAACCTCTTTTATAATATTGATTATTCCAATCCATGAACATCATATATCTCTCCATTTAGTTTATTGTTCTTTATTTTCTTTTAATAGCTTTATGATTTTCTTCAGATACATCTTGAATATCTTTTTTTATGATTTATTCCTAGGTACCTTACATGCTTTATCTCTATTGTAAATGGCATACATTTCTGGGGTTTTATCTTCCTTCATTTGGAACATATTTCTCTGTCTCTTCATTTTTCTTGACACCCTGTGTTTGTGTATTAGATGAAATAGCTATTTCTCCCATTCTTGAAGGAGTGACCTCCTGTAGGAGATGAATCTTATCATTTAACCTTACATTAGCTCTTGGTTGCCTCTGAATTTTTGTGATTGTTTAAGCAG
Organism: Panthera leo; assembly: GCF_018350215.1. Taxonomy (NCBI): domain Eukaryota; kingdom Metazoa; phylum Chordata; class Mammalia; order Carnivora; family Felidae; genus Panthera; species Panthera leo. Next base: position 107,995,069 of record NC_056686.1, read on the forward strand.
CTTGGGTCTTTTTTTTTTTTTTTTTTTTTTTTTGTAAGTCCCAGTTGTTGAGGATGTGCTAACACCTGTGAGTCTTCCAAGGGAGGGGTCAGTCAGCACCTATGTTAAGGCTGATTCAAGCTAGACCCTCAGGCAGCAGCTTTTAAGGTAAGCAAATATATATAGACCACAGCTGTAGACCCCACTGTCCTCCAGAGCAGGCACTTGGGAGTTTACCTCAGAGACTGCATCTTCACTTCTGATACCCCCTCAATGTGGTGATAGCTGCAAAATTTGGGGCTCCAGGCAAGTGTATGGGCTCTTTTCTGGAAGGTGAGCTATATAGAAGACCAAATAAGAACTCAAATATGGTATCTCCCAGCCTACTTTCTTTGAGAGCCCTTCTTTAGCTTTTACATGTGTGGTGAGCCTCAAGCCTGCCCCTACGGCTGAAGCTCAGACTAAGTAAAAGGCCTTTTTCATAGGATGACTGGGGGTGGTTTTTAGTTTGCTGTCTTTGCAGCGCCTTGGCGGTGGTAGATTGCCAAGAACTATTTCTCTGATTATTTCAGAACCATAGGACCTCAAAATAATCCTTGGATACTAGACCCAGGAAGTTCAAAGAGCATCCTCTGTGTGGGCTTCCCACAGTTGGCTTTGTGGGGACCATGGTACAGTGGCATGCAGGCATGGTATGCCCCACTGGCCACCTTAAGTTGTGGAGTTATGGGCTCAGAGGCAGGGAAATGCCCACTGGCACTAGCAGATTAGAAGAGTACAAAAATGATGTCTGCTTTGTGCTTGTGTCTGCTAGGAGGGTAGATAGAAAACACCTACCTCTCCTTCCCCAGAGAGCATTCCAACAGGCTTCTATCCTTCCATCAAACACTTTAAGAATAGCAAATAAATCTCCTTCAGTTAAGGTCTAGGTGCTTTGTGAACTGCTACTTTTGTGCTGGATCCCAGGATAAGTGAGTCTGTGCATGAGCCCTTTAAGAGTGGAGTCTCCATTCTCTACAACACTATGACTTTCTTAGACACACATTCCACTAGTTTTCAAAACCAGATATTTTGGGGGCTTTCTCTCCTGTGCATGTCCCCACGGTTGGGTGCCTGATGTGAGGCACAAACCCCTTGCTCCTCAGGGAGAAATTCTATTTATATTTGTGAGATACTGCCTGACTTTGGGTCACTGTGCTATGGATGGGGTTTTTGGTGAGATTGCATCTATGCCTCTTTTACCCATTTTGATGTTGTTCTTTGATCCTTTGTTTTGGAGGAGCTTGTTAAGATGGTTTTTAGATTTTTTTTTAGAGGGTGGTTTTTCCATATGTAGTTGCAGATTTTTTATGTCCATGGGAGGTGAGTTCAGGATCTTCCTCTATTGCCATCTGAAAGGCCTTCTTGTAGGTCAATTTTATTTGAAACATTTTCAACATCTGATTATTTCTTTAATTAATGAGTTAAATGAAATATTTGGCAAGCGTTTATTTTATATTTGTATGATGAACATGGTTTCACCAGTTTGAAAGCTATACTTTAACATTGTGAAAATTTTCAAGCATCTATTCAATACATTGAAATTAGTGTAATAAATTCCCTTGCACTAGCCTCCAGTTCCACAACATTAAAACTGTTGGGAAGCCTGTATGTATTTCATTCACTTAATCTGCTCACTCTCTCCATGGAGCAGGTACAATTATTACCCCACCTTAGAGAGGATGAAACTAAAGCATGAAGAGAAGTGATGAATCCGACTCCACAGCTGGGATAGGCACAACTGGGATTCAGCTCTGGAGCACCTATTATTAACACTGCTATCTGAGAAGATTCCAATCCTGGAGGGCTTCCAGGGGCTAAAATGTGGGTGTACATTTTGAGCCTTCAGGAGGGTGACATTGTGCGTCCCCAAATCACTGGACTCAGTTAACACTTTCTTCCATACCCAGAACAAGGACCTCTGGATGTCTTTAGGAAATGCTGTTCTGGACCCAACTGAGTAAAATATGGTAGTGCAGAGCCTGGTAAATTTAGCATGAGCACTGAGCTCAGACCATGCTGGATGAGACCTGATATTTACCACCTGTACAGCCTTGGACATGTCATTTCCCCAAGAGCCCCAGTGTCCTCCCAACAGAGGGGACTGTCACAAACTTTGAGTCTGGAGTTTTCTCTTGTCCAGTAAGAGAGCAGATGCAGAATTAAATATGAGAGAGGCTAGTGTCTGGGAGGAGACAAGAGCCCTGAGTAAGGGTCCTTGCTCCATAGCTATTAGGATCAGAAGGCTCACAAATGTGATGGATGTGCAGCAAGAGACAATGAAACAGTGATCATCAACTCATGTGTGTGAGAGAAAAGGGGTTTCGAAGATATGCAGTGTTAAGGGTTTGGGTCAATACAAAGCAAAATCCCAGCACCGAGCAGATGGCTGTTTACTGCAGGCACCGGGCACTGTGTCTGTTTATCTTAACTTGCCTAGGGGATAAGACAGATATAGCATACTACCTCAGGGTCAACAAGGCACCTTTCTTTTGCTAATTAGCTCCAGGCAGTTTCACCCTGCTGTGTGGTCTATTGCCTGTTTACCTGTTTACCTATTCTGGACGCTTTTATCCTGTGCAACAGCTTTATGCTTTTGTTTCATGCTGGGGGTGCTTCTGCCCTGTTTATCTATTCTGGACACTTGTCCTGTGGAAGCAGCTCTATGCTTTTGTTCTATGCTGGGGACACTTTTGCCCTGTTTACCTATTCTGGATGCTTTCATTCTAAGCCTTGTTAACCCATTGGTGCAAGTTCAGGGACTGTCTAAACTTATTCCCCACAGGGGACAATCTACACAGCTCTTAGCAGCCAGTAGGATGGAAAATGTTTGCCTGCTCAGCATTCTTGGAAGTGATGGATATTGCCTTCCTGTCTTCCCAGTTTGTTGACTGACCATTGTTGCAGTCCGCCCTTGTCTGTGAGTCTGATGGGGGGGGGCACCCTATCCATGAGTCTAATGGTGGCAGGCTCCCCCTGTCCACAAATCTGATGGTGCAGATATGCCCTTGTCCATGAGTCTGATGGTAGGCAGTTACCCCTGTCCATGAGCCTAATGGTTGGGGGCTGCCCCTATCCATGAACTGATGGTGGGAGCCACACCTGTCTACAAATATGATGGTGGGGATCTGCCCCTATCTATGAGTCTGATGGTGAGGGGATGCCCCTGTCTATAAGTCTAATGGTAGAGGGGTTACCCCTGTCTATGAGTCTGATGGTGGGGAGCAGACCCTGTCCATGAGTAGGGTCACACAGCAGCCAGACAGCCCACTGAGGAATAGAAGCCTGGAAGCCCTGTTTCTTGCAAATGAAAGAACCAGCCTGATGGCCAGCACAGGGGTCCTAATTTGGGCCATTGATGGAATTTACTGTTCAACCAACCTCAAAGCACTGCTGGAGAAGGCTGGGGAGATGAGGGAAAATATTTTATATATCCAAACAGGTTGTTCTTAAAAGAAGCAAGCAATAAACTAAAAGCAAAAAGCAAAAGGAAGCATCCCATGGAATAGGAGGCTTGCAGGGACCACAAGTGACAAGGAGCTCCTGTCTCTCACAGAACCCAATCAGACCCTGTCCATAGACAAATGGTCACACTCTCAGAACTGGGCCAACTGCACGTTCCTTTTGCTGTGTTCTCTAGTGCCAACATTTCCATGTCACCTCCAGGGGTTTTCACAAAATCTACCTCTAAGGCACTGCTAAGGTACTCAGGAGCTGCCTGTGCTGTGTGCAAGTTTGGGGCCTGTAGGTGTGCATGTGTTGGTGCTTTGGTGACAAGGGCATGGTTAATCTTCTCACAGATGTGAGGTGCATCTTCTATGGGGGCAAAGACAGGGGAGAGCAGGGCTTCAGCTTTCAAGGTGGCAAAAGAAAGCCAGGACCTGAGGATAGGTATTTCTGGATTTGGAGCTTTACAAATTGATTCAGTTTCCTTATCTGTCAGTTGAGCTCATGTGGCAATAACTCTTTTACTGATAAAATGCAAGTAAATGATTTGGGGTGTGTAAATGTTGGCAAAGAAAGGCCAGTCATGCTTGGCCTTCCCAGGGATGGGCACTTATTTGTGATTCTTTAACATTACCCTGGAAAGGGTGTCAGCTCAGAGTGCCTCATCAGGAGTCCAAGGGGGGATAGACATAGTGATGTGGGATGGGGTGAGAGAACTGAGAACACACTACAGGTCTGAGAACTGGCGGTTTAGAAAGGGCAGGAGAGGAGGGAAGGGGAGGAAAAGATTGGATTGAGGATGGCTGGAGGCTCATTTCAGGAAATTTGGTAAAGGGATCAGATCCTGGACAGAGGACTAGCTCCCCGGGCCATTTCTGTGGAGACAAAGGCCCCAAGAAGGAGTCTTTGGGCTTGGAGAGGAAATGTGAAGCACTGTGGGCATGCAGGCATTCAGGTGGAAACTGGTTTCCTGAAACCATTGCATTAGGTGGACTGCTACCCTGCTCTTCTAACTCAAGGGCCCAGTCATCTGTAATGGTTATGATGATAATGATGATAATTAACATTTACTATGTGCTTCCTATGAGCTGAGAACTATAAGCATCTTCAATATGATCTCTCTATGAATTCTCACAGTTGTTCTGAGAAACAGGTACTACTAACTACCACATTTGACAGACGGAGGCAGAGAAAAGCTAAATTACTTGTCCAAGGTTGGGTCATGCAACCTCTGGGGTGTTGGGCTATGCCACCTCTGTCTCTCCAATGGCCAGGTAGCATCTACCGTCTATGTCTTATGTCAATAGCTGTCTCTGGAAGGACTCCTTAAATGTGAAACTCTAGGAAGCATAGCAATGAGATAAAACAGAGATGAGAACTATCAGTGGGCACAACACAAGACTCAAGGAACTTACAGTTGTTAAGTTCTGAACCTGGAATCCATATACTCACTGTAGGTGGTAGCTTCTAACATGGTCTTCAATGACCCCCTGTCCTGGCAAATGGGCCTAGTGCAAACTCTTCCCCTTGAGTATGGGCTGGACTTAGTGATTTTCTTCTAATGAATAGAATATGGTGGAATTATGAGATGTCACTTCCAAGATTAGGTCATAAGAAGACTGTACTGTTTGGGCTCTCCTCTCTGTTTCTCTCTGTCTCTATCTCATCCAATCTTGGATCACTTGCACTGGGGTGAAGCCAGCTTCCTTATGAGCAATCCTTTGAAGAGGCCCATGAGCCCTGATAAAGAAATGAGACCCTCTGTACAAAAGCCCATGAAGAAGTGAAGCCAACAACTGTGTGAGTGACCTTGAAAGTGGTCCACCTGCATCCCTACTGCCACAGTTGAGTATTCAAATGAGACCATAAATGAGACCAACAGCCTGACAGGTTGAGAGAGACCTTAAGCCCAAGATGCTCAGCTAAGCCTTGCTTGAAATCCTGAGCTGCCGAGACCATGAGATCATACCTGCTTGTTTTAAGCTGCTAAATTGTGGGATAATTTGTTAGGCTCAATAGGTAACAAAGACACTCCCTGTGAAGAACATGCTAATCCTCCTCAAGGAGGGGGATCATAGTATAATTAATTACCTTAACTAGAACAATTATGATAATAAAATTACCCTGGGATGGATGACAGGCATAAACCTGAACCATCCCTGGCAAATCAGAACACAGAAAAAAAGGAATACTTGTGGCATGTTTGGAATTCTCCTTGTGTAAGCTCCTAGGGTCCTTCATGTCCCACATGGACTCTAACTGGTCTGGAGATGCTTAATGCCAACCTCTTGCTTCAGGAACATCAGAGCTAGGGCTTGGCTTTCTCTCCTTTTGCATGTGCCTCTGGCATGACTTTCAAGGACTCAGTTTTTATTATCTGATTGCCATGATGAGTTTGCTGTCCCTAATTCTTTCTGCTAACTGAATTCTGGGCCTGCCTATTAGGCTTTGGAAAGAGTAGGGATGGAAAGCTATTTATCCTTTGTGTTTTCAGTTGAACCTGGCATCTTTGGTTTCTGTGACATGGGAGTGACATTTGAGGCAAGGAAGACCAACATCCTGCTGGGAGTCCAGGCCAAGCATGGGTCTTCCGGTTCTGGAAACATAGCTCTGGCAGTCCTTCTGGTGAAGGTTGAGCTTATATGGGGGCAAGGAACAGAGTTTCATGGAAGCCACCTAGTAACAAGGGGATTTATGGTGGGAATGTTTGTGGACTGGAATTGGACCATTTAGCATGGGTTCCTCTCTCCAGTTCTTTTAGTACCTGTTTCTTGGTCTCTTCCTGTAACTGAACTTCCATCCCAGATCCCAGAAGAGAGAATTCTGTTTGCTTTAACAAATTAACTCATTACTTATGTGTCAGGTCCTCATGAGCAGATCATCTCAGGGGTAGCTGATAACTTACTTATGGGAAGATGCCCACTCAGGTGCACATAACAACTACCCCTGGGCAAGAAGCAGACCAGTGTTGCTTCCTTCAGTAGGGGCTAAAGGCAGAGCCCATAGCTGAAATGGGACATTGGTTATGGTGGCACCCTTGAGTCTCTTCCAGAAGCATCAATATGACTTGACCATGTTGTTATTTCAACCATGTCTTGGGTGTCTCATGCCCTGGCATAGAGACAAACCCTCACAATGACTTATGACAAGTTGCACAGTAATAGCAATTTTTTTTGTCTGACTCTCTTGCTATTCTGAGCTCTGTTGTGACAGGAAACAAAAGTGGTCATAAGAGGCCTCAAAGTGGTGAAACACGTCATGTCAGCCCTGTCCTGTTGCCTCAGGGGTGGTAATTGAGATGCAATCACATTTGAGTTGCTGCCTAGTTCCACTTGGTATGACATTTGTGGATATATTTGTTCTTTCTCACTCTGTGGAGAATCAAGGACTTACAGTTGGCCCAAAAAACTGGGGTGTGCTGCACCTTTGGGCTCCATCTATCAGTGGGGGCTTTTGCAGAAGCTTCTCACTGGGCATTGCTTAAGTCCTCCTCTGGAGATGGGTGCCGACTCACTGCTAAGTATGCATTAAAAATGATGGAGACCAATTGATTTCTGTGTCAGGCACTCTAACTCCCATTTCAAAGTTTCTTTAAAAGGCCATAAAACATGAAGTTTTGATAAATCTCTGGAAGACAGGCATACAGGCAAATGCAATTTTACTCTCTCAGTTATTAGTGCTGTTTTCAAATTGATTAGCAACCAGGGCCCAATTCAATTTCTCTTAAGTGTCTATTTGAAGTAGTTAAAACTTTTCAAGAAATTTAATAGTGGGACACTTGCAACTTATCTCCATAGTAAAACAAGAGTGAATTATCTTCTTTTGGATTGCTCTATCAAGTAATTTTAAATAAGTATCCAAAAAGCACACTGAAAAGAATTTGGAAAAGTTTCTGGTAGGGAATTTAAATTCTTTTTGGAATGTGACTAATGAGAAGCTGAAAACGAAATCCATGTTTAGTGGAATTGTTGTTTGAACTAATTTTCAGACAGTGCTGCACCATCTAGAGAAAATTAAATAACCTTCTTAATGAGGGAGACACAAGGTAATTTAGAGTTATTAAATAAGAAATTAGAAATTACTTGTGTCCCTTGCCCTTTGTCCCAGTCAAAACTCCGTGGTCTGTGTGTGTGTATGTGTGTGTGTGTGTGTGATGTATTTCCCAAACTTACATTAAAAATAAAAAAATACATTTCTGAGAGTCCAAGGCATGTGTCCAAAGAAGTTGATTTCTTTCTACAGTAAGACTGCTTTTTCTTGCCATTACTAGGAAATGAAGTGTCCACATACTGCCTCTTCTTTCAGTGCAGAATTTTGTGAAATTGCACTGCTCCTGATCTCTTGATAGACTTATTTCCAGGAGCATTGCATATTTCATTTCTTCCTAAACAAAACATATTGACCATAATTTAAGGTTTCTTACATGACTCCAATCATCACTAATATCCATTCGACAGCTTCCAACATTCATTGAAGGCACTAATGTCCACAGTGGGCTGGACAGTGAGGCCATGTGAGAAGAACCACGGGCCATGGCTGATACAGGGGGTTCCAATCGGGGGACAGGCTCTTAAACAAAGACCTGTGCCTGGTCCCAAGATGACTGCAGCTACAGTTCCAGTTGAGGTAAGTTTCCCAGACAGGTGATACAGTGTGGAGTTTTGAGTAGCTGCTAACCATGTGGCCAGTGAGGCAGGTGCTGACTGGGGAGGGCCAGGGCAGCAGAGAACCTGGGGCAACACTTCCCCAGTGAGTTCTGTGGAATGGTTCCTCCCAGGAGGAATCTCTCTCAAAATGTTTCATGGTTAAAGAGACCGGGAAATACTCATGCTCCAGACCCATGTGGGTGATTTCTTAGGCTTAATATTAACATAGGAAAGAATTCAAGACATCCTGCCGGAAAGAAACTGCCTTGACTTTGTTTAATCCAGAAATTTCCACACATATTTGGTTATAGCCCTCCATCCCCCTGCCTATTGCCACACTGTTTTGGTATAATACCATTATGTTTTTGAAAAATGTTGTGCATATCATAAGGAAAGCTTCCAGACAGCCTCAAAGAATAGAGAAAACTTAAGTGGCTTTATACTCAGGGCTGCAGGAACTGCCCTACAGGGTCTCCCCACAGCTGTGCCAGGTGCCTGCTGTGTCTTCTTTCCATTTGCAGGGGCAGGGCAGGAGGACTGGAGAGATCCAGGCATCTTTCCCAGGCCAGTACTTCTGCCCACATCTGATTGGAGGGACTGTGCCGCATGACATCACCTTGTCTGGAGAGAGTCAAGGACCTTCCTCTTTCAGGGTCATTTGCTACCTCCAGAAAGGGGAAAGATTTGGAGTAGACAATTCCCAGTGTCAGGGAGAGCCTTATGTGACTCTGGCTAAGAAACTTCACTTTTCCCTATAGCAAGCAGTTGTCAAGCTGGTCTTATGGATGTCAGGTATCTGCAGAGGTACCTCAAGTGTGTGGCAAAAGCTTTATCTGAATTACTTTTTTAAGAAAGTATTTTAAATGGCTAAAATACCCACTCAAACATGTGGTGTATCATTCATGTGTCTTTATTCACAAGCAAGAGGAGATGACTCTGCAAATAAGCAATACTTGCTGGTTGCCTATGGCAGTGACTTGGAAACTTTTTATTTCTTAAAGCAACAAAACCCTCTTCAAAGATTATGTGCTACTTGAATAAATAGGACTGATAAGAGGAATGTTTGCTAGATACATTGATTTTATAATTTTTATCTATTATAAAGTTGATGACTTAGAAAAAGAAAAGGTACCACTATAAGGAAGAAGATAAGGTGAGCAGGGATACTGTTAAAAGTTTCTACAGTAGAAAACATGGCTGTTATATGAGCTTTTACAGTAGCCACTGTTGCAGCAGCTGGCTACTTATCTTAATATGAATATATGTCTATAGTGACAGTAAATATGTGTTTGGAACACATGAAACAAAATGGAACAAATGAAAAGAACAGAGGTTTTCTAACATTAATGGGAATTACAGTATTACAGGGGGGAACTAATTGCTGATTTGCTAGAGTCATTGAAACTTCTTCAGTGGTTTTCCCATAATTCAGATCTTGGATCTGCTCTCTGGAGCCTAAGTAGGAGATGGGGAGGCACTGTATGGAAGGGCCAGGGAGCTAACATTTACAGTGTTTTGAAGGCATGGGACCACTCAAGTCACGTCTGAATCTGTTGCCAGCATCCAAGCCTGAAGGGTGGAGCAGGATGAACTTGGGTATAGCAGTGAGAATATGAACAGGGATAGATGGAAGAAATATTAAGGAAGCACTTACTAACTGGAGAGTAAAGGAGAAGGAAGGGGGAATCTAGGAAAATGCCTAGGCTTTTGGAGAGGGGGGCTGGGTGAATAATTGTGACATTCACCATTAATGAAAATATAGGAAGAAGGTGCAGTTTTGTAGGACTCATTTTTGATCACGTTGGATTTAAGGTGAATTTATAAATAAATTATGTCACTCTGGATGTTGATAAGTTGGATGCCAAGGAATATTGTGAACCAGGTGTGAAAATTGTATACAGTACAGCTTGGGAGATAAAACATTCAGACTTAGGACATTGTTTAACTGGATACCATGAATCCAGATGGAATACTTTTTTGTTTTGTTATTTTTGTTATGAAGGATATAAAAAATGTTTGAAAATCTGAGCTCTGCACTGACAAGTGAAGAAATGGCCAACTCTACTTGCTGACCTCAAGGCATGTGAGGTGAAGGAGGAGGCTCCCATGCACCTGTTGGCCTCACAAGAGAAGCAGACTTCAGGGAAGGCAGAGCAGAAGGAAGTTTAATATTATGGGTTAGGTACAAGTTGTGGGGACATAAAATGGCATTTTAGAGAGCAGTTTTGATTTTCTTTGGAGGCAGATATGTTGATCCAAGACTTCAAAGATTAGTACTTAAATAAGTTTCTAAGTACAATGACTATACATAGTCTAAGATAGTAGGGCACACAAGAAAATGCATTCACAAGAATGGATAGAAGTGCCACTCTGCTGTCCCCAGAAATAAACAATGAACTTAAAGACCCAGGTATTGAAGTCATCAGACATGAAATATAAAACAATTCTGCATACTATATTTAATAAATTAAGGGTAAGCTTGGAAATGTTTGCAGGGAGCAGGAAACTATAGAAAGTTATTTAGAAAACTTGAAAAAAAAGACCTTTTAGAAATAATCAGGATTAAAAGTTCACTTAAGGTCCATTGTCCTGCTTGTTTCTGGATCATTCTTTCTGGGAGCCTTGGGCCACCATGTAAGAAAAGCAACTAGCCTGAGGCTCACTTGCCAAAAAGGCCACATATAGGCACTGTGGTCAGCAGTCCCAGCTGAGCCCAGGCTTCCCGCCACCCCCTCCAGGGTATCCTCCATGTGAGGGAAGCTGTATTGCACCTCCAGATGAGCCCATTCATTAGCTGAGCATTGCTGAGTCACCAGGCGGGTCACCCTGCTGAGACCTGCTTGAATTCTGACCCATAAATCATGATATAAATTAAAATAAACTCAAGCTAATGTCTTGCAAAGGAATGCCAAGGTAAAAAAAAAATCTTAAGCAACTTAAATGGCCAAAGGGCCCGCTCTACGATTGAGCTCAGCCACATATCCAGCAGTGGTACCAGCAGCATTGTGTGTGAACTTTGATAAAGTTACAGAAGTTTCATGTTGATGCCACCTATTGGCTACAAGGTCAAATGGTGGTGACTAGTATGATAATTACTGTGAATGACATAATGAAAAGTCTGCCTCCTGAACTTGTTGAATGAGTGCCAGCGGTTTGCAAGAAAGCCTGGAAACAGTGGAGGGGCACTATTATAAAAAAATTCCCCATTTCTAGTACACATTTTGCAGAGAAGATATTATAGCATGGAAAAAACAGATACAATACAATTCCAAAAGTAATATGGAGGGTGTGGAGTCTGAATATAAAGAAGTTTTAGGACAGCCTTAGCCAGTATACTTACCTTTCCCTTTTCATGTATGTACAAGGGTAATGTATAATAAGGCTATGTGTGGATAAGTCGTAAGTGTTCTTTTAATAAGTGTAAAATGAACATTCTAATCAAGAAAGTGTTTAATTGTGGGAGTTTTTTTCTTATTTGTACATAAATAATGATGTATTTCATAATTGATAGTGTTTTAGATATTATGAAATGTGGTATATTGTTTACGGATGCATAGGTAGATAGAAAAATGAAACACAAACAAGGACTGGCTGTCATAAAAGTCAAGATAGTGGGCACTGGTGGCATGAGGCAGGGGTCAGGAGGAGACCCCTGGCTTCTGGATGGTTACAGTGCCCTCTGTCTACAGGTGGCTGTGGTTGGGTATTCATTTTACTATTATTTGATGCATTATAAATATATGTTTTATGTCCTTTGCTATTTAGGTTATGTTCACAATAAAAAGTTTAAAATAAATTATGAACTCAGTTGTAAAGTTGGGTGTTCTTTAGCCTTTAGAAGTGACCCTATTCCTGAGAAAATTGCTGCAGATTGAAAGATGCAACAGCCTGGATGCAGCAAGCAAGCTACCTGTTTTTTGCTTGGCAGCAGGATGCCAGCTCTAGGTCAAGGTGAACTGTGCAGAATAGCAGTTACCAGGGTCACCCTCCTCAAAAAGGCAGATCCCAATTTGCTGAGAAGGGACCGGCCAGCTGGAAGATGCCAGCCATCAAGACTGGGTTTGGCACTATTTCTAGAATGGGTGAATTTTGTGCTTAGGTTGGTTAGCGGGTAAATACATCCTTTAAATAATTCTTTTGGGGCAACTCTTAACAAATGGCAGTGGAAAACATGTGGCAGTAAACTACAAACTGTAGCAAGGTCTTGAAGTGCTGGGGGTGGGTACACATAAACTTTGTAGCAGGCTTGGGAGCATGAAGTCCTTAAACTCACCAGTCACTCATTGTGGCTTTTCTGACTTCGGAAGAAAATAAGAAAGGCAAAATAAGAGAGGTCTTGCACTTAATTTGGAAATAGAAATCCAAATATCAGAGGCCTAAGCACAGCACATCAGAAAGGATGGGGTTCTGGGATGGGCTCTGCAAAGACCACCCTCTCCTTATAGGAGTGTGGGAATAGTCTTTTAGGCAGAGGACAGTGGATGGCTTTCCTTCTTGATGCCTTAGGGGCATCTGCCAGCAAAGGCTCCCTTTATTTATTTATTTATTTATTTATTTATTTATTTATATTCTAGTTAGTTAACATACAGTGCAATATTGGTTTCAGGAGTAGAGTTCAGGAGTTGATTTATCACTTACATACAACAGACAGTGCTCATTACAACAACTGCCCTCCTAATGTCCATCACCCATCTAGCCCATCTTCCACCCACCTCCTCTCCATCAACCCTTAGTTTGTTCTTTATTGTTAAGAGTCTTATCCCTTGAGCTATGGTCTTGGGGGAAGGAGGAGAACTCTTTTATTGTTGCATTAGGTTTGTGTCAATGTGAGAAGTGTTATCTGTACGTGTAGGTCTTAACCTGGTCCTCTGTAAACTCTCCCTCAGGGACTGGTTGGATTGAGATCTGGGTGCTTATAGTAGAGACCAACTTGTTATGAGGTATGGGGGACAAAGCAGGAAATGAACACTCATCCCCCAGTCTCCAACCATAGGTACCAGGGCAGGATAGCCTCTGGAGCCTGGGCAGGGGGGTGAGCCAAGGGAGCACCTGTGCCTAGTACATCTGTCCACTGCTCCCGTGGGTTGACACAAGGTGTCACAAGGACACACAGTGTCCCCAGTGTGGCAACAATATGAGGATTTCTAATTTTACTGGCTTTTGCTTACTCAGTGAAATAAAATTTAATAACACAAACACAAAAAGGAAGCTTCTGCTCATTAGTATGGGATTTTAGCTACTCCCTTCCCACAAAACAATAAACCTAATCTTTACATTTCAGCCTTCTTGTGATTCTCATTCTTCTTTTCCCAGGGTGAGATAATCATAATGATGTTCTGAGAGAGAGAGAGAGAGAGAGAGAGAGAGAGAGAGAGAGAGAGAATGTGCGTGTGTGTGCGTGTAACTTTTTCCTTTTCCAGCTGGAATTGAACTTACCTGGTGAAAGCAACAGCAGGGAAACAAGGGCAATACTTAGTATTTAGGTGAAACAGGGGGTTTCAGATATGATGATGATGACACACAGCTCTATCTTTGTGTCTGTAACACTGAGCATCTTAGAATGATATTTGGATTGTCTGAGAAGTGTGTGTGTGTTCCTGTGTATCTGTACATGCTCTGCCAGCTGCCTTAGAAATGTTCTCTTCTTCACTTATATTCTAATTTTTTTAATGTTTATTTTTGAGAGAGACAGAGAGAGACAGTATGTGAGGTGAGGAGGGGCAGAGAGAGAGGGAGACACAGAATCGGAAGCAGGCTCCAGGCTTTGAGCTGTCAGCACAGAGCCCGACGTAAGGCTTGAACCCATGAGCTGTGAGATCATGACCTGAGCTGAAGTTGGTCGCCCAACCGACTGAGCCATCCAGGCGCCCCTCTTCTTCACTTATATTCTAATTAACTGAAAATTAACCTGGCTCCAAAAAATTCAACTTTTCTTCCAGTTACAGTTTTGGGATTGTGATTCTGCATCTTTCAAGTCTATGAAGGCTTTACTAGCTTCATCAGGGGTAAGAACTCTAACGCTGCTGAAATAGGAACTATTATTGGGAATTGGATACCCTTTAACATGAGGAGATAAAGCAATACACTGAACATTTATTAGCATGAGGTAGATGCAATTTTTTTCTTTTCTTTTGCTCCCCCCCCCCAACTGCTTCCAGAAAATAATACAAGTGGCCATCTGATATGCAGGGAGACAGTGTGGGGAAGTGGAAGGAGTACAGAGTGCCACCTCTTGTCATTTGTCTGGGTCACCTTGGACAAGGTCGTCTATCTCAAATTCAGTTTCCTCATCTATAAAATAGGGGAAGCAGGGCCTAGCTCCCGAGGCTGTTGTGAGGGCTAGCAATAATGCACAAGGAGTGTCTGGCATTTACTAGGTGCCCCCATACGTGACATGTTTCTGCAGGCCTGCTAAAGGGAAAGTTTTATTTAGAAAGTCAGGTCATTTTTTCACTTTTTCATTTTCAAAAGGAAGGTTATGGGGAAACATCCCCTTGTTTTTTGAAGGGAGACCCATGGAGATGGGGTGTAGTCAACCTCACACATGTGGGGGCCACACACACTCAAGAATGTACCAATGGCTTGAGAGGTGCCTCTTCCTTGGGAATTCCTCTGTCCTGTTGTAAAGGATGAAAAATGGCCATCACGCTTCATGGGGAATATTCTCAGTAGGAAGATTTTGGAAAAATCTTCCTTTTAGTGGACTTGCTTCTCCAAATGAGAAAGCAGGTTTTGAAGGCTGTGGAAAGGAAACACCCGCTTCCATTCTGTGTCTCCCTCTCTCTCTGCCTCTCCTCTGCTCGTGCTCTGTCTCTCTCTCAAAAATGAATAAATTTCAAAACAATTAAAAAAAATAAAATGGAAGAATAAACTTGGGAATACAAATGGGGTGGCTGGCCTTCATATAATTCTATGTGGTTATATTTCTAGAGTTGGGGACTTTTTTAAACCTGATATTTTAATTTGATTCTAGAAATATATGTATAAGTAAATGTAGTTTAACCATTTCATTACCCCACCACCTTGTATGATCAAAGAAGACACCACATTGGTCATTTTCTACTGCCCCCTTAAGTGCCCTCGGGGTATTTTGGGCAGGCTCCAACATGATTCCAGTTCCTCTGAGTCTAATCTGATATAAAGGCGAGCACATTGAACTCCCATCCCAATTTAAGTCTTCCTTCCTCCCTTGTTTCCCCATCCTCTGGGACCACAGCAGGGGTTTGGGAGCCTGGACTAGGGGAAAGGGCCACTGGGGCCTTCTCCCCTGTTAGCTAGCTCTACGTTATCTTGCTCCTTAGTTTTGGTTTTTGGTCCCTGCAGGGTTGCTATGGGGAATGCAGACAGAAGAGGCAGGGAATGTTCCACCTGGCTGCTGTGCTTGTCACCTAGCTTTGGACATCGGTCATGGACAGTTGCTTACATTGTCTCAGCAACCTTGGAGGTTCTGTGAGATCTTCCTACCATCCCTGGATGAGGTCCTTGGTTCATCTGTCCTGGGGGATTTTCTGTCTTCCTTCTAGCTGTTGTCCTCTTAGGTATATTTCCCTTTGAGATGGTCTCAGACTTGCTTCTCTCTGTGAGACTAAGGAGACATGTGGCAAACATACTAAATCAGGCAGACAGTCTTGCCAAAAGTGTGGCTTGTCCCCAAGCTGGCCCAGCTTTCTGCTCTATATCTTAGGCCTCCTAACCTTACCTTTGCCTTTAGACTTCTCCTCACATCCTGCACACCCCAGGAGGCCTCAGCATGATGTCTGAGTAGTTCTCTCAAGAACCTCTTTGCCTGGTGTGAGGTGAGAAGGTGGCATACCCATTCCCCCTACATGGGGGAAAGGGGTGTCCCTGCATGCCCCTTCCTCCACATGGGGGCAGTGCCCATTCTCTCTGTGTTTGGGGGGGTGCCCTACACACAGTAACTACTCTTCCCACAGGGAGTCTCTGTTAGCTGGATGGAGGGCTAACACTTGGAGAACCAGGTAATAATCTCTGAACATGAATGTGATCTGGAAAGCTTTAGGACTTATGGCATCAGCTGAATTGTTCATGGCCTTTGCAGACTCTGGGAAGACTCACAGGAAAGGAGGGACCCCATAACTGTTTGTCACCCTGGTCATTATTGAGGTATATTGAATATATAGAGGTGACCATGAACTTTGTTCTTATGCTCTGTGATGGGAACATGGCTCCCACAGACTGGAAACTTAGAGATGGAATAGAAATGTGATGTGTTAAAAAAAAGAATTGTGATGTGTTTCATGCATTCAAAGAGTCTGTATGCATGTCTCCCAGGCCCAAGACCCCACAGATTCTGCCTGCCTCCTTGGCAGCCTCAGCCCTTGTAAATGACAACTGTGACATAGGGGGTTGGCACCAGGTCTGGGTTACTCTTCAAGAATAATTCTTTATCCTTGTCTAGGATGGTGGAAATGGCTGTTTGCTCTCCTAGTATCCACTCCCTTCTTTCTGAATACCAGAATCTTGATTTTGTTTGGGGGTCAATGTGTCCAGATAAAAACTCCTCCTTCCCTGGCCTCTGGGTATTTATAACTTGCCAGGTGATGCAGTCTGGCTGATGAGTTAGAAGATAATGGTTTCCAGTAAAGTTTTGCTTTTGTGACCTAGGGATGGTTTTCCCTGCTTCTCTCTTGCTATGGAGACAAAGATGAAGTTAGAGAAGTAGTCATCCATGGCCAGAGGATGGGACAGCAAAACGATGCACATGCATCTGCCTAGGATTTTCTCCTTTGAAATTTACTGCAGTAAAGTAGCCTCATATGTTTAAAATACTATGATTTGGGTTTTCTTTTGCTTGATGCTGAATGCAGTTCTAGGTGACATATCTGGAGGCTAGGAGTGGTTTGCATAGGGAGAGAGTGCTCCTGGAACCCAGTAAGTCTTTGGGAAGGGCCTTCCTGAATTCATCTTCATTGTCTCTTCATGGCACAGGGGAGAAGAGAGGAGGTGAAGGAAGAGGGAGCTTCCCAGGGACTGGTCTCCTTCACTCATTCATTCTAACATTCTGAACTCTGTGTGCATGCCTTATTCAACTGTGATGTCCTCAGAGGCTGGACCTGTCTTGTGTTCCTCCTCATTAAACCCAGCAAGGGGCTGGGATCACAAGGGTGATGCCTGTGGATGCATGTTCTGACTGGTGCTCCTACGGTCACAGCCAGCCCTCATAGGGGGGGTGGCCATGGGAGAGTGCACAGACCATGTGCCAGGTGCCTGATAAGGTGTGTGTTAGGCAGTGCCTGGGTTCAGTAGATGAGTAGGGGGACACACAGGGGAGATATCTCACCTTCAAACCACAATTGGTCTTGCAGACACACATTAGTTAGAAATAGTATTATGGAGTCTCCTGAGGTACAGAGAGAGGGAAGAGGGGAAAACTAACATTTCTTGAGTGTGTGTTTCCATCAGGGCTTGACATTGGATCCTCCCAGGCACCCAGAGTGGTGTTACTAGTACTGTGGTGGCAGAGACACAGCAAGGAGCAAGGAAGAAAAGTGCAGCACCCAAATCACACCTCTTCTGCAGCAAGAGCAGCACTTGGACCTGTGTGTCACAGTGAACCCCCCGCCCCTCCCCCTTAGCTGCCTGAATAGGAAGACTTGTAGCAAAAATTCCATCTCCCAGACTGGCCCGTGGGAGATTCTGAGCAGTTGAATTGAATGGAAATATGAGTGTTTTAAATATTGCTATAACTTTAGAAAAGTTTAAATTCATCGGCAGTTTTTCTCTTGCCTGGCCCTCTCCTCTGAATCCCCAGTTCTTTACTTGAATGTCTGATAGGCTTATTCAACTCTGAGACCTTCACTCCTGTGGCTTTGATAGCTTCATCTTTCGACTGGCTCAGCTCCAAGGCCTGCAGCTGACCTTGACTCCTCCCCATCCTGGGTGCTGGCAGCAGTGACTCCACCTGACCCATTTGTGGCTGTCTGTCTCCATTGGAATTGAAGCTCTCAAGGACAGGGATTGTCTCTTTATTCCCTGCTGGGTGCTCAGTGCCTGCAACAGAGCCGGCACTCAGTGAGTATGAGAGCAAACAGCCATCCCTTTACCAACTGCCTTAGGTCAGAATCTCCTGTCCCTCTGGCTGCCTTTCCCACTTAGCCCTGGGGCTGTTTGCTGGCACAGACACATTTGAGTCACTTCTGTGTCTTCAGGTCTGGCTGCCCTCATGGGTGCAGGAAATATTTCTTGAACTAAGCTGAACAGCTTAGAGCAGTGGGATCTAAACAGATGAATCTAAATGAGAGGAGATGGGGGCAAGTTTGGATCTGGTTCAGGCCCAGGGCTAGCAGCAGGTTTGATTCCCCCAAAAGCAAACTCTGAGATAAGAATTCAGGGCAAGGAGTTTGCTTGGGAGATGCAGGAAAGAAGTGAGAGCAGGGCAGAGAGCAGTGCAGTCAGCTACCACAGATGGGAGGTCAGAAACTCTACGCTGGTGCAAACGCACACTTTCCAAGGGAAAGGAGCTGGAGTATCTACACACCAACCCTTCAGGAGGTGTGAGTGCCCGGGGCTGGTGGCTGCAGGGGGTGCAGAATGAGCACAGCACTCAGCTCCAGGGACTGCAGTTGCATGGTGGGGTGTGGCTGAGCCCTGTGCGTGGTGGGTTTGGGGATGTGAGTGGGTGTCACACAGCTCCTGTCCCTGCTAGGGGAGACCCTGGAGGAGGATGTTCTGGCTCAGGACAGGGAGGGACAAGGCAGGGAGTACCTCAATAAACTGCTGATGTCATCATTTTATGTCATGCTCAAGAAACACTTTAGACTGAATGATGTTGTGGGAGTAGCTTTGAGCATGGAACCAGGACAAGCGGGAGCTCTGCTTTAATGAAAGAGCTCAGCTTTGGAATTGGACCCAGGTTAAATTCCTACCACTGATAAGTGCCAGCTGCCAGATCTTAAGCAAAGTACTTAACTCCTCTGAGCTACCTTTCCCTTGGTTGTGAAATGGAGATGGAGAGAACTCCTTGGTAGAGTGGTTGTAAATATTGCATCATACAACATAATAAGAAAGTCACCAGAATGGTTGTAAACATTACATGTGATAAGGTAAGGAAAGCACTGGCAGGATGCCTGGGGTGTAGTAGATGCCCAAGGTATGCAATTCGCAATAGCTCTCCCCCCTCTGCCAGCCTGAAGCCACCTAATGTCACTCTTTTTATCAGTTAAGGTAAGGCAGCTGCTATAATAGATGTACTTCAGCTTCTTGGTGGCTTGGCTAAATATCTAGCATCTTATTCCTTGTTCACATACAGTCCAGTCAGTCCATGGAGGTTAGGGGTGAGGGTGCTTTGTGCTGTGATCCACAGACCCAGGCTCGACATCTGGATGGAGCCCCTGCCATTCCCAAAGCCTGGCTTCTGGGATGCCCTTGACTTTGGCATCTGGCTGCAGACAATGGAAGAGATAGAAGACATGTATGAGGTTACATAGCACACATCGCCTCTACTCACATTCCATGTCACACAGCATGAGCTGAAAAAGGGGGCTGAGAAATGTGGTCCTTATTTTGTGTGGAGGAGGGAAGAGGGAGGGTTTGAGGAACAACTCACTAGCCGCTACCACAGTGTTGCTGTGAGATTTGAGTAATCAAATGTGTGAAAGCACTTGGCTGTCACAAGAGTAGGGTGTCCTGACTGCTTTGAGCCAGATTTTCCTCCAGATCACGCTCCTGTCTAGACAGAACATCTATCTTTTCTCTATCTGCTGAGTCAAAGAGGCCCCGTTCTCAGGGCAGAGTCCAAATTCCCACCTTGTACGAAATGAGATTGTCACCTCCGTGGCAAATAATGTGATGCCTACAGATTCCAGCAAGGTGTTCTCTGCACTGTGTGGTGGGGATCTGCAGCAGTCTGCATCCTGCGGGAGCTGAGCTGGACTCTGAAAAAACTGCAAGTTTAATTTCTCATAGAACACTAGATGCTGACTCAGATTTTCTGATGAAAATCAGATTTTTGGACACTCGCTCCAGTTTATAAGAGCTTTCTCATGAAGACTTTGCCTGTAAACCTTATGATATAGATACGAATGATGTTTCCTTTCTAGCGATCTCATTCTGTTCTGATATCCCTTGGAGCACACTTTGGAGTTCTATCTTGAATCTTTGCAAATTAAATTTTCTCTCTTTAGGGAGCCAGATAAAAGAATGATTCAAAGAAATGGAGCAATTTGGATTCATCTATTTTGGTATGTGAGTTAAATATCATTAAAGTGAAAGTTTCATGCCACCTAAATCATGTATTTGAGAGTGATTTGTCATTATTTCTAGAAACATACTTATAAATCTGCTCTACACAGTAAATAAATCCCACAAATATACTTATAATTCTGCCTAAATAGTAACTAAATTCAAAATGAAAGGGCAGTGTCCTAGATGAGCCTATGTTTGTGATACCTTCTCTGTTTACTGTAGATCAGCGTAGTGGCACAAACTAATACTAATGTGACAGGTATCTGAACATTTAAAAATCACAGATGTAGAAAACACATGCTGCCCCACAAAAGGCCAATGTCTTTCTGTCTGGGAAACCATCAGTGATGCAATGCATTTTCCATTTCCTGTCTGACCAGGTTGACTAGGTGCCCCAGTTTACTCTGGTCAGATCTGGCTTATGTCAGCTGTCCTGGTGTCATTAACAGAGCCCCTGGTCACTCTCAAAAGTGTCTTGCTTGGATGATGTATTTCATAGTCACCCTATGTCTGATTGATGTCCTATTAGTAGGCATAAAATGAACTTTAAGGAAGAACACCATTTATCTTTTGAGAAGACTAAATTCATTCTGAGAAACACTGACTTTATCAAAAGACTTCAATTCCTTCAGACACATTGATTTTTGACAACATGAATTGTATATATAAAGAGTGTTCAATAACATCAGAGAGACTAATTGAAAGGATATGAATCACAAAGAAATGGAATCTAGTATGAATTCTGGACACCAGCAACTCTACCTAATGGCTCTCTGGGCTGGTGAAGGCCTGGCTCATTGCTAATGCAATTCATTAGGACCAGGTGGAGCTCAGAGGCATGCCACTCAAGCTGTGCCTTTCTTTTATCTTCAGTTTTTTTTTTTTCAGTAGACTGGCAGCACCTCCTTTGTTAGCCTCAGGTTTTCTGCTGTTCACCTAGATGTCATGCCTGTAGCCACCTTCTGCTTGGAAACTTCAGTGCCATGTTGGCCTCCAATGTCCTCTGTCTAGTTCCATCAGGGTGACTGTTTCCATGGCCTCCAACATGGTGTGGAGGATCTGCTGTCTGGGCAGGGTCAGGAAGAAGGTGGATGTGGGCTCTTCCTCAGGGCCAGAATGGGCACTCTGAAGCCAGGTGCTACAGCTGGTATTAGCTACTAGCTTTCTGACCTTAGACAGGCTTCATGACCTTGTTGTGCCTTAGCTGTCCCACCTGTTAAATTGTCTAACAACAGTTACACAGTTGTTTTACCTGTTAAACTGTCTAACAACAATTTCTACTTCCTAGGGGTATCAGAAGGAATAGGCAGGTAAGTTAAGAGCTGTCAGGCATTGAGACTGTGCTGAACATAATAGGGGGAGTCACCCACATGCTTGCCACTGAGCCCTGTTGCATTTAACCCCATAGCCCTGGAAGGAGGGGTATCCATTGTTTATATAGGAACGTTTAGGTTCAAAGAGTCAGAGAGACTTGCTGGGTGTTGGGAAACTCTTACAATGTCACTAAGGAGGGTCTGGAACTCCAGGCACAGAGAGGTATCATAGGTTGGGAGGAGGGAAGGTCCCATAAGTACCTGGGAAGGGTACTGGCTTGTTCTCCTCAGGAGGTGTCTGCACACAAGACAACCCCCCTGCCTCTCAGCTTACACATACTCACCCATTTCTGAATTCAGGGAAGGATGGCCATCCAGTGGGTGGCTGGTACTCTAGAACCTCATCTCCTGGAGCAGGAGGTGGGCTTGGGTTTCCCTATCATTTTGTAGAGACCCTGGCACGCTGTTTCTTGCCTTCGCCTCCCTTTACACATCTTCTTTCACCTGAGACCCTAATGCCAGCTCCTCTGACCCACCCCTACTTGTTCTGTGCATGGCTATTGCTGTGCAGCCTTCCTGACCCCTTTCTGATGCCTATCTTGGTGATATACATCCCCCCTCCCCAACCCATAGGACTATTAGCTGCTTGTGTCAAGAAGCTGTGACTATTGTTCTGTCTGCCCAGCTCCCTGACAGGACATGCCCCAATCCCTACTTATTAGAAGAATGGATTATGTCACTGGAGCCTCTGATATATCTGAAATATGCAGGAAAATAGCCCCCATTTGCAATGGTTATGAGGATAACTAATTTAACATAAAGACCATGCTTGCAACATGTAGGTTTGCAACAAATATCCATTGTTACTATTATTTCTGTAGTTCATAGAGAGACACAGTGGCCACCTGAGGATCCCTGACTTTTGAACTTCCTCTTTCCTGTGCTCATGCATTACGTGTGCCCCAGCCCTCTTTGGTTGGGTGGTTGGTGGGTAGGAGGTAGGTGTAGCAGTAGAGGGCACTGATCTAGTCCTGCAACATTTCCAGCTCATGTGGAGGCTTTTCTTCAGTGCAAACTACAATTATTCATAATGAGGCAACTATTGGATATATTTCTTGTTCCTTCTAAGCTCCTGAGCTGTTGTTGAAAAGAATAGTCTTGACCATAAATGACATGAGTTAAGGACATAAAGTGAGTGATGGATGAGGCTAACAGAAAGTAGTTATTTAGAAAAGTTCAGATAACCATTGCCAATTGTGCAAGATTGCTGCTAAACCATGCAACTTTGAAGGCTGGGAATTAGTGAGTCTGCTGGAGCAGGGTCAGTGTGTTGTGGTAGAAAGAGTTTGGTGTGTCTCTGGGATTAGACACCTGAGCTCCATTCTTGTGCCACAAGGCAGGTTCTTCTAGCTCTCAGTTTCCTCCTGTGTAACTGTGCCTTCACAGTGCAGGATGAGGACATGACAGATGCACAAAACACACAGTGCCTGGCATAGCACCACAGGAATCACTGAGAACTTGTTTGTAGATCTTAACAGTATCCAGGTAGTTTCACCTTTATTAACTATATCATTTCTTTGGACTTTGTAAGACTCCTGTAAGATGTCTAAGGCAAATAATCTCATGCCTACTTTTTCAGTGATGATAAGTGGGAAGTTAAGGGCACTGGGACACAAGATCTGACCCTGCAGGAAAGACACTGGAAGTTTTAATCTGACTTTGGGTCCTCTTGTCTTTTTAAAAAACATTATTAATAATTGAGGTGAAATTCAGATAACATGAAATCAACAATTTTAAAGTGATTAATTTGATTAATTCAGTACATCCATGAGATTGTGTGCAACCACCATCTCTAATAGTCCTGAAATATTTTACTCATCCCAAAAGAAAACACTGTACCCATTAAGAAGTTGCTCTCCATTCCTCCCTGCCCCCATTGCTGACAATCACCAATGTGTGTTCTGTCCCTGTTACTTACCTATCCTGGATATTATATGAATGAAATCATATAATACGTGACTTTTGTGTTTGGCTACTTCACCTAGCATAATGTTTTGAGGTTCATTCATGTTGTAACATGTGTTAGTACTCATGCCTTTTTATGGTTGAGTATATTCCATTGTACGTATATAGCACAATTTGTTTATCCATTCATCCATTGATGGATATTGACGGTTTCCACCTCTCATAATGCTGCTGTGAACATGTGTATACATGTTTGATTATTTGCTTTTAATTCTTTTGGGTTACATGGAGGAGTGGAATTACTAGGTCCTGTGGTAATTTTGTTTAGCTTTCTGATCAACTACTATACTATTTTCCACAATGGCTAATTCATTTTACTTTCCTGTGATAAATGTACAGGGGTTCTAATTTCTCCACATCCTTGATAATACTTGTTATTGTCCATTTTTTATTATAACTGTTCTAGTGAGTGTGAAGTGGCACTTCATTTTGGTTTTGATTTGCATTTCCCTAGTGACCAATGAACTTAAACATCTTTTCATGTGCTTGTTGTCTATTTCTATATCCTGTTTGGAGGAATGTCTGTTCAACTCCTTTGACTTTTTTTTTTTTTTTTTAGCTTGTTTTATTTTTTAGTTTTTTTTTTTTACATCCAAATTAGTTAGCATATAGTGCAACAATGATTTCAGGAGTAGATTCCTTAGTGCCCCTTACCCATTTATCCCATCCCCCCTCCAACAACCCCTCCAGTAACCCTTGGTTTGTTCTCCATATTTATGAGTCTCTTTTGTTTTGCCTCCCCTCCCTGTTTTTATATTATTTTTGTTTCCCTTCCCTTATGTTCATCTGTTTTGTCTCTTAAAGTCCTCACATGAGTGAAGTCATATGATTTTTGTTTTTCTCTGGCTGACTAATTTCACTTAGCATAATACCCTCCGTAATACCCTCCAGTCCATCCACGTAGTTGCAAATGGCAAGATTTCATGCTTTTTGATTACCAAGTAATACTCCATTGTATATATTTACCACATCTTCTTTATCCACTCATCCATTGATGCACATTTGAGCTCTTTCCATGCTTTGGCTATCGTTGGTAGCGCTGCTATAAATATGGGGGTGCATGTGTCCCTTCGAAATAGCACACCTGTATCCCGTGGATAAATGCCTAGTAGTGCAATTGCTGGATCGTAGGGTAGTTCTATTTTCAATTTTTTGAGGGACCTCCATATTGTTTTCCAGAGTAGCTACATCAGCTTGCAATCCCAGTCCTTTGACTATTTTTAATTGGATTTTTTGTTCTTGTATTGTAAGAATTCTCTACATATTTTGGATACTAGACCCTTATCAGATATATAATTTGCCAGTATTTTCTCACATTCTGTAGGCTGTTTTTTCATCTCTTGATACTCTCTTTTTATTTTTTTTAATGTTTATTTATTTTTGAGAGAGAGAGAGAGAGAGAGAGAGAGACAATGCGAATGGGGGAGGGGCAGAGAGAGAGGGAGACACAGAATCCAAAGCAGGCTCCAGGCTCTGAGCTGTCAGCACAGAGCCCGACATGGGGCTCAAACTCACTAACTGTGAGATCATGACCTGAGCCGAAGTCAGATGCTTAACCGACTGAGCCACCCAGGTGCCCCTTGATAGTGTCTTTTTAAATGAATGAATGAATAGATGAATGAATTTTAAGTAATCTTTATACTCAGTGTGGGCTCAAACTTACAACCCTG
Organism: Panthera leo; assembly: GCF_018350215.1. Taxonomy (NCBI): domain Eukaryota; kingdom Metazoa; phylum Chordata; class Mammalia; order Carnivora; family Felidae; genus Panthera; species Panthera leo. Next base: position 108,020,392 of record NC_056686.1, read on the forward strand.
AGATCAAGAGTCACATGCTTTTGGGGCACCTGGGTGTCTCAGTCGGTTGAGTGTCCGACTTTGGCTCAGGTCATGATCTCACAGTTCCCTGCATTAGGCTCTCTGCTGTCAGTGCAGAGCCCACTTAGGATCCTCTGTCCTCATGTCTCTCTGCCCCTCTCCCTCCTCAAAAATAAAAAAAAAACAAAAAAAGTCACATGCTTTTCTGACTGAGCCAGGCACTCTGATAATTTCTTTAAAAAAATTTTTTTACATTTATTTATTTTTGAGAGACAGAGCACAAGTGGGTGAGGGGCAGAGAGAGAAAGAGACACAGAATCTGAAACAGGCTCCAGGCTCTGAGCTGACAGCACAGAGCCCGACCTGGGGCTCGAACTCACAAGCTGTGAGATTATGACCTGAGCCGAAGTTAGACGCTTAACCGACTGAGCCACCTGGGTGCCCCACTCTGATAATTTCTTTAAAAAAATTTTTTTATTGAGTTTTATTGGACGTACAACACTGTAAGTATAAGGTGTACAACATATTGATTTGATACATTTATAGTGCAATACAATTTTCATAGTAGCATTAGCTAATACCTCTATCATGTTACCTAATGATAATTTTTCTAGTGTTAAAAAACAAAATCTAGTCTCTTAGCTAGCAACTCTAATGTCTACAATATAGGCTTTTTTGTTTGTTTTGTTTCTTTTGTTTGTAATCAGTATACTGTGTATTAGGTCTCCAAGACTTATTTATCTACTAGTTACTATCTAGTACTGCTAGACTTATTTATCTACTAGATACTACTAGTAGATACTGCTACTATCTACTAGATTATTTACCTACTAGTCCCATTCTTCCACCCTCAAACTCCTGGTAACCACCATTTTACTCTCTGCTTTTATGATTTTGTTTCTTTTTTTTTTTTTATCTTTTTCTTTTCTTTTTTAGATTCTACATGTAAGAGATACAATACAGTATTTGTCTTTCTCTGACTTATTTCACTTAGCACAATGTCTTGAAGTTTCATCCACACTTTTTTGCAAATGGAAGAATTTCCTTTTTTCCCCCATGGCTGAATAGTATTCCATTATGTGTGTGTGTGTGTGTGTGTGTGTGTGTGTCCCTATCTACTGTCTATCTATCTATCTATCTATCTATCTATCTATCATCTTCTTTGTCCATTTCTCCATTGATGGACACTTAGGTTATTTTCATGTTTTGGCTATTGTGAGTAATGCTGCAATAAACATGAGAATGTGTATGTCTATTTGGTATCTTGCATTCATCTCCTTTGGATATGGAATTGCTAGATTGCATGATAGTTCTATTTTATTGTTTTTTTAATTGAGATAATTGACATATAACATTATATTTGTTTCAGGTGTACAATGTATTGATTTTCTATTTGTATATATTGCAAAATGATCACCACAATATGTCTAGTAAATGTCCATCATCACACATAGTTAAATTTTTCTTTCTTGTGATGAGAACTTTTAAGATTTACTCTCTTAGCAACTTTCAAATATAGAATACGGTATTATGAACAATAGTCCCATGCTGCATATTGCATCCCTGTGACTTATTTATTTTATAACTGGAAGTTTGTAACTTTTGACCCCCTTCACCCACTCCCAACCCCTGCCTCTGGCAACTACCAATCTGTTCCCTGTATCTATCAGTTCAGTTTCTCTTCCTCCTCTCCCTCCTCTCTCACCCCCTCCTATTTCCCCTCTTCTTTTTCTTCTGTTTAGATTCTACATGTATGTGAGATCATATGGTATTTCTGTCTGACTTATTTGACTTAGCATAACGCTCTCAAGATCCATCCATGCTGTCACAAATGGCAAGACTTCTTTCTTTTTATGGCTGAATAATATTCCATTATTTCTTCATCCACTCATCATTGATGGACCCTTAGGTTGTTTCTGTCTTGACTGTTGTAAATAATGCTACAATAAACATGAGAGTGCATATATCTTTTAAACTTAGTGTTTTTGTTTCCTTTGGGTAAATACCCAGAAGCAGAATTGCTTGCTGGATTGTATGGTAATTCTATTTTTAATGTTTTGAGGAACCTCCATACTATTTCCCATAGTGGCTGCACCAGTTTGCATTCCTGTCAACGATGCACAAGTGTTCTTTTTTCTCCACGTTCTCACCAACACTTGTTATTTCTTGTCTTTTTGTAAATAGCCATTCTAACAGGTGTGAGGCAATATCTCATTGTGGTTTTGAATTTCATTTCCCTGATGGCTAGTGATGTTGAGCACATTTTCATGTGTTTGTTGGCCACCTGTATGTCTTCTTCATAAGGTGTCTATTCAGGCCCCCTTCCCATTTTTAAATTGGATTGTTTTTTGATTTTTTGTTTTGATTTTTACTATTGAGTTGTATCAGTTATTTATAAATTTTGGATGTTAACCCCTTATCAGATGTATGATTTACAAATATGTTTTCTTTAAAAAAATATTTCATTTAAATTTTATTTATTAACTTTGAGAGAGAGCTGGGGAAGGCCAGAGAAAGGGAGGGAGGGAGAGAAAGAGAGGAGAGAGAGAGAGAGAGAGAGAGAGAGAGAGGATTCCAAGCAAGCTCCACACTGCTAGCTTAGAGCCCAATGTGGGGCTTGAACCCACAAACTACAAGATCATGACCTGAACTGAAATCTAGAGTCAGATGCTAAACCAACTGAGCCACCCAAGCATCCCAATATTTTTTCTAATAAGGAGTTGACTTTTCATTTATTGATGGATTCCTTTGTTGTACTTTTTTTTTTTTTTTTTTGGTAAGGTCCCATTCATTTGTTTTTGCTTTTCCATTTGGTGTCAAATCCAAAAAATCATCAACAAAACTGATGTCAAGGAACTTACCACCTATGTTTTCTTCTAGGAGTTTAATGATTTCAGGTCTTACATGCAAGTTTTTATTTTTAGATTTAGTCTATTAATCTATAATGATTTTTATGTGTGGCATAGGAAGTGGTCCAGTTTCATTCTTTCACATGTATCTGTCAAGTTTCCCAGCACCATTTATTGAAGAGACTCTCCTTTCCCCATTGTATATTCTTGACTACTCTGTAGCATGGGTTTATTTCTGGGTTCTCTATTCTGTTCCATTGATTTATGTGTCTGTTTTTATGCCATTACTATTTCAGTTACTATAGTTTTGTAATATTAGTTTGAAATTAGGAAGTGTGATGCCTCCAGCTATGTTCTTCTTTCTGAAGATTGCTTTGGCTCTTTGGGATCTTTTGTGGTTCCATACAAATTTTGGGATTGTTTGTTCTATTTCTCTTAAAAATGGCATTGGAATTTTGAAAGAGATTACACTGAATCTGTAGATTGCTTTGGGAAGTGCAGAAATTTTAACAATATTAATTCTTTCAACCCATGAGCATGGAACACCTTGACTTTTTTTTTTTTTTTCTGTTGGCTTCAATTTCTTTCATAAAAGTCTTATAGTTTCCACTGAACACATCTTTAATTTCCTTGGTTAAATTTATTTCTAGGTATTTTATTCTTTTGATCCAATTGTAAAGGGGATTGTTAATTTCTTTTTTTTTTGGATAGTTCATTATTAGTGTATTGAAATACAACAGATATTTATATTATTAATTTTCTTTCCTGCAACTTTAGTGAATTTATTTATTAGTTCAAAGTTTGTGGCCTAACATATGATCTATCCAGGAGAATGTTTCATGTGTGTTTGAGAAAAACGTGTATTCTGTTGCTTTTGGATGGAATGTCATTTGTATGTCTGTTACATCCTTCTGGTTTAAAGAGTCCTTTAAATCCAATGCTTTTCTATCTGGATGATCTATCCATTAGTGGAAAATAGCATATTAAAGTCCCCTCCTATTTTGTATTGTGATCTATGTCTCTCTTTAGAAATGTTAATATTTGCTTTACCTATTTAGGTGTTCATTTGTTGGGTGCATAAATAATTACAAATGTTATTTTCTTGTTGGATTGAACACTTTATCATTAAATAATAATCTTCTTTGTCTTAAACTTTTTTTTTTTTTTTTTTTTTTTTTTTTAATTTATTTTTGGGACAGAGAGAGACAGAGCATGAACGGGGGAGGGGCAGAGAGAGAGGGAGACACAGAATCGGAAACAGGCTCCAGGCTCCGAGCCATCAGCCCAGAGCCTGACGCGGGGCTCGAACTCACGGACCGCGAGATCGTGACCTGGCTGAAGTCGGACGCTTAACCGACTGCGCCACCCAGGCGCCCCATGTCTTAAACTTTTTTTTAAACTCTATTTTGTCTGAAGAGCCAAGATGGTGGAACAGCATGGAAGTTTTCTTGCATCTCTTGCCCATGAAATGCAGTAAGATCAACACTAAACCATCTTGCCCACTTAGAAAACTGATTTGAGGATTAACACAACAATCTATATACATGAACCACAGAACTCAGCAGGTATGCAGTGTGGACACATGAACTGGGGGCAAGAGAAGCCACAGAGGGAAGGGAGCTGTTTTTGCTTGAAGAGAGGATGGAGACAGGGTTGGGAGGGAGAACAGGAAAAGGATCCCCCCTGAAAGCAGCTGGAGAGAAAGAGGAAGAGTGGAAAGGGCTGCAGAGACTGAACAAAAAAGAAAGGAGAAAGGAGAGGGTTTTAATTCCATTAAGACTCTATAAAGAGGGGACGTGTGGAGTCTGAAACTCTGCAGCTTGGTACCTGGTGGGGCTCTGGTGGGAAGCATGAGTCCCCAGGAGCAGAGAGAGAGGTCTGAGGGGTTCTCTGGCCACACAGGGAGAGGTGGTTCCCCTGCAGGGGGGACATTGGATAGAGGCTGTGTGGCTTTCTCATGGGCAAAGGTCCCAGTGGATCCTGGAGAACAACCATATTCTCTGGAGTTGGAACAAGGACATTAAGGATGAAGCCTTGTGTCAGATGTGCATTGTGATTTACCATAATCCCTGAAATGCTGCTGCTACATGATCACATGAACTTTTTTTGTTGTGGGCTGACACCTGGCCATTGCTTGGTGAGACTCTCCGCCAGAGGGTCTGAGGAGGTCAAAACCGCAATCACTCAGAAGTGAGGGGTTTGTAAACACAGCTAAAACTCAAGAGGGAGCTAAAACTTCTGAGCTAAAACTCAAGAAGGAGGTGATCCTGGCAGTCTAATGGCTTGGTCATGGACAGTGTAGAAGTGGGTAGTAGACAGAAGCTGGAGACAAAGGAGGGGTGCTTGATAACTGGTCATGGAGAGCACAGAGTTCTGATACTAGAGACTGGGTAATGGGGTGACCCCATTTTCACCCCTCCTGCACATATGCATACATGCCTACAAGCACCACAACAATCAACCCTAGTAAGCTAAGCAGTGCCATCTAGTGGAGAACAAAGCCATTACACCAAGCCCTGCCAACTGGGCCTATGGCGGTCTTGAGGAACATCACAAGTCACTCTGCCTGCTTAGTTTACAGGCTATAAAGTGCTTCATAATTTGACTTCTAGGAGAAACTGGATGTAATTTAAATCGTATTTTATTTTGTTCGCTCATCCAACTATTCGATTTTTTTTCTTTTCTTATTCTTGAGTACAGAAAGAAAAAAAAAGTATTTTTATTTTCCATTTTTATTAAAAAGATTTTTCTTTAAATTTTCTAGTATATTTTTTTACCTTTTTGTAAATTTTTAAAGTTCTATTTTATTCTATCACTTCATTTTATTCTATTTTATTGTATTCTTTTTTTTTCAAATTTTCAATCGTTTTCCTTTTTTTCTTTTTTTCCCATTTTTTCTCTAATCTATCGAGCTTCTTTCAACAATGAGACCAAAATACACCTAGAATAGCATCCTTGTTTGATTTTTTGGGTTGTTTTAAATTAATTAATTAATTTTTTACTTTATTAATTCCTTTTCTTCCTTCAAAATGACAAAACGAAGGAATTTATTCCAAAAGAAAGAACAGGAAGAAATGACAGCGAGGGACTTAACACAGATAAAAGCAAGATGTCTGAACCAGAATTTAGAATCACAATTATAAGAATACTAGCTGGGGTTGAAAATAGATTAGAATCCCTTTCTATGGAGATAAAAGAAGTAAAGCTAGTCAGGATGAAATAAAAAATGCTATAACTGAGCTGCAATCTCGAATGAGTGCCATGGCGGCAAGAATGGATGAAGCAGAGCAGTAAATTAGCAATATAGAGGACAAACTTTTGGGAGAATAATGAATCAAAAAAAAAAAAAAAAGAGGGAGACTAAGGCAAAAGAGCACAATATAAAATTAGAGAACTCAGTGACTCATTAAAAAGGAATAACATAAGAAGATGAAGAAAAAAAAGGAGTACAAGCTTTATGTGAGCAAATCATAGTGGAAACTTTCCTAACCTGGGGAAAGAAACAGACATCAAAATCCAGGAATCCCAGAGACTCCCTTTAGAGTCAACAAAAAACGACCATCAACAAGGCATATAATAGTCAAATTCACAAAATACTCAGGCAAGGAAAGAATCATGAAAGCAGCAAGGGGGAAAAAGGTCCCTATCCTACAAGGGAAGACAGATCAGGTTCACAGCAGACCTATCCACAGAAACTTGGCCGGCCAGAAAGGAATTGTAGGATATATTCAATGTGCTGAATTGGAAAAATATGCAACCAAGAATTCTTTATCCAGCAAAGTTGTCATTCAAAATAGAAGGAGAGATAAAACGTTTCCCAAACAAAAATTAAAGAAGTTCATGACTACTAAACCAGCCCTGCAAGAAATTTTAAGGAAGACTCGCTAAGGGGAGAAAAGATGAAAAAAAAAAAAAAACCCACAAAAAGACCAAAAGCAACAAAGACTACAAAAGACCAAAGAACACCACCAGAAATTCCAACTCTACAGGCACTCACTCTAAATGTTAATGGACTAAATGCTCCAATCAAAACACATAGGGTAACAGAATGGATAAGAAAACTTGATCCGCCTATATGCTGTTACAAGAGACCCATTTTATTTTTATTTATTTATTTATTTATTAAAAAAAATTTTTTTAACGTTTTATTTTTTTTTTTTTGAGACAGGGAGAGACAGAGCATGAACAGGGGAGAGTCAGAGAGAGGGAGACACAGAATCCAAAACAGACTCCAGGCTCTGAGCTGTCAGCACAGAGCCCGACACGGGGCTTGAACTCACGGACCGTGAGATCATGACCTGAGCCGAAGTTGGCTGCTTAACTGACTGAGCCACCCAGGCGCCCCAAGAGACCCATTTTAGACCTAAAGACACATTCAGATTGAAAATAAGGGGATGGAGAACCATATATCATGCCAAAAGAAAGCCAGAGTAGCCATACTTATATCAGACAATCTAGATTTTAAAATAAAGACTGTAACAAGAGATGAGGAAGGACATTATATCATAATTAAGGGGCCTATCCACCGAGATCTAACAATTGTAAACATTTATGCTCCAAACGTAGAGAACCCAAATATGTAAATAAGTTAATCACAAACATAAAGAAACTCATTGATAATAATACCATAATAGTAGGGGACTTCAACACCCCACTTATAGCATGGACAGATCATCTAAACAGAAAATCAACAAAGAAACAATGGCTTTGAATGACTGGATGGATTTAACAGATTTTATATATATATATAATACATTTCATCCTAAAGCAGCAAAATACACATGTTTCTCAAGTGTACATGGATCATTCTCCAAAAAGATCACATACTGGGTCACAAATCAGCCCTCAACAATTACAAAAAGATTGAGATTTTCAGACCACAATGCTATGAAACTCGAAATCAACCACGAGAAAAAATTTGGAAAAATAACAATTACTTGGAGACTAAAAATGGGCTAGCCAAGAATTTAAAAAGGAAATGAAAAAGTAAAAGGAAGCCAACGAAAAATGATAACACAACAGCCAAAAACCTCTATGATGCAACAAAGGCAGTCATAAGAGGGAATTGTATAGCAATCCAGGCCTTCTTAAAGAAGGAAGAATGGTTTCAGATGCACAACTCAACCTTACACTGTAAAGAGCTGGAAAAAGAACAGCAAATAAAATGCAAAACAAGCAGAAGATTAGATTAGAGCAGGAAATAATAAAGGAAATTAAAGAAGGAAATAATAAAGAAATAATAAAGATTAGAGCAGAAATCAATGCTATTGAAACAAAACAAACAAACAAACAAACAAACAAAAAACAGATCAATGAATCCAGGAGCTAGTTCTTTGAAAGAATTAAGAAAGTTGATAAACCCCTAGCCATTTGATCAAAAAGAAAAAGGAGAGGACCCAAATACATAAAATCAAGAATGAAAGAGGAGAGATCACAACCAACACTGCAGAAATAAAACAATAATATGAGAATATTATGAGGGATTATACACCAATAAAATGAGCAATCTGGAAGAAATGGAAAAATTTCTAGAGACATATAAACTGCCAAAACTGAAATAAGAAGAAATATAAAATTTGAACAGACCCATAACCAGTAAAGAAATTGAATTAGTAATCAAAAATCTCCCATAAAACAAGAGTCCAGGGCCAAATGGCTTTCTAGGGGACTTCTACCAAACGTTTAAAGAAGAGTTAACACCTATTCGTTTGAAGTTGTTCTAAAAAATAGAAATGGAAGGAAAACTTCCAAACTCATTCTATGAAGCCAGCATTACCTTGATTCCAAAACCAGACAAAGACCCCACTAAAAAGGAGAAGTATAGACCAATTTCCCTGATGAACATGGATGTAAAAATCCTCAACAAGATATTAGCCAACCAGATCCAGCAATACATTAAAAGAATTATTCACCACAACAAAGTGGGATTTATACCTGGGATGCAGGGCTGGTTCAATATCTGCAAAACAATCTATGTGATACATCACATCAATAAAAGAAAGGACAAGAACCACATGATCCTCTCAATAGATGAAGAGAGAGCATTTGACAATGTACAGCATCCTTTCTTGATAAAAACCCTCAAGAAAGTAGGGATAGAGGGATCACACCTCAAGATCAAAAAGGCATATATTAAAGACACACCGCTAACATTATCCTCAATGAGGAAAAACTGAGAACTTTCCTCCAAGGTCAGGAACATGACAGGGATATCCACTCTCACCATATTCAACATAGTATTGGAAGTCTTAGCCTCAGCATTCAGACAACACAAAGGAATAAAAGGCATCCAAATCAGCCAGGAGGAGGTTACACTTTCACTATTTGCAGATGACATGATACTCTATGTGGAAAATCCAAAGGATTCCACCAGAAAACTGCTAGACTGATCCATGAATTCAGCAAAGTTTCAGGATATAAAATAAATGCACAGAAATCAGTTGCATTCCTATACACCAATAATGAAGCAACAGAAAGAGAAATCAAGGAATTGATCCCATTTGCAATTGCATCAAAAACCATAGAATATCTAGGAATAAACCTAATCAAAGAGGTGAAAAATCTATACACTGAAAACTATAGAAAGCTTATGAGAGAAATTGAAGAAGACACCAAAAAATGGGAAAATATTCCATGCTCCTGGATAGGAAGAACAAATATTGTTAAAATGTCAATACTACCCAAAGCAATCTACAGATTCAATACCATCCCTATCAAAAAAACACCAGTATTCTTCACAGAGGTAGAACAAACAATCCTAAAATTTTATGGAACCAGAAAAAACTCCAAATAGGGAGTTTTCTCTTGAAAAAGAAAACCACAAATGGAGGCATCACAATCCCAAACTTGAAGATGTATTACAAAGCTGTAATCAAGACAGCATGGTACCGGCACAAAAACAGACACTCAGATCAACGAAACAGAATAGAAAACCCAGAAACAGACCCACACCATATGGCCAACTAATCTTTGACAAAGCAGGAAAGAATATCCAATGGAATAAAGACAGTCTTTTCAGCAAATGGTGCTAGGAAAACTCGACAACGACATGCAGAAAAATGAATCTGGACCACTTTCTTACACCATACACAAAAATAAACTCAAAATGGTTGAAAGACCTAAACATAAGACAGGAAGCCATCAAAATCCTCGAGGAGAAAGCAGGCAAAAACCTCTTTGACCTTGGCTGCAGCAACTTCTTACTCAATACGTCTCCAGAGGCAAGGGAAACAAAAGCAAAAATGAACTATCGGGACCTCAACAAAATAAAAAGCTTCTGCACAGTAAAGGAAACAATCAGCAAAATGAAAAGGCAACTGACAGAATGGGAGAAAGATATTTGCAAATGACGTATCAGAAAGAGCTAATATCCAAAGTCTATAAAGAACTTATCAAACTCAACACCCAAAAACAAATAATCCAGTGAAGACATGGGCAAAAGACATGAATAGACACTTCTCCGAAGAAAACATCCAGATGGCTAGCAGACACATGAAAAAATGCTTAACATCACTCATCATCAGGGAAATACAAATCAAAACCACAATGAGATACCACCTCACACCATTCAGAATGGTAAAATTAACAACAACAACAAAAGATGTTGGCGAGGATGTGGAGAAAGAGGATCTCTTGTGTACTACCTGTGGGAATGCAAACTGGAGCAAGCACTCTGGAAAACAGCATGGAGTTTTTTCAAAAAAGTTAAAAATAGAGCTACCCTATGAGCCAGAAATTGCACTACTAGGTATTTCTCCAAGGGATATGGTGTGCTGTCTTGAAGGGGCACATGTATCCCAATGTTTATAGCAGCACTATCAACAATAGTCAAAGTATGGAAAGAGCCCAAATGTCCATCAATGGATGAATGGATAAAGAAGAAGTGGTATACATATACAATGGAGTATTACTTGGCAATCAAAAAAGAATGAAATCTTGCCATTTGCAACTATGTGGATGGAACTAGAGGGTATTATACTAAGATAAATTAGTTAGTCATACAAAGACAAATATGTGATTTCACTCATATGGGAATTTAAAATACAAAACAGGTGAATATAAGGGAACGGAAACAACAATAATATAAAAACAGAGAGGGGGACAAAACATGAGACTCTTAAATATAGTGAACAGAGGGTTGCTGGAGGGGTTGTTGGAGGGGGGGTGGGCTAAATGGATCAGGGGCTTTAAGGAAGACACTTGCTGAGATGATCACTGGGTGTTATACATAGAGGATGAATCACTGGAGTCTACTCCTGAAATTTTTGTTGCACTATATGCTAGTGAACTTGGGTGTAAATTAAGAAAGAAATAAAGTTATTAAAAAAACAACTCTATTTTCACATAAAATTATAGCTACTCTAGCTTTCCTCTGGTTTCTTATCATATGGAATATCAATTTCCATTCTTTTACTTTCAGTCTGTGTGTGTCCTTACTTATGAAGTGAATCTCTTGTAGGCAGTATATAGATGGGCCTTGTTTTTTTAAATATGAAATTTATTGTCAAATTGGTTTCCATACAACACCCAGTGCTCATACCAACAGGTGCCCTTTTCAATGCCCACCACCCACTTTTCCCTCCCTCCCACCCCCCATCAACCCTCAGTTTATTCTCAGTTTTTAAGAGTCTCTTATGGTTTGGCTCTCTCCCTCTCTAACATTTTTTCCCCCTGTACCCTCCCATGGTATTCTGTTAAGTTTCTCAGGATCCACATAAGAGTGAAAACATATGGTATCTGTGTTTCTCTGTATGACTTATTTCACTTAGCATAACACTCTTCAGTTCCATCCACGTTGCTACAAAGGGCCATATTTCATTCTTTCTCATTGCCACGTAGTATTCCATTGTATATATAAACCACAATTTCTTTATCCGTTCATCAGTTGATGGACATTTAGGCTCTTTCCATAATTTGGCTATTGTTGAAAGTGCTGCTAAAAACATTAGGGTACAAGAGCCCCTATGCATCAGCACTCCTGTATCCCTTGGGTAGGTTCCTAGCAGTGCTCTTGCTGCATCATAGGGTAGATCTATTTCTAATTTTTTGAGGAATCTCTACACTGTTTTCCAGAGTGGCTGCACCAGTTTGCATTCCCACTAACAGTGCGAGAGGGTTCCCGTTTCTCCACATCCTCTCCAGTATCTATAGTCTCCTGATTCGTTCATTCTAGCCACTCTGACTGGTGTTAGGTGATATCTCAGTGTGGTTTTGATTTGTATTTCTCTGATGAGGAGTGACATTGAGCATCTTTTCATGTGCCTGTTGGCCATCTGGATGTCTTATTTAGGGAAGTGTCTATTCATGACTTCTGCCCATTTCTTCACTGGATTATTTGTTTTTCAGGTGTGGAGTTTGGTGAGTTCTTTATAGATTTTGCATACTAGTCCTTTGTCTGATATATCATTTGCAAATATCTTTTCCCATTCCATCAGTTGCCTTTTAGTTTTGTTGGTTGTTTCCTTTGCAGTGCAGAAAGTTTTTACCTTCATGAGGTCCCAATAGTTCATTTTTGCTTTTAATTCCCTTGCCTTTGGAGATGTGTCAAGTAAGAAATTGCTGCGGCTGAGATCAGAGAGGTTTTTTCCTGCTTTCTCCTCTAGGGTTTTGATGGTTTCCTGTCTCACATTCAGGTGCTTTATCCATTTTGAGTTTGTTTTTGTGAATGGTGTAAGAAAGTGGTCTAGTTTCATTCTTCTGCATGTTGCTGTTCAGTTCTCCCAGCATCATTTGTGAAAGAGACTTTTCCATTGGATATTCTTTCTTGCTTTGTCAAAGATTAGTTGGCCATACATCTGTGGGTCCAATTCTGGAGTCTCTTTTCTATTCCACTGGTCTATGTGTCTGTTTTTGTTCCAAAACAATACTGTCTTGATGATTACAGCCTTGTAGTAAAGGCTAAAGTCTGGGATTGTGATGTCTCCCACCTTGGTCTTCTTCGTCAATATTACTTTGGCTATTCGGGATCTTTTGTGGTTCCATACAAATTTTAGGATCGTTTGTTCTAGTTTTGACAAGAATGCTGGTGCAATTTTGATTGGGATTGCATTGAATGTGTAGATTGCTTTGGGTAGTATTGACATTTTAACAATATTTATTCTTCCAATCCATGAGCATGGAATGTTTTTCCATTTCTTTGTATCGTCTTCAATTTCCTTCATAAGCTTTCTATAGTTTTCAGCATACAGATTTTTTACATCTTTGGTTAGGTTTATTCCTAGTTATTTTGCGATTCTTGGTGCAATTGTGAATGAGATCAGTTTATTTGTCTTTCTGTTCCTTCATTATTAGTGTATAAGAATGCAACTGATTTCTGTACATTATTTTTGTATCCTGCAGGAAACAATCAGCTAAACTAAAAGGTAACTGACAGAATGGGAGAAGATATTTGCAAATGACATATCAGATAAAGGGTTAGTATCCTGTTTTGTGACCCAATATATGATTTATCTTGGAGAATGTTCCATGTGCACTCGAGAAGATAGTATATTCTGTTGCTTTGGGATGCAGAATTCTAAATATATCTGTCAAGTCCATCTGATCCCATGCATCATTCAGGACCCTTGATTTCTTATTGATCCTGTGTCTAGATGATCTATCCATTGCTGAAGTGGGGTATTAAAGTCCCCTGCAATTACCACATTCTTATCAATAAGGTTGCTTATGTTTGTGATTAATTGTTGTATATATTTGGGTGATTTTGAATTCAGTGCATATACATTTATAATTGTTAGCTCTTCCTGATGGATAGACCCTATAATTATTATATAATGCCCTTCTTCATCTCTTGTTATAGCTTTTAATTTAAAGTCTAGTTTGTCTGATGTAAGTATGGCTACTCCAGCTTGCTTTTGACTTCCAGTAGCATGATAGATGGTTCTCCATCCCCTCATTTTCAATCTGAAGGTGTCCTCAGGTCTAAAATAGGTCTCTTATAGACAGCAAACAGATGGGTCTTGTTTTTTATCCATTCTTATACCCTGTCTTTTAGTTGGAGCATTTAGTCCATTTACCTTCAGTGTTATTAAAAGATACGGGTTTAGAGTCATTGTGATGTCTGTAGGTTTCATGCTTGTAGTGATGTCTCTGGTCCTTTGTGGTCCTTGCAACATTTCACTCACAGAATCCCCCTTAGGATCTCTTGTAGGGCTGGTTTAGTGGTGATGAATTCCTTCAGTTTTTGTTTGTTTAGGAAAACCTTTATCTCTCCTTCTATTCTGAATGACAGACTTGCTGGATAAAGGATTCTCGGCTGCATATTTTTTTCTGTTCAAAACATTGAAGATTTCCTGCCATTCCTTTCTGGTCTGCCAAGTTTCAGTAGATAGGTCTGCTACTACTCTTATGTGTCTACCTTTGTAAGTTATAGGCTGTTTATCCCTAGCTGTCTTCAGAATTTTCTCTTTATCTTTGTATTTTGCTAGTTTCACTATGATATGTCATGCAGAAGATTGATTCAAGTTACGTCTGAAGGGAGTAGTCTGTGCCTTTTGGATTTCAATGCCTGTTTCTTTCCCCAGATCAGGGAAGTTCTCAGCTATGATTTGTTCAAGCACACCTTCAGCCCCTTTCCCTCTCTCTTCTTCTGGAATTCCTATGATATTACTCCGTTTGATTGCATCACTTAGTTCTCTAATTCTCCCCTCATACTCCTGGATTTTTTTATCTCTCTTTTTCTCAGCTTCCTCTTTTCCATAATTTTATCTTCTAATTCACCTATTCTCTCCTCTGCCTCTTCAATCCGTGCTATGGCTGACTCCATTTTATTTTGCAGCTCATTTATAACATTTTTTAATTCCTCAGACTATTTCTTAGTCCCTTGATCTCTGTAGCAATAGATTCTCTGCTGTCCTCTATGCTTTATTCAAGCCCAGCAATTAATTTTATGACTATTATTCTAAATTCTTGTTCCGTTATATTGCTTAAAGGGTTTTTGATTAATTCATTAGCTGTCGCTACTTCCTGGGCTTTCTTTTTTTTTTTTAATATATGAAATTTATTGTCAAATTGTTTTCCATACAACACCCAGTGCTCATCCCAAAAGATGCCCTCTTCATTACCCATCACGTACACACCCCTCCCTCCCACCCCCCATCAACTCTCAGTTTGTCCTCAGTTTTTAAGAGTCTCTTATGCTTTGGCTCTGCCTTGCTTGGAGGGTTGCTCCTCCACCGCCCTGGCTCTTTCCCACCAGTCTGTGTAGCACGCACTGTCTCTCTGCCCTTCCTACTCTTCCGTGGGCCTCTTGTCTACGCTTGGCTTTGGAGAGTTCATTCTGCTAGGCTTCTGGCAGTTTTCTGGGTTATTTAGGCAGATGTGGGTGGAATCTAAGCAATCAGCAGCTTAAGGTGAGCCCAGTGTCCTCCTACACCGCCATCTTCCATGCTGCCTCCTTGTTTCTTGTTTTTAATCTATTCAGCCACTATCACTTTGGTTGGAAAATTTAGTCCATTTATATTTAAAGTAATTATTAATAGGTTAATAGGCACAGGTTCCTTCTCAGGAATACTAATAACCTGAGGCAGGGCAGAGGGAGGGTACAAAGGTGGAACTATTGGCCTTCTCAGTCTCTGGAGAGGATTGTAGTCAGCTTCTAGCTGTGTGGTTAATTAGAAGCTTCCCTTCAGGCCATAGCTCTGAAGATAAGCTAGTTGGCCTCTTTAACAGATATGAGTGACCAAAGATGGTGCTAAGTGGTCTCTGTCCCCAGTAAACATCCCAGTAAGCCTCTAGATGTGTGTCAAGCCAGATGCCTGTTTCTCAGTCCAAAGCTCCAAGATAAGCAAATAGGCCTCTTTCACAGAAAGACTGAGGGTGTGTGTTAGTCTGTTGTCTTTGCACTGTGCTGGGGTTGAGAGCTGACCAAGAACTATATATCTGCCCCATGGGATCCATGAACACAAGCTCCACTGGCCACCACAGTCAGGCAAGAAAGAGGTATCCCTCAAGTGGGAGCCCCCAAAACTGATTTAAAACAGACATAAAAGCTGGGAATCAGGACAAGCTTCCCTGTGGAAGATACAATGCTCTGGAGTATAACAGAAGGTGAATGTGAACATAGTGTCACCCTCTGTGTTCTCTGTAGAGGATTGCAGTTGTCCCTTAGATGTGATCCATGTGTGTTTCATTAGATGTTTGCCCATTATGCCAGAACTATGAAGACAAGCTAATAGTCATCTTTCACCAAAAGACTGGGCACCTCAAGTCTGTTGTCTGTCTGTTGTGTCCTGGAGATAGTAGCCAGTTAAGATTTTTTTCTCCACTTGTTACAGTCCTGTGGGTCCAATGAGGATAAAGCCCTCTGGCCAGAAGTTCTTGATTCCTGGGTGGCAGTCACAAGTACCAGAGAAGCAGGCAAGTGTACAAGTCTTTTTCTGGGAGACATTGATGAGGTGGAGTGAGACAGGGAGAGGTCAAAGATTGTACCTACTGGTCTCTGTCTTTGGAGTATATCAGTACAGCCTTAGATATGTGTTAAATTAGATGCTGGCCTCTCAGGCTGATGCTTTCAGGTAAGCTAATAAGCATTTTTTTACAGGAAGTCTGGGTATTTTTAGTCATCTGCATCTGTGCTGTGCTCTGGGGTGGGTGAGTTCATGCAAGTCCTTTAAGAACTGTTTCTAAATTCACTATAGCCTTGTGGGTCTTGTGGATATAAGCTTTGTTAGCTTCAAAGCAAGATGTTTAAGGGCTTGTCTCCCAGGTGCAGGTCTTAGGAGTTGGGGTGCCAGATATGGGGTTCAAATGCTTCACTCCTCAGGGAGAAGCTTGGTGTTGTGAGTTCCCTCCCAGTGGTGGGTTACTGCACTAGAGGTGGAGTTTATGGAGAGATTGTGGCTCAACTTCTTCTGCCCACTTTGACATGGGTTTTTGTCTTATTCACCCAATGTGTAGGAGTTGCTCAGGTAGTTTTGGGGTATTTTTCAGAGGAAACTGTTCCATATGTAGCTGTAGCCTTGGTGTGTCTAAGAGAGAAGGTGAGTTCAGGATCCTCCTACATCTCCATCTTGAACCAGATCCTATTTTAAAATTCTTTGTGGAACTTCCATACTGCTCTCCAGTTGCTGAACCAGTTGATAATCCCACCAACTGTGCACAGTGTTTCCTATTCTCCACATTCTTACCAACATTTGTTATATCTTCTCTATGATAGCTATTTTATAGGTATAAGGTGACATCTCATCTTGGTTTTGATATGTATTTCACTGATAATTAGTGATGTTGAGCTCCTTTTCATGTATCTGATGGTCATTTAGATGTCTTCTTTGAGAAAATGTCTGTGTAGTTCCTCTGTCCATTTTTTAATTAGAGTCACATGAGTTCTTTATAAATTTTGAATATTAATCTCTTATCTGATACATAGTTTGCAAAAATATTCTATTTTTTAATTTGTATTTTCATTGTTGATTTTTATTGTTGTTGTTCAAAAGCTTTTACATTTAACATAGTCCCATGTGTTGATTTTTTTTCTTTTGTTGTCTTGGTGTCATACCAAAAAAATCATTGCCAAACCCAGTGTCAGGGAGACTCTTTTCTATGTTTCTTTCTAGGAGTTTTATGGTTTTAGGTCTTATCTTTAAGTCTAAGATCCATTGTGAATTGATTTTTGTGATTGGTGTAAGGTAGGGTCCAGTTGCATTTTTCTTCATGCGGTTATCCAGTTTTCCTAGTACCATTTATCAAAGAGACTATACTTTCAGCAATGGATGTTCCTAGTTCCCATAACAAACACTTGTTGACTGTATATATAGGAATTTAATTCAGACTCTCTACTCTGTTCCATTGGTCTATGTGTCTATTTTCATGCCAGTACAACACTAATTTAATTACTATAGCTTTATAGTATAGTTTGGAATCTGGAAGTGTGATGTCTCTGGCTTTTTTTCTTCTTCTTTCTCATGATATCTTTGACAATTTGAGGCCTTTTGTGTTTCCATACAAATTTTAGAATTTTTTAAGTTTCTGTGAAAATCTCCATTGGCATTTTGGTAGGGATTGTGTTTAATCTAATGGCTTTGGGTATGGACATTTTATTTTCTTCTAATCCATGAACATGGGATATCCCTCCATTTGTTTGAATTTTGTTGATTTCTTTTTTTAAGTTTATTTATTTTGAGAGAGAAGGAGAGAGAGAGAGAGAATGAGAATGTAAAGCAGGCTCTGTGCTGTCACCGCAGAGCCCAAGACTGGGCTCAAATACATGAATTGTGAGATCATGACCTGAGCTGAAACCAAGAGTTAACTGACTGAGCCAGCAAGGTGTCCCTTTCATTGATTTCTTTTAGCAAAATCTTGTAGTTTTTATTGTACAGATTTTTCACTTCTTTGGTTAAATTTATTCCTAGGTATCTTATTGTTTTTGATGTTATTGTGAATGGGATAGTTTTCTTTATTTCTCTTTTAGATTTCTCTTTTATTTCTCTTTTAGATCTTTATTTCTCTTTTATAGAAAAGCAACTGATTCTGTGTATTGATTTTATATCCTGCAGCTTTCCTGAATTCATCTGTTAAATTCAACATTTCTTTGTCTTTGGGCTTTTCAATATATAAGATCATATCATCTGCAAATAGTGACAACTTTACTTTTCCCTTCCCGTTTTGGATGATTTTTATTTTTTTGTTTTTCTTGATTGCTGTATCCAGGACTTTCCATATGATGTTGAATAAAAATGGTGAGAATGGACACCCTTGTCTTGATCTTAGAGGAAAAGCTGTCAGTTTTTTCTCCATTGATTATAACGTTAGCTGTGGGTTTGTTGTATGTGGTCTTTATTATATTGAAGTATGTTCTTTCTATCTTCAAACTGTTGAGGGTTTTTATCATGAAAGGATGATACATTTTGTTAAATGCTTTTTGTGTATCTATTGAGATGATTATGTGCTTTTAATCTTTCATTCTATTAATGTGGTGTATCACATTGATTAATAATGCATATGCTGAATCATCTTTGCATTCCATAAATAAATCCCACTTGGTCATAGTGTAATTATACACAGAATTGAGAGAGGCGGCAGTGAAGGGGGTGGCTGAGTTACAGTGACTGTCAAATACTCCATCTGGCTCCTCCTTGCTCTCTGCTTCCTGTGTTCTCTGGATGTGAATCAAGGTCTTGTCAATCTGAAAAAATAAAAAAAAATGAGTAAAATGAGCTTAATGATTTTTTGAATTTGATTTGTTAATATTTTGTTGAAGAATTTTGCATTTTGTTCAGTTAATGATCTATAGTTTTCTTGTAGTGTCCTTAACTGGTTTTGGCATCAAGGTAGTGCCAGCCTTGTAGAAGGAGTTTGGAAACGTTCCCTTCTGAACTTTTTTGGAAGAATATGAAAAGGATTTGTAGGGCATCCTGATTAGATTGGAGCTGATGGCACAGGCAGTGAAAGAATTTACCAAAGGCAGAACAAAGAGATAGAAATTTATTGAGTATACCACAAAGGAGCAATGGGCAGGACAGCAAAGGAGGTGGTGGCTAGGAGTAATAGTTATGAGCATAGTGAGGGAGTAAGGGGATGCATGGAATTTTCCCTTTTTGGTAACCTTAGGATCTGTGCCTGGTTGTAAGTAACCCATTAGTTAGTGCCTATGGCTATTTTGAGGTAGGTGGTTTAATGAGCCTGTTTGCATTCAGCTCGGTGGTCACTTGGGCACTTTTGCCTGGCTCAAGTTTCCATTGCTCAAACTTGCTGCCTAAAAATGGCCTCTACAGGATTTACATTAGTTCCGCTTTAAGTGTTTGGCAGAATTAGCCCATGGAGCAATCTAGTCCTGGGTTTTTCTATGTTGAGAAGTTTTTGATTATTGACTCAATCTTTGTACTAATTACTCATCTGTTCAGACTTTCTGTTTCTTTCTGGTTCAGTCTTGGTAGGTTGAATGATTCCAGATTATCCATTTCTTCCAAGTTGTCTAATTTGTTGGTGTATGTAGTCTCTTATGATCTGTAGTGTCAGTTATTACTCCTCTTTCATTTCTGATACTATTGAGTCTTTTTTTTCTTAGTCTAGCTAAAGATTTGTCAATTTGGTTTATCTTTTCAAAAAAACCCCACATCTTTTAGTATTGTTAATTTTTTCTATTGTTTTTCTTGTCTCTATTTTCTTTATTTTTCCCTCACCTTTATTTTTTATTTTCCCTTCTACTACTTTGGACTTAATTTGGTTTTTTTATTATTATTTTTAGCTCCTTATTAGTCTTTTAAAATTTTCAATCTTTCTACTTTCTTAATACATCCATTTTTTCACTATAAACTTCCCTCTCAGGACTGCTTTTGCTGTGCTCCATAGGTTTTGGTAAGTCGTATATCTATTTTCATTTGTTTCAAGATATTCATTGTTTTCCTTGTTGATTTCTTTTTTGATGTATTGGTTGTTCAGGAGTGTGTTGTTTAGTTTCCACATATATATTTCCCTGCTTTCTTCATGTTGTTAATTCCTAGTTTCATACTGTTGTGGTCAGAAAAGATATTCAGTATGATTTCATCTTCTTAAATTTGCTAAGACTTGTTTTGTGTCCTATCATATGATCTATCCTGGAGAATGTTCTGCTGCTGTTGGATGGAATGTCCTATAGATGTCTGCTAGGCCCATTTGGCTAATGTATGCTTCAAGTCCATTGTTTCTTTGTTGGTTTTCTGTATGGATAATCCACCCATAATTGAAAGTGAAGTATTGAAATTCTGTATTGTTAATATATTGTTTATCTCCCTTCTTATCTGTTAGTATTTGCTTGAAATATTTTGGTGCTCCAATGCTGAGTGTATACATATTTGTGATTGTTATGTATTCTTGGTGGATTGATACCTTTATCATTATATAATGACCTTCCTTATCTCTTATTACCATTTTTGGCTTAATGTCAATTTTTTCTAATATAACTATGGCTGTTTCTGCTGTCTTTCAGTTTCCATTTGCATGGATTGTAAATTTGTAACCCTTCACTCTGAGTCTATGTGAGTCTATATATATCTTTAACTCTGAAATGGATCTCTAACAAGCAGCATATAGTTGGGTCTTGTGTGTGTGTGTGTGTGTGTGTGTGTGTGTGTGTGTGTGTGTTTTAAATCTATTCAGCCCATCTGTGCCTTTTGGTGAATTTAGTCCATTTACATGTAGAGTAGTTATTGATACGTAAGTACTTACTAATACCATCTTATTAATTGCTTTCTGGTTGATTTGTATTTGCATTATTTCTTCTTCCCTTTTTCTCTATTTCATAAGTTGGTTAATTTCCATGGTATTATGCTCTGTTTCTCCTTTCTTTGTGTCTTGTGCATTTATTCTTGGGTTTTGCTTGTGGTAACCTTGTGAATTACATAAAATATATTTTATTTATTTATTTATTTATTTATTTAATTTTATTTTTTTTAATATATGAAGTTTATTGTCAAAATGGTTTCCATACAAGACCCAGTGCTCATCCCAAAAGGTGCCCTCCTCAATACCCATCACCAACCCTCCACTCCCTCCCACCCCCATCAACCCTTAGTTTGTTCTCAACTTTTAAGAGTCTCTTATCCTTTGGCTCTCTCCCACTCTAACCTTTTTTTTGTCCTTCCTCTCCCCCATGGGTTTCTGTTAAGTTTCTCAGGATCCACCTAAGAGTGAAAACATATGGTATCTGTCTTTCCCTGTATGGCTTATTTCACTTAGCATCACACTCTCCAGTTCCATCCACGTTGCTACAAAGGGCCATATTTCATTCTTTCTCATTGCCACGTAGTACTCCATTGTGTATATAAACCACAATTTCTTTATCCATTCATCAGTTGATGGACATTTAGGCTCTTTCCATAATTTGGCTATTGTTGAGAGTGCTGCTATAAACATTGGGGTACAAGTGCCCCTATGCATCAGTACTCCTGTATCCCTTGGATAAATTCCTAGCAGTGCTATTGCTGGGTCATAGGGTAGGTCTATTTTTAATTTTTTGAGGGACCTCCACACTGTTTTCCAGAATGGCTGCACCAGTTTGCATTCCCACCAACAGTGCAAGAGGGTTCCCATTTCTCCATATCCTCTCCAGCATCTGTAGTCTCCTGATTTGTTCATTTTGGCCACTCTGACTGGTGTGAGGTGATATCTGAGTGTGGTTTTGATTTGTATTTCCCTGATGAGGAGCGACGTTGAGCATCTTTTCATGTGCCTGTTGGCCATCTGGATGTCTTCTTTAGAGAAGTGTCTATTCATGTTTTCTGCCCATTTCTTCACTGGATTATTTGCTTTTCGGGTGTGGAGTTTGGTGAGCTCTTTATAGATTTTGGATACTAGACCTTTGTCTGATATGTCATTTGCAAATATCTTTTCCCATTCCGTTGGTTGCCTTTTAGCTTTGTTGACTGTTTCCTTTGCAGTTCAGAAGCTTTTTATCTTCATGAGGTCCCAATAATTCATTTTTGCTTTTAATTCCCTTGCCTTTGGGGATGTATCAAGTAAGAAATTGCTATGGGTGAGGTCAGAGAGGTCTTTTCCTGCTTTCCCTCTAGGGTTTTGATGGGTTCCTGTCTCACATTCAGGTGCTTTATCCATTTTGAGTTTATTTTTGTGAATGGTGTAAGAAAGTGGTCTAGTTTCATTCTTCTGCATGTTGCTGTCCAGTTCTCCCAGCACCATTTGTTAAAGAGACTGTCTTTTTTCCATTGGATGTTCTTTCCTGCTTTGTCAAAGATTAGTTGGCCATACATTAGTGGGTCTAGTTCTGGGGTTTCTATTCTATTCCATTGGTCTATGTGTCTGTTTTTGTGCCAATACCATGCTGTCTTGATGGTTACAGCTTAGTAGTAGAGGCTAAAATCTGGGATTGTGATGCCTCCTGCTTTGGTCTTCTTCTTCAAAATTACTTTGGCTATTCGGGGCCTTTTGTGGTTCCATATGAATTTTAGGATTGCTTGTTCTAGTTTCGAGAAGAATGCTGGTGCAATTTTGATTGGGATTGCATTGAATGTGTAGATAGCTTTGGGTAGTATTGACATTTTGACAATATTTATTCTTCCAAATCCATGAGCAGGGAATGTCTTTCCATTTCTTTATATCTTCTTCAATTACCTTCATAAGCTTTCTATAGTTTTCAGCATACAGATCTTTTACATCTTTGGTTAGATTTATCCCTAGGTATTTTATGCTTCTTGGTGCAATTGTGAATGGGATCAGTTTCTTTATTTGTCTTTCTGTTGCTTCATTGTTAGTGTATAAGAATGCAACTGATTTCTGTACATTGATTTTGTATCCTGCAACTTTGCTGAATTCATGTATCAGTTCTAGCAGACTTTTGGTGGAGTATATCGGATTTTCCATGTATAATATCATGTCATCTGCAAAAAGCGAAAGCTTGACTTCATCTTTGCCAATTTTGATGCCTTTGATTTCCTTTTGTTGTCTGATTGCTGATGCTAGAACTTCCAACACTATGTTAAACAACAGCAGTGAGAATCGAAATCCCTGTCGTGTTCCTGATCTCAGGGAAAAAGCTCCCAGTTTTTCCCCATGAGGATGATGTTAGCTGTTGGCTTTTCATAAATGGCTTTTATGATCTTTAAGTCTGTTCCTTCTATCCCGACTTTCTCGAGGGTTTTTATTAAGAAAGTTGCTGAATTTTGTCAAAGGCCTTTTCTGCATCGATTGACAGAATCATATGGTTCATATCTTTTCTTGTATTAATGTGATGTATCACGTTGATTGATTTGTAAATGTTGAACCAGCCCTGCATCCCAGGAATGAATCTCACTTGATCATGGTGAATAATTCTTTTTATATGCTGTTGAATTCAATTTGCTAGTATCTTATTGAGAATTTTTGCATCCATATTCATCAGGGATATTGGCCTGTAGTTCTCTTTTTTTACTGGGTCTCTGTCTGGTTTAGGAATCAAAGTAATACTGGCTTCATAGAATGAGTCTGGAAATTTTCCTTCCCTTTCTATTTTTTGGAATAGCTTGAGAAGGATAGGTATTATCTCTGCTTTAAACGTCTGGTAGAACTCCCCTGGGAAGCCATCTGGTCCTGGACTCTTATTTGTTGGGAGATTTTTGATGAATGATTCAATTTCTTCGCTGGTTATGGGTCTGTTCATGCTTTCTATTTCCTCCTGATTGAATTTTGGAAGAGTGTGGATGATTAGGAATTTGTCCATTTCTTCCAGGTTGTCCAGTTTGTTGGCATATAATTTTTCATAGTATTCCCTGATAATTGCTTGTCTCTCTGAGGGATTGGTTGTAATAATTCCATTTTCATTCATGATTTTATCTATTTGGGTCATCTCCCTTTTCTTTTTGAGAAGCCTGGCTAGAGGTTTGTCAATTTTGTTTATTTTTTCAAAAAACCAACTCTTGGTTTCGTTGATCTGCTCTACCGTTTTTTTAGATTCTATATTGTTTATTTCTGCTCTGATCTTTATTATTTCTCTTCTTTGCTGGGTTTAGGCTGTCTTTGCTGCTCTGCTTCTATTTCCTTTGGGTGTGCTGTTAGATTTTGTATTTGGGATTTTTCTTGTTTCTGGAGATAGGCCTGGATTGCAATGTATTTTCCTCTCAGGACTGCCTTCGCTGCATCCCAAAGCGTTTGGATTGTTGTATTTTCATTTTCGTTTGTTTCCATATATTTTTAAATTTCTTCTCTAATTGCCTGATTGACCCATTCATTCTTTAGTAGGGTGTTCTTTAACCTCCATGCTTTGGGAGGTTTTCCAGACTTTTTCCTGTGGTTGATTTCAAGCTTCATAGCATTGTGGTCTGAAAGTATGCATGGTATGATTTCAATTCTTGTATACTTATGAAGGGCTGTTTTGTGACCCAGTGTGTGATCTATCTTGGAGAATGTTCCATGTGCACTCGAGAAGAAAGTATATTCTGTTGCTTTGGGATGCAGAGTTCTAAATATATCTGTCAAGTCCAACTGATCCAATGTATCATTCAGGGCCCTTGTTTCTTTATTGACCGTGTGTCTAGATGATCTATCCATTTCTGTAAGTGGGGTGTTAAAGTCCCCTGCAATGACCACATTCTTATCAATAAGGTTGCTTATGTTTGTGAGTAATTGTTTTATGTATTTGGGGGCTCCCGTATTTGGCGCATAGACATTTATAATTGTTAGCTCTTCCTGATGGATAGACCCTGTAATTATTATATAATGCCCTTCTTCATCTCTTGTTACAGCCTTTAATTTGAAGTCTAGTTTGTCTGATATAAGTATGGCTACTCCAGCTTTCTTTTGGCTTCCAGTGGCATGATAAATAGTTCTCCATCTCCTCAGTCTGTATCTGAAGGTGTCCTCAGGTCTAAAATGAGTCTCTTGTAGACAGCAAATAGATGGGTCTTGTTTTTTTATCCATTCTGATACCCTATGTCTTTTGGTTGGCGCATTTAGTCCATTTACATTCAGTGTTATTAGAGAAAGATATGGGTTTAGAGTCATTGTGATGTCCATAGGTTTCATGCTTGTAGCGATGTCTCTGGTACTTTGTCTCACAGGATCCCCCTTAGGATCTCTTGTAGGGCTGATTTAGTGGTGATGAATTCCTTCAGTTTTTGTTTGTTTGGGAAGACCTTTATCTTCCCTTCTATTCTAAACGACAGACTTGCTGGATAAAGGATTCTCAGCTGCATATTTTGTCTGTTCATCACATTCAAGATCTCCTGCCATTCCTTTGTGGCCTGCCAAGTTTCATTAGAGAGATCGGTCACAAGTCTTATAGGTCTCCCTTTATATGTTAGAGCACGTCTATCTCTAGCTGCTTTCAGAATTTTCTCTTTATCCTTGTATTTTGCCAGTTTCACTATGATATGTCGTGCAGAAGATCGATTCAAGTTACGTCTGAAGGGAGTTCACTGTGCCTCCTGGATTTCAATGCCTTTTTCCTTCCCCACATCAGGGAAGTTCTTGGCTATTATTTCTTCAAGTACACCTTCAGCACCTTTCCCTCTCTCTTCCTCCTCTGTAATACCAATTATGCCTAGATTATTTCTCTTTAGTGCATCACTTAGTTCTCTAATTTTCCCCTCTTACTCCTGGATTTTTTTCTCTCTCTTTTTTCAGCTTCTTCTTTTTCCATAATTTTATCTCCTAGTTCACCTAATCTCTCCTCTGCTTCTTCAGTCCGAGCCGTGGTTGTCTCCATTTTATTTTGCAGCTCATTGATAGCATTTTTTAGCTCCTCCTGGCTGTTCCTTAGTCCCTTGATCTCTGTAGCAATAGATTCTCTGCTGTCCTTTATACTGTTTTCAAGCCCAGCTATTAATTTTATGACTATTATTCTAAATTCACTTTCTGTTATATTGTTTAAATCGTTTTTGATCAGTTTGTTAGCTGTTCTTATTTTCTGGACTTTTTTTGAGGGCAATTCTTCTGTTTCCTCATTTTGGATAGTCCCTGGAGTGGTGTGGAACTGGGGGGACTTCCCTTGTGCTGTCTTGAATAACTTGCGTTGGTGGGTGGGGCCGCAGTCAGACCTGATGTCTGCCCCCAGCCCACCGCTGGGGCCACAGTCAGACTGGTGTGTGCCTTCTCTTCCCCTCTCCTAGGGGCCGGTGGGATTCACTGTGGGGTGGCGTGGCCCGTCTGGTTTACTTGCACACTGCCAGAGTTGTGGTGCTGGGGATCTTGC
Organism: Panthera leo; assembly: GCF_018350215.1. Lineage (NCBI taxonomy): Eukaryota > Metazoa > Chordata > Mammalia > Carnivora > Felidae > Panthera > Panthera leo. Next base: position 108,046,834 of record NC_056686.1, read on the forward strand.
ATATTAGCTGGGGTGGATTGGCAAGGTGCACAGGGGCGGGAGGGGAGGCTCAGCTCGCTTTTCCTTCATATCTGCTTTGGGAGGGGCCCTGCGGCACCGGGAGGGAGTCAGACCCACCGCTGCTGGAGAGATGGATCCGCAGAAGCACAGCGTTTGGTGTTTGCGTGGTGCAAGCAAGTTCCCTGGCAGAAACAGGTTCCCTTTGGGATTTTGGCTGGGGGATGGGCGAGGGAGATGGCGCTGGTGAGTGCTTTTGTTCCCTGCCAAGCTGAGCTCTGTCGTCCGGGGCTCAACAACTCTCCCTCCCGTTGTCCTCCAGCCCTCCCGTTCTCTGAGCAGAGCTGTTAGCTTATAACCTTCCGGATGTCAAGTCCCGCTTGCTGTTAGAACACACTCCGTCTGTCCCCTCCACTTTTGCAAGCCAGACTCGGGGGCTCTGATTGGCTGGCGGGCCGCACCTCCACCCCCGGCTCCCTCCTGCCAGTCCATGTAGCGCGCACCGCCTCGCGACCCTTCTTCCTACCCTCTTCCGTGGGCCTCTCGTCTGTGCTTGGCTCCAGAGACTCCAGTCTGCTAGTCTTCTGGTGGTTTTCTGGGTTATTTAGGCAGGTGTAGGTGGAATCTAAGTGATCAGCAGGACGCGCGGTGAGCCCAGCGTCCTCCTATGCCACCATCTTCCAGGATCCCCAAGACATGTCACATAAAACATATTTTTAGACAAGGCAGCCCATTGTAGACTGCTAGCAACTTACCTTTGAATGCCTATGAAGACTCCACCTTTTTCTCCTCCCTTTTGATGTTATAATTTATCTCTTTTATGTTGCTAATTTATAGTAGCTCTTATTATTCTTACTACTCCTTTCCTTTAATTTTTATATTAGGGTTAAGTGATTAACACACTGTCCTAATATAGACTTATAGTTTTATGGTTCTATTTTTCACCTTTACCATGTGTTGTATACTTTCATATGTTTTTGTGTTGATTAGTGTCTTTTTATTTCAGCTTAAAGAGCTCCTTTTAGCATTTCTTGCAAGGTAGGTCAAATGGTTTTGAACTCCCTTAGCTTTTGTTTGGGAAAGGCTTTATTTCTCTTTCATATCTGAAGGATAATTTTACCAGATAAAGTGTTTTTGGCTGACATTTTTTTTTTCAGATTTTTCTTTTAATCATACAGTGTAATATTAGTTTCAGGTGTAGAATTCAGTGATTCATCACTTACTTACAACACCCAGGGCTCATCACAAGTGCCCTCCTTAATATTCATCACCTATTTAACCCATACCCTTGCCCATCTTCTCTCTGGTTCTCTCAGTGTATTCTCTATAGTTAAGAGTCTGTTTCCTGGTTTGCATCTCCACCCCCCTCCCCACTATGCTTGTCTGTTTTGTTTCTTAAATTCCACATATGAGTGAAATCATATGGTATTTATCTTTCTCTGGGTGATTTACTTCACTTAGCATTATACTCTCTAGTTTATCCATGTTGTTGCAAATGGCAAGATTTCATTCTTTTTGATTGCTGAGTAATATTCCATTGTGTGTGTGTGTGTGTGTGTGTGTGTGTGTATCACATCTTGTTTATCCATTCATCAATTGATGCACATTTGGGCTCTTTCCATTATTTGGCTATTGTTGATAATGCTGCTATAAACACTGGGGTGCATGTATCCCTTCAAATCAATAGTTTTTGTTTTGGCTGGCATTTTAAATCTTTCAACACTTTGAATACGTCATTCTACTATCTCCTGGACTGTAGAGTTTCTGCTGAGAAATCTGCTGGTAGCCTAATGGGGTTCCTTTGTAGATTACTTTTTTTCCTCCCCACTGGCTATCGTTAAGATAGTTTATTATTGGTTTTTCACTGACAATTTCATTATATGTTTCTTGGAGAAAGTCTTTTTGCATTGAGAGAATAGCATGTTTTATTAGCCTTGTGGACTTGTATGCTCAGGTCCTTCCCCAGGTTTGGGAAATTCTCATCTATTATTTCTTTAAATAAACTCTCTGTTCCCTTTTTCTCTTCTTCTGGAATGTAAATTATTTGCATATTTGTATTTTTGATGAAACACAAAATCTCTTATAGACTTTCCTCACCCTTTTAAATTCTTAGTTCCCTTGCCTCTTCTAACTGTATTATTTCTGTATTTCTGTCCTCCAAATCATTTATTCATCTGTTCATCTGGCCTGCCCTGCTACAGAGTTCTCCATTGCATTCTTCATCTCATTCATTGAATTCTGCAGCTCTAGAATTTCTGTCTGGTTCTTTTTTTTTTTAAATTTTAATCTCTTTGGCAAAGAACTTTTTCTGTTCATTAATTTCATTCCTCAGTTAATTGAATTAACTGGAATTATGGAATTTCATATGGAATTTCCATAACAGCTATTTTGAATTCTTTAACAGTTAGGTCATAATATTCTATGCTTTTGAGTTTAGTTGCTAGAGAATTATCATTCTTGTGATACCATATGTCCTCTATTTTTCATGATTGTTTGTAGTTATGCACTTCTTTCACATTTGAAGTAGCAGACACATTCTTAACTAAGCTTTTATGTTTAGTTTTCCCAGTTCACTAGGCTGGCTCTTAGAAACCATTATTCTGTATTCCAGAAGCTGGCCCTACAGCTCAGGTTTGTAGTTTTTTCTTTATCCAATGCTGTCACCTACTTCCTGAGTGTGCTCCTTGTCTAGCAGAGCTCTCTCATGGATGTACTTGGGAATGCCAAGAATTAAGCCTAAGAGTTGGGGAAGTGTGGATTTAGCTCTGGGGGCTTGGGGGGGGGTGCCTGTCAGCCTGGCTAGGAGATCCTCAAATGGGGTACTTCCAGAGACATGTGCACAGACTTCCTTTTGAAGTCCTGAAGCAGACAGCAGGAAATACATTCTTTCAATGCCCTTTGATATTATTTGATTTTTCCCCTTTCTCTTCCTCTTCCAAGTCATAGAGGTACCTACCCAGAAATCAGGATGCTGCTGGAAAGAAACAGGTTTCTCCAGCCACTACCTTTTCTATTGACAGTCACTTACTGCTTTCCACTTCCTCCATGGGAGACGTTGCCTCAGGCACTTAAGGGATGAGGCAGCTTCAGTCTGGGGAGGGATGGCTCTGGTGGAGTTCCTCCCTTTCTACTGTGTTTAAATTATTTTTTATTCAATTCTACAGGAATGCTTATATTTCCCCACAGGCAGGTTGGACTTCTGCAAATTCTTTCTCTTGGCCCCGGGGATATCTGCCTGTGTCAGGACTCCTATTTTTTTTCCTGCTGATAGGGTAGGTTCTCCAACTCCCTTGGATCCACGGTCCTTACCAAGATCTTGTTCATTAATGAAAACATAGATTGGTGAGAGTCCTTCTGAGTCCTTTGGGATAGGGTGCTGAAGCACTTCTAGTTCTGTATGGATGTCTAATTCATTGTTTAAAAGGGGGGAGAGAAAGGAGGAATGACTTATGCCATGATGTGCTCATATCACTCCTTTGGTATTGTCTTCTGATGTATAATATTTTAAAATTTTGATCAAATTTCATTTATCTATTTTTTGTTGTTGATGTTCATAATTTTGATGTTGAATTTAAGCAGTTTTCAAATCCAACGTCATGAAAATTTGTCTCTATGTTTTCTTCTAAGATTTTTATATTTTTAACTCTTTTATTTAGGTCATTGGTCACTTTTGAGTTAATATTTGTATGTGGTATGAGATAAGGGTTGAAGTTAATTTTTTTTTGCATGTAGATATACAGATGTCTTGGCATCATTTATTTATTGATTTATTTTATTATTTAAATTTTTTTTTCATATTTATTTTATTTTTGAGAGAAACAGAGCATGAACTAGGGAGGGACAGAGAGAGAGGGAGACACAGAATCTGAAGCAGGCTTCTGGCTCTGAGCACAAAGCCTGACATGGGGCTTGAACTCATGAACCATGAGATCATGACCTAAGCCAAAGTCGGATGCTTAACAGAGTGAGCCACCCAGGTGCCCCTTGATTTATTTTTAAATAAGCCCTATGACCGAAGGGGGCTTGAACTCACAACCTGAAATCAAGAGTCACATGTTCTACTGACTGACCCAGTCAGGCACCGCTGGACATGTTTTTTTTTTGAAGAGACTATACTTCCTCCACTGAATGATCTTGGCACCCTCTTTGAAAATTAATTGGCCATCCATTTGGCCATTTCTGGGCTCTCAGTTTTCTTTCATTGGTCTGTCTATACTTGTCTGTCTATGTCACACTATTTTGATTACTGTAACTTTGAAGTAAGTTTTGAAAACAGAAAATGTGAATCCTCTAGATTGCTATTCTTTTTCAAAGTTGTTTTGGCTATCTGGGGCCTTTGGAATTTCATATAAATTTGAGGATTGGCTTCTCATTTTCTGCAAAAATCGCCATTGTAATTTTGATAGGAGTTGCTTACATCTGTAGATTACTTCAGTATTGCCATCTTAGCAATAGTAAATCTTCCAATCCATGATCATGGGATAACTTTCCATTCATTTAGGTCTTCTTTAAGTTTTCTCAGCAACATTTTGTAGTTTTAGTATACAAGTCTTTCACATCCTTGGTTAAATTCAATTGTAGGTATTTTATTCTTTTGGATTCAAATATAAATGGAATTGTTTTCTAAATTTTATTTTTGGATTGTTGTTGATGTACAGAAAAACAACCAATTTTTTGTGTTGATCTTGAATCCTGTGATTTTACTGAATTCATGTATTAATTCTAGTATTCATTTAGATTTTTGGGGGTTTTCAGTATGCCAGATTTATGTCACCTGCAAATAGAGATGGTTTAACTTCTTTTTTCCAATTTAGATGTTTTTTTTTCCTTTCTTTCTGTTTTTTTCCCCCCAAATTGCTTTGGTTAGAACTTCTAGTACAGTGTTGGATAGCATTGGCTGAAGTAGACATCCTTGTCTTGTTCCTGATCTTAGGGGGAAAGCTTATCAGCCTTTCACTATTGAGTATATTTGTTGTGGGTTTTGATAAATGTTGAAGAAGTTGCTTTCTAATCCTATTTTTCCAAATGTTTTTTTTGTTTGTTTATGAGAAGGTGTTGGATTTTGTCCAGTTCTTCTTCTGCATCAATTAAAAAATGTAGTTTTTTCCACTTGTTCTATTATTACGTATTACATTAATTGGTTTTCATATGTTGACCATGCTTCCATTCCTGGGATAAATCTTACTTTGTCATAGAATATAATCCTTTTAATGCGAATTAAAAGGACTATTGAATTTGAATTGCTAGTATTTTGTTGAGGATTTTACATCTGTGTTCACTTAGGGATATTGGCTTGTAGATTTTTTGTAATGTATTTGTCTGGCTTTGGTATCAGGTAATGATGGCCTCATAGAATGTTTTGGAGAGTGTTCCCTCTTCTAATATTTGGAAGAGTTTGAAAAGAATTTGTTTTAATTCTCTGTTTGGTAGAAATTGTCAGGGAAGCTGTCTAATCATAGACTTTTCTTTGGAAGTTTTTGATTACCAATCCAGTCTCTAGATCTTTTCAGATTTTCTATTTCTTCTTGGGGGAGTTTTGGCAATTTGTGTATTTCCATAAATTTGTCTGTTTCATTTAAGTTATCTAATTTGTTGATGTACATTTAATAGTATTCTCTTATAATCCTCTTCATTTCCATAGTGTTGGTAGTAATTTCCCATTTTCATATCTGGTTTTAGTTATTAGCATCTATTTTCTTTTTTCTTAGTTCAGTTAGCTATGTCTTTCAATCTTGTTAATATTTTCTAGGAACAATGCTTTCTCTCATGTTTAATAGGGTTTTTTTTGTATTTAATTATTTTGATTTTCTTCTTAATTTTGATTTTGTTGATCTACTTTGTTGCTTTTCTATTATCTATTTCACAAATCTCTGCTCTAATATTCACCATTTCTTTTCTTCTTATAGCTTTGGGTTTAGTTAGTTCTTTTTTTTTTTTCTCCCTAGTTCATTAAGGAGTAAAGGTTATTGATTTGAGATCTTTCTTCTTTTTTAATGTAGGTACCTACAGCTATCAGTTTCTCTCTGAGCACTGCTTTTGCTGCATCTAATAGATTTTGGCATGTTGTCTTCTTATTTTCATTAATCTTTAGGTGTCTTCTAAGATTTTTTTGTGGTTTCTTCTTTGACACATTTGTTTAAAACTGTGTGTTTAATTTCTGCATATTTGTGGATTTTCCAGTTTTTTCACTGTTGTTGTTATCTAAATTCATTCCATTGTGGCTGAAGTAGATTTGTATGATTTTAATATTTTTAAATTTATTGAGACTTGTTTTATAGCCAAGCCCTAAAGAATCTTCCATGTGCACTTGAGGAGAATTTGTATTCTCCCATTATTGGGTATAGTGTCCTATATATGTCACTTAGGTGTAGTTGGTGTATGGTAGTGGTCATGTCCTCTATTATCTTATTGATCTTCTGTCTATATGTTCTATACATTTCTGAGGCTGGGATACAGAAGAACTGTGATTGTAGAACAGTTTCTATCTCCCTTCAATTCTGTCAGTCTTGTTTCATACATTTTGGGGCTCTGTTGTTTGGTACATAGCGTTAGTAATTGTTAGATCTTGATGAATTGAATGGACTTGTTATCAATATATAATGTCCTGTTTTGTTAATAGTTTTTTTTTTTCCTTGGCTTAAAGTCTATTTTTACTGATACTAGTATAGCCATCCCAGCTCTCTTCTGGTTACTATTGTCAAAGAATATCTTTTTCTATTACTTCACTTACAGCCTAATTTTCTCTGCATCTAAAGTGTTTCATAGACAGCATATAGTTGATCATATTTTTATAGCAACCTCTGCCTTATAATTGGAGTGCTTAATACATTTATATTTAAAGTAATTACTAGTAATGAAAGTCTTCAGCCATTTTGATTTAGGTCTTTGCTGTTTGACATTTGCAGTGTGTCTCACATCTTTTTGGGCCCTCATTTCCTCCCTTACTGCTTTTTCTCATGTTTAATAGGTTTTTTTGTATGTAATTATTTTAATTCCCTTCTTAATTTCTTTTGCACATATTTTTATACATATTTTCATAGTGGTTAACACGGAGATTACAACTAACATCATACATTTATAACAATTTCGTTTGAATAGATACCAACCCAACTTCACTAACATACAAAAACTGTTTTTCTATGTAACTCCAGTTCCTCCTCCCACCTTTAACTTGTTTTAGTCACAAATTACACTTGTGTACATTGTATACCCATTAACATCGATTTATATTTTTAAATAAATTTTTTATTATGGAAGAAGTAAAAAGTGAAGTTACAAATAAAATTTTTATGTTTGCCTACATAGTTACACTTAATTGGTGTTCTTTATTTCTATGTGTTTCTTCAGGGTGCTGTCTTGTATCCTTTCATTTCTGCCTGAAGCGCTGCCTTTGCATTGTTTATAGTGCAGGTCTACTAGCAACAAATTCTCTCAACTTTTGTTTATCTGGAAATGTCTTCATTTCGCCTTCATTTTAAAAGGCTAGTTTTACTATAGAATATAGAATTTTTGACTGGCAGTGTTTTTCTCCCCCTGGCAGTTTAAATATGTCATTCTACTGCCTTCTGACCCCATTGGTTCCTGATGGTAAATCCGTGCTTACATTGTAGAGGATGCTGGCACATGATCAGTCACTTCTTTTCTGCCTCCTCTAAGGTTCTCTTTGTCTTTTGGTTTTGACAGTTTGATTATAATGTGTCTCATTGTTGACTTCTTTGAGTTTATTCTCCTTGGGTTTTTGAGCTTCTTGGATGTGTAGATTCATACATTTCATCAAATTTGGGAAGTTTCATTTGCTGCTTCTTCACTGGATAGACTCTTTGGTTGGGTAGGACTGGATACTTTGCTCCATAGTCAGGTAGGGACACTGTCCAGATTTCCTAGTTTGGTGGGGTTACAGGCTGTGTCCAGTAATTGGGCAGGGCTGGAGTTGGGCTCCACTGCTGGAGGGATGGAGGGGCAGAGCTGTAAGCTGGGCTCTGTTGCTAGGCAGTACTGTAAACTGGACTTGGAGGCTCCCCAGGGTCACTGTTTAGTCCTTTTGGTTATGAAGGCCAGAGCCTGGTGGCTTGGCTCCACAGCTGCCTAGTTTCTCTTACCAGTCTTCTTGGTTTGATGAAGCTAGAGGCTATACTTCTTGGGTTGAGTGGGGGCTGTGTACAGCTGCAATCTAGCAGACTCTGAGACAAGGTTTGGTGATAAGCCAGCAAGACTGAAGAAATTCCCTGGAGGCAGTGATTGAAACACAGATTTATTGGGGGACTTATGTACAGGGAGTCCAAGAGTGGCCAACTGGGCAAAGTATCCACTGCTGGAATCTACATGCAGCAAAATTTTATAATACAGAAACTAGCCTAGGAACTCTCTGTAGCTCTTACCCTCCTTATATGACCAGTGCTCCAAGGAAAGCAAGGCCTGCCATCTGGACTTGCTTTGTTGTCAAGAAGATGCTCTGGGTTGGCCACCCCTGGAGCCCCTGACCTTGAATGCTGAATGACATGTTTCTTTACATATCCTGCTTGATGGGAATATAGAGGGAGGACAAGATCTCTATATTCTCAAGATAGTGATTACAGGGAAATGCAGGGTGTGCTTGCACAAGCCAGCCATCCAATCCCTACCATATAGGCTGTGAATTTTCTTTCTTTCCTGGGTGGGGCTGTAGAACAGGTTCCACAGCTGGCACGGCCTTTTGGCTTGGGATAGTCAGGCAGAGCTGCAACCAAGCTCTTTGGCCAAATCGGGACGCCAGCTTGTCTCTGCAGATAAGGAAGAGCTATTGGCTGGGATCTTTGCTCATGCACTTCTACAAGCAGGTCAACTAAGTGTTGGTTGCTGTATGCCTTGCCCCCCTTCTCTGTCTGTCTCTGTCTGATCCCCAGGAGTCAAGCATCACAGATTCTCCCAGTGATTTTTATGAGACAAACTGAATGAATGTCCCAGGAAGCATCCCACAATGCTGAAGGAGCTTGATGTCCACCCTGCACTCTTTCCCCACTGGAGAAGCTATAGGCTTGGGGATCCCTCTCAGTGTGGTGCTCAGTGTGGTATGGGTGATGTGGTCAACCTGAAATCACTCCTCTTATCTTTCGAATGCAGTTTTTTTTTTCTGTCTCTGTGGTACAGGGGTACTGCAGCTTCAATGGTTCTACAAATTTCAGAATGGTATCTTATCTATGGATAGTTGCTAGCTGGTCTTCTTGTGAGGGGAGTTGAAATCAAGAATGACCTATGTCACCATCTTAATCTCCACTCACATTTCATGAAACAGTATTATGTCAGTTCTTCACATGGATACCTTTCATAAGTGTCCTCATTACCACCAGAATCACTTAAAAAGCTTTTTATTTGGAAATACTTTCAAACCTAAAGAAAAATTGTAAAAATCAGAATGGAATATAAAACATTTATATATCCTTTATCCAGATTCATCTATTTTTTATTAAAATTTTTTAACATTTATTTATTTTTGAAAGACAGAGAGACACAGAGCGCGATCAGGGGAAGGGCAGAGAGAGAGGGAGACACAGAATCTGAAGCAGGCTCCAGGCTCTGAGCTGTCAGCACAGAGCCCTATGCGGGGCTTGAACCCACAAACTGTGAGATCATGACCTGAGCCAAAGTCAAATGCTTAACCGACTGAGTAACCCAGGCACCCCCAGACTTACCTATTGATAACATTTCCCCCCACTTGCTTTCTCTATTTATCTTTCTATACAAAATATATTTTTTCTAAGCCATTTAGTTATCTTTAAATACTTAAGCATGTACTTCCTAAGAAAAGCCATTCATATATATATATATATATATATATATATATATATATAATTATCAACTTCATTAAGTTTAACTTTTTTTCTTATTTTATTGACCATATTCCAGTCTTGTCAATTGATCCAATAATGTTCTTTATAGAATTTTCCTGTCTCCAATACAGATCTAGTCCCAGGATCACGTATTTCATTAAAATACAGTGTCTTTTTAGTCCCTTTTAATCTGGAACAATTTGCAGAGAGCAGATTGTGAGATTCAGTCCCCATGATTACATGAATCAATTCCTCGTAATAAATTATATATATCTCTTATTGGTTTATTTTTCAACACTGATTTTTTAAATAGAAAAATAAAATGTTCCTTATTTTAGGTTTGCTTAGTGTTTCTCATGGCTCCATTTAGATTATGCATTTTAGGTCAGAATGCTAGAAAAGTGATGCTATGTCCTTCTTAGGGCATCACATCTAGAGACATATGGAATCCATCTGTTTTTCAATGGTGATGTTAATTTTAAGCACTTGGTCAAGGTGTTGTCCCATTTTTATGTCCTGTGGTAACATTTTTTTCCTTGTAACTAATCTAATTAGTAATCTATGGAGACCACTTTTGAGGCCATGCTAATATCCTGTTTCTCATAGAAATTTCCCTCTAGATTTATCATTAATTGATGCTGCCTGATATCCCACAGTTGGTGTTGAGTAGTGCTGGGTTCCAACCAAGGTGTTTGGCTGCAGGACCTGTGCTTTTTTTGGATGAATCCCCTGCCTCTGTCCACTGTGATACTTGCATTAACAGCAGTCATGTGGCATCTTCCCAGCCCAGACATTTATTTGAGTCCATATCTGGAGTGATTCATAATCTGGAGGCTTCATGAAGACCCCAGGAGCATTTGTGAAAAATTCCACGAGAGTGAACAACCAGCATCTCTTTAGTGAGCCCAAAAGAAGTCTTCAATTCCACCTTCTTAGGAGATTGGGAAAATGCCTTCAGCAGACAGAGCCTCTGCTCTATTATGGTCAGCCAGCATCCTCTCATTGGCCAGGTCTTATCTGTGTCACCTGTAGGTTTTCCACTAACCACATCCCACTCTCCATCCAAATGCTCATTAATACTCCCAAAGTCTTCAGTCTTTGCTCATACATCTTTACAAAGTTCACTATAAATGATCTTTACTTTCACCAAGGATGCCTGACATGTAAGACTCCATTTCATCCTGTTAATACCTTCTCCTCCACCTGACATACCTAGTTCTGCCTAATTCTCTGTATTCCATTTAATGGTCAGCATCACTTCTTGACTGGGCTCAGACCTGAAGTTGGAGTATGGACAATTCCTGGGTAATGTTGTTGAATCTTCCTCCCTCTGTTACCTAAAAGTAGGTAGCTACTAAGGCTGGGCCCTCCTCAAAGATAGGCCTCTCCTTGAGAAGGTTGTGTAAAGGCAATGACAATAGTCATTACCACTTCCATTATGGTGTATACTGTGGTCCAGAAACTGTGATGCTGGGCACCCGAGTTACATTTTTCACAGCTGATCTTCATAGCAACTTTGCAAGGTAGGCTTCAGTCTCCTATCTGTATAGATAAGAAAACTAATGGTCAGTGAGATAGAGATTTTCCTAGGTCACACAACAGAAAACTCGTGTGTGGATCTCGTATGTCTGACTCCAACATCTAGGCACTTTCCACTTGTCCACAGTGCTTCCAGGTTGAAATGTTCTGATTATGTTCCAATAAACCAATGTTATCCTATGCCATCTGTTTATTTGTGAAATTCTGCCAAAGTTAGTGTACTTGCAGTAAGGCTAATCTATGGTCTTCAGAATTACCTATGAACTTGAGCTTCTTGATATTCATGTGCTAGGAAGAGGTTGAGAAAATTCCCATCATGCCTGGCTGCAGTGTGGATAAACACAAGAAAGTACAGTAACCATAGAGTTATGATTTTTATTAAAGAAATCAGAAGTATATATATTCGATTCTCCAGAAGCATTTTGTTGCTGATTTCCAAGTCCCGCTGCAATTACCAGTTAATAAAAACATGTTTTAATATGCTGGCAGAAAATTGATACTATTTCCAATCTGTGCTATGAAACAAATAATATGTAGGGAGAAATTGAACTCTCTCATTTCAGAAATGGAAAATGGATTTTTAAAAGTTCAGATCATTACCAAGGGTAATTTTCTTATAATAAGTTTAATACTGAGTTGCTCACTGAGAAACTTTATCAGGAAAGATTGCTACTTTTGAAACAAAATAAAGTAAGATTTAATGTATTCTAGGAGCCATTGTGTAAGTAGGTCCAGCAGTCTAGTCCTTCCCAGGGCCAGGGAAGAGTCCATGGTACCACTGGGACACCAGTCCATGGGTCTTGTTTCAGAAAGGAAGGAAGGACAGGGGCCAGGCCCAGTTGGGGAAGCTGCTTACTCTCCTGGGAGTCAGTGAGTGCTCTGTGTGCATTCATAGCTCAGTGGTCTACATTCTGGGTTCCCCTAATAACCTACCTTCATATTCCTGGAAGTAGAATGTGTGAAACATTATTTATTTTCACAGATGCTGTCTCTTTCTACCTCTGAACACATGGGACAATTGTGCTCTTCAGCTTTGCCAAAGCTGGGCATGGCTATGTGACTTGTTTGGCCAATATCAGGAATGAAAAATGGAATATAACTACAGAATCTAAAGCTATTGAAAATATAAGAAATATTATGAACAACTTCATGCCAAAAAATATGGCAAATTAGACGAAATAAATTTCTAAAAGAAAAAAACAGCTTACTACAAATGACATGAAAAAATAGAAATTACGTATTTTCCTATCTGTTAAAAATTGAATTTTTACTTTAAACTCTTCTCATAAATAAATACACATGTTCAGATAGCTTTTATGGTGAATTCTTCAGAACATTTCAAGAATAAATAGCAGATATTACAGAGAATAGAAAAAAGGAATATTTTCAACTAGTATCATGAGTTCAGAATAAACATCATCCCAAAGCTGATAAAGATTACTTAAAGAAAGGAAAATTAGAAGGCAATTTTATTCATAAACATGACTACAAAAAGTCCTAAACCAAATATTTTCAAAGAAGGAAAATATATCATACTAACTTAGGTTTATTTAAGGATTGCAAGATTGGCATAACTTCAGGAATTAACGTAATTCAGTATATTATCAGAATAAAGAAGAATAATCATAAGATTATCTAAATGGATGAAGAAGAATCACATGATGAAATTTCAATATTCATTCATGAGAAAAGCTTTATATTTTTTTTAAAGTGGAAGTCTGTACCTTTTGATCACTTTCAACCATTTCTCCACTGTCTACCCCTTCCCTGCCTCTGAGAACCCCCAATCTGTTCCCTGTTTTGAGGTTGGTTTTTTTTAGATTCCACATAAAAGTGGAATTGTTTCATTAAAAAAATCAGGAATTAATGGAAGTTTCTTAATATGGTAAATGTATCTTTTAAAAAATGTTTATTTTTGAGAGAGATCATGGGGGGAGGGACAGAGAGAGGGGGAGAGAGAATCCCAAGCAGGCTCCATTGTCAGTGCAGAGCCCTACTTGGAGGCTCGATCCCACCAACCAGGAGACCATGACTTGAGAGGAAATCAAGAGTCCTGCACTTAACTGACTGAGTCAGTCACCCAGGTGCCCAAATATGGTGAAACATATCTCAAAAATAACCAAAGCAAAATCGTATTTAATAATGAAATATTGAAAGCTTTCTTCCTGAGATTGGCAACCAGAAAGGAGTGCTTCTTGTGATCACTTCTACTCAGTGTTGTTCTGGATACTTGGACCAGTGCAACATTGACAGGGTAATGAGTTGAAGAGGCTAAGAGTTGCATTTCACTTTTATTGTGTTATTCCTCTCCCCGCTCAGTGCCAGGGGAGCCCTTTTAGGCTTGTGATTTCTCCTGTGGGGGAAGCCAGAGCATGTGAGTGCATGCCTGGCTTTTCCAGCTGTGAGGGACACTGCCAAAGAGGTGCATTTCTCTTTTACCCCATCCTGAGGATTGACTCATGAACTCCATGACAAGGCCCATGAGCATTTGGGAGAAGAGCAGCCAGGGGGCTCAGTGTGGATTGTATTAAAGGGGCACGGATTCTATTAACCGCATCATGGACTCCATCAGAAGGCCCATGTAGGAGCCCCTGGGGAGCTTTGCCTGCAGATTCTCCCAAGGATCCCACTGGCACCCCAGTGCTTGAGTAACTCACCCCCACACACCTCCCTCTCAACCGGTGCAAGCACCTGTGTGTGCTCCCAACAGTGTAGGAGCCAGCCTTTGCAGATGGCTAGTGAGCAGGCACAGGAAGCCAGCCCAGATCTGTGAGTCTGGGAGAAACTGCAAACTAGAGCATTCAGCAATGTGCTAGGAAAGCTTTTGCAGACGGCATACAAGCCTAAGAATTCTGCCACAAGAGGGAGCAAGAAGTTTAGAACAGGTGTAGCCAATAGAGGTCCTAAAAAACTTGGAATCCATGGTAAGGGTGACCGAAGGTATTTCTCTCCTGAAGCCACCCAGTGAAGACTGGAGGAGGCGACTCCTTCTTCAAATTGAAGACACAGGTAGGAGGTCCACATCTAGGTAATTTATAAAACAGAATTTCGTGGCAATGTGTTTCAAAATGTTCATAGAAGCTCTATTTGCAATAGCAAAACATTAAACACACTCATTATCCATCAATAGTGGAATGGATAAATTGTAATTTATTCATATTATAAAATACTATTCAGAAATGAGAATAAATCTCAGGTGCAACATGGATCTTACGAAATATTGTTGAATGAAAGAAGCAGGCACAAAAGAAGCAGGCTATATATATATTATAATTTATTTATTTACTTATTTATTTATATACAGTTAGAAGGAACAAAATGAATCTGTGGTATAGTTGTTTCCCCCTGGGGTAGCAACTAGCAAAGAACACAAGGAAGACTTCTGGGACAATGATAGTATCTTGGTGTGGATGGTAGCTTCATGGATGCTTCACTTTGTGAAAAGTCATGCAACTGTACACTATGATTTGTGCTTGCTGTTGAAAATATATCTCTATCACATTTTTCATAAAAACAGATACAGACACATATACATATAAGCTGTGAAAATATACAATATACAGAATAACTTTTCCCTATAGTTATTGCATCCAAAAAGCATACTTTATTAATACTTTTTTTTAAATATTACAGGTCATTTTAATTTGTATTTCTGATAGTTTGTGAGTTTGGTCATCTTTTAAAATATTTATTGGCCATTTAGGTTTTCCCTGTGAATGTGACTATTCATGTGCTTCATTTTTACTGTGCTTTGTCTCATTGATTTGGGAGAATTCTTCTTATGTTATGGAGATGAAGCCCTTCATCTATACACTTTATCTATATGCAAATCTGTGGCTGATATTATCATTTTGTTTATGATCTTTCATCTTGTGCAGAGATTTTATTGTTATATATTTTTTTCTTGCAAAAAATGTTTAATGTTTATTTTTGAGAGAGAATGCGTGCGCACGCGCGGGGAAGTGGCAGAGAGAGAGGGAGACACAGAATCTGAAGCAGGCTCTAGGCTCTGAGCTGTCAGCACAGAACCAGATTCAGGGCTCAAACCCACAGACTGCGAGATCATGATCTGAGCTGAAGTCAGACACTTAACTGACAGAGCCACCCAGGCACCCCTCGTCTTGTGCAGAGATTTTAATATTAAGATGGTCAAAATTAACAATCTTCTGGAAATTGTGTATTTTTAGTCTTTGTCTTAGATATCATTACTTACTCTAAGGAGGTAAGGTATTCTGTGTATTTTTGAATACAATTTTGGGGGGTTGCCATTCACATTTGCTCCACATTTAATTTGTTGTTGGGTGTGAATAAAGCAGATTCTTTTATTGTTTTGCCTTACAGCTAATAACTACTGCATCATTTATTGAAAACATCATTCTCCTTCATTTACTTGAAATGTTGTCTCTGTCATTTTTCAAGTTTCAATAGTTCTTTCTAATCTATCCCTCCTGTCTTTATTTGTATTTGCTTATCTTATGACCAATACAAATTATCTCAATTACTATAGTTTTACAACGTGCCATGCTATCTAGAAGGGTTTTCCCCCAACCAAATTTTTTTTTTTTTTTTTTTTTTGGCAGGACACCTGGGTGGCTCAGTTGGTTAACCCTCCGACTTCAGCTCAGGACACAATCTCATGGTCCATGGGTTTGAACCCTGAATTGGGCTCTGTGCTGACAGCTCAGAGCCTGCAGCCTGCTTCAGATTCTGTCTCTCTCTCTCTCTCTCTCTCCCCCTCCCTGGTTCATGATCTGTCTCTCTATCTCTCAAAAATAAATAAACCTTAAAAATTTTAAAAAAAATTTCTAAAAAAGAATAACTTTGGTTATTTTTGGCACCTGATTCTTCCATATGAATTTTAGAATCACCTTAATAGGATTTTTACTGTAATTGTACTGAATTCAGGAGCATAATAGGCATCTTTATGATATTGAGGCTTCCAGTTGAACCTGGAATATATCTCTATTTTCTCAGTTCTTTTCCTATTATCCTTCAAATAGATTCTGTAATTTTCTCCATCATAAGCTTATGCTTCATTAGATTTATTCCTATTTTTATTTTTTAAAGTTTTCATTTTAATTCCAGTTAGTTAACATACAGAGTTACAGTGTTTCAGGTGTACAATATAGTGATTCAACACTTTGGTACATTACTCTGTACTCCTTAATCCCTATCACCTAATTAACCCATACTCCTACTCACCTCCTCTCTGGTAATCATCAGTTTGTTCTCTTTGGTTAAGAGTCTGTTTCTTGGTTTGTCGCTCTCTCTCTCTCTCTTATTTTTTCCTCTTTGGTTGTTTGTTTTGTTTCTTAAATTCCAAATATGAGTGAAATCATATGGTATTTGTCTTTCTCTGACTGACTTATTTTGTTTAGCATTATATTCTCTACCTCCATCCATATTGTTACAAATGATAAGATTTCATTCTTTTTAATGGATGAATAATATTTCATTGTATATATAAACCAAATATTTATCTGTTCATTTATGTATGGACACTTGAGCTACTTCCATCATATGGTCATGTAAATAATACTGTTATAAGCACCATATATCCTTTTGGATCAGTGTTTTTGTATTCTTTAGGTAAATGCCAAATAGTAGTGCAATTATTGGATTGCAGGGTAGTTCTATTGTTTAATTTTTTGAGGAACCTCCATACTGTTTTCCAGAATGGCTGCACAAGTTTACATTCCCACCAATAGTGCATGAGTGTTCCCTTTTCTCCACATCCTTGCCAATACCCATTTTCTCTTGTGTTGTTGTCTTTAGCCATCCTGACAGGTGTGAGGTGATATCTCATTGTACTTTTGACTTGCATTTCCCTGATGATGAATGATGTTGAGCGTCTTTTCATGTGTCTGTTTGCCATCTGGATGTCTTCTTTGGAGAAATGTCCATTCATGTCTTCTGTCCATTTTTTAATTGTTTTGGGGGTATTGAGTTATAAATTCTTTTTATATTTTAGAAAACCCTGAAACAAGCCCACACCTATATGGTTAATTAATTTTTGAGAAAGTAGGAAAGAATACCCAATGGGAAAAAAGGAAAGTCTCTTCAAGAAATGCTATTGGGAAAACTGGACAGCAACATGCAAAAGAATGAAACTGGACCACTTTCTTACACCATACACAAAAATAAATTCAAAATGGTGAAAGACCTAAATGTGAGAACTGAAACCATAAAAATTCTAGAGGAGAACACAGGCAGTGACCTCTTTGACATTGGCCATAGCAACTTTTTACTTCATATGTCTCTTGAGGCAAAGGAAACAAAAGCAAAAATGAACAACTCGAACTTCATCAAAATAAAAAAAACTTCTGCAAAGTGAAGGTAATAGTCAACAAAACTAAAAGGCAACCTACAGAATGGGAGAAGATATTTGCAAATGACATACTAATAAAGTGTTAGTATCCAAAATATATAAAGTACATTTATCTTAATGAGCCCTGAGTAATATTTGGAAGTGTTAAATCAGTATAATGTGCACCTAAAACTAATATAACATTGTATATTAATTACACTGGTATTCAAATAAAAATATTTAAAAAATAAAATGTAGCATATTACAAAAATCATGTTGTTCATGTATATATGTCCATCTGTTTCTGGATTTTTTATTTTGTTTAATTTATCTAGTTGTCTATCTTTATGCCAATACAATAGTATTTTGATTATCATAGCCTTATAATTTATAATCTTAAAATTAGCTAGTGTCAGTTCTCCAGCTTTGTTTTTATTCCCCTATATTATTTTATACCTATTCTGGGTCCTGTGGATGCTACATAGATTTTAGAAGCACTTTGTCAGTTTCTACAAAGAAACCTGCTAAGATTTTGATTGGAAGTGAGTTGAATCTATAGAACAATTCAGGGGGAATTGATATCTTAACAGTATTGAGTTTTCTGACCCATGAACAAAATATATCTCTCAATTTATTTAGATCTTTAATTTCTCTCATCAAAGTTTTGTGGTTTACAGAGTGCAGGTCTCATACACATTTTCTCAGGTTTTTCCGTAAGTATTTCATGATTTTTAATGACATGAGGATATTAAAAATATATTAATTTAAAATTATTTCTTGCTGGTAGATATAAATAGATTTGATTTTTATGTATTGGTTTATTATGGAAAGAAAGCAGAAATCACTCTAGTCCTTTTATATATATATGTGTGTGTGTGTGTGTGTGTGTGTGTGTGTGTGTGTTTTATGATGCAGAATATGCCTTATCTTAGCAAATGTTCTGTGTGAACTTGAAAAGAATATGTATTTGGTTCTTGTTGGATGGAATGTTCTATAAATATCATTTAGGTCAGGTTGGGTGATAGTGTAGTTCAAATCTGTGTCTTCACTGTTTTTCTGTCCACACGTTCCATCAGTTATTTAGAGTGCAATGTAAAACTCTGACTAGGTGGTGGAACTGTCTGCTACTTCTGCAGTTTTATCAGTCTTGGCATCTTGTATTTTAAAATTCTCTTTTTAGGTGCATAAACAGGATTGTTATGTTCTTTCTCTTGATGAATTGACTCCTTTATCATTATGTAACGACTTTCTTCATTCCTGGGATTATTCATATCCTGCAGTCCACTTTGTATCATAGTAACATATATGGTGACTCCAGCTTTCTTTTGATTCCTGATATTACCATTTTATAGCCACACTTACTTTTTTTTCACTCTTCTCCCAACCCTTGGCAGTCATTCATCTGTTCTTCATCTCTATAATTTTGTTATTGCAAGGATGTTATATAAACAATTCATGTAGTATGTGACCTTTAGTTAGTGTCTTTTTTCCCCACTCAGCATATTCCCTTGAGATCCATCCATGATGTTGTATGTATTGATACACTGTTTCTTTTTCATTGCTCTATAGTATTCCATGATACATATATCTCAGTTTGCTTAACCTATTCAAGGACATTTGGGTTGTTTCCATTTTTGGCAACTACAATAAAGCTGCTAAAAAATTGTGTATAGGTTATTTTGTAAAAATACATTTTAATTTCTCTTGGATAAATGACCTGAAAAGTGCAATTTCTGGGCCATATAGAAAGGAATATTTGGCTTAAAAAAACTGCTGAATTAGTTTCTAGAGTGGCTATGCCATTTTACATTCCCACTAGCAATATATGAGAGGTCCAGCTTCTCCACATAGTAGTCAGCAATTTATTATTGTTACTTATTATTTCAATTTTTTACTTAAATTCTAGTTGGGGAACCTGGGTGGCTTAGTTGGTTAAGTGTCCCACTACTGATTTTGGTCCAGGTTATGATCTCACAGTCATCATGAGATCAAGCCAACATTGGACTCTGTGCTGGGTGTGGAGCCTGCTTAAGATTCTCTCTCTCCCTCTGCCTCTGCCACCCTCCCCATGTGATATTGCACTGTCTCTCTCAAAAAAATA
Source organism: Panthera leo (assembly GCF_018350215.1). NCBI lineage: Eukaryota > Metazoa > Chordata > Mammalia > Carnivora > Felidae > Panthera > Panthera leo. Next base: position 108,066,584 of record NC_056686.1, read on the forward strand.
AATTCTAGTTAGCACATATGGTAAAACTGGTTTCAGGTATAAAATTTAGTGATTCATCACTTACATATAACATCTGGTGCTCATCACAAGTGCCCTGTTTAATACCTATCACCCATTTAGACCTCCGTAAACCCTCAGTTTGTTCTCCATAGTCTCTTATGGTTTGCTTCCCTCTCTCTCTCTTTTACCCCCTCTTCCCCTATGTTCATCTGGTTTGTTTCTTAAATTCTGCATAAGAGTGAAATCATATGGTATTTCTTTTTCTCTGACTTTTTTGCTTAGCATTATACTCTATAGCTCCATCCATGTTGTAAATGGCAAGATTTCATTCATTTTGATCACTAATAGTCCATTCTTTATCCATTCATCAGTCAGTCGACATTTGGGCTCTTTCCATAATTTAGCTATTGTTGACAATGCTGCTATATACATCGGGTGCATGTGCCCCTTTGAATCAATGTTTTTGTATCCTTTGAGTAAATACCTAGTAATGCAATTGCTGGGCTGTAGAGTAGTTCTATATTTAACTTTTTGAGGAATCTTTATACTGTTTTCCAGAGTGACTACATCAGTTTGCATTCCCACCAATAGTCTAAGAGGGTTCTCCTTTCTTCACAGCCTCTCCAACATCTGTTGCTTGCTGTGTTGTTACTTTTAGCCATTCTGACAGGTGTGACTTGGTATTTCATCTAGCTTTGATTACTAACCCTTTATCTGATATGGCATTTGCAAATATATTCTCCCATTCCATCGATTGCCTTTTAGTTTTCTTGATTATTTACTTCACTGTACAGAAGCTTTTAATCTTGCTGAAGTCTCAATGGTTCATTTTTGCTTTTGTTTCCCTTGCCTCTGGAGACATGTCTTGTAAGAAGTTGCTGCCATCAAAGTCAAAGAGATTACTGCCTGTGTTCTCCTTTAGGATTTTGATGGTTTCCTGTCTTATATTTAGGTCTTTCATCCATTTTGAATTTATTTTTTGTATAGTGTAAGAAAGTGGTTAGGTTTCATTCTTCTACATGTCATATGGAAGGTATGTTCCATCTATCCCCACTAATTGGTTGAAGGTTTTTAAAATCCAAAATGGATGCTATATTTGTCAAATGGTTTTTCTGCATCTATTGAGAGGATCATATGTTTTTTATCCTTTCTTTAATTAATGTGCTGTAACACATTGATATGCAAATATTGAATCACTCCTGCATCCTAGGAATAAACCCCACTTGATCGTTGTGAATAATTATTTTAATGTACTGTTGGATTTTATCTGCTAGTATCTTGTTGAGGATTTTCCATCCATGTTTATCAAGGATATTGGCCTGTAATTCTCCTTTTTAGTGGGGATTTTGGTTTTGGAATCAAGGTAATGCTGGCCTCATAGAATGAGTTTGGGAGTTTCCCTTCCATTTCTATTTTTTGGAACAGTTTGAGAAGAATAGGTATTAACTCTTCTTTAAATGTCTGGTAGAATTTCCCTGGGAAGGCATCTGATCCTGGACTTTTGTTTGTTGGAAGATTTTTATTACTGATTCAATTTCTTTGCTGGTTATGGGTCAATTCAAATTTTCTATTTCTTCCTGTTTCTGTTTTGGTAGTGTGTGAGTTTCTAGGAATTTGTCCATTTCTTCCAGATTGCCCAGTTTGTTGGCATACAATTTTTCATAGTATTCTCTTATACTTACATTCACTCTTTTGTGTGTGTTAGGAAAGCTTCTTATATTTCTTGCTCCTTTGAGTAATGGCTATATTAAGAAGAGGTACTATACTATCCAAGACCTGGTGCTTCAGGACATGTTTTAGAGTGTGCACTCTGATGTTGTGTTTTGGCTGTTCTTTCCCTCAGGTCAGTCCTCTGCACTTTCTCTTTGCTTGCAGTGGGGAGAGTTTGGACCTTGTCCACAGTGTGGCAAGTTTTAACTAGGTGTCTTTTGGTTTGCTTGGTAAGAGACTAGATTCTATTTCCCCTAGAGGTGACGCTTTGCAGCACTGTGTGATCAGTAGACCTGGTGTGTGTGAAGGGTTTGTGCTGGTGTTCTGGGGGAGGGGCTTGCTGTGCTGGTTCCCAGGCGGACTTGCCCTAGCAAAGATGCACATGCAGGCAGGGCTTGGTGTAATTAGCTCCAACCTCCAAGGAGGGGTGCTGTGTTGTTCACTGTAGGTTGTCAGTGCTGTTGGGTGTGTGTTTGGTGGGGGGCAGATGGCATTACTCTGTTCTCTTTTCCCTGTTGCAGGGAGTTCATGCCCACCACTGTTCAGGAAGCCTTCACAGAAGAGTGAACAATCTCCTCTTTCGTGTTCTCAGCTTCGATCATATCCTTGCCTTCACCCTGTGTGTCACTGAGCTGTCTGCCTGCCAGGTGGCACAGTACTTCTCTTTTATCTCAGGTGTGCAGCTAGGTTTCAAAACTCCAAATTTTAGGATTCTGTGCTGATCCTCAAAGGAAGGGGTGGCTGGTGCCAGTTAGTCCTGGAAAAGCAGTTGCACGACCATGCATTAGCTTGGAGTTAATAGTAAAGTGCAGGAGAAAGCCAGTAGCATGGTCTGCTACACTCAGCAGATGTCTCTGTTCCTATGCTATAGAACAGGGTACCTTGGTGCCTGCCAGTTCTTTTGTCCCCTGAGAGGTGTGCCACCTAGTCTCTCCTAGTGCCACCCAGGAGATCCTCAAACCACCCTATCCTCTCCCAGACTCCTGCCCTCCTTCCCCGCAGGAGAATTGTTATGCCTGTCAGGCTCCACCCAGTGCTGGCATGGACTTCTAAAACTTTAGATTTTGGGCTCCACTGCTTGTAAAAACTCGCAATAATCAGCTGCTCTAGTTTTCCTGGTTAATGGTTTTGGGAAAGTGTCTTGTGCAATCCCCTGTGCACCACTTTCTCTCTGTCTCTGTCTCTGTCTCTCTGTCACTCCCTCCTCTCTGAGATCAAGGCTCCCTCCCCTTCACAGTAGCCATGATTCTTTTCTCCCCAGAATCATGTCTCCACACCTTCTACTTTCCACAATGTGGCTTCTTTTCTCCCTCTAGTTCTGCAGTTTGTTCTGTCAGCATTCAGATTGATTTCTTGGGAATATGGAATGATTTGATATTTATCTATTGTGTTCAAGGGATGAGACAAGCCTATGGTTCCCCTACTGCTCTGACATCTTAACTCCTCCACCCCAGCAATTTGATTATGATGTGCCTTGATGCAGTTTTCTTTCTGTTTCTGGTGCTTGAGCTTCATTGAACTTCTTGGATTTGTGGATTTTTAGTTTCTGTCATTGTAGTTTTTGCCAAATTTGAAAAAAATTCTGCCATTATTTATTCAAATATCTAAGCTTTTTCCCAATCCTTTTTGCAGTATCCCCTCAGTTCGGGACTCCAGTTACATGTATGTCAGGTTGCTTAAAATTGTCGCTGTGATATTGTGATTTATAATAGGAAATATATATTTGGTCTTCATCCATTTCTGGTACAGAACTTCCAAAACCTTTAGAATTTCCTATGTAATGAGAACAATAAATTATCTTGTTATGTTAATGACCTGGCTTGAAAAGCACCTAAGGATGGGGGCTGGTTGCCAGGGGAGCCAACTGTGAGTAGAAAGTTGGAACTTTTTAGTCCCAGCCCCTCGACCTCAGGGTCTAAAGATTAAGTTCAATCACCAATGGCTAATGATTTAATTAATCATGTCTATGTAATGAAGCCTCCATAAAACCCCTAAAGAATGGAGTCACTAGACCTTTTGGGTTGGTGAACACAGGTGGTTTGGGGAAAGTAGTGCCCTCTGAAGGTCATGGATCTCTGCACCTTTTCCTCATGCCCTATGCATCTCTTCCAATGGGCTGTTCCCGAGTTATATTTTTTTCATAATAAATTGGTAATCTGGTCAGTACAATGCTTCTCTGAATTGTCCCAGCAAATTAACTGAACCCAAGGAGGGGGTTGTGGGAATGTCCAATGTATAGTCAGTTGATAAGAAGCATAGGTGATAGTCTTGACTTGTAATGGATGTCTGATGTCAGGGAGGATGTCTTGAAGGACTGAGTCCATAACTTTGGAATCTGGTGTCTCCAGGTAGATAACATCAGAATTGAGTTGAATTGTAGGACACCCAGCTTGTGTCAGAGAGTTGCTTGGTGATAAGGGAAATTCCCCACACATTTTCTTTTCTTTCTTTTTTCTTGATCCTCATGTGTATGTGTATGTTTGTGTGTGTGTGTGTGTGTGTGTGTGTGTGTGTGTGTGTATGGGGGAGAGAGAGAGAGAGAGAGAGAGAGAGAGAGAGAGATTTTGTAGAATTGTTTTTGGTATATCTCTAAGTATTTGCTTCTCCAAGGTATTTTTCATCTCATACATTGTGGTTTTCATCTCAGGGGGTTTTATTTCATTCTTTTAAAAAATATGTTCATATATAGTCTTAACTTTTATAACAGGTAGAACAGTTTTAATAATTGATTTAATGTCATGTCTGGTAATTTTGACATATGTTTCTGTCCTGAGTCTGTTTCAATGGATTAATTCCTTGTATTAGATTGTTTTTTTACCTGCTTATTTACATGTCTGCTGGTTTTGATTGGATGCTATATGTTGCGGATTTTACTTTTTTGATTGCTAGATATTTTTTCACTTATAAATATTCTTGAGCTTTGTTTGGGGACACAATTAAGTTACTTAAAACATCTTGACCTTTTTGGGTCTTGTTTTTAATATTTGCTAGTTGGGACCTGAGTGGCACTCACTCTAGCATTCCTTATGTCCCCTTACTGAGGTAAGATCTTTTGTGTGCTGCATCCAGTGCTCTGTGAATCATGAGATAGGATCCCTGGAGGGAATAGGCATGATGCCTAGCCCTGGGTGAGCACTAGTTTTTGTTCCTTCCAATCCCCTCAGGTGGATCTTGCCTAACCTCAGGTAGTGTCCTCACATGCATGCACTGATCAATACTCAACTCAATTCCTATGGGGGACCCTCTGCATATCTCCAGAACTCTCTCTGTCTGTGGGTTTTTCTCCTCTCTGGTACTCTGTCCTGTGAACTCTGGTCACCTCCTAGGACTCTCAGTTTTGTCCCCTCAATGCACTGAGTCTGCTTGTCTCTGCCTCAGTTGCTCTCTCTGCACCATGGCCTGGAACTCTTTGTGGGCAGTAAGCTGGGACAATCATAGGGCTCAGGTCATTTGTTTCCCACCTCCTCATGATCACTGTTCTTCATGTCAGGGTCCTATATACCATTGTTTCATGTATTTGTCCATTTTTGACTGGTTCAGTAAATGGGCAAGTCCTGTCCTTGTGGAAAATGAAATTCTGATAAACTAGTTTTATTCATACACACATGCTTACCAGTTTGTTTTTTCACTATTTTTTTTTCTCGTACCTTACTCCTTTCTTCTAGGTTCACTGGTTCTTATCTGATTTTCCTGGTGCTTAAACCCTCATTTTTTCTTGTGGATACTTATGCTCATACAAGCAGTATTGTTTTTCCCTGTGTGTTTTGTAATCTTGGTTTGGAGCTCTTTTTCTTTCTCTTTCTTTCTTTCTTTCTTTCTTTCTCTCTCTTCCCCTTCTTTTCTTTTCTTTTCTTTTCTTTTCTTTTCTTTTCTTTCTTGGATTGTACTAGTTTACCACAACCCCAGAGGAGCTAAAAAACCATGAATGTATTATATGACATTTTCTATAGGTCAGAAGTCCAGTACAGCCTGACTGAGTTCTCTGCTGAGGGTGTCACATGGGGTCAGTTGATGCTGTATTCTCATTTGAAGTCAGGGCACTTTTTCAAACTCATCCAGGCTGTTTGCAGAATTCAGTCCCTGTGATTGTAGGACTAAGAGTGCTGTTTTTGACTGACTGGGACTCCTCTCAGACCCTACCAGTTCCTGCCTTGTGGCCCCCTCTGCAACATGGGGGTTTCTCCTTCAAGGCCAGCAAGAGTGTCTCTGCTGCTTTGAATCTCCAATTTCCTGTGTCTCTATCTTCTAGAGCCAGATATATAGGGCTTGTATGAATGGGTCAGGGCCACATGGAAAAATCTCCCTTGTATTAACTCATGGCCAATTGACCAGTCACCTTAATTACACTGGCAAAATCTCAATTGCTCTATAAAGTAACACAATCATGGGGGTGATATTCCATAATACAAGTCCTGCCCACACACAGCGGGGAGGAAGTCATAAAAGGCATGTACACCAGGGAGTGGGAACCTTGAAGCCAGTTTTAAATTCTGCCTACTACAGTCCACCACCTGGACCCCAGCAATTTAGATCCCCTCCAAACATTCTGAAAAATATAATACCATTAGGATGTCAGCCCGAGTCCAAAATCTCATCATCTAATTTAGGCCCAGGTGTGGATGAGGCTCCTGAGTGTATTTCCTTGGGTTCACTTCCTCCCCATCTGTGGGCCTGTGAAGCTTAACAGAGAAGTTATCTGCCTGGCATTCCCAACACACAGTGGTGGCACAGATAGGATGATGGCTATAGATAGACATTCCTGCTTAAAACGGGGGAAATGAAAGGTGAAAGGAGTCACTGCTCCATGTGGTTCTGACATCTAGTTGGCTCAATTCCAGCCAAAGACCCTGGATTAGGTTTCAAGGCCTTTCTCATGATTCTGCTCCCTGGGGTCTGAGTCATTCTTCCTTCTGTGAAAGGTAGCAGGTGTTCACAGCTGAAGAATTTCATCAACTGCTTCCTAGAATCTGGGGGTGCAGCTGCCTGTTTTCATTTTGTGGTCTCTCCCTAACTTTAGTCCAAGCTGGTAGTGGTTCTGCCTCAAAGCAACTTTCCCCAAGAACCTTGCAGTGCTGTGATTCAGCATATTGGACAAAAGCCACACTCACAGATCTGAGATGCTACCCCCTCTATGTCTGGGGCTCCAGTGTGGTGGTTGACATAACAGCAAAGGGGGCCCAGACTCTCTGGCTTATTTGAGAAGACCTGTGATGCATACCATTAATCTGTTGAAAGAGTCATTAATTTATGTGGCCGAATACTCTGATCTTCTGACTACTCTGAGGTTTTCCAAAAAAGTTGTACAGTCACACCCTTGGCTTTTTCTTCATGCCATAATTTTGAAAGCCATCTCTTAATTTCATCACTGTTTGCAATCTGGAGAGGCAGATCCCAAATCATCCAGTTCTGATTTCTTTTTGCTTATACTTCTTTTCTCAACTTATCTCTCCCTCACATTTTACTATAACCAGCAACAATCAACTAGGCTGCCTCTTAAACACACTTCACTTGGAAATCTCCTTGGCTGCATAGCCAAGCGTATCACTTATGAGTTTTGCTTTCCACCTAATTGCAGCACACAGTTTTGCTGAGTTGTCACCAATAAATTGTTTCCCATCTTTCAGTTTCCAATACTGTTTGTGGTTTCCTTCTGAGTCCTACCCCATAGTATCGTCCGCCAACGTATTTGTACCAACAGTCTTTTCACTGCAACTGAGGCTTTTTCTGTTGTGCTCCTCAACATTCCTCCAGCTTCTGCCTGCCATCCAGTTCCAAGGCACTGCCACATGTTTAGGTATAGCAGCATCTCATTTCCAGGTGACAAAAATCTGTATTAATTAGTTTTCCACTGAAGCATGAGAAATTGCCACTAACTCAGAACAGTGCCCATTTGTTAGTGCATAGTTATTGTTATAAAGTTATATATATTATTTAGTGCATAGTTCTGCAGGTTAGAAGTCTGGAAGAGCATATCTGGGTTCTATGCTCAGTTTCACCAGGTTGAAATCAAAGTGTTGGCTGGGCTATTTTCATTAGCTGGCTCTGGGAAAGAAGATGCTTCCAAGCTCATTCAGCTTGTTGGCAGAACACATTTCTTTTTGATTGTAGGGATGAGTCTCTGTTTCCTTTCTGGCTGTCAGCTGGTGGCTGCTCTAAGCATTTACAGGTTGCCCACACTCCTTGCCACATGGCCCCCTTCTCTTTCAAAACCAGCAATGGAGAATTCATCATGCATTGAATCTCTCTCCTTTCAATTCCCTATTGCTAGGAAGAGCTCCAGTGCTTAATAAGGGATAATTTGATTAAGTTCTCATCCAGGATAATCTCCCTTTCTTAAGGTCAACTGAGTAGAGCCCCTGGTTAGAGTACCAACATCTTCTCACAGCAGCGTATGAGATCTGTGTATGTATGGTTGAATAACGGGGAGAAGCAGGTGTGTATTTGCTCTTGGGGGCATCTAAGAATCTGCCTACTACAGGAAATCTGGGAGATCTGGGTTGATGATGCATTCTTCCAGAGAAATTTTTCTGTGTTGTTGTGGTGGTTTCCAGGGATGTAGCCTTCTAGGGAACACTTTTATATTAATTTTCTGGCTTACAAGTCCTTAGATTGCATAAATAGTATAAATTTGAACCTCAGATATGCACAAAGGCAGGGAAATGGCTAGAAATTTGCAAGGAAATGTTTAGACAAAAGTAACAAAATTTCTTGTTGTCTCTTTATGCTTGTAGATACATTTTTTCCAAGATTCTTTCCTCCCTCTCCTCCTCTTCCTTCTTTTCTTCCTTCTTCCTTCTTTTCTTCCTTCTTCCTTCTTTTCCTTCTTCCTTCTCCTTCTCCCTCTTTTTTTTTCCTGAGGCAATGATCCCTTCATCCCCAACCTCCTCATCTAGCCCAAAGCTTTGCCTCCTGTTCCTTCCTGATCATTAAAACCCAATCTTCTAGGTAACCAAGATGGGCAACTATCCCCATTCTTGCTGCCCTGCAGCATTCTTCAGGCCCCTCTTGCCTTGTCTCCACTGTCCTGTGTCTTAACTCACCATGTTTAACCCTCCTCAGGACCTCTGCAGGGACCATTTACTTCCCTGGAGTGCTCTTCTCTTGGCAGTCTATTTGGGACTCTCCTTTTATTCTTCAGCCATTGTTCCAGGTGGACTCCAGACCACCCACACACCATTTCTTGTTTCCAATCCATTGCTCACCACAGTCTGTGGCCCCTCACTTAACTTGTTTGTTCACCCCTTAACAGAGTGGAAGCTCTCTGCAGCCAGGTCCCATCTGCACACACTTTTCTATCTTCAGTACACAGCATGGGCTTTGGCTGACACCAAAGTCTTGGCACACAGTTGTTGAATTATTAGGCTCAGACTTGTCCATGGAACTGGGCACAGGAAAGGCATAGCTCTCTGGCCAGCAAGTAAGGTGGGCTCTAAATACACAGCTTTATGCCGCTGTTGTGATGGGTAAGGCATAAACTGCTATACTGATATAGTTGTGTGACTAGAATATAAGTACATTTTTGAATGAAATTGTTAATACTTTTAACACTAAATTTTATTATTTAAAAAAATTTTTTTTAACGTTTGTTTATTTTTGAGACAGAGAGAGACAGAGCATGAACAGGGGAGGGGCAGAGAGAGAGGGAGACACAGAATCTGAAACAGGCTCCAGGCTCTGAGCTGTCAGCACAGAGCCCGACGTGGGGCTCGAACTCACGGACCGCGAGATCATGACCTGAGCCAAAGTCGGACGCTTAACCGACCAAGCCACCCAGGCGATCCTTAACACTAAATTTTAAAACTGACCCAGTTGGAACCCTCTTGCACTGTTGGTGGGAATGCAAATTGGTGCAGCCATTCTGGAAAACAGTGTGGAGATTCCTCAGAAAATTAAAAATAGACCTACCCTATGACCCAGCAATAGCACTGCTAGGAATTTACCCAAGGGATACAGGAGTACTGATGCATAGGGGCACTTGTACCCTAATGTTTATAGCAGCACTCTCAACAATAGCCAAATTATGGAAAGAGCCTAAATGTCCATCAACTGATGAATGGATAAAGAAATTGTGGTTTATATACACAATGGAGTACTACGTGGCAATGAGAAAGAATGAAATATGGCCCTTTGTAGCAACGTGGATGGAACTGGAGAGTGTGATGCTAAGTGAAATAAGCCATACAGAGGAAGACAGATACCATATGGTTTCACTCTTATGTGGATCCTGAGAAACTTAACAGAAACCCATGGGGGAGGGGAAGGAAAAAAAAAAAAAGAGGTTAGAGTGGGAGAGAGCCAAAGCATAAGAGACTCTTAAAAACTGAGAACAAACTGAGGGTTGATGGGGGGTGGGAGGGAGGGGAGGGTGGGTGATGGGTATTGAGGGCACCTCTTGGGATGAGCACTGGGTGTTGTATGGAAACCAATCTGACAATAAATTTCATATATTGAAAAAAAAAATAAAACTGACCCAATTGTTAATACAACTTTATTTATTTATTTGTTTGTTTATTTATTTATTTATTTATTTATTTATTTATTTATTATTTTGACGGAGAGAGGGTGAGAGCATGAACAGGGCAGGGGCAGAGGAAGAAGGAGAGAGAGAATCGTGGAACCCTATGTGGGGGCTCGATCTCACCACCCTGAGATTATGACCTGGACTAAAATCAAGAGTTGGCCACTTAACCGATTGAGCCATCCAGGTGCCCTGTCAATGCAACTTCAAACAAACAAACAAACAAACAAATCTTGGTTTTACCATTAGGACCAGGGACATCAGCAGTGAGCTCAGCCAGCCTATTCTGAGGCCTGCTCCCTGGGGAAGAGACACAGAGCAACTGGGGTGGTTCTAAGGCAGCCATCAACTTGTCTATATGTGGTAGACAGATGAGATCTGCCTGATTCATGCTGAGTGTGGGAGGGCATTTCTTTTCATACAGAGATATCTTGAAATCATCCAAAGTACCACTTGAAATAACAACTGATGGCAGATTGATTGCCTGTGTTCAACTAAAGCTTGTTGAATAACAGCTCACAGTGCTACCCCTAATAACTATGTGCTTATTTATTTATTTATTTATTTATAATTTATTGTCAAATTGTCTGACTTACAGTGTGGGAAGTGTGCTTTTGGTTTTTGGGGTAGATTCCCATGGTTCATCGCATATGTACAACACCCAGTGCTCATCCCAACAATTCCCCTCCTCAACGCCCATCACCCACTTTCCCTTCTCCCCCCACCCCCCCATCAACCCTCAGTTTGTTCTCTGTATTTAAGAGTCTCTTATGGTATGCCTCCCTCCCTCTCTGTAAACGTTTTTTCCCCCTTCCCTCCCCCTATGGTTTTCTATTAAGTTTCTCAAGATCCACATATAAGTGAAAACATATAGTATCTGTCTTTCTCTGATTGACTTATTTCACCCAGCATAATACCTTCCAGTTCCATCCATGTTGCTGCAAATGGCATGATTTCATTTTTTCTCATTGCCAAGTAGTATTCCATTCTACATATAAACATCTTCTTTATCCATTCATCAGTTGATGGACATTTAGGCTCTTTCCATAATTTGGCTGTTGTTGAAAGTGCTGCTGTAAACTTTGGGGTACATGTGCCCCTATGCATCAGCACTCCTGTATCCCTTGGGTAAATTCCCAGTAGTTCTATTGCTGTGTCATAGGGTAGTCATATTTTTAATTTTTTGAAGAACCTCCACACTGTTTTCCAGATTGACAGAACCAGTTTGCATTCCCACCAACAGTGCAAGAGGGTTCCCATTTCTCCACATCCACGCCAGCATCTGTTGTTTCCTTATTTATTCATTTTAGCCACTCTGGCCTGTGTGAGGTGGTATCTCAGTGTGGTTTTGATTTGTATTTCCCTGATGAGGAGTAACATTGAGCACCGTTTCATGTGCCTGTTGGCCATCTGGATGTTTTCTTTAGAAAAGTGTCTGCTCTTGTCTTCTGCCTATTTCTTTGCTGGATTATTTGTGTTTTGGGTGTGGAGTTTGGTGAGTTCTTTATAGATTTTGGATACTAACCCTTTGTCTGATATGTCATTTGCAAATATCTTTTCCCATTATGTCAGTTGCCTTTTAGTTTTGTTGATTGCTTCCATTGCAGTGCAGAAGCTTTTTATCTTCATGAGGTCCCAATAGTTCATTTTTGCTTTTAATTCCCTTGCCTTTGGAGAGGTGTTGAGTAAGAAGTTGCTGTGGCTGATCTCAGAGAGGTTGTTGCCTGCTTTCTCCTCTAGGGTTTTTGATGGTTTCCTGTCTCACATTCAGGTCCTTCATCCTTTTTGGGTTTATTTTTGTGAATGGTGTAAGAAAGTGTTCTAGTTTCATTCTTATGCATGTTGCTATCCAGTTCTCCCAGCACCATTTGCTAAAGAGACTGTCTTTTTTCCATTGGATATTCTTTCCTGTTTTGTCAAAGATTAGTTGGCCATACATTTGTGGGTCCAATTCTGGAGTCTCTATTCTATTCCACTGGTCTATGTGTCTGTTTTTGTTCCAAAACCATACTGTCTTGATGATTACAGCTTTGTAGTAGAGGCTAAAGTTTGGGATCGTGATGCCTCCCGCTTTGGTCTTCTTCTTCAATATTACCTTGGCTATTTGGGGTCTTTTGTGGTTCCATACAAATTTTAGGATTGTTTGTTCTAGCTTTGAGAAGAATGCTTGTGCAATTTTGATTGGGATTGCATTGAATGTGTAGATTGCTTTGGGTAGTATTGACATTTTAACAATATTTATTCTTCCAATCCATGAGCATGGAATGTTTTTCCATTCTTTTTGTGTCTTCTTCCATTTCCCTCATAAGTTTTCTATAGTTTTCAGCATACAGATCATTTACATCTTTGATTACGTTTATTCCTAGGTATTTTATGGTCCTTGGTGCAGTTGTAAATGGGATCAGTTTCTTGATTTCTCTTTCTGTTGCTTCATTGTTGGTGTATATGAATGCAACTGATTTCTGTACATTAATTTTGTATCCTGCAACTTTGCTGAATTCATGTATCAGTTCTAGCAGACTTTTGGTGGAAGTCTTTCAGGTTCCATGTAGATCATGTCATCTGTGAAAAGTGAAAGTTTGACTTCTTCTTTGCCAATTTTGATGCCTTTGATTTTCTTTTGTTGTCTGCGGATGCTAGGACTTCCAACACTCTATTAAACAACAGTGGTGAGAGTGGACATGCCTGCTGTGTTCCTGGTCTCAGGGGGAAAGCTCTCAGTTTTTCCTCATTGAGAATGAGATTAGCTGTGGACTTTTCATATATGACTATTATGATATTTAGGTATGTTCATTCTATCCCGACTTACTTGAGGATTTTTATTAAGAAATGATGGTGTTTTTTGTCAAATGCCTTTTCTGCATCTATTGACAGGATCATATGATTCTTATATTTTCTTTTATTAACATGGTGTATCACATTGATTGATTTGTGAATATTGAACCAGCCCTGCAGCCCAGGAATGAAGCCTACTTGAACATGGTGAATAATTCTTTTTATATGCTGTTGAATTTAATTTGCTAGTATCTTATTGAGAATTTTTACGTCCTCGTTCATCAGGGATATTGGCCAGTAATTCCCATTTTTGTGCACTCTGTTCTGTTTGGGAATCAAGGTAATTCTGGCTTCATAGAATGAGTCTGGAAGCTTTCCTTCCATTTCTATTTTCTGGAACATGTTGAGAAAGATAGGTCTTAATTCTGCTTTAAATGTCTGGTAGATTTTCCTTGGGAAGGGAACTGTCCTAGGACTCTTATTTGTTGGGAGATTTTTGATAACTGATTCCATTTCTTTACCAGTTATGGGTCTGTTCAAATTTTCTATTTCTTCCCATTTGAGTTTTGGTATTGTGTGGGTGTCTAGGAATTTGTCCATTTCTTTCAGGTTGTCCAGTTTGTTGGCATATAATGATTTCTGAAGGATTGGTTATGAAAAATCCATTTTCATTCGTGAGTTTATCTATTTGAGTCATCTCTCTTTTATTTTTGAGATGTCAGGCTAAGGGTTTTTCAATTTTGTGTATTTTTTAAAAAAAACCCATCTCTTAGTTTCATTGATCTATTCTACTGATTTTTTGTATTCTATATTATTTATTTCTGCTCAGATCTTTATTATTTCTCTTCTCCTTCTGCCCTTGGGGTTTCTTTGCTGTTCTGTTTCTATTTCCTTTAGGTGTGCTGTTAGATTTTGTATTTGGGATTTTTCTTGTTTCTTGAGATAGCCCTGGATTGCAATGTATTTTCCTCTCAGGACTGCCTTTGCTGCATCCCAAAGCGTTTGGACTGTTGTGTTTTTTCATTTTCATTTGTTTCCATATATATTTTAATTTCTTCTTTAATTGCCTGGTTGACCCATTCTTTCCTTAGTAGGATATTCTTTAACTTCCATGCATTTGGATGTTTTATTTTTATTTTTTTAACGTTTATTTTTTATTTTTTTGAGACAGAGACAGAATATGAATGGGGGAGAGTCAGAGAGAGAGGGAGACACAGAATCACAGGCTCCAGGCTTTGAGCTGTCGGCATGGAGCCCAATGCAGGACTCAAACTCACAGACTATGAAATCATGACCTGAGCCAAAGTCAGACCCTCAACAGACTGAGCCACCCAGGTGCCCCATTTGGAGGTTTTCCAAACTTTTTCCTGTGGTTGATTTCAAGTTTCATAGCATTGTGATGTTAAAGTGTGCATGGTATGATCTCAATTCTTTTATATTTATTTAGGGCTGTTTTGTGACCCAGTATGTGATCTATCTTGGAGAATGTTCCATGTTCACTTGAGAAGAATATGTATTCTGCTGCTTTAGGATGAAAAGTTCTGACTATATGTGTCAAGTCCATCTGGTCCAGTGTATCATTCAGGGCCATTGTTTCTATATTGATTTTCTGTCTGGATGATCTGTCCATTGTTGTAAGTGGAGTATTAAAATCCCCTGCAATTACCACATCCTTACCAATAAGATTGCTTATGTTTGTGATTAATTGTTTTATATATTTGGGTGCTTTCAAATTCGGTGCATATACATTTATAACTGTTACTTCTTCCTGATGGATGGACCCTGTAATTATTATTTAATGCTCTTCTTCATTTCTTGTTACAGCTTTTAATTTAAAGTCTAGTTTGTCTTATATAAGTATGGCTGCTCCAGCTTTCTTTTGATTTCCAGTTGCATGATAGATAGTTCTCCATCCCCTCACTTTCAATCTGAAGGTGTTTTTTTTGGTGTAAAATGAGTTTATTGTAGACAGCAAACAGGTGGGTCTTGTTTTTTATCCATTCTGATACCCTATGTCTTTTGGTTGGAGCATTTAGTCCATTTACATTCAGTGTTATTATTGGAAGATATGCGTTTAGAATCATTGGGTTATTTGTAGGTTTCATGTTTGTAGTGATGTCTTTGGTCCTTTGTGGTCTTTGCAACATTCCACTCACAGAGTCCCTCTTAGGATCTCTTTTAAGGCTGGTTTAGTGGTGATGAATTTCTTCAGTTTTTGTTTGTCTGGGAAAACCTTTATCCCTCCTTCTATTCTGAATGACAGGCTTGCTGGATAAAGGATTCTTGGCTACATATTTTTCCTATTTTTCACATTGAAAATTTCCTGCCACTCCCTTCTGGCCTGCAAAGTTTCAGTAGATAGGTCTGCTACTACCATCATGTGTGTACCCTTGTGGGTTAAGGCCCATTTATTTCTAGCTGCTTTCAGAATTCTCTGTTTATCTTTGTATTTTGCTAGTTTCACTATGATATGTCATGCAGAAGATCAATTCCTGTTATGTCTGAAGGGAGTTCTTTGTGCCTCCTGGATTTCAATGTCCGTTTCCTTCCCCACATTGGGGAAGTTCTCGGCTATGATTTGCACAAGTACACCTTCTGCCCCTTTCTCTGCTTCTTCTTCTGGTACTCCTATCATGTGGATATTATTATGTTTCATTGAATCATTTAGTTCTCTAATTCTCCTATTGTGGTCTAGAATTTTTTTATCTCTCTTTTTCTCAGCTTCATTTTTTTCCATAATTTTGTTGTCTCTTTCACTTCTTCCTTCTGCCTCTTCAGCCCTTTCTGTCACCACATCTAATTTATTTTGTACCTCATTCACAGTATTTTTTAATTCATCATGACTATTTTTTAGTTTCTTTTTTTTAACATATGAAATTTATCGTCAAATTGGTTTCCATACAACACCCAGTGCTCATCCCAAAAGGTGCCCTCCTCAATACCCATCACCCACCCTCCCCTCCCTCCCACCCCCCATCAACCTTCAGTTTGTTCTCAGTTTTTAAGAGTCTCTTATGCTTTGGCTCTCTCCCACTCTAACCTTTTTTTTTTTTCCTTCCCCTCCCCCATGGGTTTCTGTTAAGTTTCTCAGGATCCACATAAGAGTGAAACCATATGGTATCTATATTCCTCTGTATGGCTTATTTCACTTAGCATCACACTCTCCAGTTCCATCCACATTGCTACAAAAGGCCATATTTCATTTTTTCTCATTGCCACGTAGTATTCCATTGTGTATATAAACCACAATTTCTTTATCCATTCATCAGTTGATGGACATTTAGGCTCTTTCCATAATTTGGCTATTGTTGAGAGTGCTGCTATAAACATTGGGGTACAAGTGCCCCTATGCATCAGTACTCCTGTATCCCTTGGGTAAATTCCTAGCAGTGCTATTGCTGGGTCATAGGGTAGGTCTATTTTTAATTTTCTGAGGAATCTCCACACTGCTTTCCAGAGCGGCTGCACTAATTTTCATTCCCACCAACAGTGCAAGAGGGTTCCCGTTTCTCCACATCCTCTCCAGCATCTATAGTCTCCTGATTTGTTCATTTTGGCCACTCTGACTGGCATGAGGTGATATCTGAGTGTGGTTTTGATTTGTATTTCCCTGATACGGAGCGACGTTGAACATCTTTTCATGTGACTGTTGGCCATCCGGATGTCTTCTTTAGAGAAGTATCTATTCATGTTTTCTGCCCATTTCTTCACTGGGTTATTTGTTTTTCGGGTGTGGAGTTTGGTGAGCTCTTTATAGATTTTGGATACTAGCCCTTTGTCCGATATTTCATTTGCAAATATCTTTTCCCATTCCGTTGGTTGCCTTTTAGTTTTGTTGGTTGTTTCCTTTGCTGTGCAGAAGCTTTTTATCTTCATAAGGTCCCAGTAATTCACTTTTGCTTTTAATTCCCTTGCCTTTGGGGATGTGTCTAGTAAGAGATTGCTACGGCTGAGGTCAGAGAGGTCTTTTCCTGCTTTCTCCTCTAAGGTTTTGATGGTTTCCTGTCTCACATTCAGGTCCTTTATCCATTTTGAGTTTATTTTTGTGAATGGTGTGAGAAAGTGGTCTAGTTTCAACCTTCTGCATGTTGCTGTCCAGTTCTCCCAGCACCATTTGTTAAAGAGACTGTCTTTTTTCCATTGGATGTTCTTTCCTGCTTTGTCAAAGATGAGTTGGCCATACGTTTGTGGGTCTAGTTCTGGGGTTTCTATTCTATTCCATTGGTCTATGTGTCTGTTTTTGTGCCAATACCATGCTGTCTTGATGATTACAGCTTTGTAGTAGAGGCTAAAGTCTGGGATTGTGATGCCTCCTGCTTTGGTCTTCTTCTTCAAAATTACTTTGGCTATTCAGGGCCTTTTGTGGTTCCATATGAATTTTAGGATGGCTTGTTCTAGTTTCGAGAAGAATGTTGGTGCAATTTTGATTGGGATTGCATTGAATGTGTAGATAGCTTTGGGTAGTATTGACATTTTGACAATATTTATTCTTCCAATCCATGAGCAGGGAATGTCTTTCCATTTCTTTATATCTTCTTCAATTACCTTCATAAGCTTTCTATAGTTTTCAGCATACAGATCTTTTACATCTTTGGTTAGATTTATTCCTAGGTATGTTATGCTTCTTGGTGCAATTGTGAATGGGATCAGTTTCTTTATTTGTCTTTCTGTTGCTTCATTGTTAGTGTATAAGAATGCAACTGATTTCTGTACATTGATTTTGTATCCTGCAACTTTGCTGAATTCATGTATCAGTTCTAGCAGACTTTTGGTGGAGTCTATCGGATTTTCCATGTATAATATCATGTCATCTGCAAAAAGCGAAAGCTTGACTTCATCTTTACCAATTTTGATGCCTTTGATTTCCTTTTGTTGTCTGATTGCTGATGCTAGAACTTCCAGCACTATGTTAAACAACAGCGGTGAGAGTGGGCATCCCTGTCGTGTTCCTGATCTCAGGGAAAAAGCTCTCAGTTTTTCCCTGTTGAGGATGATGTTAGCTGTGGGCTTTTCATAAATGGCTTTTATGATCTTTAAGTATGTTCCTTCTATCCCGACTTTCTCAAGGGTTTTTATTAAGAAACGGTGCTGGATTTTGTCAAAGGCCTTTTCTGCATCGATTGACAGGATCATATGGTTCTTCTCTTTTTTTGTTGTTAATGTGATGTATCACGTTGATCGATTTGCGAATGTTGAACCAGCCCTGCATCCCAGGAATGAATCCCACTTGATCATGGTGAATAATTCTTTTTATATGCCGTTGAATTCGATTTGCTAGTATCTTATTGAGAATTTTTGCATCCATATTCATCAGGGATATTGGCCTGTAGTTCTCTTTTTTTACTGGGTCTCTGTCTGGTTTAGGAATCAAAGTAATCCTGGCTTCATAGAATGAGTCTGGAAGTTTTCCTTCCCTTTCTATTTCTTGGAATAGCTTGAGAAGGATAGGTATTATCTCTGCTTTAAACGTCTGGTAGAACTCCCCTGGGAAGCCATCTGGTCCTGGACTCTTATTTGTTGGGAGATTTTTGATAACCGATTCAGTTTCTTCGCTGGTTATGGGTCTGTTCAAGCTTTCTATTTCCTCCTGATTGAGTTTTGGAAGAGTGTGGGTGTTTAGGAATTTTTCCATTTCTTCCAGGTTGTCCAATTTGTTGGCATATAATTTTTCATAGTATTCCCTGATAATTGTTTGTATCTCTGAGGGATTGGTTGTGATAATTCCATTTTCATTCATGATTTTATCTATTTGGGTCATCTCCCTTTTCTTTTTGAGAAGCCTGGCTAGAGGTTTGTCAATTTTGTTTATTTTTTCAAAAAACCAACTCTTGGTTTCGTTGATCTGCTCTACCGTTTTTTTAGATTCTATATTGTTTATTTCTGCTCTGATCTTTATTATTTCTCTTCTTCTGCTGGGTTTAGGCTGCCTTTGCTGTTCTGCTTCTATTTCCTTTAGGTGTGCTGTTAGATTTTGTATTGGGGATTTTTCTTGTTTCTTGAGATAGGCCTGGATTGCAATGTATTTTCCTCTCAGGACTGCCTTTGCTGCATCCCAAAGCGTTTGGATTGTTGTATTTTCATTTTCGTTTGTTTCCATATATTTTTTAATTTCTTCTCTAATTGCCTGGTTGACCCACTCATTCTATAGTAGGGTGTTCTTTAACCTCCATGCTTTTGGAGGTTTTCCAGACTTTTTCCTGTGGTTGACTTCAAGCTTCATAGCATTGTGGTCTGAAAGTATGCATGGTACAATTTCAATTCTTGTAAACTTATGAAGGGCTGTTTTGTGACCCAGTATATGATCTATCTTGGAGAATGTTCCATGTGCACTCGAGAAGAAAGTATATTCTGTTGCTTTGGGATGCAGAGTTCTAAATATATCTGTCAAGTCCATCTGATCCAATGTATCCTTCAGGGCCCTTGTTTCTTTATTGACCATGTGTCTAGATGATCTATCCATTTCTGTAAGTGGCGTGTTAAAGTCCCCTGCAATGACCACATTCTTATCAATAAGGTTGCTTATGTTTATGAGTAATTGTTTTATATATTTGGAGGCTCTGGTATTCGGCGCATAGACATTTATAATTGTTAGCTCTTCCTGATGGATAGACCCTGTAATTATTATATAGTGCCCTTCTTCATCTCTTGTTACAGCCTTTAATTTAAAGTCTAGTTTGTCTGATATAAGTATGGCTACTCCAGCTTTCTTTTGGCTTCCAGTAGCATGATAAATAGTTCTCCATCCCCTCACTCTCAATCTAAAGGTGTCCTCAGATCTAAAATGAGTCGCTTGTAGACAGCAAATAGATAGGGTCTTGTTTTTTTATCCATTCTGATACCCTATGTCTTTTGGTGGGCACATTTAGTCCATTTACATTCAGTGTTATTATAGAAAGATACGGGTTTAGAGTCATTGTGATGTCTGTATGTTTTATGCTTGTAGTGATGTCTCTGGTACTTTGTCTCACAGGATCCCCCTTAGGATCTCTTGTAGGGCTGGTTTAGTGGGGACAAATTCCTTCAGTTTTTGTTTGTTTGGGAAGACCTTTATCTCTCCTTCTATTCTAAATGACAGACTTGCTGGATAAAGGATTCTCGGCTGCATATTTTTTCTGTTTAGCACACTGAAGATATCGTGCCAATCCTTTCTGTCCTGCCAAGTTTCAAAAGAGAGATCAGTCACGAGTCTTATAGGTCTCCCTTTATATGTGAGGGCACGTTTATCCCTTGCTGCTTTCAGAATTTTCTCTTTATCCTTGTATTTTGCCAGTTTCACTCTGATATGTTGTGCAGAAGATCGATTCAAGTTACGTCTGAAGGGAGTTCTCTGTGTCTCTTGGATTTCAATGCCTTTTTCCTTCCCCAGTTCAGGGAAGTTCTCAGCTATAATTTCTTCAAATACCCCTTCAGCACCTTTCCCTCTCTCTTCCTCCTCTGGGATACCAATTATGCGTATATTATTTCTTTTTAGTGTATCACTTAGTTCTCTAATTTTTCCCTCATACTCCTGGATTTTTTTATCTCTCTTTCTCTCAGCTTCCTCTTTTTCCATAACTTTATCTTCTAGTTCACCTATTCTCTCCTCTGCCTCTTCAATCCGAGCTGTCGTCGTTTCCATTTTGTTTTGCATTTCGTTTAAAGCGCTTTTCAGCTCCTTTTGACTGTTCCTTAGTCCCTTGATCTCTGTAGCAAGAGATTCTCTGCTATCCTCTATACTATTTTCAAGCCCACCGATTAATTTTATGACTATTATTCTAAATTCACTTTCTGTTATATTATTTAAATCCTTTTTGATCAGTTCATTAGCTGTTGTTATTTCCTGGAGATTCTTCTGAGGGGAATTCTTCCGTTTGGTCATTTTGGATAGTCCCTGGAGTGGTGCGGATCTGCAGGGCACTTTCCCTGTGCTGTGGTGTATAACTGGAGTTGGTGGGCGGGGCCGCAGTCCAACCTGATGTCTGCCCCCAGCCCACTGCTGGGGCCACAGTCAGACTGGTGTGTGCCTTCTCTTCCCCTCTCCTAGGGGCGGGATTCACTGTGGGGTGGTGTGGCCCGTCTGGGCTACTTGCACATTGCCAGGCTTGTGGTGCTGGGGATCTGGCGTATTAGCTGGGGTGGGTAGGCAAGGTGCACGGGGGCAGGAGGGGCAGGCTTAGCTCGCTTCTCCTTAGGTGATCCACTTCAGGAGGGGCCCTGTGGCAGCGGGAGGGAGTCAGATCCGCTGCCGGAGGTTTGGCTCCGCAGAAGCACAGAGTTGGGTGTTTGCGTGGAGCAAGCAAGTTCCCTGGCAGGAACTGGTTCCCTTTGGGATTTTGGCTGGGGGATGGGCGGGGGAGATGGCACTGGCAAGCGCCTTTGTTCCCCACCAAACTGAGCTCTGTCGTCCAGTGGCTCAGCAGCTCTCCCTCCCTTTGTCTTCCAGCCTTCCCGCTTTCTGAGCAGAGCTGTTAACTTATGACCTCCCAGATGCTAAGTCGCGCTTGCTGTCGGAACACAGTCTGCCTGGCCCCTCCGCTTTTGCCAGCCAGACTCAGGGGCTCTGCTTGGCCAGCGAGCCGCCCCTCTGCCCCGGCTCCCTCCCGCCAGTCCGTGGAGCGCACACCGCCTCGCCGCCCTTCCTACCCTCTTCTGTGGGCCTCTCGTCTGGTCTGCGCTTGGCTCCGGAGACTCCGTTCTGCTAATCCTCTGGCGGTTTTCTGGGTTATTTAGGCAGGTGTAGGTGGAATCTAAGTGATCAGCAGGACGCGCGGTGAGCCCAGCGTCCTCCTACGCCGCCATCTTCCCTCTCCCCTCTTAGTTTCTTGATCTATGCAGCAATAGATTCTCTGCTGCCTTCTATGTTTTTTTCAAGCCCAGTAATTAATCTTATAAGTATCATTCTAAATTCTTGTTCAGTTATTTTTTTTAAATCTCCCTATTACAGTCTTCATTTAATGCCTTGCTTTTAATTTGTAGGTCTAATCAAGTTTGTGATTAAAGTACTGCTTATATAATTGTATATGTTTGTATGTATGTCTTTTTTTCAATAGAATACCAATTTATTATCACAAAAATATAATTGTGAATCATTCTTATTAGTCATATTTCATTATTATTTGTATAATGTTTTATAATCCTTTTTTTCTTTTCTTTTTTTAAATATGAAGTTTATTGTCAAATTGGCTTGCATACAACACCCAGTGCTCATCCCAAAAGGTGCCCTCCTCAATGCCCATCACCCACTTTCCCTTCCCTCTCACCCCCACCCCATAAACACTCAGTTTATTCTGAGTTTTTAAGAGTCTCCTATGGTTTGCCTCCTTCCCTCTCTGTAACTTTTTTTCCCCTCCCCCCCACCCATGGTCTTCTGTTAAGTTTCTCAGGATCCACATAAGAGTGAAAACATATGGTATCTGTGTTTCTCTGTATGACTTATTTCACTTAGCATAACACTTCAGTTATGTTTTTTATATCTGTTTTGGTCATTTCTTCCTGGAATTTCTTTTGAAGAGAATTTTCTGTTCCATAATTTTGGCTAGTTTTCTGTCCTTATGTATTTAAAAAACTTGTTATGTGCCCTGCACCTGTGAGCACTACTATATTAAAGAGGGGGTCATACACCATCCAGGACCTGGCCCTTCAAGAGGTGTTTTTCTTGAGAGTGTTACTTGCTCTCTGTTGTTGTGTCTTTGGTTGATTTATCTCCCTACTGGTTGTGATGTGTTGTACCTCCACCTGGTTTGCTCTGAGTTTTTCTCTGTAGTAGCCCTGGAATAGAAAACAAACATACAAACAAACTAAAAAAACAGAGAAAAAACAAAAACAAAAACACCTACTACAGCAAAACAATGGGGTGGTGGCATTGTTGATGAAAGAGGCCGTATCCCATACAGACAGAGATATGACAGGGGTGGGGAAAAAGAAAAGAAAAGAAAACTGACCAGGTAGAGAATCTCTAAGGCTTAATCCAAAGAGAGAGAGAGGGAAAAATCAAGGAGATATAGAACAGGTATAAAGAGAATAGATTAAGTATGTCTGCTTAAACAAACCAACAAGCAGAATAACGACTAGAGGAGGGAAGAAATAAGGAGAAAACATTAAAAAATATATATATACATACATACATACATACATACATACTGGTGGCTGTGCTGGTCTGGATGAGAGGCTGTCTGGTTTGTCAGTGTCAATCCCGCTCTAGTATATATGCAGTTACCAGGCATGGAGGGGGGTGGTTTGGTGTAGGCAGGTCCTGCCTCCACTGTGGTCTGGATGTCCATTCTCTGAAGCCCCACTTTGTTGGTGATGGTGAGAAAAATGGCAACACCCCAGTTTCTCCTTCATGGACCAGGTGTCCCAAACCACTGTGTTCAGGCTGTCCTTGCAGTGTGGTGGGCACAAATGAGGCTGTTTGTCCTGCTTTGTGAAGTCCTGCACCTCCCTGGCACTCAGCTGTTATTAAACCCTGATGCCTTAATGGGTCCTTCTCCATGTGCCCTGGTACTGGGGGAATGCTGCTCTGTGCTGCTGATATATTGCCTCTGGCTGTCAGGTGCAGGCAGTCTTTGTCCTTTAAATGGTTATATACCTTATTCCCATAGCACTCCAGGGGGTGGATTTCTTTCTCCGACTGTGGGTTGTGTCTCTGAACTAGTTACAGAGCCCAGAGAGGGCTCTCCTCCTCCCTAGGTGCACAAACAGGGCACCCAGCCCCAGTCTGGAGGAAGCCTGGCAGTTAGAGATTGGATCTTTCTCTGCCCTGTTCTGTGGTTTCTCTTGTCCAGATACATTCCTACGCTTCTTCAGACTCTCTTTCTCTTCCCTTTGTTTTTACCCTCTGTGCCTATGCAGCCCATTTTATCTCTTTCAGTTCACAGTCACACACCTGTGGCCCACCAGGTTATCCCCGTGGGTCCCTAGAGACGTCTGTGTCACTCTGGTGCCTGGACACTTGGAATTCAAAGCCCTTCAGCCTCAACACTGCTGTGTTTGAGGGATGAGGGAACTTCAGGTCCCCTTATTTCTCTCCCATGTTGGAATCTCCCCACCAGACAGAAACAACTATGTGCTATTTAGATGTTAGGCCCTATCTTAGGCCTTTTGCATATAGTACTTCATGGATTGGAGATGGAGTCCCTCAAACTGTGGTCTGGTGCTTTTCTACCAACACGTTAAGTCCAGGAATGGAGGATCCCCCAGAAACACAGCTCACAGTCTCCACCCACAATCCCTGCATCCTTCCTGTTTTCACTGTCTCTCCACTGTGGGCAGGGTTCCCTCTAGAAAACATGCCCTGTGAAGTTCTGGAATTGTACCATTGATGTGTTTTATACAGACTGTACTCAAGAAAATAAAAGGTCTTGGAGGGTTCTAAAATTAGGCATTGATCAAAATATCCATTTATAAGGGGCCAACATGGTGGAGAAGTAGGGGGATCCATACTTCCCATGTCTCTCAAACAAAGAAGTACAGAAGCCACAGGACTTTGAACACCAAAGCCTGGGAGGAAAAGAGACTGAATCTACTAGGAAGAAAATGGGAAAGCAGGAAAAAAGATAGGTGGGTAACTGCAAAATGGGGGAGATAAAAAAAAGTCCACAAGAGCATGGAGGAGAGGAACCCCCCTTCTGTGGAGAGACAAATGGAAGAGAAAGAGTGGCTAGGGAAGTGTAGGACCATATCTGGACAGGAGAAAGACCTTGGACTGAGACTGAGAGGGATCCAATCTCTAACTGCTGGGCTTTCTTTGGACTGGAGCTGACTCCCTGTTTGTGCACCTGGGGAGGAGGTGATCCAGGGGCCTGGGTGCGGTGGTAGGTCAGGGGCTCAGTCTGCAGTTGGGAAAAGGGGTTCCCTCCCTGGAGGGCTGCACAATAGTACAAAACCTTCCTGTGTCCACCACCCCTGGGCTCAGTGGCTGAGTTGAGAGTACAGTCTTCAGGAAGAATAGGTTGCTGTCTCCCTGGAGTGCTGTGGGAAAAGACAAAGTCTGCCTGCATCCACCACCCTGGGGGCTTGTGGCGAGGGCGGCAGCTTTCAGTCCGCAGTAGAAGGTGGTCCTCCCTGAAGTGTGGTGGCACAGACAAAGCCAGCCAGGACCACATATCGGCCACACTGAGAGGCGCTTCCCCAGTGCCAGAGCCCATAGAGCAGGACTTTGAATCCCAGCCAAGTGCAGGGTCAGGGGTCAGGGGAGTTGGTGGAGTGAGAAGGACTGCCCCGTCTGTGCCCATAGCACAGTGAGGACGACTCAAACTGAGTCCACTAGGTCCAGCTCTGTGGTGAAGAGACTGGGGAATCACCATTCCCCCCCAACCCCCCACCACCAAGGCGGGGCCTCAAGGATCAGTCCCAAGGCCCATAGTGGAGGTGGGTCCAGATTACGCCAAACCATGACCCTTAGCACTGGGTAACTGCATATCCACCTGAGTGGCACAGACCCTGTGGACAGCTCCTCCTGACAAGTGATGCAGCATTGCCTGGATTAACTCTAGGTCAATTCTGGATATAGAGATATATTCTCTCCCCCTTACCATTTCTCCTCCTTATCTCTTCCCTCCCCTCAGCTGGTTACTCTGGTTATTGGTCGTCTAAACAGACATATTTAATCCATTGTCTTGACACATGTTCTACACCTCCTTCTTTACACTCCTTTCTGTCTGGAATAATCAAGTCATATAATTTCTCCATCTGGTTAACTTTATCTTCGTTTCATTTTCCCCGCCTCCTTCTTTATTTTCCTCTCTCTCTCTGGATTGAGTCTTTCAGTCTCTCTGCCTAATCAATGTTTATTTTTTCTCCCTGCCCCCCCACTGCTCCCCACTCCTGTCATTTCTCTCTTTGTATGTGCTCTTCCATCAGCACCGCCTCCACCCTCTTCTTTACTTACAGTCAGTGTTTTTGGTTTTTTTATTTTTAGTCCTTAGTTTTTTATTTGTTTATTTGTTTGTGTTATTTGTGTGTTTGCATGTTTTTGTCCCCTGTTTGTCTATCTGTTTTCCTTTATAGGGCTAGTCCAAGGAACAAAGCAAAGCACACCTGATGCAGGGTTCAAAATATCACTACAAGTAGGGTAATAAAATAACCAAAGTCACAACAACAGAGAACAAGTAACAATCTCTGAAAAAACACCTCCTGTAGGGCCAGGTCCTGGACAGTGTATGACTCTCCTTTAATATAGCAGTGCTCGCAGGTGCAGAGCACACACCAAGCTTTTAAAATGCATAAGGGACAGAAAACTAGCCAATATGACGAAATGGAAGAATTCTCCCTTAAAAGAAATTCCAGGAAGTAGCAACAGCTGATGAATTAATCAAAACCGATTTAAGCAATATAACTGAACAAAACATTAGAATAATAGTCATAAAATTAATTGCTGGGCTTAAGAAAAGCATAAAGAACAGCAGAGAATCTATTGCTACAGAGATCAAGGGACTAAAATATAGTCATGATGAATTAAAAAATGCTATAAATGAGGTGTAAGATAAAATGGAGGAGGCCACAGCACGCATTGAAGAGGCAGAGGGGAGAATAGGTGAATTAGAAGATAAAATTATGGAAAAAGAGAAAGCTGAGAAAAAGAGAGATAAAAAAAATCCAGGAGTATGAGGGGAGAATTAGAGAACTAAGTGATACAATCAAATGGAACAATATCCATATCATAGGAATTCCAAAAGAAGGAGAAGAGAGAGAAAGGGTCTGAAGGTGTACTTGAACAAATAATAGCTGAGAACTTACCCAATCTGGAGAAGGAAACAGGCATCGAAATCCAAGAGGCACAAGAACTCCCTTCAGATGAAACAAATCGATCTTCTGCATGACATATAGTGAAACTGGCAAAATACAAGGATAAAGAGAGAATTCTGAAAGCAGCTAGGGATAAATGGGCCTTAACACACAAAGGTAGACATGAAAAGGTAGTAGCAGACCTATCTACTGAAACTTGGCAGGCCAGAAAGGAATGGCAGGAAATCTTCAATGTGATGAATAGAGAAAATATGCAGCCAAGAATCCTTTATCCAGCAAGTCTGTCATTCAGAATAGAAGGAGAGATAAAGGTTTTTCCAAACAAACAAAAACTGAAGGAATTCGTCACCACTAAACCAGCCCTACAAGAGATCCTAAGGGGGATTCTACAAGGACCACAAAGGACCAGAGATATCACTACAAGCATGAAACCTACAGACATCACAATGACTCTAAACCCGTATCTTTCAATAATAACACTGAATGTAAATGGGCTAAATGCTCCAACCGAAAGACATAGGGTATCATAATGGATAAAAAACAAGACCCATGTATTTACTGTCTCCAAGAGACTCATTTTAGACCTGAGGACACCTTCAGATTGAAAGTGAGGGAATGGAGAACTATCTATCATGGTACTGGAAGTGAAAAGAAAGCTGGAGTAGCCATACTTATATGAGGCAAACTGGACTTTAAATTAAAGGCTGTAACAAGAGATGAAGAAGGGCATTATATAATGATTACAGGGTCTCTCCATCAGGAAGAGGTAACAATTATAAATGTCTATGTGCTGAATTTGGGAGCCCCCAATTATAGACAATAATTAATCACAAATATAAGCAACCTTATTGGTAAGTAGGTGGTAATTACAGGGGACTTTAATACCCCACTTACAACAATGGACAGATCATCTAGACAGAAAATCAATATAGAAACAATGGTCCTGAATCAGTCCATTGGATCAGATGGACTTGACAGATATATTTAGAACTCTGTATCTCAAAGCAATGGAATATATACTTTCTTCTCAAGTGCATATGGAAGATTATCCAAGATAGATCACATACTGGGTCACAAAACAGCCCTTAATAAGTATAAAAGAATTGAGATCATACCATGCACATTTTAACATCACAATGCTATGAAACTTTAAATCAACCACAGAAGAAAGTCTGGAAAACTTCCAAATGCATGGGAGTTAAAGAACACCCTACTAAAGAATGAATGGGTCAATCAGGCAATTAGAGAAGAAATTTAAAAAGTATATAGAAACAAATGAAAATGAAAACACAATCCAAACGCTTTGGGATGCAGCAAAGGCAGTCCTGAGAGGAAAATACATTGCAATCTAAGCCTATCTCAAGAAACAAGAAAAATCCCCCATGCAAAATCTAACAGCACACCTAAAGGAAATAGAAGCAGAACAGCAAAGGCACCTCCAACCCAGCAGAAGAAGAGAGATAATAAAGATCAGAGCAGAAATAAATAATATAGAATCTAAAAAACCGGAAGAGCAGATCAATGAAACCAAGAGTTGGTTTTTTGAAAAAATAAAGAAAATTGATAAACCTCTAGCCAAGCTTCTCAAAAAGAAAAGGGAGAGGACCCAAATAGATAAAATCATGAATGAAAATGGAATTATTACAACCAATCCCTCAGAAATACAAGCAATTATCAGGGAATACTACAAAAAATTATATGCCAACAAACTGGACAACCTGGCAGAAATGTACAAATTCCTAAACACCTACACATTTCCAAAGCTGAAATGGGAAGAAATAGAAAATTTGAACAGATGCATAACTAGTAAAGAAACAGAATCAGTTATCAAAAATCTCCCAACAAATAAAGTCCAGAACCAGATGGCTTCCCTGGAGAATTCTACCAGGCATTTAAAGCAGAGATAATACCTATCCTTTTCAAGCTATTCCAAAAAATAGAAAGGGAAGGAAAACTTCCAGACTCATTCTATGAAGCCAGGATTACTTTGATTCCAAAACCAGACAGAGATGCAGCAAAAAAGAGAACTATGGGCCAATATCCCTGATGAATATGGACGCAAAATTTCTCAACAAGATACTAGCAAATCGAATTCAACAGCATATAAAAAGAATTATTCAGCATGATCAAGTGGGATTCATTCCTGGGCTGCAGGGCTGGTTCAGTATTCACAAATCAATCAATGTAATACATCACATTAATAAAAGAAAAGAACCATATGATCCTGTCAATAGATGCAGAAAAACCATTTGACAAAATACAGTCCTTTCTTAATAAAGACCCTTAAGAAAGTCAGGACAGAATGAACATACTTAAACATCATAAAAGCTATTTATGAAAAGCCCACAGCTAATATCATCCTCAATGGGGAAAAACCGATGGATTTCCCCCTGAGATCAGGAACATGACAGAAATGTCCACTCTCACCACTATTGTTTAACATAGTGTTGGAAGTTCTAGCATCAGCAATCAGACAAAAGGAAATCAAAAGGAAATGATGACATGATATTTGCAGATGACATGATATTATACATGGAAAATCCAATAGACTCCACCAAAAGTCTGCTAGAACTGATACATGAATTCAGCAAAGTTGCAGGATACAAAATTAATGTACAGAAATCAGTTGCATTCATATACACCAACAATGAAGCAACAGAAAGAGAAATCAAGAAACTGATCCCATTTACAACTGCACCAAGGACCATAAAATACCTAGGAATAAACGTAATCAAAGATGTAAATGATCTGTATGCTGAAAACTATAGAAAACTTATGAGGGAAATGGAAGAAGACACAAAAAGAATGGAAAAACATTCCATGCTCATGGATTGGAAGAATAAATATTGTTAAAATGTCAATACTACCCAAAGCAATCTACACATTCAATGCAATCCCAATCAAAATTGCACAAGCATTCTTCTCAAAGCTAGAACAAACAATCCTAAAATTTGTATGGAACCACAAAAGACCCCAAATAGCCAAGGTAATATTGAAGAAGAAGACCAAAGCGGGAGGCATCACGATCCCAAACTTTAGCCTCTACTACAAAGCTGTAATCATCAAGACAGTATGGTTTTGGAACAAAAACAGACACATAGACCAGTGGAATAGAATAGAGACTCCAGAATTGGACCCACAAATGTATGGCCAACTAATCTTTGACAAAACAGGAAAGAATATCCAATGGAAAAAAGACAGTCTCTTTAGCAAATGGTGCTGGGAGAACTGGATAGCAACATGCATAAGAATGAAACTAGAACACTTTCTTACACCATTCACAAAAATAAACCCAAAAAGGATGAAGGACCTGAATGTGAGACAGGAAACCATCAAAAACCCTAGAGGAGAAAGCAGGCAACAACCTCTCTGAGATCAGCCACAGCAACTTCTTACTCAACACCTCTCCAAAGGCAAGGGAATTAAAAGCAAAAATGAACTATTGGGACCTCATGAAGATAAAAAGCTTCTGCACTGCAATGGAAGCAATCAACAAAACTAAAAGGCAACTGACATAATGGGAAAAGATATTTGCAAATGACATATCAGACAAAGGGTTAGTATCCAAAATCTATAAAGAACTCACCAAACTCCACACCCAAAACACAAATAATCCAGCAAAGAAATAGGCAGAAGACAAGAGCAGACACTTTTCTAAAGAAAACATCCAGATGGCCAACAGGCACATGAAACGGTGCTCAATGTTACTCCTCATCAGGGAAATACAAATCAAAACCACACTGAGATACCACCTCACACAGGCCAGAGTGGCTAAAATGAATAAATAAGGAAACAACAGATGCTGGCGTGGATGTGGAGAAATGGGAACCCTCTTGCACTGTTGGTGGGAGTGCAAACTGGTGCAGCTGCTCTGGAAAAACAGTGTGGAAGTTCCTCAAAAAATTAAAAATAGATCTACCCTATAACCCAGCAATAGCAGTGCTAGGAATTTACCCAAGGGATGGATACAGGAGTGCTGATGCATAGGGGCACTTGTACCCCAATGTTTTTAGCAGCACTTTCAACAATAGCCAAATTATGGAAAGAGCCTAAATGTCCATCAACTGACGAATGGATAAAAAGATGTGGTTTATATATACAATGGAATACTACTTGGCAATGAGAAAAAATGAAATCTGGCCATTTGTAGCAACGTGGATGGAACTGGAGAGTATTATGCTAAGTGAAATCAGTCAGGCAGTGAAAGACAGATACCACACGTTTTCACTCATATGTGGATCCTGAGAAACTTAACAGAAGACCAGGGAGGAGGGGAAGAGGGGAAAAAGTTACAGAGAGGGAAGGAGGCAAACCATAAGAAACTCTTAAATACTGAGAACAAACTGAGGGTTGATGGGGGGGGTGTGGGGGGAGAAGGGAAAGTGGGTGATGGGCATTGAGGAGGGCACCTGTTGGGATGAGCACTGGGTGTTGTATGGATACCAATTTGACAATAAATTATATGCATATATATATAACAAAATATCCATTTATAAACACGTTTATGTAAGGAAAACATCTATATAATTAAGTGAATAGCAACCTTATGGAAGATTGAAATTTCTATCATTTTTACAAGTGAAGCTGTGGGATTCTGTGCAGGAATCCTATGCAAAACTCTCCTGTCCCCTTCCCTCCCTCTCTTCCTCCTCTCCTCATATCTTGGCTTCATCAAATATTTATTGAGTGCCTAATGTGTATCAAGGACACAGGACATAGTTTTTGGTCTCAAAATTCTCATAATCTAGTATGAAATACAGACATGAAAATTGTCATTCTGAATATTGGGTGACTGACTTCTGTCTTAAAAATATGATTTTAAAAGGATCTGCTTTCTTTGTATTAGATCTTCAAATACCATGTAAACACCATCACTAATATGGGTGAAAACAAACTGATGGATACTGAGTGGCATCTCCATCAACCAGAGCACAGACATGGCTCTGTGAGTTGCTTTCATCAGTTACAGATAACATGACTGTGTACTGTGGAAGCCCAAGAGAAACTATCCAATAACTTATTAGGAATAGTAATTACTATCAAGAAAATGTTTGTTATTAGGGATTTTTTCCCAAAAATATGAGTTCTTCTAGAGAAAGTGATAAATGAAAAGAATCAAGACAATCTTGAGAAAATAGTTTAGAGGGAGATATATCTTCTCAATATGAAATGGCTCATAAAATTACAATCAATAAAATGGTATTACTAGTAATAGACCAGAGAAACTATAGTGATGGATAGAAAGTTAGAAACATGTGTGTGCTTTATATGCAGAAACTTAGAAATTTATTTGTTACACGCACACACACATTCACACACACACACACACACACACACACACACACACACATACACACACAGTTTATGGTAAAGTTGACATTTCAAACCAGTGGTAAGAGTAAGGAATTTCCCATAAATGATGGTACTGGGAAAATTTGCTAACCATTGGGATAAATGAAGGTGAAGTCATACATCAAATCATATACCAAAATTAATTCTAGATGGAATTAAAATTTATGTGTAAAAATGAAAACATAAATATATCAAGATATTGTGGTGAATATTTTACATAATCTGTGGCAGGGTAAGTTTTTGTAGCATAAGACATAAAAAATAAGCACACAAGAAAAAATATGGTATAATTTAAGTATTTAGAAATTAAAAGCAAACTTTATGCTTCAGAAAAGGCATAAACAAAACTTAAAGGCAAGTGCACACTGAAAGTAAGTATTTGTGGTGCAGTTGGAGGTCAGAAGTATAGTGTTTTTTAACATGTCAAAGCTCATATTGATCAATGAACAGAGGGATATACAGATAGAGTGAATCCAACAAACAAGTCACAACAGGAAACAACTAGCTTGAAGCTTCTGGGAAATATTCCTCTTCAATAATAATAAAAAAATATTGAAGGAATAGAATATCTTTGTCTATCAAAAAGACAAAAACACAATGTAAAGAACATTCTCAAACACAACCATAAGAGTATAAATTGGTTATGACTTTTTTTTAAAGTAAGCTCTACCTCCAACGTGGGACTTGAACTCATGACCCTAAGATAAGAGTCACATGCTCTATCAACTGAGCCAGCCAGGAACTGCATTAATGACCTTTTCTTTTAAGCTGCTTGACATTATGTACCCCAAACTTAATTCACTCATACCTTTGGATTTAGTAATCCTGGATTCAGTATCTATGCTAAAAAATAATCAAAGATGCAATAAAAGATTTACATACGTTGGTTTTCACTGCAGCATTATCTATGATAGTAAAAAATTGGAAATGTTGAAATAGTCCAACAATAGAGAAATGGTTATATTAATTATGCTACATTTAGGTGATGATTAATTATGTAGCCATTACAAGCAAGTTTTTCAGGAATATTTAATGACATGGAAAGTGACCATGCTGATGAATTAATTAAAAAATGTAGGATTATAAACAGCAAAGACATAGAGCAGGAGGCTCGATGCAGGTGTTTTGACCCAGTTGTGCTCAAGTGGCCACATCAACAGGAGACATTGCCACTTCACACTGCTGAGCAACGTCCTCAACTCTGGCCCCCTGCTCCCCCCCTTAACCCCATCTGGCCCCCTGCTCCCCTGTAACCCCCTTGTTGTACTGGGACTACATATTGAAACCACTTCCTAGTTCCCTCCAGAAGTGCCACTTAAGGGTTGAGTAAGGTGCCCTTCATTTCTCACTTGGGGATATAAAACAGCAAGGTATTAGGACATCAATTGAGGTCTGGGTCTTCCCTTTGCTGTTGGGGACTCATCAGCTTCCAACAGGCAGAGTTTTCCCCTCATTCTCCCAAGAGGAAGGCCAGGCCACTTCTGTTTCTTCAGAAAGGGATGGTGATTGTCCAATGTGGGAGAGATGAAAAAATCTACTGCAAGGAGAAGGTAAGGGAGCCTTCCCTCAATGTCATCCCCAAGTATGGAATGAGCTCCCCCTGTCCTCCTCTCATCTCCCCCATACCCTCCCTCATTCTCACCCCTCTTCTGCTTTTTCCAGCTCTGGCTGTAACATTTATTGCGTATCACTTTTGATCGATGTCCTTTATACCTGTTATCTCACTTAATTTTCAGGAAACAACCCCTATGAAGCTGTGGGATTCTTACCCCCATATAACAGGTGAGCTAGTTCAGGCCCAGAGAGGCTGCTTCTTGCCCTGAGATCCTAGCAAATAGGTCAAGGATTTCTGTTTAGATAGATATAGATATAGATATAGATAAATAAATTCTTATTTTGAAGAATTGACTCCTGTGTTTAAGGAGGTTGGCAAATCCAATATCTACAGGGTAGGCTGGTAGGCTGGAGGCCCAGGAAAATGGAAGTACAGTTGGAGTGTGAAGACTGGCAACTGCAGATTTCTCTCTCATCGGTGGAGGTCAGTCTTTTGTTCTATTTGGGCCTTTGACTCCATCTCACTTTATGGAGGGCAATCTTTACTTACAGCCCACTTATTTATTTATTTATTTATTTATTTAGTGTGTGTGTCTTTATTTTATTTTATTATTTTTAATATATGAAATTTATTGTCAAATTGGTTTCCATACAACACCCAGTGCTCATCCCAAAAGGTGCCCTCCTCAATACCCATCACCCACCCTCCCCTCCCTCCCACCCCCCATCAACCCTCAGTTTGTTCTCAGTTTTTAAGAGTCTCTTATGCTTTGGCTCTCTCCCACTCTAACCTCTTTTTTTTTTCCTTCCCCTCCCCCATGGGTTTCTGTTAAGTTTCTCAGGATCCACATAAGAGTGAAACCATATGGTATCTGTCTTTCTCTGTATGGCTTATTTCACTTAGCATCACACTCTCCAGTTCCATCCACATTGCTACAAAAGGCCATATTTCACTTTTTCTCATTGCCACGTAGTATTCCATTGTGTATATAAACCACAATTTCTTTATCCATTCATCAGTTGATGGACATTTAGGCTCTTTCCATAATTTCAGCCCATTTATTTAGATGATGATCTCATCCAAAAACCCTCTCACAGAAGCATTGAAATAAGGTTTGGGCTCACCAAGTTAACATATAAAATTAACCACCCCTGTGTTGCTTTTGAGACTCTACCACCTACGTTCTGAGCTACACCAGAGAGAATGAAATTGGAGACTGGTCACAAAGTCATCAAATGCCATGCAACCCAATGTGTGTGGTATGGTAGAGACCCCAGAAGGACCAAGAGTGGCTGCTGGGTCCTTTGGTGTATCTTTCACCTGCCCCCATGGGATGGCCCCTGTGCCTGTGTTCCCTGAGCACCTGGAGGCAGTTGTCTTCCTTGACACAGGCTTGGTCATGCTCAGAGGCAGTAGGCTGGGATCCTGGCTGCTCTGTCAGGCCTCATGGGCAGTCTTGGGGGCAGATATCTGATCTCAGATTTTAAGTTTGTGGCCTCTATGGGCCAGGACCACATAATTTAACCTCTGACAGCATTGAGAGCTTTTGGCTTCCTTACCACCTTCACACAGAGCCCACCAGTTGGACATCTAGTACCCTGGGAGAAGAGCAAGCACATATCTTTATGCCAAGACTCAGCTAGGCAAAGATCCAGAAAGATCCAGGAAAGATCCAGAGCAGATTAAAGGTCCCTCCCTCCATTCCTATGTCATTTAAAAGTGATTTCACAACTAGGCTGTGCCAGACCCTGTGCTTAATGCTAGGGATACAGGATGTTCAGTGCACAGATGGAAGAGATGAAGAAATTCCCATGTGGTTTATAACATGGTGGGATAGATAGAAGCATGGAGAGGTGGGAGCACAAGGAAGGCTGCCTGGAGGAGGTGACAGCTAAATGAGAACTGAAGGTAGCCAGACCCAGGGAAGGGTCAGGGGAAAAGAGGTGAAGGCAAAGCTGGGAAATCCCCAGTAGCCCACAAGGCAGTAGTGGGTGAAAAGTAAAGCTATGTAGAGGGGGCTCTACAGCAGGGCCTCAGGGAGCAGGACTGAGTACAGTTGAGTGTTCTGATACTCACTATGGGTGAGTGCCTGTGCATGCTCCCCCTGCAGTGTCTCTGCCTCTCTTCTAAACCTCACCACAGTTCATCTAAGGGCATTTGACACAGGCAGCTAGGGCACAGTGAGAACAGCTCTGAAGCCATGGGACCTATCTCTGCCACCACCATGTCCTTACCACCACCACAGTGCCTGCCATGGTAACATGTAGCAAACCTTGGTTGGACAGATAAAAATAGACACACATAATTGTTATGTCAGTGGTTTCAACTATGGGGCTATGATCTCTGGTATGCTGCAGAACTTTGAGAGACATGACAATGTCCTGTGACCAATGACAAACTTTCAGTATTTGCTTGTCATTTCCTTTGTCATGAATAGAGTAGGCTTAGGCTTGTTATTCAAACCTCCGTCCTTCCATTTGCCTCCCCAGTGGGCAGGAAGTGGGTGGAATTAGTGCTATGCACCCCCAGGCTGGGGCTTACAGGTGTGGGTCACCCTTGGCTAGTGTCTATCATATAGGGCCTGTGGGCAAGGTGGTACCTTGGACACATTTATCCCTGTGACCATGCAGGACTCCTGAGGCTTCTCAGCCCCCACTGTCATTACCCAGACCTTCTGGGCACTTGCCATGGGCCCTGTCCTTGGGCCCTCACCCTGAAGCAGGGAAGACTCAGACCCGTGGCAGTGGGATAAGCCATGACCGAGAGGACCAGGGTGAGGTCAGAGCTGGGTTCTTGAGGGGATGCTCATTTGCCAGGGAAAGATACCCTCAGTTTTGCCAAAGATTCAATTATCCTCAAAACAGCCAGGGTTCACACATTTGCTAATGGCTTACTCAGGAGGATGACAGGTGAAGGGGAGAACTGTCAAGAAGACAGGTAGCAGGGTGAAATGGGCTCAGGGAGCAGTAGTTCTCACTGGGCTAATACTCATCTGTCTTGTCTTCTCTCATTTTTAAATTCTTTTCTCATCCTCAACAGTATTTTTAAAATTATGAAATATACCATTTATGTAAGAGAGTGAACACACACACCCACACCCCCACACACCCACCCCTACACAATTTAAAGAATAATGCTAAAACAGACACTTATGTACCTCCCCTTCCTGTCCCTACCAGATTCAGAGGCAGAAGATTATTGATATTTGCTATTACCCTCCCCAAGAAATGTGCCTACCACTTGGAACATTGAGTTAATAATATCTTATGTTTCCCAATGTGTGCATCCCTACAATATGTTAGTTACTTTTTGTCTTTATTTTGAAATTTGTGAGCCTGGGATAGTCCTCCCTCTATGTATTCTCTTGTGTTTAATTTCTTTTGCTCATCATTAAATGTTGGAGATTCATCTATATTGATGGATACAGCTGTAGCTGCTTACTTTTCTTATTTTATGTAATATTCTATTGAGTGTATTTACCACACTTTATTTTTCTATTGAAGTCTTGATGAGTACCTGGTTCATCACCATGGCTTCCTTGTTACAACATGGCTGCTGTGGACATTCTATTGCCTGGTGCATGCCTGCAAGACGTTCTATATGGCATGGTTCTCCACATTGGTCTGGGGATGACTGTTGGTTCCCAGACACTTTCAGGGGGTCTATAAGGTCAAAACTATTTTCATAACAATACTAAAGCATTATTTGCCTTTTTCACTGTCATTCTGTCCTAAATATTCCTTTGGGAGGTTTCCATAACTCAGGGACTTAGCATTTTCCACATGACCAATGCACCAATGTGTTACAAAATCACCCCTGGTTTAGTGAAAGACAGTTTGGTGGATTTTAATGACTATGAAAATTTCATTGATAAGGTTTCAGATTGCACATTACAAATAATCTTTAATGGACTGTCATTTATCAAGTTTTGGTATGAAACCAAGAAAGCATATCCAGTTATCTGAAATATAAGTTTTTTTTCCAATTCCTTATCTGAATGAGGTTGGATTTTCTTCTCATACTTCAACCAAAACAGTGTATGACAATAGACTGAATGTATCAGCAGATATTGGAATCCAGCTGTCTTCAACTGTTAGACATTAAAAGCATTTGTAAAAACTAAAGCAATGCCACTTTTCCACTATTGAAAAGATATATTGTTTTTCTTTAAAAATGTTATCTATGTTAGCATGAAATGGGAATGATTATTGTTAATTTTAAAAGAAATTAGTACATATTAAAAACTTACTTAGTTTTAATTTTTGATATGGCAAACATCCAATGGGTATAAACCACATAAACAAAAGCTCTTCAAGTTCCTCAATAATTTTTAAGCATATAAATAGTGTGAAATTATAGAGTGTTTGAGTACTGCTGCTCCTGGGTGTATTTTGAAGAGACCTGTGCATCTTTAACTTGCTTACTTTTGCCACTGGCTAAACAATATGGTAACCAGCAGCAGTGAATGAGAGTTCTACCTACATCCTTGGGAGCCTCCCAGTGGTGGATGTGAAATGGTCTTTTATCATGGTTCCAATTTATAGGTCTTTGATTACAAATGAAGTTGAGCAACTTTTCATATGATTATGGTCATGGTTGTCTTCTTCCTGGGAAAATGCCTGTTTGTGTATTTTTGTTCATCTTTCTTTTGGCTTGTAATTCTTTATCAAGTCAGCAGAATTCTTTATATGTGCTGGGTAATAATTCAGTTATACATGTTGTGAGCATCTTTCTCAGTTTATGACTTGCCTTTTGTCTCTATGATGTCATTTGGTGTACGGATGCTCTTTAATGTAGTTAAAATTATCCATCCTTTCTTTTATGGTTTGGATATTTTGTATCTTGTTTAAGAAGTACTTTCTTATCCCCAAGTCATAAGACATTCTCTTGTGTTACCTTTTATTCTTTTTTCAATTAATTTATTTTTTGTGTAGGCTCTACCCCCAATGTGGGCTTGAACTCATGACTCTGAGATCAAGAGTCACATGCTCTACTGAGTCAGGTAGGTGCCCCTCCTGTGTTATCTTTTAAATGTCTTGTAGTGTCCTCTTTTACATTTACATCTTTTTTTAATGTTTATTTATTTTTGAGACAGAGAGAGACAGAGAGAGACAGAGT
Source organism: Panthera leo (assembly GCF_018350215.1). Taxonomy (NCBI): domain Eukaryota; kingdom Metazoa; phylum Chordata; class Mammalia; order Carnivora; family Felidae; genus Panthera; species Panthera leo. The sequence goes on from NC_056686.1 coordinate 108,105,337, forward strand.
GCTAGCAGGGGAGGGGCAGAGAGAGAGGTAGACACAGAATCTGAAGCAGGCTCCAGCCTCTGAGCTGTCAGCACAGAGTCCGACACGGGCTGGAACTCACGAACTGTGAGATTATGACCTGAGTGGAAGTCGGATACTCAACCAAGCCATCCAGATGTTCCTCACATTTACATCTTTAATCCATTTGACATTAATAGTGATAGAACAGTATCAGGCTTAGCCCTCTGGGACAGCAAATATGACCACATGGCTGGATCCAGGTCCTTGCCTCACAAACCATGACCTCAACTGCTTACTTATTGGCTATTTGGGGCAGCTTTCAAAGCCTTTTATCAATGTCACTAGATAGTTTAACCTGACAGCTTCATTGCATTAATTCAGACCCTGGCTGGCTTAGGATCCCTGGTATTTGCACAGTGCCCTTTTGTAAGCAAGGTATAATTTTACTGTAGATCAGGCATGAGGAGGCCCCAGGTTAGGTTGGCAAACCAGTAAGTTGGTGGGAGACTGGGGTTCAAATGACTTGCTTCTTCTCTCTCCAGAGCCTCTGTTGTTGGAAAGGCATTGTAGCAGGATTTGAAGCCTGCTATATGTTCATTTTAGAAACTGGACCTTGCTAACTTTGTTAAATTTCCTGTAACCAGGGATTGCTCCTGGCAACTTAACTTATTTCCATTACTTTTGTCTTTTATGGCTATAAGTTTAATGGCATGTGGCGGGTAAACTTCACTGACTTGGGGAAATGATGGTGAAAAGTGGATTTTGCATAATCTTCTTAATGTGACAATTTTCCATTTCAACCAGGCACTGAGACATCAAAGGAGATGAGTGGCAACCCTGTTATTCAGGTGGACACATTTTGAAAGGCTGCTGTTGTTTGCTCTCTGTGATCCAGAGAATAGAGGAAAAAGGTGCCAGTTATGAATTAAGTGCTGGATGTTTCACCTCTATCTCTTGCACCCGAGAAGACGTGTTGAAGGGTATTTTGGGCCTGGTTCCTGGGGCAAGCTGGGACTGAGGTGGGAGACAACAGTGTGCCCATGTGAAAATAGGCTAGATGACAGGGGGTCTATCACTCTGACCACTTCCTGGGGTTTGAGGGAATCACAGCTGGTTTGCTTAATGAACTATTGAAGTGATGGCACTAGCCTTGGGGTCAGAGGCTTATGGTTTCTCCCTTAGGGTCAGTACAGGCTTTGTAACATGGCCCACCAGGCCCTCCGAAGCTCAGCCCTGCCACTGTGCCAGCCCCTCTGCCCTTTCCTAGTGCTCCAGGCTCCAGTACAGAGCCTCTCAGACTCTTGATGGCCCTGGCTGTCCTCCTGCTGCTGAGCACCTGCATAGGCCCTTCCTGCTCAAGGCAGTACTCTTCCAGCCCAGCTGTGTCTGGGTCACAGCTACATCTCCCCTTTTCAGAGCACCATCTCTCACCCCCAGAGTGGGCACAGCCAGGTTATGCACCCCCCATCACTGCCACATTTACTGCACATTTCTCTGTTGTGTGCTCTATTTTCTGTCTCCATGAGGTCTGGGCTGTCTGATTTTCCAGTCTGTTCCTAACTGCATGGAGGGTTTTGCAAGCAGAGAGAATGCTCAATAAATATGTGCTGAGTGAATGGATGAATAAACTGGCTTGGTAAACTTAGGCCACTGAGCTTCAATAATGCCAAACTCACACGATTAAATGAGATATGTAAGGCAATGAATATTAGCATTTTTGGATGCTAATTATTAGGTAATTTTTGGATAAGCATTTAGTCATGCTTATTGAAAGTTGCCCAAATATCCTCCTAAAGTCTCTGCATAGATTTTACCTTTTAACTATGCTCTTCCAGATTTCTTCATAGAGGGTATGATCTGTGGCAGAGCAAGCTTGGGGTGGCCTACTCCTAGTCCCTCAGAGACTTGTCATCAGGATATGGCTTCCAAGCTCATCTAGGTGTTGATATCAGCTGGTCTTAGGGAGAGAGAGGAGGAGGTGAAGAGGTGTCTGTGGGCCACATGGTGAAGGTTGGGGACCACTGAAGTAGGTGTTTGATGGGTATTCCTAGGTCTTTTAACTGCTACAAGTGGAGCTTCATGCATAGGATTCTTTTCTCACAGAATTTCGTGTTGTCCATTTCATGGAAACTTCTTGAAGTGAGTGAAGGAACTGTGTCCAAGGACAGTGTTCAGTGAGGAGCAGTTTTCTTCTTGTCCTTATGTGAGCTCTTTCCTGTATGTGCCATAGACAGCCTCCCACATATTCTGACCCCACAGAGACCCCCTTCCTCTATCTCCTCATCCTTCTACACACGATTTCAGTGGCACCTTCTATGGGAAGACCTCTTTGAATAACTCTACCACTCCCAGGCAGACTTAATTTCCTCCTCATCTGAGTCCCCAGCATTCTAAGAGTTATTATTGTGTATTGCTTGCAACTCATTGTCTATCCCATGCTGAATGTTCTTCCTTTAGAAGGAAATGCACAGCTTTTTCTTCTTTTTTTTTTTTTAACATAATTTATTGTCAAATTGGTTAACGTAAGTGCATAAAGTGTGCTCTTGATTTTTGGGGTAGATTCCCGTGGTTCATCGTGTACATACAACATTCAGTGCTCATCCCAACAAGTGCCCTCCTCAATGCCCATCACCCATTTTCCCCTCTCCCCCATGCTCCCATCAACCCTCATATTGTTCTCTGTATTTAAGAGTCTCTTGTGGTTTGCCTCCCTCCCTCTCTATTTGTAACTATTTTCACCCCCATTGTCTTCTGTTAAGTTTCTCAATACCCACATATGAGTGAAAACATACAAAATCTGTCTTTCTCTGACTGACTTATTTCACCCAGCATAATACCTTCCAGTTCCAACTACGTTGCTGCAAATGGCATGATTTCATTCTTTCTCATTGCCAAGTAGTATTCCATTGTATATATAAACCATATCATCTTTATCCATTCATCAGTTGATGGACGTTTAGGTACTTTCCATAATTTGGTCATTGTTGAAAGCACTGCTATAAACCTTGGGGTACATGTGCCCTTTCTAACAGCACACCTGTATCCCTTGGATAAATTCCTAGTAGTGTTATTGCTGGCTGTAGGGTAGTTCTATTTTTAATTTTTTGAGGAAACTCCACACTGTTTTCCAGAGTGCCTATGCCAGTTTTCATTCCCATCAACAGTGCAGAGGGTTCCCTTTTCTCCACATCCTCTCCAGCATCTGTTGTTTCCTGAGTTGTTAATTTTAGCCAGTCTGACTGTTGTGAGGTGGTATCTCAGTATGGTTTTGATTTGTATTTCCCTGATGATGAGTGACATTGAGCATTTTTTCATGGGGAAAGACACAGCTTCTTACTCACTTCTTAGCCTTTGCCCTGGCACTTAGTAGGTGCTCAGAAAATGCTTGTGAATGAATAATCCATGTAGAAAAAACTGCTCACAATGGAATATGATTGCAGACAGAAAGAAGTGTGGTCCCTTCTGCCTGCTTTTTTTTTTTTTTGTTCCACTAGTTAACATACAGTGTTATATTAGTTTCAGATGTACCATATAGTGATTCAACTATTCCATACAACACCAAGTCCTCATCACAAGTGTACTCCTTAATCCCCATCACCTATTTAACCCATACCCCCACTCCCCTCCCCTCTGGTAAGCATCAGTTTGTTCTCTGTAGTTCAAGTTTGTGTCTTGGTTTGCCTCTGTCCCTTTAAAAAACTTTTCCCTATGATCATATCCAGCAGGAAAAAGTCTCTTCAACAAATGGTGTTGAGAATACTGAGCAGCAACATGCAAAATAATGAAACTGGATCACTTTCTTACTCTATACACAAAAATAAATTCAAAATGTATTAAAGACCTAAATGTGAGACCACACATGATAATATACATTATTGAATTCAATTTGAAAACATTTCTTTTATAGTCTTTGCACCATTCCTCATGAGAGATATAGGTCTTTAGTTTTCTTATCATTGTAAAGTCTTTGCTTGGTTTCTGTATCAGGGTAATGCTGGCCTTATTGAATGAGGTGGAAAATATTCATTCCTCTTCTGGTGTTGTAAGGGACAGTGTAGACTTGATTTTTTTTCCTTAAAAGTGTAATAGAATTCACCAATTAAGCTACATAGGAGCTTGTATTTTCTTTATGCAAGGCTTTTAACTAAAATTGAATTGTGTTAATATAAATAAGACTATTCAGGTTATCTATTTCATCTTAGTAAGCTTTAGTGATTTGTGTCTTTCAAGGGATTTATTCATTTCATCTAAGTTGTTGAATATATTGAGATAAAGTTGTTCACAATAATCCCTTATCAACTTTTTAATGTCTATAGAATCTTGTGATGCTCCTTCTCTATTCTTAATCTTGAATTACATTTACTATTATTTTTTCCAGTTTCTTAAAGTGAATGTTGAGAACATTGATTTGAGATTTCTTCTTTTATAACATCTGTATTTAGTGTTATAAATATGCCATTATTAGTAATACTGCTTTCACTCTAACAAATTTCAATATGTTTTCATTTTCATTCAATTTTAAATTCTAATTTTCCTTTTGGTTATTTCTTTCATCAATGGATTATTGAGAAGTGTTTTATTTAGTTTCCAAATACTTGAGGATTTTCCAGATATCTTTCTATTGCTGATTCTTGCTTTAATTCCATTGTGGTCAGAGAACATGCTCTGTATGATATGGATCCTTTCAAATTCATTGAAACTTATTTCGTGGTTCAGAGTATACTTTGTCTTGGTAAATGTTTCATATGCACTGGAAAAGAATGTATTCTGTCATTCAGAAGGGCTCCATAAATGTTAATTCAGTCGCATCTAGTTTATAGTTTTATTTCTATATTCTTACTGATTTTATGTCCACCAATTGTTTAGAAAGGAGTGTGAAAATATTCAGCTATATTTGTAGAAGTATATGTTTCTTTTCGGATATATCCAGTTTTGCTTCATGTATATTGAAGCTCTGCTATTAGGTCAGTGAGCATTTAGAATTGTTATGTGGTATACATTTGTCCCTTTACCATTGTAAAATGTCTTTCTTTATCCATAGTAATATTACTCTGCTCTGAAATCCACTTTATCTAACATCAAGATATTGACTCCTGATTAGTGTTAGCATGCTATTTTTTTTCTATTCTTATACCTGTAATCTAATTGTGTGTGTGTATGCACATGCACATGCACACTTGTGTAGTTGGCTTTTGATTTTTAACCCAATTGGGACAATCTTTAATCTTTCACTGGGATGTAGGTTAAACCAGTTTAATTTAATTATGATTATTGATTTGGTTGGGTTTAAGACTTAACAACTTGCCCTTTGTTTTCTCTTTATCCAATCTGTTATTTGTTTTCTATTTCCTTTTTAAGAAATGTTGGATTGAGGAATTCTTATATTTTAATTTCATCTCCTTTATTGGCTTATCATCTACACCTTTTGTTGTCGTGGTTATTTGAGAGCTTACAGTACACTTTTTTTTTTAACTTTCCTCACACAAATGCACTAATCACTACTTAGCTGAATACTAGATGAGGACCATCTGTAGATCTTTGTAGTTCTATGTGCAGCTTGCACATATGGTACTGCTTCCTGTAAATCCTAGCTGCCTTGGACTCCCTAAATTTCAACTCTACTTTAGTCATCTCAGCAAGTCTGCTGTGTTTGCCTAGTTTCCCCTTCCCTCACCATTGCCTGGAAACTTTTTGCAAGTAGTGTGCTGTGGCACTCATAGAACTCACCTCATTTATTTCCCTGTTCTTATGGATCACTCTGCTTCATTTCCTAGTGTTCAATGTCTTTAAAATGCATTCCAATAATTTGTCCCACTTTTATCAGGCAGGAGGAGAAATCCAGTTCCTGTAACTCTATCTTTGCCAAAAGTAGAAGGTATATAAATGTTCATGTTAGTCAAAAGAGCCACACTGATGAATGTTAGCTGTGCCCATTCACACATGGTATCCAGGAGGTAACTCCTTGCCAGACGGCAAGTGTGTCTGGTTTGACAGAGAAGGTCAGCCTTGATGTGCAAATGGAGACCTCATGATCTTTGAATTTGATGTCATCAAACCGTCAAACACCAAGTCAGATTCACCCTTTGGAACTTGTCTGTAACTTAATTGAAAAGATAAAATGTGCAAACCAAATAGATATGAGCATTTGGTAGTTGCATTTCTCACAGGGCATTAGTAAATTGGCATCTCTGTGATGCCAGGTTCTTCTGTAGCTGAGGTCAGCATATCAGGATGTGGAGATTCTGAGCCTCCAAGTCTAAAGTCCAGGATTTGAAGAGATAATCAAAGGTGAGCACAACTGTCAAGAATTGATTTGACCACTATTATTCATACAATACCCAAAACATACTGCACATCTTCATGACTAAAATTCTACAATCTGTTTCACATAAAATAGCTACCTAAATAGTTGGAATTTGCATTCTAAAGGGCCAAAAATTCTCATTTTAATGATTTTGATGAATATTATTCTAATGACTCGATATCAAATTTCAACAATAACAAGCATAATAAAATAAGCAACTAAAGTCACATACTTTTGTACAAAGAATAAACAGAATGTATCACAACCCTACATGATGGTCAAGCATCATAATTGCAAGCTCCACTTTTGTGTTTGAGAGAGGATATTAACCCTTAGGGATCTGGGACAGTACAAGCAATTGGACAATGTGAGTTCCTTTCGTTTTAATGAGCACTGACTGGCTATGTGGCTAAGGCCAAATCTGTGACCTTCCTTCTCTGCTTCCTCACCTGAAATGATGGTAACAGAGCCTTCCCTACCTGTGGCATCAACTCTACAGTGGTTGTCAGAGTCTCCAGAAAAGTATAAACTATAATCCAAATGTGTGATAACTCCAAAAGCTCTTGTCTTTGTTAAATGTCACACCCTTCATGCCACTTTCATCAAAACCAGTCAAGTCATAAGATTCCACCACACCGAATACAATGCATACCACTGGAGACATTTGCCCCTAACAGTGTTTTCTTAAGGGAGATATGTTAAATGGTAATGTATATTGCTTAGAAAGGTAGTTTCCCAAGGCCCTTGTTTCTTTTTCTAGAATGGGTATCCCCTAAGGGATAATCTGAGATTTCAGAAAGTTTTACTAATTGAGCAAGTATTAGGTATTTCTAAAGAGAATTGAGCAAACAAGGCCCTCAGCAACATTCTTCTGTGAGTAGAAACTGGGTTGTCTTTTATGAGGATATTTTATAGGGAACTCATTGCATCAACTGAGAAGTTGAATCAATATTAGTCCCTCACACAAGTAAAACTGATCAGTTCCCCACCCAACCCCACCATCCTCCTCCTCCTGTAGCCCCTCTCTTCCAGGAACAGCCCCAGTCATCCTACTGTGAAAGCTACAAGCCATCCTGACTGCAGCTCCACAGGAAATAAATCATGAGAGCTTATAGAGGCTAATCCTAATCATCCCACATCTGTCCTCTTCCCTCCCTTCCCACATCTGCTCACCACACAGACTGCCATTATCTCCCACTACCACTTTGTGGCCTCCTGCTCACTTCTGTTCATTGCTTGTTTATAAGTCTATCTCCCTCACCACCTGAGAGTGCTTCCTTGTTTCCATCACCCCCCCCCCCCACCTCAATAGCAGCACAAATGCCAGCAGCACACTCACATCCATCCAAGACAAGTTTGGTAAAACTTCTCTGACTGCCCCTCAAATCCTTGCTCCCGTGGTTCCAGAGTAATAACCTAGCCACATAACTTTTGTTTAACCCCCTACATGGATCTGTCAGGACTTTGGGGGTGCCTAAAGCCTGCTATGCCTAGATTCAGCCTCCCACCCTAGCTGCATCTCTTTCTATGCCCTCATTGAGGTCCCTCGATTCCTGGCCACTGCAGTTCTCCAAAGATGTATTGATACAGGAGAGTCAGAGTGAGCAAAAAGACCACCCACACTGAAGAAAAGATGGGTGGAGGGTAGAGAAAAGTCTTAGAAGACAGGCTAAAGGTAAATAATGCTGCCACAAACATAAGGGTGAATGTATCCCTGCAAATTAGTGTTTTTGTATTCTTTAGGTAAATACATGGTAGTACAATTGCTGGAGTGTAGGGTAGTTCCATTTTTAATTTTTTGAGGAACCTCCATACTGGTTTCCAGAGTAGCTACACATTTTTGCATTCCCACCAACACTGCAAGAGGACTATCCTTTCTCCACATCTTTGCCAACACTTGTTGTTTTCTGTATTGTTGATTTAAGCTATTCTGACAGGTGTGAAGTGATATCTCATTGTAGTTTTGATTTGTGTTTCCCTGATGATGATGAGCATCTTTTCATGTGTCTGTTAGCCAACTGGATGTATTCTTTGGAGAAGTTTCTGTTCATTTCTTCTGCCCATTTTTAAACTGGATTATTTGGTTTTTGGGTGTTGAGTGGTAGAAGTTCCTTATACATTTTGGATATGAATGCTTTATCAGATATGTCATTTGCAAATATCTTCTCCCATTCCATAGGTTGCCTTTTAGTTTTGTTAATTATTTACTTCAGTGTGAATAAGATTTTTATTTTTTATATAATCCAAATAGTTTATGGAAGCAGCCCAAGTGTTCATCGATTCATGAATGGATAAAGATACATATGTGTCATATATACATGATGGAATATTATTCAGCCATAAAAAGAATGAAATCTTGCCATTTGCAACAACATGGATGGATATAGAGTGTATTATACTAAGCAAAATAAGTTGGTCAGAGAAAGACAAATACCATATGATTTCATGCATGTGTAACATTTAAGAAACAAACAAGGGGCGACTTGGTGGCTCAGTCAATTAAACATCTGATTTTGTCTAAGGTCATGATCTCATGGCTTGTGGGTTTGAGCCCCATGTCGGGCTCTGTGTCGACAGCTCAGAGTTTGGAGCCTGCTTCAGATTCCGTGTCTCCACCTCTCTCTTCTCCTCCCTTACCTGTGCTCTGTCTCTCTGTCTTTCTGTCTCTCTCAAAAATAAATAAACATTAAAAAAATTTAAAAAAGAAACAAAACAAATGAGACAAGAAAAGAAACAAAATAAATGAGCAAAGGAAAAAGAGAATGACAGACAATCTAAGAAACAGACTCCTAAGTATAGAGAACAAACTGATGATTATCAGAGAGGAGGTGAGTGAGAGGATGGGTTATATAGGTGATGGGGATTAAGGAGTGCACTATCATATGTTGTAGTGTTGGCCTGTTTTTGTTGATTTTGAAGGGAGTTCTCTGTACCTCTTGGACTTTGGTGCCTGTTTCCTTCCCCAGATTAGGGAAGTTCTCAGCTATAATTTGTTCAGATAAACCTTCTGCCCCATTCTCTCGCTCTTCTTGTTCTGGGACTCCTATGATACAGATATTGTTTGGTTTCATGGAATCACTTAGTTCTCTAAGTCTTCCCTTGTAATCTAGTAATTTCCTTTCCCTCTTTTTTTCCAGCTTTATTATTTTCCATAATTTTATCTTCTATTTCACCTGTTCTCTCCTCTGCTTCTTTAATCCGCATTGTCACTGTATTCAGTTTATTTACCATCTTAGTTATAGCATCTTAAAATTCATCCTGACTAGTTCTAAGGTCTTTAATCTCTGCAGCAGGGGTTTCTCTGGTGTCTTCTATGCTTTTTTCAAGCCCAGCTATTAGTCTTGTTATGACTGTTATGCTAATTTCTTATTCAGTTATATTGTTTATATTTGTTTTGAGCAAGTTCCTGGGTGTGATTTCCTCTTTACCTTTCTTTTGGGCAGAATTCCTCTGTCTTGTCATTTTGGCTAAGTTTCTTCTTTTGTGTGTTTTAAAAGCTTGTTACGTTTCTTGTACCTGAGAGTACTGCTATATTAAAAAGAGGTCATACACTGTCCAAGGTCTGGCACTTCAGGCAGTGTTTCTGGTGTATGTGTTTTTTCTTCGCTGTTGCATTTCGGCTGCTCTTCCCCACTGGTCATTCCTCTACAGAGCTCCTCCTTGCTTGCAGTGGTGAAGTGTTTTGACCTTTAACTAGGTGCACTTTGATTTGTTTGTTGAAATAACCCTGGGGAAAAAAAGGTGGGGTGAAGGGGAAGCCTGATCTCCCAAAAGAGAAAAAGAACAAAAAAAACAGGGAATCAAAAAAAACATAAAGCTGATTTCAAAGAAAAAGAAAGGAAAAAAATAGAAAAAAATCAGAAGGAAAGAAAAAAGAAGGAAAAGAGTAAAAAAAACCTTATCCAAAAAAAAAAAAGAGAAAGGAAATGAAAAACAAAAAACAGATAAGAAACTATGAGCCTGATTCCAAAAGAAAAAAGAAGGAGGAACATAAGAAAAAAAGAGTTGTCTGTTGGTGCCTTGGGAGGTGCTGACTGTGCTAGACCAGAGGAAAGGCCAGCTGCATTGGCTCAGAGTCAGTCTTGCCACAGTAAATAAGTGGTTGCCAGGCATGGAGGGGCAGGGTTTGGTGTAAGTGGGTCCTGTCTCCACTGGAGCCACTGGGATGCTCTTTGAAGTCCCACAGTGTTGGTGTTGGGAAGAAAATGGCACCACTACAATGTGTTGCCCCCTGACGGGATCTCAGTCCCCTCTGTTGACTTAGACTTCACAGAATTAGCTAAGGCAGTCAGCTTGCCCTGTACCACAACTCTCCTGTATTTTTCCTTTGGCGTGTGGCTGGGATTCAAAACCCTGAGTCTTAAAGGACCCAGCACAGTGTGGATCCACTCCCCTCTTCCAGAGTAGAGCCTCTTCACCCTGTTGATGAAAGGCCTTGGCTGGCACCTGCAGTGTATTTTGTCCTTGGGGAGGCAATAAACCCTCTCCCAAAAGTACTCCAGGAAGAAGACTGGTCTCTTCCAGTGCATCCAGGAGATCTCTACACCATGTTGTGCACTCTGGGGCCAGCTCCCTCCTCCCCAGAAGCATGCATCACAGCTCCACTCTGGAGAAAGTCACACACTTCCAAAACCTCAGAGTTGGAGCTCCAATAGCTGTTTACAAAAACAAACTGGGACACTCAGTACTTCTCACTCCCTAGTGCATAGTCCAGAGAGGTTTTTCTCTTGTGCTAACTTGATGCCACACTTTCTCAGCCCCTCTTTCTTTCCATTTTGGCTACCCACAAAAAGGGTCCCCTCCCCTCTGAGGTGTCCCTGTTTTTCTCTCCCCCAATTCACATCCATGCACCTCTCACCTGCCAAACTATTTCCAAATGTGGAGATACTTCTGTCACTCTGCAGATTGATTTCTGACTTCAATACAGCTTTGTTTGAGGGACAAGGAAAGCCAGGGTCCCCCTACATCTCTACCATCTTCAAGAAAGCCAGAAATTGAAAATTTAAAATACCATTTTTTATAATATAAAATTATGAAGTACTTTGAGATAAATCAAATAAAAGATATGCAAGACATATGTGCATTGATAACTACCATAAATTGCTGAGATAAATAAAAAGCATCAAAAGAAATTCAGGGATATACCGTGTTTATGGTTTAAAAGGTTCAATATTCTTAAGACCTATTTTCCTCAAATAGGTAAATAGATTCCACACAGTCCCAAAGAAAACTTTAGCAAGATTTTTTGGGTATAAAATCACAAACTGATTCTACAATTCATATAGAAATTCAAATGACCTAGAATCATCAAAACAACTTTGAAAAAGATCAAAATACAGAGGCTAACACTGCATAGTTTTAAGACTTGTAAATCTGCAGGAACAAAACAGTAAACAAAAATAAATAGGTTAATGGAATAGGATATATAATCGAGAAATAGACCACAATAAGTATGAACAGCTTATTTTGACAAAGCACAAAGAAAACATAGTAGATAAAGGATAAACTTTTCAGGAAATGGTCCTAGAGCAATTGGATATTTATATGCCAAAAAGGAACTTTGACCCATCCCTCAATTGTAAAAATTATATCATATCTAATATATAAAAATTAATTCAAAATTTATCATAGACCTAAATATAAAATGTAAAATTATAAATCTTACAGAAAAAACATACGAGAAAATCTTGTTAACTTGGTTAGGCAAAGATTTCTTAAATATTCCATGACACATGGAGGAAGAAATTAATCAAATGGATTTCACCAAAAATAAGAATTTCTGCTCCTTGAAAGGCATTGTCAAGAGAATGAAAAGGTAAACCACAGGCTAGGAGAAAATGTTTGCATATCATGCAGGACTTTTATCCATAAAATGTAAAGAAGTCTTTAAAATTCAACGATAAAAAAACCAAACCAATAAAAAATAGTCCAAAAATTTCCACACATACTTCACCAAAAAAGATATACTGATGAATAATAAGTATGCAAAAAGATGCTCAGTGTTATCAATCACCAGAGAAGTGCAAATTAAAACTGCAATGACATGTCACTCATTAGAATGTTGAAAATTAGAAGGAGCAGAGGTAGGCAGTGGAGAAGCCCTGTGCCACCCATGCAGCCTGACAGGAGCTTCTGCTGACTGCACAGGTGGCTCAGGTGGCTCTGGAGCTTGAGTTGCTTTCAGACGTGTCCCAAGTTGCAGTGAGGTTCTCACATTGATTAGTTATTGGATATGTTTCTCTCATATCACTGCATTCTAACATATATTTATTTATGTAAATGTTTTTTGCTCCCTACCAGATCACAGAGAGCTTTCTTGAAGGTAGGAAAAAGTTGCCAGGTGGGCATGATGTTTCTTAGGAAGGAATAGAACTGAGGGTTTATAATTTTTTGTGTATGGCTGAGATATCATAAGATGGAACTTCTTGCAAGAAAGCCACAGTAAATGATAACAACAGAAATATATCAACAGTATTTTTGGAATATAGTACCATATTATACAACTCAATTGGTGGATTTTTTTCAATCTTTTGACATATTTAGCAGAAAAATCTCTATGAAGAACTTTTATTTTTATTTATTATTGTTTTTTTCAAATTTTTATTTAAATTCTAGTTAGTTAAAATATAGTGTAATATTTGTTTCAGGAGTAGAATTTAGTGAAGAATTTTTACAAGATTAGAATAATCAAGGCAAAAACTTCTAAACGTCTGTCAATCCAAATGATAAAAGATGTACGGAGATGTTGTGAGAGAAGTTAAAGATGAATTTAGGTGAGGAAGACCCAAGGAACCCAAAGAACATCCCTCAGTTGGTGTTAATTTCCTTCTTGATGGAGGCAAGGAATATTTGGAAGGCAGCATGGTGAAAAGAAAGAGCCTGAGCTTTGGATTCAGGTCTGAATCCAACAGCCACCACTTAACGAGCTGGGGACTTTGGGCAGATCATTTCCCCTCTCTGCATGTATCCCTGTCTGCTGAATGGTACCCTCATGCGCCTTTCGGCAAGGTGTGAAAGAAGGAATGACAGTGATGTGTGCATTGATGCTGTGTAGTTTGGGGTCTTTCTCTGAAAGGACTATACCTGAACAAAAATAGATTGAGGTCTTCTCTCTGGGGGGATGAGCCAGCACATTCTAGACACATGGGCGCGGGCCAGCAGTTCAATAAACATGCTTTATCTGCTGGTTATCTCTGTGCAAGTAGGTCCTTAGGGGTGTCTGCTTCTACCCTCTTCACTCACACCTCTCACTCATCCATGAGTGCTTGCTGTATTCCAGGACCTTCACCAGGAGCTTGAAATCTGGTTGCCCACAGCCTGTTTTGGTGAATGGAATGACACAGGGAGATTTTAGAGCTCACAGAGGGCCATCTATTGCAGTCTGATGGGTCAGGAGAGGCTTCTCCAAGTGCTTGTGTGATACCTCCAAGGCCAAAAGACAGATGAGATTGAGGGAGTGGACATGTGCAGAAGATGAAACTCAGAAGGTGGTACAGAAGGTGTGCCAAGGGCTCAGAATAGAAGAAAGTTATGCTGGGGAGAAGATGAAGACAAGGTCAACTCAAGATCATGAAAGGAATTTTATGCCATGCTCTGAAATTGATTTCACTGTAAAGGCAGTAAGAAGCCACTGAATGATTTTATTTATTTAATAATTTCATCACTCGTGAATACAACATTAAAAAGATGCAAAGGGTATACTGAAGAGTGAATCTCTTTCCCCACCTCTGTCTCTGTGCCATGTAGCTTCCCTTCCAGAGGCATCCATGTCTCCAGTGTCTTGTCCATCTGTAGAGATACTCTATACAAATACATGTGAATCCTTGGACTTGAGCATAATGACAAAATGCTGAAGACTCTGCCACATCTCAGCTTATCATATACCAGTTGTGGTAGAAACTCCCAGAGAACCTACCAGGTTCTGTTCTGCATGTATATTCATGGAAACACCTCAAGACTTCCTTTTAGAGAGCCTTATTGAAGTATAATTTACATACCATAGAATTCACCCATTAAATGTACAGTATAGTCACAGATATGTGAAACTATCACCATGGTCGAATTTAGAACATTTTCATCCCCTGAAAAAGAAATGCTGTACCCTTTAATGCTCTTTCCCACCACCTTCCCAGTCCTAAACAAGCACTAATCAATCTATTTTAGGTTTCTTTAGGTTTCCCTATTCTGGGATACTCATATAAATGAAATAATAGAAAAATATGGTCTTTTGTGACTATTTCTTTCACTTAGTATGTTTTTAAGGTTCATCCATTATGTAGCATACCTTCTATTTCATGGCCAAAAAACTATTCCATTGAAAATATTGCATATTTTGTTTATTCATTCTATTTTGTTTATCCGTCAGGTGATGTACATTTGGGTTGTTTATACTTTTTTTGCTATTCTGAATAGTGCTACTATGAACATTCATGTATAAATTTTTGTGTGGACATATATTTTAATTTTTCTTGAATATATGCCTAGGAGAGGAATTGCTGACTCATATGGTAGCTCTTTGCACTGCTTTCCAAGGTAGCTGCATCATGTTGCATTTCCAACAAGTCTGTGAAGGTTCAAATTTTTTTGCATCCTCACTAACACTGGTTATTATCTATTTTACTCTAGACACCCTAGTGGGTGTGAAGTGGTGTCTTGATTTGCATTTTCTTAATGGCTAATGATGTTAAACATTGTGTCAGGTGATTACTGGCCATTTACCTACTTTCCTTTCAACAAGGTTCTGGGGCATAAATTACTTTTCAAACTAATCCAATGAAATTGTGGCTTCTTTTAAGGACTAGTTTCTGAGATCTGTGTTGATATCCACTCAGCCCCTGAAAGGCATCTCTCAACTATTGTATTTCCTGGTTCTCTCCTGCAAACTAGCCAGCCTGCAGTGTAGGCTATAACTTCATTAAGTTCATGAATCTCTTCCTGATTTCCTTCCACCACAACCTCCACCATTTTTGAGAGCACCGTTAAGCTGGAATTTTTCCAATCTCTGTTATAAATGAAGTCAGTTCCTTTGAGAAGAAATTGAGTTATATGTTTAAAGTCTGCTTCTTGCCCCTCAAGCAAAATCTTTTAGTCAGGGGTCTGGAATTGGAAGTGGGACAATGTCATTCCTCTGAGTGACACACTCACTCTAGGATCTGAAAGCTTGGTAGGAGAAGCAGCAGTCTGAGGTCTTCCTGGTTTGCCTCTGCTGATTTGGAACCACCCAATGAGCTGGAGGAATAACTAGCAGGGGCCTGGTTCTCTCTGTTTACTGTACGCACATTACAGCCTCATTTCCATGAGTGTGAACTGGCTGGAAAAATGGAGTCCTTCCACTTCTCTGCTGTGCTCAGTCAGCAATGGGTAGCTGTGGGAAGATTAAGAAGCATTCATGTCCAGGGGCACCTGGGTAGCTCAGTAGGTTAAGCATCCAACTTCTGTTCAGGATTTCAAGCCCCATGTCAGGCTCTGTGCTGACAGTTGGAGCCTGGAGCCTGCTTCAGATTCTGTGTCCCTCTCTTGCTCTGTTCCTCCTTTGCTCATGCGCTCTCTCTCTTTCTCAAGAATAAATAAACATTAAAAAAAAAAAGAAACACTCATGTCCAACTCCTCTAGGAAGAAAGCCCTCCAGCTTGGAGGATGGGAGAGGGAGCCTTGTGTTCTTGGTTGCAGTACTCTCAAAGGAGCTGAGTCTGTGGTACTGACCTTGGGGTAGGGAGGAAGGGAGCTGTCTTGGTTGAAACACCCCAGACTCTCTAAGCTTTTGTAGATTTTTTCAAACAGGTGTTTCTTCTTTGCTATTTGATTTTAGGACCATTTTTAGAGGCTTGAATGATTGTGTTTTAAAAAAAAATAATTTTCACCATTTCATTGGGGAAATGTGCAGTTCAGCTCAGCAAAGTTCAGGCTGTTGTGCTGGGAATTGCTCCTCTTGAGACATTATTTGATCTTCACTGACTGACCTGGCTCCCACCTATGTTCCTCTTTGGCTTCAAGCAGTTTCCAACCAATATGGGGAAAATGACTGGGGAGGGGAGTGGTCTTGCCTGCTTAGAGAAACTTGTGTATGGGTTTGCATTCCCTGAAATACTGTAAAAGATGAAATTTAGTTTTCCTTTTATAAAACCTTAGACATATGGCAATCCAAATGTAAGGCATGAGACCTCACAGGTGACTCCCAAAGAACTCAGAGAAGGCAAAGATGTACTTCTAGAACATTATTCTTGAATTAGAGGAGCTAATCACACATTCTATATGGATTCCAACAACAGTATCACTGCATTGCACTGGAATCACTCAGACATGGCATATTATCCTGGATTTCCACATTACCCATGCATAAAGGTAACATTTCTATTTCAAAACCAAACCCAATCAAAACAAACAACCAACCAATAACAACAACAAAAACAAACAAACCCTGCTGTGACAATGCTATTCCCAGTTGGGAAATCTGGATCCATTTCTCACAGAGGCTTTCTGCACTAAAGGAAAACATTCAAAACTCTTAAGAAAATCCAGAAATCTTCCCTGTTTTCTGGAGTTCAATGGTATTTTAACTTCCATTTATTTAGTTTTGATTTTGTGTTTCCCTCTGAAGAAGATTCCTTCATTACATTTCTTTAGAGCCTTTCCTTGAGAAAAATCCCATTCATTAAAAATAATAACTTCCTAAATGTCCATCAAGTGAGGAATGGATAAAAAAATTGTGGTTTATATACATAATGGAATACTACTTGACAATGAGAAAGAATGAAATATGGCCTTTTGTAGCAACGTGGATGGAACTGGAGAGTGTTATGCTAAGTGAAATAAGTCATACAGAGGAAGACAGATACCATATGTTTTTCTCTTATGTGGATCCTGAAAAACTTAACAGAAGACCATGGGGGAGGGGAAGGAAAAAAAAAGTTAGAGAGGGAGGAAACCAAACCATAAGAGACTCTAAAAACTAAGAATAAACTGAAGGTTGATGGGGAGTGGGAGGGAGGGGAGGGGTGGGTGATGGGCATTGAGGAGAGCACCTGTTGGGAGGAGCACTGAGTGTTTCAAATTGGTATGAAAACCAATTTGACAATAAATTTCATATTAAAAATAAATAAATAAATAAATAAATAAATAAATAAATACAAATGGAATCTCAAAAAAAAAAAAAACTTCCATTTACTGAGCACTTACAATGTGCCAGGTGCCAGCCTTATTCATTCTCTGAATATTGATTCATGAATTAATATAACAAGGGCTGTTGCAGACATTGGGGGTGCAAGACTTCCATGGCTCCTACTCTTGGAGCCCAGTGGAGGACGACAGGGATGAAATAAATAATCACTGAATGAAGCTATTAAATCATAACCATAATGCAAATTGTTGCATATTACCTCTGAATGAAGGGTTTCTGCTCAGTAAGGGTTATAGTAGTGAAAGGCAATAGAAACAGGCAAAGCCAACAGGAGCCCCTTCACACTACAAGGAAAAGAAGGGGCACTCCAATAGAGAAGCAGAAAGGAAACGAATAGGTAATTCATAGAAGTGGAAGCCCAGATGATAACAAAGTCATGAGCCAATGTCACAGCGTAAATTAAAACAAGCAGCTGTTTCACATCCAACAAGAAAACAATTAGAGAAAGGATAAAATCATGTATTGGTAAGGATGTGGACAGACAGGAACTTGAATGTGGACTCTCTGGCCATCTCAGAGAACTTGATGAAATCCAGAGCACACACCCCATGACTAGCAACCCAACTCCAGCTCAGTGCCTCAGAGAAATCCTTAATCAGCCCTGTCAGGAAATGTGCATAAGGAGATCTGTCCTTTTGTTTATGACAGAATGAAGTGAAGCAACTTGGTGTTTACTATCTGGTGTTGGATATAAAATAAGGTGGAAGCAAACTGTGGAATAACACTGCACAACACTGAGAAGTAAAACTTAGATTCATATAGAGCAAAATGATACAAATTAAACCCATGATCAAATGAAAGTATAAGAAGAAACAGAATGCAATTTTAAAGCCTAATATAAGTCATGTAATTTACAGTATAAGCATATATACAAAACGGTACTATATATTTTACAAAGAGGTATGCATATTTAAGGACATATATTAAATCCGTTGAGTGTATCTGGGGAATGGAAATGGGAACAAGAAATGAAGGGGAGCTATCTATATGTCTGTATCTCTCCATCATCTATACTTATGTCCATATTGACTAGACATACCTATAAATAAATACTAATATGGATATAGACAGGGCATATTCTGTGTATTGTGGAATATTAACTCAATTCTGTGTACTGTAGAATATTAGCACAAATCTGCCCTAATGTGCACCTACCACCAAAACAGAATCTTTGAAAACTTACCAAAAAATCATCACCAATAATTATTTAACTACAATTGTGATATGGGATCTGAAGTCTGTAAATGAATGTTCCATCATAATGGATTCCTTCAGGAAGCATATTTCCATGGTAACTTATCTGTTCTCCAGCCAAAAATATAAGGTGTATCATTGTGGGCTGTGCAGTGGGACAGGAGCTTTTCTTTTTCTTGTCATTACAGCACACTTCTTTTTTAAAAAAAAAAAATTTTAGTGTTTATTTATTCTTTTGAGAGAGAAAGAGAGAGCAAGCATGAGCAGGGGAGGGGTAGAGCGAGAGAGGGATGCAGAATCTGAAGCAGGCTCCAGGCTCTGAGCTGTCAGCACAGAGCCTGACACGGAGCTTGAACCCACAAGCCGTGAGATCATGACCTGAGCTGAAGTCAGACGTTTAACTGACTGAGCCAACCAGGTGCCCCGTCACAGCACACTTCTTGATTGATGTCTGGACTTCTCTGGAAGCAGATAAACCAGAGTTCACAAAGTGGGAAGGAAGTGAGCTGAGGGCAAGGGATGTAATAGGCATATAATTTTACAGTGTACTATCATGGGAGAATCTGCAACTCTTTTTAAATAAAAAAAAATAGGAAAAGCAAAACGCTGAAAGCCATGGCAGAGGAGCAGAACAAATACCTCTGAGGGTCAGCAGGGCGAGTTCCCTTCCAACTGGACGATCAGGGAGACTGTGCATAGAAGCAGCTCCACTTGAGGTTGGTCTTGAGGGAAAGGTGAGGTTTAGATTTGCAGTTATGGAAGATGCCAGTTCAAGTAGGGACAGCCTATCATGGGCAGGAAGGTGGCAAAGAAGGCTGAAGTAGGAATAACATACTAGACTTGACCACTTGGTGTGCAGGGACACTGCCTCCTTCTTCACTGCTGTGTTTCCAGTGCCTTGCACAGAGAAGGCACTCAAAATCTTTGTTGAAGAAATGAGTGAGTGAATGAACTGAATCACTGGCTTCAGGGAGATAGAAGTGAGCAAGGTGTCCCCAGGGGACTGGAAGGTGCCCTCTAACACACATTCCATCTGCTGTAAGATGTTTTGAGACCAGCATAGACAGATTTCCTGATAGGCTTGGGACTCCCCCAGCCCCTCATGTCAGTCCCTCTTGGAATTCTGTCTCTTCATAGTGGGAAGTGACCATTATTGGGCTTCTGAAAGACATGGGGGCAGGGGTGGCCCTGACTTCATGCTAGAGACCTGGTACAAATGTACCAGGCTAAGTCTCTATCCCCTGACAGCACTGGAGCAGGGACAGAGCCCAGGTTGGCTTCATTCAGAAGCTCATGTAATGTTACCCAATGGAAGCAGCCCTTCCACACCACAAGGCTGTAGGGCCATCAGACTGAGCCTGGACCACACAGTGGTACTTGCCCTCTATCTTGCCCAGAAAACTGCTGGCCCATCCCAGGTCTTCCCAAGGCTGTCGGCTTCCCTGCAGCAATCTCTGGGGTATGTGTGTAGAGAGGAGGTACAAAGAAAGGCATTTCTTGAAGTTTCCATGGAGAACATTGTTTATCTCACCTCTTGGCTGCTACCAACAGCCTTTCTGGGCAAGAGGCAGCCCCACTTTCCCCTACGTGCATTGTAAGCAGCATGTGTGGTCACTCTCTGCTTGGCCTGGTGGTCTTCTCTCAGCAAGACCACAGTGTTTCCTCATGTACTCTTGTCTCCATCTCCCTGTTTTACCCTTGTTTTGCTGTTGCCTCTTTTTCCCATCCTACATTTGGTTTGTCTTGCCTTGCACTGAATGTTGGAAGTCCTCCTGGCACAAAGTAACAGTCACATAGATAACTTGATCTCCTGAGGCTCCACTTCCTACTACGAGGGTTGTTGTGAAGATTAGGAGAACTACCACTGTAGCTGCTGGCTCGTTTCCTGCTGTTCAGATAGCGGAGGCCCTCACAGTTTAGAATTCAAGGAATTGTACAGGCCATCAAGGGGATACTGGGGCCAACCTTTGTGCCCAGAGTCCCTGCCCATCCTGTCCCAGCCCCACAGGACCTGACAACAGGACGCTCACCCCCAGCACCTGAGAACAGAGCTCTGCTGCCCATTCACCCTCCTTTTCATCTGTGAGTTATTCAAGATGCTCAGCTGTGGAGTTATTGCTGCCTATGAATAGAGATGAAAACAGGAGGGAAAAGACACACACCCTCTTAGGTGTTTATGCATGTTCACACACATGTACACATACTCACACTCAGAGCATACACTTTCTTTCTCAGGAAATTAGCCCTGTCATTTCCAGTCCAAGAGATTACCCATTCGGTATGTAAGAATCACGTCTACTCATGTGGAATAGGTCTCCAGCCACACTGAGATTTGAGATTTGATGAAAGGCCATAGAATTGGACAAAATGACTTGTGACCTACATCTTTCACTTTTGGAACAATATTTTAAAATGGAAAACAGAATGGTGGCAAGCACAAGTTTGTAGAATGCAGCAGGGACCAAGTGTTGGAGGTAGTGCTGAGTTCTACTGGCCCTCCCTGGAGAAGCATGCCCTCTGGCAATTCCTTTGTTACTTATTGCAAGCATGTGGATCACACCAACTAAATTTCTAAGAAGTGTGAAGTACACAAGCCCCTCAAGATCAGGTATAACCTCATGTGCCAGGCACCTCTGCCAGTTTGACAAAGAGGCAGCAGGCAGAAGATGTTTTCAGTGGATTCTTGCTCTGGTGTTAACCCACCTGTGCATGTGCTATACCCTGGGCTGCTAAATTTTGCATAACATTTGTAACCAGTAATAAATGGGTCTGTTTCCTCAGCCAAAGGGAACACAGCCCCAGGAAAGATTTAGCATCTCTGCATGAATCTTGTTTTCCTGAATCACTGCAGAATCACAGAGCTGCTGGGAGACCCTGAGAGTTTCCTCCAGTACCTGGAGTGCCTCCCATGAGGCCTACATCCTGAGAGTGCTGCTGTCTGACCATATGGACCTCACTCCAGGCCTTTCTTCTGGGCCTGGCCATAGTGGCCCTGACCACTTCTGCCTACACAGTGCTTCTTCCTGAAAGCTGTCTGTGCCATGGGTGTCCCCCAGATCTCAGCTTAGCAGCCCCAGCGACCTCTGGTCTGGTAGTCTGCTGCTTGCTCTGCTCCCCCTGTGCCCTGCACTCCCATCACATTCCAGAGGAGTTCAGACATGTCATCTGTAGAGCTGCCTCCTGCCTGTCCTCCTTGTGCCACAAGCTCAGTGGGACATGATTTATTTGTTCACTGTGTCTGCACACAGGACCCTATGCTCCAGGGCTGCAGTCTGGCTCTGTTCTGCAGCTTCACAGACAAGTGTCCAGACTCCAGAGCCTAGCCTCAGCCCTGCCATTCAAGGGGCCAGTTGCTGGGCCGCTCTGAGCCCCAGTTCCCACCTCTGTAGGACAGCAAGAGTGCATGAATCTCAAAGTCTTTGTCAGGATTCAGGAAGGGATGCCAGGCTGCTGGCAAGCTGTGAAGGGAGCTGACTTGTTAATTTCATTTCCATTCTCCCCAGTCACTCAGACTAACATGTGCTTTGTTCTAAGCTTCCTTTTGCACCCTACCCCCTTCCAGTTCACCAGGGCAAGGGACCCACTTTTAACCCAAGGCCTCGATACCCAGAAACTCAGTGTTTTTCTTTTTATGTTGCTCCTGGGGCTCCCTTGGGACCCAGCTCTAGCCCAGGTGTCTGTCATGGCTGCTTTGATGCACTCCCCACAGTGAAAGTTGGACAACACAGTGCAGGCCCTGGTAGATATACTGTATGTAAGCAGATTGCAGTGTATCTGTCATATTCAAATTTAGTGTGGGCGATGGGGGTGGTGGCTGGTATCATAAGAACAGTATGTAAAAAGGCTCCTGGAGGAGATGCCTGAGGTATGCAGCTGGATTTAGGGTGCTGCCAGGCAGGGCAGCCTCTGGGAACATGCTCAGTAAATGGGTGAGGGAAGGGCTGTGTCCCCAGGAAGGATCCCTGCCTTAGCTCCCAGATCCCTTCTGCAATCACCCACATCACTGCTGTCAGCCTCCAAGGTTCAACTCCAAGGCCACTTGTGCTGGAAAGTGAGGTCAATGAGGCTGACCCCCACATCAGTCCCTGTCTCCTAAAAGGGCACAGGTCACGTACTCATGGTGCAGGCAATGGTTGCAGGGCCAGCTCCCTGGGCATCCCTACTGCCCCTTGTGCCAAGAAATTAACTTTCCCTGCAGCGTCACCCCACAAAAAGGCTGGGTGGGGGTGTCGGGGGTGGGGTCTTTGAGTTCCTCGAGTCTGTACTAGCCTTCCCTCTCTCCCTTCGCACCCAGCTGAGGCCCTGTTGCTTGCTGCTAACTCAGGCGGGAAGCTGCACACCCAGTGGGTTATAGTCACCTTTGCAGCTGGACCAGCTGCTCCCGGTCACTAGTGTTTGACCTCACCTGTGTTCTGGCTGCTTCTCTGGGGGTCTCATTGGCCACCCATGACGTGGGGTCCTCAAGTTGTCTTGCCCAGGTGCTGGGAGGATTAAATGGAGCAGTGCTTGGAAGGCAACATGTGGGAGCCCTCATGCTGCATGGACAGCAGGGGGCAGATGGTGTTTCCAGCCCTGCCCATGCTCCCCTTTCCCTGCACCCCTGAAGGCCTCACCCCATGTAGCCAAAGAGGTGATCAGATAGGGCCTCAGCTGGTGCCGTCTCTTGGGCACTTCTGGGTGTCGGGTGCTTGCACAGACTGTCTCATATAATCTTGGGGTGCCCTTCCCCTCTGGATAGCTGTGCCCTACTCAACTACTCCTGGCATGGGGTTCTCAAAGTGCTGCTCAACTGTCATTTCCTAAACTCCCTGAAACCTGGCATTTTCCTTCTAAGGAGCTTATACTTTAGTTGGAGAGAAAACAAAACAAAATGCTCAAACGTGTGTAAGAAGGTGTCGGTTAAGAAGTGAGGAAGTGGGGCTGGAACACTACCATTGTCTTCCCAGAGAAGATGGAACATTTTGACCTGTGGGAGTCCTTCAGCGACTTCCCCTGGCCTGTGGGACAACCATCTGGACTTCCTGTTGCCCTCCAGCTCCAGCTCTTGCTTCCAGCACACTTAGGGCCTTGTCTACCTGATGGCTTGGAGGTCCTGCACAGCCCCTCTGCCACCTCCTTTGGTCATGCTATTTCCTTTGCTGGAGTCCAGCAAACTCTTACTGACCCTTCAACACCCCAGCCCAGGCATCTCCTTCTCCAGGAAGTTCTCTAGTCTCCCAGGCTGAGTTAGCTGGCTTCTTTTTCTACTTTTACAGCCTCCTCTGCAATATTTCCATTTGCCCATTTGCATCTCCATGAAAAGTCAACTCCAAGTGCATGGCCAAGTCTGAGGTCCTGACCCCACCCCTCTTTCATCTTGTGCCTCTGTAATTTGCTCTATCTCACTCTGGAACAACTCTGCCCTTTCGGTTGCTCTGGCCAAAACCTTTGTGGTTATCCCTTACTCTTTCTTTTCTTTTACACTCACACTTCATCAGCAAATTCATAAGCTTTACCTTTAAAACATGACCAGAACTTGGCCACTTTTGTTTGACTTCTCCGGTACTGCTTGGACTTAAGCCACCACTGACTGTCAGCTGGATTCAGCACTAGCCTCTTGACTGGTCTCACTGCTCCTGCCTGTGCCGCCAAGGCATGGGGCAGCCTATAGCAATCCTGCTCAAACCCCAGCCAAAAATGGCACCTCATCACTTCTCTCAGACACACCAAGGCAGGGAATCTCATCCTGTCAGTGCTCTATTGTCCTGAAGGGAGTCAGTGCTCTATTGTCCTGAAGGGAGTCCAACACCTCCACCTACATTTTCAAAAGACTGTACTATGCTCTGTGGGATAGAAAAGAGAAATAACATGAAGGCGATTTTAATAACATAACAAACACATCATGATGACAGGCAAGGTCAGGGGCTGCATGAATGTGATGTGGCCTTGTACACTGATGTGTGGTCTGGGAAGGTCTGTAGGGGCATTGGTATGTGGTGATGGTATTTTCCAAACAGTGAGTAAACCTCAGGAGAGCTTGAGTCAGACAGGTTATGGGGTGTGGTGTTCCTGAGTTGCCCTTGGCATGTTGAAACCACATACTCACCTTGGTTTGCTTGTAAAGTGGTTAGGTCTGAGCTGGGGACACTGAGAGCAGGTCCTCACCGTGCAGCCTGACCTGTGAAGAGGCTGAGATCTTCCTTCTGAGCTCTGGTTCCATATGAAGTAGCTCTCAGGTAGGCCCTTGAGCAGGTTAATAATTTCCCTGTTTGTTTTAGGAGTGTGTGTGACCCATTGCATCTCTTTTCTTCTTTCCTACAGCCAATTTCAAGTGGTTTCACCTCAGCCTCTAGTCTTTGGGGAGGGCCAGGCATTGCTGTGGCTTGTCGGTCCATCAGTTCTGTCTTGTGGTCCTTGGTGAGCTCATGCTGTCGGTCCTTCCATGGAGTGTTTTCAGCATGGTGGCAACACAGGCTGGAGTCATTGCACGGAGGCTGACAGCAGACTTCAGAGGCCAGATAAAATCTACATCATCACGAGGTGACAAGCCTCCTTCACATGCATTCCTCCTGGTGATCAGGAAGCCTTTCAATAATGCATTAAACAAGGCCAGAAAATGGCTAAAATGTATTCTGAAGTGGAAACCTCCAAAGTGAAAAGGAAGTATAAAGAAGGCAACAGAAAACAGTGACTATGGGTTGAATTTTAAGGAGCAAGCCCTTTTGTCCTGTGTCTGTCTGTGTTTGGGCAGAATGAAACTTCCTCTCACACAGGGTATCGTGTATTCCCTATGGTGAGGCTTCTAGATCTGAAATCTCAGCATCCCAGCACCCAACAACGTAGACGGTGTCTGTTCTTGGCTGACACAAATGCAACGTGCCTCCAGAGGGCTGAGGGTGCACAGTGCTCTCATTCCACTTGTAGCGGAGCTAAGCTGTGCTATCTCAGAATCATGTAATGACCACGTTCAATGTCATCTGGACTGGCCAACCAAGCCTGAACATTCCTGACCCACTGTCTATTTGGGGATGAGGACTCTGGAATAGGGAAGGTGCAAGTCTTTCCTCCACTACTGTCTCCCCTTCCATTCTATGCTTCTTTACCATTTCAGCACCACACCTGCCGGCCTGGGTGACTTTCCTCTCTAGGTAGGGGTTTTAGAAATGACTGAGTTCCCCATTCAAAGGAAGGTCCTGGCCACCTGACCCAGTGCCCTGTGGTATTGACTCAGAGGTGAGTGGCCAGATATTAAAAAGAAGTGACTTGGAGTTAGCTCTTTGCCTTACAAGCACTGTTCCTGGGCCTTAGTTCCCTCCTTTGTAAAGTAAGAATGAAAATGTCTAGGTTGCTGTGCAGGTGAATGAAAAATGTGTAAATTGTTCTAGAAGATGGTGCTTAGAAATGCTGCCAAATGGAATTTAACCTCAACTCTGGCTTTCCAGGGATCCAGTGGGTACAACCTGGCTCTAATTCCATCTTGGAACAAGAGTGAGACTCTGCACACACATATACACAAACACATATGCTTTCAAATACATTCACAGATTCATGCACACATACACAATACACAATGAAACACACTCACACACATAGACTCTTGCACATGTTCATACACATGGATGGCATGCCCTCCTACATAGGTCTCTCTTGGGCCTCTGCTCCCAGGCTCCCTCAAGGCTCACAGGTCCCCAGCTGGCCTGGCTCCTGCACCCTGTCCTGCTTCACCTCTCCCCCTCTGTGCTCTAATCAAACTTTGCTGGGGAGTTTCTGAACAATGGGTCTTTCTCAGGGCTTCGTGGCTCTGTACCAGGGGCTCCTCCTATGTGGAAATCTCTTCCTACTCTTATTTACCAGAATCTCTCTTTATCTAGCTTTATTAAGATATAAATGGTATATGATATTGTGTTCTCATGTCCTAAAGCTTAGCTCAAAAGCTGGGTTCTCTGGGAAGCATCCTCTGGGACAACCAGGGTGACAGGCCCCTTCTGTGCCCTATATATGAAGTTCCTCCATCACCTGATTCCCTGATCTTGAGCTCATGAATGCCATCTGGTCTCTTCATCCCCTGAAGGCCTGCACACAGTGGGGGCCTCTAGGATACTTGTTAAACAGAAAGGAGGGAGGGTCCTTGTGGCAGCTCCCAGATACGTCATTAGGGGGAGCCCTAAAAGCTTGAAACAGCCTAGGGTCTCCTGGTTTGGGAGACATTCCATCATGGCTTCTCCGTGAAGAATTGTTTATTTTGGAATTCTGTATTGAATTTGGCATGCTGGATGGCAATGTAGAGACATCTTTTCTTTGACACTCCTAACAAGCACCTGATTGATACTTTAAAAATATACTAAGCTATTTTCATAGCTTAATCTTCTGAAAATGAAATAAAAGGGAGAAAAATCTACTACATGCATTTACTTCTCTTCCCACTCCTGGGTACTCAAGGAAACAATCCTATTTGTCACAGTACAATGATCTGGGGCTCTGGGAGCCATAATGTATAATTTCATAGCTTTGGTGGATAAATAGCTATAATTTTCATTAGTCTTCCTTGAGTAAGTTTCCTGCTGAAATAGAAGAGACAAGGCCATGAGCAGAATACTTGTCTCTGGGGGAAGGAATATAATTGCTGGCTGGAAAGCAGGATGAATAAGCGGACAATAGCAAAGCAGACCCAGTGAGTCCGGACAAGACTGAGCTCTATTGGCTCAGGTGGTTCTCCATGTGGCAATGGGTGAGCTTTGGGTATTTTTCTAACAGAGCAGCTCCATTCTTAAGTACTCACCCAAGAGAAATTACCATAGATGTCCATGTAAAGACTTCCATGTAAAGACTATTTATAGCAGTTTTATGTATAATGGCTCAAAAACTGGAAACAACCCAAATGTCCACCAAAAGGTGAAAGGGTGAACAAAATTGCACTATCTCAATACATCAGAATTCCATTAAGCAATAAAAATGAATGGACTATTGATCCATGCAACAGTAAGGGTGAATTTCAAAGAATTATGCTGAGTGAAAGACACCAGACTCAAATGGTAATATAATCTAACATTCCACTTATATGAAGTTCAAGAACAGGCAGATATGATGTCTGAAGAGAGAAATCAGAGCAGTGACTATCTTGAGGGGCCAGAGGTAGACTGGGAAGTGTCACAGGGACTTTCCGGGTACAAGTCATGCTTTATACCTTGATTCAGATCATACCTACATGAGTGTGCACATTGATCAAAGAGAAATGTACACATGAAATCTATGCATTTACTGTATGTAAAGTGAAAAAAAATATCATGCCCCAAAATGCATGTTTAAATGAACTCAGAAATCTGGCCCTCAGAAGGTGAGGTTTATAAAGCAAACACCTCCCTAGTTAATCAGACACATAAAGGCTGGAGCCTGAATATTTATTAAAGTTGGGTTCACCTGCAGAGTCTGGGGTATTTGCATAATCTTCTCCAGATCATTCCTTCCTTGGTGAATTTTGAAAAGGGTACATGTTGATAGAGTGAGCTATAGAACTGGGATTGGAAGGGAACTTAATTTTCATCATGTAGGAAGGGGTGAGGATCTGGTTCCCAGGTTATAAGGTCACCTCCCCCTGATGCTGGGACTGCCAGAGGTTTGGCTAAGCTGGGCCTCCAGGACCAACGTGAGCTGATGTTGGAGAAACCAGAGCAGCCAGCCCCACTCAGCATCTAGCTCCCCGACCCCATAGTGATACCTTCTCTGTGTGAGTCCTAGGGAGAATAATAGTAACAATAGTAGCAACAATAGCAATAGCAGTACTAGTTATAATTAAAGCTCACCTCACTGTGATAGGATTTCATCCCAGTTTCATCTATAAAGAGATATTTATTATTAAGCATCCACAGGCAGACAATTCACAGGGCCCCAGGCAGGGACCTGGGCTGCTTGGGGGCACTGATATCCTCTAGGAACAAGGTCTCATTTATTTCATATCTGCTCTCTTTTGTCTCAGCATTAACTGCTTCCATTTTTTTTTGGTTTTTAATCTCTTTGCAAACTTCCTCTATTTCTTCAAGCTCATGTACATGACTGAAGGCAGTTACCAAAGATGTGTCCTCAGTTTCAACTTTTAGTTCAAATAACTAACAAATGTAGACTGATCCCTTTGAATCCATATTCTGAATTAGAAATTAGAAATTAGAAATACAGAGAGAGAGAGAGAGAGAGAGAGAAGGAGAAAGTGAAAAAGAGAGAGGAAGTGAGAGGGAGAGAGAGAGAGAGAGAAGGAGAAAGAAAGTGAGAGGGAGAGAGAGGGAGGGAGGGAGAGAGAGGGAGGGAGGGAGAGAGAGGAGAAAGTGAAAGGGAGACAGAGAGAGAGAGAGAGGGAAAGAGGAAGGGAGAGAGGAAGTGAGAGGGAGACAGAGGGAGAAAGAGAGAAAGGGATAGAGAGAGAGAGAGGGAGGGAGGGAGGGCAGGGGAGGCCAAGGGAAGGAGAGAGAGAGAGGGAGAGAGAGAAGGGCAGACAGAAAGCCAGAGAAGGAGAGAAAGAGAGAAAAAGGGAGGGGGAGACAGAAAGAGAGAGAAGGGGTGGAGAAAGAGAAGGAGAAAGGAAAAGAGGGAGAGAGAGAGACAAAGAGGCAAAGAGAGAGAGAGAGAGAGAGAGAGAGAGAGAGAGAGAGAGACAGAGAGAGAGGAAGAGGGAGAGGGAGGGAAGGAGGGAGGGAGGGAGAGAGAGTTTCATGGGCCTTGTTTGGGTCTGGTGTCTCCACCCTTGGTCTAGTCAATTCTATGTAGGGTCAGGGTGACTTTATGGACAGTATTATCAGTAATATCAATATTTACAACAGTAATAGACACTATTTATTGGGTTCACCCAGTGTACTAAATTGCTTCATGTATTATCTCATTTAATTTTCATAATAAAACAGCAGGGCAAATATTGTCCTTATTTCACAGGGGTAGAAGCTGGGGATTTAGGAGTGAAGTAATTTGCCCATTGTCCCAACAGGTAGGTAGTGAGGCTGCAATTGGAACCCACATTTGTCCAGCCACAAAGTGCTTGCTTGCTTCAGGAAGATGTCCTGTTTTTCATGTTTACTCTGTTAAGGTATCATTTTCCTAAGGTTAAAAATAATGCCTTTGATGATGAACATATGTCAAAGAGCTTATTCAGCTCATTAATTAATGGGGGAACCAGTAAAATGTCAAACCAGTCTGAAGAGCATTTGAGGACTAGGTATTTATAGGTAGTTTAATAAAGAAACATCAGAATTAGTTTGCTCGGTTAGATACAAAACTAGTTCATGTCCTACAGGTCCATGAAGTGTGTGACCTTCAGGTAACTGTCCTTTGTCGGGTAATGATCTCATCTTATTGAGGGAACCATTTTGCCACAGTAGGTGTTTGGCTTCTCTGTGTTGGTCCATTCTGCGTGATGTACAGTTTAGCTTTAGGAGATAGCCTTGTTCCCTCAATGTCAGGTTTTGTGGAAACACATTGTGTACAAACTGCTAACTAGATAAGTATCATGGGGATATTGAAGGCATGTGGTAACAAACAAGGTTTGCAAAAACTCAAGCATATGATAGGTACCCGTCCTCTGAAATCCTTTCTGGAAAAAAATGGGTATAAATAAATGGATAAATGAAAGATCACACATACTCCCTTCAATAAATAGTGCCTGCTGTTATCATGATGTTGCTTGACCCACTCACCTGCATGGTCAGCTATTCTGAAAACCTGTTTCATTTTTCCTCAAAAATAAACACATAAATGTAAATATATCAAATGATGCCATGAAAACCATGGCTTTCCTGATATGCTGAATGATTCTCTACCCACAGGAATATTTTCTTTGGGAAGTCAAAGTAAGATGGTAGGAAATAAAGTAAAAATGTATAAACTTTGTCACCATGGCACATTAGCAACAACCACAGAATGCCCACTCTACCTACTCCTGCCCAATGTTGCCCTCCTCTCCTCCCCCCTGCCTCACTCTCCTCTGGCCCCTCTAGACAGAGGACAATCCCCTTCTTAGAACCTCTCCTGCTCTGTGGTCTGATGGACACACCATAACTGAATGCAATGACCCCTCTTGTGTTGTCCTGCATATGTGAGGCCGCATTCCCTGAGACCAAGGCCTTAGTTTTGTTTTCATTTGCATGGTATCTATACAGCGCTGAGCACATGGTAGTGAGGGGCAGGATGGGGTAGAAAGAGCATGCACTTTGGACACAAGTTATCTTGGGTTAGATCCAGCTGTGGCACCTACTGGCCTTTGACCTTGGGAAGATCACTTAATCTCTATGAATCTAGGTATTTTCATTGGCAGAATGGGGAAAATAAAAATAAAGGTGCCTGGTACAGTAGACAATAGAATTTGGCTGTGGTTATTTCTACCAGTAGGAGAAAGGAACTCATTCCTGTTTACAAAAACATGTGAAGTCCATTTAGAAGAAATGGTTTTGATGTCACCTGAACTAATGGACACGTCCTCATCCAGGTGTGAGAAAGTCTCTATCGAGAACGTTTGCTTCAAACTAGACCAAATGTATCAGGTCAGAGTTGTCGAGCTGGAGGAGGTTAGTTTTCACTCTATTTTTGAAGCTGTGAAGGGTTCCATCTAGATTTAATTAGAATGGAATTAGCCAAGTCTAAGGGATAAAGTATTTCTATACTTGGAACAGACTTTGTAAATTCTAGGCCAGCTTCCTTGTTCAACCATGATAACGTGCTAATGCTTCAATAAAGTCACTGAAGAAGCTGTCATCTGAGTGATCAGACTTCATTCCATCTGCAAGATTTCTGTGGAAAGCATGTTTGTCCTCTAAAGTCTCATTGATTAAAACTTGAAGCCATGTATTTAAATAGCATGAGACAAGAGCCTCCCTCTAGGAAGGAAAGGAGGCATGAGGGGAGCAGAGCTTTGTGGCTGGGGGAAGTCAGTGGTTCACCTGGGCTCACATCCCCACTTAGTCACTGAGGGGTCTCATCTACATATTTACGAATGGGTCAGGTAGGTCATGACCACAGAACACAGGGTTCCATCTGCTCAAAAGTACTGTTCTCCCCCAGACTGCTGGTCCCACCATGCTCAGGTCACAGTTTCTTGTTACCTCACTCCAAGAGTCACTTAGATGGTGAATCTACAGTTGACTTAGGAATTCAGTTGCTTGAGTCTTCAGAAAATAGCTTTTCCTTTTTTAGTTGTCCTTGAAAAAGGTGGTCATGGAAAAAGAACTTTTTACAGTAACAGTAACCACAGTAAATATCAAACCACAAAGCTTATTCAGATCTCACCAGTTTTATAAGCTCTTGTGTGTATGTGTGTGTGTGTGTGCACATGCACATTTATGTGTAGTTCAATGCAGTTTTATCACCTGTATAGCTTCCTAGCAACCACCACAATCAAGATTCAGAACTATTCTACCACTACAAGGCTCTCTCATGCTATCTCTTTAGAGCCAGACATACTTCTCCATCAATTGCAACTGTTGGCAACCACTAATCTGTTCTCCATTTCTATAATTTTGTTATTTCAAGAATGTCTTATAAATGGAATCATACTGTATCAGCATCTGTATTACATTGAGTCTTCTAATCATTGAACACAGCATTAAAATTTTTGTTTTGTCTTCGATTTATTTCATCAGCATTTTATAATTTTCAGCATACTAATCCTATACATGTTTTATTAGATTCATACCTAAGCATCATTTCACTTTTGGTAGTGTGAGATAAACAGTATCATTTTTGTCAAGAAACATTTGATCCCATAATTTCGCATCCTTGTTTCTAAATATTTTATTTTTAAAGTAAGAGAAAATGGTGTGAGTATGCTAATTTTAATTTTGTAACACCATTGATTTAGTATAAAAATTCTCTCTAGGTGAATTGAATGTTTTCTAACTTGCTCTCCACCTGAACCTTGAGTGTGAAGGTACCCTCGTGTGTGTGTGGTCTGAAAAACAATACAGTTTTGATCCATTGGCTTGATTTTGCTTTTAGTGACAAAATATTATAAATGCCAGTGTATTAGAACAAGTGATGTTTCTGTTCATTGATTGAGGAAAGTAATGGCAGATCAGAGCCCACATTACAGCTTTCCTAGTTTGCCTATAACATAAGCTGAGCCCTGTTCTCAGGGTGGGACATTCACTGTTAGGAGGACTTTTCTCCCCATTCATGAGCCATGCGGTGAGGAGGTTTTCCAGGACTTGGTGTGCACACACCAAGCCCCTGAATGCAGGGTTAGGAATGTTGCAGTTTCTGGACTCCACAGTGGTGCCAGGCTGTGCTGCACTAGGGCTGTTTGCTGGTGATGCATGGCTCCTGTCTTGAGGGGAGTGGAAAGAGGCTTCTCCCCCACAAAAAAGCTAAATGACCTCCATGTACCAGGATTCAGCAGAAGGCTGGGAAGGGGAGAGCCCAAGGCGACATCAGAGAGGCCAGAGGAGGGAGAGTGAGGACATAGCATCACCAGGGCCCCAGAGAGAATGGCAACATCTTTGCCCACTGGTGAGCACTCAAGGCTCTAGGACTGGGCTGTGAATGCTCACAGGGGCCAGACGATACATACAGGGCACCTTCACTTCCCCCTATTGTGGGCCTGACTTTGAATGTCAGTTGCACCACATCCTAACTCTGTGCCTTTGCTGAACTCAGATTTTTCGCTCAGTACCAGGGACAGGAACACCCACCTGCTGTTCCCTAAGCATTGTGCTCTCTGGGGACAGCTGCTCTCTTCCTGTCCTTCAGCTCAGGGACATCTCCTCCAGAAGCTGACCTACTTGGTCTTGGAGCTTCCTATACCACCACACACTGTTGGGGCCCTGGGCTTCTGGTGCCCTTGCCCCTGTTCCCTAATGTGTGTCTTTGCCTCTGCTGGGCCTCTACCGTCTCTCAGGGCTGGCGGGGGTGGGCATAATGAGCTCTGGAGCCACACAGACTCCCATTCTCACACCCAGTACCAGAAACCCACCAGCTTTGTGACCCCAGGCTTAAACCACCCCTCTCAGGGTGGGTGCTGACCCAAGCAAGACAGTGTAGTAGAAAAACCAGATGATTTGGAATTAGAAATAGGCCAAATCCCAGGATTACTACTAATTATGAGTGTAATTATATAATTATGTACCCAATTATGTTCTAATTATGTGTTAGTCACTTCATCTCACTGAGCCTCAGTTTCCACATCTGTAAAGTGGGTACTGGGGCCACAGAGTTGTGGATAAGGATTATTGGGGAATTAGCATAAAGCTCCTGGCATGGGGTAGGTCCTCCTCTCTGCTGTTAAGCCCAGCAGTAAGTGATCTTTGTCTTCCCTCCAACCACTTTCTGGGCCTGAATTGCCCATCCATAAAATGCTGATGATTCAGATCATAGCTATCCATTGATTTATTCCTTCCCATCTGATCTGCTGCTGTTCAGCCAGTATTTGTTGAGTGCTTTGTCCCAAGTGCCTGCTTCCCCCATGGGATGGCTGTGAGACAACAGAACACAGCCAACATCCAAAGGTCAGCCTGGTTGCTTCCAGCTAGGTCATGTGGCTTCCTGGGGAGCACACACACTTGCACAGAATGGCAACCCTCTTCAGTGACTCTTCATGAGCATGATGGAACAAGACAAAAACTACACACAAACTTGAACAAGGACCTGAGGCAGCCACAAAATTGACCTGGTTAACTTGACTGGCTGCTGATTCTTCCCCAGTGGCAATTCCAGCCTTGATCTGTTCTTGCCTCTAGATAGAAGTTACCAAGATGCCTACTCATTGAACTTCCCCCACACTCTGACAGCACCCAACCTATAATAGACCCTTGCTGCCCGGTCCCTAACATAAGTCCAAATCCTACAGTAGGCCCCTGTGGACTCCTTAGCATCATGATGCCCCATGGCTCCCTGTGGTGTGTAATCTCTCTTGCCATAGCAAGTAAATACCCAACTCCGAATGTGTTTCTGGTGGCCTTTGGCTGGTGGGATTAAGATTAAGACCAAATAAGGGCCCCTGGGTGGCTCAGTCAGTTGGGTGTCTGACTTCAACTCAGGTCATGATCTTGCAGTTCATGAGTTCGAGCCCCACATTGGGCTAGCTGCTGTCAGCCTGTCAGCACAGAGCCCACTTAGAATCTTCTGTCCCTCTTTCTCTGCCCCTCTCCCACTTGTTCTCTCCCAAAAACAAATAAATATTTGAGAAAAGAGCAAATAAAATATTGCAAATCAACGTGCTATGCAATTTTCAAAGCCCTCCTCAAACAAAGGGGCTTATTCTTCTTCTGAGGCAAAGGGCTGAGTCTCACTGAGGAAAGCCTGGCTGTGCCCTGGATGTGGTTGCAAATTCTGCCTGTGTATCAGGTCAGTATGATGAAGCCCAGTGTGTTCCAAGTTATTGGAGTTCTAAATTCGTGTTCCAAGTTAGTGGAGTTCTAATTCGTGTTCCAAGTGAGTGGAATTCTAAATTGAAAGGACTGTGGTTTGATGCTTCCTCAGGCTAGTTTAGCAAACTTGTAATGACCTCCACCTGGTACAGAAGGTGATTTGCACACAAGCAAATCCAAAGTAGCAATTTTAATCATGTTTTTATTCAGTTCCCACTTAGCAGTAGTAAACAGTTCAAGTAGAGAACTCTCCACATCTTGTGGAGACAGTCCCACCAGCCACATATATGGCCTTTAATTACCCTTTAATTTAGTATTTATTTTGCCCAGAAAATATTTTGACTCTTATGCCTGATCATCCCAGAGCAGGGAAGGCATTAGAAAATAAACAGAGAAGCATACAAATTTTTCAACAGATGGATTACAAGGAATACAATTATATGCAAAATGCCTTTGCTTTTAAAAAGCATTAATACATAAATTAGTCTGTCAGGAAATGTATGCAGCTAATTGCACAGAAAAAAATAGAGTACTACAGTAATATCATCTACATATAGTCACTTGCAAAGCAGGAGTGATTGGGCACATTATTAATAGAACAGAATTCAAACTGTTTTCATTAAATTGCTTTTTTGAGGGAAGAAGCCTATTAGAATACATTTTATAACATATTTACTCCTTTTTACAACTTAATAAGTATTTAACTCTTGTTTTCAGACCAGCTAAAGAAGTGATTTTGCCATTTTTGGAATAAAATAAAAAAAAAAAAACAAACAATAAGTGGTAGTAAGTATAGATTGTTAGACCAGGCAGGGCTGGAGACATCCTGGGGCCTGGTGCGTTGTGTCTGAGTGGAGGGCCTGACCTGCATGGGGGTGGCTACCTGGTGGTGAGAGTGTGTTACAGGCTGCAGAGCCCAGGTGGAACCATGGAGAAGGAAGCTGACTTGAATGGAACCATCAGATCTGATGTGTATAGACAAGCAAAAATCCACTCCTGAACTGTGTGGGTACACACTACCAATTGCTTGTTGCACATCTGACTGGTTTCTGTGATGTGAACTCTTCAAAGCCTGGGTGAACCTACTCATTTCTGGACCTGTGACATAGCAAGGGCCATTTATTTAATTTTTAAAAATTTTTATTTATTATTTATTTAATTTTTAAATATATTTTTTTTTGTCAAATTGGCTAATATACAGTGTATACAGTGTGCTCTTGGTCTTGGGGATAGATTCCCGTGGTTCATTGCTTACATAAACACCCAGCGCTCATCCTAACAAGTGCCCTCCTCAATGCCCATCACCCATTTTCCCCTCTCCTCCACCCCCCATCCATCCTCAGTTTGTTCTCTGTATTTAAGAGTCTCTTATGGTTTGTTTCCCTCTCTGTTTGTAACTATGTTTTTCCCCTTCCCTTCCCCGTGGTCTTCTGTTAAGTTGCTCAAGTTCCACATATGAGTGAAAAATATATCTTTCTCTGACTTATTTCACTTAGCACAATACCTTCCAGTTCCATCCACGTTGCTGCAAATGGCATGATTTCATTCTTTCTCATTGCCAATTACTAGTCCATTGAATATAGAAACCACGTCTTCTTTATCCATTCATTAGTTGGTGGACATTTAGGCTCTTTCCATAATTTGGCTATTGTTGAAAGTGCTGCTATGAACCTTGGGGTACATGTGCCCCTATGCATCAGCACTGCTGTATCCCTTGGGTAAATTCCTAGCAGTGCTATTGCTGGGTCATAGGGTAGACCTATTTTTACTTTTTTGAGGAACCTCCACACTGTTTTCCACAGTGGCTACACCAGTTTGCATTCCCGCCAACAGTGCAAGAAGGTTCCCATTTTTCCACATCCTCACCAGCATCGATAGTTTCCTGATTTGTTCATTTAGCCACTCTGACCGGTGTGAGGTGGTATCTCAGTATGACTTTGATTTGTATTTCCCTGATGATGAGTGATATTGAGCATCTTTTCATGTGTCTGTTGGCCATCTCGATGTCTTCTTTGGAAACATGTCTATTCATGTCTTCTGCCCATTTCTTCATTGGATTATTTGTTTTTCAGGTGTTGAGTTTGGTAAGTTCTTTATAGATTTTGGATACTAATCCTTTATCCAATATGTCATTTGCAAATATCTTTTCCCATTCTGTTGGTTTTACTGATTGTTTCCTTTGCAGCGCAGAAACTTTTTATCTTGATGAGATCCCAATAGTTCATTTTTACTTTTAATTCCCTTGCCTTTGGAGATGTGTCAAGCAAGAAGTTGCTGCAGCCGAGGTCAAAGAAGTTGTTGCCTGTTTTCTCCTCTAGGGTTTTGATGGTTTTCTGTCTCACATTTAGGTCTTTCATCCATTTTGAGTTTATTTTTGTTTATGGTGTAAGAAAGTGGTCTAATTTCATTCTTCTGCATGTTGCTGTCCAGTTATCCCAGCATCATTTGCTAAAAAGACTGTCTTTTTTCCATTGGATACTCTTTCCTGCTTTGTCAAAGATTAGTTGGCCATACATTTGTGGGTACAGTTCTGGGTTCTCTCTTCTATTCTATTGGTCTATGTGTCTGTTTTTGTTCCAAAACCATACTGTCTTGATGATTACAACTTTGCAGTAGAGGGCAAAATCTGGGATTGTGATGCCTCCCACTTTGATATTCTTTTTCAATATTACTGTGGCTATTTGGGGTCTTTTGTTGTTCCATACAAATTTTAGGATTGTCTGTTCTAGCTTTGAGAAGAATGCTGGTGCGATTTTGATTGTGATTGCATTGAATGTGTAGATTACTTTGGGTAGTATTGACATTTTAACAATAATTATTCTTCCAATCCAGGAGCATGGAATGTTTTTCCATTTCTTTATGCCTTCTTCAATTTCCTTCATAAGTTTTCTATAGTTTTCACCAAACAGATATTTTACATCTTTGGTTAGGTTTATTCCTAGTTATTTTATGGTTCTTGGTGCAATTGTAAATGGGTTCAGTTTCTTGATTTTCTTTCTGTTGCTTCATTATTGGTGTATAGAAATGCAACTGATTTCTGTACATTGATTTGTACCCTGTGACTTTGCTGAATTCATGTATCAGTTCTAGTAGCCTTTGGGTGGAGTCTTTCAGGTTTTCCACGCAGAGTATCATGTTGTCTGTGAAAAGTGAAAGTTTGACTTCTTCTTTGCCAATTTTGATGCCTTTTATTTCATTTTGTTGTCTGATTGCTGATGCTAGGACTTCCAACACGATGTTAAACAACAGTATTGAGAGTGGACATCCCTGTTGTGTTCCTGATCTCAGGGCGAAAGCTCTCAGTTTTTCCCCTAGCTGTGGGATTTTCATATATGGCATTTATGATATTTAAGTATGT
This sequence comes from Panthera leo, assembly GCF_018350215.1. NCBI lineage: Eukaryota > Metazoa > Chordata > Mammalia > Carnivora > Felidae > Panthera > Panthera leo. Next base: position 108,143,682 of record NC_056686.1, read on the forward strand.
TCTTTCTCTCCTGACTTTCTTGGGGGGGGTTATTAAGAAAGGATGCTGTATTTTGTCAAATTCTTTTTCTACATATATTGACAGGATCATATGTTTCTTCTCCTTTCTTTTATTAATGTGATGTATCACATTGATTGATTTGTGAATATTGAACCAGCCCTGAAGCCCAGTAATGAATCCCACTTGATCATGGTAAATAATTCTATTTATATGCTGTTGAATTTGATTTGCTAGTGTCTTGTTGAGAATTTTTGCATCCATGTTCATCAGGGAAGTTGGCCTGTAATTCTTTGTTGTGGGGTCTCTGGTGTGGGAATTAAGGAAATGCTGGCTTCATAGAATGAGTCTGGAAGCTTTCCTTCCATTTCTATTTTTGGAACAGCTTGAGAAGGGTAGGTATTAACTCTGCTTTAAATGTCTGGTATAATTCCCCTGGTAAGCCATCTGGCCCAGGACTCTTATTTGTTGGGAGAGTTTTGATAACTGATTCCATTTCTTCACTAGTTACGGGTCTGTTCAAATTTAGTTTTGGTACTATGTGGGTGTCTAGGAATTTGTCCATTTCTTCCAGGTTGTCCAGTTTGTTGGCATATAATTTTTCATAGTATTCTCTAATAATTGTTTGTATTTCTGATGGATTGTTTGTATTTCTGAATTGTTTGTGATAAGTCCATTTTCATTTGTGAGTTTATCTATTTGGATCCTCTCTCTTTTCTTTATGAGAAGTCTGGTTATGAGTTTATCAGTTTTGTTTATTTTGTCAAAAAACCCCAGCTCTTAGTTTCACTGAGCTGTTCTATTTTTTTTTTTGATTCTATATTGTTTATTTCTGCTCTGATCTATATTACTTCTCATCTTCTGCTGGTCTTGGGGTTTCTTTGCTGTTCTGTTTCTAGTTACTTTAGGTGTGCTGTTAGGTTTTGTATTTGGGATTTTTCTTATTTCTTGCAATAGGCCTGGATTTCAATGTATTTTCCTCTTAGGACTGCCTTTGCTGCATCCAAAAGCGTTTGGACTGTTGTGTTTTTTCATTTTCATTTGTTTGCATATATATTTTAATTTCTTCTTTAATTTCCTGGTTGACCCATTCATTCCTTAGTAGGATGTTCTTTAACCTCCATGCATTTGGAGGTTTTCCAAACATTTTCCTGTGGTTGAGTTCAAGTTTCATAGCTTTGTGATCTAAAAATTTGCATTGTATGATCTCAATTCTTTTATATTTATTGAGGGCTGTTTTATGACCCAATATGTAATATATCTTGGAGAATTTTCCATGTGCACTGGTGAAGAATGTGTATTCTGATGCTTTAGGATGAAAAGTTCTGAATGTATCTATCAAGTCCATCTGGTCCAGTGTACCATTCAGGGCCATTGTTTCTTTATTGATATTCTGTCTGGAAGATCTGTCCATTATTGTAAATGGAATATTAAAATCCCCTGCAATTACCACATTCTTACCAATAAGATTGCTTATGTTTGTGATTAATTGTTTGTTTCCTTCCCCAGATTGGGGAAGTTTTCAGCTATGATTTGTTCAAGTACACCTTTCAACCTTTCCTCTTCTTCTTCTTCTGGAACTCCTATGATACAGATATTATTATGTTTCATTGAATCACCTAGTTCTCTAATTCTTCTCTCATGGTCTAGAATTTTTTTCTAATCTCTTTTTTTTCTCAGATTCATCTTTTCAATAATTTTATCTTCTATTTCACTTATTCTCCCCTCTGCCTCTTCCATCCTCGTTGCCCCTGCCTCTAGTTTATTTTGCACCTCATTTACAGTATTTTTAATTCATCATGACTATTTTTTAGTTGCTTGATCTTTGCAGCAATAGATTCTCTGCTGTCTTCTATGTTTTTTTCAAGACCAGTGATTAATCTTATCATTATTATTCTAAATTCTTGTTCAGTTATATTGTTTATATCTGTTTTGATCAATTCTTTAGCTATCATTTCTTCCTGTAATTTCTTTTGAGGAGAATTCTTATGTTTCATCATTTTGGCTAGTTTTCCATCCCTTATGTGTTTTAAAAGCTTGTTGTGTGTCTTGCACCTGTGAGCACTATACCATATTAAAGAGAGGTCATACACTGTCCAGGGCCTGGCCCTTCTGGAGGTGTTTTTTGGAGAGTGTTGCTTGCTATCTGTTGTTGTGACTGTGGTTGCTTTATTTTCTCTCTCATAGTGATGTTTTGGACCCTCCACCAAGTGTGCTTTGAATTGTTCATTGCTGTAGCCCTGGAAAGGAAAACAAACAAACAAAAACCAAAAAACAGAAAGAAAAACAAAAAACAAAGACAAAAAACCAGAAATACCAGCTACAACTAAACAATGGGGTGGGGGTGGTGTTGATGGAAGACGCCTTATACCATACAAAGAGAGAAATGACAGGGAAAGGGAAAAATAAAATAAAATAAAATTGACCAAAGAAACTATATGGCTCAATCCAGAAAGAGAGAGAGAGAGAGAGAGAGAGAGAGAGAGAGGAAAATAAAGAAGGAGATGTAGAACAGGTATCAAGAGAATAGATTAAATATGTCTACTTAAACCAACAACCAGAATAACCAGACTATAGGAAGGAAGAAATAAGAAGGAGAAAAGGAAGAAAAAAATATATAATAAGAATTGTCCAATAATTAAATCAGAAAATGCAAAACTGCTGGGTGCTGTGGAACAGGTGGCAGTGCTTGTCTGGAGGAGGGACTGTCTAGTTCGTCAGTGTCAATCCTGCTATAGTAGATAAGCAGTTACTAGGTATGAAGGGGCGTGGTTTGGTGTACTCAGGTCTTGCCTTCATTGTGGGCCCGCTGTGGGTTCCCTGAAGCCCCATTGTATTGGTGATGGGAAGAAAAATGGCGACACCCCAGTCTCTCCTCCACGGATTAGGTGTCCCAAACCACTCTCTTCAGGCCATTCTCACAGTGCTGTGGGCACAAACGAGGTGATTTGTCCCGCTCCTCCGACTCCCACGCCTCCCTGGAGCTCAGCTAGGATTTAAATCCCCGATGTCTTAAAGGGTCCCGTTCTGTGTGCACCAGTTCCAGGGAAGTGCTGCTCCATGTTGCCCGATATATGGCCTCTGGCTGGCAAGCTCAAGCAGTCTTTGTCCTTCGAACGGTTATATACTTTCTTCCCACAGCACTCTAGAGAGGGGATTGCTTTCTCCCACTGTGGACTGCACCTCTGAACTAGTTACTGAGCCTGGGGCGTGCTCCCCTCCTCCCCAGGTGCACGAACAGGGAAGCCGCCCCAGTCCAGAGGAAGCCCCACAGTTAGAGATTGGATCTTTCTCTGTCCTGTTCCATCATTTCCCTCTCGCCTAGGTACAGTCCTACGCTTCCCCAGCCTCTCTTTCTCTTCCCTTTGTCTCCCCGCAGAAGGGGACCCCTCTCCTTGGTGCCTATATGGCCCATTTTATCTATCCCAGTTCGGAATCAAGCACCTATGGCCCACCAGGTTGTCCCCATGCATCCCTGGAGACGTCTCTGTCACTCTTACCAGGATTTTTGGAATTCAAAGTCCTTTGGCTTCAACACTGCTGTGTTTGAGGGACAAGGGAACTTCGGGTCCCCCTACTTCTCTGCCATGTTGTCTCTCCCCTGGCAGTAAAATCTTCAAAGTTCCAATTCCAATGTTTACACTGATGACATGATTGCCTTAAGGAAGATCCTAAGAAATCATTAGAGGAGTGTTTTGAAGTCCTGGAACAGGGAATACTCTTCAACAATTGCATGAAATACTGCTTCAACTATAATGATTTCTGGATGCCACTGTGCTTCAAGTCTGACACTAGATCACCAGATTATTAAAGGGTATAACTCAGGAACATCCAGATGGAAAAGATGTATAGAGCTTGGCAGGGGGAAAGGACAGGGAACATCCATGCCCCCTCCATGCTGTGCTATTCTTCCCGAATCTCCACGTGTTCACGAACCAGCGAGAGCCATTTAAATGTGTGTTTAAAATGTCCAACTTCAGCTCAGGTCATGATCTCATGGTTCATGGGTTACAGCCCCACATCGGGCTCTGTGCTGACATCTCAGAGCCTGCAGCCTGCTTCAGAGTCTGTGTCTCCCTCCATCTCTGCTCCTCCCCTGCTCACACTCTGCCTCTCTCTCTCTCTCAAAAATAAATAAATATTAAATGTGTGTATAATGCATATCTGCTGGCAGAATTAGTCCTTTCCAGTATGCTCAAGGAATGCATTTACAGGGGTAGGTGGTGCAGTGGTTAAGTGCTCAGACACTGGTGCCAACTGCCTGGGCTGTCTGCACTCTGCACTTCTCTGCTGTACGGCCTTGGGCAGGTTGCTGGAGCTCTGTGCATGTCAGTTTTCTCTCCTGAAAATGGGAAAATTACAGACCTTTTTCACAGGATTGTTGTGTGAGGATTAAAAGAGCTAGTCTATAAAATGTTATAAAGCCTGGTCCAGGAAGGATGAAGTACTGGGCATTTGCTTGGTGTGACCCTGTGGTCTAGGATTGCAAGAACCCAGGCACCACTCCATGCTGGGGTGGGGGGATCTGTCAGAGGCATGAGCAATCTCGGGTGGTTTTGTGAAAAGCAAAGCTGTGACCAATGAAGAATACATTTGTTTAGTATTTTATATCTTCTAAGCACTTTATGCCTATGCACTTTGACTCACTGTGAGTGAAAATAACTATTTTCTTGAAGATATTTTACCTAAAAAGAGTCTGGCATCCAGAAGCCCTCCCCAGAACTTGGGAATGATGGAGAAAACCTCTGGTCTGCTAGCCCAGGTGCTGCTCAGGGGTGGAGGACACCTTTCTGTTTATCTCTGCATCTCAAGTTGGGACAACTGAGGGGTGGGAGACAGCACTCCAGGGAGAAAGTGTGACATGAATGATGGCATGGAGGTGGAACAGGTGGGCAGAGTCAGAAAACAAGCAATCCCAGGGTCTGGAGTATATATAGATTTTAGGGGATGAGGATGGGAAGCCTGGAATGAAGTCAGCTTGCAGATGTTCCAATCTGGAGCACTGCAAGGATCAGTGAACTAAATGTGCGGGACCCATGTTGGAATCTAGGAAGACACACCACAAGGTGCCATGAGAGTGGGTAAGGTGGGCAGAAGCTGCAGTATCTGGCTGGCTGCGTAGGAGGCTGAGCCCTTTCAGTCTCCATCCAGGTGGAGGCAAGCCTGCCAGGCAAGGCCAGGGCCAGGTCCTGTGTCTGCAGATGCCAGCAATTCATCACCAAGTCAGCCCACGCCTTGGGCAAATCCTTCCTCCATGAACTGGGAATTGTGTTGACACATTCTGGTCCATCATTGGCTGAAAGTTTATAAAAATTAGTTTAAAAGATGAATCAAATGACTTGTCATGTTTTAGACCACGATGTTATTGTTCTCCGAGAATGGCAACTACCCTCTGTATTTTATTATATCTTAGCCATAAACTACGCCCTGGAAAGTCTTTGAGGAAACTTGCTGAGCTGGCAAAGCAGCCTCTATGTGGATGGAAAGATCAGCTATTATTAAAATGAACCTATTAACCAAGATACTTTATAAATTCCAGATGATCTCTTTTCTATTATCCTCTAAGAAGATTAACATTTTTAGTGTTTCTTTTATGAAGGTTTGGGAAAAGACAAATAACCCAAGGTTAAGTGGAAGCATCTTTTCTTGTGTTGTTAATTTTTCTTAAGAGACTGCAGCTAGAAACAGGGAGCTCACCACTGCCCAAAGCAGTAACATTTTAGTAGTTCTTCCAAATGTGGAGAAGTATTTCCTGCAGTTGAGTCATTCATTCATTCATTCATTTGTTCATTCATTCAACAAATATTTGTTGAGTGACTATTAAGGGCCATACACAAACTTAAGGACCAGGTAAGGGAAATCAAGAAAGTGGGATCGATTTTTTTTTTTTTTTTTGCATGCAGAAGGTGATATTTGAGCAAATGGTTGAAGACAGTGAGATGGATAACCATAAATATATCTATCAGTTCTGGATGGATTTTGATTTATTGATTGATCTCTTCATTATGATAGGTCATAATTTCCTGCATCTTTATTGACCTGGTAATTTCTGATTGGATGCCAAACGTTGTATATTTACCTTGTTACCAATTTGAATGTTTATCAGTATTTTTGAACTTTGCTGTGGGATGAAGTTAAATTATTTAGAAACAGTTTGATCCTTTTGGATTTTAATTAATTAATTAAGTAATTAATTAATTTGGATTTCAAGATTTTTTAGGCAGGACTGAAAAAGTACTTAGTCTAAGGTTAATTATCCCACATTCCTGAAGCAAAACCCTTCTGTTTGCTCCACCCAGTGTCCTACGAACCATGAGATTTTCTAGTCTGACTGGTGGGGACAGGCAATGTGTGACTTCTGGGAACTGCTACCTTTCATTTTTTTAGAGGATTCTTCACTGGCTTCACGTAGTTTCCTTGCATGCATGTGCTCATTAAGACTCTGTGAATACAGAATTCTCTCCATAAGCCTCCAATATTCTCTCTCCTCCCTGGTGCTCTGTTTTGTAGATTAGGCAGTCTGCCCAGATGCTCAACTCAAGGGGTCTATAGGCTCTAGATAGCTCCCCTCTTTTGGCTCTGGTCTGGAATTTCTTTCTGGTCAGTAAGCTAAGACCATCGTAAGGCTTTTCTCACCTGCTGACCAACTCCCGGGAGCCCCATCCTTTGTTGCTTGATGGACAGTGTCTTGAAAACTCTTGTTTTATATATTTTGTTGATTTTTTTACTGTTTCAGGCAGAAGGGTAAATTTCATCCTTGTCATTCCTTCTTGGCTGGGAGCAGAAAGCTTTTGTTATCCTGTTTTACAGGTTGGGGAGTTGAGATGCAAAGATTTTAAGTATCTTGTCCAAGCTGGTAGGTGCTGGAGCCAAGATTCAAGCCTCATGCTTTTTCCAGTATGACATGCCATGCTGTCTTAGACTAATTACTTAAATTCTTTAAACCTCAGTTTTTCCCTTGGCAAAATGGGCAATAATGAGATGGGCATGGATAGCACCCAGCCTAATGCCTGACTCATAGTTTATATCCCTGCTCAATTTATATTATTTCCTTCTTGTCATTTAGCTAAATATTGGTGGAAAACAATAAAAGGAAACTCATTTAAAATGGAGTTGGGGGCATCTGGGTGGCTCAGTTGTTACGCCTCTGACTCTTGATTTCCACTCAGGTCATGCTCTCACCATTTGTGGGATTGAGCCCCACACCCATAGTATGGAGCCTGCTTGGGATTCTCTCTCTCTGCCCCTCCCCTGCTCACGCATGCACATGCTCTCTCTCTCTCTCTCTCAAAATAAATAAATAAACATTAAAAAAAATGAAATGGAGTCGGGAGGCCATCAGGGAAGATAATTGCAGACCCAACTGGAGGAGAAGGGCCATACCAGTGTATACTACTTTATTATCACAACAGGAGACAAAGATGCTTCCTCTTCCCTGGCAACAGCCCAGCCAATGAGAGGCAGTCACAACTCAGCCAATGAGAAGCCTCTATACTTCCAACTCCCAATCTACCCCAATGAACTTTTTGTTTACAACAGCCTTCCCAACTTCCCCTTTTCTTCTATAAAAGAGTGTTCTCTCCTTTGTTCTGTGGGCTTGCCTATGGTTTTGCTATTGCTTGTTCCAGATTGCAACTCTCTGCTATTCCTAAATAAACTCATTTTTGATGGCAAAATAACTGGCAGTTTTATTTATTTATGTATTTTTTATTAAATTTTTTTTTGGGTTTATCGAGAGAGAGAGAGAGAGAGAGGTGGGAAGGGGCAGAGAAAGGGAGAGACAGAATCTTAAGCAGTCTCCACACTGTCAGTGTAGAGCCTGATGTGGAGCTGGAACTCAGGAACCATGAGATCATGACCTGAGCTGAAATCAAGAGTCAGAGGCTTAACCAACCAAGACCCTGGTAGTTTTATTATTTTTTTCTTTATTCTTTTTTCTTTTTTTTTTTTAGTAGTTTTATTCTTAAGGTTAACATGTTCAGTTCACAAGTGAGGCTCTCATCATCAGGAGGCCATGCACATCTCTTTGTGGCATCTGTGTGAAGTGTGCTGGAGGGATTCTTCTTTCTCATTCCAAGTGCCCAGAACCTTGACAGTGAGATGTCTGGAAGTTTCCCCTTCTGCAGCTTCTTTGGGTCTGAATAACCACATATGGATCACTAGTGAAAATAAGTCTTGCACCGGATTAAGATGAGTATTGGCCTTGGTCTTCATAAAACCAAGTAGAGAAGTGACCCCTGAAGTTGTTCAAAAGAATGCACCTCCATCTCACTCTGTTAATGCTTCTGTAGACTAGTCACATTAACTGGGACGGGATCCCTGGAATTCAGTAGAAGGAGGGCCTAGAAACTCATTCCCAGCTGTTGGCTTTGGGAGGTTGCATGATTGAGGGTTAGAGACCTGTGTGTGAAGTCAGTACTTGCAGTGGTTTTCTGTGTGATCCTGGACAGATCACACAGAACACCTAATTTTGTAAGGTTGTTATGAAGTTTGGAGATAACGCATGTAAAGCTAGTAGCACATAGCAGATGCTTAATAAATGATAATTACACTAGAAAACTTAAACTGTACCTAACGAGCATGTTTCAAAAGGCGGTTTGGGGTCAGGAACAGAGAAGGGTTTCAGAACTATTGTGACATCACAGAAAGTTATTAGGCCGCCATATCTCACATAAAATCAATCTTAATTGGGTAGGTAGGACCTGCTATCAATGTGTACTATGAAGACTTTATTTTACTTTACTGTGGGCTGCACTGGGGCAGGATGTCTGGAACACCTGTGCTATGAGGAAGCCTGCAGGGACAAGCACAGCAGGCTGAGTTTATTTTGGGAGGGACAGAAGAAACTTAGGGAATTTGCTTTAGACTCAACACCCTATAAGGAGTATGTGAAGGGCCCCAGCAAAGCATGCTTTCCTGCCATGTTCTGTTTGTCTTTGTTGGAATACCTACTATGTGTCAGGTACTCACTCAGCCAGGAACTCTGTCTGCATTGTATCTTTACTTGTCACAAGAGCCCTGCAATGTCAGGATCGTGTGTGAGGGCATGGAAGCTGAGGCAGATATGGCTTAAGAAGGCTATGTAGCTGGGGGCTGGCCACTCTGGGACAAGAGCGTGGGCCCATCTCATTCCAGACTGCCTGTTTCAGAGGAAGGTGGGCCTGGACACTGTGTGTGCCCTGGAGGATGGGGGCAGGTATCTGCAGGCAGCAGAGCATCCTCAGAGCATGAAAGGGAAAGTGGAGAAGTAAGGAGCTGACCCAGAAGTGCACAAGATGCTGCATGGAAGACAGTGCCAGGCAGGTCTGCCAACTAGAGGTAACGCTTGAGGACTCAAGCCATACCTTACTGGGGACATAGGTGATTCCAAAGCCACAAGTCAAACTGAGCCTGTGGTGGGGAGGCAGGCACAGCTCTCAGGCACGGAGCCTGCAGCGCTAGTGGGCTTGTGCTCAGCTTGAGGCCGGGACTGACTGTGATCTTGACTGGATGGCCCTGAGTTTGTCGATAATCTCGGGAGAACTGACATGTATACACTACAGAGACTTCCAGTCTGTGAGTGCAATCGTTCATTTGTTTATGTCTTTTTAAGTTTTCCCTTCATAACGTCTTGTGATTTTCTGTGCAGAGGACTTGCCTGCCCTTTGCTAGATTTAATCTTAGGTATTTTGTGTTAATGGGCCATTTTTATAAGTGGGTATCTTTTCTTAAATTTTATTTTCTATTTTTCATTCCTAGAATATAGAGATATACATTATAGTTTTATTTCTTCCTTTCCAATTCTTAAATCTTTTATTACTTTTTCTCTGCCTTAGGCATTGGCTAGTATCTCCAATAAAATGTTAAGTAGAAGTGGTAATCAGTCCTGATTCTTGGTCCTAATTTTAGAGGTTAAGTTTTCAGTATTTCGCCATTAACGTGTGATATGTGCTGCAGGAATTTTTACTAGATACTATTTATTAGATTTAGGAAGTTGCCTTCTATTCCTAGTTTGTTATTTTTTTTTCCTGAATGGATGTTAAATTTTATCAAATGCCTTTTCTGCAACTAATAAAAAGCTTGTATAAGTTTACTCCTTTCTTCTAATACTGTGTTGAATTACACTGTTTGGATTTTAATTGTAAACCAATCTTGGTTCTTAGAATAAACTCAACTTGGCTATTTTTTATATAACACTGGATTTAATTTGCTAGTATTTTCTTTGTGGCGTTTGCATCTGTGTTCCTGACAGACTCTGGTGTGAGATTTTCTTCTGTAATGCCCTTTCCAATTTTGGTAGCAAAGTTAAAATGAGTTGGGGAATGTCCCATTCTTTGCCATTACCTGGAAGAGTTTGTGTAAGATTTATCGTTTCTTCTTAAATACTTAGTATAATTTATTGGTAAGGTCATTTGGACCTGAAGATATCTTTGTGAGAAGGATTTTAGTTAATGATTCAATCTTTAAAAAGTTACCTACCTATTTCGATTTTCTTTTAGCATCAGTTTTGGCAAGTTGTAGTTTTCAAGAAATCTGTCCATTTCATTTAAAATTTCATACATATTACTATAAAGTCTTTGTAAAATTATTTTCCTATTTTTAAAATTTCTGTATAGACTATACTGATGTTCTCTTTTTGATTCTGATATTGGTTAATTGTCCATTCTTTTTATTTCTTGACTAGTTTAGAATTAAAAAAAAAACAATATTCAGTGATATTGATTTCCTGTATTATGTTTGTGTCCTCTTTAATTTCTGTTCTTAACATTAATTTTTTTTACTGATTCATTTGTTTTTATTTTTTTACTTTTTCTAATTTTTGAGAAGGTACTTAGTTATTTTTTAGCATCTCCTCTAATATACACATTTGTGGTTATATAATTCTCACTGATTTGGAATCTAGATGTGTCCCACAAACTTTGATATGTCATATTTTGATTTATTATTCAAAAGTGTTTTCCTTAATTTCCAAAGATTTTGGGATTTTATATTTATCTTTGTTATTGATTTCTTATTTAGAATGCTAAGATTTCTTATTTGGAATGATTCTAGAACTTGAGACTTGCTTTATGGCCCAACATATGGCCAGTTTTGATAAATATTTCATGCACACTTGGAAACAATGTGCATTCTTCAGTTGGATACAGTTTTCTATATTTGCCAATTAGGTAAAGTTTGCTCAACGTGTTGTTCAGATCATTTATATTCTCAATTTTTTGTCTGCTTGTCCTATCAGTTGTTGAGAAAGGCATTCAAGTTTGCCACTGTGATTGCTGGCTCATCTACTCCTTTTGGTTCCATCTGTTTTTGCTTTACATAATTTAAAATTATGCTATTAGGTGCACACATATTTAGAAGTGCTATGTTCATGTGAAAATGTTCCTGTTTATGTCTAGTAATGTATTTTTGAAGTTTTTTGACTTAAAAATCTACATCTTCTGAAATCGGTCCTTTCACATCAGCTTTTCTTTGGTTAGTTTTTCATGTATATCTTTTCCATTCTTTACTCTCAATCTTTTGTGTCCTTAACTTTAAAATGTATCTCTTTTTTTAAATTTAATTTAATTTTTTAATTTATATCTAAGTTAGTTAGCATATAGTGCAACAATGATTTCAGGAGTAGATTCCTTAATGCCCCTTACCCATTTAGCCCATCCCTCCTCCCACCACTCCTCCAGTAACCCTCTGTTTGTTCTCCATATTTAAGAGTCTCTTGTGCTTTGTCCCCCTCCCTGTTTTTATATTATTTTTGCTTCCCTTCTCATATGTTCATCTGTTTTGTCTCTTAAAGTCCTCATATGAGTGAAGTCATATGATATTTGTCTTTCTCTGACTAATTTCGCTTAGCATAATACCTTCTAGTTCCATCCACGTAGTTGCAAATGGCAAGATTTCATTCTTTTTGATTGCCGAGTAATACGCCATTGTGTATGTATACCACATCTTTATCCATCAGTCGATGGACATTTGGGCTCTTTCCATACTTTGGCGCTATAAACATGGGGGTGCATGTGTCCCTTCAAAACAGCACACCTGTATCCCTTGGATAAATACCTAGTAGTGCAATTGCTGCATCGTAGGGTAGTTCTATAAAACACATCTCTTATAAGCAACATGTAGTTTCTCTTTTTATGAAGTTTCAACTTTTTGAATATTCAATCCATTTACATTTAATTCAATTGCTAATATATTTTGGGTTTAGATCGATCACATTCTTCTCTATTTCTTTTTTCTCACCTATACTGTGGTTACTTAATTTTTTTTTTACCTTGTTACCTTCTTTAAAAATCATCAGGTATATTTTTATTATTTACATTTTTACCTCTTTCTTAACATGTTAGTCATACATTTAACTGTTTTTGAAGAGTTAATCCTGAGATTACAACATGCATCTTTGACTAATTACAGTCTAATTTAAATTAGTGTTTTTTACTGTTTTCCAAAAATTCCTGGACCTTAGAACACTATTTTATTTTATTTTATTTTATTTTATTTTATTTTATTTTTATTATTTTTTAAGTATGAAATTTATTGTCAAATTGTTCCCATACAACACCCAGTGCTCATCCCAACAGGTGCCCTCCTCAATGCCCATCACCCACTCTCCCTTCCCTCAACCCCCCATCAACCCTCAGTTTATTCTCAGTTTTTCAGAGTCTCTTTATTTTATTTTTTAAAGTAATCTCTGCACCGAACATGGGGCTTGAACTTACAACCTTGAGATCAAGTGTTGCATGCTATACAGACTGAGGCTACCAGGTACCCCCTAGAACACTTCAACTTTGTTTAATTCCTCCCAACTTTTGTGATATTTTTGTCATATATACATATTCCATATATATTCAAAATCACATATGGCATTATTGTTTTGTTTGTATAGTCAGTACTCACCTAGATTTCCCCATATTTTTATCCTTTATTTCTTTTTGAGATAGAGAGTGTGAGTGGGGGAGGGAGGGATAGAGGATCCAAGGTGGGGTCTGTGCTGACAGCACAAAGCCCAAAGTGAGGCTTGAACTCACAAATTGCTTCACAATCACTTTTGTCAAGCTCAGAATAGGTTAAAGGAAAGGCAAGTGCTAAGATAGTGGAGGCCATGATGTCACTTTTTTTTTTCCGATAAAAACAGAATTTTCTAACCCAGATCTCAGCTTTAGGCATGCCCACTCAGGGCCATGTGATATTCCTTAACAGGGCTAAACCTTGCCTTGACCCCTGGGGGTGAGCCCAGCAAGGGGAAACCAGCCTGGTGGGAGGGGAGGGCGGTAACAGCCCCCTGCCAGTAGAGCAGACCCCTCCTCTGCCTTGGGACCAGTGACAAAGGGCCTGGGCGGGTATCAGTGCAAGTGGGCTCCTCCACAGGGAGTGGGGAGCAGGCTTTCTCCATCACACAAACAGGTGTTTCAGCCTCATAAAATAACATTTTCCCACAAGCTTTTTTTTTTTTTTTTTGGCATTCCATTTTGTATTAGTTACTGTTGCCACTTTAGCTGCCTCCTTTCTGAGACACTCTGCACAGTGCAGGTGCTCCTAGGTGCGAAGTTAATTACATGTAAAACCTAACAGAAGCTTAAGAAGTGTTTAGATTTCCTCCCCTCCAAGACATCAACTGAGGGGAATCAGCTGTGCAAAAGTGATTGTGAAGCAGGAAATTCAAGAGCTCAAGCTTTCATGGCATTGCCAAATTCCCAGTTACATCCTGTGGTTTTACCTCATTCCAACTAAGCTGCTCAGGAAACTTTTCTTGAGGTTTGCACATTCACGTACTGGCAACAGTGGCCACAGGACATTAGACTGTCAGCTTCCTGGAATGGGAAAATGATTGCGTTCTGAGCCTGGATGCTAGAGGCTGACCCTGGGCAGGCACTTGTATTATGTTTGATCAAAGGGTATGTGGATGGATGGATGGATGGGTGAATGGATGGATGGGTGGTGGGTGGTGGGGTAGATCCCTCAGTCAGCCAACCTTTTCCTGAGAACCACTCTTAGGTTTGCTCCGTGTTCTCACAGACCCTCCTACCCCTGGCTACAGCTGACCAGTGCCAAAAACAGCCTTTACCCAAGCCAGCCCAGTTTTCTACTTTTCTTAGGCTTTTGGCTGTGGGACCTGGAGAGTGCAGCTAGTCTCCCTTGGGACAGGCGATTTGTGTTCTTGGTTGTTTCTCATTATAAGGAGAAAGCCAAATGGCATTAAGAGAAAGCCTGTACCCTTACATTACTTGTTTTTTCTTTTTTGGGACTCCTATTACTAAACCTGTGACACCAAGCCTTCAATTTCCTTACAGTTTCTTACATTTATCTTGACTTTTCTTGGAGATTTCTCTAATTTTATTTTCTAATCTTTATGGTACTTTTAAACAAAGTCTCACCTATCATATTTTCAATTCCCAAGGTTTTCGTGTTCTCAAGCCCCTACTGATCACTATGCCCTCTTTACCTCAAAGGTAATCCTACTCCTGTTGTAGAAATAAGTCCTCTTCTGTGTCTGGTTTCTTTCATTCTCCGTCCTGCTTGTGAGATTCACCTCTGTTGATCTGTGTCTTGCAGTTTTCCCATTTTTGTTGCTGTATATTATTCCTCTGTCTACCATCATTTACTCCACTGTGGGCAGACATTTGCACGTCTTACTTCTTACAGGTAAACTTGTGATGAACATTCTGTGTGCATCTGTAGGGCCGTCGGTTTGGCCGGGTGATGACCAGTAGGAGCCGGTCAGTGTAGGCATGCCCCATAGCCTGCACTTGGTGAGGGGCATCACTCCACTGTGACCATGGGTTGGGGTGAGAGCCCCTCTCTTGAAAGGCAAGTCTCCCCATGCCACTCCTCTGTTGATAGCTTTTTGATGGCTTCCCTTTCTGTTAGGAGGCTATGGGCACAGGACCTGGAACAGGCTTACCTCTGCTTGACACTCACCTTGGCATCCGGCTGCATCAGACAACTTACTGTTGCCTAAAGTCGTGGAGTTCTCTGAAGCCGTGTGAGTTCAGGCACAGGGGACAGGCAGGGAGGCTCTTGGGACGATGTCTCTGAAGTCAGGTGGGCGTGGCTCAAGTCCAGCTGTGTCACACTCCTTTCCTTATATCTCAGTTGGCTTCGAGGCTGGCTCCTTGGACCACTGCTGCAATCAGAACTCATGAGCTGAGCTCCAGGTGTGTCCTTAGAGCACTAAGGGACAGACATTTACATGCCTTATCACTGACACTGGGCAAATGACCCTGGAGTGTGAGGGAAGAGTGGAGTGCTCCAGAGTCTGTGATGGTGTATCCACGGATTGTGATTGCAGTCATTGTCATTATCGTCCTCTGCATGGGTGTGTCAACCACAGTGCCTCACTCTCCCCGCCCCCGCCCCCCCCCCCCCATCTGCACCTCCTGCTTGTAGAGGCTGCACTCAGAGCGGGGCTTACCTGGGGTTCAATGGGGGTCCTGCCTAGGCCTGGGGAGGGGGTTCTGAGCAGTTAGCACAGGTCTGGATGGGGGCATGTCTGAGCAGGCCAAGATGCTGGGCCCTGAACTCAGCTGTGGCTGGAGTCCCTCCGGGTGTTTTTCAGTCAGAGTCACAGAATACTGTGTTGGTCCTAAGAGGGAGCTGGGACTCATCTTTGCTAAAAGTCAACTGAAGGCAGAACAGTTACCCAGAGCCTGGGACCTGGGACATATTGTCAAAATGAACATATATAGAGAAGGTTCCCTTTCCTTTCTCAGGCTGAGTCACAGAGAAATCACCCCCAGCTACCTGTCTCCATGACTGTTACAATCCTCCTGCAAATATCCCTGTGCCCCCAGCATAGTTTAGCAGTGCTTGTTGTGGGATGGGGATGGGTGTGGCAGGCCTGTAGCTGCACAGGTGCTCCCCTGTACTGTGGCCATGGCAGTCTCTGTCCAGGAAAGGAAAAGGGACAGAGTGGGCCTCAGGAGAGGTTTTCCAGAGGGGAGCGTCACAGGGGGTTCAGGCAGGTGAGAGAGGCAGTACACCAAGCAGTGTGCCCCTTGACCTTTGCGCATCAATAGGCACCCCGCCCACCCCCCACCAGGAACTTTCCAGAGCTCCCTGCCCTCCTCTGAGAGTGACCACTGTGTTAGTTTTACAGGGATGTTGTAATAAACTGCCACAAAGTGGTTGGCTTAAAGCAATAGAAATTTATTCTCTCATAGCTCTCAATGTTAGAAGTCTGAAATCAGTAGCACTGGGTCAAAATCGAGATGTCAGCAGAGCCATGTTCCCTCCAGAGGCTCCAGAGGACAATCTGTTCCTTGCCTCTTCTGGTGGCTGCAGGTGACCTTTGGCTTGGTGACAGCATCACTCCATTCTCTGCCTTTTTGTAGAGGTACCTGTGACTGCACTGGCCCCACCTGGAAAAATCCAAGATGATCTCTTCCATCCCAAGATCCTTAACTTATTGTAACTGCAAAATCCTTTTTTGCCAGATGGTGTGTATTTCCAGGGTTCTCCAGAGAAATAGAACACCTATATACATACATATTTGTATGTATATATACACATACACTGATCTCCATATGATATTAATCTATATGCACAATATAATAGTATATTATCTATATAGATATCTATATGAATAGATTCTTCCTATCTATCATCTATCATCTGTCATCTATTATCCATGTATCTATCAATCAAGCTATCCATCCATCCATCCATCCATCCACCCATCCATATCTATTTGTCTGTCTGTATACCTACCTACCTACCTATCTAAAGGGCTTTATTATAAGCAAATGACTCATACAACTGGATCCTGGAAGTCCAAAATCTTCAGGGTGGACTGGCAGACTGGAGACCCAGGGCAGAGTTGGTGTTGCAGCCCAGGTCCTAAGGCCATCTGCTGGTGGGATTCCCTCTTCCTTGGGGGCCCTCAATCTTTGCTCATAAGGCCTTCAACTTATTGGATGAGGACCACTCACATTATGGAAGGTAATCTGCTTTACTCAAAGGCTACTGGTTTAAATGTCAATTTCATCTAAAAATACCTTCACAGAAACATCTAGAACAGTGTTTGATGAAATATTTGGAAATGATAGCTCAGCTAAGTTGACGCATGAAATTACCTGTCACATCGGTAGCACTCATGGGTTCTAGGGATAAACACATGGAAATCTAGTAACAATAGGTCAGCTAAGCTGACACATAAAATTACCTGTCACATCGATAGCACTCATGGGTTCTAGGGATAAACACATGGAAATCTTCTGGGGGCCACTGTCCAGTTGCTCCAGCCCTGAGTTGAGTATCCCTGCCTGGGTCTGGTGTTTGGCACATCAAGAGATATCCCCTCACTTAGAAGGTCAGGTTCCTGCGAGGATGGAGCACAAGGGAGGCTGCAGTTTATGGTGGAAAGAGCATGGACTCTGAGCCAGATGGCCTGGTCCAAATGACAGCTCCGCCACCTTCTAGCAATGTGGCTTCAGGCAAGTCACTTGGTCTCTCTGATGCTCAGCCTCTTCATCTAGAAAGGGTGGATAAACACTGCTGTAGTCATGTGAGGAATGAATAGAATAGGAAGGGTCTATTTCTCCCTCCCGTGTGCCCCTTCTAGCAAGTACAGCATAACATCTAGTACAGCCTGATAAATACCTGCTGATTGATTGTCACCTACCTGGCTGTCCTGCCATTTCATTCTGGTGTGGTGGAGCTGACCTGAGGGTTTTTATGATTTCCATTTTACTTAGCCAGAGAAGCAGTAAATTTATTTTAAGGCAACGACCTTGCTCTTTTCCTCTTATTCCCATAAATTATGACCCAACAGGTCGTGCACAAATAGTTTGGTTTGATATCTACCATTAATCTTTGCTATATTTTGTAAGCGAACTTCAGCGCAGTGAACTAGGTTTTAATTAAATCTTGAAATTTCCAGTATTTCACAACTTGCTCTCGCATCGGGCTATAAAAGGAGAAGTCTATATACTTTCATGGGGAGCAATTCCCTTTACTACAAATATGCAAAGTAGAGCTTGCTTCCTTTGAATTCTTGTTCTAGACTGTTTTATTTTCCTTACAGTGCCTGCTAGAGTTTTCCTCTGCTTTCTGAAATATCAGGATGCATCTTGAAGACTCCAGAAATCACCTGTGTCAAGAAGCAGGGCTCTATGGGCCTCTCACACACTGTGGACTGACCACACTGTGTGGCCCTGTGGAAGCTCAGGCACAGTGGAGGTCTGGTGGTGCTGTCTAAGCATCCCCATGTGCCTACCCACCCATGTTTCCACCATGCCTCACCCAGATGGTGCCTGGCACTGGTCACACCAGGCCCTGTGATGGGCACTGGAGCTACTGAGGTCAGTCATACAGGGCATATTAAATGCTCTGAGGGCAGTATTGCGGGGTCATAGAAGCCCCAGACTTCCTGAGCTCCCTGGGAAACACTTGGCAGTTCATTCCCTGGGGAGACCCTCTCCACTGAGCTATGTGATTCATGCCAACCTGCAGTCAGGGCTCTGGTGGACACAGCCTGTCCTGCCACAGCTGCTGCAAGGCTGGCAGGGCTCCCCATCATGGCTCTCTATACTGTGAGAGGCTCAGGGCATCTTCAGGAGGAGCCTCTGTCAGCTTCCACTCTCAGTCACATAAGGAGCACATACTACTGTGTGGGCTCCTTTCCTCTCCTGCATATGTCATACATCCTGTTTCCTTTCACTGGTCATCCCAGCCCCCAGTCCTGGCCAGACTGTGCTCCAGCTCCAGGCTTACACTGGTGACCCCTTCTTGCTCCCCACCCCTCTTCTCCCTATGGGATGGACTTAGGTATGTGTCAGGAAAATAGCAACTCATGGCCCAAATCATTCACATCAATGTCAAGACAATGAGAGAGGCAGTACAGTGTATTGGTTACAAGCAAGGACTTGGGGGCCACACAGCCTGATTCTGACAATTACTTTTTATGTGATCTTGAGCAAGGGACTTAACTTCTCTGAGCCTCTTGTTTCTTTTCACCAGGGAAGTGTATCTCCCAGTGAAAGAGGCAGGGCTTGTCAAACACTGCATCTGCTCCCCCACACTTACCAGCCCCATGCAGTTAGGCTGGGACAGGTGACTAGTTGTGGGAATAGGAGCTATCAAAGCATCAAAGAGTCAGTGCTCATGCTGCGGCTGGTTGCTGCCTTCTGAGGCAACCAAGGAACTGTGTGTTCCAGATGATTCAGCTCCTCAAGGGTGGAGCCTCCTTCACTCTTGGTCTCTGAGGGAGTGTGTGGAGCAGAGCCCTGCCCCCATCAAACAGCTCCTGACAGATGCATAGCACTGATGGGAAGTGTGCTTTGTGTTCTTAAGCCACTCAAATTGGGAACTAGTTGTTACCTCAGCATAACCAAGCCTGTCCTGACTAAGAGGATCACAGTTAGATTTCTCCAGGTGCCTGTTACCCTACTCCCAGCATGTCTAGAACATTGTACATGTTAAAAGCCATAGATCAGGGCCAGGGGTGTGCGTGTGGTTAAAAAACATCCTCAAGGTCACACCACTAGAAGTGCTTTGTGTGTTGTCTGTGACAGTTCTCTCTCATTGCTGAGCTATTACACAAAGCATACTAAGAACCTACCATAGGCCACAAGAGGTGCTGGGAGCACGGCCATCCAGAGCATGGCTTCACTCCCAGTGAGCTGGTGGGAGACAAGGAAGCAGGCTGTTGGGAAGGTAAGTGCTGTGTGACTGCACCTTGTGCCTGCCTTGAGACCAGGCCCTGGGACCCAGCTCCAAGCTTCCCAGATGGCTTTCCTGATGCAGGGGTATTTTTCACCAAGTATTTATTGAGCACCTACAGTATGTTAACAGTACACTAAGTGCCAGGGACCCAAAGACATATGAACCTAGTCTTGCCTACTACAAGTACTCCAGAAGGAAATAGCAATAGATAAAATTGAGAATTTCTGCCTGCCTGCCAGGCAGCTTCAGCAAGCCCCTCAGACTACCCTGCACCTGCACCTGCTTCTCTTTCTGCCTCTGCCATCTCTGCCTGGAGCTTAGGTGTGCAGGGATGGATTCACAGCCCTTGCCTCCATCCCTGCTTCTCTCCCACTTGTCAGTGATGGCATGGAAATTACTGCCTGGATCTCCCTGTGGGGGACCCTATCTATGCCCTGCCTGGCCTGCCTCATCTCTGTCTCTTCACATGTCCTCGATGTGTTGTAAACATCCTACACCCAGACGCCATAGCTCCCGCTTCCATTTAATCGGAAAATGCAACACACCCTACAGATGACTGTTATCTCTCCCTCGCACCCCTCCTCTCCTTCATCACTGGTTGTCTTTCTGGCCCTGGGCTCCTGCTGCAGCCTTCCTACTAGGGGGTCTCCTTGCTCCACGGCATCTACTACAGTCCAACATCTACACTGGAGCAAGATACAAGCTGATCACTCACTCCCCAGATAAAACTACCCTGATAAAGTTTAAGCTTGTCATCCTAGGATGTGGACCCTGCTTAGGATCTTGGTCCCTGCCCATCTCACTGGCCCCATCTTTCTCTGGCCATATAGACACTGAACTCTGGCCTTGGGGAATATAGGGTCTTGTGTCATCCTTGAACATACTGGTGCTGGGATGTTCTCTTGACTGACTTGTTGTAAGGTTATTGGAAGCAAGACTTGGTCTTATTCATCTTGCAGCCCAGAATTTCTGTAGTAGAGGAGTTTAGGATCTGCTAGCACATTAGGTGACACTTGGGAAGCTGCATTTAGATAGCATGTTGCTTTTGCTGAAATTGAATGATAATTTCAGGTGGTCTGGGGGCTGCTGAATGGGGTTCTAAATATCTTAAGGAATCCCCTTGGGACCTCTGCTGTTTAATGCCAGTGCCTGGCAACAAGAAGCACATAGTTACCCTGGGTACATGTCTATGAGTGACTGGAGGGACAGCATGGTTCACGGGCAAGTAATCAAAATATGGATACAATGAAGGAGGCACTTATGGTGTCTTCACACAAGAACTTCACACAAGGACATTCTTTTTTTTTTCCTGCTTACTTGGCCTTTTAATGTGATCAGATTTGCTAACACAAATGCTCATCAAAAGCAGAGGAAAGCTGAAAGTTTCACATATTGTTGGTTACTGCGTAACTTTTGTACTACCTGGGTGTTGGACAGATCATGGGTCCCTTTGGATTATATGATTTGACATGAACACCATCTTGTAAATGAAAGAAACACCTTGTCCTCTCTGAAGGACATTCTTAAAGGGCATGCAGGCCTCCTGGGGGAGAAGCAGCAGGAGCACTAATCTTAACCTGGGTGTGGATTGTGTGAGTGTGTGTGTGGGGTGAGGTGCACGGAGTCCTAAAGGGAACCCAGTGGTTGTCTTATTTCTGTTTATGCATAGGGCATCTTTCCTCTGTTCATAGTGTGTAGAGGAATGTGTTTTAGGTAGAAAGTAGTGCTTTCAAGGGACACCTGGGTGGCTCAGTCTGTTAAGCATCTGACTCTTGGTTTTGGCTCAGGCCATGGTTTGTGAGTGTGAGTTCTGCATCTGGCTCTGTACTGCCTGCTTGGGTTTCTCTCTTTCCTTCTCTCTCTGCTCCTTCCCTGCTCTCTCTCTCAAAATAAATAAACAGACTTAAAAAGAAGAGAAAGTAATGACTTCAGGGGTGGAAACCCATATTCTGCTACCTCACATTTCCAGAGAGATGTTCCCAGGCACCTGTTGTCCTTGAGGGTGGATGTAGTGAGGAAACTTGTGGAGAAGGGAGGAAGAGGAGCTTGCATTTTTGACACCTGCTTGATGCCAGGTGTGTCCTCTCAGCTCTCCAAGAAGGTGACACTGTCTCTATTCTGCAGGATGCTGGGCTGATGGAAGTTGTGCTATGTTCTCAGTGTCACACAGTTACTAATAAGAAAAGCCAGAATGTGGTCCCCTCTACTGCACTCTGGTAGGCTGCTGTCAGCTCTTTGTGGCCATGTCAGTGGGTGGCTGGGGAGCCGGGGGAGGTTCTGTGAGGGCGTGGGATCCCTGACCCTGGCCTGCGCCATCACACTGAACCTTCACAGCATTATGCCAGCAGGGTGTTGTCACCCCACTTTGCATATGAGCAAACTGAGTCTCCAATGCATTAAATGACTCACTGAATATCACCTAGTTCATTAGGGAAGGGTGGGGATTTGAACCTGGGCCTCGTGCTCTGAAAGCTGAGATGGAAATACATTGCCTGTAGCTGAAATGACCACATTTCTTCCAGTACTGTTTCTGCAGAACATAATATATAGGAAAGAGGGATGTTAGCTTTTCTACTGTCTTACAGAGAGCATAAGCTCTCTCACTAGTGCAGTTTATACAGGGCAGATTTTTCTCTTCCTTTGCAGCCAGAATTGCATGTTTTCATTTCTGTTTATCTTCAGTGTCTCAAAGATCCCTACCAATTAACAGTGCTGGAGCTCCACTTTTATTTTATTTTATTTTATTTTATTTTTTTTATAAGTAGGCTTCACGCCCAGTATAGAGCTCAACATGGGACTTGAACTCACAGCCCTGAGATCAAGACCTGAGCTGAGATCAAGAGTTGGACACTTAACCGATTGAGCCACCCAGGTGCCCTGTGGGAGCTCCACTTTTAACAAAATTATAAGTAATTGTACTACCTGTGGCCATAAGGGAGAATCTGAGAGGTCTGGGATTCATGTAGGTAATTAAAAATCCAGTATTCTCCATGAAGGAAAAAAGATCTAGAATCATGATGGTCTAAAAGTAAACATGATCAAAAAGTCTCCCTTCATAAAGAATTAATATTTAATTCTCATTCTCCTTCCCAGTGCTTAGTGTGGAAACTATTTCTTTTCTAGTCTTGTGCTGAATGTCAAAATTTACATTTAAATGGGACTGTTTTGCACAGAGCCTGTAGCTACTAAGGTCTTAATGAGAGTGTTAATTTATATAGTTTTAGATGTTCAGGCTTGATTACAGTCCAGCCTTGAAATAAGCCATGGAGGAGAGTTTTCAGAGCTCCTTGATGGGGATACTCTGAGAGGGAAGCCTCTCTTCCGGAGAGACCAGCCTCATGTTTTGAATGTCACTTCCTTTGGAATTTAGCCATTACTAGCGTCTTTGGTCCTTTGGATGTTGGGATTCCTTTCTTCTCTCTGGAGGGGCCGGCACACAGCAGCAGTGGGGGCGTGGGGGTTGGCGGGAAGAAGGGACCCTGGCAGTGCTGGTGCAGCCAGCTTGTGCCTCACAGCAGGGGCTATTCTATCCACATCTGGCTTCACTGGGGCCTGGGCAGGCCAGGTGCATGTAAGCCTCTGTAGGGAAACCAGCTTAGCTCACTCCATAGCCTTAGAAAACCCAGAGATTTCTTTTTAAAGGGAATGGTCACTTAAAGCCTAGTATGACAAGCATTGTTGTGGTTTACGGTTAAGAGACTTTGGATTAGGGCGAGGAAAAGATGATTAAGTTGAGGCCCTCTCCCAGTGTGTGGTTCATTGAACACATTTGTGAGAGTTTGTGTGGTTGTACAGTGGGCTGACAGGAGGAGCATATGAGATGGTTTTATCTCTAGCCTCTGCTAATATATGCATTGCCCTTGTGGGCCAGAACAGTGCCAGGTGCTGTGCACATCAGGATGATATCAGTAGCCTCAGTGCAAACTGTGTGACTGTCCCTCTTCTGCTATGAGGCAGATGAGGCTGTGGGAGGCCACCTAGGCTCTCCCAGGGGCCACGAATCAAATCCCGGTCAGAGCCAGGTTTGGATGAAGGCTCTCTGACATCCAGATCCACATAGAGCAAAGCCATTTTTTGAAATGCCTGTCCACTCTCCAGCCTTTCCCAACAGCTCGGACACTGGTGTCTGAAAGACCTACTCTGGGGTTTGTTAGGCAGAGGAAGCAGAGGGCTGGCCCCATCCCATTACCACCTCTCCAACATTACCTTGTCTTCTCTTTCTTCTCTCCTGTTGTAGAGACACAATCAGCCAAGCAGACAAGGGGATCCAGCTGGGAAGTCTGTCTCTGGAGATGAACTTCTCACCTTTGCCAGTGCCATCCTCTCTCTCAGCCCTCTCTGGGTGGTCTCATGAGCCACAGACCCCTCAGGGATGAAGACCATCATGTGCTTATTGTTAGGTGGACCTCTCATTGGAGCTCCAGATCAGTATATACAGTTGCTATCTCCACACAGCCACTTGAACCCCTAAGACACCTGGAATCGGCATGCTTGAGACCAAGTGGATCCTTGGCCATGCCAAGTTTCAGATAACACATATGAGATGCTTTTCTTTACCTCCCACTCTCACCTATCCACCACTGATTGGCACAAGCCTCATACCCACAGCCAGCCATGCAGACCCTGCAGACCAGGTCGACTCTGCCTGCCACGTCACTGCTTACACAGCCCTGAGCATGCCTCTATAGCACCTGGCTTAGCCTGTGACTGTGCATGAGTTTCTCTGAATGTCTGGCTCCCTCCTCCACTGCAGCCTGCACAAGGCAGATGTGTGGTAACTGTGTTCACCATCCTGTCCTGGAGCAGCTGTCTAGCCTTTCTAGGCTTTGAGAGTATTTGCTGAATGCATCTGCAGATTTTAATTCTCTCTTTCACAATTCTGTCTTCTCTTACTGGACTTCTCTCACTTCTCCTCTGCCCTTTAAGAACCTTCTAGCTGGCCTAAGAATTAAATTGACATGGGACATGGGGTGCCTGGGTGGCTCAGTTGGTTAAGTGGCTGGCTCTTGATTTCAGCTCAGGTCATGATCCCATGGTCATGAGATCAAGCCCCATGTCACATCCGGCTCTGCACTGACAGTGTGAAGCCTGCTTGGGATTCTCTCTCTCCCTCTCTCTCTGCCCCCACCCCCGCCCAGCGCATGCTTGTGCACACTCTCTCTCTCTCTCTCTCAAAACAAAGTAAACTTCAAAAGGTAAATTAACATGGGGCAGATTAATTGTAGAAAATAAAATTTACTTTTATACATACTGAGAAACCACACAAACATGAGAGTCTGGAGACAGTCAGGTAGAATTTCTCCTGGAATAAGGAGAAGTCTGTGACTTTGAGGGGAAGGAAAGTAATTCACACAAAGGTGAGAGAGTATGTTTTGGTACACTAAAGTTTGCTGGCCCATTCAGAACCAATGGGACACAAAGAGGAATTAAAAAAAACCCAGCTTTGCTAGACTCCTCCCTATCTACCTCCCCTAGCTATATTATAATGTAGTTATCTACAGTGATAGTCCCCTTCCTGGAGCAGGTCCTTTATATAAATTATGTTAGGCGGAAGGCCAAAGTTTCTTCCTGAGTCTTTGGGCTTTAATTTAGCTCTAAATAATCTCCTGCCAAAGTGGTCCATATTGAGGTACTTGTTCTGACCCCTACACTCTGAACTCTGGAATATGGGACTCTTAGTCCATGTTTCTAGCCCTTTGTCATGCACAAAGCAGGCAATTGGGAGGTATTTGACAAGTGCATGAAAAAAGAAAACAGTGAATGAATGACTCACCTTGAACAAGTGTATTTGGCTTTGAATTTCTTCACCTTCAGTAAGGGTGTCACTGTCTCAAATTTCAGTTCTTCCTGAGGTCACCAGAGCAGTGGCTCTCAAACTTTAGCATGCTTAGAATCACCTAGAAGGCTCATGAGACATAAATCAGTGGTCTCATTCCCCAGGTGTCAGATATAGTAGATCTGGGCTGGATCCTGAGAATTTGCATTTCTAACAAGTTTCCAGGTGATGCTGCTGGTCCAGGGATCACACTTAGAGAACTATTGCCTAAGAGGATCAGATCAAAGGCCTGAAGGAAGAACTTTTCCCAGCTCAGAGCAAAACTATAAATTTGCAGTGATGTTTTTGGCCTCCCTGAAGGCCCCCAGAGGAGCTCCGGTCACAAAGCATCCACCCTCAGCAAGGATGGACCTAGAATTTTGTATCTGTCTGCTTAACAGGAAAAGTGAGAAGATGCTGGAACAGATCATCAGCGGATCAGTTTATAATTGCCCAGGAGAGCAGAAGCTACTATGCAGCCATCAATATGCCAATGCAGTGAATGGCAGGAGAGTGACTGATTTTCCTTCCCCTAGCAGCAGGGAGCACACACCTGCACAGAGTTCAGCTGCAAGCCCTTCCCTCCCATTCTGCACACACTTTCTGGCCCCTCCCCTGTGCCAGGTACTGTGCTGGGTGCTGGAATCAGACATGCTGCAGCATGGTCCTACCTCATGGCATCTGGGGAGGTGCATGTGCTGGGTGCTGGAAGGATCCCAACTTTTAATGAGCACCATGTGTGCATGTGGCATGTACTTACAGCCACTTGTATTCCAGAGGCCTGGGGAAGCGATGTCATCCCCACTTTACAGGTGAAGAACTGAGTCCCAGGAGGTGAGAGGCTGACCATCAGGGAGTGGCAGCATCAGCACTTTGACCACGTCCTCTTGGTTTTCATGTCTGCTGTGCTCATCCGACCCCCTCATTCTACAAATACATTCATTCAGGCATAAGCACCTCTCTGCCTCAGGATGAGACTCCATCTCACATTTCTGGCCAGCACATGGGGTGAAAGAAGGGATCTTTTTGTGCACAAAAAGTTACAGTTTATTTAAAACATAAAATCATGACACAAGAGTCAAATTATTGTTACCCTTAAATTCACCTGGACTGGATTGGCCAGCCTCTGAGTTCTCTGCAGCCTGGTGTGAAGTTGAAAAATTGGATAAGGGGAGCACAGTTCAGCTCAATGTCCAGATCTTAGAATACATGAGGAGAATTATAATGAGAGATACAGAGCAGACGCCAGCACATAACATTTGGAAGATAAGTTCTGACTCCAAGTTGCCTGATTAATTTACTCACCTGTGAAGAGAAGTGTACAGCTGGCATCTAAATTGAAATGTCAGCTGGGATATTGGCAGAAACAATGGCACCAGAGCCATTTCTTGTGAGAAAATTAGCAGGGTTCCCACTAGATACCATGAGTACATCAGTTAAATACATGATCCTATGCAATGGATTGTCATTTTGGGAAACTATAATAATCACAAACATACACTGCATAGCATGTATCAGGCTGTGTTCTAAATCTTTATGTTTAGTAGCTCACTCAGTCCTCTCAACAATACTGTGAGGTGAGGGTATTTTTACTACTATTGTACAGATAAGAAAACTGAGGCACAGAGAAGTTTAAGAACTCTATCAAATAAGCCTGAAGACTAGAGAACTTGCTCGGTGAGTGGGGAAGAACATTTAGCAGTTTTCAAGATGTGGTTTCTGCACTAGCATTATCATCACCAGTAACTGAGTGGCCAGCGCTCTGTGTTTTGATGACCTCAGGTATTTCTGATGCAGGCTGAAGCATGAGAAACACTGGCTTAGGACATGCAGGACTGGTGAAGGAGGTTCCTGGAGAAGAGATGGAAGGAGGGTACTCTGCATCTTCAACACATGCTGCCAGGGCATGTTTGGTGTTGGCTTGAAAAATGGTCTCTTTCCAGCAAGTCTGGTGGTAGGCAGCCAAAGCTAGGCTGACAGTGGGCTCACTCATTGATGGAGCAGCTCACAAACGGTCTCCTGGAAGGTCTCCTCCTCTGGTTTCAGAAGGAAAGTGGATTGAGGCTGGTAAGGAAAGGCGTGGGATGGGTAAAGGAAGAGCTGCAGAAAGCAATGCATACTCTGTGGCCCCATGCTCCCCACATTACTCAGCCTCCCTCTTACAGGTGCCTTCTACCTTCTGCCACTCTCCTGAGCTCCCTGAACCCCTCCTTTGCTGCCCAGGTCGTGCAAACTCGAGCCTTGCTCCTTGACTGGACATGCTGTCCAGCTTCCCTCAGTGTTCCCAGCTTGCTTTCCTCTTTGGCTGTGGTGGCCATAACCCTGCCAGGAGGGTTTTGAGAATTTTCAAATAATAGCAATTGTACTTGACACCCTCTGGTGGCTTCCTCCTTCTCCCCTAGGCATCTCCTAAGGACACACTTTCCTGGACCTTCCCAGACCCCACCCTGAGACTGATTACACTGGTCTTGAGGAACTGCACAGGTGCTCCTGTTACAACCAGATCATCTGCATATCAGATTGATTGACGCCAAGCTGTTTTTCTGCTAAAACATATCTAAAAGGAGATCAGAGACTGCAAAGAGATTTACATCTTAATTGGCCTAAATGTAATTGTGCCACGTGTTCCTGAGTTATGAGTGTGTGAGGATTAATGTGTGTGCGTGATTGCCTGATGGAGGGGCAGTCATAGGCCAATGAAAGATTTGGACTGCTGGCTGTCAGACCAATTAAGTTATAAAGTGCATTTCAAAATTGAAAATATTGTGTAAAAGTTATCCCTGCTGTCTCAGGAATGTTCCAGTTAATTAAATCATAATCTGGAGTCATAATCCTTCTTGAAATCACTCCATGAATTTTCTGCACTGAAGGCATGATTCCGGCTCCTCAGCCATGACCATGTCTACCCAGGCAAAGCTAGTGTAGAATATTAAATTATCTGAAACACCTCATACACATAGGCAATTTCACTTTATCAGGTCAACTGACTGCAGGTGCTTTCTTAAAATTGCTACATTTTTGCTGTGGCATATCTAAATAATCTCATCAGTTCTCCATTTACATTTTCCAGGGCATATCAAGCTATTTTCTAATTTCTGTAAGATTGCCCTTGATGGAAACTCTCAGGATGCTTTAGGAATTCTAGGGTAAAATAACTCATTTCTCGTTGGGAAACTGTTATTATAAACTTTGAGCTTTAACTTTTAAAACCATTTACATGGATTACATTAAACATTTTTAAAAATCCATGAGACAAAAAACCAGGATTTATGGGTGCTGCATTACTTGAATTCCCACATGTTTGAAGATTTTTTCACGTGCCTTTTTCACCAAAATTTGCTCTTAATGTTTTTTTCTTCAGAGTTATACATTTTATAATTTACTGAGCCTGATAAGAAAAACAGAAGTCCACTTCTCACCCATCCTGACCCTAGGGACAATTATGTTCATTTCTTTGGCTCTTGTGGGTTTTGGCTTCATATATAATCTGCACATATTGATCTTTCTAAATATTTAAGAACATGTTTACCGACCTAGGTGAAATTCACATAACAGAAAATTAACTAAGAGTGAACAATTCAGTGGCACTTAGCACATTCACTATGTTGTGCAAACTTCACCTCTTATCTAGTTCCAAAACATTTCTATCACTCCACAGTAAAACTGCATACCTGTTAAGCACTGACTCCCCAGTTTCTACTCCCTTCAGGCTTTGGCAACCATCAATCTGCATTCTGTGTTTATGATATATCCATTTTGGATATTTAATATAAATGGAATAATATAATATGTGACTTTGTGTCTGGCTTCTTTCACATAGCAATATCAGTACTTCATGCCTTTTATGGATGCATAGTAATTCACTATATGTCTGTATCACAATTTTTTTATCCATCGATCTACTGATGGACATTTGGGCTGTTTTCACCTTTTGGCAATTGTGAAGAGAACTGCTATGAACATGGGTATTCATGTATTTGAGAGAGAATGTGTTTTCCTCTCTATTGGATATATACATAAGAATGGAATTTCTGGGTCACATGGTGCATCTTTGTTTAAAATTTTGAAGAGCTGTCAAGCCAATTTCAATAGTAATTGGCCATTTTACGTTCCTACCACTAATATTTGAGGGTTCCAATTTCTTTACATTCTTGACAATTGCAATAACAATTGTTGTTAATCTTGCTGACTATAGCCATATTAAGAGGTGTGAAGTGAAATCTCATTCTGGTTTTGATTTGCATTTTCTTGATGACTAATGATGTTGAGCATCTTTTAATGTGATTATTAGCCTTTTGTATATCTATTTTGGAGAAATGTTAATCTCAACCCTTTTTTCATTTTTAAATTGAATTATTTAAAATTTTCTTACCGATTTTTATGAATTCTTTATATATCTGATAGAAGTCTCTTATCTAATACATGATTTGCAAATATTCTATCCATTCTGTTTTTGAGAATGGTAATAAAAAGCAAAAAAAATATTTGGTTTTTCATTTTCATGATAATATCTATTTAAAAAAATTTTCAGGGCCCCTGGGTGGCTCAGTCGGTTAGGCATCCGACTTCAGCTCGGGTCATGATCTTACGGTCTGTGGTTTCGAGCCCCGTGTCTGGCTCTGTGCTGTCAGTTCAGAGCCTAGAGCCTATTTCGGATTCTGAGTCTCTCTCTCTGCCCCTCCCCCACTCACGCTCTGTCTCTCTCTATCAAAAAAATGAATACACATAAAATTTTTTTTTCATTTACTTCAGATTTTGGTGTGGTATCTAAGAAATTAGGGACACCTCAGTCGATGGAGAATGCAAGTCTTGATCTTTGGGTTGTGAGTTTGAGCCCCATGTTGGAGGTAGAGATCAAATAAAAATAAATAAATAAAATAGAAAAGAAATTATTTATGTCTTTCTTTTGCTGGTGCATGCTCCCTGGTAGATTCCTGAGAAATGGATAGGGATGACAAGAGAAGCAATCTGAATTGCACTGCAGGCTTTTGCTGAGTCTCCCTATGGTCAGGACAATCCCCCTCACTCTCAGTTGTCTGCTCTGAAGACCCTCTGTGGCTCACCTTTTCAATATTGATCTGCTCAGCTACAGTGGGGAGACAGCTTCTGGCCATCCTGGCTGGAGGAAAAGATCTATTTGCAACTTGTACGTACATGCACAGTCTCAAATCTTTTTGCCCTTTTAAGAATCACTCTACAAACTCAACTCAGAGGTGTCTGTAGTTCCCATTTCTGAGACGCTTCTAAAGTTCTGCAATTTAAACTGCCTTGCTTCCTGTTGTCTCCAAGCAACTGCGTGTACCTGAGTTTTTGCTTCTCTGGTCCACTACATCGGTTACTTCCTTTTCAGATGTTCTTCATTCTGTAGACTTTGGTTGATATCTCTCATCTGCTGTTATCTTTTTGTGTATTTTCTTTGTCCTTGAAGGTTCACACTTTCTAAACTTTTATTTTTATTTTACTGGTATTTTATGAGGGAGTAGATAAACTTGTGTTTTCAATCTACCTGTATCAGTTGAGATACAGTCAGGATGAGAGAAACATGCTAGGTACTTCAATGAGAGGAAATTTAATATGAGGTATTGATTACACAGGTGTTGGAAAGCTAAAAGAACAGAATATAAGGAATCCTTCATCAACTCAGATATGTGTAAATGCAAGAAACAGCTATTATTTCTAAGATTGTAGGAACAAACATAAATGATGTCCCCAGATCTTAGGAACCCAGAGGCAGGCCATTGGCGTCTTTAAGGGGGACAATAGGCTGGCAGCTGGACCTCTCAGGGCATACCATCTATGTTGGACTGATGAGGGGTGCTACAAGATTAGTTCTCACATTTCTGGTGGTGTACTGCAGAGCCAGGGCTGGAAGTTCCAAAAGGCATTGGAGCTAAAGTGTCTTCCTGCCCCTACAGGGAGGCCAGCAAACACTCGGTGCCTAGGAGAGTCCACTCTCCCCTTCTCTTGCAATTGCTTTCCAGTGGCACATCCTAACAAAAGCCAGCTGGCCTGAAGTCTGGGAATGGCCATTTGCAGATTTCCAAACTTATCACAGAATAGAGAAGGATGGGCTTAGGGCTGAAAAGCATAGGACTTTAAAAAAATCTTTTTTTTTTTTTAGTTTATGTTTTGAGAGAGAGAGAGAGAGAGAGAGAGAGAGAGGGAGAGAGAATCCTCAGCAGAATTTATGTTGTCAGCACAGAGCCTGATGTGGGATTTGAACTCATGAACTGTGAGACCATGACCTGAGCCAAAATCAAGTCTCAGATGCTTAACTGACTGAGCCACCCAGGTGCCCCAAGGCGTAGGATTTTAAGCAACAAAGTGACATGGACATCCTGGTGGTCCGTGTGGAGGATGGAATAAAGAGCATGGAGTAAGGGGGGAGTTTTGGAAAGTTGTTGCAATAGTTTTGGAGGTAAGCTATGAGAGCTGGCTGCAGACACAAGAGCAACTGGGGAGTTCTTCAAGAGGTAAAGTCAATTATATTTAGGGACTGGGTATGATGAGGGAGGGAGAAGATGTGAGAAAAGTGAAGGATGATTTTCTAGCATTTGATTTGAGAAATTGGTATCAGCCCAATTCATTGGAAAGGAACACACAGAATGATGTGAGCTTTGTTTTGAGGTCAAGCTCCTATGGGACATCCATAGGTCCAGGCTGTACGGTATGAGATTGTGCCCCAGTTGAGAAAACTGCTGGAGTCCAAGCGTGGGAGACATGGGCATATGGATGGTGATTGTAGCTATGGGATAGATGTAGAGTGAGTAGACAAGAGGGTCCTAGATCAAGCCCTCAGGGACATGAACCTTTATACACAGAGAAGCTGTCCTTTAAAGATATAATGCCTAGCCTTGGGAAGTACAATATCATCCTGTGCAGTTCATGGTTCACTGCTGTGTAGAGTGGAACTTGTTCCTGGGGGGCTTTACTTGGAGGAGGCCCACTGTGGGTCCCTGCATGCTGTCATCCAACCAACCTCAACAGTCCAGTGCTGGTGCAGCATCATTGGAACCCTCCAGGATTCTGTTTCCCTCAGGAAAACTGCCCTGGCTGGGTGGTCAGAAAGCTTTGATGCTCCTTTCCTGAAGACAGCTACCTTTGAACCACAGGAGCACTCTGGCTAATGTTCTAGGACAGTCCTTCCTCCTTACCTCTCCACTGAGCTGCACTGGCCAAAAGAGAGGAGGAGGAGGAATCTTCATGCCCTATTTATCTACTCCCTGGAAGGGAAGGAAACACATTTCTTAGAATGGAAAGTGTGCCATCAGTCTTCCTGGGCTAGTCACAGGCTCAGTCATTGCTAATTTAAACTGTGCCTTAGCTGCAGTGCAGCATGAGGTGGTTCTGCAGATGGAACTCTGGGCCTGGCCAGGGTTGGCTCTGGAAGCCAGATACCGGCATCTCCCCTTTCTGCCCTAATATACCTTGTCTTGTCTTCATGCTTGTAGACCAGCTTCTAGTCACAGGCTCTGTTGGAGCTGGTCAGAGACATGGGCTGGCTCTTGTCAAGTACTCCCCATTTACTTGATTATTCATTTATTCAATAAATATTTCTGAGTGCCTATTGCAGGTCAGATATGGGAGATGTTAGGGTGTCCTCAGAATGCAGATCCTGGCAAGTGCAACTGAGCTGTTCACAGCAAATTGAAGAGTGGGCAGGGAGTGTGGCAGACCTGGAGGAGAGTCTGCTGAAGCCAGAATGGGAATCATGGAGGCAGGAGGGGGCTGATGGGGTCACTGAGCCCACATGGTGCAAAACTTGTGAGCCATGGCAAGGAGTTTGGGCTGTATCTTGGGGTCATTGAAGCATGGAAAATTTGAAGTTGTGACCCAGCCATGCTGTCCTTTAGGAAGGGCTGCATGATGGGGAATAAAATGAAAAAGGGGTGAGCTGGGCTATCGCCACCCAGTGTGCCAGAAAAGGCCTTTGGGAATGTCTTCTGCACATACAAAAGATGATCTTATCTACATCTATCCCTTATGTAAAAAGACATCCTGGAGCAAAAAATCTTTTCCAACCTGTTTGTCTGAAAGAATGCTGCATTATCTATGTGCTAAAGACTGCTGTCCCAGTCTGCTGTGATAATTAGTTCCTTTTATATCACTTGTTTATACTCCTTGGCTATCCAGGTTTATTATTAACAAAAAGATGTGGTGTCTGTATTTCACAAGACGCATAATTGCAAATGCCTCCTGTCTGTCTTAAACCCCTTTAAAATGTACCAGGCAATGGGCAGTGTATTATCTGCAGAGGACATATTGATACTTTCCTAAATTAACATTTTGCATTTCTTCAGCAGATTTGAGCCATGAAAAATATTCCAATAGATTCTTATTGTTCTGTTAATTAAAGTGTTTCTTTCCTGAATATAGAAATCAATGGTTAGCATGCCCATGAATAATCTTTTAGGACATAATGAAGACCTAATGTAAAAGGCTTTGGCAAGAATGTTCTACAGGAGAACGTTAGCCACAGAAATAACTGGGAAAGGGGGGAGGTACAGGGTAGCTGCTGATATCATGTTGGATGTTTGTCTGGTGGAACAGTTACATCTTGACAGCATTATCAGAATCAGCACATTTTCTTGGTTTAATTGCATGTAGGATGAATTGTACACAGAAAACAGACTGATACTACTAGATTGAATCACTTTTTTATTTTTGTTAAACTCAAATTTTGGGAGGAGGGGGTCCTAAGTTGTTCCTTTTTTTCATAATCAATTTAATCGACCAAGAATCTGCTAATTGCTTTTGATAATTGATTCCATTCACTTTTCAGGTATGTTCATACCCTTTGTGGTCTAATTTGAACCTCATAACATAACACTTGGGTAAAGTTTGAAAGGCAGAAGTGAAAACTTCCACTTGATAGATAGGGAAACTGAGGCACGGGGGTTACACTCCCCCTCTCCCCCAAGCTCACACAGATGACAAGTGAGCCAGGCTGTGAATCTGGACTCCTTAGTCCAATTCTGGCTTTGCAATGTCATGTTTAGGGGTCTATGTGTGTTGGGTGTGAAGAGCAGTGACTGGTTTAAGCACAGGATTTACCATGGGTTTACTGTTCTGTGAGAATGTTGAGGTGGTGGGGGCCTGCCTCCTGGAAGATAATAGTGAGATCTGGAGTTCGTGTTTATTCTTCAGACTGAATGGTGTCCTCTCATACAGTAGGTGCCACAGAGAAGTCAGGGCCAGTGCACTGGGAGCACTAATCCTGACATGTATAAACGTGCTGTTCATAATGTGTCCTGAAGTAATTCCTCTTAATTTCCCACAGAGGTAGGACTAAGACAGCTCCTCATTCACAGATGAAAACCTGAGGAGCACAAAATGCCATGATTTGTGAGGGTTACTGCTGGTGCTGGGGCCAAGGGGGGTGAGGTGTTAAGGGAG
Source organism: Panthera leo (assembly GCF_018350215.1). Classification (NCBI taxonomy): domain Eukaryota; kingdom Metazoa; phylum Chordata; class Mammalia; order Carnivora; family Felidae; genus Panthera; species Panthera leo. The sequence goes on from NC_056686.1 coordinate 108,178,525, forward strand.
GAGGGAGCTTCTCTGGAGAAGCAGAAAGCATGCTCTTTGCTAGAACTCAGGAACAAGTTCTCCCTGCTGGTCACCAGCTTCAGTGCCCTTCATGTGGCCATTCCCAGTCAGGATGCCTCCCTGACCACCACAGTCCACAGCTCTTCTCTCCCAAGTCTCTGTGCCTGTCATCCCCTTGCTGTCACACCCATGTCACCCAAATCTGTAACTCCCACACAGACTTCCCCTGGGGCTCTGGACTGCACATCCAGCTGCCTCTTTGATGTCCTGAAAGCACCACCAGGCAGCCTTCCCTGGCCTGGGTGCTGGTCTCTCCCATCAAGTTGGGCCTGTCCTGCAACCTCCTATCTCAGCAGGGGGCAGCCTGACCTAGGCAGGAGAGGCCTCAGGGTCTTCTCGGATGCCCCCTTCTCCTTCACTCTCATGGATTCTCTCTTTCTAATTATGTTTTGAATTCAGGCATCTCTTCATGGCCAATACCATAATCCAAGTGCCCATCATCTCTCACTTGGACTAATGCAATGGATTTCTGCTTGATTTCTTATTAAGAGATCTTTATAAACCAGAAGACACACTGCCTGGCTTGAAATTCTTCAATGCCTGTTCAAGTTAAACAAAAATCTTAAGTTAAAACAAAAATCCTTGCTGTGGTCTACAAGAACTTGTACCATCTAGTCACCTCTCCAGACATACTGGGCATCAGTCGTCATGCCTTGTGTCCCAGCCACAATGGCCTTCCTTCAGTTTCTGGCTGAGTGTGTTCCCTCCACTAAAAGCCTTTGCCTGCTGCTTCTGTCTGAAGTTCTCTGAAGAAGCCTTGAGTGCCCCCAGCCGGGAACTGGGTCTCGAGTCTGACTGTGTAGGATACATGGGCACTCGTGCTCTCTGTGTGCATGGGGCTGCTCCCCTGGGCCTGTCTGCCTGAGGCCTGTAGCTACACCTCCTGCCCACCCATAAACTCACCAGCTCATGACTTCCCTCTGTATCAGCCTCTACTGGACTGTACTGGGCACCCAGACCAACAGGGTGGTGGGAAAGTATGCCAGGAGAGAAGTGGGTTGTCCTGACTGTGACCTGGGTGAGGCACTTCCTCCTCTGAGTTTTAGCTGTCAGTTGATAAAAACAAGGGCCACTTTTAGCCCTCTCCCTTCCCACCTTATGACTGATTGCCTCTTAGATCACCTGTCTGCTTTTCTATCAGCAGACCCATGTGTTAGTTGAGGAGAACATGCGGTCCAGCCCCTCTGCTCTCAATGTAACTGCCTGGCCAGGTGAGCACGGCTCTTGGCTGCATGGGGATGAGAATGGGTGGCCTAGGGATGAGGCATGGATAACAAGGTGCAGCAAGGAGGAGAGAGACATGCTTTGTTCTCCGGGATCCTTGTCTGGCAGAGCACTGGTTCCCTGCAGGAGCTCAGAGAACACATGGATCTCAATTGCCGTGGTCCTGCAGGTCATTGGGGGCTTGTTATGCAGTTTAGGGACCAGCTGCTGGCAAGTGCTGACTCCCCTGCAACACAGAGGAAAGAGGAGCCCTGGAGTTTGAGGGCAGTGGTGGTGTGGCATGGGTGGGGTTGGCCTTAGGAAGACTGCAATGTCTAACAAGAGTTTAAGAGTTTTGGGCCAAAATGTACGTGATTTAATTCTCCTCTTGCCTATCTCTCCTTTGTCTATCAGCAGAATCTGTATTCTTGTTAACTGGTAAGATACCTGCTTTCTGGGCCTTGAAATGGTGCTTCAAGAAGAGAACAGAGACTATGAGTGGGAAGGCAGGGGTCAGAGAACTGGACACACAGGTGGATGGGTGAGTAAGGATGGATTAATGACTGAGTATATAGGTTTAAAACAAACAAAACTTTTTGACATCCCTGTTGCTATTAAGGACAGAAATTCTGGATCATCGTACTATCCTGTGTGAGTCCACACACCTGTTTTTCTGTGGGTGCTGAGGGTGGAAGCCTCCTTTCAGGGATGGATCTCTGGGCATCTCAGGCCCTATGTCCCTGGCATGGAACAGATTCCTCAGGGCCAGCCTTGAAGACCAAGCTCACTTACATTGTCCAGGCTCCTTCCAGCCTCCTGGAGCCAGGAAAATTAATGAGGTCACAGTAAAAGGACATGAAGAGCCTTGCTTTCCAGGTCCCATGGCAACCTAGCACCTGCCCTGGGCCTTACTGGGGTTGGAGGACGTACCTGGAAGTGCAGACCTCCACATGGTACAGGTCCTGAATTTCTGTGGGTTTCAGAGAAGAGCAGCAGGAGCTGAGGGGAACAGAGCCCACAGGCAGAGCTTTAAAGGAGCCCCCCGGTAGCCTTCTCTGCACTAATGCTTGCTCCTTGACTTTAAAGAGACAGAGCATGTTTTAGGAAACAAGGAGAAGAAGAGAGGTAGAAGAGAAAATAACAATTATTTTGAGCATCTATTATAGTTATTATGTTTTATATGATATTTGTATTAGTCAGGATTATTAATGTTAGCTGCTGTAACAAGCAACACAAAACCTAACATAATACAGGTTCATTTCTTGCTCACATGAAAGCCTAAGTGGAGATTCAACAAAGAGCCTTCCACTTGATGATTGATGGGTCCGGTCTCCTTCTTTTTTGGTATTTCTGTCTTCTAGGACTTCCTCGGCATCCCCCAGTGGGTGTTCTGTGTTCATTGGGCCAACAGCCAGGGGAAAAAATTGAGAAGAGTGGCTCAGATGGCTGGGCCAGGTCTGTAGGTTCTGTATGCCACCCATACTCAGCTGCAAACTGAGTATGCAAACTGAGGGGAAGCAAACTCCCTGGAGGGTGGGAAGTGTGGCCTTCCTGTGCCCAGGAAAAAGAAAGGAGATGAGGGAATACTGGCTGCCTTTCTACAACATGTGGACTCCTGCAATCCTTGTCATGGCTGTGACAGGTGGGTGTTGTTCACAGGGGAGGCCTGAGGTGCCCCACTGGATAAGCTGCAGAGTCAGGCCTTGATCTAGTGCCACATCCTTGACCTCAAAGTCTCTTCCTCTAGAACCAGTGTAAGGGTACACTGGCCAACATCCTGTACTCTGAGCTCAGCCCAGCTCCATCACAGACTCCCAGTTGGATCCATTTCCTTGTGAGTGAGCTGAGGACCGGATCACTGGTCTAGATCATTTTCAGAGGTTGATGTAGAAACTCCCAGCTGTGATGTTCCACAAATCTGAATTCTGTTCCCTATTGGATATGTGGGGTATCCCTGACCTTCCAGTCTGAGACCAGACATTTATTCAGAGCTTCGTTTCTTTAACCTAGAACTTTGGTCCTGAGTCAGATGCAAAAAGCACATGCAAACTACTCGTTGGGGCATTAAATCGCTAAGAGTCTACATCTATGCATAAGTGGAGGGTTTTAAGCAAGCATGTAGTTTTACTTATCAGATATCCTTGGCCTGCCAGGGGTTCTGGAGCCTTGGAGGGCAATCTTCTAGGCTGGTCACCTGAGGTTGGGAGGTTTTGTGTTTGATGAATCCAGTCTCTCGGCAATGGTTTATGTCTCTATCCACATTCTGACTCTGTCGTTCTTAGCCCATCAGTGATATCATCCTCAGGGGCTAAGGATGCCCCTCATGGTTGCCACAGCATCAAGTGTCACATGCTGATGCACCAGGCTTCAGTGGAAAGAAAGAAGTGTTTCTTCCCCTAGGTATTTTTTTTTTATCAGTGTGGAAAAGTTTTCCAAAAAACGTAGGAAATTGCCCTGGTGTCTCATTGGCAAAAATTATGTCACAGGTGCATGCCTTGACCATGCTGGCATGAGAAATGCTTGGCAGGCTCCTTCCCACTCCCAGTTCTGAGAGTGGGCCCCTTTCTCTGGAGCACATGGCTGCATGGGGGAGAGTGGAAAACAGAACAGGCTGGTGTTGGTTGGCAACGAGGAAGGGGAAGCATGGTCTGGCAGATGCCCTTTAGTGGTTGCAATGTCCACTACAGTTTGTGAGGCCCCTTTTAGTTCTAATAACAGTTTAATATTCCATTTGATGTAACTCCATAAATGTTAAAGTTATTTCCTCTTTCAAGATCTTTGGAAATTGATAAGAAGTAAGTCACTTAGGAGAATGTCAGGATAAACCTCAACTTCTGCACTCATATCCCATCTCTTCCCAATCCCAACCTGGATGTTCTTCATGTCCTTCATTCCTCACACAAACAGGTACATGTCTTCCCTTTCCCGTCCTCTTCTGCCTGGTATGCTTCTTCACCTAAAGAAGCACCTCTAGGTAGCCCTCCCTCATTGCCCCAGGTAGTCTCCAGCAGTCTTTGCAGTGTGTGTTTGCTGTGCCTTGCTCTTGCATCCAGTTCCACACTGCTCTATGACATGGTGCTGCTTACGTCCTTCTCCCCTTACAGTGTCAGACATCCTAAGGATATGCAGTGGTCTGGTTCCCCTTTTACTGGGACCCTGACTCCAAAAAAGACAGATGGACAAGTGAGGGAATGGCAAAACTAGTAGGTGTGGAGGTATCTTTGAGGTTGGAGTGAGAACGAATTGAGATTTCCTCTGTTCCTTAGGCTACATCAACCATCATGCCTGGCCAGCCACAAAGTGGACATCCTTGGGAACCTCCCTCTTTGAACTTGGCCAAAAATGATGTTGCTCGTAAGGGAATCTCAGACTAAGTACCTACATAGAGATCATCCCCAACAACACTAAGGTTTTCCCAAAGAGACACTCCAGGTGGGGGCAGTGATGATCTAGCCTACCACATCTTCTGCCTGGGTTGCAGCAATAGTCTCTTCGCTGGTCTTTTTTGCCCTATTCTGTGCATGATGATCCAATTATTGTCAAGCAGAAGGGGTGCTCTTTCTGAAGCACAAAGGAGATCCTGATGTGCCCCACCTCCAGGAGCTTCTCATTACATTAAGGGAAGAGCACAGCTTTCAGCCTTCTCACTGAGTCCTGCCCACATTCTGGCCTGATTCCTATCCACACGGAACGTCCTGTTTTCTTTCAAACATGCCAAACTCATTCCTCCTGTCTTGGGGCCTTTAGCACCTGCTGTTCCTCTCTCTTGGGATGCTTTTCGTTTACATCAACACACAATCACCTGTCTCATTACTCATGTCTCATGTCAAATGCTACCATTCCAGCATGCTCTCCTTGGCCACCCTAAATAAGGAGCTGCTGTCAGGTCTGGGTGACAGTCTTTATCTTTTCTATAGTGCTTCTCCATACCTGAAATTATCCTGTTCCTCTATTTAAATATTTATTGGATGTCTTTACCAGGTAGACTGTAAACTCTTTGAAGGCAACCATTCTGCCTTACTTACAGTGTTTGCAGTGCCTAGGACAAGGCCTAACTTTGGAAATAAATAAATTTGACTGCCTGCTAGACTGAGCTGTGCTCTGGAATGAAGGAACACTGTCCCTTGAATCTCCACTTACTGTTTTAAAAAGTAGCATCTCATGTTTAGGGGCTTCCTTTCTCCCTTGGGAAAAGGTTTTACACACTCTTGTTACTCCTTTCCTTGATGTGAAATTGCAAATACAACAAGAGTGGGTGTTTGGAGTGGGGTTGGGCTACCCAAAGGCCCCAGGCTATGCAGAAGCAACCTCAAATTGCTCAGAATGCATGCCCTCTCCTGAAGTCCCCATCCATTCTGAAATGACAATTAAGGAGAAGAGGCTTCTTTCCTGAGGAAAAAAAAATAAGCCAACACCATGTCTTGGAAACAAATCGACACCTAGTCATAGGATCTATAAAACAAAGCAAGGTCTTAATAAAGCAGAAAAGAAATAGATGAAATTCTAAGACAAATGGAGTTCTTTGAGGCGACTTCATTCTTTCTACCTCTAAACTCCTACTCTGGAAAGCTCTGTAATTAAAAAAGTCAATATATGTGAGACTTTAAATAATTGACTGATGTTTAAAGCCCTGTCAGAAAGCTCTGTGGTAAGGTGTCAAGTAATATTTAGTTTTTCCATCAAAAAAGCATCACACAAATAGCCTTGCCGACCATTAATATACATTCAGTCCCTTGATAAACAGTTGTGGTTATTTTTAATTAGTAAATAATTAGAGGACTGTGAAACAGTGAACTGTTACCTATTTTCATAATTCAATTAACCCTTTCTATACCTCATGGACTGGGATGGCCTTTCTGTGTAGGGAAGGACTTGAATGTCAGAGATGCAAAGTGACCACAGTGGCTTCTTGGGCAGGCCAGGGTCTTGGGTGCAGCAGGATTCTTTCCTGACATAGGTAGCAAACCTGTGGGATGCTGGAAGCACCTCCCTGTGCATGCAGAGGTGTTTAGCAATTTGGAGCAAACCAAGTTTGAAGTAGTGGTAGAACATTGGGAGGACCACCTAGCCAGAGCTGGCAGGAAGTAGGGCCTGCAGATGTTGATTTTGGAGATATACTGAGAGGTATATCTGCAGGCCATGGGATACACATGTTGGAGGAAAGAGCTTGTGTAGGAACTCATTTTAACATAAGTGTTCACTTTAGGAATTTCTCTATATGACATGGATCTCAACACAGTGATATGATCCCCAATGGAATAAAAATTGGCTCTTTATGGCAAAAAACTTAGATATTACAATGGTTTATGATTCTCTAAAGCTCAACTCTATATGACAAACTCCTACTCCTTAGTATTTAATTTCTCTTTTCTTAAATTAATGTACATTTGACATACAGTAGTTCCTATACATCATTTCTCTTCCCTGTTAACTGCTTCGCCTATCTCCACCCGCTTCCTATCAGTTCTCATTTATTTCTCTCATAAAATTAAACTTATTTTTCTTATTGGGGGTGGTACGGTGATGCTGCTGCTGAGATTGGGGATGAAAAGTTAAACACTGCTCTAGGGGTGGTTGAATCAGGTCTCCTGCTGTAGCACAATCTAAAGAAACACTCTGGCACCAAGGCCACATGGAAAGATGAAGGAGTGCCTTGGAGGACATTCATTGGCAAAACACAAACATCTCAGTTGGGAGGTTCTACATTTAACATGGGATGTCAGCAGATGATTTAGGCCTGGCAATTAATTCTGACATACTTTAAGCTGGGGATCTATGGTAAGTCTTTCTGAGGAGGCAGGCATTGAGTTGGCCCTGAAGACCTATGGGAGGAAGAGTGAGAAGACAGATACTCCATCTTCGAGGGCTTGTGTTACACTGTGACCCAGAGAGCTTGGTGCTTCTCGAGCTGCCTAGGAAGGGTCTAGATTGGAGAGATAGAACTTAAGAGGCATCTGATATGGGGCTGGATAAAGATGAACTCAGGGGAAATGGGATCCCAGGAGGTATATGAGATGGGGCTGGGCACTGATAACTTTCCAAGCAGTGGGCTCAGCTTCAGGTTCTAGGCATGGAAGGTAGCTCTACTCTAGAACTGATATGGTGAGGCTCTGCTGTTAGCCTAAAGTCCTGTCTTCTGGGGGCTGGAGCATGCATGGGCTCCTGCTTTCCTCCCTCCTAGACATGAACTACTGTCCTTCCAGGAGGGAAAAGGGGTGAACTTCTCCTAAGGAGTCGGTGGTTTTCAAGGAGCTATCTAGGCAGGGCTGATGGAAGGAACCACAGGCCATTTGCTTCAAGCTAAACCATGTTGAGTAGTTATTAGAATCACAAATATGTCCAGTGAACTCATCTTTCAAGGACTGTTCATATTTTCAGACACCAGTCACCCAGTTGCAACTCTGCTGAACTCCTGTTTGCCCTCATCACTGCCTCCACGCCATAGATAACGTGGACCTCCCCATACCAGGTTGCCCCTGGGTGGTGGGGTGTTGACTTCTTGACTCTGAGCTCAGCACATTGGTTTAATTTCAGTGCTTAGTACTGATTTCTCCATAAATAATATTCAATTGAATGGATTGGAATACTCTTTAACCTCTTAGTTTATTTCATCTAATGTTTCTACTCAAAGTTTCTTGAGGAAAAGAGACATTTCTGCCTCATAATTAAAGCCATTTGGTGAGATCACATCTCTGATGCTTTGGAGTAACATGGTGGTATAACTGGTTTACCTCCAGAATGGAGTAGGACTGTACAAGAACTGTGGGTAGGAAGCCCATCTTGGGGCTAGGAAAACAGGCTATGGGCTCAGATATGCCATTCTATGTTCATTTATAAAGTGGTAATAATAATTATAGTCCCAACAGTCCTGACCTGTGTACCCTAAGGACTTTTTTTGTGAGTTGCAAGAAAGCTAATGTAAATAAAGACAGATGAGATTCTCATCTTGGGTTCAGGAATATCTGGGCTACTGGCCTTTTCTCCCAAGACCAACCCTTTAGGAACCTCCACCAATGGTGGAAAAGGTGGGTCTTTGAAAAGTACAAAAAATATCAAGTGAAAGCTGGAGAACTACTGAGGATCATTCCTTGAGGGCTCTGTAGGGTCAGGACCCGTGCCCTTCACTCGTCTGCTACTATTACTCATCCAAGGGCTGTGAATGTTATAGAACAATTTAAGAAGACTTACATTGTCCATGGCTTTAAGCAAACCCAGTGTGTTAACATTAGAAGTTTTCTAAAAGAAACAAGGAGTCTTATTCATAAATATCCAGCTTCTTTAATGAATTTAAAATATGATTTAATTTTCACAAATTTTTTTGCTCTTTCAAGGACTCATATTAATTTACATATTGTGTAAATCAAGGTACGTTGTTAATCATCTTGATCACACAGGATCCCTAAAGAGAATATATAAATATTTAAAGACTCTGTCTTCCTTCAAGGGATGACAAACCAAGGTTTATTGTTAACCATATAATAGGATTCTCATAATAGTACCATCATTTCCCATCAGCCTTGAAATGTTTTGGATATAGACCCACTTATGGAAGAGGTATGGAAGCAAATTTTATTCCCCCAGGAAAATGGAGGTACCATCGACCGTGATATTAGACTTTTAACAGCATCAACAACATGCAACATAATCTCAGTCACAGCTCTGACCACCACCACTACCACCACGATCACCACCACCATCACCATCATCACCACCACCACCATTAATAGAGCAGTTTGCGTAACATGGTATAATTTACTTGTCAGAATAACCATGAAAAGAAGAAATTATTTTACTTAGTAAATGGAATGGAATTCAGATAACTGAAGATAATTAGAAGGACACGTTAGAGCATTCCCACTCAGTCATTAGCCCAACAACAAATAATTATTGATAGTCTCTATGTCTTAGATACTCTTTAAAATACAAACTATATTAGTTGAAAAACTCTCCTGATTTTACAAAATAAAAATATTAAGCACAATACCAAACACTAACATTCCTTTATAAAGTGTCCATTTTTCCCCTATGAAACGTTTATTTTATTGAAGTATACTTAATGAAATGCACAGATCTTAAGTGTAGAGTTAGACCAATGCATGTGCCCATGTAACCTACAGACTTTTCATGACATAATCATGTATATCACCCCAGAAAGTGCTAAAGCCCATTTACAGTCAGTCCCTCCAACCCAAGGTATCTATTGTTTTGATTTCTGTCACTACAGATTAGATTCATCTTCTTTAGAGTTTCATGTAAATAGAATCACACAGTATACATTCTTATGTGTCTGGCCATTTTTGCTCTGAGTAGTGTTTTTGAGAGTCACCCATGTTGTTATTGTTTGTCAGTATTTCATTCCTTTTTATTGTCAAAATGTTTTTCTCTGCATCACTTGATATGATCATATAATTTTTCTTCTTTTGTCTATTGATGTGGTGAATTACACAAATTGATTTCCAAATGTTGAACCAGTCTTGCATATCTGCAATAAATCTCTTAGGGTAGTGTTGTATAATTCTATATAAATTGTGCAATTCAATTTGCTAATATTTTGTTGAGGATTTTTGTATCAATGTTGCATCAGTTTGTAGGTTTTCTTTCTCATATTATCTTAAATTTTCTTTGGAATTAGGATAATGTTGGTATCATGGAGTGAGTTAAAAAATGTTTCCTCTGCTTTTATCTTCTGTAAGACATTGTGGATAATTGGTTTCATTTCTTCATTAAATGTTTTGTTGAACTCACCCATGAAACCATCTGGGTCTGGTGCCTTCTTATCTGGAAGGTTATTAGTTATCAATTCAAATTATTTAGTAGGTATTGGTAATTCAATTATATGTTTGCCCTTCTTTGAGTTTTTATAATTTATATCCTTTAAGGATTGGTCGGACATAGTGTTGTTCATTGTATTCCTTTATTATCCTTTTAATGTCATGAGATCAGTAGTGGTAATCCCTTTTTTTCATTTCCGGTATTAGTAATTTATGCCTTCTTTCTTTCTAACCCTAGAATTCTATCATTTTTATTGATACTTTAAAAAAATCAGCTCTTGGTTTCATTGATTTTCTCTATTGTTTTCTTCCAATTTTATACACGTATGTCTAATTTTTATTACTCCTTTATTTCTAGTATCTTTAGAATTCAATTGCTTTTTTTTTCATGTGCTTTTTTTTTAGGTGAAAGATAGATTATTGATTTTAGTTCTTTCTTATTTTCTGGTATATCTATTTAATGCTGTAAACTTCCTTCTAATCACTGCTTCCATTGCACTCCACCAGAAAAGTTCCATTTTCATCTAGTTTAAAATATTTTCGTTTCTCTAAATACTTCTTTGACTTATGTGACATTTAGAAGTTATTGTTTAACTTACAAATATATTCCAGCTATGCTTTGTTATTGATTTCTAGCTTAATTCTACTGTGATCTGAGAAATATTTTATAGGATTTTTATTCTTTTATATTTGTTAAAGTGCATTTTATGGCCCAGAATGTGGTATATCCTGGCAAATATTTTTGCAGGCTTGACAAGAATTAATGTTCTGTTTCTGTTTGATGGAGTAGTCTATAATTTTCACTTTGATCAAAAGTTGTTTGATAGTGTTATATATCATTTTAATTGATCTATCAATAGCTGAAAGGATAGTATTGAAGTTTCCAACTATAATAGTGGATTGTCTACTTTTCTTAGTTCTGTCAGTTTTTTGTCTCATGTATTTTGATGCCCTTTTGTTAGGGTTATATATCAAAGATTGTTATGAATTCTTTGGTAATTGGCCACTTCACTTTATATAACATCTTTTATTATTCTTGATAACTTTCCTTGTTCTGAAGTCTGTTTTGTTTGAAATTAATACAGCTACTCCAGCTATCTTTTGATTAGTGTTAGAATGGTATTTATTTCTCCTTGTCTTTACTTTCCTCCCTTTTTCATTGAAACAAAATTCATATAGCATTAAATTAACTATTTTTATTTTTATTTTTAAATTTTTTAAATGTTTATTTTTGAGAGAGAGAGAGACAGAAAGTCACTGGGAGAGGGGCAGAGAGAGAGGGAAACACAGAATCTGAAGCAGGCTCCAGGCTCCATGTTGTCAGCACAGAGACTGAAGTGGGGCTTGAACCCACGAACCATGAGATCATGACCTGAGCTGAAGTCAGACGCTTAACTGACTGAGCCACCCAGGTGCCCAAATTAACAATATTTAAAAAATGAACAATTCAGTGGCATTTAGTATATTTACAGTGTTGTGCAACCACCACCTCTATCCAGTTCCAAAACATTTCCATTGTAGTAAAACCTCATATCCATTAAGCAGTTGCTCCCCTTTCCTCTCTGCCTCCTGCTCTTGACCCCTGGAAATTACCAATTTGTGTTCTACCACTAAGATTTATCTATTCTGGGCATTTAATAAATAGGATCAAATGATATGTGACTTTTTGTGTCTGGCTTATTCACTTAGCATAATGTTTCAGAGGTTCATCCACATTGCAGTATGTATATTATACCTTTTTATGGTTTCATAATATTTCCTTACATGAATATACCACATTTTGCTTATCTAGTCATCAATTTATAGACATTTGGGTTGTTTATACCTTTGACTATTGTGAATAGTGTTGCTATAAACATTTGTGTACAAATTTGTGTATGAATATGTATTTTCAGTCTTTAAAAAATTTTTTTAAAAATGTTTATTCATTTTTGAGAGAGAGATTGACAAAGCATGAGTGGGAAAGGGACAGAGAGAGAAGGAGACACAGAATCTGAAGCAGGCTCTAGGCTCTGAGCTGGCAGCACAGAGCCTGATGCGGGGCTTGAACCCACAAACTGTGAGATCATGACCTGAGCTGAAGTTGGATGCTTAACCAACTGAGCTACCCAGGCACCACTGTATATTCATTCTTTTAGGCATATGCCTAGTTGCGGAATTGCAAGGTCATATGGTAATTTTATGTTAAGTTTTTGAGAAGGAACAAAATTTTTTCCACAGTGACTGCACTATTTTATAATTCCAGCAATGTGTAACGGTTCCAATTTTTCTAAATTCTTGCCAGGACTTGTTTGTGTGTGTGTGTGTGTGTGTGTGTGTGTGTGTGTGTGTGTGTTTTAGAGCCATCCTAATGGGTATGAAGAAGTATCACATTGTGGTTTTGATTTACATTTTCCTAATAACTAATGCTTGTTTGCTATTTGTATATCTTCTTTGGCATAATGTCTATTCAAGTAATTTTCCTGTAATTTAGCTGGATTTTTTTTCATCTTTTTTTGTAGCTGAGTTATAAGAGATACAAGAAATCTTTATATATTTTTGATACTAGACCCTATCAAATATGTGATTTGCTAATATTTTATCCTATTAGTTAGATTTGTCTTTTCACTTTTTTGATAATGATTTTTGATGCACAAAAGATTTTTGATTTAGACAAATCCAGTTTATCTATTTTTCTTTTGTTGGTCCTGTTTTTGATGTTATATCCAATAGTACATTGTCAAATCCAAGGTATGGAGATATACCTCTATGTTTTTATTCCCGAGTTTTATGTTTTAGCTACTATATTTAGCTCTTTGATCAATTTTTAAAAATATTTAAGTGTTTATTTATATTTGACAGATAGGGACAGAATGGGTGGAGCAAAGAGTGAAGAAGACAGAATCTGAAGCAGACTCTGGTCTCAGAGCTGTCAGCACAGAGCCTGACGTGGGGCCTGAATCCACACACCATGAGATCATGACCTGAGCCAAAGTCAGACACTTAACTGACTAAGCCACCCAGCTGCCCCTCTTTGATCAATTTTGAGTTGATTTTTGTCTGTGGTGTGAGATAGGGGTCCAACTTTATTTTCTTGCTTATGGATGTCCAATTGTCTCAGTATCATTTGTTTGCCTATTCTTTTCCCATAGGATGATCATCTTGGCACTATTGATGAAACCAATTAGCTGCAAATGTATAGGTTTATTTCTGGATTCTCAAGTCTATTCCAATGTTCTATATGTCTATCCTTATGCCAGTAGCACACCGTTCTATTACTGTAGCTTTGTTATAAGTTTTGAAAGTTATATGTGTGAGCCCTTTGATTTTGCTCTTCTTTTTTGATTTAATTTGACTATTTGGTTCCCTTGCAATGCCATGTGACTCATAGCATCAATTGTTATATTCTTGAAAAAAAATCTTATTTAATCTGTAGATAACTTTGAATATTATTGACATCTTAACAATACTAAATCTTTTAATCTATGAACAGGAGCTATCTTTCATTCATTTAGTTATTCTTTAATTTCTTTCAGCAAAGTTTTATAATTTTCAGTGTATAAGTCTTTCACCTTAATTAAATTTATTTCTAAGTATTTTATTTTTTTTGGATGCTATTGATTATTGTTTGTTGTACATGGACTTGTTTTATTTTCTTTTAAGATTGTTCTTCACTGGTGTATAAAAATGCAACAGATTTTTGTATGTTAATCTTGTACCCTGCAACTCTGATGAATTTATTTATTGACTCTAGTAGTTTTTTAAACATTATTTATTTATTTATTTATTTAGAGAGAATGAGAATGAGCAGGGGAAGGGCAGAGAGAGAGGGAGACAGAGAATCCGAAGCAGGCTCTGCACCGTCAGCTTAGAGCCCAATGCGGGGCTCAATTTCACAGACCATGAGATCATGACCTGAGCCAAAATCAAGAGTCGGGCGCTTAACTGAGTGAGCCACCCAGGTGTCCTGGCTCTAGTACTTTTTTGTGCGTGGATTCTTTGAGTTTTCTATATAAAGAATCATGTAATCTGTGAATAGGTTTAATAATTATTTATTGATTTTATGTTGATAATTTTAAATTGCTAAGTGATGATTTTTTTGGTCTACTTTTTAAAAATTTTTTTAATGTTTATTTATTTTTGAGAGACAGAGTGTGAGCCAGGGAGGGGCAAAGAGAAAGAGAAAGACACAGAATCTGAAGAGGATCCAGGCTCTGAGCTGTCAGCACAAAGCCCAACACAGGGCTCGAACTCACAAGCCATGAGATCATGACCTGAGCCGAAGTCGGACGGTTAACCGACCAAGCCACCCAGGCGCCCCTGAAAAAACATTTTAATGACTATGTCATTCCATCTTTGTGCGTGTGCAGGAACATATTTGCTTTTCTCCAAATGATGATTATTTTTCTTCTCCTTTTTTTACTTTTTTATTTCCTTTACTTTTTAACAAATAATCATGAATCATGACATAAGGAGAATCTTTGAGTTTGTATCTTTATAGGTTTCTGGTCATTTATTTATATTTCCTAATTTATTTTAATAAATGACTAGGTCTTTTTGATGCATATTGCTACACTTATTTTAAAAACACACAAAATTTTCCATAGCTAACATAACATTAGTGGCCTCATCTTTTGATATATTGAACATTGGAAAGGAATATAACAGGGAGTTTAAGTCTCTGGTTTTGATATCAGGCCAGGGTTGGGTTTGAATCCTGGCTTCACCAGTGTCTAATCTGTAACTTTCAGCAAGCTCCATAAACTCTAAGTCTCTATTCTTCTTCTGTAAAATGGGGAAATGTTAGCACTTGCCACCTAGGTTTTTTATGTGAAATGAAATAATAATAGCAGCTGTATGGCACACAATTAACTACTCAACTAGCATGAGCTAGTATTAACATTTAAAATATAGATAATTTAACAACTCAGGCAACAACAGATGTTGGTGAGGATGCGGAGAAAGAGGAACACTTTTGCACTGCTGGTGGGAATGCAAACTGGTGCAGCCACTCTGGAAAATAGTATGGAGGTTCCTCAAAAAATTAAAAATAGAACTACCCCATGACCCAGAAATTGCACTACTAGGTATTTATCCAAAGGACAAAAAAATGCTGATTTGAAGGGGCTATTCACCTCAAGGTTTATAGCAACACTATCAACAATAGCTAAATTATGGAAAGAGCCCAAATGTCTATTGACTGATGAATGGACAAAGAAGATATGGTATGTATATACAATGGAATCTACTTGGTGATCAAAAAAATGAAATCTTGCCATTTACAACAATGTGGATGGAACTAGAGTGTATTATTCTAGGTGAAATAAGTCAGTCAGAAAAAGACAAATATGATATAGTTCACTCCTATGTGGAATTTAAGAAACAAAACAGATAAACATAGGGGAAGGAAAGCAAAAACAAGATAAAAACAGAGAGGCAGACAAAGTACGAGAGACTCTTAAATACAGAGAACAAACTGAAGGTTGCTGGAAAGGTGTTGGGTGGGGGGATGGACTAGATGGACGATGGGCATGGAGGAGGGCACTTGTTGGGATGAGCACTGGGTGTTATACATAGGGGATGAATCACTAAATTCTATCCCTGAAATCATTATTACACTATATGTTAATTAATTTGGATTTAAATTTTTTAAAAATATAGATAATTTGATGGGAAAAACATGATACCTTTGTGTTTGGTATTCCATTCATTTAAAAGTACTTATAATAAGCTTCATTTAGGGGATCTTGGGCTGGGCCTGGTGGCAGGCCAGTTAGGAACATACTCAGGAAAGCATCTGCTCCTGAGCTTACTCTTGTCTTTTCTCTTTCCAGAGGCTTTTCTCAGTGTATTTTGGTGTCATTCTTTCCGTGTTTGGATTTCAGCCTTTTTGGAATTGTTGGTGCTTTTTGTATGTCCCATGAGGGTGTGAACAGGGGAAATGGGAGGCACTGTGGCCTTCCCTTTGTCAGCCCACAAATCCTGCACCTCTCACATGTAGGCTAGGTGGCTGTGGGAGGGACTGTTACCCTGGAGGAGTGATTCAACAACATACACAGTAAAACAGTAGCACTGTGCAGTGATCGTCATGTGCAAACAAGGCACTTAGGAAGTGGGGAAGACACAGTTACAGGCAGAAAGCCTGGCCCTGGGGAATATGGCAGGCTGGCTTTAGATCAGGGGCAGCCGCTGTCCAGCCACTGATCCTGGCTGATCCTGGGTGATGCTTTGAGACTCAGTTTTCCTCCCCACAAGAAGAAATTAGTCATCTTGGCTTGTGAGGCTGCTGAGAGGGTAAGTGAAATAACAGGTACAAGTGACTGTAGGGGGGTGCACAAAAATGGATTTCCAATGCTTCCCAAAAATAATCATGCATTTTTACTTTGTATAATTCTACATTTCAAGTTTCCTGAGCATTTACTGGGAGCTAGGCTATCTCTTCCTGGAGATAATTAGGGTCACAGTCTTGGCCTTGAAGAAATGGGAGAGACACTAATGGACAATTGTTTCCCATAGGGGTTGAGCACGGAGGAATGAACTTCACTATAGCCTCAGCAGTTAGGGAAAGCTTCCCAGAGGAGGCAATGCCCTAACTGAGGCTTTAACATCACCCAGGACAGACAACAGAGGGTGGGAGATTTTGTAGCCTGTGGAAGCAACATACCTATTGGTTTTAGTTATCTCAATGACCAGGTTTGATCGCAGGTCAGGTAAGTGGGAAACAAGGGTGCGGAGAAAAAGCCAATGATGGAAGTCCCTGCGTGCTGGGGTAGGTGAAAGTGCAAGGTAGGGGTTCAAGATCACACTCACCAGTCCTTAGGAAGTTCTCTTATGAGTGTTCCCAGCTGCTTACTAGTACTGAAGAAGAATGGTGTCTAGGACCACGGCTTGGCACCAGCAGCTGCATACTTTTTGCCTACAGTCTAGGGTCCCCAACACCCATTTTCTTACTTATATCTGGAACCCCTTTGCTACAGTTGAAGTTAGGTCTGGAGACAGGCCCCATGGCCAACAATACCACAACCAGCATCAGTTGATATTTGTCCTTGTGTAGCAAACAGACACGATGATTCCACTGCTTTCCCTGACCTAATACTCTGGTTGAGTCAGGACACACTTCATTTCTTCCTTTAATGGAAAAATTTCTACACACTGCTACAGCCCTGCTTCTTAGTACAGCATTATATGGAGAGCTATGGTTGTGCTGGGTGCAGGGAAGGGGTACGCCATGGCACTGACTTAGATGTTGCCCTTCCTACAGGTGGAGGTAAATGCCCCTCTTTGGGCATTTTGGCTCTTTGCCTCTGTATTGTGTTGTGTCAAACAGAGACAACACCTTTGACACCTACCACAACGTAACATTGTTATTTGTTGATGTATATTCATTTATTTATGCCACTAGCATTTATTCAACACCTTTTACCTTTCAAGGTATCTCCAACACCTAGCATAAACCTTGAAAGGTAAAAATACTCAACTTTCCTGGCTAAATGCATTCTTGCCATTAAATTGTCTCCCTTATCAATGTGCCCTTCATGTGTGATCTGCCTTACAAAGAAGAAAAATGAGATAACATATTTGACACTGGAACCCAAGATAAAAAGTGAAACTGAAAGTTAAGATGATTTCTCCAAAACACACAGTAAGAAGCAATGGAATGGATGAAAAGATTCCAGCAAGCTCAGTGAAGCTCCAAACCCACTCTCTCACCTCCTGCATGAGATCTCATTCTTGCTTTCCCAACTTGGCTCTTGGCATCCCCTCATAAGGAATTTCTTTCTGTCCTTTACAAATCCACCTCCAGATGCCCCCTTCATGAAGCCTCCCTTATCCATCCAAACTGCATTGACTGACTTACAATATGCAGACAGAATCAAACACTCAGGAACTTTGTCTCCTCCATTCATTTCCATTGCATTCACTAAACCTACTGCAATATCAGCGTATTGCAACGTATGCTCTGTGAACTGCCTGACTCAAATTTGTCAAAAAATGCAACTCCCAGCACTACTGGTAGTTTCCAGAGTTGGAGCCTTGGAATATGAATTTTACTTAGCTTCTGGTGATGCATATGGCATGCTCTGGAGTGTGAGCTCAAAAGGAGTACTCCACCATTACTGGGCTTTTACTATTTTCTTGATAACACTGATCTCAGTCTAATTGTTGTTATTTTGTAGATAATCTCTCCTTCCTCTCTTGCTTCTTTTATGATCTCTCTCTGCTTTATCCCTTTGGTATTCTGAGGTTTTACAATGCTGTTTCTGGTATTATTTTTATCTATCCTGCTCAGGTTTATTAGGATTCCTGAATCTGAGAATTCATGTGTTTAATCAATCATAAATAATTTCCATTCCCTATCCCTTGATGACTTCTTCTTCTTCCTTATTTTTGTAACTCTAATTTGATATTTGTTTACTCTACTTGTTTTATTTGACTTGTCCCTTCATCTATTACACTTTTTGTATTTTTTTGTCTCACCTCATAGGAAATCACTTCAGTTCTATCATTAGTTCATTAATTCTCTCCTTCAGTTGCAGATATCCTGCTGTTTAAATTATCCACTGAACTTTTCATTATTTATGCTGTCTCTTTTTTGTAGAAGTGATATTTACTTTCCTATTTTGCTGGTATTTCCCCCATATTTTTTTATAGTTGGTAAGATACACATACCATAAAATTTATCATCTTAAAATGTGCAATTCAGTGGCATTAAATACATTCACAGTATTGGGCAATCATTACCACTATCTGGTTCTGGGTACATTTTCATCACTCCAAATGGAAATCCAGTTCTCATCACTCCCCATCCACCCTGCCCTCAGCTCCTGGCAAACATGAATCTACATTGTTTCTCTTTGGATTTGCCTTTTCTGGATATTTCATACAAATGGAATCATACAAAATGTATCTTTTGTGTTTGGCCACTTTTCACTTAACATATCTTCAAAGATCATCACCCTACATCTATCAGTATGTATCATTATTTTATAGATTTTTATGGCTGAGTAACAGCCTGTTGTATGGTTAGACTACATTTTGTTTTTCCATTGATACATTCATTGGCATTTGGGTTGTTTTTATCTTTTGACTTTTGTGAATAGTGCTGCTATGAACACCTGTGTACAAGTTTTTATATTAATTCCTATTTTTATCCTCTTGGATAAATACCTAGAAGTGGAATTGCCAGGCCATATGGGTGATCTTTAACTTTTTGAGGAGTTGCCAAACTGGTTTCCATAGTGGCGATGCCATTCACAGTCCCAACAGCAAAGAAGGAGAATTCTGATCTCTCTGAGTTTTCCCAGTACTTGTTTTCTATTTTTAAAAATTATAGCTTTGTAGTGGGCATGAAGTGGTGTCTCATTATAATTTTTATTTGCACATTCCTGGTGACTAAAGTTTGTTCACCATTTGTATATTTGTATATTCTGAAGAGATGTGTGTTCAATCCTCTCTATATATTCTGGATATGAAAACCTTACCAGATAGGTACAGACATACTTCAGAAATACTGTGGGTTTTAAAGCAAGTCAAATTAATTATTTTGGTTGTATAGTGCATATAAAAGTCATGTTTAAACTATAATGTAATCCTTTAAGTATGCAATAGCACTATGTCTAAAACATGTACATACCTTAGTTAAAAGGTATGTACATGTCTGGGTGGCTCAGTCAGTTATGTGTCTCTGGCTCCTGGGTGGCTCAGTTAGTTATGTGTCTTACTCTTGATCTCGGCTCAGGTCATTGATCTTGTGGTTTGTGAGTTCAAGCCCAGCATCAAGCTCTGTGCTGACAGTGTGGAGCCTACTTGATATTCTCTCTCTCCCTCTCTCTGCTCCTCCCCTACTTATGGTCACGGGTTCTCTCTCTCTCAAAATAAATAAGTAAACATTAAAAAAAATACTTTATTGCTAAAAAAATGCTAGCCATCATCTGAGCTTTTTAGTAATCTTTTTTGTGGTGGAAAATATTGCCTCAATGTTGAATGATCAGGGTAGTGGTTGTGGAAGGTTGGGGTGGCTGTAACAATTTGCTAAAATAAGACAACAGTGAAGTCTGTGACTCTTCCTCTCATGAACAATTTCTCTGTAGCATGTGTTGCTATTTGATATCAATTTTACCCACAGTAGAACTTGGAGTCCATCCTCTCAAACCCTGCTGCTGCTTTATCAACTAAGTTTATGTAATATTCTAGGTCCTTTGTTGTCATTTCAACAGCCTTCACAGCATCTTCACCAGGAGTAGATTCCATCTCAAGAACTGCTCTCTTCACTCATCCATGAGAGGCCACTCCTCATCCATTAAAGTTGTATCATGAGCTGGCAGCCATTCAGTCCCATTGTCAGGCTCCACTTCTGATTCTAGCTCTCTTGCTGTTTCCACCATATCTGCAATTACTTCCTCCCCTGAAGTCCTGACCCCTCAAAGTCATCCAAGAGGACTGGAATCAACTTCCTCCAAACTCCTGTTAATGTTGATGTTTTGAATTCTTCCCATGAATCACAAATGTTCTTAATGGCATCTAGAATGGTGAATTCTTTCCAGAAAGTTTTCCATTTTCTTTATCCAGATCCTTCAGAGGAATCATTATCTATGGCAACTGTAGCCTTACAAAACAAAATGTATTTCATAACTAATAAGACTTGGGAATTGAAATTACTTCTTGATCCATGGGCTGCAGAATGGATGTTGTGTTAGCAAGCATGAAAACAACATTAATCTCATTGTATATCCCATCAGAGCTCTTGTATGATCAGGTTCACTGTCAATGAGCAGTAATATTTTAAAATAAATCTTTTTTTTTTTCCTGAGTGGTAGGTCTCAACAGTGGGCTTAAAATATTCAGTGAGTCATGATGGAAACAGATGTGCTATCATTCAGGCTTTACTGTTTTATTTACAAAGCACAGGCAGAATAGATTGAGAATAATTCTTAAGGGCCCTGAAACATTTGCAATAGTAAATAAGCATTGACTTCAAATTTAAATCACCAGCATAGCCATACTATGGATAGAGCCCAAATGTCCATTTACTGATGAATGGATAAAGAAGAAGTGGTATATATATATATATATATATATATATATATATATATATATATATATGAATATTACTCAGACATCAAAAACAATGAAATCTTGGCATTTGCAACAACATGGATGACGCTAGAGTGGATTATGCTAAGCAAAATATCAATCAGAGAAAGACAAATACCATATGATTTCACTCACGTGCAGAATTTAAGAAATAAAACAGATGAAAATAGGGGAAGGGGGAAAAAAAGAAAGGTAAGCAAACCATAAGAGACTCTTACGAGAGTATAGAGAACAAATAGGGTTGATGGACAAAGATGGGCAAGGGGTGGGATAAATGGATGATGGGTATTAAGGAGGACACTTATTTTGATGAGCACTGGGTATTATATGCAAGTAATGAATCACTAAATTCTGCTCCTGAAACCAATATGTTTCAAACCCTATATGTTAACTAACTAGAATTTAAATAAAAACTTGAAACAAACAGACAAAACTTAAAGTCACCAGCTGCCTTAGCTTCTAACAGAATCAGAACCTGTTTTTTGAAGCTTTAAAGCTAGGCATTGAGATTTCCTCTCTAGCTATGAAAGTCCTAGATGGCATCTTCTTCCAATATAAGGTCATTTTGTCTATATTGAAAATATGTTGTTTAGTGTAGCCACCTTCATTAATTATCTTAGCTGGATCTTCTGGGTAACTTTCTGAAGAATCCACATCAGCATTTACTGGTTCACTTTGCAATTTTATGTCATGGAAACGGCTTCTTCTCTTAAACCTCATGAACCAGCCTCTGCTAGGTTCAAACTTTTCTTCTGTAACTTCCTCATCTCTCTCAGCCTTCACAGAATTGAAGAGAGTCAGGGCCTTGGTCTGGATTATGCTTTGGCTTAAGGGAATGTTGTGGCTGGTTTGATCTTCTAACCAGAAACTTTCTCCAGACCAGTAATAAGAATGTTTTGCTTTAAAACTATTTCTCTTTTCTTTTATTTTTAATATTTTTTATTTGAGTATAGTTGACACACAATGTTATATTGGTTTCAAGTTTAGAACATAGTGATTCAACAACTCTATATGTTATGCCGTGGTTACCCCCAATGTAGCTGCCATCTGTCTTCATAAATCATTATTACAATTTCACTGACTATATTCTTTATGCTGTAACTTTTATCCCCATGACGTATTCATTCCAAAACTGGAAGCCTGTATCTCCCACCCTTCTTCATCCATTCTGCCTGTTCCCCCATTCTCTGCCCCTCTGGCAACCATCAGTTTGTTCTCTGTATTTTTAGGTCTGATTCTGCTTTTTGTTGTTTGTTTATTCATTTGTGTTTTTAGATTCGACATTAGTGGAATCATACAGTATTTGCCTTTCTCACTCTGACTTATTTCACTTAGCATAATACCCTCTAGGTCCATTCATGCTGTTTGTTACTATTTGTGTGTTCACTGGAGTAGCACTTTAAGCATTTTTCCTTTGCATTCACAACTTGGCCAACTATATTGTGCAAGAGGCCTAGGAATATCTTGGCCTTCAGTGTGCATCCCTCACTAAGCTTAGGCATTTCTACCTTTTGATTTAAAGTAAGAGACGTGTGACTCTTCCTTTCACTTGAACACTTAGAGGCTGTTGTAGGGTTCTTAACTGGCCTAATTTCAATATTGTTGTGTCTGAAGGAATAGGGAGGCCTGAGGAGACAGAGAGATGGGAGCACAGGCCAGTTGGTGTAAGAGTCAGAACACACATAACAGTTATTGACTAAATTTGTTGTCTTACATGGATGCTGTTTGTGGTGCCCCAAATAGTTACAATAGTAACATCAAAGATCACTGATTACTGATCACCATAACAAATATAATAATAATAAAATAATTGAAATAATGTGAGAATTACCAAAATGTGATGCAGAGACATAAAGTGAGTAATTGTGTTGAAAAAATGGAGCTGATAGACTTGCTTCACACACAGTTGCCACAACCTCCAATTTGTAAAAAGTACAATATCTGGGAGGCACAGTAAACTGAAGGGTAATAAAACAAGGTGTGCCTGCATATGATTTGAAAACTTTCTGCCATTCTCTGTTTTTTAAAAGATATCTCAATAGTGCCCTTTGATGGATGAATTTTTAATTTTGATGCTGACCAATATATCACTTTTTCTTTTGTTACTTGTGCTTTTGTGTCATAGTTGAGAAACCACTGCCAAGTCTAAGTTCATGAAAGCTTATATATATGTTTTTTTTCTAAGAGTTATATAATTTTAACTCATATTTAGGTCTTTGACCCATTTCAAGTTAATTTTTATATATGTTTGAGGCAAGGGTACAACTTAATTCTTTTGCATGTGGTTATCCAGCTGTCTCAGCACCATTTTGTTTTTTGGATTTATTTATTTTATTTTATTCCATTTTATTATCATTATTTATTTATTTATATTAATTTATTTTATTTTATTTTTTTAATTTACATCCAAGTTAGTTAGCATAGAGTGCAACAAAGATTTCAGGAGTAGATTCCTTAATGCCCTTTACCCATTTAGCCCATCCCCGCTCCCACACCCCTCCAGTAACCCTCTGTTTGTTCTCCATATTTAAGTCTCTTGTGTTTTGTCCTCCTCCCTGTTTTTATATTATTTTTACTTCCTTTCCCTTGTGTTCATCTGTTCTGTGTCTTAAAGTCCTCATATGAGTGAAGTCATATGATATTTGCCTTTCTCTGACTAATTTCACTTAGCATAATACCCTCTAGTTCCATCCATGTACTTACAAATGGCAATATTTCATTCTTTTTGATTGCCGAGGAATACTCCATTGTATGTATGTACCACATCTTCTTTATCCATTCATCCATTGATGGGCATTTGGGCTCTTTCCATACTTTGGCTATTGTTGATAGTGCTATTATAAACGTTGGTGTGCATGTGCCCCTTCAAAACAGCACGCCTGTATCCCTGGGATAAATACCTAGTAGTGCAATTGCTCGGTCATAAGGTAGTTCTATTTTTAATTTTTTGAGAAACCTCCATACTGTTTTCCAGAGTGGCTGCAGCAGCTTGCATTCCCACCAGCAATGTAGAAGAGATCCTCTTTCTCTGCATCCTCGTCAACATCTGTTGTTGCCTGAGTTGTTAATGTTAGCCATTCTGACAGGGGTAAGGTGGTATCTCATTGTGGTTTTGATTTGTATTTCCCTGATGATGAGTGATGTTGAGCATTTTTTCATGTGTCGGTTGGCCATCTGGATGTCTTTGGAGAAAGTCTATTCATGTCTTTTGCCCGTTTCTTCACCAGATTATTTGTTTTTTTGGGTGTTGAGTTTCATAAATTCTTTATAGATTTGGGATACCAACCTTTTATCTGATATGTCATTTGCAAATATCTTCTCCCATTCTGTCAGTTGTCTTTTTGTTTCCTTCTCTGTGCAGTAGCTTTTTATTTTGATGAGATACCAATAATTCATTTTTGCTTTTGTTTCCCTTGCCTCTGGAGACGTGTTGCATAAGAGGTTGCTGCGGCCAAGATCAAAGAGGTTTTTGCCTGCTTTCTCCTTGAGGATTTTGATGGCTTCCTGTTTTACATTTATGTCTTTCATCCATTTTGAGTTTATTTTTGTGTATGGTGTAAGAAAGTGGTCCAGGTTCATTTTTCTTTAAAAAAATTTTTTTAAATGTTTTATTTGTTTTTGAGACAGAGAGAGACAGAGCGTGAGCAGGGTAGGGGCAGAGAGAGAGGGAGACACAGAATCCAAAGCAGGCTCCAGGCTCTGAGTTGTCAGCACAGAGCCTGATGTGGGGCTCAAACTCACAAACCGCGAGATCATGACCTGAGCCGAAGTCGGCGGCTTAACCGACTGAGCCACCCAGGCACCCCAACGTTTATTTATTTTTCAGACAGAGAGAGACAGAGCATGAATGGGGGTAGGGTCAGAGAGAGAGGGAGACACAGAATCAGAAGCAGGCTCCAGGTGCTGAGCTGTCAGCACAGAGCCCGACGTGGGGCTCGAACTCACAGACCGCGAGATCACGACCTGAGTGGAAGTCAGGCGCTTAACCAAATGAGCCACCCAGGTGCCCGAAAATTGTCTTTTTAAAAGATCCTTTTACCTGTCCAGTTGTTAAAGTCACCTTGACCTTGACTCCCTATCAAAGAGGAGCCAGTTGCTCTGTTGCTGCCAGCCTCCAAGCTGATCTGGATAGAAGCAGTTAGCTCTGTGCTGACCCCACCTACCTGACCTCCCACCTTTGGGACTGTCCTTTGACCACTCCATCTACCGCCTTTCCTGACATGCATCTCCTTATTTCTTCCTTCCACTGGTTAACCTCAGCATCTGTGTTCTGATTACTGCTGGCAGTACCCTTCTCCTTTTCATTTTTCCCACCTCTGGTGGGTTAATAATTACTTGACCCAAGAAAATTCCTTTAACAGTTATTTGTCATCTGGGCCTCCTTCTCTCACAGCTGCATTTCTCATCTTGTTGAGTAAGCAGAACGTGGGATAATAATCCTGTAATAGCTCACAAAATATGCAGAGTCTCATCAGGGTCCCCCAGAACTTTTAGGATCTCTGTTCCATTTCCAGTCCACCTGTCCAAGGCACCCACTTTCCTCTGTCCACCCCCACCCCAAAGACTGCAGAAGAGACATGGGTTCTTCTTTCCACCACTCCATCTGTGTTCTCTTGGTCTCTAACCTATCCCACAGTGCATACCTACTTGTATCTTGACCTAAGAAATTACGACTTTCATTATATCTCTCTCTAATTACTGACTCAATCCCTCCTTACAAATCACATTTTCTGAAAGTTCTGCCGATTCTCATACTTTCATTTCTTCATGTCTCCCTTTGGCCCACTCTACTGAGTTTGCTTCTCCTGTTCCCAGTCCACTGAAACTTCATGTGTTAGAGTCACCAAGTGCAATGGAGACTTACAGACCTCCTTTCCTGGATTGGGCATTATTGATCACCTCCTTTCTGATGCTTTCTACCTCTTCTCTCACCTCTTTGGCCGACCCTTCCCAGTGTCTCCTCAGTGGCAATGTCAGTACTATGCTTCTCTGATGTCTGGCTTACCTTTCCCTACAGGCACACGGAAAACTGGTGCTCATCTTCTCATGGCTGGCATATCCCTGTGGGAATCTGCAGAGTGAGTCCTAAATGGAAGTGACATGCACCACTTGGGGCTGGGATGTTTAACTGCTGCCCCGTGACCCTCCAGGGTTTCCTCTTCCCTCTGGCCTACTGACTGTCCATCCAACTTCCACTGTGACTGCAATGAGCAGAACTCCTCTGCTAACCAAAAATAGGTTTATAATGTTAGCAACAAAACATTCCTCTATTGTTTTGAGCCCCAAAGATTTTGGGATTGTTTATTCCTGTAGCACAACCTAGCATATGTGGATTGATATGTGGCTCTACCTTGTGCCTTGATAAATAAATGTATGCATCCTTTCAGTGAATATTATTGAGTTTCTACACCATATCAGAGTATAACTGATGGCAAGACAAGTAAGGCTCTTGCCTTCATGGAGTTTACCTCCTAGTAGGATATATTGTAAGCAGTTTGATCATATACATAAACAGGATGATTACATATTGTGCTATGGTGGACATAAATGGGTAATGTGACTGAGCAAAAAATGAGGGAAGGACTGCTTTAGGATGTGAGGTAAGGGAAGGTCTCCATGTGCTGTGAGCCTTGAGGGATGTGAAAAGAGGTACTGTGGGCAGAAGGAACTCCAGGAGCAATGGCCTTCAGGTGTTGGGAAGACTGAAAGAGAGGAATTTTGGGGAAAGGAACAGTGCATACAGGATGAGGCTGAAAGAGGAGGTCAGAGATAGATGAGAGAAAGCAGATAAGATGGTGTCACATCTGCCAAGAGAAGAGAGAATTTAAGGAAGAAGGCATGTTGGTGGTTGTGAGCGGTCAGTACAGACATAAAAGGGCAAATGTGCTGGTGCCCGCATTTAGCCAGAGAAAGCTTAAGAGCCAGTGGGAGAGAAGAAGGAGAGGCAGAGAGTGTGGATAATTCTCTTGAAAAGTTTTGTTGAAGAAAAAAATAAAGTAAATACAGAAGTGTCTGGAAGAAGTGGTTTGCTTTTCATGGGACACCCCAGAGCATGTTTGTTTGCTTATGGAAATTATCTGGAGGAGATGGAGAGGCTGGGGTACCAGAGAGGGGCGCCTAATAGTTCACCCTGTGATGAGAGGGGAATTGGGCTATGTGGCCACATGAGGATGAGGGTGGTGACAAGGTATTAGGAGGATGAGGGGCTTCCTCAGTGGGAGGGCCTCCTTGGGGTGATGGGGACCTGCTCCTCTGGCATCCCTCTGCTGTCTCACCCACTGCCTAATCTCTGTCTTCTGTATCATCAGCACAACTAAACTCTGTCCTCACTTCTGTTCTCCATCCTGATTCTTTCCCAGGCTTTTCACAGTAGCAGGTGTTTAATTTCTCTTCTCTTCTTTTCTTTTTTTTGAGAGAGAGAGAGAGAGAATGAATGAGTGGAGGGAGGGGCAGAGAGAGGGAGAGAGAGAAAATCCTAAGCAGTTTCGCACTGCCAGCACAGAGCTTAAGGTGCGGCTTGAACCCACAAATCATGAGATCATGACCTGAGCCAAAATCAAGAGTTGGAGGCTCAACTGATTGAGCCACCTGGGGGCCCTGGTGTTTAATGGTGGGTTAATTTAATGCTACTTAATGAAAATAATACAATGTACCATCAACACAAACACCTTCATGTATCTGTTTAGATAATAATAAAAGTCACTTTCCCCATGTGTGATGGCTTAAAAACGAGGGAGAGACTGCCTTAGGATGTGGTGTTCTTGCAGGAACTCTATGGGTAGAAGGGGCAGGCAGTATGAATTCAACTATATAGAAAAGGAAACAGGCTTGGAGAAGCTGGGACCCACACAAGTGGTCCACCAAAGCAGAGTACTTTTCATTCTATAATGCTCATTTTCTACCAGTAGTCAACATTTTGCCCTGTTGTTAGGAAAAAGGAATTAGCAATGGATACATCTTTTAGTGTTTTGGGAACAGAATTAAATTTTCAAATTCATGTGCACTAGCTCTATTTCTTTAGAGAAGCATTCTTGAGAAGCTAGGAAGAATGTCATAAGAGGCACTACTATTTAATATAAGAAATTAAAAAAAGATAATATAAGAAATTATTAGCCCAGAGAAAATGTGGAATACGGTATATAAATGTATTCTGCGTTTAGTGTAGTGCACAGCCTAGTGAAAAGACTGGGTGGCATGTTGAAAGAATGGAAAGCAAAGGTAATCTGGAAACTCTGGAAAACAAAGGTAATCTACATCATAAATTATACCTGCAGGCAGGATAAGAGTTTCCTTTCTTCATTCGTGTCTGCTTTTTATTTTCCTATATGGGATAGGTGCCTTCATTTTGTCTACCAATATCATGAATTACACCTAAGATTAGCTCTTCTGATTATGGGGGCTGCACAGCTCTGGCCAGAAGTGTTCTCAGACCTGGGATTTGGGTACTCCCAGCCCTTGACCTCAGTCTCTCTCAGCCTTGAATGCTGTCCTCTTTTGACCAGCTCCCAACCAAGAGCTGCACTCAGGCAGACTGTGGCACAACCTGTTCTGAGGTAAGTCCTCTGGCCACACCTGGTCTTCTGCTTGGTTCCCACAGCGTCTATCTTTCATTGTTCTTTATTTTTTTTTTTTTTTTTTTTTTTTTTTTATTTTATTTTATTTTTTTTTTTTTTTAATTTTTTATTTTTTAATATATGAAATTTACTGTCAAATTGGTTTCCATACAACACCCAGTGCTCATCCCAAAAGGTGCCCTCCTCAATACCCATCACCCACCCTGCCCTCCCTCCCACCCCCCATCAACCCTCAGTTTGTTCTCAGTTTTTAACAGTCTCTTATGCTTTGGCTCTCTCCCACTCTAACCTCTTTTTTTTTTTTTTTTTTTCCTTCCCCTCCCCCATGGGTTTCTGTTATGTTTCTCAGGATCCACATAAGAGTGAAACCATATGGTATCTGTCTTTCTCTGTATGGCTTATTTCACTTAGCATCACACTCTCCAGTTCCATCCATGTTGCTACAAAAGGCCATATTTCATTTTTTCTCATTGCCACGTAGTATTCCATTGTGTATATAAACCACAATTTCTTTATCCATTCATCAGTTGATGGACATTTAGGCTCTTTCCATAATTTGGCTATTGTTGAGAGTGCTGCTATAAACATTGGGGTACAGGTGCCCCTATGCATCAGTACTCCTGTATCCCTTGGATAAATTCCTAGCAGTGCTATTGCTGGGTCATAGGGTAGGTCTATTTTTAATTTTCTGAGGAACCTCCACACTGCTTTCCAGAGCGGCTGCACCAATTTGCATTCCCACCAACAGTGCAAGAGGGTTCCTGTTTCTCCACATCCTCTCCAGCATCTATAGTCTCCTGATTTCTTCATTTTGGCCACTCTGACTGGCGTGAGGTGGTATCTGAGTGTGGTTTTGATTTGTATTTCCCTGATAAGGAGCGACGTTGAACATCTTTTCATGTGCCTGTTGGCCATCCGGATGTCTTCTTTAGAGAAGTGTCTATTCATGTTTTCTGCCCATTTCTTCACTGGGTTATTTGTTTTTCGGGTGTGGAGTTTGATGAGCTCTTTATAGATTTTGGATACTAGCCCTTTGTCCGATGTGTCATTTGCAAATATCTTTTCCCATTCCGTTGGTTGCCTTTGAGTTTTGTTGGTTGTTTCCTTTGCTGTGCAGAAGCTTTTTATCTTCATAAGGTCCCAGTAATTCACTTTTGCTTTTAATTCCCTTGCCTTTGGGGATGTGCCAAGTAAGAGATTGCTACGGCTGAGGTCAGAGAGGTCTTTTCCTGCTTTCTCCTCTAAGGTTTTGATGGTTTCCTGTCTCACATTCAGGTCCTTTATCCATTTTGAGTTTATTTTTGTGAATGGTGTGAGAAAGTGGTCTAGTTTCAACCTTCTGCATGTTGCTGTCCAGTTCTCCCAGCACCATTTGTTAAAGAGACTGTCTTTTTTCCATTGGATGTTCTTTCCTGCTTTGTCAAAGATGAGTTGGCCATACGTTTGTGGGTCTAGTTCTGGGGTTTCTATTCTATTCCATTGGTCTATGTGTCTGTTTTTATGCCAATACCATGCTGTCTTGATGATGACAGCTTTGTAGTAGAGGCTAAAGTCTGGGATTGTGATGCCTCCTGCTTTGGTCTTCTTCTTCAAAATGACTTTGGCTATTCGGGGCCTTTTGTGGTTCCATATGAATTTTAGGATTGCTTGTTCTAGTTTCGAGAAGAATGCTGGTGCAATTTTGATTGGGATTGCATTGAATGTGTAGATAGCTTTGGGTAGTATTGACATTTTGACAATATTTATTCTTCCAATCCATGAGCAGGGAATGTCTTTCCATTTCTTTATATCTTCTTCAATTACCTGCATAAGCTTTCTATAGTTTTCAGCATACAGATCTTTTACATCTTTGGTTAGATTTATTCCTAGGTATTTTATGCTTCTTGGTGCAATTGTGAATGGGATCAGTTTCTTCATTTGTCTTTCTGTTGCTTCATTGTTAGTGTATAAGAATGCAACTGATTTCTGCACATTGATTTTGTATCCTGCAACTTTGCTGAATTCATGTATCAGTTCTAGCAGACTTTTGGTGGAGTCTATCGGATTTTCCATGTATAATATCATGTCATCTGCAAAAAGCGAAAGCTTGACTTCATCTTTGCCAATTTTGATGCCTTTGATTTCCTTTTGTTGTCTGATTGCTGATGCTAGAACTTCCAGCACTATATTGAACAGCAGCGGTGACAGTGGGCATCCCTGTCGTGTTCCTGATCTCAGGGAAAAAGCTCTCAGTTTTTCCCCGTTGAGGATGATGTTAGCTGTGGGCTTTTCATAAATGGCCTTTATGATCTTTAAGTATGTTCCTTCTATCCCGACTTTCTCAAGGGTTTTTATTAAGAAAGGGTGCTGGATTTTGTCAAAGGCCTTTTCTGCATCGATTGACAGGATCATATGGTTCTTCTCTTTTTTTTTGTTAATGTGATGTATCACGTTGATCGATTTGCGAATGTTGAACCAGCCCTGCATCCCAGGAATGAATCCCACTTGATCATGGTGAATAATTCTTTTTATATGCTGTTGAATTCGATTTGCTAGTATCTTATTAAGAATTTTTGCATCCATATTCATCAGGGATATTGGCCTGTAGTTCTCTTTTTTTACTGGGTCTCTGTCTGGTTTAGGAATCAAAGTAATACTGGCTTCATAGAATGAGTCTGGAAGTTTTCCTTCCCTTTCTATTTCTTGGAATAGCTTGAGAAGGATAGGTATTATCTCTGCTTTAAATGTCTGGTAGAACTCCCCTGGGAAGCCATCTGGTCCTGGACTCTTATTTGTTGGGAGATTTTTGATAACCGATTCAATTTCTTCGCTGGTTATGGGTCTGTTCAAGCTTTCTATTTCCTCCTGATTGAGTTTTGGAAGAGTGTGGGTGTTTAGGAATTTGTCCATTTCTTCCAGGTTGTCCAATTTGCTGGCATATAATTTTTCATAGTATTCCCTGATAATTGTTTGTATCTCTGAGGGATTGGTTGTAATCATTCCATTTTCATTCATGATTTTATCTATTTGGGTCATCTCCCTTTTCTTTTTGAGAAGCCTGGCTAGAGGTTTGTCAATTTTGTTTATTTTTTCAAAAAACCAACTCTTGGTTTCGTTGATCTGCTCTACAGTTTTTTTAGATTCTATATTGTTTATTTCTGCTCTGATCTTTATGATTTCTCTTCTTCTGCTGGGTTTAGGCTGCCTTTGCTGTTCTGCTTCTATTTCCTTTAGGTGTGCTGTTAGATTTTGTATTTGGGATTTTTCTTGTTTCTTGAGATAGGCCTGGATTGCAATGTATTTTCCTCTCAGGACTGCCTTCGCTGCATCCCAAAGCGTTTGGATTGTTGTATTTTCATTTTCGTTTGTTTCCATATATGTTTTAATTTCTTCTCTAATTGCCTGGTTGACCCACTCATTCGTTAGTAGGGTGTTCTTTAGCCTCCATGCTTTTGGAGGTTTTCCAGACTTTTTCCTGTGGTTGATTTCAAGCTTCATAGCATTGTGGTCTGAAAGTATGCATGGTATAATTTCAATTCTTGTAAACTTATGAAGGGCTGTTTTGTGACCCAGTATATGATCTATCTTGGAGAATGTTCCATGTGCACTCGAGAAGAAAGTATATTCTGTTGCTTTGGGATGCAGAGTTCTAAATATATCTGTCAAGTCCATCTGATCCAATGTATCATTCAGGGCCCTTGTTTCTTTATTGACTGTGTGTCTAGATGATCTATCCATTTCTGTAAGTGGGGTGTTAAAGTCCCCTGCAATGACCACATTCTTATCAATAAGGTTGCTTATGTTTATGAGTAATTGTTTTATATATCTGGGGGCTCGGGTATTTGGTGCATAGACATTTATAATAGTTAGCTCTTCCTGGTGGATAGACCCTGTGATTATTATATAATGCCCTTCTTCATCTCTTGTTACAGCCTTTAATTTAAAGTCTAGTTTGTCTGATATAAGTATGGCTACTCCAGCTTTCTTTTGGCTTCCAGGAGCATGATAAATAGTTCTCCATCCCCTCACTCTCAATCTAAAGGTGTCCTCAGATCTAAAATGAGTCTCTTGTAGACAGCAAATAGATGGGTCTTGTTTTTTTATCCATTCTGATACCCTATGTCTTTTAGTTGGCGCATTTAATCCATTTACATTCAGTGTTATTATAGAAAGATATGGGTTTAGAGTCATTGTGATGTCTGTATGTTTTATGCTTGTAGTGATGTCTCTGGTACTTTGTCTCACAGGATCCCCCTTAGGATCTCTTGTAGGGCTGGTTTCGTGGTGACAAATTCCTTCAGTTTTTGTTTGTTTGGGAAGACCTTTATCTCTCCTTCTATTCTAAATGACAGACTTGCTGGATAAAGGATTCTCGGCTGCATATTTTTGCTGTTTAGCACACTGTAGATATCGTGCCAAGCCTTTCTGGCCTGCCAAGTTTCAAAGGAGAGATCAGTCACGAGTCTTATAGGTCTCCCTTTATATGTGAGGGCACGTTTATCCCTTGCTGCTTTCAGAATTTTCTCTTTATCCTTGTATTTTGCCAGTTTCACTATGATATGTCGTGCAGAAGATCGATTCAAGTTACGTCTGAAGGGAGTTCTCTGTGCCTCTTGGATTTCAATGCCTTTTTCCTTCCCCAGTTCAGGGAAGTTCTCAGCTATAATTTGTTCAAGTACCCCTTCAGCACCCTTCCCTCTCTCTTCCTCCTCTGGGATACCAATTATGCGTATATTATTTTTTTTTTAGTGTATCACTTAGTTCTCTAATTTTCCCCTCATACTCCTGGATTTTTTTATCTCTCTTTCTTTCAGCTTCCTCTTTCTCCATAACTTTATCTTCTAATTCACCTATTCTCTCCTCTGCCTCTTCAAGCCGAGCCATCGTGGATTCCATTTTGTTTTGCAATTCGTTTAAAGCGTTTTTCAACTCCTCGTGACTGTTCCTTAGTCCCTCGATCTTTGTGGCAAGAGATTCTCTGCTGTCCTGTATACTGTTTTCAAGCCCAGCGATTAATTTTATGACTATTATTCTAAATTCACTTTCTGTTATATTATTTAAATCCTTTTTGATCAGTTCATTAGCTGTTGTTATTTCCTGGAGATTCTTCTGAGGGGAATTCTTCCGTTTGGTCATTTTGGAGAGTCCCTGGCGTGGTGAGGACCTGCAGTGCACTTCCCCTGTGCTGTGGTGTATAACTGGAGTTAGTGGGCGGGGCCGCAGTCCGACCCGATGTCTGCCCCCAGCCCACTGCTGGGGCCACAGTCAGACTGGTGTGTGCCTTCTCTTCCCCTCTCCTAGGGGCGGGATTCACTGTGGGGTGGCGTGTCCCGTCTGGGCTACTTGCACACTGCCAGGCTTGTGTTGCTGGGGATCTGGCGTATTAGCTGGGGTGGGTAGGCAAGGTGCACGGGGGCTGGAGGGGCAGGCTTAGCTCGCTTCTCCTTAGGTGATCCACTTCAGGAGGAGCCCTGTGGCAGCGGGAGGGAGTCAGATCCGCTGCCGGAGGTTTGGCTCCGCAGAAGCACAGAGTTGGGTGTTTGCGCGGAGCGAGCAAGTTCCCTGGCAGGAACTGGTTCCCTTTGGGATTTTGGCTGGGGGATGGGCGGGGGAGATGGCGCTGGTGAGCGCCTTTGTTCCCCGCCAGGCTGAGCTCTGCCGTCCGGGGGCTCAGCAGCTCTCCCTCCCTTTGTCCTCCAGCCTTCCCGCTTTCCGAGCAGAGCTGTTAACTTCTGACCTCCCAGACGCTAAGTCGCGCTTGCTGTCGGAACACAGTCCGTCCGGCCCCTCCGCTTTTGCCAGCCAGACTCGGGGGCTCTGCTTGGCCGGCGAGCCGCCCCTCCACCCCGGCTCCCTCCCGCCAGTCCGTGGAGCGCGCACCGCCTCGCCGCCCTTCCTACCCTCTTCCGTGGGCCTCTGGTCTGCGCTTGACTCCGGAGACTCCCTTCTGCTAATCCTCTGGCGGTTTTCTGGGTTCTTTAGGCAGGTGTAGGTGGAATCTAAGTGATCGGCAGGACGCGCTGTGAGCCCCGCGTCCTCCTACGCCGCCATCTTCCGTCAAATCCTCTTTCATTGTTCTTTAGCATCTGACACTTCTCTCACGTCACACCCATCAGAATGGTTAGTATAAAAAGACAAAAATAACAAGAGTTTGCGAGGATATGGAGAAAAGGAAACCTGGTGCACTGTTGGTAGGGATGTAAATTGGTGCAGCCACTACAGAAAACAGTATGGAAGTTCCTCAAAAAAATTAAAAACAGAAATACCATATTATCCAATAATTCCACAACTGTGTATTGGCCCAAAGAAAACAAAAACACTAATTTGAAAAGATATAAGCTCCCCTATGTTTATTGCAGCATTATTTACAATAGCCAAGATAATGGAAGCCCCCTGTGTGCTCATCCACAGAGACTTGGGGTTGAGTTCCTCCCAAAGTCACTAGCTTAGTGCTCTCGGTAAGCCCTGGATTGCTTTAAGCCTTAGTTTCCTTATCCAAAAAATGTTAATAATATAATGAGAAAGTATTAAGACTCTTTAATGAAGAATACCACAAATAAGAAACATTACAGTATCATTTACCAGTTAAACTTAGTGTTGAATATTTGTCCACTGTGCAAGATTTTTCTGAGTCCCTACTGTAAAGACACAGGGCTCTGGAGCTTGTGGAACTAATTGTTTAAAAAAAACCCACAGAAATATCTTACTAAAAAATATGGCACCATTCACAGTCAGGAATCTGTGCATTCCTGGCTTAGTTGGGGTTCAAACTATGACAATTTAGCCCCAGACAGTTCTGGGAATCCCAGGAACATGT
The DNA here is from genome assembly GCF_018350215.1 of Panthera leo. Classification (NCBI taxonomy): domain Eukaryota; kingdom Metazoa; phylum Chordata; class Mammalia; order Carnivora; family Felidae; genus Panthera; species Panthera leo. The sequence continues at coordinate 108,214,002 of NC_056686.1, forward strand.
GATGGGTATCATGAGCTGGTTCTTTGGCCCCCTCTGGGGCTACCACTTCCCTTGCTTGCTGCTTTGCCTTAGGTGGCAATGCCTTCTTACTTGGTAATACTCAGGGGTCATGATAACTTTGCCATTATTCTTGCCCAAAGCCCTACTTCTGGTGGTGCCCAGAGATGTCTGTCCTGACCAGCCAGTTCCTGACAGGGAGGAATGTGTCCCTGAGGGCCCACCATCTCCCAGCCTCCTGTATCCAGAGGTATGGATGCTGACTATTGCTGGATTTCTCCATATCTGGACAGTAGTGAGATGTCCAAATTCTCACATTCTTTCCTTTTAGGACCCACTTATGCCTCCAAGGGGTTGTGTTGCAGTGTGATAAGAAGCAGATAGGCTTAGGGCCAGCACTTCCTTTTCTCTGTTCTGGTGCCTAACATCCTGGAAGGTAAATGTGTGATCTGATTCTTCCCTTAAGGTGAATTATTTCCCAGCTTCTTCTTGGCCTTCTGAAAACATATCCCAGAGAGGCAGTCCCCTGTCTTACACAGAAGATTCTCAGGTTGTACTCATCCCTGTCCCTACCCTTTGGTCATCATTGGTCTGCCTGTGAAGGCAGACTTGGATGGGGCTGGGCACTGGAGACTGGTAACGAGGGACAGTGTGAAGTCACCGAGCATCCAGATATGGGGACTAAGAAAGGAGACAAGGAGGATTAAAGACCAGCTATGGTGCCTCTGAGCCTAGTTCTTCCTCCAGGTCATGTGCCTGGTGTGACCATTGCTGTGGGCATTTGGAAGCTACACCTGGCAAATCACGTAACATGTCAGGTGTTCTGACCTGCAGGAAAGGTACACAGAAGGCCTGCTCGGGTCAACTTTTCTGTCCCTGACATCTCCAAAGTGCAGTGATGAGGAATATTTCAGGAAAAATGAGAAACAAACACAGCTGCCCCCTTTCCTGAGGTGGCTGATTGGTCACCTAATTGCACCAGAGAATTCACATTGATTTCCCCACGTTGCAGAAATACCTTCTGCATTTCACTGCTCTCCTCACTTCCAGAGTGGGGTGTTCTGCTTGCAACACGTGTTTCCAAACTGAAGGCTCTGACAGATGGTCTGGGTCATGTACCTGCACCAGAGCTCTGAGCTCTACCTCCGGAATGTGGGACTAAATAGGGAAGAGAAAACACAAGTTGAATTACCCTTGCATTTCAGGGGTGGCACTTTGTAATTGTTAGACTTAATTTGTGCATGTTTTATGATCTTTACATCTGCATTCTTAAGTAAATTGTCATTGTTTGGTTGATATTATCATGTGTCCCCTTCTCTAGTTTTAGGATCAGGGATAAGCTTATATCTTGTGTTATACCTGGATTTATTTTGTTATTGTTTTTTTTAATCTACATTCTTGCATGAAAAGCTTGATTCATTGATTTCTGATCTTTCTCACATCTAATAATGTACTCATGACTATGGATATTCTTCTGACAGCCTCTTTGACCATGCCTGTAGATTTTGTTATGTAGTCCTATCATTGTTATTCTTTTAAATAGTTTTATGACTTTTTAAACTGTTTATTTATTTTTAAGAGATTGTGGGGAGGAGCAGAGAAAGAGGGAGACAGAATCCCAAGCAGGCTCCACGCTGTAAGTGCAGAGCCCAATGCAGGGCTCAGACTCATGAACTGTGAGATCATGACCTGAGCGAAATCAGGAGGTGGATGCTTAATTGACTAATTAAGGAGAGGCACCCCTCCTCTAAATAGTTATATTTTTTGAAACACTTATTTATATTTGAGAGAGAGAGACAGAGCATGAGTGGGGACGGGGCCGAGAGAGAGAGGGAGACACAGACTCTGAAGAAGGCTTCAGGCTCTGAGCTGTCAGCACAGAGTCCGATGCGGGGCTCGAACTCATGAACTGTGAGATCATGACCTAAGCCAAAGTTGGACGATTTATTGACTGAGCTACCCAGACACCCCATGCTCTAAATAGTTTTAAATTTTAGTTTTGATTTATTTATAGTGTTAAGAGTTATTGAAAAACACATTTAAACAATTTTTAGAGTTAATAGATTTTTGGAGGCATATCCTTTTAAGGTCTCTATTAACTTTTACTGCATTGTGGTTAATGATTTTGGTTCATATGATTTCTACTTTAAGCAATTATTTGACATTATTTCTGGCTTTATACATAGCCAAGTTTTGTGATTATATGTTTTTTTAAATTACGTGTATTCACTACTTATATGGAACAAAATTCAATATATGTATTGAAAGATGTCTGTCTATGTATCTGTGTATGTATGTATGTATCATCTATCTATCCATCTATCTATCTATCATCTGTCTATCATCTACCTCTCTATCATCTATGGATCATCCATATACCTATATGATTTAGAAGCCAATACCTATTGACTTGATGATGGCATGGCCATGGGATGAAGGAGTGGGACAATTATAGATCTTCGTAGGTTCTGGCTTGTATGACTGAATTCATGGAGACTCCACTGAGATGAGGATACTGGAGAATAAACTAGCTGGTGTGGGGAACAAGATGAGTTCACCTGGACATGCAGAAATTGCCATATTTTTGCAATACCCAAGAGAAAGAGTAGGGCAGGATGGCAGTCAGCTGGTCTGGAGGCCACAGATGAGGTCAGTGTTGGACACATAAATGGATGAGTTGTTGGCATATAGATGGCGCCTGTGGCTGGGGTTGGCCAGGGCAAGGCATCTAGGAGAAATGGGGGACAGAGTGGCATCTAATAGCTCAGTCAGGACCAACGGAGTGAGTATGGAGAAGGTTGAGAAGTAGCTTGGGAGATGGGAGATGCAGGAAGACAGCTTTCAGGAAATGTTGACACAGAAGCCAGGAAGAGGATGTTTCAAGAACAAACACTGCTAAGAGTCAACTGCATTTTTTTTGTTCTTTATTTGCTGTCATTTTGATTGAATTCCTAGAGACTAATATTGTTGAATTGCTGCTTCCTTTCAGTAGCTGGCATTTTTCTTGCTATAATTCAAACCACCTCTCCTATAAAATAAAGCAGATTTTTGAGAGAACACCCTGGGGGTGCTTTTTATTAAATTTTCTAGCAGCTGAAGTAAGTGCTAGAAATTTAAAGTTATGCTAATAAAACTTTGTGTGGTTGTGGGGGGTAAAGTGAAGGGAGAGGGAGGCAACATCTCCATAAGACTCTCAGAGTCATTCTACCAATCAGTAATTTCAGTGCTTATCATGTGTCTTAAACATGGTTTGTTCCTGTGCCTATTAATCACTGTCAATGATGGCATGTGTCTGGGATGTGAGTAGGAAGCTCTGCATAAGGACTGATGGCCGCCCATCAGTGTTAACCAAGATGAAATGGTGGTAGACACTCCATTAAGGTCTTGTTTAGCATTTTTAATCAGCTTCACCTTGGGTGGCAAATGTAGTTTGCATAATTCTCAAGACAGGGTTGTGGTGGAAAGGAGAGCAGTAGAAGGAAAAAACGCAAAAGCAAATTGATTTCCTTTTAAAACGTGCAAAAACAGCTGGTGGAAGGGACTGAAAAACAAAATTATAGTGTTTATGCCAGAACTTGAAAGGACCTGAGAGAGCCATCATTTGTCTCACTCCTCTCATTACACATGGGGAAATCCAAAGGACCGGAAGCGATGTGCTGGGCCAAGATCATGCAGTGTCCTTGAGGAAAGCCCACCCTGGGACTCAGCCTGTCACCACCCAGCACATCACACTGCGCCCAGCTCTGCAGCCCACATGGCTCACTATCTGACCTCTTCTTTACTTTGAGAGCACTTTCCCTCTATGCTGATTCTGTTAAGTTCTCTGTGCTCACCTGTTTCTCTGGGATGACCTTGACCACAGACCTTACCCTCTTCTGCCCCTTGGAATAGGAATGCTCAGGTCTGACCCAGTGCCCCTTGTAAAAGCTGTTCCAATGCCTACAGCTCTACCTGCACAAACAGGACTGCCTCCCTGCTTTGACACCAGATCCCCTGCATGTTCCTGGATGAGTTCCCAGGGCCTTGCCATTCGACTTATACCTGCATCTTGCAAGAGAAGCTGGCTCTGTACCAACCTTTAGAGCATAAAGCATATGGATGCTATTTTATCTCCACCTTATAAATATTCCACATAATGTGTTATGCAGCCATGCCATACTGGAACCACATGGTCTGTATAAGCTGGAACTTCCTCTCCATTTGCCAAAGCAGGTGCTATGGACGTGACCATCTACCGTAATGCATTAGCATGAGTCCTGTGAAGAAACCTCTCTAGGCATCAAGTATGGTTACTTAACTGAATATGAGTTTTAAATAATTGATTTCTCCCCCAGACAATACTTTCCAAGGAATCCTTCCATTTTCTTATTAATGTGTGGATTAGTTGAGGACTGAATAATGATGCTGCCTTATGCAGGGACACCTTTAAGCACTGCTTGGAAAGAACGGTACACATTCACAGCCTGGTCACACGTCTGTTCACAGGCCACATGACAAACACATAAAATTGAAAGAACTGCTCCTACAAAGAGCAGGCCTAGCCAATCCCATGTGCAGGAGAGGATGAGGAAAGTTTGTACAGAGAGTGTGAAGGAAAGATCAGAATTTGGAAGGCCTTGTTTTTGGACCACAAATCCTATGTTCACTGGGAGATGCTGGGGGTGGTTGAAGGATATCTTGGTGTGGTAAAACAGTCTATGTTGGGAGTTGGCAAGCTTCTTCTGTAAAGGACCAGAGAGTAAAAACTTTGAGCTTTTTTCCACTATGTTATCTCTGTCACAGGGAGCGTCTGTTGGGGATGTCATGGAAAAGTCATGACCACTGATTGACCTGTGAGCTGGACCTAGGCTCTCAGAGGCTCCTCACTCCTCCTCTGTCCTTGGAAGGTGGGTTCTACTTGCCCTTCCTGCTTTCAGAGGCTGCTCCAAGGATACACCCTTAAGGTAATAATGTGGTGTTGAGAACATCTGCATTGTATACATGCCTGAATCCAGTTAAGGCCTCTTTGTTAACTTTTAAGATTTGGTGTGTAGGGGAAGGGATCCATTAATTTTGCTGCCACCCAAGAAAACCTTGTATATAAGTTCCCTTTACTTATTAAAACTGCCACCTGCTGACCTGGAGTAGCCTGCCTCTTTCTTTGGTCTCTTCCTGCCCTCTGAGTGCAGGGATCAGTTTCAGATTACACCAAGAAGCTCCTGAGAGCCTTTCACACCAATAGTGCCATGTTTGATTTTGCTGTTGTAGCCCAAAGGCTGCCATACATGATACATAAATGAGTGGCTATGGCTAAGTTTCAAAAAACTTTATTTATAAAACAAGTAGTGAGCTGGATTTAGTTTTGCTGACCCTTGTTCTAGGTGTATGAGGGAGATGACAGTATGCAGGAGCCCCTAGGGGTAGAAGTTCAACCGAGACACCAGTTTGGAGACTAGAGATGGTCTGGGGGCAGATTGGCAACAAGGGCTTAACACACATGGAGGGCTGGAGTCACATCTGAGTTCAGTGGATGCCTTGGGACCTGTAGGTACTGCTCTGCCCTTTAGGAAGCCTTGTCACTTGTTGGCATAAGGGAAAGGCCACCTGTAGTCCTGGGTTTGCTAAGGCCTAACAACAAACAGCACCCTGTCCTGCTGATGGTCTGGCCCCAGAACTAGTATCCCTGACCTTCTAGGACAAGCTGGTGAATTCCCTGGCCTGGCTTCATGTCACCTGGCATCCTCTTCTCAGCCTGTCTGTAGAAAGCCCACTTTCCTGGAGCAGAGCTGTCCGGATGAAGGCACTAAAATTCAGACCACTCTGATGACTCTCCTCTGGGTGCCAGCTCTGCCTCACCACTACCTGCAAAGGATAGAGCCTGGGAGCAGGGGAGGGGGAAGGGAGCTGGGAGATTGGACCAAATTCAAAGGTGAGGTCACCTAACATCATGGGGCTGGAGGAGGTCAGAGGCCCAGTAGGCAGCATCTCAAGGTGTCCAGAGAAGTAAAGCCCTGTGAAGCCTGACTAGCTTTGCAGGAAATGGGAGGCATAGCCATGATGCATCTTCCTATAACGCTAGTCCAGGGTGGCTGCCTCCCTGTCCACCCCACCCCATGGAGCTTACTTAGCACATCCCAGTGGGCACCCGGGGACAGCTACTCCCAGCTCTGGTCACCCCTCTGGACCCTCCCAGAAGGCCCCATCCCTGTGGAGGGTTGGGTGATATCCTGATAACTTGAAGTTTTCGAGACAGTGACCTAAAAGCACCAGACTAGCCACAAGGAATAAAGAGAAACAGATATTCCTTGGGGATGTGGATTTTCTAGCAGCTCCCCCTCTGTCACTGTATGAAAGGACAGCCCCTGTCCTCACTTGTGGAAGATCCTCACTTTTGAGCATGCATAGGTCCATTTGGCTTTCCCTCCTCCCTTTGCCTGCAGTTGCTCGGCTGCCTTTAAGGAAAAATGGACCTGCCCTACTACCACTGTGTGGCAGCATGGATTATTTTTGCAAGTAGAAGAAACCTCTTGGGTTCAATCATTAGGGTAATGGTGATGCCTGAGAAACAATCAAATAAGTACTAGATAAATACAATAAAAGTGGTTACACAAACCCAGGTGTGTTCAGACTCCTCTCACTGGCCTCCACCCAGCTCTGTTGAACTCTGCTGCCAAGGGGGTGAAGCTGGACTCGGCCAGCAAGCCCCATGACGAATGCTCCTCACATTGAATTAAGTCTCCTGACTTAGTGTCAATAATAATATGGCACAACTTTCCTTGGTGTGAAAAATGCTCCGAGATCTACATCCCCACTGGCCAAGCACAAGTAATAAATGGTAACTGTCTCTACTCATGGAAATAAGACCTCGTTAGTACAGGGGCAGCCATTTATTTATTTATTTATTTATTTATTTATTTATTTATTTACAGAGAGAGAGAGAGAGAGAGAGAGAGAGAGAAAGCGCACATGCAAGAATGGGGGGGTGGGGAGGGGCAGAGAGAGAGAGAAGGAGAGACAGAATCCTAAGCAGGCTCTGCACTGTCAGTGCAGAGCCCAATGTGTGGCTTGATCCCACAAGAGCTGTGAGTTGATGACCTGAACCAAAATCAAGAGTTGAATTCTCAACTGACTAAGCCACCCAGGTGCCTCAGGGGCAACCATTTAAAAGGAAGAATTCCTCGAAGAAACATAGGGTTTGTTCTGGCTTTTTTTCCATGGGGCTTTACTCCCCCAAACATTGACTTTCCCCAGACCATTGTTTTTCCATGGAAGAGGTTTATTCTCTCTGTCTTTTAACTTTTTGTCTTATTAAAGTAACGTATTAAACTTATTAAAGTTACTGATTTACTGGTATTTTGAAAATTAAATACATGGAAATCTAATGTGTGGCAGCATGGATTATTTTTGCAAGTAGAAGAAACCTCTTGGGTTCAATCATTAGTTCATTCACTCATTCATTAATTTGTCCCCTCCTTTATTTCCATGCACAATTACTAGCAGCTCCATAGCCTGCCCTCATTCACCACACCACCTCCCCACCCAGCCCCCCTTCCAGAGCTTATGGTCCTTTGAGGATGCCATGTGAACTAACCTGAATCAGGCAGAGGTTTGTGGTGTGGCCATGAGGGCTGGTCTGTTTGTTCATGAGTAGAGTACAGCTTGGCCCATGCCCCGGGAAATGGGAGAGGGCAGTGATGAATGGAGGTGGCATAGGCATGAAGCCCCTTGCTGTGTCTTCTCTTCTCACTTATGGTTTATGCCTCTCCCCTCAACCCCAGCCCTCATGTGGACAAGAGTAGGAGTTGGGTGGGAAGGCTAGGGAAAGGCCCCAAACAGTGACTGGTGCCAGCCGAGGAAGCAGTCATCTCAATTTCACCCTCAACCAGCAAGGATCTCCCAGGGCCTCCTATGGGCAGAACTGGGCAAGGGCTGCAGGGACGTTCCCTTGGACAACGACCTTTGTTGGGCTCTTTCCAGGGACCAATAGTGAAATTCATTTCTGGGTGATCATGCCACAAAACATCTACAAGATGTGCACCCTGCCCTCCAGTGCCTTCTGACAGGAGTGGGAATGTCAATTAGTAGCCAGAGCTCTCACTCTCAATCTGCATGGCCTTGACCATTTTGTGCCTCTGAGGTGAGAAACTGCTGTAGGTTGGAGCTGGACTTACAAGTAGGGGTTTCCAGGTGGGCAGGGGCCTGTGGAAGAAACATGACTGGGGCATCTGCCACATGACAACCCCTATGGAAACTGCTCCTTCCGCTTGTACTCACAGAGGGGATACACTGGGAAGCTATGCTTGTCCCAGGTGAGAGTGTGTCAACTCAGGGATACAGAGAGAGGCAAGGTGGTTGTCTGAGGATAATTGAAGCTAGTACATGGAATAGGACTATACACAGTTTACTAAAAAAATCAACTTTATATACATACATATAAATACAGCTTTACATATACACAAAATTATATTAATATAAATACAACTCCCTGTATAGGTGTATATGTGAATATTTACATATATATGTAAATTGATTCTGTAGTAAACTGCATATTAGTATGTATACAAGTTGCTATATATGTATATGTCATATACAGTGCACAGGCACATACACATGTATATACACGTGCACACATGCAATACACAACACATGCACATATTTATGTACACATACAGCTAAAACATGCATACACACATATATATGCATATATACACATATACATCTATATCATATACCTCCCCCCACACACACTTACCTTCAGTGTCCTTCTGATACAGAAGGGAAGCAACCTGTGTATTAAAAACCTTTCCAACATGTGGGGATGTCCTCTGACCATAATCATTGTAAGCCCCTCTCCTTTAGCCAGTGTAGTTGTCCAGGGCCTCATTGGTTCACCTCCTTATTCCTGTCTTGCACCCATGGATGATGTTCCAAATGTTTAGCAGCCAGGATGTTGAAACACAGTCCCATTAGAAACACCATGGACTGGATGGATGGACCAATGAACATGGCTGAACATGGCCTTGGTGAGTCCATCCCCATGGGAGGATGATTTGTCCATTCACCCTTCTTGAATCCCATCTGTCAGCCCTACTACTCATTACACAAGCATTTAGTAAGCACATTTAACAAGAATATATTTGCTCTGCTGCACTAGACCATGTGCAATGTCACATTTCTTCATGTGCTGGAATCTAATTAGATCTATCTCAATGTGAGTTGCTGGAAAATTCAGTGTTGGTCCTATTTGAAGTGGTGTTCAACTTTTATCTCTAGGGTGTTGCAACCCTAGTCAGAGCTAATGCTGACTACGACATCTCTGGAAGGGCCTATACCTGCTACTGACATTGGCACTGTCTATGCCAACAAGTCTAATAGCAGCCGGTGGCTCTCTTGTCTGTAGGCTGACCACCAACCCCTGTGTAGGCTCACAGGTCCAGACTCCAGACATCCAAGTCTCTGGCCCTCCCAGAAGCCTGTAGCCCATCTGTGTTCTATTTGCTGAACTCCTGTCCTTGCTTTCAATCATTCAAACTGTCCCTCTCACAGCCCTACTCTTTCTTTCATGAGTTGTGCCCATGTAATAAAATATCTCTTAGCTTGATCCTAGACAAATAGCATTAGTTTCTTCAAGTCACCCACTTGATCAGGAAAAGAACATGCTACTCATTTTTTTCAGATGACTTTATAGAAAAGGACATAGACTATATCGATTATATAGTAGTTATATGCTTAGATCACCACAGAGCCAGTGAAGTCATGTAAATTACTAATGCATCTGGTATAAAGCAATAGGGTGCAGTGGTGACTTTGGCCAATGTCTTACTCAAAGTCATCAAAATTAAACTCTAAAAATTCTATTCCAGGTTGAAAAACAAAACCCATTTGTGGGCAGAATTAAGTCCGTGGTCTACATTTTGCAATGCCCAGAATACAGAAAAATAAGATGTAGTAAGTGTCCTCATTGTGTTATTCTCCCACAATTATGTGGGAAACTTGCATTTTTATCTCTCTCTCCAAATTCGATTCTGTGATTGTTTCTTCTCTCTAACCTCTAACTCTGAGACTCAGTAAAACTATGAACACATTTCCTCTGCATTGCAGTCATCTGTGACTCAATTTCATTTCACAAGATAGCCTTTCTGGCCTTTCTTGCTTCTTACTTTTTCATAGGTTTAGTTGTTGTCCAGAGAATATTTAATGTCTTACATGTGAAGCAAAGGTTAAAAAAATCAGTGCTAGAACATAAAGGTTATAGCAATAAAGCACAATCTGAAAAGGAGGGTGGAAGTGAAGGTTCTCATGGGAGCCCCATTTTTTCCTTTAAAGCTCAGACACATTAAAAAGAGTGTGTCAGTTGTGATTAAAAGATAGAACACCATTGGTACAATCTGCCTTCAGGTAGGGAGAGGGTGAAGTGAGTTGATTCTGTCTCCAAGGAGTTCAGTGTTCAGTTCATGTTGTAGCTGAGCTCCTCAGAGAAGAAAGTTTCCTGATACTTCCACCACAATGTCCAAGCATAAGAACATCCATACTTCTCAGTGATAACAAACATCTGTGGTGTCAGAGTGTCAGAAGGAAGCAGATGTCCACTCAAAACCAGCAGTTTGAAGCAAGTTTGCAATGAAAAGGTTATTCACAAAATGTAACCAGGGCCTCTGTGAAAAAATTAAGCTGTATCCTGGGGCTAGCATCTGTGGGGAACCTTTGTCACCTCAGGCACCTCACCAAGGTTGGTGAGGAGAGGAGAAATGTTCAAAAGGGGCTTGTGTGAAGAGGGTTTCCAGACAGGAGCTGCAGCCCCTGAGAGGGGGATGTAACCCATTCACAGAGACCAGGAGTACTATGGCTCTCCTTCTACCCCCTACCTCCAGTTCCTTCTACCACCTCTCCTGGGATGAACCCAACAAGGAACCAGAATTTCTCTCACCAGATACAGGTTTGTGGGGGTTCAGTGGACTTTATGACTTCATATTGGGAGATAGTTGGTTGTGAATGCCTGTTGGGGGCTGGTCCAGGGGTGGGACTGGTTTACAGAGTAGTGTTTCTAACTTTACTAACTTTGGACAGTGATGTGACTGACAGGTAACATTGGGGCACTTGACAGGATGGATGTTGGGTGGTCCTCCTGACATTCTTTGACCTAGGCTATCATGGGCCCCTGTGACTGCAGGTGAGGTGCCATACTAGATTGATATGAGCAGGGGCAGCCTGGGTGTTTGATAAAGGCCCCTTGGTTGAACATGCCTACCCATCAGATGGGGTCTTCCGTAGGGATCCTGGCTTAAGGCTCATGGGGGAAAGATTATGGGATAGAAGCCAGCATAGACACACACACACTTCCTCTTAATCTCACACTTAATCTGTGTGGGAGGCTCCCTTAGGTCAGCTTTTGTTCCTGTCTGCTCAGCACATTTTCTCCCTACACCTGCTTCCTCTGAAGACTTTTCCACTTCCCACTCTCTCACACACGCTCTAAATCTCATGATGTTCAGTTTTCTGCTGTCCCCTGAATAGTCATACTTGCTCACTTTTCCACACCTGTGCTCATGCTTCTTCCCTGTTTTCTGTAATGCTTTTCCTCCTTGTCCATTGTTCTTTTTTTTTCTTCAATATATGAAATTTATTGTCAAATTGGTTTCCATACAAGACCCAGTGCTCATCCCAAAAGGTGCCCTCCTCAATACCCATCACCCACCCTCCCCTCCCTCCCACCCTTCCATCAGCCCTCAGTTAGTTCTCAGTTTTTAAGAGTCTCTTATGCTTTGGCTCTCTCCCACTCTAACCTCTTTTTCTTTTCCTTCCCCTCCCCCATGGGTTCTGTTAAGTTTCTCAGGATCCACATAAGAGTGAAACCATATGGTATCTGTCTTTCTCTGTATGGCTTATTTCACTTAGCATCACACTCTCCAGTTCCATCCACGTTGCTACAAAGGGCCATATTTCATTCTTTCTCATTGCCCTGTATTACTCCATTGTGTATATAAACCACAATTTCTTTATCCATTCATCAGTCGATGGACATTTAGGCTCTTTCCATAATTTGGCTATTGAGAGTGCTGCTATAAACATTGGGGTACAAGTGCCCCTATGCATCAGTACTCCTGTATTCCTTGGGTAAATTCCTAGCAGTGCTATTGCTGAGTCATAGGGTAGGTCTATTTTTAATTTTCTGAGGAACCTCCACACTGCTTTCCAGAGCTGCACCAATTTGCATTCCAACCAACAGTGCAAGAGGTTCCCGTTTCTCCACATCCTCTCCAGCATCTATTGTCTCCTGATTTGTTCATTTTGGCCACTCTGACTGGCATGAGGTGATATCTGAGTGTGGTTTTGATTTGTATTTCCCTGATGAGGAGTGACGTTGAGCGTCTTTTCATGTGCCTGTTGGCCATCCGGATGTCTTCTTTAGAGAAGTGTCTATTCATGTTTTCTGCCCATTTCTTCACTGGGTTATTTGTTTTTTGGGTGTGGAGTTTGATGAGCTCTTTATAGATTTTGGATACTAGCCCTTTGTCTAATATGTCATTTGCAAATATCTTTTCCCATTCCGTTGGTTGCCTTTTAGTTTTGTTGGTTGTTTCCTTTGTAGTTCAGATGCTTTTTATCTTCATAAGGTCCCAGTAGTTCATTTTTGCTTTTAATTCCCTTGCCTTTGGGGATGTGTCAAGTAAGAGATTGCTACGGCTGAGGTCAGAGAGGTCTTTTCCTGCTTTCTCCTCTAGGGTTTTGATGGTTTCCTGTCTCACGTTCAGGTGCTTTATCCATTTTGAGTTTATTTGTGTGAATGGTGTGAGAAAGTGGTCTAGTTTCAATCTTCTGCATGTTGCTGTCCAGTTCTCCCAGCACCATTTGTTAAAGAGACTGTCTTTTTTCCATTGGATGTTCTTTCCTCATTTGTCAAAGATTAGTTGGCCATACGTTTGTGGGTTTAGTTCTGGGGTTTCTATTATATTCCATTGGTCTATGTGTCTGTTTTTGTGCCAATACCATGCTGTCTTGATGATGACAGCTTTGTAGTAGGGGTTAAAGTCTGGGATTGTGATGCCTCCTGCTTTGGTCTTCTTCAAAATTACTTTGGCTATTTGGGGCCTTTTGTGGTTCCACATGAATTTTAGGATTGCTTGTTCTAGTTTCAAGAAGAATGCTGGTGCAATTTTGATTGGGATTGCATTGAATGTGTAGATAGCTTTGGGTAGTATTGACATTTTGACAATATTTATTCTTCCAATCCATGAGCAGGGAATGTCTTTCCATTTCTTTATATCTTCTTCAATTACCTTCATAAGCTTTCTATAGTTTTCAGCATACAGATCTTTTACATCTTTGGTTAGATTTATTCCTAGGTATTTTATGCTTCTTGGTGCAATTGTGAATGGGATCAGTTTCTTTATTTGTCTTTCTGTTGCTTCATTGTTAGTGTATAAGAATGCAACTGATTTCTGTACATTGATTTTGTATTCTGCAACTTTGCTGAATTCATGTATCAGTTCTAGCAGACTTTTGGTGGAGTCTGTCAGATTTTCCATGCATAATATCATGTCATCTGCAAAAAGTGAAAGCTTGACTTCATATTTGCCAATTTTGATGACTTTGATTTCCTTTTGTGGTCTGATTGCTAATGCTAGAATTTCCAACACTATGTTAAACAACATGTCTATGAGTGGACATCCCTGCCGTGTTTCTGATCTCAGGGAAAAAGCCCTCAGTTTTCCCCCATTGAGGATGATGTTAGCTGTGGGCTTTTCATAAATGGCTTTTATGATGTTAAGTATGTTCCTTCTATCCCGACTTTCTCAAGGGTTTTTATTAAGAAAGGTGCTGAATTTTGTGAAATGCCTTTTCTGCATCGATTGACAGGATCATATGGTTCTTATCTTTTCTTGTATTAATGTGATGTATCACATTGATTGATTTGAGAATGTTGAACTAGCCCTGCATCCCAGGAATGAATCCCACTTGATCATGTGTCTAATTCTATTTATATGTTGTTGAATTCGATTTGCTAGTATCTTATTGAGAATTTTTGCATCCATATTCATCAGGGATATTGGCCTGTAGTTCTCTTTTTTTACTGGGTCTCTGTCTGGTTTAGGAATCAAAGTAATCCTGGCTTCATAGAATGAGTCTGGAAGTTTTCCTTCCCTTTCTATTTCTTGGAATAGCTTGAGAAGGATAGGTATTATTTCTGTTTTAAACGTCTGGTAGAACTCCCCTGGGAAGCCATCTGGTCCTGGACTCTTATTTCTTGGGAGATTTTTGGTGACTGATTCAATTTTTTCGCTGGTTGTGGGTCTGTTCAAGATTTCTATTTTCTCCTGATTGAGTTTTGGAAGGGTGTGGGTGTTTAGGAATTTGTCCATTTCTTCCAGGTTGTCCAGTTTGTTGGCATATAATTTTTCATAGTATTCCCTGATAATTGCTTGTATTTCAGGGATTGGTTGTAATCATTCCATTTTCATTCATGATTTTATCTATTTGGGTCATCTCCCTTTTCTTTTTGAGAAGCCTGGCTAGAGGTTTGTCAATTTTGTTTATTTTTTCAAAAAACCAACTCTTGGTTTCATTGATCTGCTCTACCGTTTTTTTAGATTCTATATTGTTTATTTCTGCACTGATCTTTATTATTTCTCTTCTTCTGCTGGGTTTAGGCTGCCTTTGCTGTTCTGCTTCTATTTCCTTTAGGTGTGCTGTTAGATTTTGTATTTGGGATTTTTCTTGTTTTTTGAGATAGGCCTGGATTGCAATGTATTTTCCTCTCAGGACTGCCTTCGCTGCATCCCAAAGCATTTGGATTGTTGTATGTTCATTTTTGTTTGTTTCCATATATTTTTTTAATTTCTTCTCTAATTGCCTGGTTGACCCACTCATTCTTTACTAGGGTGTTCTTTAACCTCCATGCTTTTGGAGGTTTTCCAGAGTTTTTCCTGTGGTTGATTTCAAGTTTCATAACATTGTGGTCTGAAAGTATGCATGGTATGATTTCAATTCTCGTATACTTATGAAGGGCTGTTTTGTGACCCAGTATGTGATCTATCTTGGAGAATATTCCATGTGCACTCAAGAAGAAAGTATATTCTATTGCTTTGGGATGCAGAGTTCTAAATATATCTGTCAAGTCCATCTGATCCAATGTATCATTCAGGGCTCTTGTTTCTTTATTGACCATGTGTCTAGATGATCTATCCATTGCTATAAGTGGAGTGTTAACGTCCCCTGCAATGACCACATTCTTATCAATAAGGTTGCTTATGTTTATGAGTTATTGTTTTATATATTTGGGGGTTCCCGTATTTGGCGCATAGACATTTATAATTGTTAGCTCTTCCTGATGGATAGACCCTGTGATTATTATATAATGCTCTTCTTCATCTCTTGTTACAGCCTTTAATTTAAAGTCTAGTTTGTCTGATATAAGTATGGCTACTCCAGCTTTCTTTTGACTTCTAGTAGCATGATAAATAGTTCTCCATCCCCTCACTCTCAATCTGAAGGTGTCCTCAGGTCTAAAATGAGTCTCTTGTAGACAGCAAATTGATGGGTATTGTTTTTTTATCCATTCTGATACCCTATGTCTTTTGGTTGGCGCATTTAGTCCATTTACATTCAGTGTTTTTATAGAAAGATATCGATTTAGAGTCATTGTGATGTCTGTATGTTTTATGCTTGTAGCGATGTCTCTGGTACTTTGTCTCACAGGATCCCCCTTAGGATCTCTTGTAGGGCTGGTTTAGTGGTGATGAATTCCTTCAGTTTTTGTTTGTTTGGGAAGAGAGATCAGTCACGAGTCTTATAGGTCTCCCTTTATATGTTGGGGCACGTTTATCCCTCGCTGCTTTCAGAATTTTCTCTTTATTCTTGTATTTTGCCAGTTTCACTATGATATGTCGTGCAGAAGATCGATTCCAGTTACGTCTGAAGGGAGTTCTCTGTGCCTCTTGGATTTCACTGCCTTTTTCCTTCCCCAGATCAGGGAAGTTCTCGGCTATTATTTCTTCAAGTACACCTTCAGCACCTTTCCCTCTCTCTTCCTCCTCTGGAATACCAATTATGCGTGTATTATTTCTCTTTAGTGCATCACTTAGTTCTCTAATTTTCCCCTCATACTCCTGGATTTTTTTATCTCTCTTTTTCTCAGCTTCCTCTTTTTCCATAATTTTATCTTCTAGTTCACCTATTCTCTCTTCTGCCTCTTCAATCTGAGCCTTGGTCATTTCCATTTTATTTTGCAGCTTGTTTATAGCATTTTTAGTTCCTCCTGACTATTTCTTAGTCCCTTGATCTCTGTAGCAAGAGATTCTCTGCTGTCCTGTATACTGTTTTCAAGCCCAGCGATTAATTTTATGACTATTATTCTAAATTCACTTTCTGTTATATTGTTGAAATCTTTTTTGATCAGTTCGTTAGCTGTTGTTATTTCCTGGAAATTCTTTTGAGGAGAATTCTTCCGTTTGGTCATTTTGGATAGTCCCTGGAGTGGTGCGGACCTGCAGGGCACTTCCCCTGTGCTGTCTTGAATAACTGGAGTTGGTGGGCGAGGCCACAGTCAGACTGGTGTGTGCCTTCTCTTCCCCTCTCCTAGGGGCAGGATTCACTGTGGGGTGGTGTGGCCCCTCTGGGCTACTTGCACACTGTCAGGCTTGTGGTGGTTGGGATCTGGCGTATTAGCTGGGGTGGATCAGCAAGGTGCACGGGGGCGGGAGCGGCAGGCTCAGCTCACTTCTCCTTTGGTGATCTGCTTCGGGAGGGGCCCTGTGGCAGCAGAAGGGAGTCAGATCCGCCACTGGGGGATGGATCCGCAGAAGCACAGTGTTTGGTGTTTGTGTGGTGCAAGCAAGTTCCCTGGCAGGAACTGGTTCCCTTTGGGATTTTGGCTGGGGGATGGGCGAGGGAGATGGCGCTGGCGAGTGCCTTTGTTCCATGCCAAACTGAGCTCTGTCATCCCGGGGCTCAGCAACTCTCCCTCCCATTGTCCTCCAGCCTTCCCGCTCTCTGAGCAGAGCTAACTTATAACCTTCCAGATGTTAAGTCCCGCTTGCTGTCCGAACACGCTCCGTCCAGCCCCTCCACTTTTGCAAGCCAGACTCAGGGCTCTGCTTGGTCGGCAGGCTGCCCCTCCACCCTGGCTCCCTCTCGCCAGTCCGTGTAGCATGCACCGCCTCACCGCCCTTCCTACCCTCTTTCGTGGGCCTCTTGTCTGCACTTGGCTCTGGAGACTCTGTGCTGCTAGTCTTCTGGCTGTTTCCTGGGTTATTTAGGCAGGTGTGGTTGGAATCTAAGTGGTCAGCAGGACGTGGTGAGCCCAGCATCCTCCTAAGCCGCCATCATCTGTCCATTGTTCTTTAAGACCAACTTCATATCACCTCCTCCTTGAGGTTGTCCTTGCCTAAGGTTGTGCACATCTCAGGTGGGTCTAGGGAGCCATATGCTCATTTTCATTAATTACAAATACATGTATTTTTTTGTTTTGTAATGAAAGGATTTCTGGAAAAACTGCAGAGTCAACTTTGTCACTCAAACCCATGTCACACAAACCCATCATCTTAAAGATGCTTGTTTTGATTTCAACTAGACCTTCCTGGCAGGCCCTGGTCTTCAAGGTTAAAACCGTTGGTCAGAACCTGTGGTTTGATTGGTCAATCAGCCCTCCAGTTTTCAGGTCAGGATGCTGAGAGCCAACCAAATTCTGGGATAATTAAACTGTTCTTTCTAATAAATTGCTGAATCAATTTCTTATTATTGGTTTTACAATGCTAAGTGTATTAAAAGATCTTATCTGAGGAAATAACTCAGAAAATCCTGTAGAATATTAGTTGTTTGCTTTTTTGAAGACAAGATATTTAACCATTTTCCACATAGATTGAAATTATTCTTTGGCAATTTAATATTCCAACAATTTGGGTTTTCCATCTTCAGTTGCTGCCCTTCTGTCCTGCACACTGAGACCATATTCACTTTCCTGGTTTTCTAAATTAAAAATATGAGGGGAGGGGAGGTGATGGGCATTGAAGAGGGCATCTTTTGGGATGAGCGTTGGATGTTATATGGAAACCAATTTGACAATAAATTCCTTATATTAAAAAATATAAAATAAAAAATAAATTAAAAATATGTTTTCTATTATAAAGGTGACATATATTCATAATAGAAACTCTTAAATTATAGAAAATTAGGAGCAGTTGATTTTTATTATTTATA
Source organism: Panthera leo (assembly GCF_018350215.1). Lineage (NCBI taxonomy): Eukaryota > Metazoa > Chordata > Mammalia > Carnivora > Felidae > Panthera > Panthera leo. The sequence goes on from NC_056686.1 coordinate 108,232,173, forward strand.
TTATTATTATTATTATTATTATTATTATTATTATTTTAAGTAGGCTTCACAGCCAGTGCTGAGCCAATGCAGGGCTTGAACCCACAGCCCTGAGATCAAGACCTGAGATGAGATCAAAAGGCAGATCCTAACCAATTGAGTTACCCAGGATCCCCACAACTGATTTTTTAAAAAGTAACCTTTAAAAATAAAAAAGTCACCTATAACATTCACATCCAGAGACAATATCTATTAAAGACTGTTCAGTTTACATCATGTTTAGTTTGTTGGTTTGTTTGGCATATATATCACCAAACCCTTATAATTTTTTTAATGTCACTTGCTGCCCCAAATCCTCCCTAAGTTGGCTTATTAAGACCTTATTTCTTTGTCTGGAAGTGCTGGCAATTGGAAATCTGGCTTAACCCAATGCCTCTTTGACCTTGTGTTCAGAATATGTATTTGCTCTGACTTCAGGGCCTTATATTTTCATTCATTCATTCATTCATTCATTCAATCACTCATTCATTGTTCACTCAATAGACTCTTACTGAGTACCCACAATGTGTCCACAATTGGTTTTAGAAACTTGGCATTTAGCAGTGAACAAGGCAGACAAAAATACAGCTCCCAATGAGTTCACATTCTACCATGGGACAATAAACAGGTAAACAAATAAATACAGAGCAAGGTTTCAGGGGGTGGTTAATGCTACAAAACTGGAAGGGGTTGGAAAGCAATGGGGAAGAGACTAGCTTTTTTATAAGGTCACCCAAAAAAGCTGTCTGATATATGACAGGCAGAGTCCTGAATGAGGTAAGGGAGAGATTCCCAACAGTGTTTGTGGAGGATTCTTTCCACTCTTATCTGCCTGCCTAAATATCGTTCTTCCTCTAAGTTAAGCTCAGATTTCTCCTCTTCCAGGAATGCATCTTGTTCATCACAGCCTGCATCCATTTCCCTTCAGAACAACTGTCACGTTTATTCTCCTTCATTTTGTATAATTATACTGTGTTCTGACTTTTTTTTTTGTAGCTTCAAGTTTTTATTTAAATTCTAGTTAGTGTGATATTAGTTTCAGGATTAGAATTTAGTTATTCATCACTTACATACACAACCCTATGATCTCCTTACTACCCATCACCCATGTAACCCATCCCCCTGCCCACTTCCCTGAAGTAACACTCAGTTTGTTCTCTATACTTAGTCTGTTTTATGGTTTGCCTCTCTCTCTTTTAGCCCTCTATGTTCATTTGTTTTGTTTCTTCAATTCCACATATGAGTGAAATCATACCATATCTGTCTTTGTCTGACTGGCTTATTTTGCTTAGTTCCATCTACATGGTTGCAAATGGTAAGATTTCATTCTTTTTTATGGCTGAGTAATATTAATATATATACCAAAACTTCTTTATCCATTCATCAGTTGATGGACATGTGGGCTCTTTCTATAATTTGGCTATTGTTGATAATGATGCTATAAACATGGGGGTGCATATATCCCTTTAATCGGTATTTTTGTATCCTTTGGGTAAACTACCTAGTAGTGCAATTGCTGGGTTGTAAGGTAGTTCTATTTTTAACGTTTTGAGGAAACTCCATACTGTTTTCCAGAGTGGCTGCACCAGTTTGCATTCCCAACAGTGTAAGAGGCATCCCTTTTCTCTGCATCCTCACCAAAATCTGTTGTTTCCTGTGTTGTTAATTTTAGCCATTCTGACAGGTGTGAGCTCACTTTTCTTTTTGTTGTTTTATTTTCCTAATGAAAGTAATTTTCTTTAAGGCCAAGACTGTGCCCTTATGCTTCTGTGAATCACCTCACATGGCACTGCATAGTGTTAAAGCTTGGAGGATGCTATATAAATATTCATTGTTTAAATCGAGTATTGAAGTAACTCTCAAACCACTTTTGCAGGCTGCAGTTAGAAGGTCTGTGTGTATGGAAGGAAACTACCTCAACATAATAAAAAACATATATGAAAAATCCACAGCTATGTTTATACTCAATGGTGAAAAACTGAAAGCTTTTCCTGTGAGAACATAAATAAGATGAAGAGGCTCATTCTTGCCACTACTACTTCAACACAGTACTGGAAGTCCCAGCCAGAGCAATGAGACAAGAAAAATGAATAAAAGACATTCAAATTGGAAAGGAAGAGATAAAATTATCTCTAGTTACAGATGACATGATCTTATACATAGAAAATTCTAAAGATTCCACACACCAAAAGAAACAGACTCTTAACTGTGGAACAAACTGATGGTTACCAGAAGGGAGGTTGGTGGGGGGAGGTATAAAATATGTGATGGGGATCAAAGTACACTTGCACTGAGTACCGGGTATTATATGGGAATACTGAATTACTATGTTGTTCATCTGAAACTGATATTACACTACATGTCAACTGACTAGAATTTAAATTAAAAAAAAACCTGTTGGAATAAACAAATTCAGGAAAGTTTCAGAATACAAAATCAACATACAAAAATGAATTAAATTTCTTCCTGCTAACAACAAAAATCCTAAAAGGGTAATAAGAAAACGATTCCATTTCATTCACATTGAAAACAGTGAAATATTTACAAATAAACTTAACCCATGAAGTGAAAGACTTTTACACTGAAAAGTACAAAATTTTGCTGAAAGAAATTAGACACAATAAAAAGACATCCCATATTCAAGGGCTGGCAAACTTAGTAAGTTAAGATATCAATAAAACCCAAAGCTACGTACAGATTCAATGCAATCCCTTTCAAAATCCCAATGATGATTTTTGATTTATGGCATTGGATTGGCAATGATTTCTTGGATATAAAACCAAAGCACAGGCAGTAAAAGTACAAATAGATAAAGTGGCCTATAGTAAAATTAAAAACTTATGGGCATTAAAGGACACAAGCAGCAATGTGAGAAGGCAACCTACAGAATGGGAGAAAATATTTACAAATTCTTTATGTGATAGGGTGTTAATATCCAGAATATATAAGACTCCTACCACTCATAATAACAACAGTAAAACAAATTATCCAGTTTAAAAAGGGGAAAGGACTCCCTCAATCTAAGTTTTATTGAAGTATGACAGACAAATAAAAATTATATACATTTAAAATGTATAATGTGATGTTTCAATATACGTGTACATTGCAAAATGACCATCACAGTCAAGTTAATTAACATATAGATCACCTCACATAGTTACTATCCCTGTGAGTGTGTAGGAGGTTGAGTACACTTTAGATCTACCCTATTACCAAATTTCAAATATAAAATACCTTATTATTAACTATAGTCACTACGCTGTACATTAGGTCTCCAGAATTTATATATCTTATAACTGAAACTTCGGATCCTTTGATCATTATCTCCCCCTTTCCTCCATCCCCCAGCCTCTGTTAACTTCCATCTTACCCTCTATTTCTATGAGTTTGGCTTTTTTTTTAATGTTCCACATATAAGTGCGATCATGCAATATTTGTTGTTCTGTGTCTGGTTTATTTCAATTAGCATAATGTCCTTGAGTTTTACCCATACTGTAGCAAATAGCAGAGCAATTTCTTTTGTAAGGCTGGTAATATTCCATGGCATGTATGTGTGTGTATGTATATGTATGTATATATATGTATATGTATGTGTATGTATATGTATAGACACACATGTGTACACACATATGTATACACACATATGTATATATACACATACATATACATATATATATATATATATACACATACATACACATATATATCTTTATGTCACATCTTTGTTCATTCATCTGTCAACTGACAGGTGTTTCCATGTCTTGGCTATTTTGAATAATGCTGCAATGAACATGGTAGTGAAGACATCTCTTCAAGATCTTGATTTCATTTTATTTGGATATATAACCAGGAGTGGGATTTCTGGATCTTAAAATTGTTCTCTTTTAAAGTTTTTGAGGAATATTTATACTGCTTTTCATAATGACTGTACCAATTTACATTCCTACCAACAGGGTTTTCTTTTCTTTACATCCTCACCAGTGCTTGCTATCTTTTGACTTTTTGATAGTAGTCATTCTGACAGGTGTGAGGTAGTTTTGATTTGCATTTCCCTTTTGATTAGTGATATTGAGTATCTTTTCAAAATCTGATGGCTATCTGTATGTCTTCTTTGGAAAATTATTTATTTAGGTCCTTTGCCCATGTTTTAATTGCTTTTAATTACTTTGTTTTTTTTCTTTGCTATTGAGTTGTGTGTGTTCCTTATATATGTTAGATATTAACACCTTATAGTTTTGGTTTGCAAATATTTTCTCTCGTTCCATAGGTTGTCTTTTAATTTTTTTTGTTTTTCCTCTGCTGTGCAGAAATTTTTAGTTTGATGTAGTCCCATTTGTCTACTCTTGCTTTTGTTTCCTGTACTTTTGGTCTCAAATCCAAAAAATTAATTTCTAAGACCATTGTTCAGGAGTTTTTACCCTGTTTTCTACAAGAGTTTTATTGTTTCAATTCTATGTTTAAGTCTTTATTCCATTTTGAGTTATTTTTTGTGTATGGTGGCAAAAGACTTGAATAGATATTTCTCCAAGGAAAATATACAAATGGCCAAAAAGTATGTGAAAAGAAGCTCAGTATCACTAGTCATTAAGAATGCAACTCAAAACTAAAATGAGATGTCATCTCACACCCATTATAATAGCTACTCTAACAAAAAATCCAGAAAAAAACAAACAAAAACAAATGCTGGTGAGGTTGTGAAGTTGGATCCCTGTGCACTGTTGATGGGAATGTAAAATTGTGCAGCCACTATGGAAAATATGATGGTGTTGCCTTAAAAAAGTTTAATATGTTATCCAGGAATTCCATTCTGGGTATATACCCAAGAGGATTGAAATCAGAGTCTCAAAGTCATATTTGTCCACCCATGTTCATAGAAGCATTATTCACAATGGCCAAAATGTAGAAGCAACCCACGAGTCCACCAATGGATGACTGAATAGACAAATGTTGAATACACATGCAAAAAATATTATTCAGCCTTAAAAGAAGAAGTAAATTCTGAAACATGCTATGAATGAATGAACACTATGGTAAGTGAAATAAATCAGTCACAAAAAGACAAATTCTGTATAATTCCACTTATATGAAGTACCTAGAATAGTCAAATTATAGAAACAGGAAGTAGAATGGTGTGGTTTCCCAGGCCTAAGGGAAGAGGGAAATAGAGTTGCTGTTTAATGGGTATGAGTTTCAATTTTGCAATATAAAAAAGGTTGGTTGCATAGTAATGTAAATATAATGAACACTACTAAACCATACACTTAAAATGGGTAAGAAGACACATTTTATGTATTTTAATACAATTAAAAATTAAATAGACAAAGTATAATCTGTTGTAAAGAATAGCATTTTTCTTGGCCACCTATATGTATTGAATGCAAATTGAAAGAGAACTGCTCTGGGCAGAGGACTTTCATTTCTTAGGTAGCTTAGAAGAGGAAGACTGGGATGGTTTTGGAGCCAGGCTGAATTCAAATACTACTATGCCCTTTACAAGCTATGTGACCTTGAAAAAGTTATTTATCCTCTCTTGGCCTGAATTTCCCCATCTATAGGAAGAGGAAAATAGTATAAATCCAATGTGTAAACAGCTAAGTTGAGTATATGCTCAGGGGCATAGTGCTAATTAAGGGGTAGAATGGATGGTGATGAAGCCTGGGAGAGAGGGAGTGATGGCATGCAAGAGTTTCCCCTTCTCCTCCACTTTGTTTAGTCTTTTGCAAATATAGTTTGTATGATCTATGGGAGATTAAAATTTCATAAAACATTGCTGAACTAGTTGATGTATTTCTAAAGAATGTAATCATCAATACCTCCTTGTAAATGTTCACATTTGGTGTCTATTGATTTCTTTTCTTAATTACAGTTCCTTGCAATTAGAATTCCCACAGAGGGTAAGAATTACAGATTAAAATGGCAGACCATAACATTTATGTCTTAATTAAAGGAATCAGTTTAGTTAATTTAGGTTATTGTTTTTTCCTTCACTCCTTATACTTCCCTGGTGGGATCCATGCATGTTTAAAGAATCCCAGAATATTTCTAGTGGATGTCCGGTGTCAGATGGTGATTCCCAGTTGCCAGAACACAGTTTCCAGCCTTAGAGGGAGGTTGACCACATGGGCAAATAACAAGCTGTATTCATCAGTGAAGACTTGAAAACTTAGTTCATGGTTGTTTCTCTCCCAATTTCTATCCCTTGATCACTACCACCGGTATTTTGTGTTGGTGGTAGTCAGTGTAACAAAATTTCACTTAGTGTGAGCTGGCCAATGTTTATAATGTATAGTGGGCTCTGATCTCTCATATTCACACTTGTATTGAAGAAGGCATAGCCCCCACTCTCAAGGCAAAATATGTATAATCATAAAAGCAAAAAACAGTACCTCCATTTTAGGAAAAATAATGTACAACCAGGGAGTTAAGATAAAAAAACAGAAAAAGGAAAAAAAGGGAATGGTATGAGGCATTGAAAACGTACAGTTGTAAGTGCCTTGTGATATCTGCCATTTTGAGGGACAGTTCAACATAATGGAGACCTCATAGGTCATGATAAATGGATCCCTCATGTCGTGCTGGCACGGGAACTGTAACCTGAATCTCATTTCCCTTGTTTCTAAATTGGGGAAGATGATACCTAGGATCTAACATTTGTCAGGTTATTTATGCGGTTCCTGACAGTACATAGTAAGCAGTAAGTATTGTTCCTTTTAGGCATTGAGTCAGCAACTAAACCATCACTCTTTGGAAGCATTGGGGACATTTAGAGACCAATGATAGGTTTATGGAGGTGTGGGTAAGGGATGCCTCACATCACTTAACATGTAGTACAATTATGCTTGTTTTGCAAACAACATCATAAATAATATGAAGCAGTTGTTGCATTTTATAATGGTTGTGTACACATGGATGTATAATCTACACATAATTAAAATAAAGTAGCAATATACAGTCTCAAAATACTTCTTTTTGATGAAACATCAACTGTCATTAATTATTTTTGGACTTAAACTACCTTAAATTTCATTAAAAACTTACCTCATTGTTTATCTGGTTTTTAGCCATTTCTTTTTTTAATACACTATTCCTGGTATCTTTCTGAAGAATGTACTTTTTTCATTGTGCTCATATTTTATTTTCCATCAAATGTCATGTAATTTTTTTGAATTGCATTTTATGGAAAAAATATGTTAGTCCAAATATGTCATTAGGAATTATCTTATCTTCAGAGCACTTTTTTTTTTGGAGGGATATAAGTACATTTATTTTTTTATTATTTTTTTTAATATATGAAATTTATTGTCAAATTGGTTTCCATACAACACCCAGTGCTCATCCCAAAAGATGCCCTCTTCAATACCCATCACCCACCTTCCCCTCCCTCCCACCCCCCAAACAACACTCAGTTTGTTCTCAGTTTTTAAGAGTCTCTTATGCTTTGGCGCTCTCCCACTCTAACCTCTTTTTTTTTTCCTTCCCCTCCCCCATGGGTTTCTGTTAAGTTTCTCAGGATCCACATAAGAGTGAAAACATATGGTATCTGTCTTTCTCTGTATGGCTTATTTCACTTAGCATCACACTCTCCAGTTCCATCCACGTTGCTACAAAAGGCCATATTTCATTCTTTCTCATTGCCCTGTAGTAATCCATTGTGTATATAAACCACAATTTCTTTATTCATTCATCAGTCGATGGACATTTAGGCTCTTTCCATAATTTGGTTATTGTTGAGAGTGCTGCTATAAACATTGGGGTACAAGTGTCCCTATGCATCAGTACTCCTGTATCCCTCGGGTAAATTCCTAGGAGTGCTACTGCTGGGTCATAGGGTAGGTCTATTTTTAATTTTCTGAGGAACCTCCACACTATTTTCCAGAGCGGCTGCACCAATTTGCATTCCCAACAGTGCAAGAGGTTCCCGTTTCTCCACATCCTCTCCAGCATCTATAGTCTCCTGATTTGTTCATTTTGGCCACTCTGACTGGCGTGAGGTGATATCTGAGTGTGGTTTTGATTTGTATTTCCCTGATGAGGAGTGACGTTGAGCATCTTTTCATGTGTCTGTTGGCCATCCAGATGTCTTCTTTAGAGAAGTGTCTATTTATGTTTTATGCCCATTTCTTCACTGGATTATTTGTTTTTGGGTGTGGAGTTCAGTGAGCTCTTTATAGATTTTGGATACTAGCCCTTTGTCCGATATGTCATTTGCAAATATCTTTTCCCATTCCGTTGGTTGCCTTTTAGCTTTGTTGATTGTTTCCTTTGCAGTTCAGAATCTTTTTATCTTCATAAGGTCCCAGTAGTTCATTTTTGCTTTTAATTCCCTTGCCTTTGGGGATGTATCAAGTAAGAAATTGCTATGGGTGAGGTAAGAGAGGTCTTTTCCTGCTTTCTCCTCTAGGGTTTTGATGGTTTCCTGGCTCACATTCAGGTCCTTTATCCATTTTGAGTTTATTTTTGTGAATGGTGTAAGCAAATGGTCTAGTTTCAACCTTCTGCATGTTTGCTGTCCAGTTCTCCCAGCACCATTTGTTAAAGAGACTGTCTTTTTTCCATTGGATGTTCTTTCCTCATTTGTCAAAGATTAGTTGACCATACGTTTGTGGGTCTAGTTCTGGGGTCTATTATATTCCATTGGTCTATGTATCTGTTTTTGTGCCAATACCATGCTGTCTTGATGATGACAGCTTTGTAGTAGAGGCTAAAGTCTGGGATTGTAATGCCTCCTGCTTTGGTCTTCTTCTTCAAAATTACTTTGGCTATTTGGGGCCTTTTGTGGTTCCATATGAATTTTAGGATTGCTTGTTCTAGTTTCAAGAAGAATGCTGGTGCAATTTTGATTGGGATTGCATTGAATGTGTAGATAGCTTTGGGTAGTATTGACATTTTAACAATATTTATTCTTCCAACCCATGAGCACAGAGTGTTTTTCCATTTCTTTATATCTTCTTCAATTTCCTTCATAAGCTTTCTATAGTTTTCAGCATACAGATCTTTTACATCTTTGGTTAGATTTATTCCTAGGTATTTTATGCTTCTTGGTGCAGTTGCAGAGCACTTTTTTTAACAAGAAATTTTATATGACAAAACTTATTAATATGTTGTCTCTGTGATACTTTTGAAGGTTTTTCTAAATTTAGATGCTGTAAAATCATGGATCTTCTTAATTTTATTTCATTACATTTCAGAATATAAATTTACCCATTTAAAAATATGTTTTATCAAAAGATTCTCACTGCCAGTTGAGATGTTATAAAGTAAAATTATAAAATTTCATAAAAAAAACCCTCATATACAGTTTAGGCTTTCATTGCTTAATTTGTTCAGCTCACTTTTCAAGGGAATAAATTTCAATGGTTTCCTGCTTGATTTCAATAATGACATTTTGAGAAAAGCTTCAAAGCAGGTTTTTAAAAATACTTTTGTTGAATATTTAATGATTTTTAACTACTTTTGGCTTAAATGCAACTAGAATTTCAGGGACTCATTTACAAAAGGGTTCACTGTCACTGTCAGCCATTTAGTTTGGTTCACAAAGTATTTCTTTCAAGTCTGAAATATTTCTAATAATAACAGCTTGACAGCAGACTACAAAGGGAAAAACACGGACCATGTTGGTGATTTTTTTGTATTCCAGATCAGTTTTGTCTTAGGCATCTTGAAGTTCAGTTTCTCTGTATATATAAAATACTTAAAATGTGAAAACTGTGCTTTCTATTTGAATAGAATAGTGTAGCTTGCTTGAATGTAATTATCAATTATATGTACATCACAACTTATTCCCAAAATATTCTGCTATACATGTTTTTTAATTTAGTAAGAATATTATCATTTTACCACATGCTGTGTGCTAAAGTTTTTATTAATATAGCCATTGCAAAACAAAAATTTATCTTCAGTGTTGAATTTTTAAACTGAACGTATTCTGTCTTCAACAGAATGAATTTACAAAAGCTTGATGTTGAGTCCACAGACTGATGAGAAAATTAAATGATTATTGGAATTAAGTGATTTTCTGGAATTAACTGATTGAAGCATCTGAGGAAAATGGTGTTAAACCTGGCATCATTTCACTGTGTGTGGTATTCTTCCAAGGAAGACAAACTCTCAGCCACTATCACTTTATGTTTTGTAACTAATAACAAACACTTGGAATCAAAATGTAGGAAGTGTGTTTTAGAACATAATTTGTGGAAATACATGAAAAGTTATGCTTCACAGAGTGATAACAATACACCTCCTGCAGTTCTGGGGGTTTAATCTAGGGCAGTCTTAAAAAACACACAAAAAACCAAACTTTTAGATTAAATGTTTGTCTCTTTTTTCAGGTTTGGGGCTTTGGGTTACCAGGGTTCCCACAGTAAATGGTAGATGTTGACATGATATACATCGTGATGTGCATGCTCATCAACTTCCTTGAGAAGTAAAAATTCAGTACGTTAACCTTTCAGTAAGTATACGTACATGTGGGTTTCTCTGAGCTCAGTGGTACTGGAAGCACTTATTGAAAAAAATTTTATTTTATTTATTTTTTTTTAATTTTTTTTAAACGTTTATTTATTTTTGAGACAGAGAGAGACAGAGCATGAACGGGGGAGGGGCAGAGAGAGAGGGAGACACAAAATCGGAAGCAGGCTCCAGGCTCTGAGCCATCAACCCAGAGCCCGGCGCGGGGCTCGAACTCACGGACCGCAAGATCGTGACCTGAGCCGAAGTTGGACGCTTAACCGACTGAGCCACCCAGGCGCCCCAATTGAAAAAAATTTTAAAAGCATTACCAAATAATAAAGTATGTAAATGCCTGCACAACAAACTCCCCGTCGCAGAGTTTTTGACTTCTCTGTATGCCCCACAGCAGGATTCTCAGTTCCAAAGTCCCACACAGTTCACAAAGCCGCACTGTCCCAGCACTGTGGCCAACTGGTGTACTGAGTGGCTGGCAGGAGCAAGCAGTGAATACTTCTACCTCACCAGAGACCAGGGCATTTAGCTGCCTCTAATGACTTGTGCTGGAGTGAGCTGCCTCATGTCAGCAAGGAAAGGACATTCTGTTCTTGGAGGGGATATGTTTAGAGGAGATATTTGTTGCTGTCATCTTTCAGATGACAAAGTCAGAGCTCTGGGCGCCACACATACATCTCACACACAACGTAAAATGACCTCAGTAAAAGTTGGAAATGTAAGTTGGAGGTCTACCAAATTCATGCTGGGTTATTTTAATACAAGTTCTAATAATGACACTTCATTAAAAATGCTAAACTCGATGTGACTCCAGGACAAGAACCCCATCCACAGGAGGGGACACTCCTGGTCACCTTGCCTGCCTATGGGAAGTCAGACTTTCTTTTTATTTCTTTCTATTGTCAGCTCTTGGAATTAAGGAATAACTCATGCTGTGCCTCTTCATCCTCAGCCATGTTTAAGTGTTCATTCTATCCCTGGTTATGGTTTCGACAACAGAACTGATGGTAGGGACCCTGGAAGATTCTTGGTGTCATGGACTTGATTTCATGTTTGTGGCCTACATCTCCTCCTCCTCTCTCATAAATAAGGTCAGTGTGGTTGGTTAGCCACTGCAGTGGTACAACTAAACCCCTGAATGCTCTCTCCTCTTTCCCTCATGATGCAATCATCTGGGTCACCACAAGCAGGCATCAGGCATCTTGGCCTTCAATGCTCACTATGATTATGACAGCTACTAAAGATTTACTGTTAATTAAATTCTTAAATTTTTGAAATGAATCTCTCTATATTTTGTACCATTTGTTTCTAATATGTCTGCTCTTTAAATATATCTGTGAAAAGCATCTTTGTGAATGTGGTTTTACTGTATTTATAACACATGTCACTGTTTACAGAGTGGCCACTGTATTTCAGCACAGTCCACTGGACTTGTGACTCCTATCACACAAACGTGGGTACAGGAGGTGAGACAGAGCAGGTAACTTTCCCACATGACACAGTGTATGAATGGTGAAGTCCGAATTTGAACCTGATACCTCTGAAATTTAAGACTATGCTTTGTCCACTATGCCATGGATGCATTCCCAGAAATGTAATGATTGGGTCAAATGACATGAATATTTTTAAAGCTCTTGAACATATTTCTACCTCCTTGTGGGACCCTCAGAATTTATGTCCTCACAGACCCTTGGACCTCAGGACACACAAGTATGTGTCCACATTTCACCAGGAGGGAAGTGGTATTAAAGCAGGCTCTCTGCCGCTCTGGAAAGCAGTGTGGAGGTTCCTCAGAAAATTAAAAATAGACCTACCCTATGACCCAGCAATAGCACTGCTAGGAATTTATCCAAGGGATACAGGAGTACTGATGCATAGGGGCACCTGTACCCCAATGTTTATAGCGGCACTCTCAACAATAGCCAAATTATGGAAAGAGCCTAAATGTCCATCAACTGATGAATGGATAAAGAAACTGTGGTTTATATACACAATGGAATACTACATGGCAATGAGAAAAAATGAAATATGGCCTTTTGTAGCAACATGGATGGAACTGGAGAGTGTGATGCTAAGTGAAATAAGCCATACAGAGAAAGACAGATACCATATGTTTTCACTCTTATGTGGATCCTGAGAAACATAACAGAAACCCATGGGGGAGGGGAAGGGAAAAAAAAAAAAAAAAAGAGGTTAGAGTGGGAGAGAGCCAAAGCATTAGAGACTGTTAAAAACTGAGAACAAACTGAGGGTTGATGGGGGGTGGGAGGGAGGGCAGGGTGGGAGGGAGGACAGGGTGGGTGATGGGTATTGAGGAGGGCACCTTTTGGGATGAGCACTGGGTGTTGTATGGAAACCAATTTGACAGTAAATTTCATATATTAAAAAATAAAAAAAAAATAAAAAATAAAAAATAAAAAAAAAATAAAAAAAAAAAAGAAAAAAAAAAAATAAAGCAGGCTCTCTGTAGGAGCAGGACCCCACTGCAGCCAACCAAAGCACAGAGCACCTGAGTGCTAGTGGTCAGTGCCCCTCTTCTTGCTTTTCTTACTCCCTGGACCTTACTGTTTGGCCTTATGTTCTTTGTGGCCAAAGAGACCTGGCCTGTTTGAGGTCACACCCTCTGTGTGGCCTTGGGCCAGCCTCTGAAGTCCATGTCCAATCCCTCCCCTGTCAGAGGCAGGATCACAGCCCTTGTCTTGCAAAGTGATCTGGCGAGGGCCAAACAAAAGAGCAGATGTTAACATGCTTTGAAATATCACAAACTATTGTACTGTCGGAAAATGTCACTGTAATTGATAATAATAATATTTCAACACAGGACTTCCCTGCTGGGCCCCTTTCCATCTTATTGTAGAAGGCAGATGAGTGTATTCTTAGATCTTACCACCTGTCATACTCCCCAGGCACAGTAGACTAAAGGAAATGTGTCATGAGAGGCCTTTCACACCAGGCATGGGGGAGATGTGTGTATGATGAAAAGAAATGCGTATGACAGGCGTTGCAGGCTGTCACAGGGGGAAACCACCAGGCTGTTCTTTGGGCTTTATCTTTATTCATGTTTCTCCAAAGACTGCTCTGGGGGCACATAATATCTGCCTGCTGGGTGACCGCACTAGTCCCTCCTGCAGTGCCCCCACATCCCCCTTGTCAATAGTGTCTGTTGCCTGGGAGGCTGGAATTAAAGCTGGGTCCCCAACATGCACTGGGTCTGATGGTCCCCCAGGCAAGGCTTTGGATAGATGAAGGTTCAAGATTTGCTCTCAAGGAAGGCATGGATTATTGTCTCTCCTGATTTTGTGTCAGGGGTGCACAGACTATTGGTGGAACATGCACCATTGGAGTTCATGAATATGGAAGCTTCTAAGAGATACTCCTTCCTGCATTTTAGGTACCAGGTTAACAAATGCCCATAAATCCACTGTTGTTTCATCTAGTTCAGGACATATTTATTGTGCTCCAGAAGCTGCAGTAGGGATGCTGGTGATAACAGGGACAGGGGTACAGTGAGGTGCCAGGGGAGGCCTGTTGGGAGGCCTGTGTGTGAGCCTCTCATGTTTGGTCCTGCCTTGACCCCCGCTGCTCACTGCCAAGCTGTGCACCTGGGGCTGGGTGTGCAGAGCAAAGAAGAAGGGCTGTGCCCACAGCCCTTGGGAGATCTGATTAACACACAATTTTTTTTAATGTGAGAATTTAGACAGAAATCTTATTTTCTTATTGAAATACACCCCATGAAAAACATTGCATTGGTTGATGAATACTGCATTTCTTTCTCTTGCTGAACAATTCTGGGAATCAAAGAAATTCTGGTGGCATGTGGTCTCCCTCTCCACCTGAACCCCCTCAGCGCCCCGCTATACAAATACGGGGACAAGCCAGATGAGAATATGTACAATGGCAGAGGTTTGGTGAAGAGCCTCACCACATGTCTCATTTTGTGGGGTGAGGAGCAGAGATTGCTGAAGGCCAGAATGGAAGGGATTGGAACCAATGAGGGGAGGGTGGGAAAAGGAGGAGGCAAGATGAGATGCTTGGAAGGAGCACGGATCTTCATGGAGAAAGAAGAGAGGAGTAAAGGAAACGGGGTTTTCTTCATTTAGGAGGCCAGAGGAGATAGGTGGTACATTTGGATTTGGAGCCCACCTAGAATGCTAGAATGTGGGAAAAATAGAGTTCTATTGACATAGAAGAGGGACTTTAGAAAGGAGAGCCTGGGGAGAATTCCTGGTGGAGGAGGCACCTGCGATGGGTCCTGGAGAAGGGACTTGTGTTGGTCTTGGTCAGTTGGGGAAGCCAGGATGAGCAGTGGGAGGGGCTCTGGGTCCTAGGGTTTCCTGAAGCTTAGGTGAGGATAGTGCCAAGTTGGGCAGGTGCAGGGAGGAGGGGGAAACACAAGGCCCTGCCTACCAGACTGACTGGTGGAACTCACTCCTGTTGGTGGTGGAACCTCGAAGGATTTGACAAAGATGCCTGTGCCATTGTACAGAGGGGAAAGAGTTCCTGGGGAAACTATGGGCTTCTCCAAAGAGGTAACTTACTGAAACCTTACCCAGGTTTCATACTGGGAAGGTCAGGATTCAGAAAAGGTGGGCCTGAGAAGGCAGGGCCTGCAGACCACCAGGGGGCAGTGTGAGGGCCCTGGAAACCTGAGGGGGACGGTTAGGGGACATGGGAGTGGAGAGGGGAGGAGTAGTGAAGATGAGAAAGAAAGGGTAGAAACACCTGGACCCAAGGAAACAAAAACAAAACCAGGAAGCAAATCTCTCCTCACCTCTGCAAGGTCTAGGCTCCTTGGAGAGCTGTCTCTCCTCCCTATCACCCTGCTGAGCCAGGCATCCTCCTCCTGTATCCTGGAGTGCTGCTGACAGGTGAGGGGCTCTGTGAAGATTAGAAGACAAGTAACCCCAGGTGAGCTTTTCACTCCCTTGTTGGCTGGGTCCCTCACCAAGTGGCTGTGATGTCTCACCTCTGATCAAATCTCAGGGTATGCTTCTGGACTAGGGGAGGCAGGTAGCTGGCACAGAATCATCATCTCAGCAAAATCAGGGGTTTGCTGAGGCCTCCACTATTCCCTACCTACCCTTTCTTCCTCTTCAAAATATTCCCACCCCCAGCCCTTGGCTACGGGTGCTGTTGTGCCCTCTCTTCCCCTCTTTTCAGAAGGGAGGACATCATTCCCCACACCTTCTACCTTGTGTGTTTGTATTTTGAAAGACTACAGAAAAAAGGGGAGGTATTTGCCCAGCTCAGAGACTAGCCAGTAAAGGAGAGATTTGGGTTCCTACCACTGAAGTGGAAGACCAGGGTGGAGCAGCCCTCTCTGCTTCCCTGCTGAACACTGCCACTGTCCGCCATGCTGCCATAGGGGCCACAAGCCCTATATGTGTCACAGTTAGACTAGCTGCTCTTCCTTAGGATTAGGCCCAGTGGTATTTATGTCCCAGAACCCAGTGTGGGTCTGGCCCACAGTGGTAGTGGTGGCTACAATAATAGTGATAATGATAATTGTAGTGATGGTACCATTAACAATTAGCATGTACATAGCACTTACTCCAGCCACATGGTAACACATTTAAACTCTACAACAATCCTATGAGGTAGCAGTGATAATTATTTTTGATTTACAGGTAAGGAAATTGAACAAACAAAAAAATTGCTTACCTGGTGTCACACAGCAGTGAGTAGTAGACATGGCTCTGGACCCAGTGCTCTTGATCCTGCAGTCTCAGGGGAGCAACAAATATTTGCTGATGAATGAATCAGTGAATGAATGAATGAATGAATGAATGAATAAATGAATGAGTGAAGGAAGAGTTTTAGTTGACAGCACCAGAGGTCAATTCTGGCTAAAGAAGAAAAGCATTTTATTAAATGGTTCCTGGGTCTCCCAGCTTGCTAGAGAGCTAGGAGGAATAAGGGAGGGCGGGCTTTGACCAAGCTCCTGATCTAGCATCCCCTGGGCACAGAATAGCACTGTTTCTGCCCTCCTGTGGGCTGCTGCTCCCTGCCTGGTCCAGCACTGCCAGAGCCCTCAGGGCAGAGTGTGGGATAGGGTGCTTGCATTCCCCACAGCTGTGGGCTTTCACTCCAACTGCCTAGGATATGGGGAAGTTGGATCATGTCTATAAGTTTCTCAGGAGGGGCTAGGGTCTGCCTCCAAGGCCCACAGTGGGCAGTTTCTCAAATAGGGGAGGGGATCTAGGGCTTGGCAGCAGAAGTGAGTAATGAGTTGGGGGAGGAGGAAGGTTTGCAGAGGCTCTGGAGAGCTGAGTTGCTGCAGAAGGACATGGCCTGCCCTGGGCCACAATGACATGTGCCCTTGATGCTGGGGCAGGGGAGTAGTTACGAGGGTACCTGGGAGCGAGCATATGGATCAGGCTCCAGCAGAAGCATTTGTCTTTTTGAAGGCAGAGTCTTGTTCAGTGGGTCTGCCATGGCCTCCCCCTGTCTGGGATGCCTGGTCCTCCACAGACTCCCATACAAGTTTTCTTGTGTGTGGGGGAGAACTGACTCAGCTCCTGGCTGCAGGTTTCTCACATGCCTTCCAGAGGAGTACTTCTATTATCTGTGAGAGCAGGAGAATCACACAGAGAGATGGTAAGGGACATTGAGACGTGAAGGGTCTTTGGAACCATGCAGTCTGAGTTCAAGTCCTACTTGCAGGCAGTGTGACCTTGGACAAGCCACCTACCCCAATGAAACTTGGTTTTCTTATGTGTAAAAAAGAGCTGTCCATATTTACTATGGCTTGTGTGAGCATTAAGTGTAAAATATCTTTAACACACTCTCTGATGCCGGGCCCTTGCCTGATATTCTGTAATGGTAGTTACTATTAATTTTTAGAATTATTAGTATTCATCACGCACACATGTTCCATCTAAAGAGCTGATGCCTACTTGAGAGGAAGGCAAAGTTATGCTGCGTTACCTTTGGTTTTACTTCAAGCCAAAGGAATCTGTTTATTCAAGCAAGTGACGGTTGCTTGCTCTCTCTCTATTTTCTCCCAATGTGAGGCCCATCCCAGGGGTCCTCAATATATCCCTCAGTCTCAGTGAGTGCAGGGAGCATGATCTTTGCATGAACCCCAACCTTGGTGCCTTACTAGTTGCATGTATGACCTTGACTAGTTACTTAAACTCTCTGAGACACTACTTTCTCATCTGTAAAATGGATTGAAAATACCCATCTCGAAGTGGGTGCAGGTCAGTGCTTCCTTTCACTTCCTTTACCTGCTGCCACTCAGGCCTAGCCCCCTCATCTTTTTCTGTGGGATATTCCTCCCTTCCTCTTGGACCCCAAACAAACTCCTGCAGGAGGAGTTCTTGGTTGGTGGAAGGATGCCCATGGTCAGGCCCACAGATGCAACCCTAGTTCTCTTTGGAGGGTGCATCCTTCAGGCCTGACTTTTAGGCTCAGGTCATTCAACACCATTGACCTCCCTGAGTGCCCTCCCTGGTCACCTGAAGGACTCCCCTTTGGGAGGAGACTCAGTCCTGGGGTTCTGGAGACTCCATGTGGATGAAGTGATCTTTGCTGTCCCTCCAGGGGCCCAGGGAGACCACTCACTCCCTCTCTGTCTTCCACTCAGCCTCTTGTGCTAGGCTCTTGGACAGCACATAAGGAGGGCAGCATTCCACCTTCATCTTCAGAATCTCACAGTCTGAAGGACAGTCAGCCATACCAACATCCTATAAAGTTCATCCATCAATACTGCTAGGAAGCCAGGTAACTTCTCTGATTGGGGTGTGAGGCTTGGGTAAGAGGAGGACCACCTGAATCCACTGAGGGATCCCAGAGATATAGAAAACAGTGTTCTTCCAGACAAGGTAACATTTGAGCCCCTGTCTATTGCAGGACAATGTTGTGCATGTGTTATTTGCATGCCTTATAAGAAATCTGCAAGGTCAGTTTATCCCACCTGTTCCCCAAGAGGAAAACCCAAGTTTCAGTGGGATGAAGGACTTGACTTGGATTTGCTTGAGGATTGCTCCTTGTTTGAGGGACAGGGATCTGACAGGGATTTTTACCAGTCTTTACCATACCAGGTTTGTTACCAATACAAAAAATTTTCAGGGGTGGGAGTTTTGAGGATGAGTGAAAAGCCTTGGGAGAAAGTTTGGGGGCACACTGCCCTTAAGCCCATTCCTGGGAGTCTGCAGCTCTACTCAGGTTGGTGTGGTCATGGGAGAACCAGTGTCCTGGCCCAATGCCTCATGTGACCTGGAGACAGAAGCTCAGAAGGACCCAGGGGAGCGGCTTCCAGCCCTGGAGCACATCTTCACATTTCCAGCCTTGTCTGATTCTCTGTTCTCTCCAGATAATATACTTAAGCTTGCAGGTAATTCTCTGGTGAAAGAAAATCCACACTTTGAGATGATGGCTATCCCTGCATTTGAGAGAAAATAATTTTGCTGCTAAACATGTTCAGCCACTCAAAAAAAAAAATAAGGCAAAATGATACTTGCATCCTTCCTGTAGAGCACAGCAGTACAAGAACAGTGACGTGTGAAAGACCTCATCACCATTACATGTACTTCCCGTCCCTTGTCCTTTACAGTGTTCAGTTTCTTGACGGAGATGATGAGACAAACCTGGCTATTTTCCTGTGAGCTCTGGCATAGGATCTGGAGAGAGCATTTGACTTTTCCCACAAGAAACTAGTTATAGACAAGTAAACAAATTCCCAGACCCACTGACTGTTATTTACTTATTTTAGTATCAAAAGCTCTTGTTACGAAATATTTCAGACATGCAGACAAGTAAATAGAATTTATACAAAAGAACGTACATATGCACATGGCTTCATCTGGTCTTAAGATTTTATTACCTTTGCTTTATATCTTCTTTTCTCTAAAGAATGTTGGTTTGCATATTTTTAACTCTACATAAGCTGCATCATAGTTTTTTTTTAATGTTTATTACTTTTGAGAGAGAGACAGAGAGAGAGAGAGAGAGACAAGCAGGGGAGGGGCAGAGAGAGAGGGAGACCCAGAATCGGAAGAGGTGGGGCTCGAACTCATGAACTGGGATATCATGACCTGAGCCAAAGTTGGACACTCAACCAATTGAGCCACCCAGGTGCCCCAAGCTGCATCATAGTTTAAATGTACTTCTGCAACTTGCTTTTTCCCATCACGATTGTGCTTGAGATTTACTTGTGTTGGTGTTTTTGGACTAGATCATTTATTTTGAATATTGTATAGTATTACTTTGCATGAACATGGCTTAATTTGTTTGCTCATTTAGATGATTCCAAATTTTTCTCATCCTGTCTATGTCTCTTTGTGGACATGGCAAAAGTTTCAAGAAGTCCAGTTGCTGATCAAAGAGCATCCACTTTAATGAGCTAATACAACACTGCTTTGCAAGGAAGTGAGCCCTGTCACATTCACACACAAGTGTCCTTGTTTTACCACATCCTTCCAACACTCAGCATTTTGAGACTGTAGATTGGTGCCCATAGCATGGGTGTAATTTTAGTTTGTGTTTTCCTGTTTACTAATACAGTGGGACACCTTTCCATAAGGTTATGACTGCTAGGGTTCTTTTTCCGTGAATTGCTTATTCAAAGCTCCTGCTGATTGTTATTTATTTTGTGTTCTTTGTCCACTTTCTTTTTATCATTTTGATTTTTTTAGAATTTTTATTGATTTGCAAAGTTTCGGTAAATAGTGTTTGAGAACAGTCCTTTTTGTTTATATGTAGAGTGATCATATACTATGCCAGTTAGATGACTTTGAGAGTGAGAAGAGTTATATTAATGCCACAACTAACACTGAGGTAGCAGAGGTGTGCTGGTGCTGTCCTAGACAGGTGTTCGCCCTTGTCCTGTGCATTCATCCCACATACTTCATCATCCTGTTCCAACATGTGGCTCAAACTTTGACTTTTTAGAGGCTAATTTTTGTTCTTTTGTGTAGATATTTTTTTCTTTTAATGAAGCCAGATTTGTTACTTTGCTTTTCTTTATGGTTTGTTAATTTTTGTATCTTACATACAACTATTGCTTTTCACATTTAGATTTTAATATAGTTAGAATTATTTTTGTTAATGGTGAAAGCCAAAAATATTCTTGTCATTGTTGTTATTATTGTTCTTGTTGTTATAATTTCACCATTTGAAGAGCCTTGGCATGCTGTATTGATGACTTCATCCCTCCCCCACTCTGATCTCTAA
The DNA here is from genome assembly GCF_018350215.1 of Panthera leo. NCBI lineage: Eukaryota > Metazoa > Chordata > Mammalia > Carnivora > Felidae > Panthera > Panthera leo. Next base: position 108,252,828 of record NC_056686.1, read on the forward strand.
AGCTACTGTGCCATTTTTCAAGTTCTGTTTCCAGATCCTCTCTTCTGCATCTTGATTAATTAATCTATTCTTGTGCTAATATTCCATTCTATCATCATTATTTTGGTTTTATAATTGCTTTGGTAATGGTTAGGGTACTCATCTCCATTTATTCTCCAAAGTTATCTTGTCTCTGTTTCTTCCCATGTATTTTATGATGAGCTTGTCAGGGAACATACTCACCCCCCCCCCCCGCACCTCCCCCCCGCCACGTGCGCGCGCGCGCGCGCGCGCGCGCGCACACACACACACACGCACTTTTGCAATTGTATTGCATTTATAGATTTAAGTTTATATTTTGTCTCTTTAGCCATGAAAATGGTATATATTCCCATTTAATCAGATCTTTATTTATGTAAAGACATGAGTGGAAGAAACTCTCTATGGGAAAAGGGACAGATGTAAGAGAAAATGCTGACAACCACATGCCAAAATGGTACTCCTCAATGGAATGGCTGGGTCCTTGCCAACTACTTTATGCTGCTGTGAAAGGACCATCAACCCAGGGTGGAAGACTTTGTCTGAGGTCTTGCTTAAGGAATAATTTAAGGAAAAAAGTCCAAAATTAAGGGAACACATTGCTAGATAGAAAAAACTAGGTATTTGTTAGATGAAGTATTAGGTAAAAGTAATAGTAACAGTACCTTTGAAAGTTAGGAGACAATGGGACACTGTCTTCACATTTTTCTAAGAAATGGATTTCTAATCTGGAATTCTATACCCAAAGTGTGTGTGTGTGTGTGTGTGTGTGTGTGTGTGAGAAACATTTCTCTGAGGGGAAATACCTACAGATCTCATGTAGGTTGTAATCTTAAATCCTAAAACAACCATGCTAGTAGGTTCTATTTTCTTTATTTTATAAAAGAGAAAACAAGGTTCAGAAGGTTAAGTAAATGGCATGGGGCCTCCCCTTTAACGGGTGCCAGAATTGGAATTCAAACCCTTTCAGCTGGGGCTGGAGCTTCTTGTACTGCGCTGAATGATTCCTACCACCTCCACCTGGCCTTTAGCTCATCATGAGAGCTCAAGTAACAAAGCACCATTTTACTTTATCTTAGCTGAGAATATATGTGTGGGGTGGCTTCAATCTACACATGCCTGTGAATGACTGCAAAAGCTCTGCAAATATTGATTTTGAGGGTTACCAGTGAGTTTTTAGCAAGTAGGCAAATTTACAAATACAGAATCTGCAAATAATGAGATTTGATTATATATACATGTATTTTAGATTTTAAATATATACATAATAAAACATTATTACTCTATGTGTTCTTTTGCAACTTGATTTTTTCAATATTATTGTTATGAGTTACATCCACATTTATACATGTAAATCTAGTTTATGTGTCACTGATATCTAGTACTATGTTGTATAAATGTATCAGAGTTTAATTATCCATTTGCCTGTTAATGGAGATTTAAATGCTTCTAAAATAAAGATATTTTTGTCACTTACTATCTTAGAAAAAGTATGTTCTAGGCATCCCTTTTCAGGAATTTATCTGGAGGTGAACCTCAAGAAAATGAGGGAGTAATTTATTTTTATTTGAATTTTACTATTTATACTTTTTAAAAATATTAAATATAATTTATTGTCAGGTTGGTTTCCATACAACACCTAGTGCTCATGCCAACAGGTGCCCTCCCCAATGCCCATCACCCATTTTCCTCTCTCCCCCACCCCCCATCAACCCTGAGTTTGTTATCAGCATTTAAGTGTCTTATGGTTTGCCTCCCTCCCTCTCTGTAACTTCCCTCACCCTCTGCTCCCCCAAAGTTCTCTGTTAAGTTTCTCAGGATCCACATATGAGTGAAAACGTATGGTAACTGTCTTTCTCTGCCTGACTTATTTCACTTAGCATAATACCCTCCAGTTCCATCCACATTGCTACAAATGGCCAGATTTTATTCTTTCTCATTTCCAAGTAGTATTCCATTGTGTATATAAACCACATCTTCTTTATCCATTCATCAGCTGATGGACATTTAGGCTCTTTCCATAATTTGGCTATTGTTGAAAGTGCTGCTATAAACATTGAGGTACAATTGCCCCTATGCATCAGCACTCCTGTATCCCTTGGGTAGACCCTAGCAGTGCTATTGCTGGGTCATAGGGTAGATCTATTTTTAATTTTTTGAGGAACCTTCACACTGTTTTCCAGAGTGGCTGCACCAGTTTGCATTCCGACCAGCAGTGCAAGAGGGTTCCCATTGCTCCACATCCTCTCCAGCATCTATAGTCTCCTGATTTGTTCATTTTAGCCACTCTGACCGGCATGAGGTGGTATCTCAGTGTGGTTTTGATTTGTATTTCCCTGATGAGGAGTGACGTTGAGCATCTTTTCATATGCCTATTGGCCATCTGGATGTCTTCTTTAGAAAAGTGTCTATTCATGCCTTCTGCCCATTTCTTCACTGGATTATTTGTTTTTCATCACCCTTAACATTCTTGTTCCAACATCAGCGAATGTGGTTGTTTTCCCGGGTCTCCCAGGACCTTTGCCTGTGGGGAGGCTGCACAGACTCTATCAAATGTCCTCCAGGCGGGGGAACCGCCTCTCCCCCTGTGGCCCAAGGACCCCCAGGACCTCGCTCTCTGCTCCTGGGGATTCGCCCTTCCCACCAGAGCTCTGCCAGGTATGGAGCTGAGGACTTTCAGACTCTGCACTTCCCCTGTTTATATAGTCTTGATGGAATTTAAACCCTCTCCTTTCTCCTTTCTCCCTTTTTTGTTCAGTCTCTTGCAGCTGTTTCCACTCTTCCTCTTTCTCTCCAGCTGCTTTCAGAGTGGGTGTTTTCCTATATTCTCCCCCTCACCCCCATTCCCTGGTCTCTGTCCTCTCTCCACAAGCAAAAACAGCTCCCTGCCCTCTGCAGCTTCTCTCTCCCGCAGTTCACATCCCCACACTGTGTATCTGCCAAGTTCTGTGTCTCAAGTTGTGCATATTACTATGTTAATCCTCAAATTAGTTTTCTAGGTGTGCAAGATGGTTTGGTGTTTTTCTGGCTGCATTTCAGGGATGATAGATGCAAAACAAAAACTTCCTTGTTGTTCTGCCATCTTGGTTCCTTGCCCCTAATCAACTGCCTCTGCTTTTCCTTTCCTCGTGAGAGGAACCCCTTCAAGCTGGGATGTTCTTTCTGGGCACTGAACAACCCTAGTGGATGGGATGGTGTAGGCAAAATGAAGCTGTCCTCCTGTACTCTTGCATGTTTTTTGTTTTTTGTTTTTTTGTTCTATGGTTGCTAATTCTCCCTGCGTGGGCTCCAGAGCTTTCCCAAAGCTGCTTGTGTTCATGGATAGCTCCCCAATTCTTCGTGGGTAGATGGGAATCTTGGAGGGAAGCTCTCCTACATTGCCATTTATCACCTTTGTTGTATGATTTTATGCCACTGTTTACCTCTTTTTACATTGTGTTTCCCTTCACAAATTATTAAGTTTATATATTTTTTAATACTTTTGTCTTTTAATTTATACTAGAGTTTAGACGATTTGCCCTCATTACAATATTAGAGTATTCTGGATTTAACTATATTTACTTGTATTTATACTTTTTTATGTTTATCTGTTACTAATTAGCATCCTTTTGTTTATTTAACTATATTTACTTTATATTTATACTTTTTTATGTTGATCTGCTACTAATTAGCATCCTTTTGTTTCAACTTAAAGAACTCTCTTTAACATGTCTTGTATGGACAGACTAGTACTGATGAACTCCTTCAGCTCTTGGTTGTCTGGAAAACTCTTTATCTCTCCTTCAATTTTGAAAGAAAACTTTGGCAGTTTTCTTTTTTTTAACAACACTTTGACCAACATATTCTCCTGTTCCCTTCTGGCCTGCAAAGTTACTGCTGAAATATATGCTGAAAGTATGGGGATTCCCTTGTATGTAACACATTGCTTTTCTTTTGCTGCTTTTAAGATTGTCTTCTTATCTTTAACTTAAGACAGTTTAATTATAATGTGTCTTGGTGTGAGTGTCTTTAGGTTCCACTTATTTGGAATTATCTTGGCTTTCTGGATCTGGGTGTTTATTTTTTCCCTTGGGTTAGAGTTTTCAGACATTATTTCTTTGAATAAGGTTTCTGCTCCCTTCTCTCTGTCTTCTAGTTTGTTGATCTGTTCTATTTGAGACTGGGCTATGGTCCTAGAGTGTGCCTATCTGGTGGAAAGAAACCCCAGAACTAGACCCACAAACGTATGGCCAACTAATCTTTGACAAAGCAGGAAAGAATATCCAATGGAAAAAAGACAGTCTCTTTAACAAATGGTGCTGGGAGAACTGGACAGCAACATGCAGAAGGTTGAAACTAGACCACTTTCTCACACCATTCACAAAAATAACCTCAAAATGGATAAAGGACCTGAATGTGAGACAGGAAACCGTCAAAACCCTAGAGGAGAAAGCAGGAAAAGACCTCTCTGACCTCAGCCGTAGCAATCTCTTACTCGGCATATCCCCAAAAGCAAGGGAATTAAAAGCAAAAGTGAATTACTGGGACCTTATGAAGATAAAAAGCTTCTGCACAGCAAAGGAAACAACCAACAAAACTAAAAGGCAACCAACGGAATGGGAAAAGATATTTGCAAATGACATATCAGACAAAGGGCTAGTATCCAAAATCTATAAAGGGCTCATCAAACTCCACACCCGAAAAACAAATAACCCAGTGAAGAAATGGGCAGAAAACATGAATAGACACTTCTCCAAAGAAGACATCCGGATGGCCAACAGGCACATGGAAAGATGTTCAACGTCGCTCCTTATCAGGGAAATACAAATCAAAACCACACTCAGATATCACCTCACTCCAGTCAGAGTGGCCAAAATGAAGAAATCAGGAGACTATAGATGTTGGAGAGGATGTGGAGAAACGGGAACCCTCTTGCACTGTTGGTGGGAATGCAAATTGGTGCAGCCGCTCTGGAAAGCAGTGTGGAGGTTCCTCAGAAAATTAAAACTAGACCTACCCTATGACCCAGCAATAGCACCGCTAGAAATTTATCCAAGGGATACAGGAGTACTGATGCATACGGGCACTTGTACCCCAATGTTTATAGCAGCACTCTCAACAATAGCCAAATTATGGAAAGAGCCTAAATGTCCATCAACTGATGAATGGATAAAGAAATTGTGGTTTATATACACAATGGAATACTACGTGGCAATGAGAAAAAATGAAATATGGCCTTTTGTAGCAACATGGATGGAACTGGAGAGTGTGATGCTAAGTGAAATAAGCCATACAGAGAAAGACAGATACCATATGTTTTCACTCATGTGGATCCTGAGAAACGTAACAGAAACCCATGGGGGAGGGGAAGGAAAAAAAAAAAGAGGTTAGAGTGGGAGAGAACCAAAGCATAAGAGACTGTTAAAAACTGAGAACAAACTGAGGGTTGATGGGGGGTGGGAGGGAGGGGAGGGTGGGTGATGGGTATTGAGGAGGGCACCTTTTGGGATGAGCACTGGGTGTTGTATGGAGACCAATTTGACAGTAAATTTCATATATTAAAAAATAAAAAAATAAAAAAAAATAAATAAATAAAATAAAATAAAAAATAAAAAAATAAAAATAAATAAATAAATAAATAATAAAAAAAAAAATAAATAATAAAAAAATAAACATCTGGTAGAACTCCCCTGGGAAGCCATCTGGTCCTGGACTCTTATTTGTTGGGAGATTTTTGATAACCGATTCAATTTCTTCGCTGGTTATAAGTCTGTTCAAGATTTCTATTTCCTCCTGATTGACTTTTGGAAGAGTGTGGGTGTTTAGGAATTTGTCCATTTCTTCCAGGTTGTCCAGTTTGTTGGCATATAATTTTTCATAGTATTCCTGATAATTGCTTGTATCTCTGAGGGATTGGTTGTAATAATTCCATTTTCATTCATGATTTTATCTATTTGGGTCATCTCCCTTTTCTTTTTGAGAAGCCTGGCTAGAGGTTTGTCAATTTTGTTTATTTTTTCAAAAAACCAACTCTTGGTTTCGTTGATCTGCTCTACCGTTTTTTTAGATTCTATATTGTTTATTTCTGCTCTGATCTTTATTATTTCTCTTCTTCTGCTGGGTTTAGGCTGCCTTTGCTGTTCTGCTTCTATTTCCTTTAGGTGTGCTGTTAGATTTTGTATTTGGGATTTTTCTTGTTTCTTGAGATAGGCCTGGATTGCAATGTATTTTCCTCTCAGGACTGCCTTCGCTGCATCCCAAAGCGTTTGGATTGTTGTATTTTCATTTTTGTTTGTTTTCATATATTTTTTAATTTCTTCTCTAATTGCCTGGTTGACCCACTCATTCGTTAGTAGGGTGTTCTTTAACCTCCATGCTTTTGGAGGTTTTCCAGACTTTTTCCTGTGGTTGATTTCAAGCTTCATAGCATTGTGGTCTGAAAGTATGCATGGTATAATTTCAATTCTTGTAAACTTATGAAGGGCTGTTTTGTGACCCAGCATATGATCTATCTTGGAGAATGTTCCATGTGCACTCGAGAAGAAAGTATATTGTGTTGCTTTGGGATGCAGAGTTCTAAATATATCTGTCAAGTCCATCTGATCCAATGTATCCTTCAGGGCCCTTGTTTCTTTATTGACCGTGTGTCTAGATGATCTATCCATTTCTGTAAGTGGAGTGTTAAAGTCCCCTGCAATTACCACATTCTTATCAATAAGGTTGCTTATGTTTATGAGTAATTGTTTTATATATCTGGGGGCTCCGGTATTCGGCGCATAGACATTTATAATTGTTAGCTCTTCCTGATGGATAGACCCTGTGAGTATTATATAATGCCCTTCTTCATCTCTTGTTACAGCCTTTAATTTAAAGTCTAGTTTGATATAAGTATGGCTACTCCAGCTTTCTTTTGGCTTCCAGTAGCATGATAAATAGTTCTCCATCCCCTCACTCTCAATCTAAAGGTGTCCTCAGATCTAAAATGAGTGTCTTGTAGACAGCAAATAGATGGGTCTTGTTTTTTTATCCATTCTGATACCCTATGTCTTTTGGTGGGCGCATTTAATCCATTTACATTCAGTGTTATTATAGAAAGATACGGGTTTAGAGTCATTGTGATATCTGTATGTTTTATGCTTGTAGTGATGTCTCTGGTACTTTGTCTCACAGGATCCCCCTTAGGATCTCTTGTAGGGCTGGTTTAGTGGGGACAAATTCCTTCAGTTTTTGTTTGTTTGGGAAGACCTTTGTCTCTCCTTCTATTCTAAATGACAGACTTGCTGGATAAAGGATTCTCGGCTGCATATTTTTTCTGTTTAGCACACTGAAGATATCGTGCCAATCCTTTCTGTCCTGCCAAGTTTCAAAAGAGAGATCAGTCACGAGTCTTATAGGTCTCCCTTTATATGTGAGGGTACGTTTATCCCTTGCTGCTTTCAGAATTTTCTCTTTATCCTTGTATTTTGCCAGTTTCACTATGATATGTCATGCAGATCAATTCAAGTTACATCTGAAGGGAGTTCTCCGTGCCTCTTGGATTTCAATGCCTTTTTCCTTCCCCAGTTCAGGGAAGTTCTCAGCTATAATTTCTTCAAATACCCCTTCAGCACCTTTCCCTCTCTCTTCCTCCTCTGGGATACCAATTATGCGTATATTATTTCTTTTTAGTGTATCACTTAGTTCTCTAATTTTCCCCTCATATTCCTGGATTTTTTTATCTCTCTTTCTCTCAGCTTCCTCTTTTTCCATAACTTTATCTTCTAGTTCACCTATTCTCTCCTCTGCCTCTTCAATCTGAGCTGTCGTCATTTCCATTTTGTTTTGCATTTTGTTTAAAGTGCTTTTCAGCTCCTCATGACTGTTCCTTAGTCCCTTGATCTCTGTAGCAAGAGATTTTCTGCTGTCCTGTATACTGTTTTCAAGCCCAGTGATTAATTTTATGACTATTATTCTAAATTCACTTTCTGTTATATTATTTAAATCCTTTTTGATCAGTTCATTAGCTGTTGTTATTTCCTGGAGATTCTTCTAAGGGGAATTCTTCCGTTTGGTCATTTTGGATAGTCCCTGGAGTGGTGCAGATCTGCAGGGCACTTCCCCTGTGCTGTGGTGTATAACTGGAGATGGTGGGCAGGGCCGCAGTCAGACCTGATGTCTTCCCCCAGCATACCGCTGGGGCCACAGTCAGACTGGTGTGTGCCTTCTCCTCCCCTCTCCTAGAGGCGGGATTCACTGTGGGGTGGCATGGCCCGTCTGGGCTACTTGCACACTGCCAGGCTTGTGGTGCTGGGGATCTGGCATATTAGCTGGGGTGGGTAGGCAAGGTGCACGGGGGCAGGAGGGGCAGGCTTAGCTCGCTTCTCCTTAGGTGATCCGCTTCAGGAGGATCTGCTGTGGCAGCGGGAGGGAGTCAGATCCGCTGCCGGAGGTTTGGCTCCGCAGAAGCACAGAGTTGGGTGCTTGCGCGGAGCGAGCAAGTTCCCTGGCAGGAACTGGTTCCCTTTGGGATTTTGGCTGGGGGATGGGTGGGGGAGATGGCGCTGGCGAACGCCTTTGTTCCCCGCGAAACTGAGCTCTGTCGTCCGGGGGCTCAGCAGCTCTCCCTCCCTTTGTCCTCCAGCCTTCCCGCTTTCTGAGCAGAGCTGTTAACTTATGACCTCCCAGACGCTACGTCGCGCTTGCTGTCGGAACACAGTCTGTCAGGCCCCTCAGCTTTTGCCAGCCAGACTCAGGGGCTCTGCTTGGCCGGCGAGCCGCCCCTCTGCCCTGGCTCCCTCCCGCCAGTCCGTGGAGCGCGCACCGCCTCGCCGCCCTTCCTACCCTCTTCCGTGGGCCTCTCGTCTGCGCTTGGCTCCGGAGACTCCTTTCTGCTAATCCTCTGGCGGTTCTGGGTTATTTAGGCAGGTGTAGGTGGAATCTAAGTGATCAGCAGGACACGCGGTGAGCCCAGCGTCCTCCTACGCCGCCATCTTCCCTCCACTCAATAATTTTTTTTAATGTATTGTTGGATCTGGTTGGCTAGTATCTCGTTGAGGAATTTTGCATCCATGTTCATCATGGAAATTGGTTTGTAGTTATCCTTTTTAGAGGGGTCTTTGTCTGGTTTTGCAATCAAGGTAATGCTGGCTTCATACCATGAGTTTGGAAGTTTCCTTCCATTTCTATTTTTTGGAACAGCTTCAAAAGAATAGGTGTGAACTCTTCTTTAAATGTTTGGTAGAATCCCCCTGGAAAGCCATCTGGCCCTGGATTCTTGTTTTTTGGCAGATTTTTGATTACTAATTCAATTTCTTTACTGGTTATGGGTCTGTTCAAATTTTCTATTTCTTCCTGATTCAGTTTTGGTAGTTTACATGTTCTAGGAATTTGTCCATTTCTTCCAGATTGCCCATTTTATTGGTGTACAATTGCTCCTAATATTCTTGTATTATTGTTTATATTTCTGGAGTATTGGTTGTGATCTCTCCTCTTTCATTCTTGATTTCATCCTTTCCTGTTTATTTTTGATCAGACTGGCTAGGGGTTTATCAACCTTGTTCATTCTTTCAAAGAACCAGCTCCTGGTTTCATTGATATGTTCTACTGTTTTGTTTTGTTTTGTTTGTTTTTTTCTTTCCATAGCATTGATTTCTGCTCTAATCTTCATTATTTCCTGTCTTCTGCTGGTTTGGGATTTTTATTTGCTGTTCTTTTTCCAGCTCTTTAAGGTGTAAGGTTGTGTATCTGAGACCTTTCTTCCTTCTTTAAGAAGGCCTGGATTGCTATAAGCTTCCCTCTTATGATTGCCTTTGCTGCATTGCAGAGATTTTGGGTTGTGGTGTTATCATTTCCATGGGCTTCTATGTACCTTTTAATTTCTGCCTTAATTTTTTCGTTATCCCATTCACTCTTAATAGGATGTTCTTTAGTTTCCAAGTATTTGTTATCTTTCCAAATTTTTTCTTGTGGTTGATTTCGAGTTTCACAGTCTTGTGGCCTGAAAATATGCAGAGTATGATCTCAATCTCTTTGTACTTGTTGAGGGCTGATTTGTGTCCCAGTATGTGATCTATTCTGGAGCATGTTCCCTGTGCACTTGAGAAGAATGCATATTCTGCTGCTTCAGGATGAAATGTTCTGAATATATCTGTTAAGTTCATCTGGTCCAGTCTGTCATTCAAAGCTATTGTTTCTTTGTTGATTTTCTGTTCAGATGATCTGTCCATTGTTGTAAGTGGGGTGTTGAAGTCCCCTATTATTATATTATTATCAATGAGTTTCTTTATGTTTATGATTAGTTGATTTATATATTTGGGTTCTTCCACGTTTGCAGCACAAATGTTTACAGTTGTTAGGTATTCTAGTGGATAGACCCCTTAATTATGATATAATTCCTTTCTTCATAACTCGTTACAGTCTTTATTTTAAAATCTAGATTGTCTGATTAAGTATGGCTATTCTAGCTTTCTTTTTGCAACCATTAGTATAATAGATGGTTCTCCATCCCCTTATTTCCAGTCTGAAGGTGTCTTTACACCTAAAATGGGTCTCTTGTAAACAGCATATAGATGGATCTTGTTTTCTTATCCATTCTGTTACCCTGTGTCTTTTAATTGGAGCCCTTAGACCATTGATGTTTAGAGTGAGTATTGAAATATATGAACTTATTGCCATTATTTCGCCTGTAGAGTTGGAGTTTCTGGTAGTGTTCTCTGGTCCTTTTTAGTCTTTGTTGCTTTTGGGTTTTTTTTTTTGCTTTTTTTCCCCATCTCCCCCCCCCCCCCTTAGAAAGTCTCCCTTAAAGTATTGAGGAGGGCGAGCACTTTTGGGATGAGCACTGGGTCTTGTATGGAAACCAATTTGACAATAAACTTCATATATTGAAAAAAAAATAACAATAAAAATAAAAAAAAAGAAAGTCTCCTTTAAAATTTCTTGCAGGGCTGGTTTAGTGGTCATGAACTCCTTTAGTTTTTTGTTTGAAAAACTTTTTATCTCTCCTTCTATTTTGAATGACAGCCTTGCTGGATAAAGATTTCTTGGCTGCATATTTTTTTCCAATTCAGCATAATGAATATATCCTGCCACTACTTTCTGGCCTGCCAAGTTTCTGTGGATAGGTATGCTGTGAACTGGATCTGCCTTCCCTTGTAGGTTAAGGACTTTTTCCCCCTTGCTGCTTTCATGATTCTTTCCTTGCCTTAGTATTTTGTGAATTTGACTATGATATGCCTTGTTGATGGTCAATATTTGTTGAATCTAATGGGAGTCCTCTGTTGTTCCTAGATTTTGATATCTGTGTCTTTCCCCAAGTTAGAAAAGTTTTTGTTATGATTTGCTCACATAAATTTTCTCTCTCTTTTTTTCTCTCTTCTGGGGCCCCTATAATTCTGATGTTATTCCTTTTTAATGAGTCACTGAGTTCTCTAATTTTTATTTCATGCTCTTTTGCCTTAGTGTCCCTATTTTTTTTTTCTGCTCTATTATTCTCCATAAGTTTGTCCTCTATATCACTGATTCAGTGCTTTGCTTCATCCATCCTTGACGCCATGGCACCTTTTGAGACTGTGGTTCACTTATAGCATTTTTTATTTCATCCTGACTAGCTTTTACTTCTTTTATGTCCACAGAGGGATTCTAATCTATTTTCAACCCCAGCTAATATTCTTATTATTGTGATTCTAAATTCTGGTTCGGACATCTTGCTTGTATCTGTGTTGATTAAGTGCCTGACTTTCATTTCTTTCTGTTCTTTTGGGATGAATTCCTTCATTTTTTCATTTTGGATGAAGAAAAGGAATTAATAAAGTAAAAAAAATTGAAATTAAAAAATTAAAAACAACACAAAGAAATCAAATAACGAATGGTAGATCCTAGATCTGTTTTGTTCTCTTTGTTGAAAGAAGCTTGATAGATTGGAGAAAAAAGGGAAAGATAAAAAAAAATTTTAAAAAAGGAAAAAGGAAAAAAGAAAAAAGGTAAAACAGTTGAAAATTTGAAAAAGTGAATACAGTATAATAGAATAAAAGGAAAAGATGAAAGTAAAATAGAACTAAAAATTTACAAAAAAGTAAAAATATAGTAGAAAAGTTTAAAGAAAAATCTTTTTAATAAAAATGGATAATCAAAATAGATATTTTCTCTTTCTGTATTCAAGAAGAAGAAAAGAAAATAAAAGAAATTGAATAAAAGGACTAGTGAACAGAGTGAAGTACAATTGAAGTGACTTCTGGTTTCTTGTAGAAGTCAAGCTATGAAACACTTTATCTTATAAACTAAGCAGGCAGGGAGACTTGTTTTTCAAGAGCGCTGTTGGCCCAGTTGGACCGGGTTTAGCTAATGGCTTTGTTCACCATGAGATGGTGCTGTTTAGCTTATTGGGGTGGATTGCTATGGTGTGTATGGACGTGTATGTGCATGCATGGGAGGGGTGAAAATGGTGTCACAGAACTCTATGCTCTCCATGACTGGCAATCAAGCACCCCTCCTTTGTGTCTGGCTTCCATCCACTCCCTGCTTCAACACTGTCTGTGACCAAGCCATCAGGCTGCCAGGTGACACCTTCCTCCTGAATTTTATCTTAGATGGGACTGTGTTTCCCAAACCCTCACTTTTGAGGGACTGCAGCTTTGAACCTCTCTGACCTTCTGGGGGAGTGTCTCAATGAGCAATAGCCAGGTGCTGGCCCACCCCCAGGAACGTTCATGAGACTGCACTGCTGCTGATGCCCAGAGACTGCGGCCAGGTGCCAGCCCACACCAGACACATTTCACCGGATCTTGTGGCAGCAGAAGTTCAGGATTTATGGAAAATCACAACACACATATGATGCCAGGCTTCACCTTTCACACCCTTTTTCCAACACCAGAGAATGTGGTTGTTCTCTGGGTCTGCTGGGACCTTTGCCTGTGGAGTGGCTGCACATCCTCTACCCCTTCTAGCTGGGGAACTGCCTCTCCCCATGTGGCCCGAGGACCCCTTGGACATCACTGTCTGCTCCTGGGGATTTGCTCTTCCCACCAAAGCACTGCCTGGCATTGAATTTAAGACCCTGCACTCCCCGCTTATAGAGTCTTAATGGTATTTAAACCCTCTCCTTTCTCCTTTTTAGTTCAGTCCCTGTGGCTGTTTCCACTTTTCCAATTTCTCTCTAGCTGTTTTTTTTAGGGAAGTGCTTTTCCCATACTCTCCCCCATCTCTGTCCTCTCTCCACAAGCAGAAACAAGTTTCTGCCCTCTGTGGCTTCTCTCTCTCCAGTTCACCTCTCTGCCCTGTGTACCTGCCAACTTCTGTGGTTCAGGTTTTGCAGATTGTTATGTTAATCCTCAAATCAGTTTTCTAGGTGTGCAAGAAGGCTTAGTGTTGATATGGCTGTATTCTAGGGATGAGAGATGCAAAAAAAACCTTCCATGCTGCTCTGCCATCTTGGCCCCTTCCCACAAATAATTTTTAAAATGAGATACGAATCCAGGTCTTTTCAACCCTAATGGAGTGTTCTTTCTAGTAATGCACGCTGCCTGTCCCATACCACCTGGTGCCAGGAAAGCTGGGATACATGTTCCCCTCTCCATAGTAGCTGTCAATTGATGTACAAATACAGGCCTAACATACATGGATCTATTCAAGAACAATTAAGTATGAATCGATGTGGTATTGATTCTTGAGCACAATGGGACAAACATAGCATATAAATGTGTTCATATGATTGATCTGCCAGGATATTTTATGCTAATCTAAATGACTGGTGCACCCTCTACATGGTGAAATAAGCTAGAAAGCTTCCTTAACCTGACAAGCCATCTCCCTGCCTTGACACCTGACTTTATGAGTGGGAAATGGAGGACATGTTCCCCTGTCCTTGTCCCCAGGTAAAAACATGTATATGAAAGGGTCAGTCATGCATGCCTGTGGCATTCCCCCACCTGCTCCCGGGAAATGAAAGGAAGGCCAATGACAGCTGCAGAGCAGGCTGGTTGTTGAGAACATGAGTGGACCGACAGTTCCAATTCACGTTGAAGTCCCAGGAAAGAGCTGGGGTTAGTTTGTAGATGACATCACAATTTGATGGTATTTGAGGCAGAGGAGGAAAGAATGTTTGCCTTATATGCAGTGCTAGTTTTGAAGCATTTTCCCTAAATATATATTTTATAACTTGACACATATTGAGACCAGAAAATGGCCCTTGACAAGCATGTCAAAGACAGGGGAGAAAGAGGGAAAACATTTGGGTTCAAATCATACCCTTGTCTATCCAGGAAGGATGATTCTCCCTCTGTTGTATTGTGGAACAGAAATGCTTTTTTCATTTCTCCAACAGTTACAAAATATATTTGCTGGCATAATGACCTGTGTGCTGCATTTAATTAAAATGTGTCAGGCACTCTTATTCTGGAGTCTTACACAGTTCCTCTGTGGGAGGGGGATTCCTATAAAAGGGTCTTTATCTTATGTGATAACATTTTATTTTTATTTATTTATTTTTAAAGTTTATTATTATTATCATTAATTATTATTTTGAGAGAGAGAGAGAGAACAAACATGTGAGAGTGGGTAAGGGACAGAGAGAGAGAGGGAGAGAGAGAAACCCAAGCAGGCTCCACACCATCAGCACAGAACCCAAAGCATGACTTGATCTCAGGAACAATGAGATCATGACCTGAGCAGAGATCAAGAGTTGTCTGCTTAACCAGCTGAGCCACCTGTGTGCTCCTGTGATAGCGTTTTAAAACTATTTCCAGTGGATGTCAAATAAAACCAATATTTATTGTCCTTGTAATGCAGACATGAAAAAAGACCTCTTCTACCTTCTATTAATTCGAAGCACACCTGTGTTTACCTTCTTAGTGAAATAGATGAAAAATGTAAAGATCAGGACCATCTTCTGTGTTCCCCAAACAACAATGTCACTAGATGATTTAACATTTGTGGTGCTGCCCACCTTCTCTGGGGACACAGGTGTGACCAAGGGATACTCAGTGTCCTTCCACTGAAAGCAACCTCTGGATGCAATGGGACACCTGACATCTCCTATATAAGCCATGCCAGCCCTTGCTGTTCTTACCACTGATGGGTTTGTTGGCCCCCAGATCTGCATACCATTGTTCCTTCATTCAACTCTGTTTTGGGATTAAGGTCATATGGAATCATTGTTATGGTCAATTCTATGTTCTCTGAGGCACTTTTCTTCTAATTTCTTATCTCATTTAGTCTTGTCTCTCCTTAGCAAGCTTGTAAAGTTATTAGGGACAGGATTCAGTGCAGCACATGGGCCCAATACTAGCAGAAGTTTTCATTGCACGTGGCCTGATTACCTAGGGTGCTATCATGGTCCTCAAAAATGGGACACAGTAGTCATGTGGTCTGTGAGGTCCAGATACCTCCATTGTTATTCCCTGAGAAGTTCTAGAATATGGAGCTCATGTCTCTGACACTGAGTTTCAGTGAGGTCAGGTGTTGCTTATGGGACCTTCACCTCCCCAGACAGTCCTTGGTGGCTCTTCAGAGCCCTGTACATCAAAGGGGAGAATTATGTTCTTTCCTCCTCATCAGGCCAATGTCATCCTTGATATTTAAGGGGCACTCAGTAAAAGCTTTTAGGATTAACTAATAAATTACCATGTTTAATCCATATATCACTAAGGCTCTATGATATATGACAAACCATAATAGGATATATATTGAAGGTTGTGGATAACTTCCAATTCTGTTTCCTGGTAATTAGTAAATCCTTTAATGTCTCAGCTATGAGGGAATTCAGAAAATTCTGCTTTCATTATCCCCAATTCCAGTGTTATCCTTCTTTCCACTCCACTAATGTCTTAAAGTGGCCTGTGCTATCATGGACTCCAGATTTTAGAGAATCCACAGTCTGTTCTGTTCAGGCACAGAGGATCCCCATCCTGTGGCTGCTTGGACAGCCTGCTACCACCTCTGCCCAGTGCTGGCCTCCATCCCTCTGTACTTATTTCCCAGGTCACTCCTGTGCCCTGGCCTATGCCATGATGATGATAGCTATCAGCTATGACAGAGGAACAGGAATCAGGGTCCTGGGGACACCTGGGGGCTGAAGGTGAAGAGCTGCTTTCATAATCACTGGTTAGCACCATGAATTGGGCCCTTCAAAGACCATTTATGTGCTGCCAAGCTGGTGAGGGCTATGGACTTGGGTGACAGAACTGGTGTACTGTGAATGGTTGCAGGTGTGTTGTTAAGAGTCACTGGTGGTGCAAGATCTGTATCCTTTATTGGGACCATTGGGAGGCATCACAGGCAGCTGGAGTACCCAGGACTCTGCCTCAGATCTTAAAAGCTTCCTCAGTTTTGAAATGAGCTGTATGGAAAATACTAACATTCTGAGGAGAGGAGCCAAGATGGCAGAACAGCATGGATGCTTTTTGTGTGTCTCATGTCCATGAAATACAGCCAGACCAACACTAAACTATCCTACACACCTAGAAAACCGATTGGAAGATTAACACAACAATCTGCATAACCTGAACCACAGAATTCAGCAGGTATGTGACAGGAAGAGCTGAACATGGGGAGAAAGAAGCCCTGAAAGGTAGGGAAACCCCTTTGCAGGCAAAGAGAAGACAGAGAATGGGGGGACGCATACGGGAAAAGCACCCCTCCCCAAAAGCAGCTGGAGAGAAAGTGGAAAATTGGAAACAGCTGCAGGGACTAAACTAAAAAGGGAGAAAGAAGAAAGGAGAGGGTTTAAATTCCATCAAGACTGTAAACAAGGGGAGTGCAAAGGCTGCAACTCAGCAGCTCGATACCCAGTGGTGCTCTGGTGGGAAGGGTGAATCCCCAGGAGCAGAGTGGGGTCCGGGAAGTTCTCGGGCCACATGGGGAAACGTGGTTCCACTGCTGGAAGGATATTGGGTAGAGACTGTTAAAGCCACCTGGTCCCAGCAGACCCCAGAAGGCAGCCACATTCACTGGTGCTGGGGCAAGTTGTTGAGGGTGAAGCCTGGTTTCAGATGTGTGTTGCAATTTTCCATGGTCTTTGAAACGCTGAGGCTACACTGTCTCGCGATTTTTTTGGGGGGTGGGCTGACACCTGGTTGCAGTCTCAGGGCACCGGCAACAGCAGGATCCAGCAGGCATTCCTGGGTGCAGCCAACATTTGGCCATTGCTCATTGAGCCAATGCTCGGTGAGACCCTCCCGCAGAGGGGTGGAGCGGGTCAAATCCGCAGTCCTTCGGAAGTAAGGGGCCGGGGAAAAAAGCCACATCTGGGACAAAACTTGGGAGAGAGGTACTGCCTGGGGCCTGGTCACAGAGAGTGGAGAAGCAGGGAGTGGATGAGAGCTGAAGACGGAGGACTGGAGTGCGACTGCTGATCCGGGAGAACAGACTGGGTGGCTGGGTGGCGCCATTTTTCACCGCTTCCACGCATGCACAATCCCACGGACAAGCACTGCAACAATCCACCCCAGTAGGCCAGCAGCGCCATCTAGGGGAGAGTGGAACTGTTACACCAAACCCCACCCAACTGGGCCAACTTTGCTCTTCAAGAACACCAATCTCACCACTGGCTTAATCTATGGACTATAAAGAGCTACATAGACTGCTAGGGGAAAACGAAGCAATTTCAGTCTTACTTCAATCTGTTAGCAGGTTCATCTATTCAATTTTTTTTCTCACTTTTTGCTTTTTCTCTTTTACAATTCCTTTCTTTTTCTTGAATACAGAAAGAGAAAAATTCATTTTTATTTTCAATTTTTATTAAAAATGTGTCTTTAATTTTATTACTATATTTTTTCCTTTCATGTAATTTTTTCAAATTCTGTCTTACTCTCATCATTTTATTTCAGTCTACTACAGTGTATTCACTTTTTCAAATTTTTAAACGATTTATTTTTTTTGGCTTTTCCTTTTTTCTTTTTATATCTTTTTTCTCTTTTTCATTTCCTTTCTTTTTTCATAAATACAGAAAATGAAAATATTCATATTTATTTTTAATGTTTATTAAAAATATTTTTCTATAATTTTTTTCTACTATATTCTCTACTTTGTGTATTTTAGTCTACGTTAGTGTATTCATTTTTTCAAATTCTCCAACGATTTCTTTTTTTTTCTTTCTCTCCCCCCCCTTTTTTTGTTTGTTTCTCTAATCTTTCAAACCAGTTTCTACACCAAGACCAAAACATACCTACCACCTAGCATCATCTATTCGATTTTTGTGTGGGTGTGTTTTTAATTTTTAACATTAATATTTTTTTAATTTTAATTTTTTATTTCAATTTTTCTACCTCATTAATTCCTTTTCTCCCTTCAAAATGACAAAACGAAGGAATTCACCCCAAAAGAAAGAGCATGAAGAAACAACAGCCAGGGATTTAACCAACACAGACACAAGCAAGATGTCTGAACCAGAATTTAGAATCATGATAATAAGAATACTATCTGGAGTTGAAAATAGATTAGAATCCCTTTCTTCATAGATAAAAGAAGTAAAACATAGTAAAAATGAAATTAAAAATGTGATAACTGAGCTGTAATCACGGATGGATGCCGCAGCGGCAGGATGGACAAGGCAGAAGAGAGACAAATTTATAGAGAATAAAGCAGAAAAAAAGAGGGAGATTAAGGCAAAAGAGCACGATTTAAGAATTAGAGAAATCAATGACTCATTAAAAAGAACAACAGAATCATAGGGGTCCCAGAAGAGGAAGAGAGGTAAATAGGGGTAGAAAGGTTATTTGAACAAATCATAGCAGAAAACTTTCCTAACCTGGGAAAAGACACAGACATCAAAATCCAGGAAGCACAGAGGACTCCCATTAGATTCAACAAAAACCGACCATCAACAAGGCATATCATAGTTAAATTCACAAAATACTCAGGCGAGGAGAGAATCATGAAAGCAGCAAGGGAAAAAAATCCTTAACCTACAAGGGAAGACAGATCAGGTATGCAGCAGACCTATCCACAGAAACCTAGCAGGCCAGAAAGGAATGGTGGGATATATTCAGTGTGCGGATTCAGAAAAATATGCAGCCAAGAATTCTTTATCCAGCAAGGCCGTCATTCAAAATAGAAGGAGAGATAAAAAGTTTCCCAGACAAACAAAAATTAAAGGAGTTTTTGACCACTAAACCAGCCCTGCAAGAAATTTTAGGGGGACTTCCTGAGGGGAGAAAAGATAAAAATATAAATAAATAAATAAATAAATAAATACCAAAAGCAACAAAAGATTAGAAAAGACCAGAGCACACCACCAGAAACTCCAACTCTACAAGCATCATAATGGCAATAAATTCATATCTTTCAGCACTCACTCTAAAGGTCAATGGACTCAATGTTCCAATCAAAAGACATAGGGTAACAGAATGGATAAGAAAACAAGATCCATCTATATGCTGTTTACAAGAGACCCACTTTAGACCTAAAGACACCTACAGATCAAAAATAAGGGGATGGAGAACCATCTATCATGCTAATGGTCAACAAAAGAAAGCCGGAATAGCCATACTTATATCAGACAATCTAGACTTTAAAATAAAGACTGTATCAAGAGATGCAGAACGGGATTATATCATAATCAAGGGGTCTATAGACCAAGAAGACCTAACAATTGTAAACATGTATGCGCCAAATGTGGAGCACCCAAATATATAAATCAATTAATCACAAACATAAAGAAACTCATCGATAGTAATACCATAATAGTAGGAGACTTCAACACCCCATGGACAGATCATCTAATCAAAAAATCAACAAGGAAACAATGGCTTTGAATGACACATTGGGCCAGATGGACTTAACAGATATATTCAGAACATTTCATCCTAAAGCAGCAGAATATACATTCTTCTCCAGTGCACATGGAACATTCTCCAGAATAGACCAGATACTGGGACACAAATCAGCCCTAAGTAAGTACAAGAAGACCGAGATTATACCATGCATATTTTCAGACCACAATGCTATGAAACTTGAAATCACCACAAGAAAAAATTTGGAAAGTTAAGAAATACTTGGAGACTGAAGAACATCCTACTAAAGAATGAATGGGCTAACCAAGCAGTTAAAGAAGAAATTAAAAAGTATATGGAAGTCAATGAAAATGATAGCACCACAACCCAAAACCTCTGGGACGCAGCAAAGGCAGTCATAAGGGGACAATATATAGCAATCCAGGCCTTCCTAAAGAAGGAAGAAAGATCTCAGATACACAACCTAACCTTATGCCTCAAGGAGCTGGAAAAAGAACAACAAATGAAAGCCAAAACCAGCAGAAGACAGGAAATAATAAATATTGGATCAGAAATTAATGTTATTGAAACCAAAAAAACAGTAGAACAGATCAATGAAACCAGAAGCTGGTTCTTTGAAAGAATTAACGAAATTGATAAACCACTAGCCAGTTTGGTCAAGAAGAAAATGGAAAGGACCCAAATAAATAAAATCAAGAATGAAAGAGGAGAAATTCCAACCAACACAGCAGAAATAAAGACACTAATAAGAGAATATTATGAGCAATTATATGCCAATAAAATGGGCAATCTGGAAGAAATGGACAAATTCCTAGAAACATATACACTACCAAAACTGAAACAGGAAGAAATAGAAAATTTGAACAGACCCATAACCAGTAAGGAAATTGAATTAGTAATCAAAAATCTGCCAAAAAAACAAGAGTCCAAGGCCAGATGGCTTTCCAGGGGAATTCTACCAAACATTTAAGGAAGAGTTAACACCTAGTCTCTTGAAGATGTTCCAAAAAATAGAAATGGAAGGGAAACTTCCAAACTCTTTCTATGAAGCCACTATTACCCTGATTCCAAAACCAGACAGAGACTTGACTAAAACGAGAACTATAGACCAATTTCCCTGATGAACATGGATGCAAAAATCCTCAACAAGATGTTAGCCAACTAGATCCAACAATACATTAAAAAAATTATTCACCACGACCATGTGGGATTTATACCTGGGATGCAGGGCTGGTTCAATACCTGCAAAACAATTAACGTGATTCATCACATCAATAAAAGAAAGGACAAGAACCATATGATCCTCTCAATCGATGCAGAGAAAGCATTTGACAAAATACAGCATCATTTCTTGATAAAAACCCTCAAGAAAGTAGGGATAGAAAGAGCATACCTCAAGATGATAAAAGCCATATATGAACCACCCAACTCTACTATCATCCTCAATGGGGAAAAACTGAGAGCTTTCTCCCTAAGGTCAGGAAAACGACAGGGATGACCACTCTCGCCACTGTTATTCAACATAGTATTGGAAGTCTTAGCCTCTGCAGTCAGACAACACAAAGAAATAAAAAGCATCCAAATCAGCCAGGAAGAGGTCAAACTTTCCCTCTTCTCAGATGACATGATACTCTATATGGAAAACCCAAAAGATTCTACCAAATAACTGCTAGAACTGATTCATGAATTGAGCAAAGTTGCAGGATATAAAATCAATGCACAGAAATTGGTTGCATTCCTATACACCACAATGAAGTGACAGAAAGATAAATCAAGGAATTGATCCCATTTATAGTTGCACAAAAACCATAAAATACCTAGGAATAAATCTAACCAAAGAGGTGAAAAATCTATACACTGAAAAGTATTGAAAGCTTATGAAAGAAATGGAAGAAGACACAAAAAAGTGGAAAAAGATTCCATGCTCCTGGATAGGAAGAAAAAATATTGTTAAAATGTCAATACTATTCAAAGCAATCTACATATTCAACGTGATCCCTATCAAAGTAACACCAGCATTCTTCACAGAGATAGAACAAATAATCCTAAAGTTTGTATGGAAACAGAAAAGACCCTGAATAGCCAAAGCAATCTTGAAAAAGAAAACCAAAGCAGGAGGCATCACAATCCCAGACTTCAAACTATACTACAAACCTGTAATCATCAAGACAGTATGGTACTGGCAGAATAACAGACACTCAGATCAGTGGAGTAGAATAGAGAACCCAGAAATGGACCCACAAACATATGGCCAACTAATCTTTGACAAAACAGGAAAGAATATCCAATGGCATAAAGACAGTCTCTTCAGCAAGTGGTGCTGGGAAAACTGGACAGCGACATGCAGAAGAATTAACCTGGACCACTTTCTTACACCATACACAAAAATAAACTCAAAGTGGATGAAAGACCTCAATGTAAGACAGGAAGCCATCAAAATCCTCGAGGAGAAAGTAGGCAAAAACCACTTTGATCTTGCCCGCAGCAATTTCTTACTCAATACATCTCCAGAGGCAAGGGAAACAAAATCAAAAATGAACTACTGGGAACTTATCAAAATAAAAAGCTTCTGCACAGAGAAGGAAACAATCAGCAAAAGCAAAAGGCAACCAACAGAATGGGAGAAGATATTTGCAAATGACATAGCAGATAAAGGGTTAGTATCCAAAATCTATAAAGAACTTATCAAACTCAACACCCAAAAAACAAATAATGCAGTGAATAAATGGGCAAAAGGCATGAATAGACACTTCTCCAAAGGAGACATCCAGATGGCCAACCGACACATGAAAAAATGCTCAACATCACTCATCACCAGGGAAATACAAATCAAAACCACAATGAGATGTCACCTTACACTTGTCAGAATGGCTAACATTAACAACTCAGGCAGCAACAGATGTTGGCGAGGATGCAGAGAAAGAGGAACTCTTTTGCATTGTTGGTGGGAATGCAAGGTGGTGCAGCCATTCTGGAAAACAGTATGGAGGTTTCTCAAAAAACTAAAAATAGAATTACAATATGGCCCTATAATTGCACTACTAGGCATTTATCCACGGGATACAGGTGTGCTGTTTTGAAGGGATACATGCACCCCAATGTTTATAGCAACACTATCATCAATAGCCAAAGTATGGAAAGAGCCCAAATGTCCATTGATGCATGAATGGATAAAGAAAATGTGGTATATATATATATAGAATGGAGCATTACTCAGCAATCTAAAAGAATGAAATCTTGCCATTTACAACTACATGGATGGAACTGGAGGGTATTATGCTCAGTGAAATTAGTCAGTCAGAGAAAGACAAAAATCATATGACTTCACTCATATGAGACGTTAAGAGACAAAACAGATGAACATAAGGGAAGGGAAACAAAAATAATATAAAAACAGGGAGGGGGACAAAAGAAAAGAGACTCATAAATATGGAGAACAAACTGAGGGTTTCTGGAGGGGTTGTGGGAGGGGGGATGGGCTAAATGGGTAAGGAGCATTAAGGAATCTACTCCTGAAATCATTGCTTCACTATGTACTAACTAATTTGGATGTAAATTTTAAAAAATTAAAAATAAAGTTAAATAAAAAAAAAGGAAAAAAAATATTAACATTCAGAGAGAAAGGCTGTGAGGCACTTGTTTATCTTGCCTCTTCCTCAATGCAGGAAATCCTTTTAGACCCTCTTTGGTATGCACCCCCTTCCCCTCTGGTTGACAGCACACAACTCCTTGTGAGGTAGGACACCTGTTTTTGAGAAATAACTTCACCCTGAACTTAAGGCTTACTCCCTGTATCTTTTCCATTAATCCTTATCCTTATGAAAACAGCACTAATACACCTAACCATTCTTTACAAAGTTTCAAATATGCAAAAGATTATGTCTCAAAAAGAAACATATTTAAAAAATAAGCATATTTTAATAATTATTATAGAATCAGTATAGATATATGCCAAACACTTTCAAACTAGTATAAATTACATAAAAATTACATAAATATCTCCTTGTCAATTTATCACATAAAGTCTTCTTTCCCCAAATGTTTACTGTTTCTTATGTAGCCTTTTGGAAAAAAATCTTTTACATACAAAGGTGTTTTTTAAAATTACAAAATCGAATCATATTGTGTAACCTGGTCTATACCTTGTTATTCATTTCTTTTTATCAGCATATCTATGTTGGTATCAGGGTAGCATGAGCTGCTATAACATGTGGACCCCTGAACTTAGTAGCTGAGCTCAACAGAAGTTAATTTGTGTTCATACAAATTCTAAGCAGGCGGCTCTCCTTCAAATGGTGAAGCTCCTTCTCCATCATTGTCCATCAGCATACAATTTCCAAGGCCACCATGCTCCTTCCCATCAGGATAAGAGCACAAACATCAGGTGTGGGCAGTTTCCAGGCACCAGTCTTAAAGTGACGCAGATCATGGCTGCTATATTCCACTGATTAGAACATAGTCATGTGGCTACTCCTACCTGCAAAAGAAATGGAGCATATGATCCAGCGCTAGGCCCAGGGAAAAGGAAATGAATTAGATGAGCAGCTAGTAAGTTACAACAGTCTGCCCTTCTGGCTATCATATGTTCATTCGACTGTTGAAGATGGAGTGAATGCTATTTGTTTTTAGAGAAAAGAGTTTTCTGTGGGCCATATAGCTGCTATATCGGACTTGAAAGAAGGAAGGGGTACACAGTGCTCTCCATCAAGGCTGGGAGGGTTTTCTATAGTCCAGCCATCTATGGATTGAAAAGGCAAGCTATCGGCTTCCTGCTCACTTCCTTGCAATATCCAATGATGAAACAGGGACAGGGTAACCATAGTAAGCATTGTTTTAAGGCTCTGACATTAAAAACTGCTTTCAGGCTGGGTTCATGATCTATTTGGTAATATAAATCTTAACAAAACCTTAGTAAGTCTCCGATCTATTTGTCTCTAGTCAGTTCTCTGTACCTCTTAACATATTGAAAATTCTTTTCTAGGCATATTCTCAAGCTAGATTTTTTTGTTTTATTTCCTCATCCCCTGCTCTCTCAACCTTGATTCTACCAGTAACAAAGCATATGGTTGTAAGCTGCATAGAGCTTTGCCTTAGATCTTTGCCTTAGAGCTGAGCTGAAGAAGTACATTTCTTTGTGAACTTACTTCAATCTTATTTCTTATTCTTGGTGGCATGGAACCAATTGGATTTTCTAAAATTTTTGAGTCCCCAAATTTCTGAATCTTCCTTATTCCCTTTCATTTCTGCTTGCAAACATACCATGTCTGCTTATGTCTTCCTTATAATATTTTGAGCTCATGTCTTCCTTACAATTTGCTAAAGGCAGAAAGTGAAAATAACATATTATTGGACTCACCAGCCATGGGGCCTAATTTCCCAGCTGTTAGAGCAAGCAGTTTCACTAGATGTTGCCACTGCAAAATACGATGCCACATATTTTGGGTTTGGCATTGGTCTGGGTTCTTTCCCTCCATACATGGCTTCCAAGTCCCCTTGATCATCTGCAAGAAGCTGGTGGTGGGAACAGCTCAGGGAGTCACTCATGGTGGGTGGGAGTAGGGGAGGTGGCACACATCACTTCCATCCCTGACTGCATTAATGCAGGGAATACATCCTGGCTTGTGCTCATAGAAATCAAAAAAGAGGTTGGGTCAATCAGTCAGCAATCTCTGCCAGACCTGCCAGCTCTCTTATTAACTAGGTTTTACTTTTAGAGTAACATTTGTGGATACATAGAATAAGTTCAAGTGGGATTAAAGGCATAAGACTACTTCCCAGAAACCCAGTCAAGCTTGCAAAACTACCAGCCTTAATGGTTCCTTGTGTAGCCTTCTGGAATTTATGTGAGTGTGTGTGTGTGTGTGTGTGTGTGTGTGTGCATGTGCACACGCACACACACACAATTTTACCTCTTCAAATTGTCATTTTCTCTTAAATTTTCTTTAATTTTAAAGTTGTATGATATTCCCTGATGAACTTATGGCCTTTTAACCTGTTCCTACTTTTTCTTTTATACATGGTAAATATTGCAGTAAGATTTCTCAAAATATTGTTGTAACTATATCCATGGAGCAAATTCATAGCACTACAGTCTGCATTTTTAATTTCATTATGCCAATATTAACAATGATCAAATAGCTTAAATACTATTCTTTCCCTGTGAAACACACATTATTATTAGGTTAATTATGGTATATTTTAAACTTCTTATAGCTAACTTATTGTAATTATAAAGTCATGTTTGTAAAATGTCAAGAAACTATTGCTGCAAGCAGTTTCTCTTTTTTTCCTCCATTGCTATTAAGGAGCCCTTAGACCCCTTCTCTGACCAATTCTTTCCTGTGCCAGCTGTCTCGGGGGTTTGTAAATGTCAGCACACTCAGGAGACCCTGAGCTGCAAAAGCAGGAGCCTGCCTTCTTGCCAAGCATTGTGCAGCCCCAGTACAGTCACATGTTATGTTCAGGTCCTTAGCAAAGGAGCCTGGTCAAACCTTGCAAACTGCCTTTTTTTTTCTTTCTCAAAGCTATTATTTATTCTGTACACGGTTATTCTGTCATGCCCACCTGTCACATCCCAGCCCAAACTTTGACATGACTCCTCACTGCTCATGAAATTAGTTTCAAAATATCATTCTGGTAGCCAGTGCAGGAGGACTGTCCTCAGTTTCATCCTACAGTGTTCCATCCACGTGCCACTACTGGGACTCACAGGCTGCCTTGGCTTTTAGGGACATACTTCTGGGGTGCTGTCCTAGGGAGGGGCTGAACCCAGAGCAGGTGGAGTCCCACATTGAAGTTGGTGGAACTGAAACATGGAGTCAGGTTGCTGTGATAGCTTAAAAAATCTAAATTAAGATATTTTACAATAGGTTACATATGAACATGGTACCAAATTCAAATGTAGTTATGTATCTAAGGTGAGACATATTTCCTTCTGCCCCTGCCCACACACTCCTTTTCCCATTGGCAATCACTGTGGTCCATGTCTCAGTGTTCTTTGAGACATATTTTTGGTATATATAAATGCATGTACCTCTATCCCCCAGAACACATATCTCTCTTCTTACAAAAATGACAGCACACTTTTCATGCTTTTTTTCCCCTAAAATGCATCTTGGAAATTGTTACATATCAGCATACACTGTACTGTCTTCTTTATTTTAGTCTTTGTGTAGAATTACCTTATTGTGAGGTATTATAATTTATCTGGCCAACCTCAGGCAGTGTGTTTTAGATTGTAAAATTAAACTGTAATTTTTAAGCTTTACATAGATCTTCCTATATACCTATATCTATAGAATAAACCTCTAGAATTATCCTACTAAAGGGTATATGTCTTTATTTAATTTTCATATATATTGCTAAATTTACCTCCATGGATATTGTACCAATTTACATATTTCTATTTCTAAAGTTGATGCACAAATACCATCATTGTTGAATTCCACGTATATTTATGTACATACACACACACTTATATATATATAATAAAAAGATAGGTGACCTATACTCTAGCTGAAAAACTTGTTTCCAACAGGAGTATAGGTTAACAATTTTGATAACACTATATGTGTATACTGCAACTGAGTAATTAAGTAAATGGATGGTGGATGGTGGGAGTCTGCTTTCTCACTCTTTAGGTGGCATTTACAATAATCAAGGGGGCAACACTAGAATGAGTATACCGGGATTATGGTTGGAGATATCAGCATGAGCTCAAATTTAGCATAATATAGGGAGAAGTGGTTACATACAGAAATTTGTATAGATATGTGTATATACATGGGTGAGTATACATGTGGATTTCTTTGCTCTGCCAGCTGCAGGCCCCTAGAAACAATGACACCCCAGTAGTAGTTAGCACACCCAGTCCTGGATCTTTATTGTTAATTCCATTTTCCACCAGAAGGAATGAGGACTCCTTGGAGAAATGACTGATTCTAGGACAAGAACAAAAATGTACAAAATTAACCTGGAACATCTTATAGTGACAAACAGTAAGGATATGGAAAGCAAAACAAAACAAAACAAAACAAAATAGAACAAAAAAAAATTAATGAAGTATTTCAAAGGGAAACGGGAGCCTACTGAAAAAGCTCCCAGTGACCAAAGCCAGAACAATTTGAGCAACAAAATAAATAATGTAGTGTTGGTTTATACCTAACATATATAAAATAACTATGCATGGGTCCATACTGATATAGAGGAAGGATTAAATAAATAAATAACTAAATAGGGCAGTATAGACAAATATGACATGCAGAATAATTCCAAAAAATTCATGCAGGGACTCTCTCCTCAGGGAAGTAGAGCATGTCTCCACCCTTTAAGTGTGGCTGTGGATACTGCTTTCTTTCTCAATAGCAAAGTATGCATAGGGAGATAAAGGGCAACTTCACAGTGGAGAGACCTGACAGACACCACTGCAGCCATGTGACCAAGGTCAACATCAACAGTGATGAGTCATGCTGGGTGATGTGATGAAAATAGCACTTTTCTGTGGTCTTCCTCTCCAAACTCATAGCCCTATAACTCCAATGCAATCATAATAACATCAGACAAATCCCAGTTGGGGAACATTCTATAAAAGACCTGACCAATAATACTCAATGCTGTCAAGGTCATCAAAATCAAGGAAAATCTGAGAAATTGTCACAGTTCAGAGGGGCCTAAGCAGACATGACATGTAAATGTAATATAGTATCTTGGGTTGAATCCTGGGACACAAAAAGGACATTAGGTACAAACTAAGGAAATCTGAATAAAATATAGGTTATAGTTAACAGCAATGAAGCCATGTTGGTTCATTAGTTGTGACCAATGTACCATACTAATGTAAGATGTTAACACCAGGGGAAACTGACTATGGGAATTCTGTACTACCTTTGTAATTTTCTTTAAATCTAAGACTATTCTAAAATAAAAAAAATCATTAGAAAAAAAGATGAACTCCTACATGGATTTATAGTTCTTTTAAAATTATTTTTGCATACGCTGTCATACACATATACATTTTATGATGATACTGTATTATATTTGTTGTATTTTAAAATACAGACTATTTTTTTTCAATTTGCATCTCTTTTCCTTGCTGGGAAGGAGGGACTGTCCCCTAACTCTCTGAAAGAGAGAACAAAGGGGCTCAGAGGAATAATTTGTAGAGATTGGGGTGGCTGCAAACATGGGGCCAGATCTTCTACCCCAGTGGACTGTCCTCTGAGGTGGGGTCTGCCAGTGGGAAAGAAGCTGGGGAGATAAGACTTGACCTTCTGTCTTGGACTCTTGGAGCACACAGGAACACTGAGATTGGGGTTCATGCTTATGTTGGGTATGGAAGGAAAGGTGCCCAATGAGAGAGTCTGAAAAGAAAAAAATGGGGTCATCTCACTCTGGGTCCCCAGGGTCCTAGGGAAGGTGAGAAGGTGAGTATGAGGAAGGTGAGGTGAGGAGTGGCAAGAGCTTTGGGCTGTTTAGCCATGGCACGGTGCAAGTGAGGATAACCTGGCGAGGGTAGGACACTGACCATGGTGGTCTTGACATGGCCTCAATGCCAAATTAGAATGTGAGATCCTTTGGTAAAATATTAAGAAATTCAAGATGGTTATAGCAGAGCTTAAAGCCTCTGAACCTGAGGCTCTGTGACTGCTGCTGAGTCACATGCCATGAGGTCTTGGGCTCAGGCTGAGCCTAGCTCCAAATCCACACACACCACTTCTGTAGGACCAGCACAATGATGAAGCTGCCAGCAGTAGATGGACCATACCAAGCAGGGCAAGGCCAGGGCATCTGCACTCACAAGGTGATGATCATTCTTCCTTTTATCTATCTACCTTTCCACCCACCTTGGAATGGCTGGATGCAGAGAGAATGCAGAAAGAGACAGCCCCACTGCATCCCACAGCCCATTCACTGATGAAGGGAGGCAGGTAAATAAGGAGCAGATCACTGTAAGCCTGAACTGAGAAGTGGAGGAGAGAAGATTAATTATATTCCGTCACAATGCTCAACTGGACTCTTCTAGATTTGTTAAAATGCAAAGTGACCAGGAAATATGAATCTGCTTGAGAAGTTAAAGGATGAAAAAGAAAGACCGAACAAGGCAGTTGGTGACAGTAACTCAAAATTAAAACCCTGCCAGCCAATGAAGGACTGTAACCCAAACTAGGCTTGTTTATCCACTAAAATGTTCTTGGCATCACACTAGCTTTCTCCAAAGGGTGTGCCATGAGGTTTCGGAAAGCATTTGGAAGAATTTTCTTCTGTCCTTCAAGGTCCATCTAGTTGTACTAAGAATAAAATACACATGAGACGTATTAACAGAAGAAAATCAAATTTAATAGCATACTTACAGGGAATCCACACAGATGTGGAAATTCCAAAGACATTCAGACAACATGATGTTTATATGAGCTAAGGAGAGGGATAAGGGTCTAAGGATTCAAAGGGGAGAAAGACCATTAGCAAGGAGGTGTTCAGAAAACAAAGGTTGGCCTATTATGTAGATAAGTTTCTTAGGTAAAGAGCAATCTCCAGTAATGGCTCTATTCTTGGAACAGGTAGGCAGTCGAAGGGGAGGTAAAGAGCTTTTCCTGAATTTTTTGGGTTTTGATTGCTTTTAACTCAAAATAATCTTCATGCCAAAGTTGCCCATCTGGGGGCAGCATGCCCTTGGTCCCTATACATTGAATGAAGAAAGACATCATTTTATGGTCCAAACAATTATAAATAATGGAGGGTATGTAAGGAGGGGTGGGTGAGTGAAGTGCTGTAGAGAACAAGTCAGTGCATTATACCCGCCAACAAATGAGGGTTCAAAGAGAGAAAAGAGGAGCTCTACCTTCTCCTACAGCCAACCAGTGATCCTACTCCTCAGTTTGTATGACAAAATTTGCTAGCACCACTTCTTAGTTTTCAGCCCCTTAGAGGCTTCCGAATACTACCCCCAATACCATGGAAGTATGTACTAGGATTGCCTAGCTTGGGTCAGACATCTACCTGATGCTCCAGTGGGAGGGTAAGGAGGGAGCAGGGAAGATACAGCTGGATGGAGGATGGGGTGGAGGGATGATATAGCTGAGAGGGAGGGTGGAGGCCATTGCAAGCTGCCTTTATGCCAAGGAATTTGGACTTTACTTGAAAAAACTAGGTCATGAGATGTGTACAGGTTGGTATTGTTTGATATATAATTGGCGTATAATATTGTGTAAGTCTAAGGCGTACAACATGATTTGATACATTTATATATTGCAATGTGATTACCACCATAGTATTAGCTAACACCTGTATCACATCACATAATTATTATTATTTTTTTGTGGTAAGATGTAGTCTTTTAGCAACTTTGAAGTTTATTTAAATTCAAGTTAGTTAACATACAGTGTAGTTTTGGCTTCAGCGGTAGAGCTCAGCAATTCATCTCTTACATATGACACTCAATGCTTATCCTGAAAAGTGCCCTCCTTAATGTCTATCACCTATTTCACCCATCCCCCCAGCCCCCAACAGCAACCCTCAGTTTGTTTTGTGTATTTAAGAGTCTCTTATGGTTTGCCTTCTCTGTTTCTATCTTATTTTTCCTTCCCTTCCCCTATGTTCATCTGTTGCGCTTCTCAAATTCCATATATGAGTGAAATCATATGATATCTGTCTTTCTCTGACTTATTTTGCCTAGCATAATACCCTCCAGTTCCATCTACGTTGTTCCAAATGGCAAGATTTCATTCTTTTTCATCATCAAGTAGTATTCCATTGCAAATATATACCACATCTTCTTTATCCATTCATCAGATGATGAATATTGGGTTTTTTCATAATTTGGCTGAAGTTTATAATACAGTGTTGTTGACTATAATCACTATGCTGTACATTAGATCCCCAGGTCTTATTTTTTTTTTTTTTCTTTTTTTTTTTAATTTTTTTTTTCAACGTTTTTTATTTTATTTTTGGGACAGAGAGAGACAGAGCATGAACGGGGGAGGGGCAGAGAGAGAGGGAGACACAGAATCGGAAACAGGCTCCAGGCTCCGAGCCATCAGCCCAGAGCCTGACGCGGGGCTCGAACTCACGGACCGTGAGATCGCAACCTGGCTGAAGTCGGATGCTTAACCGACTGCGCCACCCAGGCGCCCCTCCCCAGGTCTTATTTATCTACCAGTTGGAAGTTTGTACCCTTAAACAGTATCCCCCAATTTTCCCACATTCTGCTCTCTGTTTTTTATAAGTTTGGCCTTTTTAGATTCCACATATAAGTGATATCCTACAGTATTTGTCTTTCTCTTTCTGACCTATCTGTTTTCTTTTATAGGTGAATGTTTTTCTGTATAAAGTCTTTCTATCTATTCTTTTACATTTTATCTTTTTAATAATTTATTGAGTGCTCACTAGCACTGACTCACATTAACAGATGAAAAACAAGGCATGATATGGTTCACCTAAACTCACACAATAAGATCAAGGCTGCTTTGTTGGAGAGGGAAAGAAAATTGTCATGCACTATGCCCAACCCCTTCTACCCCCAGAAGCAAAATCCAAAACACCTTGAGAGCCTTCTGTCATACTCTGACGATGTCCCAAAATTCATGAGACCTCGAAATAATTAGTAAGATTTTCCTGTTCTACAAAGTAAGAACACACACACACACACACACACACACAGAAATTTCAGTTTTCCTCTTTCTGTGTAGGGAAAAACCAGTTTTTCTCTACTGCATGTTTCTTTTCTATGAGTCTGTTTTTTTATTATTCACACAAAAACACTTCACTTGTGGGTTCTGAATATGCAGAGGGATTTCTCCTCACAAAGCAATTCTCTATGATGACATCTGGATGTATTACAGTTTAACTCAATTCTGATACTATCTACCTGGAGGTAGCATCAGATCCCACAGGTTAAAGGCTCAGTCCCACAAGACTGCTCCCCAGCACACTCCAGATACCAATTGCAAGAAGATGCCAATTGCCAGTTTACTCATAACTTCTGTCTGATTTGGCTACAAATTGAAGGTTCCCATGACCATCCACCACCCCCCCCCCCCGCCACTTGGATTTGATTACTTTGGTAGAGTGACTCAGATAACTCAGGGAAACACTTACTTACATTTACCAGTTTATTAAAGGATATGGTAAAGTGCACTCTCAACAATAGCCAAATTGTGGAAAAAGCCTAAATGTCCATCAACTGATGAATGGATAAAGAAATTGTGGTTTATATACACAATGGAATACTACTTGGCAATGAGAAAGAATGAAATACGGCCTTTTGTAGCAATGTGGATGGAGCTGGAGAGTGTGATGTTAAGTGAAATAAGCCATACAGAGAAAGACAGATACCATATGTTTTCACTCTTATGTGGATCCTGAGAAACTTAACAGAAATCCATGGGGGATGGGAAGGAAAAAAAAAAGAGGATAGAGTGGGACAGAGCCAAAGCATAAGACACTCTTAAAAACTGAGAACAAACTGAGGGTTGATGGGGGGTGGGAGGGAGGGGAGGGTAGGTGATGGGCATTGAAGAAGGCATCTTTTGGGATGAGCACTGGGTGTTGTATGGAAACCAATCTGACCATAAATTTCATATATTAAAAAAAATAATAAAAAAATAAAAATAAAAAAAGATATGGTAAAGTATACAGATGAACAGCCAGATGTAGAGATGCATAGGGGAAAGTTTGGGAGGATTTGAGTGCAGAAGCTTCTGTCCCCATGGAGTTGGAGCCACCCTCCCTGTGTGGATGTGTTTACCAGCCTGGAAGCTCCTCAAACTCTTTATTGTTGGAAGTTTTATGGAGGCCTCATCACATAGGTGTGATTGATCATAAACTCCATTTTTAACCCTTATCCCTACTCAAGAGAATGGGAGATGGAACTGAAAATTTCAAGCTTCTAATCTTGGCTTGGTGTTTCTGGAAGACACATACATGCACATACTACACATGATGGAATATTATTTAGCCATAAAAAGAAGGAAATCTGTTCATTTGCAACAACATGGATGGACGTTGAGGGCATTATGCTAAGTGAAATAAGTCAGAAAAAGACAAATACTATATGATCTCACTTATAGCGGAATCTAAAACAAACAAACAGAGATATACCAGGGGAAGATGGTGGTGTAGGAGGACACTGGGCTCACTGCATCCTGCTAGTCACTTAGATTCCAACTACACCTGCCTAAATAACCCAGAAAACCACCAGAAGACTAGCAGAACGGAGTCTCCGGAGCCAAGAGCAGACGAGAGGCCCATGGAAGAGGGTAGGAAGGGCGGAGAGGCGGTGCGCGCTACATGGACTGGTGGGAGGGAGCCTGGGTGGAGGGGCAGCCCGCTGGCCAAGCAGAGACCCCAAGTCAGGCTGGCAAAAGTGGAGGAGCCGGACGGAGCGTGTTCGGACAGCAAGCGGGACTTAACATCTGGAAGGTTATAAGTTAACAGCTCTGCTCAGAGAGCGTGAAGGCTGGAGGACAACGGGAGGGAGAGTTGCTGAGCCCCGGGATGACAGAGCTCAGTTTGGCGGGGAACAAAGGCACTCGCCAGCGCCATCTCCCTCGCCCATCCCCCAGAAAAAATCCCAAAGGGAACCAGTTCCTGCCAGAGAACTTGCTTGCAACCTGCTAACACCAAACTCTGTGCTTCTGCGGATCCATCCCTCCGTCAGCAGGTCTGACTCCCTCCCGCTGCCATAGGGCCCCTCCCGAAGTGGATCACCTAACTAGAAGTGAGCTAAGCCTGCCCCTCCCGCCCCTGTGCACCTTGACAATCCACCCCAGCTAATACGCCAGATCCCCAGCACCACAAGCCTGGCAGTGTGCAAGTAGCCCAGACGGGCCACGCCACCCCACAGTGAATCCCGCCCTAGGAGAGGGGAAGAGAAGGTACACACCAGTCTGACTGTGGCCCCAGTGGTGGGCTGAGGGCAGAAATCAGATCTGACTGTGGCCCCGCCCACCAACTCCAGTTATTCAAGACAGCACAGGGGAAGTGCCCTGCAGGTCCGCACCACTCCAGAGACTATCCAAAATGACCAAATGGAAGAATTCCCCTCAAAAGAATCTCCAGAAAATAACAACAGCTAATGAACTGATCAAAAAGGATTTAAATAATATAACAGAAAGTGAATTTAGAATAATAGTCATAAAATTAATCGCTGGGCTTGAAAACAGTATAGAGGACAGCAGAGAATCTCTTGCTACAGAGATCAAGGGACAAAGGAACAGTCAGGAGGAGCTGAAAAAGGCTTTAAACGAAATGCAAAACAAAATGGAAACGTCCACGGCTTGGATTGAAGAGGTAGAGGAGAGAATAGGTGAACTAGAAGATAAAATTATGGAAAAAGAGGAAGCTGAGAAAAAGATAAAAAAAAATCCAGGAGTATGAGGGGAAAATTAGAGAACTAAGTGATGCACTAAAGAGAAATAATATACGCATAATTGGTATTCCAGAGGAGGAAGAGAGAGGGAAAGGTACTGAAGGTGTACTTGACAAAATCATAGCTGAGAACTTCCCTGAACTGGGGAAGGAAAAAGGCATTGAAATCCAAGAGGCACAGAGGACTCCCTTCAGACATAACTTGAATCGATATTCTGCACGACATATCATACTGAAACTGGCAAAATACAAGGATAAAGAGAAAATTCTGAAAGCAGCAAGGGATAAACATGCCCCAACATATAAAGGGAGACCTATAAGACTCGTGACTGATCTCTCTTCTGAAACTTGGCAGGCCAGAAAGGAATGGCAGGAGATCTTCAATGTGTTAAACAGAAAAATTATGCAGCAGAGAATCCTTTATCCAGCAAGTCTGTCATTTAGAATAGAAGGAGAGACAAAGGTCTTCCCAAACAAACAAAAACTGAAGGAATTCGTCCCCACTAAACCAGCCCTACAAGAGATGCTAAGCGGAATCCTGTGAGACAAAGAACCAGAGACATCGCTACAAGCATAAAACATACAGACATCACAATGACTCTAAACTCATATATTTCTATAATAACACTGAATGTAAATGGACTAAATGTGCCCACCAAAAGACATAGGGTATCAGAATGGATAAAAAAACAAGACCCATCTATTTGCTGTCTACAAGAGACTCATTTTAGACCTGAGGACACCTTTAGATTGAGAGTGAGGGGATGGAGAACTATTTATCATGCTACTGGAAGTCAAAAGAAAGCTGGAATAGCCATACTTCTATCAGACAAACTAGACTTTAAATTAAAGGTGGTAACAAGAGATGAAGAAGGGCACTATATAATAATTACAGGGTCTATCCATCAGGAAGAGCTAACTATTATAAATGTCTATGTGCCAAATACAGGAGCCCCCAGATATATAAAACAATTAATCACAAACATAAGCAACCTTATTGATAAGAATGTGGTAATTGCAGGGGACTTTACCACTCTACTTACAGCAATGGATATATCATCTAGACACATGGTCAATAAAGAAACAAGGGCCCTGAATGATACATTGGATCAGATGGACTTGACAGATATATTTAGAACTCTGCATCCCAAAGCAACAGAATATACTTTCTTCTCGAGTGCACATGGAGTATTCTCCAAGATAGATCACATACTGGGTCACAAAACAGCCCTACATAAGTATACAGGAATTGAGATCATACCATGCATACTTTCAGACCACCATGCGATGAGGCTTGAAATCAACCACAGGAAAAAATCTGGAAAACCTCCAAAAGCACGGAGGTTAAAGAACACCCTACTAAAGAATGCATGGGTCAATCAGGCAATTAGAGAAGAAATTTAAAAAATATTTGGAAACAAATGAAGATGAAAATACAACAATCCAAAAGTTTTGGGATGCAGTGAAGGCAGTCCTGAGAGGAAAATACACTGGAATCCAAGCCTATCTCAAGAAACAAGAAAAATCCCAAATACAAAATCTAACAGCACACCTAAAGGAAATAGAAGCAGAACAGCAAAGGCAGCCTAAACCCAGCAGAAGGAGAGAAATCATAAAGATCAGAGCAGAAATAAACAATATAGAATCTAAAAAAAACTGTAGAGCAGATCAACGAAACCAAGAGTTGGTTTTTTGAAAAAATAAGCAAAATTGATAAACCTCTAGCCAGGCTTCTCAAAAAGAAAAGGGAGATGACCCTAAAAGATAAAATCATGAATGAAAATGGAATTATTACAACCAATCCCTCAGAGATACAAGCAATTATCAGGGAATACTATGAAAAATTATCTGCCAACAAACTGGACAACCTGGAAGAAATGGACAAATTCCTAAACACCCACACTCTTCCCAAACTCAATCAGGAGGAAGTAGAAAGCTTGAATAGACCCATAACCAGCGAAGAAATTGAATCAGTCATCAAAAATCTCCCAACAAATAAGAGTCCAGAACCAGATGGCTTCCAAGGGGAGTTGTACCAGACATTTAAAGCAGAGATAATACCTATCCTTCTCAAGCTATTCCAAAAAATAGAAAGGGAAGGAAAACTTCCAGACTCATTCTATGAAGCCAGCATTACTTTGATTCCTAAACCAGACAAAGACCCAGTAAAAAAAGAGAACTACAGGCCAATGTCCCTGATGAATATGAATGCAAAAATTCTCAATAAGATACTAGCAAATCGAATTCAACAGCATATAAAAAGAATTAGACACCATGATCAAGTGGGATTCATTCCTGGGATGCAGGGCTGGTTCAACATTTGAAAATCAATCAATGTGATACACCAGGTTAATAAAAGAAAAGATAAGAACCATATGATCCTGTCAATCGATGCAGAAAAAGCATTTGACAAAATTCAGCACCCTTTCTTAATAAAAACCCTTGAGAAAGTCGGGATAGAAGGAACATACTTAAGGATCATAAAAGCCATTTATGAAAAGCCCACAGCTAACATCATCCTCAATGGGGAAAAACTGAGAGCTTTTTCCCTGAGATCAGGAAAGTCTCAGGAAACAACTCACCGCTGTTGTTTAACAAAGTGTTGGAAGTTCTAGCATCAGCAGACAACAAAAGGAAATCAAAGGCATCAAAATTGGCAAAGATGAAGTCAAGCTTTCACATTTTGCAGATGACATGATATTATACATGGGAAATCCGATAGACTCCACCAGAAGTCTGCCAGAACTGATACATGAATTCAGCAAAGTTGCAGAATACAAAATCAATGTATAGAAATAAGTTGCATTCTTATACACTGATAATGAAGCAACAGAAAGACAAATAAAGAAACTGATCCCATTCACAATTGCACCAAGAAAGCATAAAATACCTAGGAATAAATCTAACCAAAGATGTAAAAGATCTGTATGCTGAAAACTATAGAAAGCTTATGAAGGAAATTGAAGAAGATATAAAGAAATAGAAAAACATTCCGTGCTCATGGGTTGGAAGAATAAATATTGTCAAAATGTCAATACTACCCAAAGCTATCTACACATTCAGTGCAATCCCAATCAAAATTGCACCAGCATTCCTCTCGAAACTAGATCAAGCAATCCTAAAATTCATATGGAACCACAAAAGGCCCCAAATAGCCAAAGTAATTTTGAAGAAGAAGACCAAAGCAGGAGGCATCACAATCCCAGACTTTAGCCTTTACTACAAAGCTGTCATCATCAAGACAGCATGGTATTGGCACAAAAACAGACACATAGACCAATGGAATAGAATAGAAACCCCAGAACTAGACCCACAAACATATGGCCAACTAATCTTTGACAAAGCAGGAAAGAACATCCAATGGAAAAGGCAGTCTCTTTAACAAATGGTGCTGGGAGAACTGGACAGCAACATGCAGAAGGTTGAAACTAGACCACTTTCTCACACCATTCACAAAAATAAACTCAAAATGGATAAAGGACCTGAATGTGAGCCAGGAAACCATCAAAACCCTAGAGGAGAAAGCAGGAAAAGACCTCTCTGACCTCACCCATAGCAATTTCTTACTTGACACATCCCCAAAGGCAAGGGAATTAAAAGCAAAAATGAACTACTGGGACCTTATGAAGATAAAAAGCTTCTGCACAGCAAAGGAAACAACAAACAAAACTAAAAGGCAGCCAACGGAATGGGAAAAGATATTTGCAACTGACATATCGGACAAAGGGCTAGTATCCAAAATCTATAAAGAGCTCATCAAACTCCACACCCGAAAAACAAATAACCCAGTGAAGAAATGGGCAGAAAACATGAATAGACACTTCTCTAAAGAAGACATCCGGATGGCCAACAGGCACATGAAAAGATGCTCAACGTCGCTCCTCATCAGGGAAATACAAATCAAAACCACACTCAGATATCACCTCACGCCAGTCAGAGTGGCTAAAATGAACAAATCAGGAGACTATAGATGCTGGAGAGGATGTGGAGAAACGGGAACCTCTTGCACTGTTGGTGGGAATGCAAATTGGTGCAGCCACTCTGGAAAACAATGTGGAGGTTCCTCAGAAAATTAAAACTAGACCTACCCTATGACCCATCAAGAGCACTGCTAGGAATTTATCCAAGGGATACAGGAGTACTGATGCATAGGGACACTTGTACCCCAATGTTTATAGCAGCACACTCAACAATAGCCAAATTATGGAAAGAGCCTAAATGTCCATCGACTGATGAATGGATAAAGAAATCGTGGTTTATATACACATTGAAGTACTACTTGGCAGTGAGAAAGAATGAAATATGGCCCTTTGTAGCAACGTAGATGGAACTGGAGAGTGTGATGCTAAGTGAAATAAGCCATACAGAGAAAGACTGATACCATATGTTTTCACTCTTATGTGGATTCTGAGAAACTTCACAGAAACATATGGGGGAGGGGAAGGAAAAAAAGAGGTTAGAGTGGGAGAGAGCCAAAGCATAAGAGACTCTTAAAAACTGAGGACAAACAGGGTTGACGGGGGGGTGGGAGGGAGGGGAGGGTGGGTGATGGGTATTGAGGAGGGCACCTTTTGGGATGAGCACTGGGTGTTGTATCAAAACCAATTTGACAAGAATTTCATATATTGAAAAAAAATAAAACAAACAAACAACAAAGCCAAACTCAGAAACCGAGATCAAGTTTGTGGCTATCAGAGCTGGGTAGTGGGAGGGAGAGGAATTGAGTGAAGGTGGTTAAAGTATACCAACTGCCACTTACAAGATAAGTTGGTACTGGGGATATAGTGTACAACATGATGACTGTACTGAAAAACACTACTGTATCATATGCTTGAAAGTTAGGGGAGTAGATCCTAAAAGGTTTCATCACAAGAAAAAAATATTTTCTTTTTTAGTTTCTATATGAGATGATGGATGTTAACTAAACTTATTGTGGTAATCATTTTGCAATTTAAGTAAGTCAAGTCATTATGCTGTACACCTGAAAGTTGCACTGTGCTGTATTTCAGTTATATCTCAATAACACTGAAAAATATTCTAAAAAACAGAAAAAAAATGAACCCAGTGCAACCCAATTATGATGTAGATATTATTTCAGGTAAATTCATGGAAAAGGATTCTTTAAATTGGAATGTCCAAGTTTGAGACATAGTTTTACCATTGAATTTCTATGTGATTTTGTTCATTTATTTCATTCTAATGTGGTGAAATTTCCACCCTAAAATATAAATAACTGCTTCTCTACCTACTTTAAGGGATATTATAAAGATAGATAAAATACTACTTTTGAGAAAACCATCTTATTATTTAAGATATTATTTAAGATTATTTACTATTTAAGATAAACCAAACTTAACCACCTCATTATTAAATTATAAGACAGATTTTTATCAGGTCGATGTTAGAAGGCATCGTAGAGGCAATGTTTGGACATTCATGTACTCTATAATAGGGACTGAATATGCTGAGGCGCAGGTTCCCAGAGGTTACCTGATGCTGTACTGGGATCTCTAGCATGGTCTCCTTTATTCCTGGTTTACTTTTTTCTCTCTTTACTCCAAGCCAAGGACACTGATGAACTATTTGAAAATGGTGTTGCTTTTGGTGTCTATGGCTCACACAATATCTCCACCCAGGTAATTTCAGGGAATATAACCTACAATTCACTGCTGCTCACACTTACTAATAGCCTAATACTTTCCAACAGTTAATAGAAGTAACTGTATGGCCAGCTATCTGAAAGATATGCAGCTTAACCATTCCTGTAGAACAGAGTTGCAAACTGGCATCCCTACTCTGAAGTCCTGCTCTCAGTCTGTTTTGGTATAGCCTACCTAGTAATCAAAATTCTGCTAAATGCATTGGTAGCACTTAACAATTATGAGATTTAACTAAAAAGCTGGATTTT
Source organism: Panthera leo (assembly GCF_018350215.1). Taxonomy (NCBI): domain Eukaryota; kingdom Metazoa; phylum Chordata; class Mammalia; order Carnivora; family Felidae; genus Panthera; species Panthera leo. The sequence continues at coordinate 108,293,799 of NC_056686.1, forward strand.
GGGTATCCATCCCTAGGAGACTATGGGTTTCATTGACCTGAGAAAGAAACCATTCAGCAGAGTCTTCATCTGGCCCTCTTCACTCATGTCTTTGTTCAGACCCTGTAGATACTGAGTTTGAAATTATGAATTTAAAATTCATAAGTGAATTAAACTTGGCCATTAAGGGCTACTAAACATTATTTGAGTTTTCATAGAATGTTTTTAATTTTTTCAAATTGGGGAAAAATATGCTGTATTAGTTTGCCAGGATTGCCATAATAAAGAACAGAGACTGAGTGGTTTAAACCACAGACATCATTGTCTCATAATTCTGTAGGATAGAAGTCCAAGATCAAGGTGTTGGCAAGGTGAATTCCTTTTGAGGGCCATGAGAGAAAGAGCAGTTCCAATCCTCTCTCCTTGGCTAGTAGATGCCCATCTTCTTCCTGTGTTTTCACATCCTCCTTCTGTGCATGTTTGTGTCCTAACCTCCTCTTCTTTTTTTAAAATTAATTTATTGTTTTAAAATTTATATCCAAGTTAGCTAACATACAGTGAAATAATGATTTCAGGAGTAGAATCCAGTGATTCATCATCTGCATATAACACCCAGTGCTCATCCCAACAAGTGTCCTCCTTAATGCCCCTTGCCAAATTAGCCCATCACCCCAGCCTCAAACCCCTCCAGAATCCCTAAGTTTGGTCTCTGTATCTAAGAATCTCTTATGGTTTGTTCCCCTCCCTGTTTTTATATTATTTTTGCTTCCTTTTCCTTATGCTCATCTGTTTTGTATCTTAAATTCCACATGTAAGTGAAGTCATATGATATTTATCTTTCTCTGACTAATTTTGTTTGGCATAATACACTCTAGTTCCATCCATGTTGTTGCAAATGGCAAGATTTCATTCTTTTTTATTGCCAAGTAATATTCCACTATATATGTATGTATGTATGTGTTTGTGTATATATATATACATACATATATATATGCACACACATATATTTTCTTTATCTATTCTTTACCTATTTTCTTTATCTATTCATCAGTCGATGCACATTTGGGCTTTTTCCATACTTTGGCAATTGTTGATAGTGCTGCTATAAACTTTGGAGTGCATGCGCCCCTTCTAATTGGCATTTTTGTATCCTTTGTATAAATACTTAGTAGTGCAATATCTCGGTTGTAGGGTAGTTCTGTTTTTAATTTTTTTGAGGAACCTCCATACTGTTTTCCAGAGTGGCTGCACCAATTTGCATTTCCACCAGCAGTGCAAAATGGTTTTTCTTTCACCACAGCCTCGCCAACACCTGTTGCTACCTGAGTTGTTAATTTTAACCATTCTGACAGGTGCGAGGTGGTATTTTACTGATACCACCTGATGATGAGTGATGTTGAGCATGTTTTCTTATGTTTGTTAGCCATCTGGATGTCTTCTTTGGAAAAGTGTCTATTCATGTCTTTTGCCCATTTCTTCACTGGATTATTTGTTTTTGTGGTGTTGAGTTTAATGAGTTCTTTACAGATTTTGATTACTAACCTTTTATCTGGTATGGCATTTACAAATATCTTCTCCCATTCCATCCATTGCCTTTTAGTTTTCTTGATTGTTTCCTTCACTGTGCAGAAGGTTTTTATCTTGGTGAGGTGCCAATAGTTCATTTTTGCTTTTGTTTCCCTTGCTTTTGGAGACATGTCATGTAAGAAGTTGCTGCGGCTGAGATCAAAGAGGTTGTTGCCTGTTTTCTCCTCTAGGATTTTGATGGTTTCCTGTCTTATTTTTAGGTCTTTCATCCATTTTGAGTTTATTTTTGTGTATGGTGTAAGAAAGTGGTCCAGATTCATTCTTCTGCATGCTGTGGTCCAGTTTTCCCAACACTATTTGATGAAGAGACTGTCTTTATACCATTGGATATTCTTTCCTGCTTTGTCAAAGATTAGTTGGCCATTCATTTTGGGGTCCATTTCTGGGTTCTCTGTGCTTTTCCATTGATCTATGTGTCTGTTTTTGTGACAGCACCACACTCTCTTGATGATTACAGCTTTGTAATACAGCTTGAAGTCTGGGATTGTGACGCCTCCAGTTGTGGTTTCCTTTTTCAGGATTGCTTTGGCTATTTAGAGTCTTTTCTAGTTCCATACAAATTTTAGGATTGTTTGTTCTATCTCTGTGAAGAATGGTGTTATTTTGATAGGGATTACATTGAATATGTAGATTGCTTTGGGTAGTATCGACATTTTAACAATATTTTTTCTTCCAATCCATGAGCATGGAATATTTTTTTCATTTTTTGGTGACTTCTTCAATTTTTTGTAAGCTTTTTATAATTTTCAGTGTATAGATTTTTCACTTCTTTGGTTAGGTTTATTCCTGTGTATTTTATGGTTTTTGGTGCAATTGTAAATGGGATTGCTTCCTTGATTTCTCTCTGCTGCATCATTATTTGTATATAGAAATGCAACTGATGTAACCTCCTCTTCTTATAAGGACTCCAGTCACGTTGGATTAGGGGCCTACCCTACTCTATATGATCTTATCTTAACTAATTACATCTGCAATGTCCCTATTTCCAAATAGTGTCATATTCCAAGGTACCTGGGATTAGGACTTCGACATATGAATTTGGAGGACACCATTCAACCTATAACATATACATGGCATTAAATTCACATATTTTAAATGTACAGGTCTATGGCTTTCGAATGATATGTATCCATGCACTCCCCTCCACAATCAAGATTTTGGATATTTCCATCTCCACAGAAAGTTTCCTCATGGCTGTTTCTGGAAAATCATGCCACACTTAACCCTGAGCAATCTCTGATTTGTCACTGGATATTAGTTTTGGATTTTCTTCAATTTCATGTAAGTGGGATCAACATGCAGGTATTTGTTGAATTCTGGCTTTTGTCACTCAGCTTAGTTCCTATAAGATTAATCCATATTGTTGTGTGTATCATTAGTTTGTTCTTTTTTTATTGCCAAATAGTATTCCATCATACAAATACATCCCAGTTTCTTTAACCATTAATCTGATTATGGATATTTGAATTATTTTGGGTTTTTGGCTATAATGAATAAAGCTGCTATGAATATTCATATACAAGCCTTTGTGTGGACATATATGCTTTCATTTTTACTTAATAATATTTAAGAATGGATTTTTCTGTCACTAGGTATGTTTATGTATACTTTTTAAAAATGTTGATCCTGGGGATTTTTTTTGTAATTCTTTTTTTTTTTTTTTCCAAATTTGAATGTTGTTGACACACATTATGTTAGTTTCAGGTGTAAAACTTAGTGATTCTATTAAGTTATACATTATACTGGAAAGCTATAGTAATCAAAAGAGTCTGGTACTGGCACTTTTATACACATAGATCAATGGAAGAGAATAGACCACCCAGAAATGAACTTACACTTATATGGTCAATTAATCTATGACAAAGGAGGCAAGAATACACAATGGGGAGGAAACAGTTTCTTTAATAAATGGTGCTGGAAAAACTGAACAGCTACATGCAAAAGAATGAAACTGGACCATTTTAAAACACTGTACAGAAAAATGAACTTGAAATGGGTTAAATACCTACATGTGAGACCTGAAACCATAAAAATCCCAGGACAGAGCACAGGCAGAAATTTCTCTGATATTGGCTGTAACTATTTTTCTGTCAAATGATTTTCTAGCCTCTGTTGAGGTGGTCATATGACTTTTCTCCTTTATTCTCTGAAGGTAGTGAGTTACATTGATTTTTTTTTCTTGAATTGTGAATCCACTTCACATTCTTAACATGAACTCTACTTACTCATTATGCAAAATATGTTTATATATTACCAGATTAGATTTTCAGTATTTTGTAGAGGACTTTTTTCCCTATGTTCATGAGACATATGGTTTATAATATTTTCTTATAATTTCTAGTTTCTGTACCAGGAATATATTGGCCTCATAAAATGAGTTGGGAAAGTTTCCTTTCTCCTCTATTTTCTGAAAATGTTTGCATAGCATTGGTATTAATTTTTTCTTCAGCATTTAATAAAATTTATCATCTGGGCCTTTAGTTTTCTTTGTGGGTAGTTAATTTATGACTTCAATTTATTTGATAGATATAGACTCAGATTTTCTCTTTGCTAAGGTTTTGGTAGCTTGTATTTTTCAAGGAAGCTTTCCATTTCATCTGCATTATCAAAATTATTGACATAAAGTTGCTTACAAATTATCTTATTGCTCTTTTAATGTAGGTAGTTTATAAGATGATATTATACATTTCATTCATGATGTGGGTACGTTGTGCATTGGTTCCTGGTTTTCTTGATAGGTGTTTATCAATTTAATATTTCTAAGAGAGAAGTTTTGGCACATTTAACCTTCTCTGAATTTAGTTCCTATTATAATTTTTATGTTCCTATCTTTATAATATCTCTCTTCAACTAAGTTTGGGTTAAGTCAATCTCTTTTTAGTTTCTTAAGGTAGACACTTAGATAATTGATATTAACCAAAGCTTCCATTTAAAACGTTTTATTTTAGTATAGTTTTAGATTTAAATAAAAGTTGCAAAGTGCAGAGTTGTAGTATACCCTGCACTTTACTTCCTCTGTTCTTAAGATCTTAAATTGTTATAATATATTGACATAACTTTAACCAATACTTATATATTGTTATTAAATAAAGGGAATGCTTTGTTCATATAGCCTTAGTTTTTTCCTTAATATCTTTTTCTCTTCCAGTATCCCATCTAAGATCCCACATTACATTAATTATCATATCTCCTTAGGTTTCTCATGCCTGTGCCAGTTTCTTAGGCTTTTCTTGTTTAGATGACCTTGACAGTTTTGAGGACTAGTGATCAGGTATTTTGTAGCATGTCCATCAACTGAGGTTTGTCTAATGTGTTTTTGATAGTTAGACTGAGATTATGGGTTTTTGGAAGGAAGATTACAGAAGTGTCATTCCCAGCACATTATATCACGGGTATGTGCTGTCAGCATGACTTATCACTATTGACGTTAATCTCAGTCACCTGGTTGAGGTAGTGTTTGTTGAATTTTTCCACTGTAAAGTTACTCTTCCCCCCTTTTCCATACCTACTCTATGGAAAGTGGTTAACTGTGCACAATTTGCACTTAATGGATAGGGACTTGCACTCCATTTCTTGATGAGGAGTATCTGCAATGTTTGGGATTCTCTGCCTGGGAGATTTGTCTGTTGTCCTCCATCTATTTACATATTCAATCATCTATTTATATCAGGATGGATTCAAGGGTATGTATTTTATCCTTTGGGTTATAAACTATATTATTTGGCTTTATAAGTACTGTGTTATTTACCTTGTTGCTCAATTTACCCCAGCTTTGTCCATTGGGAGCTCTTTCAGTTGGCTACTGTATTTATTTGTTTCTTTGTCTAATCATTGTGTGTGTGTGTATTATTGCACTAACAAATTCTGAGAGGAAAGCTGGTAGGATATTACTCACATGATGCAGAGGAGGATACTAAAGCCCACAACGTTTAAGTGAATTTCTCATGGTTATGTAGCTTTAAAGACCACAACTGAGACCCAAAGATTGGAGCTGGACCCCCAGATTTGGAGATCATGTCTATACCAACATAGTCAATGAATCAACTATTTTATTTTATTTTATTTTATTTTATTTTATTTTATTTTATTTTTATTTTTGTTTTTTTTTTTTAGTCTTCTCTTTCCTGTATTTCAGAGTTTTTCTTCTCTGTTTCATCTTAAACTAACCCTTGATAAATACTGTCTCACTGAAATTTGATATTCTATACCTTAGAGAAGGCTTATCTGGAGAGAATCAACTATTTTATTAAGACATGAAGACATGGATGATCTTTCAATTAAAGTGTTGTTGAGAGTACAGCCTGAAGGAGGGGCCAACAAAAACACTCTCAGTCTGTTTTTGTCTCATTTCTCCTGGAACAATTTTCATTTCCCAGAGTGGCACAGATGGACGACACAAAGCTGAAGAGGGCGGGCACTCAGGGAGAGGCCATGATTCTGTGTCATCAAGAGAGTGAGCCTTCAGGTCCCCAGCCACGCACACCATCTTCCTGAAATAAAATCAATCTATTAAGCCATGACATGCAACTGTAGGTTTTAAACGGCATCATAAATCCCAGGAAATTAACTTGCTTTCAGCTGTTGCCTGGGGCAGGCTTCAGCAATGAAAGTCCTTCTCTGAAACTTAATTGCTGTTTAAGTATTTGCTGCAAGTTTTTTCTCTCTTCTAACACCAAACTAAAAAGAAAACCTCACAAAGGGAGAAAAAAGTGTTTGGTTTTACTCTGTCAGTGAGGTAAATTCTTCTTCTCACCATGGATATTAAGTATCAGTGATGTTTTGAGGCACAGGACAAAAATGAGGGAGACATTTTTCTTTCAGAATGGCTGAGCATTCCGTTATAAGGTGAGCTTGTGGAGATGCTGAGAAAAGCGTGGGATAGGAGTAATTGCAGAAACTGTGTTAAGCACAGGGAGGTGACACTTTCAACTGATCACGTCATTTTGGGCAGAAATTCCAGAGACAGTATAATGGAATTCAGAGATTAACAATTAGTTTAGGAGGTTGTGTAAATATCACTGGTAGTTATTGAGAGATCTTTGCTGAGCACCTGCAGTGTGCCAGAGACACCATGGGAATTATTTCATTTAATCTTTATGGCAACTGTTCTCACTTCCCCAGTAAGAAAACTGAACCCCACAGTCGAGAAGTGGCTTGCCTCAAATCACATTGCTGGCAAGTGGTGGAGAGATATGATTTGCTTCCAAGTCTATGTGACTCAAAAATATATCCTTTTCCCTAACCTGGTGACCTCCCAAACTTTAAAAAAGAATAACCCTTTTTGTGGCAAACTGTATAAGAGCTAAAGATGATAGGTAGTTTTACAGTCAGTATTTTTTTTTTTGATTGAGAAATCTTATAATGAAAAAAAAGTAGCTATAAATTAAAAAAATATATTTGTATTTCATTCATCACAATCTCTATACACATTTGAAGGCTGACTGTACTTGTATTATAATTAGTTTGCAGGCAGGGCTTGGTGCCCGCACAGATTTAAGAAACCCTGTCCTACGTCTGCAGTCTGCAGAGCATTTGTGGCCCCTGATGTCTCTGGCCTTCAGACTGGGCTCCCTAGTCAGGCCCCCTGGCCCCTATGGATGTACTAAAGAGGTCATGCTCTATTACAGGTGCTCTGGAAGCTCTTGAGGAGAGCTGCAAACTTTATCACTCAAGAGCTTTCTTTCTTTTGAAGTGAAAGCCAAGGTAACTGTGGTGAATAGTAAAGAAGTACACCAAAGTCAGGCTGTCTCTTGCTCATAATATAATGTATACACATTTTATGAGGACAAGCATTTAAAAGTTTTTAAGAATTCTTTTATGAAGGAAAATAGCAAAGAGGGTTTACTAACTAATGAGATTTTTTTAAAAAGTGGCTTAAATGTATTAACTTACTTTATTTTTCAAAGCAATCCTAAAAGACATGTAGTAGTATTATTCTCATACATATGAGGAATTGGAGAAACAGAGGACAAGTAAAGTGCCCAGGTTGACACAGCTGCTAAATACTAGCTGTTCAATATTTCTTTTATAAAATATAAAGGTGTTTGGCTTCTGTGTCCCAAAGATGGCACACAAGTTGTAACAGAATTTCCCCACCAACCTTTTACTAATTAAGGTTTAGTGGACGTGGTGTGCTTCCCCTTCAGGGCAGAAGCACTATTCTCCCTGCTGTTGGGAATGCTGTAGGCTGACACCTTGCAGTGCCTTGTTCGAGGACACAGGCCCTTCTCAGCGGATGTCTGCACCCAATAACTAATCAGTACTGGGCTATCAACACTTGCTACCCCCCCCCCCCCACCCGCTCAACACAGCCACCTCAGCAGCAGGCTCCCTGTAGGATTGGCTGAGGCCTTTGCTTTTACTGCATTGTAGCCCAGCTTCTCTCTCTGTTCTTCCAGTCCTGATTCCTTCCTCCCTATGGGTGTCAATCTCAAGAGCACTAAACTTCCTCTGCACACATTTCCATCTGAGGGGAATTTCAGGAAACTCAACCTTTGCTACAAAGTGCAGAGGTAAAACTGGATGTCTCCAAAGCCCATAGTTTCTACTCCAGATGAAGACATAAAGTGGACAAACACCCTCTCTCTTGGAGCAGCCACTGAGCTATAACCAGGGAATTTGTGTGGAAGGCCAGCCCTCTGTGTCTATCCCATACTGGCTTTGCCATATTGTTATCTTTGACTATCCCAACACTCACAGGAATGGCACCTTGAACAGATGGTTGCAGTGAAAATAATATCTGAACAATGCTTATTATTTTATTGAACAGTGAATAAATTGACCGTTCCTTATGCAGAACCAATTATATGTTATTTGTATATAACACACACACACACACACACACACACACACACATATATATAATATAGAATCTATAATAGAATTAAAGTAAGAAATGAAAGTCATTTAGGTTTTTCTTATTTAAACATCTTGTTTCAGAAAACATTGTTTGAGTTCTATATTTTCAAATTTGCATGATAAGCAGTTGGGATCTAATTAGATACCTAAAAAATGAAATTTCAATGCTACTATCTCTAATTCATCAAGTTATTTTATTATCATTTTTGGTACCTCTAGACCCACCTATGATATTAGACCAACAAATTTAACAGCTTCTCATGCTTTTGTATATATGTATTACTATTGTCTTTCTATTTGTAAAGTAATTTTGAAATAATATAATATGCCCACAGAAAATAGAACATATCCTGAGCATTCTAACTTCATTGTTTTCTATATTTACCTTTATTTGCTTTCTTAGAATTTCATTTGCTGCTTTCTAGCATGGTTAAGATGGAAACAGGTAATTAATTTTTACATTTTAATTTTTTTGATATAAAAAAGTTATATTTTTTTCTGAGAATTTTAAAGCTACATCCACAAATTTTAATGCATTTTTCATTTCTTTCAGTTCTAAATATTTTCCAATTTCACTTGTGATTTTCTTTTATTCATGAGTTATTTAGAGGCTAATGCTTAATTTTGAAGTAGCTGGGGATTTTCTTGACACTTTCCTTTTGTTATTGATTTCTAACTTAATTCCAATGTGGTCAGAAAGAAGAGTTTGAATGATTTTATTCTTTTGAAATGCCTTAAATCTTGCTTTATTACTCAACATATGGTTAAATTTTATAATGTTTCATTAGTATTTTATTAAAAACATGTGCTCTTCTATTGTTGGGTTCAGTATTCTATACCTGTCAATTAAGTTGCGTTGCTCACAAATGACATGAGTGGGACTTGAACCCTGGCATTCCAACACTAGAGCCCATACATTTAACTATTAAATTCTTCTCTCTCTCTCAAAGTTCCAAGGTAAGCACCCTACTCTAATGCACAAACTCAGTAATCCTATTTTTGGAAATGTGAGACTTGGTGGAAACCTCTTCCATAATCTTGAGAAACGTGGAAGTGGGGCCTCAAGAGTCACTGACAATCTGTAGTTAGGAATGCATTAATCAGTGAGGCAAACCTGAAATCCTGGAGATAAGTAAAGTTTAAAAATTAGAATTCATTCACAATATCCTCTGTATTGGTTTCCTATTGTGATTGTAACAAATTTCTAAAAACTTAGTGGCTTAAAATAACACAAATTTATTACCCAGTTCTGGAAATCAGAATTCTAGCAGGGGTCTCATGGGGCTGCATTCCTGTCAGACAGCTTCAGGAGAAGACCTACTTCCTCCCTTTTCCAGCTTCTAGAGTCCACCTGCATTCCTTGCCCAGTGGCTTCCTTCTTCCTTCATCTTCAAAGCCAGTAATTTTTGCCAAGTTTCTCATATCGCCATCTTTCTGCCTCTTTCCTCCACTTATAAGGACCCTTGTGATTTCCCTGGATCCACTCAGATAATCCAGGATGATCTCCCTCTTTGATGTCAGTTTATTAGGAAATTTAACTTCATCTGCAACCTTAAGATCTCTTTGCCATGTAACCTAACATGTCACAGCTTCCAGGGAGTAGGGCCTGGACATCTTTGGGGTACCAATATTCTGCCTACTACATCCTCTCCTGTTACACTTGGACACAGATCCCACAAAGATCTTAAAATAATAAGAAAAAGGCAATGAATGCATTTGAATATTTGACAAGGGTTCCCAGCAGGATTATAAATAGCCGATATTCTTATGAAAAATTCTCATTCTCATTAATTACTAAAGAATGTAAATTAAGACCGTGAGATCCCAAATTTTCATCTCTTTCTTAAAATCAGATTGTCAAACATTTGTGGGAAAAATAAATTTCACTTGAGAATATGAAAATATTTCTAAGATACTAGAACCATCCATAGAAGCAGGTGTTTCAGGACCTCTACTGCTAAGCATACTATGGCTGTTGCACAAGCCCTGAGGTAGCTGGGACCAGTGAGGTGACATTTCAGGCTACAGGGCCAGTATTTAGCATTGTGTTGCCCTAGGCCTGGATGCCTTGTGCCAAGCAACACCCAGACTCAGGTAAAAGTGGCCCAGAGTCTTCCAGGGAAGATAGCAAGTGAAAAGTGGATGACATTCTAAGCCACAGCACTTCAGGATTTCTCACACTTCTGCATGTCCTCCTCATGATTAAAATTTGAGGAACCAAATAAAACCTCTTACAGAGATCAATTCTGGGTGATGGCCAATCCTATTTGTTATGTATACAGTTTTCAGCCTCAATACCTTTATTTAAAAGCATAAAGTAAGCCCTTTCTTATATAGTGTTAAAGATCACACATGGGATTGATTTTCTTTTATAGTAAACTGGATAAAGGTAGAATGCATGAAAGAAATATTCTACAAATAAAGTAAACTCTATGTGGTGAAATTAGATTTCCTCTAATAATTCTGTTTTCGAATGTATGTTTGATAAGCAGAATTCCTAGCTGAAAGAAGTGAGGTCACATAGGGACTGGAATGAAAGACAGAAGACATATCTTCATGGAAGACAGTAGCAGTGGCCACATCCTTGATGTGCCTCCTCCATACCCACCCAGGACCAACCCTGATTTTTCTTATTTCTCTTGTATTCATCCTGGCAACCTCTTCAGTTCAATAGGTTGTAGACTTAATTCCACACTGAACTGCCCACAGTGAAAGCTGTCATTTGACAACTTGTTTTGAAAGGAAATGTGTTTCAATGACCAACAGAAGCCTGGCAGACTACACACCAATGCCTTGGGAAAGGGCTTCCCAGATCTCGGGATCTGGTTGGAGATGAAGCAAGGAAATGGACAGAGATATTCTGAGGGCCAAAGAGATTTCAAAAGACAATAGAGATAGGCAAAGACAAACACCACAAACTTCTCCAGCTCATTCCAAATGTAACAAGAAATAATAGCAACTGAAGGAACATGCCAAGGGGAACTGTAACAAGATCTCCTTGGGAAACCTGATTGCCTGGGTCCCAAACCCCCCAAAATGTGAAGGGGCAGGGAAGAATCTGATTCAGGCTAGGTTTCCAGCCACCACCTCAAGGGCCAACCCTTGGTAGGGGTAGATAGGACAGGGGTAGATAGGACAGAAAGCAAGGGACAGGTCTTGACTGAGGATAATACCAAGATATGAGCAAACAGGTACTGGTCTGACAGGCTGTGGCTGGGCAATCTGGGCGCAGGAAGTTCTGGGGAGCAAAGTGCAAGTGAGCCGGCCAAGAGCTTTCCCCACCCAGAGATCTCATGCTACCTGAGGGTAGAGGTCAAGATTAGAGTCCAGAGCAGCACCTACCAGGCAACGGGAAGCCAACCTCTCTCCCAACATCAGAAAGCAAGGCACAGCTGGACTGGCTGCAATCTTAGTGGGGGGCTGGCCTGGGTATTCTGGGTGCTGTCCGCCTTGGTCACCATCTGTCTCCCGCTCGGGCCATTCTTCTCTCTCGTCCCTTTCCTCAGCCCTAAAGAGGTCCAGCTCTAGCTCCATTACTCCAGCAGTGATAGGAACCAAGTAGCAGCCCCATCACACTTCCCAGAGCCAGCCAGATCTCGCGGGAACTGAAGCACCTGACGGGCCCGCCCAGGATAACAGGAATGAGCTCTGTCTGGACACCTGCAGTGCTAGCTCTAGATGGGCCACAGCCTGATTCAAACTAACGCCTACCCTTCCAAGACAAGTGGGCTATAGGGGCGAGATTATGTAGCTGGCTTTGTCTCATGTGGACGCTCTGATCTGTGTGCCTGGGTTCTGTGTCAATGGGCTGCGTCCGGTGGGACCCACCCAGGCGGTTCTGAGGAAAAGACTGCATGTGTCAGTTTTGATTTCCTCTACCCGAGGGAAGCCTGCCTCTGTATGCAGTCCCCTTTGTACCACTCTATCACTGCTTTCTTCTGCCACTCTCCAGTCTGAAGGTTTATGTTCCCCAGCAAGATTGCAAAGTAATGTGCACAGAACATTAATTAAAGTAATTAGATATTTGAAAATTATTATTGGAGGATCATTAGCTGCAGGAAGGTTTTAGCCATTTCAGAAAATGTTACCAGTTTCCAAAAAAAGTCTCAAAAATTGCATTAAAGATATTTAATAGACATTGTTTTTCAGCTACATTCAAGTTCTTGTACTTGTAGCAGCAGATTCTGTTCATCAGATGTGTTTTTTTAAAGCTTTAATGGCACAGTTTAAAGAAGCAGAGATCACCAAAAAGAATCATTTGAAAAAATAAATAATAGTAGGAATTGCTAACATCTCTGAACCTTTGTTTTTTTTTTTGGTCAGACCTTGTTTATATATGTATTAATATGTTTAATCTTTATAATAGCCCTGAAAGTAGATTCAATTATTATCCCTATTGAACAGATAAAGAAACTAAATATTCAATTGGAAAACTAATTTGTATTCTAAAATATCAATAACAGTCATCTTAAGAAATCAATTTCAAAGGAAGGATTTCAATGCACAGGATCTTTCCTCTAAATACTGGGAGAGGGAATGATGTGGTCTAATAGCTCTGAGACAAGAATGAGAGCCAGCTTGGGCTGTATGTTTTCTGTAAACAAGTTCTGTCAGGAAGAAGGAACCTCTCAAAGTATGTAACTGGAGATAGTTTCACGAAGCGCTACTTACAGAGTACAGGTGGATAAAGAGACCAAGAAGGGCTGGTGAAAAACACATGTCCCAGCATCTTTGGACCTATAGAGGTGAATCATGCCACTGGGACATGATGAAAGCTGTAGTCATGAAGCTGGCTGGTGAGAAATATGTGTATTGTTAGAGAGACAGGGGAATGAATACTCCCACCTGTCTCTCCTCTCATGTCTGTGTCTGATTGGTTCATCTTGTTTGGAGCTGTATTCTTGGCATCCATAATAATATCTGCCACAGTAAATTAAATACATCTACACTTAGAGATGATTCTTCCCAAGCTATCATTTTTAATGTCCCTGATTAAAATGCAGGAACATACCCAGCCTGGTCTTATAGAATATGGACTCTGTCAATCAGTGGCAGACATCTTGGGAAATGACTATGGAAACAGCCTGAAGTCATGGGAAGCTCAAAACAAGGAACCAAAGACTGTTTGGTTCAAACCTAGCTTTTTTACTCACTAGATGTGTGGTCATAAGCTAATTACTTAATTTTTGTAGCCTGTCTTAAAATAATGTCAATAATGATGATGATATTAATGTAACAGACCTGTGGGAAAATTAAATGAGATTAATTAAATGAGATAATACCTTAACTGACCCAAAATTCTTTGAGCATACATAAATGTTAGTTCAAAAAATGTTGGTCTATTCTTCCTTCTCACCCTCCTCTCTCCTAGGTTTGGAGGCATAAATCTTAAATGTATAGGCATAAGATAAAGGAAGGAGTCTTATGTACTCTGTCTTCATTACAGCCTGTTTGAAACTCTCAGAGGAGCAGGGAGAACAATTGGTACCCAACATTGTAACAGGAGTAAAGAAAGAGGAGGCTCTCCATTCTTCCAACAGTCTCTGCAGTGTTATCACAGATCATGAATTCCATGACAGTAGAAGTACAGTGGAGCATGTGTCTTCCTGTATGGTGCTGAGGTGCTGGAAATACGGACTGTGTGGGATTTCGCTGATTGCATATCAGTGGGATTGGCATTGCTCATTATTTAATGTAAGAAGAAATAGCCTCATCCCCTGTCTCCAGCTGACTTGCCCTCCACCCACCTGTGTGGTGTAATTTAGTAGGAAGTCAATAATTTGGATTAGGTCTATATTGTCTCTAAGCCTTCAGGTGGAAATAAAGTTTTAGAGAGTAATATAGCTAATGAATGAGTTCATTTCTCTTCATCTTCTCTTTGCCTTCTTCCACACAGATGGGATGCTCACCCATCTCTTCTCTGCCCAGTCATTCAACTTATACTCTTTGTTGGGTGGCAGCTGTGTGCCAGGCTCCACAGTGGGCTCTGGAACCTCCTTGGTGAACAGAATATACACAGGTCTCACCTTCCCAGAGTCCACCACCAACCAGTGCCTCTGCAAGTCTCCACTGGGAAGTCTGCTTGGAATTGTGAGCCAAATGGCAGCCTTTTGTAACTTTGGTGCTTGGGTGTTGTCAACATTCTGTAATTGTGTTTTCACAATCTTCCTTCTGATTAGAAGCATCCATGGGAGAGAATATCTTTTCATTTGTACCAAAATCTGAGTTGCAAACAGTAGAAAACCACCCAGGCTGGTGTGAGAGGAGGAGGGTGTACTGGGGGATCTCAGACAGCACAGATTCTGTAGGAGGGTCAGACAGCATGGTAGATGTGACATAGGCAGGGGTGAGGCCCTTAACCACTTCCCAGCTTGTTCTCCTGGAGCTGCCCTGTTGAAGTTGAGGTCACACATCTGCAGCCCTGATGCAAGGGAGACTGTTAAAGTGCTTCTGGTGTCTATTTTATTAAAGAGTGGACCCACAGAGAAGGGATTGCCTTCAATATGGGATGGGTATTGAGAAACAAATCTGCATGGGATAATTTATGTCTTTCTTGCCTGTACCCAGATGGTGACAGCTGCCCCCTCTCTCTGTCATTCTCACACTCTCAGTTCTGTGTGAGTCATTTCACATTAAAAAAGCCCCCTTTAAGCCTTTGATTATTCAGAGTTATGTAATAAACACATGGTCACCTTTCATGATCATCCTCACTAACAGTGTTTTGCAGAGCCCTATGTTATCCAGGGATATAGTAGAGACAGAGAAAGGGGGCCAGGAGGAAGTAGAGGCTCTGTCAGATGGTCCAACAAAGATCCTGTGTCCTTATACCTCACCTTCCACTTCATACTCCCCTAATGGAATCTGACAAAATGAACAAGAAATTTTGCCTTTTTGGATGAAGAATCATAGTACTATGTACAGAGAGATGTATGCATATGAACATGGCATTTTATGAGGGCCCTTGCAGAAGCAGGGAAACATGGGGAACATTTAGTATTGAAGTATAATTTAAAAGTCATGCTGAGTCGTCCTGGTCAGCAACAAAGTTGAAAAATTGTTTGCTTTCCAGCAGAAAAAAAGATAAAGAGGAAAGAAATGACTTTATATTGACCCTTTGCTGCTCCAAGAATAAGCTGAGCCCTTTGGAGCTCAAAAGAGCACTTTGGAGAATGGCCAAGTTGGACAAAGTTCCACACCAAGCTTGATGGTAGAGTTCCAGTCACGATGACCCATGTTCATGTGCCTTCCTTGTGCTAATGTAAGAAAACAGTCTTTAGTGACTTTGCACTATATGTTTTAAGGGGTAAGTTCAGGAGAGAGTTCCAGGAGGTATTTGTGCAGTTGACTAGGGTGATTATTCTAAGCTGAAGAGCTCAAGACTGTCCTACACAAAGAGCCATGCTAAATATTTTGCTGGTAGCAATGATAGGAGTAGATAACAGAGGTGTGTATTCACTCTCCAATGTTGGGAATCTGTTCCATTTAATGGTCATTGCTGCATGGTTGGAAATCTCAAGACCAGGAGAAGATGAAGCTCAGTCTTTCAGTGAATAACTTTAGTAATTTGGCTAAAGTTTCTGGAAATTGTGGTGGCCTGATGTTTATATTACTTCCTTGGCCCTTGCTGCCATCAAAATGGCATGGACACATAAGTGGACTTAGGATAGATACACAGGGTAGATTAGGACAGCAATCACCCAGGCAATGGTCACCCAATACACTTATAATTGTGGGATTTCTCAATGTGGGACATGGTGGTAAGTGTTAAGACCAAAGGCAGAGGAAGCATTTCATAGTTGTGTAGAGTGTTTGGACATAGTTGTGTCCAGGTTTGGCCAAAGCTGACAAACCTGGAGTGGAAATAGCCATGTGACAAGAATCAAATAACTTCCCCTTTTTGAACCACAGTTTCCTTGTCTGGAAAATAGGACAAAAAGAAAACAATACCTGATTTCAGGGTTGCCATAAACATTGAATGGTGTAATGTGAATCAAATGTCCTGGACTTTGCTCCACCAATTATAGGCACAATGTGCTCAGTAGCCAATCAACAAGACCATTATTATTCTGTGAATGAGATGTGGGAGCTACTTTTAGGGAGCTTGCAGACTAATGGACAGGAGACCCCAGATTATAGTCTATATGTGCAGCCCTAGGTTTGAGGCACACCTAAGCCCAAAGGGACACCCTAAAAAGAAAAGTTTGAAGAAGAAATATACTACTTCCAAATAAGGCCCCTTGGAGATTGGGACCAGATCTTATTTGTGGTCTGTTTTTCTAAGGTACCTACCAATGACCTCTAACTCCTACAAGAGGCTCATTAATTTTGCTTTATGCCATCTGACAAAAAATTCTATTTGTCTACATTTGGTCACTGTGTTCTCTTTACACAAAGTTATATACACATTGGGAAGCTCAAGGGTCTTTTATAAAGGCCCTCAGGCAAACACTACTAACTTGAAAGGCATTGGCTGAACAATTTCTCACATACATGCCCACCATAATTTCCTATTGCTGGTGGTGTACTTAAGGGTTAAGTCCATCTGCTTTTCTTACTTCAGTCTGGCAGTTTAAAATTCACAATGCCCTGAAGTTAATGAATGCTAAGAGAGGTCTGTGTTTCACAAGGTCATATAGGTGAAGCTGGGGTGAAGACAGATGTTGACAGAGCTGTTAGAGAAGTAAACAAGGTTCACCACAGCTGTGGGAGATGTTCACTCCCAGCCATGGGTGGCATTTGCTAAGCAAGGCTGACTTATAATGAAAATGTTCAATTATAATTCTGTAATTGAAGATGGAAAGGAACATCTTGGGATGTCTTCAATTCTAAACAGCAAGAAACACACAGAAGGCTTTACCTTCATTTTCCAGAAGGAGATCATGCATAGGACTATCCCCAGAAGAAAAAAACAGTGAGTATCTTGATGAACAGAAAGTATTTTGGGGATGAGGTGAGGAGAATAATTGTGGTCATATGCTTTATTTAATTATAAATGCAGTACAGGCTCATTATAAAAAAATAAAACAAAACAAAAACCAAGAAACCAACTATCCAAACAAACAAAATAACACAGAACTGTAAAGATTAATTCCTTCTAGGGATTTCCACCTTAGTAAAGATGAAGAAATCACATTTTTCCATATTCTCATTAAAAACCCTGGATATTATACATAAAATAGGTGTGACTAGGCTCTGAAAGGTGCAGAAAACACAGACCAGTCAGTCAAAGATCTCAGGACTTGAGAAAGGACACATGGTGAATTCTCTGGGTTTCCTTCTTGCCTCATACATCCTAAACTGCGTGCAAGAGAAGCCAGCAACATGGAAACAGCAATGAGCACAGACAAAAGTAGCCCCAGTAAAAGCCTGATCTCTGTACTGAAGGACCAGGAAAGGGGCAGCCTAGGGGCACAGAAACTTGTATAAAATAACCACTCTACTGAAACCAAACACCACAGTAAAATCTGTGGTCACACACTACCCACACCAATAAAAGATGAGTAGGGAGCCAGGGCATCCAACCTGGGCAGACCATGTTGGGTTCCCCCATTCTGGATCTGGTGGTGTCAGAGCCAGGACTGCCATCTCTGCTGGGCTGGGCTGAGCAGCCTCCCATCCCCACAATGTAAGTGGAGACCACCTGGGGAACTTGGACTTCGACCCTACTGGGCTCACTGGAAAAAGATGAAAGAATAGAAATTGCCCAGTCTGAACAACAGAGATAAACTAGAGAAAAACAAAATAAATTTTTAAAAAGAATAAAAAAGAATAGACCTTCAAGTTCTGTTTGATTACAACTAAATATTCATGTCATTGGAGTCCTGGAAGAAGAAAAGGCGGTAGGTCTGAAAAAGTATGTGAAGAAATAATGGCTGAAAACTTAATGAATTTGTCAAAAGACATAACCCTTCAGATTCAAGAACAAAGCCCAAGCAGAATAAACACAAAGAAACGCATATCAAGACAAATCAGAGTCAAACTTCTGAAAAATAAGTTAAAAAAGATCTTGAAAGCAGAAAGAGAAACAACACATTTAAGTATAGGGAAAAAGAAAATTGAATGACAAAAGACTTCTGATCTGAAACCTTGGAGGTGAGAGGAAGTGACAGATTTTCAGATGCTGAAACACAAGTGTCAGCCCAGAATCTTAGGCCCAGTGAAAATATTCTTCAGCAATGAAGGGGAAATCAAGACGTTCTCAGATCAAGGAAAACTAAGAGAAGCTGTCAACAGCACCCCTATCCTAAAAGACAAATAGTGAAAAGAAGTTCTCCAGAGAGGAAGCAATAAAAGAAGGCATCTTGGAACATCAGGAAGGAAGAACATGATAAGGAAGATATTGATAGATATTGGAAATAGACTTTCTTCTCTTGAGTTTGCTAACTTATGTTTGACAGTTGAAACAAAAATTATAATACTGTCTGATGTGATTCCAAAAGTATGTGGAGGAAGTATTTAAGACAGTTATATTATAAAAGAGGAGAGCACAGAGATGTAAAGGGAAGTAAGTTTTCTATACTACACTTGAACTAGTAAAATGATGACACCTATAGACTGTGAACATATATAGTTGATCCTTGAACAACATAGGGGTCAGGGGTGCTGATCCCCCACACAGTGGAAAATATGTGTACGATTTTTGACTCCTCCAAAAACTTAATTACTAATAGCCTACTGTTGACCTTATTAGAAGTCTTGACAATAATATAAACTACTGATTAACACATATTTTGTATATTATGTGTATTGCATACTGTATTCTTATAATAAAGTAAGCTAGAGAAAGAAAATGTTATTAAGAAAATCATAAGGAAGAGAAAATACAGTTATATTTATATATAAATGCACTGTGTTTATTAAAAACAATCTGCATGTAAGTGGACCTGTGCAGTTCAGCCTGGTTGTTCAAAGGTCAGCCGTACATATAGTGTAACAACTGGAACAACTCCTAAAAATAGCTATACAGAGAAATACACTCAAAACACTACAGACAATTAAAAAAATATTCAAGTAACCCAAAGGAAGACAGGAAAGATAAAACAGAGAAAGGACAAACAGGAGAACAGAAAACAAATAAAAGAAAAAAAGACACTCTTCATTTGAAAGACCTTTAAGGCATGTGGTTAAGTGGAAAACTGAAGTGCAGAGTAGTGTATATTATGTTACCTTTCATGTAAGAAAGAGGGAATAAGAAAGACAAAATAAGGATTTGTGGGTGTTTTTTGTTATATTTGTATAATGAGATACTGGAATGGCAGCTTTGAGGGATGAAGGGAGAAAGTAAGGGCGAGGGCAGACATTAGGCTCTTCTACCTATATCCTTTTATATCATTTTTTGGGGGGGAAATATGAGTGCATCATCTATCCAAAACTAAATAAAATCCTTAACATTTAAAATAATAGTAAAACAAATGCACTATGGTATTTACCCAAAGAATACAAAAGTACCAATTCAAGGGAATACATGCACCCTGGTATTTATGGCAGCATTATCTATAGTAGCCAAATTATGGAAGCAGCTTAAGTGTCCATCAATTGATGAATGGGTAAAGAAGATGTATATATAAATAATGGAATATTATTCAGCCATAAAAAAGAATGAAATTTTGCCATTTGCAACGACGTGGATGGAGCTGGAGAAAATAATACTAAGTGAAATAAGTCAGAGAAAGACAAATATCATATGATTTCACTCATATATGGAATTTAAGAAACCAAACAAATAAGGAAAGGGGGAAAAAGAGAGAGAAAGAGGCAAACCAAGAAAAAGACTTTTAACTATAGAGAACAAAATGATGGTTACCAGAGGCAAGGTGGGTGGGGGGATGGGTGAAATAGGTGATGGGGATTAAGGAGTGCACTTGTTGTGATGAGCACAGGTGATGTATATAAGTGTTGAATAACTATATTGTATACCTGAGACTAATATTACACTGTATGTTAACTAACTGGAATTTAAATAAAAACTTTCAAAAATAAAAAAATATATAAACTGTCAAAACATAAAATAATAGTAAAGCCATTAGTCATGGAAGGATATGGACTAAGTCATAAGTCCTTGGTATACATGCTACCTCCTGCTTCCCCCAGAGCAGATCAATGGGTGAACACCTCATTCTGCCTGGCTGCCTGTGCATGGCTTCCCAATCCTTCTCAACACAGGACCCTATAGTCTCCTTATCTGAGATGACTCAAAGAAGTGTCTTCTTGGGCTTCCCAGTCCAAGAACCTTCTGAACCTGCAATAGCAAGATCCTCTAGGATCTTATTCTGACTCAAAACATGAACCCACATCTGGCCTTGATAGCAAGACTATCTTAGACCATGAACCTTCAGTGTCAGGGCTTTCTTCCAGCAGCAATTTAGGGAACCCTACAGGTAACAGAGTCTTGACAGGTGTTGAGGGTAAAAAAAATATCAAATTAGAAGAAAATGGAGAAATTGGAAGCCTAAAGGATAATAGCAGGAGAAGAGAAATGCTGCATGTTGCAGGTGGGCTCAGGAATACCTGGGTGTGACCTTGTCCACACTACTGATTCATGCCTATTATCTGCTAGTTCCTTGTGGGGTAATGATACTCAAAGGTCCTTATGGGGAAGTAGGAGCTGACAAATTAAAGCCTCACCTTTAGGTGATCAGTGGTGGCAATTTCTTTATGGCTATACAGAAGAATGTTGGTAACAGTTGCCTTTTTCTGTCTGTTCCACGGAATTTCTTTTTTAAAACTTTTTAAATGTTTATTTCTTTTTGACAGAGAGAGAGAGAGAGAGAGAGAGAGAGCGCGCGCATGAGCGGGGGAGGGGCAGAGAGAGCAGGAGACACAGAATCCGAAGCAGGCTCCAGGCTCTGAGCTGTCAGCACAGAGCCCGACATAGGGCTTGAACTCACAGACCGTGAGATCATGACCTGAGCTGAAGTCGGACGCTCAACCAACTGAGCCACCCAGGAGTCCCTCCATGGAATTTCTTTACTTCTATTCTTAGGTCTCTCTTCTGGGACTGAGAGCCAAAGATGCCATTTATGTCAGCAGGAAAGTTGACACAGGAGAAATAGAGGAGGATATTTTGAACAGGATTGGGAACAGGTAGGAAGAGGTAGGGCAGCAAAAGTCAGAGACAAAACAACTGAATGGCCTAAGTCCTGGGGTGTTGGGTAGGGGGAGCTAAGAGGAAATCCTCCTGGTAAAGTGAATAATGCAGGGAAAAAGGCTGGATGCCCCTGCACTGCACCAGAAGAGGGTGTGCACAGGGCCTGGACATGGCTGTAGGTAGTGTGGGATAATGCCATCTCTGGGAGTATTGTTTGGTCTCTCTGTGTTATGGGAGACACTTCAGAATCTCCTGTGCTTTCTAGAGGTTCAGGAAAGGGAAAAGGAAATTGGGCCCCTGCAGTCATAGATGGAAGGATGCTGAGTGTGGGAGCAAGTCCCAAGACCGGGGTGGGACAACAGAGAAGCAACAGAAAGTGGGATAACTGAGGAAGTTAACAGGTGCCAGGGGAGGACTGTCCAGGGTAGAGAGCTGTTTAGACTCCCTGACAATGCTGAACACTGCCTAAGCTGCATGGCAATGGTGGTGGCTGGCAGGGGTCCAATAGCTGGGTTGGAAATGATGAATAAGCAAAACAAACAAAAAAAAAACACTTGGGAGTAACTTGGATTATGTGGAAAGGATGCAATCATTTTGTGCACAGACTTAGGGTTACAGCTCAGTTACAAGAAAAGAGGCAGAGCTCTGCTACTGCACACATGAGTAGCCTGACATAAATGACTCTGTGACTGACAGAGAAGGAAGTCTAAACAGGGCAGGACCATCCTTTCCTGCCTCATCCGTGGTGTGGGGAGGGTGGCCTGTTGGGAGAGCAGGGGCACATACACTGTCTTTCTGTCAATTCCCTAGCAAAGTTGCCAGTTTCTCTTTACTCTGTCACTCCTCAAACCTCTGTGATGTGAATTTGTCTCCCACCATTTCACTGAGGCGACTTTCAAGAAGTCATCAAACACCACTCTTCACAATGGACAACATCCAGGCCTCTTCCATTCCACCTCTGGCAGCTGTTCAGTTGTTCAGTGAATGAATGGACAAATAGCTTTCCAGGTTTGTAGTCCAGCACACAAACCTGTGGACCGCAGACTCTAAACTTTAGGAAAAGAGAAGAGAAGAGGTTTTCCCTGTCCTGCTCTAGTGGACAGTGCCAGCACTGCTACTTTTGGACTGGGATAGACTAGAGCTAGCAGACTTACCTGGTGCTGGACCATGGATGATGCTGTATAGCATCATCCATGATCCCTGAACACCAGTCAGTGCCCACCCATTTCTTAGCCATAGGATATGAAGATTGTACATAGGTTTTTTTTTCCCATTGTTCTATACCTGTCCTGTAAGAAGGTTCTATATCCTCATTGGTTACAGGTAAATTGGAATGCCATTCTATGAGAGGAGGAAATTTTCTCTCCTTACTGATGTTAGGCTTAGTCATGTATGCATGCCATGTCTGAGCAGAAACTCGAAGAGCTAACATGTGGCTTATCTCACTTTCTTCCTAGCTCACTTCTGTTTTGAGACAGCGTGAACTACATAGGGATTACTCGTTCAGCCTTAATCCCAGAATAAAATAAGTGGGTAATAGAGCTGCAGAGCCTGTGGTTCCCAAAACTTACCTGACTGGCATATCATATAAGAAAGAAATGAGTTTTTTTGTATAGTGTAAAATCCAGGCTAACTGCTAAATTAAAAAATAATAATTTTAAATAATATACTAAGAGACAAGACAAATTGAATTCATGTATAATGCTCAGTCAAAACCAAAGGGGGCATAAAAAGGAGTTAAAAAAAAAAAGAACTGAAGACAAGAAAAGGAAAAAAAGATAGTAGATGTTAATACAACTATATCAATGGTTACTTTATTTTTTAATGTTTATTTATTTTTGAGATAGAGAGACAGAGCTTGAGTGGGGGAGGGGCAGAGAGAGAGGGAGACACAGAATCCAAAGCAGGCTCCAGGCTCTGAGCTGTCAGCACAGACCTGACGCAGGGCTCGAACCCACGAACTGTGAGATCATGACCTGGGCCAAAGTCGGACGCTTAACCGACTGAGTCACCCAGGTGCCCCAATCAATGGTTACTTTAGATGTGCAGGGTCTAAACACAACAATTAAAAGACAGAGATTGTCATATTAGATAAAAACAAGGCTCAATTACATACTGTTTAAAAGAGAGCCACTTTAAATACAAAGACTCAGAGGGGTTAAAAGTAAAATGATGGCAAAAGATATGCCGTATTAACACTAATCAAAAGAAAGGTGGAGTAGCTACATTAATCTCACACAAAGCAAAATGCAGATCAAGGGCAATTATCAGGGGTAAAGAAGGGCATTGTATAAATTATAAAGTGGTTTTCCCAGAAGACAATTCTTACTGTGTATGGGCCTAACAACAGCATCAAAATACAAGAGGTAA
The DNA here is from genome assembly GCF_018350215.1 of Panthera leo. Lineage (NCBI taxonomy): Eukaryota > Metazoa > Chordata > Mammalia > Carnivora > Felidae > Panthera > Panthera leo. The sequence continues at coordinate 108,317,680 of NC_056686.1, forward strand.
AAACTGATACAACTGCAAGAAGAAATAGATGACTCCACTATTGTTGGAGAATTCAACGTCTGTATCAGTAATTGATAGATAAAACAGGCAGAAAATCAGTAAGGATAGAGATGATCTGCAAAGCACTATCAGTCAACATGATCTAATTGACATTTATGGAATACTTCATCCACCAGCAGCAGAACACACATTCTTCTCAAGCTCACATTGAACATCCATCAATATAGACCACAGTCTGAGCCATAAACACACCTGAACAGATTTAAAAATAATAGAAATCATACAAAATGTGTTCTCTGATCACAATGGAATTAAAGTAGAAATAAACAACAGAAAGATAATTGGGAAGTCCCTGAGTATTTGAAAATTAAACAAGACAGTCTATACTTTCTCAATTTAAAACAAAACAAAATTCATACTTTTGTTTTCCCTCTGTGACAGATGGTTTTATTGTGGCATTAATAGTGTTTGAAACATTCTTTCCTGCTTTGTTGAAGATAACTGAACATACAATTGTTGGTTTGGTTATGGGTTTTCTTTTTTCTATCTATCTATCTATCTATCTATCTATCTATCTATCTTTTATCTATCTATCTATCTATCATCTATCATCATCACCTATCTATCCATCCATCTACCTATTTATTATCTATCTATCTATCTATCTATCTATCTATCTATCTATCTATCATCCATCATCATCCATCTATACATCTATCTATCTATCTATCTATCTATCTATCTATCTATCTATCATTATTATTATTAAATTTAAATCCAAGTGAGTTAACGGATAGTATAATAATGGTTTCAGGAATAGAATTTAGTGCTTCATCACTTACATAACACCCAGTGCTCACCCCAACAAGTGTCTTCCTTAATGTCCATCTCCCATTTAGCCATCCCCCCACCCAACACCTCACCAGCAACACTGTTTGTCCTCTACATTTAAGAGTCTCTTATGGTTTGTATTCCTCTCTGCTTTTACCTTCTTTTTGCTTCCCTTCCCCTATGTTTATCTGTTTTCTTCTTAAATTTCACGTGAGTGAAATCATATGATATTTGTCTTTCTCTGACTTATTTCACTTAGCATAATATAATCTAGTTCCATCCACATTGTTGCAAATGACAAGATACCATTCTTTTTGATCACTGATTAATATTCCATTATATATACATATACATGTATATAATATATATGTATATGTATATATGTATACATATACACACACACACACACACACACACATATACATATATATCCTTCTTTAACCATTCATCAGTCGATGGACATTTGGGCTCTTTCCATATTTTGGCTATTGTTGATGGTGCTGCTATAAAATTGGAGTGCATGTATCCCTTCGAATCAGCATTTCTGTATCGTTTGGATAAATACCTAGTGCTGCAATTACTGGAATCGTAGGGTAGTTGTATTTTTTATTATTTGAGGAACCTCCATACTGTTTTCCAGAGTGGCTGCACCAGTTTGCATTCCCACCAGCAGTGCAAAGGGTTCCTCAATCTCCGCATCCTTGCCAACATCTGTCGTTGTCTGAGTTGCTAATGTTAGCCATTTTGACAGGTATGAAGTGGTATCTCATTGTGGTTTTGATTTGTATTTCCCTGATGATGAATGATGTTGAGCATCTTTTCATGTGTTGGTTTGCCATCTGGATGTCTTCTTTGGAGAAGTGTCTAATCATGTCTTTTGCCCATTTCTTCACTGGATTATTTGTTTTTCGGGTGTGAAGTTTGGTGAGCTCTTTATGGATTGTGGATACTAGCCCTTTGTCCAATATGCCATTTGCAAATATCTCCTCCCATTCCGTTGGTTGCCTTTCGTTTTGCCGATTGTTTCCCTTGCCTCTGGAAACATGGTGAGTAAGAAGTTGCTGTGGCCTAGGTCAAAGAGGTTTTTGCCTGCTTTCTCCTTGAGTATTTTGATGGCTTCCTGTCTTACATTTAGGTCTTTCATCCATTTTGAGTTTATTTTTGTGTATGGTGTAAGAAAGTGGTCCAGGTTCATTTTTCTGCATGTCGCTGTCCAGTTTTCCCAGCACCACTTGCTGAAGAGACTGTTTTTATCCCATTGGATATTCTTTCCTGCTTTGTCAAAGGTTAGTTGGCCATATGTTTGTGGGTCCATTTCTGGGTTCTCTATTCTGTTCCATTGATCTGAGTGTCTGTTCTTGTGCCAGTACCATACTTTCTTGATGATTACAGCTTTGTAATAGATCTTGAAGTCCGGGATTGTGATGCCTCCTGCTTTGGTTTTCTTTTTTGGGATTGCTTTGGCTATTCGAGGTCTTTTCTGTTTCCATACAAACTTTAAGGTTGTTTGTTCTAGCTCTGTGAAGAATGCTGGTGTTATTTTGATAGGGATTGCATTGAATATGTAGATTGCTTTGGATAGTATCAACATTTTAACAATACTTGTTCCTCCTATCCAGGAGCATGCAATCTTTTTCCATTTTTTTCTGTGTCTTCTTCCATTTTGTTCATAAGCTTTCTATACTTTCCAGTGTGTAGATTTTTCACCTCTTTGGTTAGATTGATTACTAAGTATTTTATGGTTTTTGGTTGAATTGTAAATGGCATCGATTCCTTGATTTCCCTTTCTGTTGCTTCATTGTTGATAAATAAGAATGCAAACGATTTCTGTGCACTGATTTTATATCTTGCATCTTTGCTGAATTCATGAATCAATGCTAGCAGTTTTTTCATGGAATCTTTTGGGTTTTCCATATAGAGTATCATGTCATCTGTGAAGAGGGAAAGTTTGACCTCCTCCTGGCTGATTTGGATGCCTTTTATTTCTTTGTGTTGTCTGATTGCAGAGGCTAAGACTTCCAATACTATGTTGAATAACAGTGGCAAGAATGGACATCCCTGTCTTGTTCCTGACCTTAGGGGGAAAGCTCTCAGTTTTTCCCCATTGAGGATGATAGTAGCGTTGGGTGGTTCATATAATGGCTTTTGTGATCTCTAGGTCTGCCCCTTCTATCCCTACTTTCTTGAGGGTTTTTATCAAGAAAGGATGCTGTATTTCATCAAATGCTTTCCCTGCATCTACTGAGAGGATCATATGGTTCTTGTCCTTTCTTTTATTGATGTGATGAATCACGTTAATTGTTTTGCAGGTATTGAACCAGCCCTGCATCCCAGATATAAATCCCACTTGGTCATGATGAATAATTTTTTTAATGTATTGTTGGATCCGGTTGGCTAATATCTTGTTGAGGATTTTTGCATCCATGTTCATCAGGGAAATTGATTTATAGTTCTCCTTCTTAATGGGGTCTCTGTCAGGTTTTGGAATCAACGTAATGTTGGCCTCATAGAAAGAGTTTAAGTTTTCCTTCCATTTCTATTTTTTGGAACATCTTCAAGAGACTAGGTGTTAACCCTTCCTTAAATGTTTGGTAGAATTCCCCTGGAAAGCCATCTGGCCCTGGACTCTTGTTTTTTTGGCAGATTTTTGATTACTAATTCGATTTCCTTACTGGTTATGGGTCTGTTCAAATGTTCTGTTTCTTCCTGTTTCAGTTTTGGTAGTGTATATGTTTCTAGGAATTTATCCATTTCTTCCAGATTGCCCATTTTATTGGAGTATAATTGCTCATAATATTTTCTTATTAGTGTTTTTATTTCTGCTGTGTTGGTTGTGATCTCTCCTCTTTCATTCTTGATTTTATTTGTTTGGTACGTTTCCTGTTTCTTTTTGATCAAACTGGCTAGTGGTTTATCAGTTTGTTAATTCTTTCAAGGAAACAGCCTCTGGTTTCATTGATCTGTTCTACTGTTTTCTTTTTCTTTTGGTTTCAATAGCATTAATTTCTGCTCTAATCTTTATTATTTCCTGTCTTCTGCTGGTTTTGGCTTTCATTTGTTGTTCTTTTTCCAGCTCTTTGAGGCGTAAGAATAAGTTGCGTATCTGAGATCTTTCTTCCTTCTTTAGGAAGGCCTGGATTGCTATATACTGTCATCTTATGGCCACCTTTGCTGCATCCCAGAGGTTTTGGGTTGTGGTGCTATCATTTTCATTGACTTCCATATACTTTTTAATTTCTTCTTTAACTGCTTGGTGAGACCATTCATTCTTTAGTAGGATGTTCTTCAGTCTCCAAGTATTTCTTACCTTTCCAAATTTTTTCTTGTGGTTGATTTCGAGTTTCATAGCATTGTGGTCTGAAAATATGCACAGTATGATCTCGAGCTTTTTGTACTTGCTGTGCACGGTTTTGTGTCCCAGTATATGGTCTATTCTGGAGAACATTCCATGTGCACTGGAGAAGAATGTATATTCTGCTGCTTTAGGATGAAATGTTCTGAGTATATCTGTTAAGTCCATCTGGTCCAGTGTGTCACTCAAAGCCATTGTTTCTTTGTTGATTTTTTGATTAGATGATCTGTCCATTGCTGTGAGTGGGGTGTTGAAGTCCCCTACTATTATGGTATTACTATCAATGAGTTTCTTTATGTTTATGATTAATTGATTTATATATTTGGTGCCTCACATTTGGCGTATAAATGTTTACAATTGTTAGGTCTTCTTGATGGATAGACCCCTTGATTATGATATAATCCCATTCTGCATCTCTTGATACAGTCTTTATTTTAAAGTCTAGATTGTCTGATATAAGTATGGCTACTCTGGCTTTCTTTTGTTGACCATTAGCATGATAGATGGTTCTCCATCCCCTTATTTTCAATCTGAACCTTCAGGTCTAAAGTCTTTAGGTCTAAAGTTGGTCTCTTGTAAACAGCATATAGATGGATCTTGTTTTCTTATCCATTCTGTTATCCTATTTCTTTTGATTGGAACATTGAGTCCATTGACGTTTAGAGTGAGTGCTGAAAGTTATGAATTTATTACCATTATGATGCTTGTAGAGTTGGAGTTTCTGGTGGTGTGCTCTGGTCCTTTCTAATCTTTTGTTGCTTTTTTTTCCCATCTTTTCTTCCTTCAAAGAGTCCCCCTTAAAATTTCTTGCAGGGCTGGTTTAGTGGTCACAAACTCCTTTAATTTGTGTTTGTCTGGGAAACTTTTTACCTCTCCTATTTTGAATGACGGCCTTGCTGGATAAAGAATTCTTGGCTGCATATTTTTCTGATTCTGCACACTGAATATATCCCACCACTCCTCTCTGGCCTGCCAGGTTTCTGTGGATAGGTCTGCTGCATACCTGATCTGTCTTCCCTTGTAGGTTAAGGACTTTTTTTAACTTGCTGCTTTCATGATTCTCTCCTTGCCTGAGTATTTTGTGAATTTAACCATATTATGTCTTGTTGATGGTTTGTTTTTTGTTGAATCTAATGGGAGTCCTCTGTGCTTCCTGGAGTTTGATGTCTGTGTCTTTTCCCAGGTTAGGAAAGTTTTCTGCTATGATTTGCTCACATAAACCCTTCTACCCCTATTTCCCTCTCTTCCTCTTCTGGGACCCCTATGATTCTGATCTTGTTCCTTTTTAATGAGTCATTGATTTCTCTAATTCTTAAATCGTGCTCTTTTGCCTTAATCTCCCTCTTTTTTTCTGCTTCATTATTCTCTACAAGTTTGTCCTCTATATTGCTGATTCTCTGTTCTGCCTTATCCATCTTTGCCATTACAGCATCCATTTGTTATTGCAGCTCAGTTATCGCATTTTTTATTTCATCCTGAGTAGTTTTTACCTCTTTTATCTCCGCAGAAAGGGATTCTAATCTATTTTCAACTCCAGCTAGTATTCTTATTATCCTGATTCTAAATTCTGGTTCAGACATCTTGCTTGTATCTGTGTTGGTTAAATCCCTGGCTGTCGTTTCTTCCTGCTCTTTCTTTTGGTCTGAATTTCTTCATTTCGTCATTTTGAGAAGAAAAAAAGAATTAATGAGGTGGAAAAAAATTAAAATTAGAAAAAAATTTAAATTAAAAAAAATTAAAATTAAAAAATTAAACACACACACACAAATAAATGATGCTAGTTCGTAGGTGTGTTTTGGTCTGGGTGTTGAAAATGGCTTTATAGATTAGTGAAAAAAGGGGAAAGAAGAAAAAAAAGGAAATCGTTTGAAAATTTGAAAAAATGAATACACTGAAGTAGACTAAAATAAATGATAGAAATAAAATAGAATTTGAAAAAAATTACACAAAAGTAAAAAATAGAAGTAGAAAAATTTAAAAATTAAAGAAAAATATTTTTATTAAAAATTGGAAATAAAAATGAGTTTTTTTCTCTATGTATTCAAGAAAAAGAAAAGAAAAAGAGAGAAAGAAAAGGAAAATTGAATAGATGGACTGGCTAACAGACTGAAACACAACTGGAATTACTTCGTTTTCCTCTAAAAGTCAGGCTATGAAGTGCTTTATAGTCCATAAACTAGGCAGGCTGTGAGGCTTGTGTTCTTGAAGAGCAAGTTTGGCCCAGTATGGCAGGGCTTAGTGTAATGGCTCCATTCTCCACTAGATGGCGCTGGTAGTCTACTGGGTGGATTATTGTGGCGCTTGTAGATGCGTACCTGCATGCATGGGAGCAGTGAAAATGGTGTCACCCAGCTACCCAGTCTCTAGTATTGGAACTCTGTTCTCCCTGATCAGCAATCACACACCTGTCCTTTGTCTTCAGCTTCCATCCACTCCCACTTCCACACTGTCCATGACCAAGCTCCAGGCAGCACCTCCCTCCCTAGTTTTGTTTCAGAAGAGGCTGCCTTCCCAGGCCCCCCACTTCTGAGGGACTATGGTTTTGATCCACTCAGCCCCTCTGTGGATGGTCTCACCAAGCAATGGCCAGGTGCCAGCCACACCCAGGAACTCTCGGGGGACTGTGCTACTTCCAATGCCCAGAGACTTCAGCCAGGTGCCAGCCCACCCCAGAAAAAGTTCATGAGACAGTGTAGCAGCAGAGCCTCAGAAATTATGGAAAATCACCACACACATCTGGCACTAGGCTTCATCCCCAATGACCTTGTTCCAGCACCAGCGAATATGGCCATTCTCTGGGGTCTGCTGGGCCCAGGTGGCCTCACAGCCTCTACCAAATGTCCTTCCAGCAGTGGAACCGCTTCTCCCCATGTGGTCTGGGAAACCCCAGACTCCACTCTGCTCCTGGGGATTCGCCCTTCTCGCCAGAGCACCACCAGGTATCAAGCTGAAGAGTTTCAGACTCTGTGCTCCCCCTATTTACAGTCTTAATGGAATTTAAACCCTGTCCTTTCTCCTTTCTCCATTTTTAGTTCAGTCCCTGTGATGTTTCCAATTTTCCACTTTCTCTCCACCTGCTTTTGGGGAGGAGTGCTTTTCCCATATTCCCCCCTCTCCCCCGTCTCTGTCCTCTCTCTGCATGCAAAAGCAGTTCCCTGCGCTCCGTGGCTTCTCTCTCCCCAAGTTCACCTCTCCACACTGAGTACATGCTGAATTCCATGGTTCAGGTTGTGTAGATTGTTGTGTTAATCCTCAGATCAGTTTTCTAGGTGTGCATGATTTAGTGTTGGTCTAGCTCCATTTCATGGACATCAGACCCATGAAAAACTTTCATGCTGTTCTGCCATCTTGGCTCCTCCTTTTCAGATTTTTCACCTCTTTGGTTAGGTTTATTCCTAGATATTTTATGGGTTTTGGTGCAATTGTAAATGGGACTGATTTCTTGTTTTCTCTTTCTGCTGCTTAATTATTGGTGTATAGAAATGCAACCTATTTCTGTCATTGATTTTATATCCTGGGATGTTGCTGAATTCATGGATCAATTCTAGCCTTTTTTTTCATGGAGTATTTTGGGTTTTCCTCATAGAGTATCTTGTCATCTGCAAAGGGTGAAAGTTTGACTTCCTCCTTGCTGATTTGGATGCCTTTGTTTGTCTGTGTTGTCTGATTGCTGAGTCTAGGACTTCTAATACCATGTTGAATAACAATTGTGAGAGTGGACATCCTTTTTTTGTTCCTGACCTTAGGGAGAAAGCTCTCAGTTTTCCCCCATTGAGTATGATATTAGCTGTGGGTCTTTCATGTATGACCTTTATGATCTTGAGGTATTATCCTTCTATCCCTATTTTCTTAAGGGTTTTTATCAAGTAAGGATGCTATATTTTGTCAAATGTTTTTTCTGCATCTATTGAGAGGATCATGTGGTTCTTATCTTTCTGTTATTAATGTGATGTATCACGTTGATTAATTTGTAGATACTGAACCAGCCCTGAATCCCAGGAATAAATCCCACTTGTTCATGGTGAAAAATTCTTTTAATTTATTGTTGGAACAGGTTTGCTAGTATCTTGTTGAGGGTTTTTGCAACCATATTCATCAGGGAAATTGGTGTACAGTTCTTTTTAGTGGGGTCTTTCCCTGGCTTTGCAATCAAGGTAATGCTGGACTCATAGAGTGAGTTTTTGAATTTTCCTTCCATTGCTATTTTTTCGAACAACTTCAAAATAATAGGTGTTAACTTTTCCTTCAATGTTTAGTAGAATTCCCCTAGAACACCACCCGACTCTGGACTCTAATTTTTTTGGTAGAGTTTTGATTACTGATTCAAGTTTTTACTGGTTATGGATCTGTTTACATTTTTTATTTCTTCCTGTTTCAGTTTTGGTAGTTTATATGTTTCTAGGAATTTGTCCATGTCTTCCAGATTGCCCAATTTATTGGCATATAATTGCTCATAATATTCTCTTATTATTGTTTGTATTTCTTTGGTGTTGGTTGTGATCTCTCCTCTTTCAATTGTGATTTTATTTATTTGGGGCCTTTTCTTTTTCTTTTTAATCAGACTGGCCATGGGTGTATCAATTTTGTTAATTCTTTCAAAGAACCAGCTCCTGGTTTCTTTGATCTGTGCTACTGTTTTGTTTGTTTGTTTGTTTTTGTTTTGTTTTGTTTAATTTCAATATCATTAATTTCTACTCTACTCTTTTTATTATTTCTCTTCTTCTGCTGATTTGGGCTTTATTTGCTGTTCTCTTCCAGCTCCTTTAGTTGTAAGGTTAGTTTATGTATTGAGACCTTTCTTCTGTTTTTAGGAAGGCCTGGATTGGTATATACTTCCCTCTTATGACTGCCTTTGCTGCATCCCAGAGGCTTTGGTCTGTCGTGTTTTCATTTTCATTGGCATCCAAGTACTTTTTAATTTCCTCCTTAATTTCTTGGTTAACCCATTCATTCATTTTAAAAAATTTTTTTAATGTTTATTTATTTTTGAGAGACAGAGCATGAGCAGGGGAGGGGCAGAGAAACAGGGAGACACAGAATCTGAAGCAGGCTCCAGGCTCTGGGCTGTCAGTACAGAGCTCTATGTGGGGCTCAAACCCACAAACTGTGAGATCATGACCTGAGCTGAAGTTGGACGCTCAGCCGACTGAGCCACCCAGGTGCTTCTAACCCATTCGTTCTTTGGTAGGATGTCTGTAATCTCCAAATATTCACGGTTTTTCCAAGTTTTTTCTTGTGGTTGATTTCGAGTTTCATAGTGTTGTGCTCTGATAATGTGCAACATATTCTCCTGATCTTTTTGTACTTGTTGAGGGCTGATTTGTGACCCAGTATGTGATCTCTTCTGGAGGATGTTCCATATGCACTTGAGAAAAATGTGTATTCTGCTGCTTTAGGATGAAATACCCTGATTATATCTGTTAAGCGCATCCAGTTGAGTCTGTCATACAAAGCCATTGTTTAGTTGTTGATTTTCTGCTTACATGATCTGTCCATTGCCATAAGTGTTGGGTTGAATTACCCTACTATTCTGGTATTATTTTCAATGAGTTTCTTTATGTTTGTGATTAATTGATTTATATACTTGGGTGCCATCAGTTTGGGGGCATAAATATTTACAATTGTTAGATCTTGGTGGATAGACTCCTTAATTATGATACAATGCCCTTCTTCATTTCTTGTTACAGTATTCATTTTTTAAATTTTTTTTCAACGTTTTTTATTTATTTTTGGGACAGAGAGAGACAGAGCATGAACGGGGGAGGGGCAGAGAGAGAGGGAGACACAGAATCGGAAACAGGCTCCAGGCTCCGAGCCATCAGCCCAGAGCCTGACGCGGGGCTCGAACTCACGGACCGCGAGATCGTGACCTGGCTGAAGTCGGATGCTTAACCAACTGCGTCACCCAGGTGCCCCAACAGTATTCATTTTAAAATGTAGGTTTTCTATTATAATTATGGCTACTCCAGCTTTCTTTTGATGACCAGTGGCATAATAGATGGTTTTCCATCCCCTTACTTTCAATCTACAGGTGTGTTTAGGTCTAAAATGAGTCTATTGTAAGCAGCATATAGATGGGTCTTCTTTTCTTATCCATTCTGTTACCCTATGTCTTTTGAAGGAGCATTTAGTCCATTTACATTTAGAGTAAGTACTGAAAGATATGAATTTGGTGCCATTGTGTCGCTTGTAGAGTTCGTGTTTCTGGTGATGGTCACTGGTCCTTTCTAGTCTTTATTATTTTGGTCTTTTTTGTTTTGTTTTGTCTTTTCTCTACTCAAAGAGCCCTCTTAAAAATTTTTCAGGGCTGGTTTAGTGTTCATAAACTCCTTTAGTTTTTGTTTGTCTGGGAAACTATCTCTCTTCTTTTTGAATGACAGTCTTGATGAATAAAGAATTCTTTGTTGCCTATTTTTCCAATTCAGCATGTTGAATATATCATTACACTCCTTTCTGCCCTGCCATGTTTCTGTGCATAGGTCTGCTGCGAACCTGATCCTTCTTCCCCTTATATGTTAAGGACTTTTTTCCCTTGATGCTTTCATAATTCTTTATTATCTGTGCATTTTGTGAATTTGACTATGGTATGCCTTGGTGATGGTTGGTTTTTGTTGAATCTAATGGGAGTTCTCTGTGCTTCTTGGATTTTGATGTCTGTTTCCTTCTCCAGATTAAGAAATTTTCCCACTATAATTTGCTCACATAAACCTTCTGCACCTTTTTCTCTCTCTTCATTTTCTGGGAATCCAATGATTCAGATGTTATTCTTTTTTAATAAGTCACTGAATTCTCTAAATATTGTATCATAATCTTTTGCCTTTGTTCCTTGGTTCCCCTCCTTTTTTCCTTCTTCATTTTTTTCCATGATTTACCTTTTAAGTCCCTAATTTGCTGCTCTGCTTTGTCCATCCTTGCCATCATGGCGTCCTTTCGAGATTGCATCTGAATCATAGCATTTTTAATTTTGGCCTGAATAGATTTTACTTCTTTTATCTCCACAGAGAGGGATTCTCTGGTGTCTTCTATGCTTATTTCAACCCCAGATAGTATTCTTATTATCATGGTTCTAAATTATAGTTGAGACATCTTGCTTATATCAGTGTTGATTAAGCCCATGGCTGTCAGTTTTTTTAGTTCTTTCTTTTGAGATGAATTCATTCCTTTCATTATTTTGGAGGAAGAAAAAAAATAATAAAATAATAAATTAAAATTAAAAAAGTAAAAACAAAACAAAAAATCAAATAAAAGAAGCTATATCCTGGGTGTGTTTTGATCTGCTCGTTTAAGGAAGCTTGATAGAATAGAGAAAAAAGGGACAGGTAGGAAAAAAAAAGGTAAGAAAATATTTAAAAATAAAAAAAATATTATAAAGTAGAATAAAATAAAATAAAGAAAAAGAAATAGAATAAAAATTTTAAAAATATAAAAAGTAAAATAAAAGAATAAAAATAATTTTTTCTCTTTCTGTGTCCATTAAAGAAAAGAAAAAGAAAATAATTTAAGCAAAACAAAAAGCAAATAAAACAAATAAATGAACCAGCAAATAGAATGAAACTTGAATGAAGTTACATTCAGTTTCCCCTAGAACTGAAAATATGAAGCAATTTATAGTCCATACACTAAACAGGTGGAGTGACTTGTGCTGTTCTTCTGGGGGATGTGCTTAGAGAGCAGTTTGGCAGGGCTTAATGTAATGGTTCCTCTCTCCACTAGGTGGTGCTGCTTAGCTCACTGTGGCGGATCAGTGTGAGTGTGTGCATGTGTGTGCGAGGGATAAATGGAAATGTCCTCACCCAACTCCCTAACCTCTTGCAGAAACTTCACCCTCTCACAGATCTGTGATCAAGCACCCCTCCTTTGTCTCAGGCCTCTGTCCACTCCTTGCCTACCCTGTCCATGTCCAAGCTATCCATCTACCAGGTGGCACCTCCTTCCAGAGTTTTATTTCAAATGGGATGGTGTTTCAAAAGCCCACACTTCAGATACTCCTGTGGCTTGGACCTGTGCTGACTCTCTGGGGGAGGGTCTTGCTGAGCAGTGGCCAGGTGCTGGCTTGCCCCAGAAAACTGTGATCATGCAGTGGCAGACATTCAGAGATTATGGAAAATCACAACATACAGCAAGCTCCAGTTTTCACCACACTCTGGTATCTTTGTCCCAATACCAGCAAACTTGGCTGCTCTCTGGGGTCCACTGGGACTTTTGCCCTTGGGGAGGCTGTATGGCCTCTGTGAAATGCACTCAAGCAGGGGAATGGCTTCTCCTCATGTGGCACAGGGACCCCTCAAACTGCGCTGCCTGCTCCTGGGGATTTACCCTACTTCCTCACTAGAGCACAGCCAGGCACTGAGCTCCCAACCTTCAGACTCTGTGTTCCACTGTTTATAGGATCCTGGTGGTATTAAAACCTTCTCCTTTCTCCCTGTCAATGATTTTGGAGAACAGATTTATTATTGAGTCCCTTGTGAGTGCTATCAGTCTTTCTCTCTTTCTCTCCAGCTACTTTTGGGGGGAGCGTTTCTGTTACACGATACTGATGCAATGCACTCTCCCCCTTTCTCTTTCTCTCTCTGTCCTCTTTCTGCAAAAATGGCTCCCTACCCTATGTGGCTTTTCTCTACCCCAGTTCACTTCTCTACACTGCATATCTGCAGAGTTGTTTGGCTCAAGTTATACAGATTGTTGTGTTAATCTTCAGATCAATTTCCAGTGTGTTCAAAACGGTTTGGTACTGGTGTAGCTACATTTCAGGTATGACACAAGCTCAGGGTCTCCATGCTGCTCTGCCATCTTAACTCCTCCATAGCATAATCTAAGTTAGTAATTTTGAAACTACTCTACATGTGTACTGAAAATGAACAATTAATTAAAATGATGGCAGATGGTGGGAACCAGGATTCTTACTATTGACTATTGCAGTGGGGGAATACAGACAAACAGAGTAAGAGCTAGAATGACCACGTGACATGGCATTGGAGTCAGAGAATGAACTCATTTTTATCTTAGCATAGATACACATGATATATAGAGAACTATGTATACATAAATATATAAATGTGGGTTAATAATACACACATATTTCCTTTCTATATTAGCTAAGAAGAAAGACCTAAATGGAACAACACCATAGTCGCAGTGAGCACACCCAAGGCATAGATTTTGGTTTCTAATACCATTCTTTAGTAAGAGGGACCAGGGCTTCTTGGAGAAATAGATGATTCTAGGGACGGTGGAAAATATACAAGATGAGCGTAGCATATCTACTAGTAGTGCTAAAAAGTAAGGAAGTGGTTAAAAAACAATTTACAATCATGTAGTGAAATCACCTATGTAAAATAATTTAAGGAAATTTATGTAGATAAACTTCAAGGAGGTGGAACATAATACCCAATCCCTTAATTGTAGGGTGCATATAGTCAATTTCTTACATTGGACAGACCAAAAACATTTTCAGCCATGTATGGAAAATAACATCAATAGTGATAAGACATGTTGATAATATTTACCTTTCATATCATGTGACAAGAATGGTACTTTAACTCTGTGCTCTTTTTCCCCAACACCCATAACTGCAGTCTAATTATGAGGAAAGCATAAGATAAATCCCAGCTGGGGGACATTCTACAAAATACTCTTCAAAAATATCTGAGTCATCAAAAACAGTCTAAGAAATGTTACAGTCAAGAGGGGCCTATGGAGACATGACTAAGTGTGATGTGGTGTCCTAGATGGAGTCCTGAGACAGATAAAGGACAAACTAAGGTAAAGGTACAAACTAAGGAAATCCAGAAAAGTATGGACTTCAGTTAATAATAATGTGTTAATAGTGGGTCATTAGTTGTGACAAATGTACTATACTAATAGGTTAACAATAGGGAAAACAGTGTGGGTATATGGTCCATACTGACTTCAATTTTTTTTCTGTAAATCTAAAACTATTTTAATATTTTAAAAAATATTGAAATTATGTATAACACATCTTGGCGAGTTGAAGATTGGCTGTCACTAATTATGTTCAAATGTCTGAGGTCACCTCAATAAGAAACAGAGTTTGAACAATGGCAGTACCACACACCAGTGTGTGAACTTCCTGAAGTCACCTTTTTTGAAAGTGATGAGATTCACTTAAATGTGTATGTTTCGGTGCCCATTAAAAATTTCCTTAAAAAAATCCCTTCACATTATAGGCACATCTCACCGAGAGCAGCAAAGCCAGTAATTCAGAACAGGTTGCTTCATGGAGCAACTCCAGCTCTGTGAAAACAAAGCAGTGGTTTTGAGGGGGACATGCCCTACTCATCTGAGGGTACATAAAGGGCAGAATCTGAATGAAGAAGAGTAAACAAGCAGAAATAAGTAAGTAAGAAATCCCTGGAAACTGAACCAAAAAACCTGCCAAAATCACCAAGGGAGTTTAACATAAAGAAGCAAAGACTTAAGCTATGTTCAAGTCCCTAAAATAAAGACTCGCTCCATGGAAGTCCACACCATTAGGCTTTACCACCAGGTAATCTTTTAGGCCACTCCCCTTCATTCCTTGAGGATTCAGGCCCTTTTCTTACTCTCTAGCAATGTTAGTGCAGTTCTTCAGTCATATTAATTATTATTATTATTATTATTATATTAGTAGGCTCCACGCCTAGCCCAGAGCCCAAGGTAGGACTTGGCCTTCATGACCCTGAAATCAAAACCTGAGCTGAGATCAAGACTTGGATGCCTAACTAACTGAGCCACCCAGGAAACCCTTCCTTTATTATTTTAATAGCCCCTTAGACAATTCCAGAGCCTCCCTGGTCTCTCAGCCTCATGACCTTCTTGCCTCCAATGACCCTGTCCTTCACGTTACCTCAGCCGCTTCCTGCAACCATCTAACCTCAGATTCTTTCGTAACCAGTGACTGCATCATTTGATTTTGAGCACCCTATTCTGCAAGCTGTTTGCTGCTTCTCAGTTTCCACTCTCCAGCATGTATACCACAGGGACTCTGGCATCCTGAGACTTGCAACACACTGGATTTACTATCCTGTACTCCCCTGCAGCCCTAAGGTTCTTACTTCTTCCTTTACTGTGCTTATATTTTGTGGTTAAACATTATAATTGCTATCTTGCATACACCCTTATATCTGTTGCTACCCCCCCTCTCTATCTTACCTATCTGATGTCTTAGGTTGGGTTGCAGGGGAACAGGTTCTGAGATGGGGTTTCATACAAGAATTACAGTGGAAAACACTTTCCAGAAAAGACTCCTGTGGACAAGTAAGGGGAACATGGTTGATCAGAAACTTGTCCATCAACCACCAGGGTTGGGCAAGGAATTCCCAAAGATGTCCCAGAGGGTCAGCTGGGTTTCAAGCATATTATTCCCATATCTTTGCACCTGATGATCAGGTGAATTTGGTCTACTTCCATTTTTTCCATCTTGAACCTCCATGGGGCCAATCAGTCAGGTGCCAGTCCCACCCTCCTTCCCTCTCAGAAGTGTTGGGTACAGTTAGTCACTCCTGTCCCTTAGCTTTCTGAACTACTTAATAAGCAACTTTGGTTTGGGCTCCTTCCTTACATTTTCCTCATCTTTTTTGAACTTTGGGATGTCTAAAGCTCAGTCCCAGACCTGGAGTCCTAATAATTTTATCATAATTTTGCATGCTATCTGTTTTCTGAAGGCTTTCAATTTGTATCTCTTACTGGCCCTTTCCCCTGACCTAAGACATGAATAACCAGTTCCATATTCTACATCTCCACTTGGATGTTTTTTAGACATTGTACAGTTAAAATAGCCAAACTCAACTCCTGATTCCTTTAGCCCACAGTTTGCTCCTTGAACAATCTTCACCATTACAGTTGATGTTAATTCCCTCTTCCTTTTCTTTTTGGTAATGCCTTCCTTCTGTTTAAAGCCCTACAGTCACCTTTGAAGCCCCTATTTCTCTCATGCCAATTCTGTGTGTTGTAATTTCAAGCTACATCCCAACCCCAGCCACTTCTCACCCTCTTCATGACTATTGCCCCGATGAAAGTCACCACCCTTCTTCATCCAGACTGAGTCTGTGTCCCTACGTCTCCTTTCCCACTTGCAGCCACTTCTCTGCAAAACAGGGAAGCTCCGGACCTCCCTTTCTCCCTTCCTGTGGACACAGAGAGAAACCACTGAAGACCTTCCCACCACAGACTGCAGCCCCTACTGTGACCCATTGCCATCACTCTACCCAGCCACACTGATCCCCCCACTGCTTGGGATAGATCAGCACCTCCACTCCCACATCTTTGCATTTGTAACTCTACTTGCCTGAAACTCTTCCCCAGAGAGCTCAGCATCACACTCCTGTTCAGTCCTTTCTTCACACGTCATCCTAATAGTGTGAGCTTCTCTTGACACTCCCTTATGATGAAAAATCCCATCTCACTCTCATCTTTTCTCCCCTTTTGGGGAGAAAGTAATTGGCCCAATTTTGAGGACAACAAACAGTGGGAATATTCACCATGGACTGAAGTTCATGTGCTTTGGTGTATAGATTAGGGAAATGGACCTCCTTTTTCTTTTATTGCAGTTTATGTTAAAGGAGTAAGGTTTTAGCAAACAGTTTCCAAATAATAACAAAATCATTTATTCCTGTTTGCTAATGACTTTTATGCATATATGGGGATGGAGAGTGACCAGCTTGTCTCAGGTTACCTGCGACTTTTTCAGTTGTAACACTGAAAGATGTACATTCTGGGAAAGTCCTTAGATCCAGGCAAATGGAGATGGTTGTCACACTAATGGGGAGCCTTATGAAAAGAATGGCTGTGACTTGAGGCTCAATTAGGACATTCTAGGTCTCTTGGTCTCCCATCATTTTAACACCATCAATATTTCATGATCAAACCCCTCAATGTTTTTCATTGTTCTCTATTGTCTATTTTAGCTCTCTGAGTTTTTACTAACCATAGGTATCAACAGTTGTTCATTACTGGCTGTAGTACAAAATAGTTAAAATAAAAAAAAATATTTAGGTTAAAGCTTATACATAATTCCCTGGGCTTTCTCCTACTGAAGACAAATATCAGATTGCAAGTGAAAATCAAGTCTTATGGTAGTTCTTAAAACTTTCTACTTTGTAAAAGAATTCTGCAAATGCATGTGCCCTCATTGTCACATAGCACCATTGACCTGGATACTTTTGGGACTGTAAACACAGTGCACATGTCCTGGCATGTGGTGCTCCCTCATGACTAGGGCTCAATGTCATGCCCTTAATGTGTGTCTCAATACTTGACTTACAATTCTGAACATAACAAGCATTTCTTGTCTTTTCCCTCTGCTATAATGCACTTCCCCTTTCCCAGCCCAATGCTTGCCTTTTCCTCCATAGGACACATCTGGGATGCTGTCTTCTTGCTCAGACATCCACGACTCTGACTCCATCCTCTGCTTCCTCACTTTTGAAGGGGGCTGCACCCCCACTGCAGCCCAGTCCAAGTTGGGCTCTGTCCAACCCTCTTGGGCTCTGTCCTTTTATTATCTTTTCTGCCATAACTAGGTTCTTCAAGATCTGACAGTCTGTCTGTCTGACTCTTTATCCAACCAATATTTATTGAATACTAACTACACTCAATTTACAATACAGGTGATTTCTGTATCAGATACTAAGTTGGAACAAATTAGCTGTAAGAGGGGTGCCTGGGTGGCTCAGTTGGTTAAGCATCTGACTCTTGATATTGGTTCAGGTCATGATATCACAGGTTTGTGAGTTTGAACCCCACATTGAGCTCTGCATAATAGCACAGGGCCTGCTTATGATTTTCTCTCACCCTCTCTCTCTGCCCTACCCCTGCTTACTTACACACACACACACACTCTCTCTCTCTCTCTCTTTCTCTCTCTCAAAATAAATAAGCCTCAAAAATTTTAAATAAGCTCTAAAACCTTTCTAAACTGGAAACACAGACACATATGAAGTCAGTAGATCTGTGATCAAATCTTAGCTCCGTCCTTCACGTGGGGGAGATTTGCCGTTCTTCATTTAACCTCTGGGTGTCAGTTTAATTATTATGTAAAACGGGACTAAATTCTTTGTTCAAAGTGAGGGTAGCAAGGATCAAAGTGAGAATTAATGGGAATTACAAAGGGCAACATAAATGTTATGGAGAATGTTAATGATTCTACTATTCCTCCCCACCACCCCCCAAAGCCTGCTTGGCCTATGGTGTTCCATTAGTAAATCAAAGAAAAAGGAAAAGTTTACTTTACCAATGCCTCTAATTTCTGGTCATTTTGTTCCAGTTATGTTTTCTCTACATTATCCATTGGTTCAGATGCCAAGTGACCAGTGTATCACTCTTCCAATCAGACAGGATGATGAATTTTCTAATGACGTTTTAGGTTTAAAGTAACAAGAGTTTCTTCAACTAATGTTCACTGTGTTTAGATGGCAAGTAATAGCAACATGCGAAAATACATGCAAAGATGATAAAGGGAAGAAACATCTGTTCCTGAAATTGAAACCATATAAATTTCAAGGGATCATTTGTGTATTTGCAGCTTGCTTAAAGGTAGATTACTTTTTCCTTCAAATGTGTTCAGTAATTACCCACATATTCCATAGTTTCTGGAATTGCTAAAATAGTCACTCATTATGGATTCCTTGGGTCTCATTTTGAGGTCAGTCCTGTCAAACTCACCTACCATTAATTTACGTGTAAAATACTATTCTGCAGGTATGCTATTATAAATTGAGGATCATTTCATGGATGATTGCTTTAATGTTGCTAATTCTGGCATATCTACATAAAAAAAGGGTAAGAGTAGTGATTCTAATAAGGTTGACATATTTTGAACCAGTGGAAATGATTTCTGATTTCAAACTTCTTAGTTATAGATGTGTTGCATTGTTCTTGGAACCAGGGTGCCATGGAAAGAGAAGGCTTGGAATAAGGCAGATCTATTTGAATCAGTGTTTTTCTGGATGTCATTCAGCACTTATTTTGAGCCTTAGGATGGTCATCTGTAAAATAGGGAATGTAAAACCAAGGGCTTAAATCTCTTAGTCTAACTGTGTTCCAGTCACTATCCTAATCACTTTATATATGTGATCTCATTTAATCTTTTATAAAGGGAAGGAATCACATTAATAAAGCTGCATCTCCTACTCTGACTTAGCTTCAGCTGATCCTTTCCCAGGCTCCTGTCCTTCATCCTGTAAGAACACCATCCTTTGGGGTAGCCTTGAGGCTCCCACAACATGTTCCATAATGATGAACAATGTCCAGTGCCCAATAGGCACACCTGTGTACCCCCAACCCACCCACCATATATTCTTTACACAGGGTTATGAGACAATGCACCAGGCCTCTCTCTACTTTTACCACCACACAGCAGTGAAGGACAGAGGAGACCTTTGATCTCACTGTATCCAGGACCACAGGTTCTCCTCTTGAATCTGACTTCAGACCATGGAAGATTTTACTTCAAAATATAAATCTGAATTTGTTTCCTACTAGAATTCCAGGGTTTTGTAGAATGTTCACCACCATCCCACCCTCAAAAGCCTCTTGCCCCACACATACTCATTTAATGCTCCCTGGTATAGTCGCCATGTTAATATAAACCTTATTCAAATAAGGTGATATTTCATGAAACTGTAAATGTATATAAAGAAATACTGAAGAAAGCACTTAGGAGTGAGACTGCATGTGACCTTTGAGTCCTTGGACTTCCTCCTTTACTGAATCCCTTATCCTCCCTATGGCTGCTTGGGTATGAGCTAAGCCTAGGAATTCAGGATGTCAGTGGTGTTCTGGGTTCCCAAACACACTTCCTTCCATTTCTTCATTTCCCAGAAACATTGCCAGATATCTCAAACAGCACTCAACCAGGCACCAGCTGGCATTCATTAAATGCTTGGTGAATGTCTGGTTCTGAATCAGACACAAAGCAATTTAAAAACATCTGTTCCCTGTTACCAGGATGGAGATCCCTTATCAGTAACCATGGACTTTTAGTCCTGAGGAAAAATCAACAAAGACAAAACAAAAAACACCCTGAACCATGAAATATTGAAAGGTGTTTTTGTTTGTTTCATTTTCAGTCAATACCCTGAAGTTTGCTTAGCTGGAAAGAAAAGTGGGGACTAGTTTTAGATACCTCTAGCCAATTGGCCAAAGGGACATGCTGACTAGATCATAAATAGGAAAGAAAAATGCTGCTTCCACATCCACATTGCCCAATTCTTCCACACTGGCCAGGCCCTTCTCAATGTCATAACTTCTCAATTCCAGTGACATTCATATGTATGACCAGAACACCCAGGTTAACTTGATGCATTGGCACTGGAGAATTCCATTGGTAGCTTTCTTTTTATCCTTCACTTTTGGGATCCTGGCATCATGAACCCTTGGCTTATGATGACATCCATCAGGTAGATGCTGAAACTGCACTGACTCTGTGTAGACTTAAAGGGAAGGAGAATGAACGCTATCAAAAGACAAAGAGGCTGCCAATTTTGTAGTTCCAGTTAATACACAAAAAGAAGCACAATCATTGGCTAGAGTGTTTCTTAATCTTGGAGTGTCAATTACTCAAGAATCTCACTGTTGAAGGGAGAGCACAGAATAGTCTCCAGATTCTAAACTCTATGGAGCTTACATGGTTGATGGCCCATATTCTCCATCCTCAGGATGAGATGGAATACAGCACTGTGACTCTCCAAGACAAGGCAGCAGCTTGTGAGAGAGGAGGCTAAAAAGATTCTCTTTGGAACTACTTCCAAATCAAGGAGCACTTGCTAAAATGAAATTGCTTGAGAATGGTTGGAAAAGAAAAATAACAGCATAGTTTTGGCAGAGCAATTATGTATATATTTAAATGGGCCAAGTGAGCCAGATTTGGGGTTGGTTATTTTTAATGGAAAGTTTTTTCTCTCTCCTGGAGTCATATATTTAGCCCAGGCTAATTCTTGTCCTGGAAAAGCCTTCACAATGCCCCTGGAATCAAGAAGTGCAGAATTCTACAATCTGCCCTAATGAAAACAATTCTTATTGTTACTATGTAATGGGGCAAATTTGAGATAGTGAAACTCAGAGTTGCGTGGAGGGTAGCTATATAGGCCTGAAAGCCAGGGTGAAATCATGCACAGAAGTCTACATCTAGGATTTTCTGGCATCTGACTCATTGCTTTTGAGCTAATTAAGTCTTACCTCCTTTTCCAAAAAGGTTTTCTTTTGAAAAATTTTTCATAAATATAAAAATTCACTTTAGAGAAATTTTAGGTTCACAGTAAAATTGAGAGAAAAGTAGAGAGAGTTCCCTTATGTTCACTGGCCCAACACACATGCATAGATTTCCTCATTATCCACATCTCTGCCAGACTGGTACATTTGCTACAATTGATGAACCTACATTGACATCATAATCTCCATAGTTCATAGTTTGCCTGAAAGTACATTAAGTTTGGACAAATGTATAGTATTATGTATCCATCATGGGAGTATCATACAGAGTATTTTCACTGTGCTAAATAAACATCCTCTGTCCTTCTTGTCCAACACCTGGCAACTATCAATCTTTTTACCATCTCTATAATATTGCTTTCCTAGAATATCATATAGTTGGTATCATAAAATCAAACATGGCTTTCAATGTGTCAATTTTGCACTTATATAAATATTTATGATATACATTTTAATTTCTTAGGTATTTAAAAAAAATTTTAATGTTTATTTTTGAGACAGAGACAGAGCATCAATGGGGGAGGGACAGAGAGAGAGAGAGAGAGAGAGAGACATAAATTCCAAAGCAGGCTCCAAGCTCTGAGCTGTCAGCACAGAGCCTGATGTGGGGTATGAACCCATGGACTGTGAGATCACAACCTGAGCTGAAGTCGGACGCTCAACTGACTGAGCCACCCAGGCACCCCTAATTTCTTAGGTATTAAGTCTATAAGTATAAATGACTTAGATAGTGAAAAAGAGGTTTCAATAGGACTCTCCACAACAGTCTTCAAGCTTGCTGACCACACAGCCTCTTGCTCAGATATTCTTCCAATTTTCTTACATGTAAATACAAATGCTCACAGGAACATGAGAAGTAACCTAAATTAGTCATACTGGCTATATATGAGAAATCAGAGAAAACAAGTAGGATACACCCTAACTTCTACAATGAAATGTTCTCTCTTCCATTTTTCCAACCCTAGGTATTCTCGTCTAGCTTTCATTGAATCACTTTTATTGTCATGTTTTTTTTTTTTATTGTGGTAAAATACACATAACATAAAATTTTATATTTTAACCATTTTAAGTGCACAGTTAAGTGACATTAAGTACAGTCACCTTGTTCTGTAACCATCACCACTCTTCATCTCCAGAGCTTTTTCATCTTCCCAACTGAATTTCTGTCCCCATTAAGCACTAACTCCCAGTTCCTACCTTCCCCAGCCCTTGACAGCCACCATTCTATTTTGTGTGTCTATGAATCTGACTACTCTAGATTCACTCCACCACTTCTGAAACAGTTAAAGAGACAGATAATTCTTTTTCTATCTTAGAAGAAGAAACAGAAGGAGGAGTACAGTAGTAGAGAAGGGTATTGGGGAGAAAAACACAGCCATGTAAGCTGATGACAAACGGTAAACTGGCTTTCAGCCCCATGTTGCAAAATCCAAGAAATGGTAGGAAATATGGGGTGGCCAGACACCCCAGTTTGCTTGGGATCAGGGTATTTCACAGGACATAGAAAGTTTAGTGCTAAAACTAGGGTAGTAGTAAGAAAGCTGGCATGTCTGGTTACCTAAATTCTACACAATAAGGAAAGAGAAAATTATCCCAAAGGATCCGTTGCTTTCATTCAGCTGATTGTTTCTTTGTGGAAATATAGGCCCACTAATTGCAAAGTTTCTAATTTTTTTAAAGAAAAGCCAGACCTTTGGGCTTTTAGAGGATTTTATGCAAAATATTCCTATTTTTTAATATGCATTTAGTTATATATATATATATATATATATATATATATATATATAAAACTTTACCCTGTAGGGGCCAGCCAGCCCAGCCCTTCCATGCTCCTGCACACCCTCTGCCTTCTGAATCTGTGAGGTATGTGAGAACGAGTACAGAGACATGAATCTCACTTTGATTCTGGGGTAATTAGCTGCCTGACCTCACTGTGAGCCAGGCTTGTATTTGTGGTATAACACACATCAATTCCATAACAAAATAAGACAATGTGAAGATAGCCTTATGGTAGTGGCATGACACTAGAATCTGCTCAGTTGACATTTATCCCAACAACTAAGTCACTAGGAACTCTGTAAGTACAACTAAGTGCACACAATAAATCCAGAAATTCCACAATTGCATGCATCATCATCCTCACCAGGAGCTAGTGGTGGGTTCAGAGAATGGCCCCTGGTCAATGCGAAATATTTTTCTTTTTTTCTGAAGCTCCAGGCTTTCCATTAGTCCCTACAGATTTGTAAACTTGTCCTTTATTAGAATGAACTGTGTGTTGCTCATCAAGCTTTCATTTGGAAAAAATTCCCAGACTGTGTGTGTGATTTCTCAACATTCTGCTCAGGACTGAAACTCTCAGCCTGTCTTTCTCAGGGTGATCAAGGAGGCTTTGCTTCTCTCGCCTGTTTTCTGCTGAGTGTCTTTCATTCACTCTTAGGGTCAAGCTCCTCTTTATGCTTTTACATGGAGCTACTCCTTTGTGATGTAGAGACCTACCAGATGTGTCTGAGCTGAGCACATTTTCCCTTCTGGGATTGAAAGTGGGAATAGGTTCTCTATAACCTGTGCACACCTAGCTGGCTACTGTCACCAGTAGGTGTTTTGGCTTCCTCTGGTCATTGTCCTGGGTGCTCCCCTTGCACAAGGCTGACTCATTACAACACTCACTCTGCTGGCTCACCTTAGCCAGCCAGTCCAGAGTAGGTAACTGGGAGTCCAAACCAAGAGTTTTTTCTGTCCAACTGAAAACACCTAGACCCCTCTCTTTCTCCTCTTTCCTACTGCATGTGTTATGGTTGAAGCACACATGACTCCCCTAGTGTCCGGCAACTTGTCATACAAATGCCAAAAAATACAATTTATGACCTTACATAATATAATTAATTTTAAAAATGATATGTGTGTAGAAAGGTATTATGTCAAACAAATCTTATTATTAATTTTAAAGTTATCATGTAAAGTTATTATATTTCTGAGTCCACATGTGTATGACAGTGCCATGTGTAAACATGTTCAGATGTTCTTGCTTGTAATGCTCTGATATACCTCAGAACTAAATTGAATCCAGTCAAGCTTACCTCATTTGAAAATAAACCCAATTTCAAGCCACTTCATGGAAATTTGACCTGGAATATTAGATCGTTCACCTGTGCGTTTCATTGACTGTATTCTACTTTTTGTCTTAGCTACATTCTATGATACTGAAGCAACGATAACCTCAAACTCCAGCTGTTCAGAGCTGTTCAGAAGCTGCTGTCCCTGTCTAGGAATGTTACCAGCAATAAAACATTTCTTCACTTTAGTTTTTTCTTTAATCAGCATATGATTCTTTAGAACTCTGCAGTGGTATTGCCTGACTCTATCACACAGGCTTGAGTGGATCATGTGATCACTGCAGCATCGAGCAGAGCAGAAGATGACCATTAACATGAGGGTGTGATCAGCTTCTCTCATCCAGAGTCCTCCCACAATGAAGTCCAGCCATTGACAGAGTGTCAGGTATAGGGGGCCAGAAAAAGCAGTGAGACATGGAGTAAAGACCACTTTGACCTCAGTCTTGTTCAGGGCCTTGGTGAGAGAAGATAAGAATAATATGAGATCTTCAACCTGAGCATCTCATTTGACTGTCTTGGAGCAAACACCACTTTCTGAAATTTTATCCCTGCTTCTCCTAGGCACTTCTGCCTTTCTGGCCTCTCATCTGCACAGGTCTGTTCCATCCCTGCTTACATTTTACATAAAATTAATCGTCAACTTCCAACAGCAAAAGACATACTTTAACTCTTATTTGTGAGACTTTATCTAACATATGTCAGTATTGATATAACATAAAAAAAACAACTCCTTTTTCTTCAACTTCCCTGACCCTATACTCTAATTAAATTCTCTGACTGTCCTTCCAGCCACTTGAACAAGTAGGTTTCTTACAGCCATACAGTGGATGGAAGCATATCCAGTTCTAGCCCTTGATGCTCTTTTTTATTATTATTAGTCTTGCATTCATATCCACAGTTTGTTGCACTTACGCACTAAATGCTACCAGTCTGTACTCCAAATCCTGAAAAACAATTTGCTTCCTCTTCCTCTTATGTGTTCTTGCTATTTTTCTATCTCCATTAGAAGTT
This sequence comes from Panthera leo, assembly GCF_018350215.1. Lineage (NCBI taxonomy): Eukaryota > Metazoa > Chordata > Mammalia > Carnivora > Felidae > Panthera > Panthera leo. Next base: position 108,343,195 of record NC_056686.1, read on the forward strand.
GCCTTAGCCTCTTTGTCATTAAGATTTGGATACCTCAAGATTTCTCACTTTGAGCTTTGAACATCGAATCAACCACAGAATACTTTCATCTCCACATCTACAATGTACTGTGCCATTGCTTCCTTCTTTCCCTTTCAGTTATCATTGTACTAGTGTGAGCTTTTGTGAAATTTACCTAGATTGAGTCAAGAGACACTTGTCTTCCAAACTCGTTCCTTCTACTTGCAATTTCCTCAAACATTACTATCAGAAAGATCATGAGGAGGTGCAGATTGCTATGGACATCAGATTTTCTGTAGATGGCATGAGCTGAAACAGATGACTCTAAAGTTTTCCCATCAATAATAAAAATCAGGCTGCTAAGCCTCAAAATAAAAAGTTTCCACTATTTCAGTTCTACTTGGTTTTTCAGACTAATCTCACACTGAACCTCTCCAACTCCTTTCCACACTCCTACTGCTAATCCCACCCTTTACCCCATGCTTTAGCAGCCATTCTCCTTCCTATAAGATCCCATCGTGGGTTTCCAGATAAAAATATAGAACACTTGAATTTCTGATAAAAACTTAATAATTTTGTGCAGATATGTCCCATAAAAGTATTTGGAACATATCAAACGTCATTTTTTTTTTTATTAATTATGTATCTAACTGGGTATTCTATATTTTATCTAGCAATATAGCAGGAATGATAGGTTTTCTTTTCTTAAATAATTTTATTGAGGCGTTATTAACATACCAAAAATGCATTTATTTGAAATGCATAATTCAATGGTTTTCAGTGTATTCACAGAGTTTTAATAATCATCAACATGGTCTCAGTTTAGAATATTATCATCTTCACAAAAAGAAACTACCTATTCATAGTCAGTTACCCCACTCCATGTCATCCTCAACCCTAGGTAACCATTAATCTATGCTCTGTTTCTATGCATTTTCCAGCTCTGGATATATCATACAATAATATATGGTCTTTTATGACTGACTTCTTTCACTTAGCGTAATGTTTTCAAGCTTCATCCATGTTGTAGCATGTATCAATATTTTGTTGATTTTTATGGCTAAATAATATCCCATTGTGTAGATATACCACAATTTGTGTATCTATTCATAAGTTGAAGGACATTTGGGCTCTTTATATGTTTTGGCTATAATGAATGACGCTGCTATGAAAATTTGGGTATCCATTTTTTTGTAGACACATTTTCATTTCTTTTGGGCATATAACTAGACATACAGTAACTGTTTTATTTTAAAAATTTTAATTCAAGTGTAGTTAACATACAGTGTTATATTAGTTTCAGGTGTAAAATTTGTGATTCAACAATTCCATATATTACTCAATGCTCATCAAGATAAGTATACTTTTAATTCCCTTCACCTATTTCATCCATTCCTTCATCAGCCTCCTCTTTGTTAACCAATAGATTCTCTATAGTTAAATATGCTTTTGTTTTATCTCTTTTTACCTTTTGTTTTGTCTCTTAAATTTTATATATGATTGAAATCGTAGAGTAATTGTCTTTCTCTGATGACTTATTTTGCTTAGCATTATACTCTCTAGCACCATCCATGCTGTTGAAAATGGCAAGATTTCATTCCTTTTTATGGCTGAATAATAATCTGTTGTGGGTATACACACACACGCACACCCCACATCTTTATCCATTCATCTATCAGTGGACACTGGGCTGCTTCCATAATTTGGCTATTGTAAATAATGCTGCTAAAAACATAGGGCTGCATGTATATATCTTTGAATTAGTGTTTTTGTATTGTTTTAGATAAATAACCAGTAGCACAATTACTTCATCTAGATTATTTTTAACTTTTTGAGGAGCCTCCATACTATTTTCCACAGTGACTGCACCAGTTTGCATTCTTACCAGCAGTGCAAGAGGGTTCCTTTTCCTCCACATCCTTACCAACACTTGTTGTTTCTTGTGTTGTTGATTTTACCCATTTGAACAGGTGTGAAGTAATATCTCATTACTTTATATTTAACAATTTAAAGAACTGCCAAATTCTTTTCAAAGTGGCTATTACCATTTTGCATTCCAACCACCACTGTATGAAAGTTCCAATTTTTTTCACATCCTTGACAATACTTGTTATTGTCTGTCTTTTTTATTTTCTTTTTTAATTAAGTAATTAATTTTTTTTGAGAGAGAGAGAGAGCAAGCCAGGGAGGGGCAGAGAGAGAGGGAGAGAGAAATCCCAAGCAGGCTCCACACTTTCAGTGCAGAGTCTAATGCGGGGCTCAAACTCATGAATTGTGATATCATGACCTGAGCTGAAACCAAGAGTCAGACTCTTAACCAACTGAGCCACCCAGGCATCTCTCTGACCTTCATCATCCTAGTGGCTGTGAAGTGGTATCCCCTTGTGGTTTTGTTTTATATTTCCCTGATGACTAACGATGCCAAGCATTTTTATGTGCTTCTTACCATTTGTAAATCTCCTATGGAGAAATATGTATTCAAATCCTTTGCCCATTTTTATAAAGTTTAAGTTAAAAAATTGAGTATAGTTGACACATAATGTTACGTTAGTTTCAGGTGTACAGCATATTGATTCAACAAGTTTGTATATTACACTATGCTCACCACCAGTGTAGCTACCATCTGTCACCATACAAGGATATTACAATACCATTGACTCTATTCCCTATGCTGTGTTTATTCATTTCACAACTGGAAACCTGTACCTCCCACTCCCACACACTCATTTAGCCCATCCCTCACCCCACTCCCCTCTGGCAATCAGTTTGTTCTTCATATTTATAAGTCTGATTATGTTTTGTGTTTGTTTGTTTGTTTATTCATTTGTTTCAATTCTTAGATTCCACATAGAAGTGAAACAATATGGTATCTGTCTTTCTGTCTGACTTATTTCACTCAGCATAATACCCTTTGGGTCCATCCATGTTTTTGCACATGGCAAGATCTCATCTTTTTTTATTCCTTTGCTTATTTATTTAGTGAAAGAGAGAGTACACACATGCAAATTGGGCATGGGACAGAGAAGAGAGAGAGGCACAGAGAGGGAGTAGAGAGAATCCCAAGAAGGCTCCACACTGTCAGTGCAGAGCCCAGTGCGGGGCTAAACTCACAAACCATGAGATCATGACTTGAGCCGAAATCAAGACTTAGGATGCTTAACCAATTGAGCCAGTCAGGCACACTCCTTTACTTATTTTACAATTGAATTGACTTTTTATTAGTAAATTGTAAGAGTTATTTATATATTCTAAACACAAGTCCCTTTTTCATATAGTTTGAAATATATTTTCCCATTTTCTATGCTGTCTTTTCTTGATTATTTTCTTTGAAGAACAGAAGTTTTTAATTTTGATGAAGCTCCACTTATCTATCTTTTCTTTGTTTTTTGTGCTTTGTGTGTCATCTCTAACAACTGTCCTAACCATGCTAGGTGGTAGTGGATAGGTGGTGCCTGCCTTCCCTTCTAGAGTGCAAGTGCCACAGGGCAGCACATCTGCCCATGTCCTCCAAATCTAGAAAAACATCTAACACAGAAATGCTCAACAACTATTTATTGAATAAAAGAATGAATGAATAAATAAAATGTGGGTTTAATGAAGAATGAAATAGGAGCCTAATTAGAAGGAATCTCAAATAGAGAGAAATCTCATTTTTTTAGATGGAGAGAGTTGAGCATGTTTATAGATAAGGATGACAAGCAGTTGAAAAACAATGAGTATACAGAACAAATTAGAGTAATCAATGGAGCGAATAGAAAGGGACCCCAGATTGAGAATGACCCGGCAGAAGAGGGTCACCTTCTCCACAGAAACACAGATGTATGTCAGTTGAGAATGGAGGGTTCATGGCTGGAGGCCTGGCTCTGTCTTGTGTTTGTTCTGAGGGAGGTGATGCAATATACCTGCCTGAGGGTGTAGAGCTTGCAGAGTAGAACCATCACTAGGGATAAATAAGCAATTCCTAGTTCTTGCAGGAGACCCAGGGGATGCTAATAATAATAATTTTCTTGTTACCGATCCCCATGCTTGGGAGATTATTTTTCCCATAAGTATTCTGCACCACAGGGTACAGGAGAAACAGAGGATCTGCATTCTATGCCTGAAGGAATGCCTCTCTGCACCGAGATTTCTGCAGTGTTCACTTGGCATTGGATCTTAAAACCTATGGCTGTCAAGCACATTTATCTGGATCGTGGAAGTCTCCCCACTCCAACACTTTGTCAGCATCTTTCTATGGTTTCACCCAGAAATATACTTGATAGAGTGAATTTGGTCTCCTTTTCCCTTTATCATCTTGGGCTAACTTGCTGCCATTCTTGATAGTGTGTTATAAAAACAAGCATTTACTCCTAATGGGTATTCTCCTTTTCACAGCAAGTACTAACACCAAAAATAAACCATTGCCTACACTAAAGACAAACTGACTATTTAACAACTGAATTTGAGTGTGGCTGAAGAAATTAGATGAAATTATGGAGAAACATATTGTCCCAACACAGTGTTGCTATCCACAGTGGAGAGGAGCTATTTATAGCTGTTAGGCTGGCTGCAGATTATGTTTTGAGAATGGCTTCACAGATGGCAGCATAATGTGTGCCTGACTCCAGGCAAGGGGACATGAATTACTTATTACATACAAAATAATTTCACTTGTATCCCAAGCAAAATGATATTTTGAAGTAAAATGTTCCTGTAAGAATCATGAGTTTGCTTCTTCAATGAAGAGAAAACAAAAGTGAAAGAAATTACACTAAACATCTCTTAGCTTCCATTATTTTAATTTGTATGGACTTACTTTAATTGTGGTTGCCATGTTATACCAGATACTTGGAGCCAATTGGACTTATTTATTCTCCGCAACTGAGGGGGTCCCTGAGGAACTGTAGAGTTCACACATCACCTGGGCACCAGGATTCTCTTATTCATTGTGGAAGACTGCTGAACTTTCTAGTACTTCTTGTTAGCCAATTTTGTAGTCAGGTTCTTACTGCTCGAACAGAGTAAATCTATGCTTCCTTTCCCTGGTAATCAGGAAAAAAAAAGGGAAGATCAGTCATATTTACACATTTAACTCTACAAAAATGAGAATAGAAGAAAACTGGCATTTAAACTGAATAAAATTGTATAAAAAAGGTATTTTTAAAAAATGTTTTAATGTTTACTTTTGAGAGAGAGAGAGAGAGAGAAAGACAGAGCACAAGTGGGGGAGGGGCAGAGAGGGAGACAGAATCTGAAGCAGGCTCCAGGCTCTGAGCTGTCAACAAAGAGCCTGACGGGGGCCCCAAACCCACAAACCGTGAGATCATGACCTGACCAAAGTCAAATGCATAACCTACTGAACCACACAGGCGCTGCCAAAAATGGTATTTTTAAAATTAAGGTTTGATTTAGATTTGAGAGAGAGTTGAATAATCCAAATAATGCCTTAATTAAGCAACTAGGATGCAGATGCACCTGATCTTGGTTAAGCTGTTTGCACTTGTAAATGTTAGAGTTTGACAGTATTAGTAAAATTATATTCATTAATGTAAATTGCATGCAGTGAAAACGCTGTCTTTATTGTGTTTATGTAAACAGTGTTTGCCTGCTTTCACACGGCATACAGTAATTATAGATACATTCAGATTTTAAGGCTGAATGCACTCTATTGCAAGTTGTTTAGTAGTGATTTTCCCAAGATTCTCATTGTCAAATTGCTAGCTAAAACAAACAGCAAGTTAGCACCTTCCAGGCTGAAGTCCTTTTAGCCCTCTGAGCAAGTCTGCTAAGGAGGTTTCATACTAAGCAGCTTCTGGCCAGATCTCTCTCTTCCCAAGTGTACTAAAAATATGTAAAACTGGTGCATACCAGACTAGCTCTGATGGAGGCAACTGCTATTTGGTGGTGTGTCTTTGCACAAATCCTCCCACAGAGTCTCTTGATTTCCTAAATTTCCCTAATAATCTCATTAATTTTCTTTTTTCTCTTCACCCTTGTTACCACACATGATGCTTCACAACACATTGTTTGGACCCTTTAAGCAGGAACAAGGAGTTCTTGCCTCCAGTATTTATACCTCAAGTGACTATGATAGAACCAGCTTGTGATCTTCTCAACAGCCACCCTTCATCTTCTTTTTGAACAGGATCCACTTATCTTTTTAAAAATTTTTAACGTTTATTATTATTGAGAGACAGAGCATGAGCATGGGAGGGGAAAAGAGAGGGGGAGACACAGATTCTGAAGCAGGCTCCAGGCTCTGAGCTGTCAGTACAGAGCCTGATGCGGGGCTCAGAACTCACAAACCATGAGATCATGACCTGAGCCAAAGTCGGATGCCTAACCAACTGCGCCACCCAGGTGCTCCAATTCCACTTTTTTTTAATGTTCATTTTTATTTTCGAGAGAGACAGTGTGAGAAGGGGAGGGGTGGGGGGGGCAGAGGATCTAAACAGGTTCTGTGCTGACAGCAACAAGCCTAATGTAGGGTTTGAACCCACAATGACCTGAGCTGAAGTCAGATGCTCAACTAAGTGAGCCACCCAAGCACCCCCAGAATTCCACTTTTTAAGATTCACCCTTCTTTATGAAACTATGACCTATCTAGCTTCAAGGAGTGTATTTGTATTAGTGTAAGTTAAACATATCAATCCAATGTTTCTTGCCAATTAGTCCTTTAAGCATCAGAGTGGGATGCAAATCTGGGAGACACAAGGTGAAGTCTTCAGGGGTGTGTGTGCCTGAGAAAAGATTTTGTCCCTGCTACAGAGAAAAAGAGAAATAACAATATAGGGTATTAGGTGAAGTGTGCAAGGGCTGAAACTGTTGCAGCCACCTTGAAACCATGAGGAATTCTTACATGAGAACAACCCAACATGTAGAGTAAAAGGGTAAAAATAATCTGAGTTTTTGATGACATTTTTGAGTCAACCAACCATTAGCTCAAGATTTTTTGTTATATATAAGATATTTTATTTATATTTAAACCAAGTGGACCAGGATTTTCAACTGTTTGCAGCTGAAGCTGAAGTTTGATCATCTTTGCCAAAAACGAAACTGATTATTGTTACTTACTGTGTTTCACACTGCATTGACTCCCCAGTGTCTCTGGAGAAATCTGAATCCCTAGGTGTGGCAGGTGAGGCCCTCTGAAACCCAGCCCACTTCTCCATCACTAGACTTTTTTTCTTACCTTCACTCTTTATCACCCCCATTTCTACAGAAACAATAGCCATACAAAGTTTCCTTGCAGATTCCCAAACTCGCCATGCAATATCCCACTGTAATGCCTTTGCAGAGGCTCTGCTACCTTCTTAGAATATCCTGAACACTTTTGATTTATCTGGATTATTCCTAATTAATTCTTCTTTTTGATTCAGCTCAAGGTATTATCTTCTGAGGTGTGATTCTTGCACCTGCATTTATTCTCCTTTTACCCAAGAGTAAAAAGGTTCACTGGGGTTGACTGTCTCAGTATTGCAGAGCTGGCATGTGGGAAGGCAGGGATTAGAATTCAGAAATGCCTGACTCCAAAACCCATGCTAGTGATATTACACCAAGCTAAAAAAAGAAAAAGACAGCGTATATAAACAATAGAAAGACATTAGTCACTGCTCCCTAAATGATCATAGTGTCATAAAAGGAAATATAAGATTCTTCCTAAGTGTAAAAATGACTTTAATATTTATAACAACAACTAACATTTATTGGGCACTTATTGTGTGCCAAGCACTGTTCTAAGTACTTCTTATGAATTATCTCATTTTAGGGGATTTTACTGCATACTCCATTCTAGCACTTATCTTTCCATAAGTTACTCCCAGGGAATTTAGGCTGATTGTTGATGCACACTAGTCCTTTTTCAAAGCATCCTCTGGTTTGGCGTGGCTGTTATTTATGCACTTCTAGTTCCAGAATTTATGCACATTTTACTTCATTTCTTCATCCAGCATCAATATAAACTAATGGGGGAAAATCAGTAGACAGGAGACTGACCAGTTAATGATAATTTAATAATTAATAAAATGATTATTATACATGATCTTTTACATATGTAAAAGTGATTTTTTCAAAGTATTTTCACTATTATCATATCATTTTTATCTTATAGAGCCCTGTGAGTTCAGCAGATTTAGGTATCATGTTATTGTGACCAGTTAGAAATCAGAGGGTAGACAGGGGGAGTAGCTGGTCCAAGGAGCCCACATAGTGGGAGAACTCACTGAGGAGACAAAGCCGCATGAGCTCTCAGATTCTGACTGCAGCTGTTATGTCAGTACTTTCACTGGGCTTTTTCTAGGGGAAATGCTGTGATTTATAACATAGCCAATCTGTAATTCAGTGTTTATTTCTCTCTGGTTTGGGGGTAATTTCTCTGAACAGCATGCAAATGAAATTTAAATAAATTTCTAATGCTTTTTGCCATTTGAACCAGCCTAGGCCAGGTTAGGTGTCTCCCATGTAGTTCCCAGGTCCTCCTATTTTCACTCTATCACTGTGTGTATCAAGAGTGACATCAGCAAGATGGTAGACTAAAAGGTCTCAGCCATCATGCCCTCACCAAAACAATGATTAAACAACTACTTATACTTAAAAATAGCTCTGGGAGAGCTCTGGAGTACAATAATAAGCTGAAGCAAACTTGTGGGAGATAAAAACTAAGAACACATAGAAATGCATAAGAAGCATTCTCCCTTCATTACTTAATCCCTCAGGCTGGCACAACTTGGCACAAAGAAGGATCCCCTGCCCATTACATCTCCCCTTGAGGGAAAAAGTAGAAAGACCCCAACAGCTTTTACCACTGAAGGCCCTAGCAGCCTTTGCTGCCACCACAGACACCTGCAGCCTTTGTTGCTAAAAACCTTTGAAGTCTTTGCTGATGTTGACAATGACTTCAACAGATGGGGCTACCTGGAATCTATGTTGTTGTGCTCCACTGAAGCTACCACCACTGCTGTCTTCACAAAGCTGGAGTCACAGCCTTGCATTCCTCTGCTCCCGCCCTTGGTGTCCCACCATTTTTTTCTGGAAATATTACCCCTGAAACTGTTGTCCTTGCATGCCCCCAGACATGACACTGTTACACATTCCATTTAGACAGTGCCTTTGTGTCCACTCATAGATGAAGTTCTATATCCACTGAAGCCAGTTCATAACATTTGGAAGAAGTAACCTGTTCAAATGCACAGACACCAGTGCAAGGTGGTAAGGGATATGAAAAATTAAGGAGACATGATACCACCAAGAGAGCACAATAAATGTCTGATAACTGATCCCAAAGAAATGGGTATCTATGAAATGCCTGACAAAGAGTCAAAATAACCATTCAGTGAGCTACAAAAGTACATAGACAATGCAACAAAATGAGGAAAACAATACATACATAAAGTAAGAAATTCAAGAAAAAGAAATCATAAAAAAGAAGCAAACAAAAAATTCTGGAGCTGAAGAATACAATGAATGAAATGAAAAATGCAGTAGAGAGCTTCAACATAAGATTTGATCAAGCAAAAGAATCAGTGGACCTAAAAACAAGTGATTTAGAAGTATCCAGTCAGTGGAGAAAAAAAGAAAAGAAAATGAAAAAAGTAAAGAAATCCTATGAGTTTTATGGAGAACTATCAGAAAACCAATATATACATTATGGGAATCTCAGAAGGAGAAGAGAGAAAGAAATGGTCAGAAAGCTTGTTTAAAGAAATAATGGTTGAAAACTACCTCAATTTTGGAAGCAATAAACATCCAGATTCATGGAACTCAAAGGGTCCCAGTAGGATCAAACCAAAGAAGAATACAATGAGACACAGTATAATGAAATTGTCAAAAGTCAAGAATTAAGAGCATTTTGAGAGTGGCCGAAAAAAATTGATTCCTCACATAGGAGAGAGTACTGACAAGACAAAAAGTGGATATCTCAACAGAGACCTTGCAGGCCAGGAGAGAGTGAAAAAGTATATTCAAAGTACTGAAAGAAAAAAAAATCTCTGCCAATCAAAAGTACTGTACTTAGCAGAACTATGCTTAAATTTCTTATTTAGAAATGAAAGAGAGATCATGGTCCAGACAAAAACTGAGAAAGTTCATCATCATAAAAGCTGTCCACAAGATATGCTTAGGGGAGTTCTTCAAATTGAAACAAAAACATGCTACAGAATCACTAAAGCATAAATCTCATTGGAAAGATAGGTATATAGGCAAATACAGAGTAACATAACAAAGTAATGGTGGTGAATAAACTAGTTTTAATCTTGACATTTTTGGGGAGGAACCAAGATGGCGGAACAGCATGGAAGCTTTTTGTGTGTCTTGCATCCATGAAATACAGCCAGACCAACACTAAACCATCCTACACACATAGAAAACTGATTGGAGGATTAACACAACAATCTTCACAACCTGTACCACAGAATTCAGCAGGTATGTAGTGAGGAGAGCTGAACTTGGGAAGCGAGAAGCCACAAAAGGTAGGGAAACACTTCTGCGGGAGGAGAGAGGACAGAGACTGGGGGGGGCGGGATATGGGAAAAGCACCCCTCCCCAAAAGCAGTTGGAGAGAAAGTGGAAAATTGGAAACAGCCACAGGGACTAAACTAAAAAGGGAGAAAGGAGAAAGGAGAGGGTTTACATTCCATTAAGACTGTAAACAAGGGGAGTGCAAAGGCTGAAACTCTGCAGCTCCATACCTGGTGGTGCGCTGGTGGGAAGGGCAAATCCCCAGGAACAGAGTGGGCTCTGGGAAGTTCTCGGGCCACATGGGGAAAAGTGTTTCCCCTGCTGGAAGGACATTTGGTAGAGACAGTTGAAACCATCTGGTCCCAGAAGACCCCAGAAGGTGGCCACATTCGCTGGTGCTGGGGCAAGGTCGTTAAGGGTGAAACCTGATGCCAGATGCGTGTTGTGATTTTCCATAATCCCTTAAACACTGCTGTTACACTGTCTCACGAACATTTTCTGGGATGGGCTGGCACCTGGCTGCAGTCTTGGGGCACCAGCAGCAGCAGGGTCCAGCAGGTGTTCCTGGGTGCAGCCAACATTCGGCCATTGCTCATTCAGCCATTGCTTGGTTAAACCCTCCTGCAGAAGGGCAGAACAGGTCAAAGCTGCAGTCCTTCAGAAGTAAGGACTGGGGAAAACAGCCACATCTGAGATAAAATTCAGGAAAGAGGTACTGCCTGGTCACAGAAAATGAAAAAGCGGGGAGTAGACAAAAGCTGAAGACAGAAGACGGGTGCACAATTGCTGATCCAGGAGAACAGACTGGGTAGCTGGGTGGCACCATTTTCACCGCTCCTGTGCATGCACATACGCACCTTCGAGCTCCGCAAATATCCACCCCAGTAGGCTAGCAGCGCCATCTAGTGGAAAGCAGAGCTATTACACTGAGCCCCGCCCAACTGGGCCAACTTCGCTCTTCAAGAACAGAAGTCTCAACGCCAGCTTAATTTATGGACTATAAAGAGCTACATAGACTGATTTGTAGGGGAAAACAAAGCAATTTCAGTCTTCAATCTGTTATCAGGTTAATCTATTCAATTTTCTTTCTTTTTTTCTTTTCTTTTTTCTTTTTCTCTTTTACAATTCTTTTCTTTTTCTTGAATACAGAAAGAGAAAAATTCATTTTTATTTTCAATTTTTATTTTATTCTTTCTTTAATTTGTATTACTATATTTTTTTACTTTTGTGAAAACTTTTTCAAATTCTACTTTACTTCCATCATTTTATTTTAGTGTACTTCAGTGTATTCATTTTTTCAAATTTTCAAACAATTTCCCTTTTTTTCTTTCTTTTTCTTTTTTCTCTTTTTCATTTCTTTTCTTTTTCTTCAATGCAGAAAGAGAAAAACTTCATTTTTACTTTCAATTTCTATTAAAAATATTCTTATTTAATTTTCCTTACTATATTTTTTGCTTTTATGTAAATTTTTTCAAATTCTATTTTACTTCAAACATTTTATTTTAGTCTACTACAGTGTATTCAATTTTTAAAATTTTCAAATGATTTCTTTTTCTTTTTTTATCTTTCCTCTTTTTTGTTTCTTTTCTTTTTTCTTAAATCCAGAAAATGAAAAAAATCATATTTATTTTTAATTTTTTTGAAAATATTTTTCTTTAATTTTTTCTATTATATCCTTTACTTTTGTGTATATTTTTTCAAGTTCTATCATACCCCCATTATCTCATTTTAGTCTACTTCAGTGTATCCAGTATTTCAAATTCTCAAACTATTTCCTTTTTTAATTCCCCCATTTTTCCCTCTATTCTGTCAAACCACTTTCAACACCCAGACCAAAACACACCTAGGATCTAGCATCACCTATGCGATTTGTGTGTGTGTGTGTGTGTGTGTGTGTGTTTAATTTTTAATTTTAATATTTCTTTAATTTTAAATTTTTTAAATTTCAACTTTTCTACCTCATTAATTCCTTTTCTCCCTTCAAAATGACAAAATGAAGGAATTTACCCTAAAATAAAGAGCACGAAGAAACGACAGCCAGGGATTTAACCAACACAGATACAAGCAAGATGTCTAAACCAGAATTTAGAATCACGATAATAAGAATACTAGCTGGAGTCAAAAATAGATTAGAATCCCTTTCTGCAGAGATAAAAGAAGTAAAACATAGTCAGAATGAAATTAAAATGTGATAGCTGAGCTGTAATCATGGATGGATGCAGCGGTGGCAAGGATGGACGAAGCAGAACAGAGAATCAGCCATATAGAGGACAAACTTATAGAGAATAACAAAGCAGAAAAAAAGAGGGAGATTAAGAATTAGAGAAATCAGTGACTCATTAAAAAGGAACAACATCAGAATCATAGGGGTCCCAGAGGAGGAAGAGAGAGAAATAAGGGTAGAAGGGTTATGTCAGCAAATCATAGCAAACAACTTTCCTAACCTGGGGAAAGACACAGACATCAAAATCCAGGAAGCACAGAAGACCCCCATTAGATTCAACAAAAACCGACCATCAACAAGGCATATCATAGTCAAATTCACAAGATACTCAGGCAAGGAGAGAATCATGAAAGCAGCAAGGGAAAAAAAAGTCCTTAACCTACAAGGGAAGACAGATCAGGTATGCAGCAGACCTATCCACAGAAACCTGGCAGGCCAGAAAGGAGTGGTGGGATATATTCAGTGTGTGGAATCAGAAAAATATGCAGCCAAGAATTCTTTATCCAGCATAAAGATAATCCGGCTGTTATTCAAAATAGAAGGAGAGATAAAAAGTTTCCCAGACAAACACGAATTAAAGGAGTTTGTGACCACTAAACCAGCCCTGCAAGAAATTTTAAGGGGGACTCTCTGAAGGAAGAAAAGATGAAATATATATATATATATATATATATATATATATATATATATATATCAAAAGCAACAAAAGATTAGAAAGGACCAGAGCACACCACCAGAAACTCCAACTCTACAAGCATCATAATGGCAATAATTCAAATCTTCAGTACTCACTCTAAAGGTCGATGGACTTAATGTTCCAATCAAAAGACATAGGGTAACAGAATGGATAAGAAAACAAGACCCTTCTATATGCTGTTTACAAGACACCCACTTTAGACCTAAAGACACCTACAGATCGAAAATAAGGGGATGGAGAACCATCTATCATGCTAAAGGTCAACAAAAGAAAGCCAGAGTAGCCATACTTATATCAGACAATCTAGACTTTAAAATAAAGACAGTATCAAGAGATGAAGAAGGGGATTATATCATAATCAAGGGGTCTATCCACCAAGAATACCTAACAATTGTAAACATTTATACGCCAAATGTGGAGCACCCAAATATATAAATCAATTAATCACAAACATAAAGAAACTCATCGATAGTAATACCATAATACTAGGAGACTTCAACACCCCATGGACAGATCATCTAATCAAAAAATCAACAAGGAAACAATGGCTTTGTCCTTTGGGTTTGGCTTGTCCAAACACATTGGACCAGATGGACTTAACAGATATATTTGGAACATTTCATCCTAAAGCAGCAGAATATACATTCTTTTCCAGTACACATGGAACATTCTCCAGAATAGACCAGATACTGGGACACAAATAAGCCCTAACAAAGTACAAAAAGACCGAGATTATACTGTGCATATTTTCAGACCACAATGCTATGAAACTTGAAATCAACCACAATAAAGATTTGGAAAGGTAACAAATACTTGGAGACCGAAGAACATCCTACTAAAGAATGAATGGGCTAACCAAGAAGTTAAAGAAGAAATTAAAAAGTATATGGAAGTCAATGAAAATGATAGCACCACAACCCAAGACCTCTGGGACACTGCAAAGACGGTCATAAGAGGAAAGTATATAGCAACCCAGGCCTTCCTAAAGAAGGAAGAAAGATCTCAGATACACAAGCTATTCTTACGCCTTAAAGAGCTGGAAAAAGAACAGCAAATGAAAGCCAAAACCAGCAGAAGACAGGAAATAATAAAGATTAGGGCAGAAATTAATGCTATTGAAACCAAAAGAAAAAGGAAAACAGTAGAACAGATCAATGAAACCAGAAGCTGGTTCCTTGAAAGAATTAACAAATTGATAAACCACTAGCCAGTTTGATATAAAAGAAACAGGTAAGGTACCAAAAAAATAAAATCAAGAATGAAAGAAGAGATATCACAACCAACACAGCAGAAATAAAAACACTAATAAGAGAATATTATGAGCAATTATATGCCAATAAAATGGGCAATCTAGAAGAAATGGATAAATTCCTAGAAACATATACACTACCAAAACTGAAACAGGAAGAAATAGAACATTTGAACAGACCCATAACCAGTAAGGAAATCGAATTAGTAATCAAAAATCTGTCAAAAAACAAGAATCCAGGGCCAGATGGCTTTCCAGGGGAATCCTACCAAACATTTAAGGAAGATGTAACACCTATTCTCTTGAAACTGTTCCAAAAATTAGAAATGGAAGGGAAACTTCCAAACTCTTTCTATGAAGCCAGTATTACCTTGTTTCCAAAACCAGAGAAAGACCCCACTAAAAAGGAGAACTATAGACCAATTTCCCTGATGAATATGGATGCAAAACCTCAACAAGATATTAGCCAACCAGATCCAACAATACATTAAAAAAATTATTCACCATGACCAAGTGGGATTTATACCTGGGATGCAGGCCTCGTTCAATATCTGCAAAACAAGTAGCATGATTCATCACATCAACAGAAGAAAGGACAAGAACTATATGATCTTCTCAATAGACGCAGAGAAAGCATTTGACAAAATACAGCATCCTTTCTTGATAAAAACCCTCAAGAAAGTAGGGATAGAAGGAGCATACCTTGAGATCGTAAAAGCCATATATGAACCACCCAACACTAATATCATCCTCAATGGGGAAAAACTGAGAACTTTCCCCCTAAGGTCAGGAACAAGACAGGGATGCCCACTCTTGCCACTGTTATTCAAAATAGTATCGGAAGTCTTAACCTCTGCAATTAGAAAATACAAAGAAATAAAAGGCATCCAAATCAGCCAGGAGGAGGTCAAACGTTCACTCTTCACAGATGACATGATACTGTATATGGAAAACCCAAAAGATTCCACGAAAAAACTGCTAGCATTGATTCATAAATTCAGCAAAGTTGCAGGATATAAAATCAATGCACAGAAATCGGTTGTATTCCTATTTGCCAACAATGAAGCAACAGAACAAGAAATCAAGGAATCTATCCTATTTACAGTTGCACAAAAAACCCATAAAATACCTAGGAATAAATCTAACCAAAGAGGTGAAAAATCTATACACTGAAAACTATAGAAAGCCTATGAAAGAAATTGAAGAAGACACAAAAAAATGGAAAAAGATTCCATGATCCTGGATAGGAAGAACAAATATTGTTAAAATGTTGATACTACCCAAAGAAATCTACATATTCAATGTGATCCCTACCAAAGTAACATCAACATTTTTCACAGAGCTAGAACAAATGATCCTAAAATTTGTATGGAACCAGAAAAAGCCCCAAACAGCCAAAGCAATCTTGAAAAATACAACCAAAGTAGGAGGCATCACAATCCCAGACGCTAAGCTATACTACAAAGCTGTCATCATCAAGAAAGTATGGTACTGGCAGAAGAACAGACACTCAGATCAATGGAACAGAATTGAGGACCCAGAAATGGACCCACAAACATATGGCCAACTAATCTTTGACAAAGCAGGAAAGAATATCCAGTGGAATAAAGACAGTCTCTTCAGCAAGTGGTGCTGGGAAAACTGGACAGCGACATGCAGAAAAATGAACCTGGACCACTTTCTTACACCATACACAAAAATAAACTCAAAATTGATGAAAGACCTAAACATAAGATAGGAAACCATCAAAATACTCAAGGAGAAAGCAGGCAAAAACCTCTTTGACCTTGGCTGTGGCAACTTCTTACTCAACACGTCTCTGGGGGCAAGGGAAAGAAAAGCAAAAATGAACGACTGGGACCTCATCAAAATAAAAAGCTTCTGCACAGCGAAGGAAACAATCAGCAAAACTAAAAGGCAACCAACAGAATGGGAGAAGATATTTTCAAATGTCATATCAGATAAAGGGTTAGTATCCAAAATCTCTAAAGAACTTATCAAACTCAACACCCCCCAAAAAATAATCTAGTGAAGAAATGGGCAAAAGACATGAATAGACACTTCTCCAAGGAAGACATGTGTTGGTTGGTTGGCCAACCAACACATGAAAAAATGCTCAACTTCACTCATCATCAGGGAAATACAAATCAAAACCACAATGCGATATCACCTTAAACTTGTCAGAATGGCTAACATTAACAACTCAAGCAACAACAGATGTTGGTGAGGGTGTGGAGAAAGAGGGTCTCTTTTGCGTTTTTGGTGGCAGTGCAAGCTGGTGCAGCCACTCTGGAAAACAGTATGGAGATTCCTCAAAAAACTAAAAATAGGTGCTCACTTCGGCAGCACATATACTAAAATTGGAATGATACAGAGAAGATTAGCATGGCCCCTGTGCAAGGATGACATGCAAATTCGTGAAGCCTTCCATATTTTTGAAGAAAAAAAAAAGAGGTTAGAGAGGGATTATAGCCAAAGCATAAGAGACTCTTAAACCTGAGAACAAACTGAAGGTTGATGGGGGGTGGGAGGGAGGGGAGGGTGGGTGATGGGTATTGAGGAGGGCACCTTTTGGGATGAGCACTGGGTGTTGTATGGAAACCAACTTGACAATAAATTTCACATTAAAAAGAAAAAAAATAAACTAAGCTGAGGGAGTCGGTGTATTATGTTAACACAAAAAATAAAAAAGAATAAACATTAAAAAAAACAACTAAAAATAGAACTACCCTACAACCCAGCAATTGTGCTACTAGGCATTTATCCACGGGTTACAGGTGTGCTGTTTTAAAGGGACACATGCACCCTCATGTTTATAGCAGCATTATCAACAATAGCCAAAGTATAGAAGGAGCCAAATGTCCATCGATGGATGAATGAATAAAGAAAATGTGGTATATACATACAATGGAGTATTCCTTGGCAATCAAAAAGAATGAAATCTTGCCAATTTTGGATGGAATTGGAGGGTATTATGCTAAGTGAAATTAGTCAGTCATAGAAAGACAAAAATCATATGACTTCACTCATATGAGGACTTTAAGAGACAAAACAGGTGAATATAAGGGAAGGGAAACAAAAATAATATAAAAACAGGGAGGGGGAGAAAACAGAAGAGACTCACAAATATGGAGAACAATCTGAGAGTTGCTGGAGGGGTTGTGGGAGAGGGATGGGCTAAATGGGTAAAGGGTATTAAGGAATCTACTCCTGAAATCATTGCTTCACTATATGCTAACTAATTTGGATGTAAATTTTAAAAAATAAAAATAAAATAAAAAAGTAAACGTTTTTAAAAAATTAAAAGAAAGATTCAAAATTAAAAAAAAAATCGTTTTAATCCTAATATAAATGTTAAAAGACAAAAACTTGTTAATGTATACAAAATAAAAAAAGAAGCAAACTGACTATAAGAACACAGTGTGTGTGTGGGGGGGAGGTAGTAAAGTGAGCAATTTTGCATGTGATTAAAGTTAAATTATTATTAACTTCACAAAGATGGTTATAATTAAATGATATTTTGTTGAAAACACAAGGTAACCACAAATGAAAACTTATAGTGGATATACAAAAGAGAGAGAAGAATCAAAGGAAATAATTACAAAAACATCCCATCAAATAAAATCATCAAAGAAAAAGATAGCAAGAGAGGGCAAAACAAATGCATAAGAGATTGAAAACAATTAACAAAATGACAATATTAAGCTCTCATCCATCAATAATTACTTTAAATGTAAATGGACTAAACTCTCCAATCAAAAGACATAGAGTAGCTGAATGGATTAAAAATAAATGATCTACTCTTATGACATCTACAAGAGATTCCTGTTTGTTTATTCATCTAGTTTACTGACGTAGAATTGGCATAATATTATATTAGTTTCAGGTGTAGAACATAATGATTTCATATTTGTATATATTGCTAAATGATTACCACAATAACTCCAGTTAACTCATATTACCACAGATATTTACAAGAAGTTTGCTCTGTGATGAGGTCTAAAATGTATTCTCTTAGCAACTTTTAAATATGCAATGCAATATTATTTACTGTAATCCCCATGCTGTACAGTACATCCCACGATTATTTATTTATTTATTTATATTTTTGGAAAGAAAGAGAGGACAAGTGGGGGAGAGGGGAAGAGGAGGAGAGAGAGAATCTTAAGCAGACTCCATGCTCAGCACAGCACAAAGCCCAAAGTAGGGCTCGATCCCACAATCCTGGGATTATGACCTGAGCCAAAATCAAGAGTCAGATATACTGACTGAGCCATCCCAGATGCCCTTCCATGATTTACTTTATAACCAGGAGTTTTGTACATTTTTATTCCCTTCACCCATTTTGCCAAACCTTCACCCAAGAGACTCAATTTATTAAAAAAAATATTTTCAAATTTAAAATTATAATTTTTATAGGATTTTTAAAGTAAATCGTGGACATGTCAAAATTTACCTATAAATGAATAATATAAATGTTGCATGTTATGTTGTTATATGTTATAAATTTACCGATAAGGATGGTATATATGTTATATGAGAACATTTATGTAAAAAATAAAAACTATGGTATATACATAATTTATGTCACTATGTAGTCTTTAAAAATAATGCATTTAATGAGATAAAGAAATGGTCATTACATATTGTTTGAGGAAAAAATGTGTATATGACATAACATAAGGTATGATTTCAATTTATAACCCCAATGCTTTCGTGCACAAACACATATATCTGTAGAAGAAATTTTACAACATGAAAAAGCAAAGAGTCAGCAATAATCACCATTGTTTTGGGGCTATAGTTGATTTTAAATTATTTTTTCTGTTTGTTCTGAATTTTTAGTTTTCTATAACAAATACATATGATTCTAAAAAAAGTCAACACCAGAATCAAATCAAAATTGTTTTAAACTTTTACTTTTCACTAGTTTGCTTATAAAATGAAAATTTATCTTATTTTTCAGGTATACAATATAATGATTTGATATTTGTACATATATATATATACACACATAAACATATGTGTCTATCTATATCTATATATCTATATCTATATCTATATCTATCTATATCTATCTATCTATCTATCATCTATACCTTTTTGAGAGAGAGAGCAAGCAGGGGAGGGACATTGAGAGAGGGAGAGAGAGGATCCCAAGCAGGCTCCACACTGTCAGTGCAGAGCCCAACACGATGCTTGAAATCATGAACCATGAGATCATTACCTGAGCTGAAACCAAGAGTCTGACAATTAACTCACTGAGCCTCCCAGGTGCCCCAGATATTTGGATACATTTTTAAATAGTCACCTCCATATGTCTAGTTAGCATCTGTCATGATACATAATTAAAGAATTTTTTGGTGATAAGATTTTAAGATTTATTTTCTTATAAACTTTCAAATAATGACTGTGGTATTATTAACTATAGTTGCTATGATATATGTTATACATTTGTCACATATGCTATATGTTACATTGGGATGTTATTTATTTTATACCTGGTAGCTGGTACCTTTGACACCCTTCACCCGTTTCACTCATCCCCCACCCCAGAGAGCTCTAGTAATCTTAATTCATTCTCTGTATCTATGATCTCACTTTTTTTTTTGAGATTCCACATATATAAGTGAGATCATACAGTTGTCTTTCTCTGCCTGACTTACTTCACTTAGCATAGTGCCCTCATGGATCATCCATGTTGTTACAAACAGCAAGATTTCATTCTTTTTTACGGCTGAATAATAATATTGTTATTATTATTATTATTATATTAATATTATTATATATCACATTTTCTTTATCCCCTCATTCATTGATGGACACTTGGGTTGTTTTCATATCTTTACTATTGTAAATATTGCTGAAATAAACATAGGATGCATGTATCTTTTTGAGTGAGTGTTTTTACTTTCTTTGGATAAATACCCAAAAGTAGAATTTCCGAATCACATGACTGTTCTAATTGTAGTTTATTGAGGATCTTCCATACTGCTTTTCATAGAAGCTGCACAAATTTACATTCCCACCATCAAGGCACAAGAGTTCCCTTTTTCCATGTCCTGAACAGTTTCTTGTCTTTTTGATCATAGCCATTCTAACAGATGTGAGGTGATATCTCATAGTGCTTTTGATTTGCATTTCCCTGATGATTAGAGATGTTGAGCATCTTTTCATGTGTCATGTGTCAATTAGCCATCTGTATGTTTTCTTTGGAAAAATATCTATTCAGATCTCTTAAATTGGATTTTTTTTACTGTTGAGTTGTGTGAGTTTTTAAATATATTTTGGATATCAACCTCCTATCAGACAAATGGTTTACAAATATTTCATCCAATTCATTAGGTTGCTCTTTCATTTTGTTGATGGTTCCCTCTGCCGTGCATAAGTGTTTTAGTTTGATGTAGTCCCACTTGCTTATTTTTGCTTTTGTTGCTTTTGTTTTTGGTGTAAAATCCAAAACATCAATGCCAAGACCTTGGTCAAGAATCTTACTGGTTATATTTTTCTTCTAGGAGTTTCATGGTTTTACATGGTTTCACATTCAAGTCTGTAGTCCACTTTGAGTTAATTTTTTTGTATGGTGTAAGATAGTGTCCAGTTTCATTCTTTTTGCATGTATGTGTTCGTTTTATCCACCACCATTTAATGAAGAAAGTTGTCCTTTTATTATTGCATATTTTTGGCTCCTTTGTCATAAATGAATTGATCAAATAGGTGGGGATTTATTTCTGGGTTTTTATTATATTCTATTGCTCTATGTGTCTGTTTTTATGCCAATACCATATTGTTTTGATTACTATAGTTTTCACTATGTTTCAAAATATAGGTTGAAAGCAGGGAGTGTAATTTCTCCAACTTTGTTCTTCTTTCCCAGGATTGCTTTTGGAGACTCACTTTAGATTTAAGGACATACATATGCTGACAGTGAAGGGATGGAAAAAGGTATACCAGACAAATGGTAACCAAAAGAAAACAAGGGTGGCTATGTTTATATCAGACAAAATAGTCTCATAAAAACTGGCTTAAAGTATATAAGAATATCATAATGATAAAAGAGTCATTTCAAAATGAAGATATAATAACTATAAGTGTACAAGCAGCCAATATTAGAACACCTACAAATATAAAACAAATATTGACAGATCTGAAGGGAGAAGTTGACAGCAAAATAATAGTAATAGAAAAGTTGAATACCCTACTGTCAATAATGATAGAACATTAAGACAGAAAATCAATAAGAAAATAGCAAACTTGAACATCACTACAATCCAAATGGACATAACAGACATATTCAGAACTTTGCATACAATAGTAGAATATTTATATCATCAAGAGCATATGGAACATTCTCCATCATCTATTATTGATCTATCATGATCTATCATAGATCTATCTTAATCTATTAGGCCATAAGTATTAACACATTAAAGAAAAATAAAAATAATTCCCAGTGTCTTTTCTGCCCCAAATGGCATGAAGTTAGAAATCAGTAACTGTTAGAAAACAGACAAACTCACAAATATTGGAAACTAAGCAATACACATTTGAACAAACATTGAGTCAAAAATGAAATCAAGAGAAAATTTTAAGAGTATCTCAATACAAATGAAAATGATAACACAACATGTCAAAAACTATGGGGTGCAGCAAAAACATACTAAGAGGGAAGTTTATAGTTGGAATGCCTGCATTAATAAAAAAGAAAGGTCTCAAATGAAATCTAACTTTACATTTCAAGGACTAGGGAAAAAACAAACAAAGACCAAGGTTAGCAGAAGGAAAGGGAAGGATATAGTAGATTAGAGCAGAAATACATTGAGTAGAGAATAGAAAAATGAAAGTGTTTTTTTTTAAAAGATCAACGGAATAGAAAACTCTTAACTAGACTAAGAAAAAAAGAGAAGATTCAAATAAGTAAAATCAGGAATGAAAGTGGGACATTACAATTGATGTCTCAGAAATAAAGTGAATTATGAGACTATTATGCACAACTATATGCCAACAAATTGGATAACTTAGAATAAATGGATAAATTACTAGAAAAATATGGTCTAAAAAATCAAATAAAGAAAAATTAGAAATCATGACTAGACCACTAACAAATAGGTTGAATATATGATTCAGAAAATCAATATATGATTGTCATCTGCAAACAGATACTTTTTCTTCTTTCTTTCCAATTTCAATGCCATTTATTTATTTTTCTCATCTAATTATCCAGCTAAAACTTCCAGTATTGTGTTTAATAGAAGAGGTGAGGGTGGACACCTTTTCTGTGCCTATGACCAGAAAAGCCTAGGACCAGACAAAATGGCTTCATGGGTCAATTCTACCAAACAGTAAGTGAATACTAACAATCTTTCTTAAATTCTACCAAAAAAATGGAACATTTTTCTTTTTTTTTTAATGTTTATTTATTCTTGAGAGAGAAACAGAGCATGAGTGGGGGAGGGGCAGAGAGAGAGGGAGACACAGAATTTGACGCAGGCTCCAGGCTCTGAGCTGTCAGCACAGAGCATGATGCAGTGCTCTAACTCATGAACCATGAGATCATGACCTGAACCGAAGTCGGACACTTAACTTACTGAGCCAACCAGGCACCCCAAAGAAGGAACATTTCTGAAAACATTTTGTGAGGCCAGTATCATTCTGACACCAAAACCGGAAAAAAGAGCAATAGTAGAAAACTACAGGCCAATACCTCTGATGAATACATATGCAAAAGTCCTCCACAAAATGTTATCAATCTGAATATAATAGCACATTACAAGGATCCCACACCCTGATCAAAAGGTATTAATTCTTAGAATGCAAGGATTGCTCAACTAAGCAAATCAATCAGTGTAATACACCACAGTAAAAGAATGAAAGAAAAAAAACCCAGCACAATAGAAAGAAAAAGTATTTGACAAAATTCAACTTCCATTCATGACTTTAAAACTCTTGACAAAATAGGTATAGAATGAACTTACCTGAACAAAATAAAGGGTATATATGAAAAGCTCACAGGTAGCATCATAATCAATGGTGAAAAACTGAAAATTTCTCCTCTAAGAGCCAGTATAAGGCAAGGGTACCCACCCTCACCTCTTCTATTAAACACAGTACTGGAAGTTTTAACTGGAGAATCAGATGAGAAAAATAAAAAAATGGCATTGAAATTGGAAAGAAAGAAGAAAAATTATTTGTTTGCAGATGACATAATCATATATGCAAAATACCTTACAGTCTACACACACACACACACACACACACACACACACACACACACACATTAATTCAGTAAAGGTGCAGGATATGAAATCAACATACAAAAAGGAGTCACATTTCTATACACAATGAATTATTCAAAAAGGAAATTAAGAAAGCAACCCCATTCCCAATGAGAACAAAAAGAATAAAATACCTACAAATAAACTTAACTGAAGAGATAAATGACCTATACACTGAAAATTTAAAAAAAATAGTGAAAATTAAAGAAGACACAGGTAAATGTAAAGTCATCCATGTTTGTGAATTGAAATAGTTATGTTAAAATGCCCTATTAACCAACCTAAAGATTAAATGTAACCCCTAACAAAATTGTAATGGAATTCTTACAGAAATAGAAAAAGCAATCTTAAATTTAAAGCAACAACAAAAAATCTCAGGTAGCCAGAGCAGTCTTTAGCAAGAACAAAGCTGGGAATATCATACTTCCTGATTTCAAAATATACCTCAAACCTGCAGTAATCAAAACAGTACAGTATTGGCAGAAAGACAGACATATAGACTAATGTAATATAATAGAGAGTTCAGAAATAAATTTATGTATCTATGAACAATTGATCCACAACACAGGTATGAAGAATACATAACAGGGAAAGAATAGTCTCTTCAATAAATGGTACTGGAAAAACTGGATATCCACAAGTAGAAGAATCAAGCTGGATCATTATATCACATCCTGTACAAAAATCAACTCAAATGTATCATCATAGGGTGTATCAACTATTAGATCATGTCTTTCTCCCACATCATGTTATTCATTCTCCTGTTTATTCAACTGCATGTGCATGTACTTATTAATTTGTTCACTTTAAAAACATGATGGCTGCCTCCTGTGTAAGGAACACCTTGGCAGCCCCTTAAGGTTGGGCTGAATTCTCCGCATTCCCATTTGCCTCTGGCAAAGCCCCTGCCTAGCATAAAGTCATTGGTTAGTGAATATTATCTTGAACAATTACCTGAGTGAATGGCAGGCCTTCAAACTGTTTAGAGGTCATTGTGAACTTCTCTCCTTGCCCCACAGGTCTCAAAAGAAATATTTCAATATAAGACTGAGCTTCTCATTACCCTGCTCAGTCTTTCCCCATTCCCACAGGTCTAAGCCACTATTTATGTTCAGTAATATTTGTGGTTCTGGGGAAAGGGTGTGTGATTTGCCAAGTTGTTTCTCTTAATATCCACTTTCTTCCTTTGCCGAGGCAGTAAAAGTTACTGAGTTTCCAGAAATCCAGTGGATTGTAATTAACTCTAAACTAGTTGGTAAATTTTATTCTTGAAAATCCTGTCTTGGAAATTTGCCTCAATGGAGATGCCAGCTTAATATTGCAAGCACGTCCTCTGATTCTTAGGCATCCCTATGCATAGGACGTTCTCATCATGGTTTGGACTTCCAGCCTGAATTAGAGGAAAGATTCATTTCTGACTGATTTTTAATACCAGTAAAGAAACAATGTTGCTCTTTGCATTCAACTGCTATTTGATGATTCATAGTTGAGAAGTCTGCAAGCTATCACTGCTTGCAGAAAAAGTTTCAAACTCACAATTTGGAAAGAAACATATGTTCTTGTTACCTAATGTTGAGACAATTCCTTCATCATAGACAGAGGCTTAATAAAAACAATTGCTAAATTACCCCCAAAACAATGGGAATATGTCAAAGGCATACAGAAGACAACTGATAGGAGCTCCTACTGAACAAAACTAGAATCGAGAATGAAAGTAAGGAAATATTGAATACTCAAAGTGTAAAATAAATATCTATGTGTCAATACTAATATAAATAAATGGCTTAATAAAAATAAATGGGAGACAGTAGATCTTCATACAGCAGATGGCCAACGTTATCCTGTTTAGCCTTAGCCAGGTCAGAGGACATGAATACATTCTTGGGAGGAGTCAGTCTTCCAAATATTCAAGTAAAAGGGTTAGTGAATCTGACCTGATTTTGGCCAGAGTTAATCATTACAATTAGTAAGTAAATTCAGCAAAGTTGCAAGATATAAAATCAATAAATATAATAATTTATATTTCTATACACTTTCAATGAACATTCCTAAAGGGAAAAATTTTAAACTCACACATTCTGCTTAAAATATTATTAAAAAGAATAAATTAGGACTACATTTTACCATGAAGTGAAAGACTCATATATTAAAAACTACAAAGCATTGCATTATTTGTTGAAAAGATTCTCCCTCTTGTATTGCTTTTGCATCTTTGTCAAAAACTTAATTGGGCATATTATCATTTCTGTGTTCTTTATTTTAATACATTGATTAAAGGGATGTCAACCCCTTTGTCAATACCACAATGTCTTTATTTTTGTGACTATATAGTAAATCTAATATCAAGTAGAATAATAGCTCCCACTTTGTTATTCTTAGTCAAAATTGTTTTAGTGATTTAGGGCCTGAAACTTTCCAGATACATTTGAGGGTAAGCTTCTCTATGTCCACAGAAGAGCATGCTGTGATTTTGATAAGAAATGGATTGTGCCTTAGATCAATTTGGGGAGAACTGGTGATTTTTCTATGTTGAGTCACCCAATCCATGAAGACTGTGTTACTCCATTTGTTTAGGTCTTCTTTCTTGTTTGCTTTATTTTTTTTAATTATTTATTTTTTTAAAGTTTATTTTTGAGAGAGAAAGCATGAGTGCAGGAGGGAGAGAGAGACAGAGAGACAGAAAGAGAATCCCAAGCAGGCTTCCACATGGTCATTGTGGAGCCCATGCAGGGCTTGAACCCACGAACTGTGATATCATAACATGAGCTGAAGTCGATGCCTAACTGACTGAGCAACCCAGGCGCACCTGTTTTATTATTTTTAAATTTAAAAATTTAAAATTTCTAAAGTAGAGTTAACATACAGTGTTATATTGGTTTCATATGTACAAGACAGTGATTCATCAATTCCATTACTCAGTGCTCACCATGATAAATATGGTCACCATCTGTCACCATGCAACGTCATTACAATATTATTCACTATATTCCCTATATTGTACTGTTCAGGTCTTTTTTTTTTTTTTCTTTCATCAGGATTTAAAAATTTTTAGCATACACATCCTGCACATGATTTGTCAGACTTATCCTTAAATATTTAATTTTCTTTGGAGAATTATAGTTTTGTTTAAAAGTTTTGATTTCCACATGTTCATTGATAATATATAGAAATTAAGTTGGTTTTATGTTTATGTGTTAATTTTGATTTGAGAACTGCCTCATGCTAAACTCAGTTATCAGTTGGTTTTTTTGTTTGTTTTTGTGTTTTAGTTTCCTCCATGTCACCTGAAAATTGGTCCAGCTTTATTTCCTCCTTTCTGATCTATTATGTCTTTCATTTATTTTTCTTGCCTTATTAAATGGCTAAACTTTTAGTAGTATGATGAATTACAGTGGTGAGAGTGGGTATCCTTGCTTGCTGATTAACTGAAGGTTTTTTGTAGATGTTTCATATGAAGTTGAGGATGTTCCCATCTGTTTTTCCTTTTTGAGAATTTTTATCATAAATTATGGCCTTAAATTGGCAAATGCTTTTTACATGTCATTATAAGATCATATCATTTTTCTTATTTAGCCAATGATGTATTACATTGTTTGACTTCAAATGTTTATTTTGTCTTGCATGTTTGGAATAATTTCCACTTGGTAATAGTGTGTGTATATATTTATACATTGCTGGATCAATTTCCTAATATTTTGTTGAGGATATTTTCTTCCAAATTCATGAGGAATATAGATATTTTTCTTTCATTGTACAGTCTTTTTTTTTTTCTAGTTTTGATATAAGTGTAATAGCCTCATAAAAGGAGTTGGGAGTATTTCTACCTCTTCTGTTTCTATTAGATTCTGTCAAATTAGTGTTCATTCTTTGAATGTATGGCAGAATTCTCTACTGAAATCATCTGGAACTGGAGTTCTCTTTTTGGGGGAGACTTTTAATTTCATGGTCACAGTATAGTTTTGATTGTCAGTTTCTTCTTGATTGAAATTTTGTAGTTTTTGCTTTGAAGAAATTGATTCTTCTCAAAAATTTTTTAGTGTGTATTTATTTGAGAGAGAGAGAGAGAGAGAGAGAGAAAGAGAGTGTGAGCAGGGGAGGGACAGAGAGAGGGGAGACACAGAATCCGAAGCAGGCTCCAGGTTCTGAGCTGTCAGCACAGTGTTCCATGTGGGCTTGAACTCACAAACTGTGAGATCATGACCTGAGCTGAAGTTGGATGCTTAACAGACTGAGCCACCCAGGCGCCCAGGAATGATTCTTCTAAAGGTGTTGACTTTATGGAGGTCAGGTTATTTTTTGTAACTCTTTGTTTCCCTTTTAATGGGTACAAGATCTATAGTGACTTCCTTCATTTCATTTTTTATTTTGATTATGCATTCTGTCAGTGTTGTTAGAGGTTTATATGTTATTGATTTTTTTCCTTTCATTGATTTCTGCTCTTATCTTTATTATTGATTTCTTTATGTTTCTTAAGGACAATTTTCTCTTCTTTTTCTAGTTTCTTGAAGTAGTTACTCAGATTATTGACTTGAGACATTTAAAATTTTTCTTATGTAAGCCTTTAGTGCCATCACTTTCCCTCACAGTGGTGGTTTGTTTAATACCATAATTTTATATGTATATTTTCATTTCCTTTCAATTTTATGTACTTCCTTATTTACTTTGAGACATTATTTTTGACATGTGAATTATTTAGAAGTCATCTTTTTAATTTTCAACTGCTTAGAGATTTCCTGTAGTTTTTGTTATGCATTTTTAGTTTGATTCCATTATGATCAGACAACACACTCTGAGAAATTATTGTAAACTATTTTAAACCAATTATTTTAAACTACTGAGGTTTATCTTACCACCCACGATGTGGTGCATCTTGCTGAATGATGCATGAGTGTTCTGTATGTCCTGCCATGGTTGATGGGAGTGTTCTGTGTATGTCTATCAGATCACGTTGTTTGTGTTGTTCATACTTTCTGTATCTTTGCTGATTTCCCGTTTAGTGGTTATATCAGTTACTGACAAGGGAATGTGAGTTTCCACCTAAAACTGTGAAATTTTCTAGTTTTCCCTTTGTCTCTCTTTATATATTGTGAGGCTCTGTTTAAGAGCCTAAACATAAAGGGTCAAAATTCCTTCCTCATGGAGTGATCCTTTTGTCTCAGCAGTTTTCTACACTCAAAAATGTACTTTGATATTATATAACCACTCTTAGTTTTTGAATGATGTTTGCAGGTATATTTTTGCTTCCTTTTACTTTCAACCTTTCTATGTTATTGAATTTGAAGTGGATTTTTTATATATAGTATATTGTTGGATGATGTGTTTTTATCTACTCTGCCAATCTGTTTTTACATTTTTATTAATTTTATTTAAAATAAAAAAATATTGGGGCGCCTGGGTGGCTCAGTCGGTTAAGCGTCCGACTTCGGCTCAGGTCATGATCTCACCGTCTGTGAGTTCGAGCCCCGCGTCAGGCTCTGTGCTGACTGCTCAGAGCCTGGAGCCTGTTTCAGATTCTGTGTCTCCCTCTCTCTCTGCTCCTCCCCCGTTCATGCTCTGTCTCTCTCTGTCTCAAAAATAAATAAACGTTAAAAAAAAAATTTAAAAAAAAATAAAATAAAATAAAAAAATATTTATTTAGCTTTAGGAGAGAGAGAGAGAGTCAGAGCATGAGTTGGGGAGGGGCAAAGAGAGGGAGACACAGAATCTGAAGCAGGCTCCAGGCTCTGAGCTGTCAGCACAGAGCCTGATGCAGGGCTTGTACTCACGAACCAGGAGATCATTACCTGACCTGAAGTCAGATGCTTAACTGACTGAGCCACCCAGGCACTCCTTAATTTTGTTTTAAATACAGTGCTATATTATTATTTTTTTAATATGAAATTTATTGTCAAATTGGTTTCCATACAACACCCAGTGCCCATCCCAACAGGTGCCCTCCTCAGTGCCCATCACTCACTTTCCCCTCCCCCCACCCCCCATCAACCTTCGTTTATTCTCAGTTTTTAAGTCTCTTATGATTTGCCTCCTTCCCTCTCTAACTTTTTTTCCCCGTCCCCTCACCCATGGTCTTCTGTTAAGTTTCTCAGGATCCACATAAGAGTGAAAACATATGGTATCTGTCTTTCTCTGTATGACTTATTTCACTTAGCATCACACTCTCCAGTTCCATCCACGTTGCTACAGAAGGCCATATTTCATTATTTCTCATTGCCAAGTAGTATTCCATTGTGTATATAAACCATAATTCTTTATCCATTCACCAGTTGATGGACATTTAGGCTCTTTCCATAATTTGGTTATTGTTGAAAGTGCTGCTATAAACATTGGGGTACAAGTGCCCCTATGCATCAGTACTCCTGTATCCTTTGGGTAAATTCCTAGCAGTGCTCTTGCTGGGTCATAGGGTAGATCTATTTTTAATTTTTTGAGGAACCTCCACACTGTTTTCCAGAGCGGCTGCACCAGTTTGCATTCCGACCAATAGTGCAAGAGGGTTCCCGTTTCTCCACATCCTCTCCAGCATCTATAGTCTCCTGATTTGTTCATTTTAGCCACTCTGACTGGCGTGAGGTGATATCTGAGTGTGGTTTTGATTTGTATTTCCCTGATGAGGTGTGACGTTGACTTCTGCAGTGCAGAGGAAACAATCAACAAGACTAAAAGGCAACCGATGGAATGGAAAAGATATTTGCAAATGACATATTGTACAAAAGGCCAGTCTCCAAAATCTATAAAGAACTCACCAGACTCCACACTTGAAGAACAAATAATCCAGTGAAGAAATGGGCAGAAGACATGAATAGACACTTCTCTAAAGAAGACATCTAGATGGCCAACAGGCCATCTATATTAATTTCAGGTGTTGTCAGTCTATCTTCCACTGCCATAGTTAGACTGTTTATATTTAAATAACACTTGACATTTTATTATTTGTTTTCTATTAGTTTCTTCTGAGTTTCTAAACCCTATTTCTCTTTGCCTTCTTGTGGGTGACTCAAACATTTTTTTTTAGGATTCCATCTTGATTTTTTACAGTAATGTTGAGTTTATTACTTTGTGTAGTTTTCTTTGTTATTGCTCTAGGTATTTTAATACACGTACATACTTATCACTGTTATAGGTATCCATGTTTTACTATCTGAGTTAAGTTCAGATAACTTACTGTCAGTCAAGTCCCTTTACTCTCCCCACTTTTTTAAAAGTTTAATTTATTTTGTGGGGAAACAGGGACAGAGAAAGAGGAAGAGAGTGAATCCAAGGAGGTTTCTTGCTGTGAGTGTGGAGCTCGATGCAGGGCTCAAATTCACAAACTGTGAGATCATGACCTGAGCCGAAATTAAGAACGGGGTGCTTAACTGACTGAGCCACACAGGAGTCCCTCTACCCACTTTTATATAGTGTTTCCACTATGTACATTTAAAACCATATCAAATGTTATAATTTTACATTAACTTCCAAATATGATTTAATAAACTCATCATTTTAAGGCTTTTTTATTACAATAAAATACCTCAACTTTACCTCAATTTTTATCCATTCCAATGTATTTCCTTCATTTCTGAAGTCCCAAGATTTTGTTCTGGTGATTGTTATCTTTTCCTTTCTACTTAGAGAATTTCTTTCAGTTGCACTTTAAGGATGTTACTGGAAACAAATTTTCTTTTTTGTTGCTGTTGTTCAATAATGTCTTTATTTTCTTTCATTTCTTAAGGGGATTTTCTTTCCCAGATGTTAAATTTACACATGAAAGGTCTTTTTTTCTCAATAGTCAAAACATATTGTCACATCCTTCTGCCTTCTGTGGTTTCAGATGAGTGCTCAGCTGGCATTCAAATTGGTATTCTCTTGTAATTAATATGTCATTTTTCTCTGGCTGTTTTCAAGAATTTTTTTCTTTTTCTTTAGTTTTCTGAAGTTTAATTATGATGTGTTTGGCATGAACTTATTTATGTTTATCCTATTTGATGTTTGCTTAGCTTCTCGGATCTGTATATATATGTTCCAAACATTTGTGAAATTTTCAGCTATTATTTATTTGACTACTTTATTAGTCTACTCTTTTTTCCCTCTTCTTCTGGGAATCCAATGAGTTGAGTGATATCACTTTTATTATTGTTCCACAGATCCCTGAGACTCTGATCATTTCCCTGTTTATACTGGGTAAGTTCTATTGATATGTTGTGCAGTTTTCTGATTCTATTGTCTGTCATCTCCACTCTACTGTTGAACCCATTTAGAAAGTCTTTTATTTCAATATAAAAGGAACTATAATTTCCTGTTCTATAATTTCCACTTGGCACTTAAAAAATAACTTCTATTTCATTGCTTAGATTTTTTACTCTTTCATTTGTTTGGAGATAATTTGTTATTGTTGAAATATTTTTGTAATACCTACTTTAAAACCCTTGTCAGATAATTCCAATATCTGATTCTTTTCGGTGTTAGTGTCTGTTCATTTATGGCTTTCCTTGTTTTTGGTATGATGGGTGATTTTTTTATTGTATCCTGGAAGCTTTGAATATTATATTATTTGCATGTTATATTGTGTATGTTCAGATTTCTGCCATCTCATTGTATTCCAGTGTGCGTGGAAGTGTAGGTGGCCCCTAGGTCCTAGAGGATCCTTCCCAATGAAAGTGGGGGCACTAATTGCACAGACTCCTAGCCTCTGAGTGGGTGTGTTAACTTAGTTCTCTAGTGGTGCCTTCTTATAGAGGGTGACATAGAGTGTCAACAGGCTCCACCTCCTATCACTCACTGTTTAATTGTTCCTAAGTATGACTGGAGACTCAGCTGCTCAGTAGACCAGGAAGGAGAGGAGTGGAGTACTGAGTAACTATCCCACCTCATTGATGCCAGGGAAGTGGAAGCTTAAATGGGTTCTGATAACATGGGAGAATGTGGTCAGGAAAGTTGGGGTTGGAGTGGAGAAATGGGAGATGAGGAAGAGTCCACACTAACACTACTTCAAAATAGCTCCATCAATTTTTTTTTCTTTTTTGGTTTGAAGATGGTAGTGGAATGGGAGAACCCTAGGCTTACCTTGTCTCACAAATACAACTAGATAACTATGAAATGATCCCCAAAACCCCAGAAATTGACCTGAAGCCTGGCAAAACAAACTCCACAACTAAAGGTAGAGAAGAGGCCACATCAAGGAAGGTAAGAAGTGTAGAGATGCAGTTTGGGAGAGAGAAATGGATCTTGGCTGTTGCATTGGGGAGGGAGCTGTGGTCGTGAAGAAGGGTGAGAGGCAGGATAAAACACAGGGGAGCACACAGGGAAGGGAATCCCCATAGAAAATTGACTTCCAAAGTAAGAGGAACTGAAATTTGTAAGTTCCTGCAAGCAATGGGACTTAAAGCCTGGAGTTTTAAAGGTCAGTGGGCTTGGCAGGGATAGATCCCAGAGGACATTAAGGCTGCTCTTGGAGAGAAGGCAGGCAAACAACTCACAGACAAACAATGTGGAAACAGCAATTTGAAAATCATGTGGGGAAAAGAATGTGTGGGTTATTTGCTCATCTTGGAGGGTAACCCAGAGAGGCAACATTCACAAAGACATCCCTCCAGGAACAAAAGAACTGGAAGGGACCATTTCTCTCCCCCATCTCTCAGCATAAGCACAGGGCCACCTGTGGGAACCAGCATAACCCAGGCATTTGCTGTGTAACTTGCCTACACCATGCCCCACTCCCCTATGGTCCAGTGGAACCAACCCTCCCAGTCACACTTCAGTCTCAGCATGGTTGGCCTCTGGCCCAAGC
The DNA here is from genome assembly GCF_018350215.1 of Panthera leo. Taxonomy (NCBI): domain Eukaryota; kingdom Metazoa; phylum Chordata; class Mammalia; order Carnivora; family Felidae; genus Panthera; species Panthera leo. The sequence continues at coordinate 108,376,840 of NC_056686.1, forward strand.
CCTTGTTCACACTGCATCTTCAAACATGGGAATTCTGAAGAGACTCCATTCTGATGGCAGTGGAAACAGGTTTCATTTCACAAGCAGACCAGAGTACATCTAGTGAAAACTCATTGCACTCAAACCAGGGACCAAACATTGCCTACATCAAGCAAAAAGAACCTTGACAGATGGCTGGCCTGTAGGAAAAAACAAACAGCTGTTAAAAAAGCTGTAGAGTACATGCAGCACACATTGGAGACACTTCCAGAAATGCCAGGCCATAGGGAATGGGAGAAACTACACAGCAGGAAACTACAGGAACTTTTTTTCATAAGGCCATTACTCTCAGGAACAGGAGACATAGCTGACTTCTCTAATATAGAGACACAGGCACAAAGACTCAGACAAAATGAAAAGACATAGGAATTTATCCCAAAGGAAGGAACAGGATAAGGCCATGGACAGGGATGTAAGTGGAACAGATATAAGTTACATGGGTGATAGAGAATTTAATGTAATGATCAAAAGGATACTCACTGGACTTGAGAAAAGGGTGGAATACATGAGTGAGCCCCTTTACACAGAGAAGAGGAATGACATAGCAGAGATAAAGGGCTCAATAAATGAAATGAGGAACATGCTTGATGGAATGAATAGTAGGATGGAAATACCAGAGGAACAAATTAGTGACCTGGAAGACAGCATTGGGAAGAAATCAAGCTGAACAAGAGATAGAGAGAGAGGAAAGAATTATGCAAAATAAGAATAGAACTCAGTGAGTCCATCAAACATAATAACATTTGTATTATAGGAGTCCCAGAAGAAGAAGAGAGGGTAAAGGGGGTAGAAAATTTATTTGAAGAAGTAATAGCTGAAAGCTTTCCAAATCTGGGGAAGGAAACAGATATCTAGACCTAGGAGTGAAAGACAACCCTCATTAAAATCAACAAAAGCATATCAACACCAAGACATATTGTAGTTATATGGGAAAAATATAGTGAAAAAGAAAAAAAAATTAAAAGGATCAACACAAAAGAAGACAGAAACTTACAAGGGAAAACCCATAAGACTACGAGGGGATTTTTCAGCAGAAACTTTGCAAGCCAGAAGGGATTGGCAAGATATATTCAAAGTGCTGAAAGGGAAAAATCTGCAGCCAAGAATACTTTACCCAGCAAGGCTATTATTCAGAATAGATGGAAAAATAAGAAAAAATTTCCATACAAACAAAAACTAAAGGAGTTCATGACCACTAAATCAGTCCTGCAAGAAAGATTAAAGGGGACACTTTGAGTGGAAAGGAGAGACCAAAAGTGACAGTAGGAAAGTAGGAAAAACAAAGCAATAAAATTAATATTTATGAAAAAAATTAGTCAAGGAACTCACAAAATAAAAAGATGTAAAATACAACACCAGAGGAGGGGCAGGAGTAAAGAATGAGTTCAAACTTAGGTGACCATCAACTTAATATAGACTGTTATATGCAGATGAGTCTATATACATATATACCATATCTCAAAACTCACTAATAAAGAAAAAGAGAAATCCAAATATATTACTCAAGAAAATAAGCAAACCATGAAAGAGAGAAAGACAAGAATGGATCAGAGAAAATCTTCAGAAACAATGACAAAACAAATAATAAAATGACAATAAATATATATCTATCCGTAATTTCTTTGAATGTAAATGGACTAAATGCTCAAATCAAAAGACATAGGGTGATAGAATAGATAAAAACAAGACTCATCTGGATGCTGGCTATAGCAGGCTCATTTTAGACCTAAAGAGACCTGCAGATGGAAGGTGAGGAGATGGAGAATTATTTATCATGTAAATGCATGGCAGAAGAAAGGGTAGCAATACTTATATTGGACAAACTAGACTTTACACTTTTTGTTGTTGTTGGACAAACTAAACTTTAAAAAAGACTGTAAGAAGAGACAGAGAAGGACATCTTAATAACAAATGAGACAATCCAACAAGAAGATACAATAATTGCCTTTTAGTTTTGTTGAGTGGATCTTGAGAAACATAACAGAAGACCATGGGGGAGTGGAAGGGGGAAAAATTGACAGAGAGAGAGGGAGGCAAACTATAAGAGACTCGTGGATACTGAGAACAAACTGAGGGTTGATGGGGGGTGGGAGAGAGGGGAAAGTGGGTGATGGGCTTTGAGGAGGGCACTTTTGGGATGAACACTGGGTGTTGTATGGAAACCAATTTGACAATAAGTTATATTTAAAAAAAGAAGATACAATAATTGTATATATTTATGTGTCGAACATAGGAGCACCCAAATATACAAAACAGTTAATAACAAACATAAAAGAACTAACTAATAATAAAACACTAATAGTTGAGGACTTTAACATCCGACTTATATCAATGGACATATCACCTAAACAGAAAATCAACAAAGAAACAATGGCATTGAATGATGCATTGGAACAGATGGATTTAACAAATATATCAGAACATTCATTCTAACACAACAAGGTATGCATTCTTTTCAGATGCACGCAGAACATTCTCCAGAATAGATGACATATTAGCCCACAAAACAAGCCTTAACAAATTCAAGAAGATTGACGTCATGCCATGCATCCAATCTGACCACAATGCTATGAAAATAGAGGTCAACCACAAGAAAAAAAAGTCTGGAAAGAGCAGAAATACGTGGAGGTTAAATAACATATTACTAAACAATGAATGAGTCAACTGGGAAATAAAATACATAGAAAGAAATGAAAATGAAAACATGGCAGTCCAAAACCTGTGGGATGCAGCAAAAGCTGCAAGCTTAAGCTGCAAGAAAAAGCTAACAGAGAAGTTTATAGCAGGCTTACCTCAAGAAGGAAGAAAAATTTCAAATAATCAACCTCACCTTATATATAAATGAAGAAAAAGAACAATAAACAAATCTAAAACCAACAGAAGGAAGGAAATAATAAAAATTAGAACAGAAATAAATAATATAGAAACTTAAAAAGCCCACAATATAAGAGATCAATGAAACCAGAAGATTGTTCTTTGAAAAAAAACCAATAAAATTGATAACCCTCTAGGTAGACTTATCAAGAAAAAAAGAATAAGGACTCAAATAAATAAAATCATAAATGATAGAGGAGAAATAGCAACCAACACCACAGAAATGAAAACAATTATAAGAGAATATTATATAAGAGAACAATCATAAGAGAATATTATGAAAAAATATATGCCAACAAATTGGACAACCTAGAAGAAATGGATAAATTCCTGGAAACATAAAAACCACCAAAACTGAAACAGGAAGAAACATAAAATGTGAACAGACTGATAATAAGCAAAGAAATTGAATCAGAAATCAAAAACCCCCAACAAACCAAAGTCCAGAACTTCACAGGCGAATTCTACCAAACACTTAAAGAAGAATTAATACCTATTTTTTTCAAACTATTCCAAAAAATAGAAAAGCATGCAAAACATCCAAATTTATCAGATAAGGCCAACATTATTATCAGAACTAAAGACACTACCAAAAAAAAGTGAACTATGAGCCAATAAATGAATATAGATGCAGAAATCCTCAACAAAATACTAGCAAGCTCAATCCAAGAATACTTAAAAAAAATCATTCAGCACAATAGGGGCACCTGGGTGGCTCCGTCGGTTGAGCGTCCGACTTCAGCTTGGGTCATGAGCTTGTGGCTCATGAGTTTGAGCCCTACGTTGGGGCACAGGGCTCTGTGCTGACAGCTCAGAGCCTGGAGCCTGCTTAGGATTCTGTGTCTCCCTCTCTTTGCCCCTTCTCTGTTTATACACTCTCTCTCTCTCTCTCTCTCTCAAATATAAATAAACATTAAAAAAAATAAAAAAATTCACCACAATCAAGTGCATTTTATTCCTGGGTTTCAAGAATGGGTCACATTCACAAATTATTCAAACTGATACATAACATCAATACAAATAAGGATAGGGACTGCATAATCATTTCAATAGACACAGAAAAAGCATTTGACAAATTATAACATACATTCATGATAAAAACCCTCAAAAGTAGGTTTAGAGGGAATATACCTCAAAATAACAAAGGTCATATATGAAAAACCCGCAGCTAACATCATCCTTAATGGGGAAAAACTGAGGGCTTTTCCCCTAAGGTAGAAAACAAGACAAGGGTGTCCACTTTCATTAATTCTATTCAACATAGTACTGGAAGTCCTAGCCACAGCAATCAGACAACAAAAAGAAATAAATAGTACCTAAATTAGTAAGAAAGAACTAAAATTTTCACTATTTGCAAATGACATGATGCTATATATGGAAAACCTGAGCGAGTTCACCAAAAATTTGGTGAAACTGATAAACTACTTTAGTAAATTTTCAGGATACAAAATCAATGTACAGAAATCTGTTGCATTTCTTTTTTTAAAAATTTTAATGTTTATTCATTTTTGAAAGACAGAGAGAGAGCACAAGCAGGAGCGGGGCAGAGAGAGAGGGGGACACAGAATCGGAAGCAGGCTCCAGGCTCTGAGCTGTCAGCACAGAGCCTGATGCAGGGCTCAAACTCACGAACCACAAGATCATGACCTGAGCTGAAGTCGTATGCTCAACCGAATGAGCCACCCAGGCACCTCAGATATCTGTTGCATTTCCATACATCAATAATAAAGCAGCAGAAAGAGGAATTAAGAAAACAAACCCATTTGCAATTGCACCTAAAATAATATACCTAGGAATAAACCTAATCAATGAGGTGAAAGACCTGTACTATAAAACACTGATGAAAAAAATTGAAGATGGCCCAAAGAAATGGAAAGATATTCCATGCTCATGGATTGGAAGAACAAATATTGTTAAATGTCAATACTACCCAAAGCAATCTACACATTCAATGCAATCATAATACCGTTTTTACAGAACTAGAACAATCCCAAAATGTGCATGGAACTACAAAGGACCCTGAATAGCTTAAGCAATCTTGGAAAATAAAAGCAAACCTGGAGGCATCACAAATACAGATATATTAAAAATCTGTATTCATCAAGATAGTATGGTACTGGCAATACATAGACACATGGATTAATGGAACAGAATAGAAAACCTAGAACTAAACCCTAAATTACATACTCAAATTATCTTTGACAAAGCAGAAAAGATTATCTAATGTAGAAAATACACTCTCTTCAACAAATGGTGTTGGGAAAATGACAGAAACATGCAAAAGAAAGAAAATGGGCCACTTTGTTGTACCATGCCAAAAAATAAATTCAAAATGGATTAAAGACCAAATGAGACCTAAAACCATAAAAATCTTAGAAGAGAGCCCAGGCAGTAACTTCTTTGACATTGGCCATAGCAACTTTTTTTTTTTCTAGATAAGTTCCTGAGGCAAGGGAAACAAAAGCAAACAAACTATTAGGACTTAATCAAAATAAACTGAAAGCCAACCTACTGAATAGGGCAAATGACATATCTGATAAAGGGCTATATATATATATATATATATATATATATATATAAACAACTTACACAACTCAACACTCTAAAACAAATAATCCAATTAAAAATGGGCAGAAGTTGGGGCACCTGGATGGCTCAGTTGGTTGAGTGTCCAACTTCGGCTCAGGTCATGATCTTGCAGTTGACGAATTCAAGCTCCGTGTTGGCTGTGTGCTGACAGCTCAGAGCCTGGAGCCTGCTTCAGATTCTGTGTGTCTCTCTCTCTGCCGTTCCCCTGCTCATGCTCTGTCTCCCTCTGTCTCAAAAATAAAATAAACATTAAAAAATAATAAATAAAAATGGGCAGAAGACAGGAACAGACATTTCTTTTTTGAAAAATGCAATTTATTGTCAAATTGGCTATCATACAGTATATACAGTGTGCTCTTGGTTTTGGGGGTAGATTCCAGTGATTCATCACTTACATTCAACACCCAGTGCTCATACCAACAAGTGCCCTTCTCAATGCCCATCACCCATTTTCCCCTCTCTTCCAACCCTCCCATCAACCCTTAGTTGGTTCTCTGCATTTAAGAGTTTCTTATGGTTTGCCTCCCTCCCTCTGTATTTGTAACTATATTTTTCCCCTTCCTTTCACCCATGGTCTTCTGTTAAGTTTCTTAAGATCCACATATGAGTGGAAACATGATATCTGCCTTTCTCTGACTGACTTATTTCACTTAGCATAACACCCTCCAGTTCCATCCATGTTGCTGAAAATGGCAGGATTTCATTCTTTCTCATTGCCAAGTAGTATTCCATTGTATATATAAACCACATCTTTTTTTTAATGAAATTTATTGTCAAATTGGTTTCCATACAACACCCAGTGCTCATCCCAAAAAAATGCCCTCTTCAATACCCATCACACACCCTCCCCTCCCTCCCACCCCCCGTCAACCCTCAGTTTGTTCTCAGTTTTTAGGAGTCTCTTATGCTTTGGCTCTCTCCCACTCTAACCTCTTTTTTTTTTTCTTCCCCTCCCCCATGGGTTTCTGTTAAGTTTCTCAGGATCCACATAAGAGTGAAAACATATGGTATCTGTCTTTCTCTGTATGGCTTATTTCACTTAGCATAACACTCTCCAGTTCCATCCACGTTGGTACAAAGGGCCATATTTCATTTTTTCTCATTGCCACGTACTACTCCACTGTATGTATAAACCACATCTTTATCTACTCACCAGTTGATGGACAGTTAGGCAATTTTTGTTCTACCACCTCTGGGATTGCACTGTGCATGCTCTAACCCTCTGTCTGCATTTCAGAATGAACTCATCTCAAGAAGCCAGGGTAGGGAGGCAGTATAATCATCATATCACCAACTCCAGCCTCATGTAAACATGTTCTGCTGGGCACTTTCAAGTGTCCATGCCTCCCATTGAAAACATAGTTCTGAAAGACAAGTTCCAAGGTTCCCAACCTATTTAAGACTCACAAATACTTGGCCAAACTCCCCAGTTAAAAGCATAGAAAATTGCTTTGAGACACTGTCCTTGAGGACACACAAGGAGAAGCTGGCTTGAAAAAGCATAAGGGAGGAAATAGATACATAAAGGGCTAAATCATATGACTTCACTCATATGAGGAGTTTAAGAGACAAAACAGATGAACATAAGGGAAGGGAAAAAATAATAAAAAAAAACAGGGAGGGGGACAAAGCAGAAGAGGCTAATAAATACAGAGAACAAACTGAAGATTGCTGGAGGGGTTGTGGGAGAGGGGATGGGCTAAATGGGTAAGGGGCATTAAGGAATCTACTCATGAAATCATTGTTTCATATATGCTAACTAATTTGGATGTAAATTAAAAAAAATAAAAAAAACAAAAGTAAAAAAATAAAAATAAAAAAATAAATTCTTCATTATAGATGAGAATAGGGTAAAGTTGAAGATTGAGTGACTGCCACAATCTTTTGGCAAGCTGACTGTCTCAGGAATAAGGAACACCTATGGGCTTGGGCAAAGTGAAACTTCCATTGGCTGTACCCTGTCACAAGAAGCCTGCATTCTCCTTTCAGACTGAGAGGCAAAGCTTCTGGCATTGGCTGTTTTTCCTGCTCATTGTATCAGAAGATAGAGGTAGCACTGATGCAGGGGTGGCAAGTGTATGCTCCTTTGTTATGCTCAACTGTGTGGAACATGGCTGTGGTGTAGTAGTTCTTGAATGGACTCTTTCTGTGCTCTCCAAGTCCTGGAATATATAGTGCATGTACAAAATATCTGCTATTCAAAATGACAGCATCTAGTGGGCCAGGGGAGGGAGGTAAGCTGTGTAACCATCAATGCTCTTACCTTAGCCGGCCAAGTACAAATCCCTCAATCACAGGAGGGGAACTTTCCTTTGGGGTATTTAAAGCAGATTGATCTGGGTTAAGACATGATCGATCAGGGCTGAAGCTTGCTACCAATTCCTGGGTGCTCCCTGTGTTAGTGACAGCCCCATCATCCCTGACAGAGTTCTAAGACCTAGTTAGCACAACAGCAATGAAATTGGACTAAGCTGAGGGCCAGAGCTCTTCATTTCAGATGAGAATGGGATAAAGCTGAGAATTAAATGTCTAGCTCCTTTTCCCCTTTCCCCAAAGTGAGGCCAGCTCCCTCCTAACATCTCTAACACTGCCTACACACAAACATTATTTGCTGGGCACCTTGGAACTACTGCTGTCCTTCCCCTCCCCCATGGTCTTCTGTTAAATTTCTCGGGATCCACATAAGAGTGAAAACATATGGTATCTGCCTTTCTCTGTTCTGAAAGACAAGTTCTGTACAAGATACAAGTCCTCTATCTCTTGGGTAAATTCCTAGCAGTGCTCTTGCTGGGTCATAGGGTAGATCTATTTTTAATTTTTTGAGGAACCTCCACACTGTTTTCCAGAGCAGCTGCACCAGTTTGTATTCCGACCAACAGTGCAAGAAGGTTCCCGTTTCTCCACATCCTCTCGAGCATCTGTAGTCTCCTGATTTGTTCATATTAGCCACTCTGACTGGCGTGCATCTCCAAAGGCAAGGGAATTAAAAGCAAAAATGAACTATTGGGACCTCACGAAGATAAAAAGCTTCTGCACTGCAAAGGAAACAATCAACAAAACTAAAAGGCAACCAACGGAATGGGAAAAGATATTTGCAAATGACATATCAGACAAAGGGCTAGTATCCAAAATCTATAAAGAGCTCACCAAACTCCACACCCAAAAAACAAATAATCCAGTGAAGAAATGGGCAGAAGACATGAATAGGCACTTCTCTAAAGAAGACATCCAGATGGCCAACAGGCACATGAAAAGATGCTCCACGTCACTCCTCATCAGAGAAATACAAATCAAAACCACACTGAGATATCACCTAACACCAGTCAGAGTGGCTAAAATGTACATTTTATTTGTTTTTAAGATTTCATATATGAGTGAAGTCAAATGGTATCTGTCTTTCTCATTCTGATTTATTTCAGTTGGCATCCATGTTAGTTTATCCATATTATAACAAATGGCAAAATCTCATCATTTTTACAGCTGTGTGTGTATGTATCTATACCATGTCTCTTTATCCATTTTTTTTTGATAGACACAGTTTGCTTCTGTATCTTGGCTATTGTAAATAATATTTCAATAAACTTAGAGGTGTTTGTCTTTGATTTTAGACAGTTTTAGTAAATATATCTTAGAGAAAATCTTTTTGAGTTTAACCTTTTTGGGAGTCTATTACCTTCATGAAACTGGGTATTAAATCTCTCTGCAGTTTTGGCAAGGTCTCAGCCATTATTTTTTAAATTAAGATTATCTGCTCTTTGCTCCTGGTTCTCTAATAATGCGTGGATTGTCTCATTTGACGATATCCCTTAACTTATATAGAATTTCTTCACTCTTTTTCATTGTCTTTTTTTATTCACCTCTTACTGGATAATTTTAAATGGACTGTCTTCAACTTCATATATTTTTTTTCCTGATTGATTCTGTTATTGGTATCATTTATTCATTTTTCATATTTTTATATATTATATTTATGATTTATATCTCTCTGTAATTTTGTTCACATTTTGTTGAATTGTATTCCTTTGTTTTATTGTAGCTCATAGAGCTTCCATGAAACAACTCTTGACGTCTTTATCAGACATTTGCATATCTTCATTTCTTTCAGGTCAGTTACAGGAAAAGTATTGTCTTCCTCTGGTGATGTGATGCTTTCTTGATTTTTCATGTTCTTTGAAGTCTTGCATTGCTGTTTTCACATCTGAAGAAATTGTCTCCCCTAGTCTTTACTGATTGGCTTTGGAGAGAAATACCTTTCTGTCAGCCCTGGTGGGGATTCTGAAGCTATCCCAGACTTTTCTATTGATATGCCTGTTCCACACTTCTTGTTTCCTCTTGGGAGGATTCTTAAGATTTTCTACCCGTTCTCAGTCCTTCAAAGGAAGACCAAGTGTGGATAGCATCCCATTTGCTCTCATTAGGGCACTGCTGAATGATCAAGTTTGTGCATTTTCTCCCAATCCCACAGCATCAGGTCAGCCTTCTGCATGTGCTTACTAACTGTCTGCAAAGCACCCACTTGCCACCCTGAGAGCATGCAGAGGGACCTGGTGTGTGAGGATGGGACATATGGGGTGTGGGATGCCTCTGTGCCAGTTGGAGGATCTGCAGTGAAGCATCCCCACTAACTCATGTGCTGGCTTCCTGATGGACTTTCTGAGATGGTTAGTACAGTCTGTGTCCCTTTTCTCCCTCTGAGAGCCCTTGTTGCTGACTTCCCAACCATTTATTTCCACACCATTGTCCAGAACACCTTGGTACTCTGAATGGGATGAGAAAGAGGTGATCCTCTTTGGCAGTTTCTCACATGGTTGGGGAAGCTGGGCTTATTCATGAGCTCTTCTGTGAGAAAAAGTGTAGGCCAAGGAGCTCTCTCTTGGTCCCCATCTTGGGGGAATGATGAAAGAGGTAATGTGAAAATGTTCCTCTTACCATCATCAATGCCCTTAATCTTGAGTTTCTTTGCTTCAGTCGTGTGTTGAAATTTCTCAGCTGCATCCCCAAACTTCCACAAAAGCACTCTCATCTAGGATGACTGTCAAAATCAGTGTTCTTTGGCTATAAAACAGTAGAAAGTCTCTATTCCACTATTTTGCTGATGTCACTCTCTCTGGATCTTCAGAATAAGTTGGCAAATGGGAAAGTGGGTGGGAGAATAAATAGAGCAATACTGACCAAGAGTGGGTTTTGTGAACCAAAGAGATGGGTAAAAGAAAGTTTGTTATAATATTAATTTGAATTTGTATGCTTTTGAAATTTTCAAAATTAAAAATATCCAGAATATATTTCATAAGAGGATGACTCATATCTTAATAGGCATCTGACTTTCAGATTTATTTAGTGTTTTCTGTGACACTTAATTATCTCATTATTTTGCATTTTTCTGACCATTTAAGTCAGAAGGAATTTGAAATCTCTCTAGGTAATAGCTTTCTTTGCAAGTGTACTCCACATCAGTTGGCTTTTCATGAAGCCAATTTCTGAAATTTCTCTGAAATTTCTCTTGGGTTTAGATAGAAACATCTGGCCATTTCAAAGAAGTACACCTATTGGCAGGTGGACAGTTTTCTCCATATGGACCATAACATTTACCATAAATTCATATACATAAATATACATTTAATGGGTGCCACATGTTGGTTCGTTGCTTAATATTCATAGAGGAGATTTCCCCCTCCTCACCCTTCTTTCTTTCCTTTAATCTGTCTCTTTTGTTTAATCATTGAAGCACCTGATTTTATTTATTTATTTATTTATTTATTTTATTTATTTATTTATTTATTTATTTAACATAACATTTACCATAAATTCATATACATAAATATACATTTAATGGGTGCCACATGTTGGTTCGTTGCTTAATATTCATAGAGGAGATTTCCCCCTCCTCACCCTTCTTTCTTTCCTTTAATCTGTCTCTTTTGTTTAATCATTGAAGCACCTGATTTTATTTATTTATTTATTTATTTATTTATTTTATTTATTTATTTATTTATTTATTTATTGCTTTTTTTGGGGGAAGACAAGGGCCTCCCCCAAGTAGGGGAAGAAGTTCTATGCTAATCAAGATACAGAGGTAGCAGTATTCATTGCCTTTGTACAGGCCATGCATGGGACCAGCTGGGAGAATGGAGGGAGAAGAGGTTGGAGAGCTACAGGGTGAAACAATTTACACAATGAGCTTGGGAACTTCTGGAATAGAATGGATTAAACCACCAATTATTTTGGTTTTCTATTGCTGCATAACAAACCATCTCTAAAAGCAATGGTTTAAAACATTAACCATTTTAATTGGAGGTACACAGGTTATTTCTATGCTCCATGTGAGGTTGACTATGGATGTAATTATCTAGGTGGTCAAATGGGCTTGAATGTGTAAGATGATTTATTCCCATGGCTGGCACCTTAGTGGGGATGGTTGGAAGTTTAGGCTCAGCTGGGTTGCATGTGGAATCTAGGCTACTCTCTCTTCCTGTATTTTCAGGGCCTCTCCTTTGCTGCTTAGCCTCCTCATTTGATCTTTAGATTGTCTCATACATAAGATAACCGTACTTCCTACATGACAGCTCAAAGCTTCCAAAAATGCCAAGCAGAAACTATCATGCATTTTGAAGACTGAGGCCTCGAATTGACACAACATAATTTCTACCACACTTCTATTGCTTAATGTGACATAGGCCATCATAGATTCAATGAGGGAGGGGCATTTGATATCGTATGTCATGTCTACCAACTGGTTTTCATGGTTTTATCTCTGGCATTCAAAATTCATACCCCTCCCACATACAAAACATGCTCACCTCCTCCAAAACTCCCTAAATCTTATGCCAGTATGGCTTTGTGTTCAGGCCTGAAGCCAGGATCTTGTCACTCAAATCAGGTCCAGAATGTGGACCAGGCTGTTTGGATGTTGTCCCTCAGACACACCTTAGGTATTATCCTTCCTAACTAGAAGATCTGTGAAATAAAGAGAAATAGTATCTATTTCTCATTGCCTAACATATAATGATGAGACAGAGATCAGTTAATCACAATAGACAAATTATTAAAAAAAAATTGTGGAAGAGAAGTCATATGACACTCACTAGTCTATATTAGTCTTGGAATTGATTCAAGTACACATTTCTAATATATATATTATATATATAATATATTTCTATATATATCAGATATATATATATATATATATATATATATATAGTATATATATCACATATGTGTGTGTGTGTGTGTGTGTGTGTGATATTTCTCACATATCAAATTAAATTAAAGTCATTTCCATTTTTTCTTGAGACAGGCTATGTGTGAGGTTGCTGCTGGACAGTCCCCTAAACGTTCTGAGAAACGTTTATTGTCCATCTGAAAGGTCTTAACCTTTATTGTCTATCTGTTGTAATTTTGAACTGATCTTTACCCTGAGTCAATTTCCATGAGTAGCTTCAAATGAACTCAACCTGTGTTTTTTTTCCCCCTTTGCTATTCACATAAGTCCTACATTGTAGAAGTGGACAAAGTCATTTTACTTTTGATTTTTCTGAAAATCTCAGTCTTCTTAAATTAAGAACCAGTGTATACATTAAGTTTTTAGTTTTAAATCTTATACCATGTAGCAGTGTAAATTTAGAGTTAGCATCAGCACATGGCATGGTCAGGAGTTGTGTGAGTGTGTGTGTGTGTGTGTGTATGCTTTTTCTACCAGAGCAGTTGTATTTTTTCTTCCTACTGTTCCTGGTTTTGTAGTTGTACTTTCTAGTTTTCTCTTTTATGAATAAAGTTAGTACTGTATAATGGTGTGTTCTAAATAGGCAAGAGCACTGTAGATTGGGAACCAGAGGATTTAGATTTTAATCCCAATTGTTGTATACTCAAGGTTTTCATATGTGAAACAATGATAATAATGTGACATATCTCAGATTTATAGTAGATACTGCTGACTGTTCACCAAACCTATTTCCTGCTCTTCCAGGGCACAAAACTAAAATATACTTCCCAACCTCCTTTGGTGTTGGTTGCAGCCATGTAACTGAGGTTAGCCAATGGAACATGGGGGGTAAGTGATACGAACCACATCTGGCCTGGCCCATACAAACCTTCTATGGGTATCTTTCATCTCCTTTCTCCAGTCTGTTGGCTGGAATAGAGACTAATTTCAATATAATCTACAACTACATTGTAGAAGTGGACAAAGTCATTTTACTTTTGATTTTTCTGAAAATCTCAGTCTTCTTAAATTAAGAACCAGTTTATACATTAAGTTTTTAGTTTTAAATCTTATACCATGTAGCAGTGAACTTGAAAACAGTTTTCAAGATAGTAGAGCTTCCATCAGCATGACTGAATGATTCTAAGGAGGACCATCCTATTGACATTTGTACAATCCAACACTCCTATTGGAGACAGAAATAAACTTCTATTAGGTTGGAACAATTATACATGCTTTGGAATCTTTTACATAGGGCCTACTTAATACATGTATAGCTATTTCATAATACATTTGAAATATGTAGGTTATTGCCTGGAGTATAATAAATAATAATTATGAATGACACATCACTATCAGGTTTATGAAGAGTTTTCAGGGTTAGCCTCTTGCCTTGAGTAGGACCAAGGCTGCCTATTTTATTGTTATTTGGTTGGTCAAACCCCGGCCCTACACCCAATATTCACTTTTTCTCTCTCTTTGCACCTCAGAGGCATTAGCTCACCTACTTATGATATTTGCAGTGCAGTCCTCATTTAGTTATGCTACTTGAGGATTACCTTTTCTTTCAGTAACTCTTATCTTAAATTATATTTACATGGCAGTTCTGCTCATAACAGATAAGATGTCTACATTAGCTAATTCTGCCATGCTCAGAGAGATTACCCAGGAAGATTCTTAAAACCTACAATAAATAAGTTTCAGAAAGTGTTGAAATATATACATTATCAGTTGACTTCTGGGAAAAACAAATGTTTAAAAGATGTACTATGTACCCGATGTGCTTGATTGTCACAAACACTCTCCTGACTTCACAATTATGATTCTCTTGGAAATCTCCAACATTAAATCCAGGTTTTCCCATGGGTAGCAAAACAAAGAAGAGTCATTGAAATTTCCATCATCCTCAGAGCTTCAAGGTGGGTGAGTGCAGCTATTTTAAGTAACTTTCATCCCTTCTTCTGCACCTTTCACACAAAATAATTCCAGATGATCTTGGGAAGATAGTGGAGTAGGAGAACCTTGAGCTTACTTGTCCCACCTTTATAACTAGATATCACCCACACCCAAGTCAATAAACTGAAGAGCAATCCAAAGACTGGCAAAACAAATGCCACAACTAAATATAGAGAAGATGCAGCTGAAAAGTTAGGAAAGTCAAAAAGGCAAATGGAGACATCCCAAGGGAGGAAGGGAGCTGTGTACAGAGAAGGCAGAGAAATAGACCTTTGCACTGGGAAGCTCACATGGGGAAGACTAATATCCATAACATTTAGCTTTAAAAACAAGAGGGGCAGAATTCCATGAGTTTGTAAAACCAGTGGAACTTCAAGTCTGGACCTTGAGGGTCACCAGAATCAGCTGGGTGAGGCTGAAGGGTGAGTGACAGCTGGGTCACTGCCCTTAAAGAGACAGCACCCTGCACAAAGAGGCAACATAAAAATGATAGTTTACATAGTGTCTGAGGAAAATGGGAGAGAGATCTGTTCATACTGATTTTGGAGCATGTTTGGGGACTTCAAAAACAAGGGAAATGGAAGGCACCATTTTCCTCCCCTGTCCCTTAGCATAAGCACAGAGACACCTGTGGGAGGCAGTGCTGCACAGACACATGCTACCTAAATTATTAGCAGTGAACAGTGCTCATAAGTTCTCCTGAGGACTCACCCATTCCAAGATACTAGCGATGGCCCTAGGCTCAGGAAAAATTTTGTTACAGTGCCCTTCCCAACCACCAGATTCATAGTGCCCACCATGCTATGCCCAGTCACTGTCATACACCATGCCCTGCCAAGTGTCCCAGCCAACATCACCTGCCAGGCCCAGCCATGCCCATACATCGCCATGTTCTACACCAGCCTCATGCCCTGGCTACACTGACATGCAGCCGTTAGCTGCCACAGTGCTTTAGGGAATTCAGCATAGGACTAGTGGCCCAGTGCAAATTTTGCTAACACCACTGACCTGCTATCAAGTTCCTCAGGGGGCATGCCACCTCAGAGGTGGACTGCCTGGGTCCCATAAACACCATAGAGACCAAGCACAGCCCACAACAAGTAGAGTCAATGCAGACAATTTCACTGAAAGTAAAATGACTCAGACTCAATAGCAGGGCATAAGCAACACATATAGGATACTCTCCTGAAGTGCCAGGTTCTGGTGAACCTGCAGCGTGCTCTAGGACCTCTTCTTCGTAAAGTCACTACTTTCAAGAGCAGAAGACATAGCTGACTTTCTTAAAAAACAGAAACAGAGAGAGGCAGACAAAATAGCAGACAGAGAAATTTATCCCAAATGAAAGAACAGGACAAGGTCACAGCCAGAGATCTAAGCTAAACATATATAAACATAATGGATGATAGAGAATTTAAAGTATTGATCATACATATACTCAGGGAACTTAAAATAGTGAACATATGAATGAGATCCTTAACCCATAGATAAAGAATAACATAACAGAGATAAAGGGCATAACAAATGAAATTAGAAACACACTTGATGGACTGAACAGTAGGATGGAAGAATCAGGGGAATGAATTAGTGACCTAGAAGACAGAATAATGGAAAGTAATGAACCTGAACAAAAGAGAGAAATGAACTATGCAAAAAAAGAATAGACTTAGGGAATTTAGTGACTCCATTGAATGTAATAGCATTCAGATTATCAGAGTCTCAGGAGAAGAAGAGAGAGAAAAGAGGGTAGAAAATTTATTTGAAGAAAAAATAACTGAAAACTTCTCTAATATGGGAGAGGAAACAGATATCCAGATCTAGGAGGCACAGAGAACTCCCATCAAAATCAGTAAAAGTAAAACCAGACCAGGACATATTGTATTTAAATTGGTACATAATAGTGATAGAGAAAAAGTTTTAAAAGCAGCAAAACAACAGTAGTCTGTAACTTGCAAGGGAAAACTCATAAAGCTAGCAGGAGATTTTCCAACAGAAACTTTGCAAGCCAGAAGGAAGTGGTAAGACATATTTAAAGTGCTGAATGGGAAAAATCTGCAGTCAAGAATACTCTATCCAGTGAGGCTATCATTCAGAATAGGAGACATAAAAAATTTCCCATACAAACAAAAACTAAAGGTGTTTATTGCCAATAAACCAGCCCTTCAAGAAATTTTATAAGGGGACTCTTTGAGTGGAAAGGAGAGACCAAAGTGAAAGTATAAAAGTAGGAAACAGAAAAAGCAGTAGAAATGAATATTTCTGTAAAAATAAGTTAAGGAATTCACAAAAAGGATATAATATATAATAACATATACTAAAAACATGGGGAAGATAAGAGGAAAGTGTAAGTTCAAACTTAAAATATCATCAACTTCATATAGATTGCTATATTCAGAAGAGGTTATATATAAACCTAATATTGACTATATATCAAAAACCACAATAAGTATGCAAAGAAATATGAGGAAGAAATACAAATATGTTACTAAAGAAAGTCAGCAAACCATGAAAAAAAAGACAATAAAAGAGCAGAGAAAATCTTCAGAAACAACCACAAAACAAATAATAAAATGACAATAAATACATATCTATCAATAATTGCTTTGAATGTAAATGGACTAAATGCTCCAATCAAAAGACATACGATGACAGAATGAATAAAAAATACTCACTTATATGCTCTCTACAAAAGACTCATTTTAGACCTGACATACCTGAAGAATGAAAGTGAGGGGATGAATAAACATCTATAATACAAATGGATATCAAAAGAAAGCAGGATTAGCAATAGTTATATTGGGCAAGATAAATTTTAAAACAAGGACTATAACAAGAGACAAAGAAGGACACTATATAATAATAAAGGAGACAACCCAACAAGAAAATAAAGCAATTGTAAATATTGTTCCCAACATGGAATCACCCAAATTCATAAAAAAGTTAATAACAAACATAAAAGGACTAATTGATAATAATAAACAGAAAATCAACAAGGAAACAATGGCTTTGAATGACACACTGCACCAGATAGACTTAACAGATATATTCACAACATTATATCCTAAAACAGAATACACATTCTTTTCCAGTGCACATGGAACATACTCCAGATAAGATCACATATAGCCCACAGAATAAGCCTCAACAAATTCAAGAAGATTGAAGTCATACCAGATTGAAGTCTGACCACAATGCTCTGAAAATAGAAGTAAATCACACACACACACACACACACACACACGCACAATATCTGGAAAGAAGACAAATATAAGGAGGTTAAGTAACTTGGCACTAAACAGTGGATGGGTCAACCAGGAGGTAAGGAAGAAATGAAAAAGTACATGGAAACAAATTAAAATGAAAACACAATGGTCCAAAGCCTTTGGGATCCAGCAAAAGCAGTTCTAAGAGGGAAGTTTACAGCAATACAATTCTACATCAAGAAAAAAGAAAAATATCAAATTAACAACTTAACCTTACATTTAAAGGAGCTAGAAAAATAACAACAAACAACACCTAAAAGCAGCAGAAGGAAGGAAATAATAAAGACTAGAGCAGAGATAAATGATATAAACTAAAAAACAAGAGAATAGATAAATGAAACCAAAAGCTGATTCTTGAAAAAAATAGTAAAGGTGATAAACCTCCAGTGAGACCTATCAAGAAAAAAATAGAAAAGACTCAGATAAATAAAATCACAAATTAGAGAGGAGAAACACCAACTAACACCACAGAAATACAAATAATTATATGAAAATATTATGAAAACCTGAATGCCAATAAACTGAACAACCTAGAAGAAGTGGATAAATTCCTGGAAAGATATCAACTACCAAAACTAAAACAGGAACAAACAGAAAATCTAAACAGATCAGTAACTAGCAAAGAAATTAAATTAGAAATAAAAAACTCAGCAGCAAACCAAGTTCCAGGACCAGATGGCTTCACAGGAAAATTCTAGCAAACATTTAAAGAATAGTTAATAGCCACTTTTCTCAACCTATTCCAAAAAATAGAAAAGAGAGGAAAACATCCAAATTCATTGTATGGACCTGCATTACCCTGATTCCAAAACCATATAAAGACTTTAAAAGAGAACTACAGGTAAATATCACAGATGAACATAGATGCAAAAATCCTCAACAAAATACTAGCAAGCCCACTCCAAGAGTACATTAAAAGAATCATTCACTACAATTAAGTAGGATTTATTACTGGGTTGCAGGGGTGTTTCACATTCACAAATCAATCAATGTGGTATATCACATCAATATGAAAAAACATAAGAATCACATGATCATTTTAATAGGCACAGAATAAGCATTTGACAAAATATAACATCCATTCATGATAAAAACCCAAACCAAAATTAGTTTAGAGGGAACATATCTCAACATAATAAATGCCATCAGTGAAAAACCTTCATCTTTGATGAAGAAAAACAGATCGTTTCCCCCAAGGTCAGAATAAGACAAAGATATTCACTTTCATAACTTCTATTCAAAATAGAACTGGAAGTCTGAGCCACAGCAATCAGAAAAAAAAAAGAAATAAATGGCATCCAAATTGGTAGGGAAGACGTAAAACTTTCAATATTTGCAGGTAACATGATGCTACATATAGAAAACTCAAAGAGTCCACCAAAATATTGCTAGAACTTATAAACAAATTCAGTAAATTTGCAAGATACAAAATCAATGTACAGAAATCTGTTACATTTCTATGCACAAATAATGAAACAGCAGAAAGAGGAATTAAGGAAAAAATCCACTTATAATTGCATCTAAAATAATAATATACTAGGAATAAACCTAACCAAAAGTTGACAGACTTGTACTCTGAAAACTATAAAACACCAATCAAAGGAATTGAAGACTACATAAAGAAATGAAAAGACATTCAATACTCATGGATTGGAAAAACAATTGTTAAATACCTATACTACCCAAAGCAATCTATATATTAATATAATCCCTGTCAAAATAGCAACATTTTTCAAAGAATTAGAACAAACAATTCTAAAATTTGTATGGAACCACAAAAGATGCTGAATAGCTTAAGCAATCTTGAAGAAGAAATGCAAAGCAGGAGGCAACACAATTCTGGACATTACATTATATTACAAAGCTGTAGTAGTCAAAACAGTATGTCATTGGCACAAAAATAGACACATAGATCAATAAAACAGAATAGAAAACCCAGAAATAAACCCACAACTATATGGTCAATTAATCTTCAACAAAGCAGGAAAGAATATCCAATGGGAAAAGAACAGTCTTTTCAACAAATGGTGCTGGGAAAAGTGACAGCAACATGCAAAAGAAAGAAACTGGACCACTTTCTTACACTATTCCCAAAAACAAATTCACAAGGAAATAAAGTCCTAAGGTAAGACCTGAAATCTTAAAAGTCCTACAGGAAAATATAGGCAATAACCTCTTTGGTATCAGCCATAGCAACTTCCTTCTAGATATGTCTTTTGAGACAAGGGAAATGAAAGTAAAAATAAAATATTCAGACTACACCAAAATAAATATCTGCATGGTGAAGAAAACAATCAACAAAACTAAAAGACAATCAACAGAATAGAAGAAGATATTTGCAAACGACATATACAACAAATTGTTAATATCCAAAATATATACATAATTGATACAACTCAACACCCCCCAAAACAAATAATCTGGTTAAAAATGGGCAAGAGACATGTATGTCTTCTCCAAAGAAGACATACAGATGGGAGCATACACACGAAAAGATGTTCATCATCCCTTACAATAAGGGAAATGTAAATTAAAACTACAATGAGATATCACCTCACACCAGTCAGAATGATTAAAATCAACAGCAAAAGAAATAACAGGTGTTGGTGAGGATGTGGAGAAAGGGAAACCCTCTTGTTGGTGGGACTGAAAACTGATGTAGCCATTCTTGAAAATAGTATGGAGATTCCTCAGAAAGTTAAAAATACAACTACCCTGTGATCCAGCAATCACACTACTAGGTATTTACCCAAAAATACAAAAACGCTAATTCAAATGGATACATGTACTCTATGCTATAGCAGCATTATTTACAATAGCCAAGATATGGAAGCAGATCAAGTGTCCATCAGTTGATGAAGGAATAAAGAATATGGGGGTAGATTCCCTTGATTCATCACTTACATCACAATACCCAGTGCTCATCCCAACAAGCATCCCCCAATGCACATCACCCATTTCCCTCCTTCCACCCTCAGTTTGTTCCCTGTATTTAAGAGTCTCTTATGATTTGCCTCCCTCTATGTGTGAAACTATTTTTTCCCCTTCCCTTCCCCCATGGTCTTCTGTTAACTTTCTCAAATTCCACATATGAGTGAAAACATATGATATCTGTCTTTCTCTGACTTACTTATTTCACTTATATGATACCCATCAATTCCACCCACATTGTTGCAAATGGCAGGATTTCATTCTTTCTCATTGACAAGTAGTATTCTGTTGTATATATAAAACACATCTTTATTCATTCATTAATTGATGGACATTTAGATTCTTTCCATAATTTGGCTATTGTTGAAAGTGCTGCTATAAATATTAGGGTCCATGTGCCCCTATTAATCAGCACTCCTGTATCCTTTGGACAAATTCCTAGTAGCGCTATTGCTGGGTTGTAGAGTCATTCTATTTTTAATTTTTTTTTTTCACACTGTTTTCCAGAGCTGCTGCACCAGTTTGCATCCCCACCAATGGTGCAAGAGGCTTCCCATTTTTCCACATCCTCACCAACATCTGTTGTTTCCTGAGTGGTTAATTTTAGCCACTCTGACTGGTGTGAGGTGGTATCTCAATGTGGCTTTGATTTGTATTTCCCTCATGATGAGTGATGTTGAGCATCTTTTCATTGTGTCTGTTGGCCATCTGGATGTCTTCTTTAGAGAAGTGTCTATTCAAGTCTTCCGCCCATTTCTTAACTGGATTATTTGTTTTTCAGGTTTTGAGTTTGGTGAATTCTTCATAGATTTTGGATACTAACACTTTATCTGATATGTCATTTGCAAATATCTTCTCCCATTCCATTGGTTGCCTTTTAGTTTTGTTGATTGTTTCCTTTGCAGTGCAGAAGCTGTTTATCTTTTTTTTTTTTTTTGCAGGAAGAACAAGTCACTCTTTATTGAGTATATCTACACATTCAAACAATGCCAAACAATAAAAAATACTAAGAGCCTACTAACTGTCTCTCATTGTGACTAATACAAATGAAGTAAAGACAGCTATTGTTCCTGCCTTTATTGTTCAAAATATTTTCTCTAGACTTAGAAAGCTAAAAGTAAGCAACTTTGATCTTTTAGCATCATTTTGTTCTGATATTTTGTTAATCTTTTCTAAGAAACTGAAATGAAAACTACCGTTCTTTCAATTCCCAAGTTAGACTCTGCCTCCGTCTTCATCACTACACCATTAGAAGCAATCTCTGACTCATTTGAACTTGGCATCTCCTTCATATTATTAGTATTTTCCCAGTCTGTGTTGCTTTTCCAGATATACAATCTCCTAAGTGACAGATAGCCATGCTTGATTTATGGATGGGATGAGGTCCCAATAGTTCATATTTGCTTTCAATTCCCTTGACTTGGGAGATATGTTGAGCAAGAAATTGCTGTGACTGAGGTCAAAGAGATTGTTGCCTGCTTTCTCCTATAAGGTTATGATGGTTTCCTGTCTCACATTTAGGTCTTTCATCAATTTTGAGTTTACTTTTGTGTATGGTGTGAGAAAGTGGTCCAGTTTCATTCTGCGTGTTGCTGTCCAGTTCTCCCAGCACCATTTGCTAAAGAGACTGTCTTTTTTCCAATAGATACTCTTTCCTACTTTGTCAAAGATTAGCTGGCCAACATTTGTGGGTCCAATTCCGGGTTCTCTATTCTATTCCATTGGTCTATGTGTCTGTTTTTGTACCAGTACAATACTGTCTTGATGATTACAGCCTTGTAGTAGAGGCTAAAGTCTGGGATTATGATGCCTCCTGCTTTGGTTTTCTTTTTCAACATTACTTTGGCTATTCGGGGTGTTTTGTGGTTCCATACAAATTTTAGGATTGTCTGTTCTAGCTTTGAGAAGAATGCTGGTGCAACTTTGACTGGGATTACATTGGATGTGCAGATTGCTTCGGGTAGTATTCACATTTTAGCAATATTTGTTCTTCCAATCCATGAACATGGAATGTTTTTTCATTTCTTTGTGTCTTCTTCAATTTCCCATATAAGTTTTCTATAGTTTTTAGCATACAGATCTTTTACATCTTTGGTTAGGTTTATTCCTAGGTATTTTATGGTTCTTGATGCAATTGTAAATGGTATTCATTTCTTGATTTCTGTTTCAGTTGCTTCATTATTGGTGTATAGAAATTCAACTGATTTATGTACATTGGTTTTGTATCCTGCGACTTTGCTGAATTCATGTATCAGTTCTAGAAGATTTTTGGTAGCATCTTTTGGGTTTTCCATGTAGATAGAGTATCATGTCATCTGCAAAAAGAGAAAGTTTGACTTCTTTGACAATATGGATGGCTTTTATTTCACTTTGTTGTCTGATTGCTGATGCTAGGACTTCCAACACTATGTTAAACAACCATAGTGAGAGTGGACATCCCTGCCATGTTCCTGGTCTCAGGGGAAAAGCTCTCAGTCTTTTTTTCCATTGAGGATGATATTAGCTGTGGGATTTTCATATATGGTTTTTATGATGTTAAGGTATGTTCCTTTCATCCTAATTTTCTTGAAGGTTTTTATTAACAAAGATGCTGTATTTTTTCAAATGCTTTTTCTGCATCTATTGACTGGATCATATGATTCTTATCCTTCTTCTATTAATGTGATGTATCACATTGATTGGTTTAGGAATATTGAGCCAGCCCTGCATTCGAGGAATGAATCAAACTTGATCATGGTGATTAATTCTTTTGATACACTGTTGAATTAGATTAGTAGTATCTTGTTGAGAATTTTTGCATTTATGTTACTCGGGGACATTGGCCTGTAATTCTCCTTTTTTGTGGGGTCTCTGATTTGGGAATCAAGGTAATACTGGCTTCATAGAATGAGTCCAGAAGCTTTCCTTCTGTTTCTATTTTTTTGAACAGCTTGAGCAGGGTAGGTATTAACTCTGTTTTAGGTGTCTGGTAGAATTTCCCTGGGAAGCCATCTCACCCAGGACTCTTATTTGTTGGGAGATTTTTGATAACTGATTCAATTTCTTTGCTGGTTATGGTTATGTTCAAATTTTCTATTCCTTTCCATTTGAGTTTTGGTAGTGTGTGGGTGTCTAGGAATTTGACCATTTCCTCCAGGTTGTCCAATTGGTTGGCATATAAGTTTTCATATTATTCTCTCATAATTGCATTTCTGTGATGTTGGTTGTGAGCTGTCCTCTTTCTTTCATGATTTTATCTATCTGGGTCCTCTCTTCTTTTTGAGGACTCTCACTATGTGTTTATCAATTTTGTTTATTTTTTCAAAAAGCAGCTCTTATATTCATTGATGTTCTACTGTTTTTGTTTTGTTTTGTTTCTGGATTGTATATTGTTTATTTCTGTTGTAATCTTTACTATTTCGCTTCTTCTGCTGGCTGTATGGTTTTGTTGCTCTTCTGCTTCTAGTTTCTTTAGATGTGCTGTCAGATTTTGTATTGGGGATTTTTCTTGTTTCTTGAGATAGGCCTGGATTGCAATGTATTTTCCTCTTAGGACTGCGTTTTCTGCATCCCAAGGGTTTTGACTGTTGTGTTTTTATTTTCACTTGCTTCCATATATTTTTAAATTTCTCCTTAGATTCCTCGTTGGCCCACTCATTCTTTAGTAGGATGTGCTTTAACCTTCATGAATTTGGAGACTTTCCAAATTTTTTCTCATGGTTGATTTCAAGTTTCATAGCATTTTGATCAGAAAATATGCATAGTATGATCTCAATTCTTTTATGTTTATTGAGGGCTGTTTTGTGACCCAGTATGTGATCTATCTTGGAGAATGTTCCATGTGCACTCAAGAAGAATGTGTATTCTGCCTTAGGATGAAAAGTTCTGAATATATCTGTTAAATCCATCTGGTCCAGTTTATCATTCAAGGCCATTGTTTCTTTATTGATTTTTTTGCCCAGATGATCTGTCCATTGTTGTAAGTGGAATATTAAAGTCCACACAATTATAATATTCCTATCAATAAGAGTCTTATATTTGTGATTAATTGATTAATGTATTTAGGTGCCACCAAGTTGGGACCATAAACATTTATAATTGTTGGCTTTTCATGATGGATAGACAACATAATTATGATATAAGGCCCTTCTTCATCTCTTGTTACAGCCTTTCATTTAAAATCTCTTTTGTCTGATATAAGTATGGCTACTCCAGATTTCTTTTGACATCCAGTGGCATGATAGATGGTTCTCCATCCCCTCGCTTTCAATCTGCAGGTGTCCTCAGGTCTAAAATGAGTCTCTGGTAGACAGCGTATAGATAGATCTTGTTTTTTTATCCATTTTGATACCCTAAGTCTTTTGACTGGCTCATTTAGTCCATTTAAATTCAGAGTAATTATTGAATATGGATTTAGTGTCTTTGTGTTATCTGTAGGTTTCATGCTTGTGGTGATATTTTTGGTCCTTTGTAGTCTTTGCAGTTCTCCACTCACAGAGTCCCCCTTAGGATCTCTTGCAGGGCTGGTTTAGTGGTTATGAACTCCTTCAGTTTTTGCTTGTCTGGGAAACCTCTTATCTCTCTGATCTGAAAAATAGTCTTGTTGTATAAAGGATTCTTGGCTGCATATTTTTCCTATTCAGCACATTGAATATTTCCTGAGACTCCCTTCTGACCTGCCAAGTTTCAGTGGATAGGTCTGCTACTACCCTTATATGTCTACCCTTGTAGGCTAAAGTCCATTTGTCCCTGGCTGCTTTCAGAATTCTCTCTTTATCTTTGTATTTTTCCAGTTTCACTATGATATGTCATGGGGGATATCTATTGTTAAATCTGAAGGGAGTTCTCTGTGCCTCTTGGATTTGGATGTCTGTTTCCTTCCCCAGATTAGGGAAGTTCTCAGCTATAATTTGTTCAAGTAAACCTTCTGCCCCTTTCTCTCTCTTCTTCTTTCAGAACTCCTAGGATACATATATTACACATTTCACTTAATCACTTAGTTCTTTAATTCTCCCCTCCTGGTCTACTATTTTCTTATCTTCATTTTCTTGGCTTCATAATTTTCTATGATTTTATCATCTATTTCACTTAATCTCCCCTCTGCCTCCTCCATCCTTAGTGTCACTGCATCTAGTTTATTTTGAACCTCATTTACAGCATTTCTTAATTTGTGAGACTATTTCTTAGTTCCTTGATCTCTCCAGCAATAGTTTCTCTGCTGTCTCCTTTGCTTTTTTCAAGCCCTGCTGTTACTATTGTGACTACTATTCTAAATTCTTGCTCAGTTATATTGTTTACATTTGTTTTGAACAATTCTCTAGCTGTCATTTCTTCCTGGAATTTCTTTTGAGAATTCTTCTGTTTCATCATATTCACCAATTTTCTGTCCCTTATGTGTTTTAATAGCTTGTTATGAATCCTGCTCCTGCGAGCACTGCTATATTAAAAAAGGGTCATAATGCTTCCCAGGTCCTGGCCCTTTAGGAGGTGTTTTTTGGAGTGTGTTTCATGCTCTCTGTTGTTGAGACTCTGGTTGCTTTATCTCCCTACTCCTAGTGGTTGTTTGGACCTTCCACCAGCTGTGCTTTGATTTATTCATTGAAGTGTCCCTGGAAAAAAATTTAAAAGAGGGGTGGTGGTTGTGGAACAGGCCTTATTCCATACAAAGAGAGAAATGACACAGGCAGGGAAAAGGAAAAGAAAAAAAAAACTGACCATGCAGAGAATCAGAGAAACTATGCAGCTTACGCCAGAGGGAGAGAGGAGAAAATGAAGGAGATGCAGAAGAGGTGTAAAAAAAAACAGATTAGTACACACACACACACACACACACACACACATAAAATAAGAATTGACCAAGAATCAAATCAGAGAATGCAAAACCACTGGACCGATGTCTGACGATACTTTGGAACTGGTGCTTGTTCTGGTCTGGAGGAGGGACTGTCTTGTTCTGTCAGTGTCAGTCTTGCTCT
Source organism: Panthera leo (assembly GCF_018350215.1). Lineage (NCBI taxonomy): Eukaryota > Metazoa > Chordata > Mammalia > Carnivora > Felidae > Panthera > Panthera leo. The sequence continues at coordinate 108,403,641 of NC_056686.1, forward strand.
GTTAGATACCTGCACAGGCATGGTTTGGTGTAGGTGGGTCTCACCCCCACCGTGTGCCCATTGTTTGTTCCCTGAAACGCCACGTTGTTGGTGATAGGGAGAAAAATGGTGACAATCCAGTCTCTCCTCCTCAGACCGGGTGTCCCAAACCACTCTGTTCAGGCCATCTCTACAGTGCCATGCAGGTGCAAGCCAGCCGGTTTTGTTCCACTCTATAACATCTCCCAGGTGTTTGGCTGGAATTCAGACCCTGATGTCTTAAAGGATCCTTCTCTGTGTTCCCTGGTTCCAGGGAAGTGCCACTCTGTCCAATCCTCCAGCTAAGGGCCTCTGACTCCTCACAGTGCCAAGCAGGTGCTAGTGGGCTGCTATGACCCCCTCCACCATCTCCTGCATCTCCCAGGTGCTCAGCTGGGATTCAAACCTTGATGTCTTAAAGGATCCCGCTCTGTGTGCCTGGGTTCCTGGGTACTGTCTCTAAGGGCCTCTGGTTGGGTGGGGGCCTGCAGGGTCTTTTGTCCTTGGAATAACTCTTTGTTTTCTTCCCACAGTACTCAAGGGAGAGTATTGCTCTTTCTGACTGCTTTTGGGAGCTAGCTACTGACACCAGAGCTGGCTTTCCTCCTCTCCAGGTGCTCAAACAGGACAGAGAAAGCCCCACAGTTAGAAATTGGTTCTTTCTCCATTTTTCCACATCCCCTGGTCTGTGGTTTTTCACTTGTCAAAATACAATCCTACACTTCCACAGCCTCTCTTTCTCTTCCTTTTGTCTCTCCACAGAAGGGGATCCCTCCCCTCTGTACCTAGGCTGCCCATTTTATCTCTGCCAGTTTGCAATCATGCACCTATTGCCTGCTATGTTGTCCCTTTGGGCCTCTGGAGATGTTTCTGTCACTCTGTAGCCCGAATTCCTGGAATTCCAAGTCTTCTTGTGTCAATACTGCTGTGTTTGCAGGACAAGGGAACTCTGGGTGCCCCTACTTCTCTGCTATGTTAACCACTCCTCTGGAAAAACTTTTAATAAAGAGAAGAAATAGGACAATACACAATACTTGATTAATCCCATAAAAGGCATAAAAGTTGAGAAAATTTACAAAGAATCAATGTAAAAAAATAAAATAGGAAGAAAGAAAGTAAATTTAAATGCAAATTACCTATAATATATAAAATATAAATTTTATGTTTATTAAAAACCCAATTAAATTAATCCAAGTAAAGCCCAGAGATTTCCACACATATGAATGGTCGATTTACAACAGAGGTGACAATGCAGTGCAGTAAGGAAATATAAGCTTTTCAATATATGCTATTGGATCAAACAGATTTCCACATGGAAAAAAGAATACCATCTTCAGAAATGATTTTAAATAAATTTAATTTGAATGTAAAAGGTAAAATAAATACATACATAACAATAAATAAGCCTTTAGAAAAAAAATAAGGCAATAACTTAATGATCTTGGGGTAAACAAAGATTTCTTGAGCACAAAAAGCACTAATTACAGTGCGGGAACCTAACAGGTTGTAATGCAGTGACATTAAAAAATAGTCTGTTGACACATACATACAGAGAACAAACTGATGATTGCCAGAGGAAAGGGGAAAGGGGGTAGGTAAGGGTGGAGGGCAGTGGGAGATGCAGGCTTCCAGTTGTAAAATGAATAATCATGGAGATGAATATAGTCAATTAGTACTGTTGCATGGAGACAGACAGTAAAAACACTTGTGGTGAGCAAAGCATAAGTTACAGACTTGTGAATGCACTATGATGCACAGCTGAAACTAATGTAACATTGTGTGTCAACTACATACACACACATCCACACACGATCTAAAGTCTTGCATGAATTAAAACTTAAAAAATAGCCTGTTGATCAATAGTCACCATGAAGTGAGTGTGAAAAAAGCCAACTCAAGAATGTAGAAGACATCTGAGAAAAATACAGCTGCCAAAGGATTCATATGTAGAATACAAAAAAATAATTCAAATAAGCCATTTAGGAAAAGAGGGGCGTCTTAACAGGAAAATGAGCAAAAAGTTCTGTAATAGGCACTTCACAAAACAGTGTATGTAAATAATAAATGTAGGAGAGGTATATTACTTCATTAGTCATTAGATTAATGTAAATTACATCCATGAAGCACTGATGTATCGAATCCAGCGAAAAAGGCACATGCCATATGTTGGCAAAGATGTGAAGATATAAGAGATTTGTTGCACTGCTGGAAGGATTAGCAACTGAAACTAACACTTGGGATAATTGTTTAGTGCTACTTACTGAAGATGAAATGAACATTAGACACAGCAATTATATTCCTAGGTGTGTGTGTGTGTGTGTGTGTGTATATATATATATATATATATATATATATATACATATGAGAAGAAATGTTATGTGTTTAAAAATGTAGAAATATGTCACTTACAAATGTCTCCTCCCATTACTTCAGTTGCCTTTTAGTTTTCTTTATTGTTTCCTTTGCTGTGCAGACCCTTTTTATCTTGATGAGATTCCAATAGTTCGTTTTTGTTTTTATTTCTCTTGCCTTCGGAGACATGTCAAGTAAGAAGTTCTGTGGCAGAGGTAAAAGAGATTACTGCCTGTTTTCTCCTGCAGGATTTTGATGGTTTCCTGTCTCACATTTAGGTCTTTCATCCATTTTGAATTTATTTTTGTATATGGTGTAAGAAAATGGTCCAGTTTCATTCTTTTGCATGCCACTGTCCAGTTCTCCCAGCACCATTTGCTAAAGAGACTGTCTTTCCATTGGATATTCTTTCCTTCTTTGTTAAAGAGTAGTTGGCCATACATTTGTGGGTCCATTTCTAGGTTCTCTATCTATTGGATTGATCTATGTGTTCTTTTTTTGTGCCAGTACCATATTGTCTTGATGATTGCAAACTGGAGCAGCCACTCTGGAAAACAGTATGGAGTTTCCTCAAAAAAATTAAAAATAGAACTGCCCTATGACCCAGCAATTGCACTACTAGGAATTTATCCGAAGGTTACAAAAATGCTGATTCAAAAGGTCACATACACCACAATGTTTATAGCAGCACTGTCAACAAATAGCCAAATTATGGAAAGAGTCCAAATGTCCATCAACTGACGAATAGGTAAAGAAGATGTTACACACACACACACACACACACACACACTGGAATATCACCTGGCAATGAAAAAAAAATGAAATCTTGGCATTTGCAACAACATGGATAGAACTAAAGAGTTTTATACTAAGCGAAATAAGTCAGTTAGAGAAAGACAGATACCATATGATTTCACTCATACGTAGAATTTGAGAAACTTAACAGATGAACATAAGGGAAGGGAAGGAAAAATAATATAAAAACAGAGAGGGAGATGAACCATGAGAGACTCTGAAATGCAGAGAACAACCTGAGGGTTGCTGGAGGGGAGGTGGGTAGGGGGATGGTTAAATGGGTGATGGGCATTAAGGAGAGCACTTGTTGGTATGAGTACAGGGTATTATATTGTAAGAGATGAATCATTAGGTCCTATTCCTGAAGCCAAGACTACACTGTATGTTAAGTAACTTGAATTTAAATTTTAAAAATGTAGAAAATATTAATAGCAGCACTATTTGTGAAGGCCCCAAACTAGAAATATGAAAATGTTCAGTAGAAAGATGATATCTTAGTTCAGGCAACAATAACAAAATACCACAGACTGGGTGGCTAATAAACAACAGAAATTTATTCCTCACAGTTCTGGAGGCTGGACTTCCAACATGGGGTGCCAGCATGGTCATATTCTGGTGAGGATCCTCCCCTAAGCTGCAGACTGCTGATTTCTTGCTCTGTCCTCACCTCACACAGTGGGAGCAAACTCTATGGAGTCTCTTCTAGGAAGGCACTAATCCCATTCATAAGTTATTTGCTTTTCTGACTTAATCAGCACCCAAATGCCTCCCCTTCCAATCCTATCACCTTGGGCATTTGATTTTCAATGTGTGTATTTTGTGGGACACAAGCATTCAGACCATTGCAATACAAATTGCTATATATTCATACAACAGGGTACTATCAGAAAGAAAAAAAAACAAGCTAATCTTATATGTAATAATATGAATAGATTTCACAAATGTATATTCAGTGAAAGAAGCCAAACACAAAAAAAGAAGCACAAAAGACCAAGTATTATATTATTTCATTTCTATAAATTCCCAAACCAGGCAAAACTAATGCTTGCTGTTAGAAGTAAAAATAGCGGTGGGCTTTGCAGGGAAGCAGTGCCTGGAAAGGAGCATGGAGGGCTTCTGGAGTGCCGGAATGTTCTAGTTTTTGATCCATGTGCTCGTTATACAAGGGCATTCATTTTGTGAAAATTCATTGAGATGTTTAAATAAGGTATGTGCCCAATTTATGAATGTATACATAAAATTTAAAATATGTTTAAAAGATAAGATGAAAATTTCATTGGCTATATTCAAATGATACAATCTATAAAGACAGAGAAATGTTGAAAGTAGTGGGAAGGAAAAACATACAACATGCAAGCACTAACCAAAAGAATGCCATTATCCCTGTGTTTAGGCTTTAAAACAGGAGATATTAATAAAGATAAAGAGGGGCATTCCATGATTATAAGTGAACCAATTTAACTGAAATATGTAAACATTTTATATCTATATTGATGTAACAGTAGAGTCTCAGAAATATAAAGCAAAAATTTATGGCAATAAAGAAAGATAGAAAAAATAATAATCATTTAGAGAAGTTATCTACTGATACAGCACACAAACACAAAAAAGTAAAGATGTGGAATATTTAAACAGTAAAATAAGCAAACTTGAATCAATTGATCTGGTAAGACATACAAACAACTTTAGAGTACACAATATAGTCAAGATATTTCAGTATCTTAAGTGTTTACCAAAAGAGACCACACACTAGGTTATAAAGCAAGTTGTAACAGAATATAAAGTATTGATTCCATATCAGTATGTTCTTTTTCCATAGTGGAATCAAGTTAAAACTCAATCAATTAAAACTCAACAGAAAGTGGTCCAGGTTCATTCTTCTGCATGTCGCTGTCCAGTTTTCCCAGCACCAGTTGCTGAAGAGACTGTCTTTCTTACACCATACACAAAAATAAACTCAAAATGGATGAAAGACCTAAATGTAAGACAAGGGAGCCATCAAAATCCTCCAGGAGAAAGCAGGCAAAACATTTTTGATCTTTGCCACAGCAACTTCTTACTCAATACATCTCTGGAGGCAAGGGAAACAAAAGCAAAAATGAACTACTGAGACCGCATCAAAATAAAAAGCTTCTGTGCAGCGAAGGAAACAATCAGCAAAACTAAAAGGCAACCAACAGAATGGGAGAAGATATTTGCAAACACCATATCTGATAAACGGTTAGTATCCAAAATCTATAAAGAACTTATCAAATTCAATACCCAAAAAAACAAATAATCCAGTGAAGAAATGGGCAAAATACATGAATAGACACTTCTCCAAAGAAGACATCCAGATGGCCAACCAACACATGAAAAAATGCTCTTCATTCATCATCAGGGAAATACAAATCAAAACCACAACGAGATACCACCTGAACCCTGTCAGAATGGCTAACATTAACAACTTAGGCAACAACACATGTTGATGAGGATGTGGAGAAAGAGGATCTCTTCTACATTGCTGGTGGGACTGCAAGCTGGTGCAGCCACTCTGGAAAACAGTATGGTGGTTCCTCAAAAAACTAAAAATACAACTACCTATGACCCAGAAATTGCACTACTAGGCATTTATCCAAGGGATACAGGTGTGCTGTTTCAAAGGGACACATGCACCCCCATGTTTATAGCAGCACTATCAACAATAGCCAAAGTATGGAAAGAGCCCAAATGTCCATCGATGGATGAATGGATAAAGAAGATGTGGTATATATATGCAATGGAGTATTCCTCGACAATCAAAAAGAATGAAATCTTGCCATTTGCAACTACATGGATGGAACTAGAGGGTATTATGCTAAGTGAAATTAGTCAGTCAGAGAAAGACAAATATCATGTGACTTTATTTATATGAGGACTTTAAGATACAAACCAGATGAACATAAGGGAAGGGAAACAAAAATAATATAAAAACAGGGAGGGGGCAAAGCATATGAGACTCATAAATATGGAGAACAAACAGAGGGTTACTGGAGGGGTGGTGGGAGGGGGGAGGGGCTAAATAGGTAAGGGACATTAAGGAATCTACTCCTGAAATCATTGTTGCACTATACGCTAATTTGAATGTAAATTAAAAAAAATAAAATTAAAAGAAAACAAAAGAAAGAAAGTAGAAAATCCCCAAACATTTGGAGATTAATCAGTTCACTTTTAAATAATCCATGAATCAAAGAAGAAACCAAAACCAGTGTGAATCCTCTGAAAGGTGCAAGCACAGGGAGGGGTTGCCAGTACCAAGGGGCTGTTACAGCCAGCACAACTTCATGTCATTACTGACTCAAATCTCCGTGGTGACCCAGGGCTCACCAAATCAGATATTGGTCTGAACCCAGTTACCCACTGGAGCCATAGATCAGCTCTCTGAAGAAGGCATTGTCAGGTGGCATGATCTGATTTGGTCCATGGTTCCATCCTTAACATAACTCCCACAACTATACTAAGAGGATCATGGTGGGAAAAACCAACCTTGATGTTATATGCTGCTAAATACGTTTTTAGGTCACTTGATCTCCATGGCAAGCTAGAGGCCTACCCTAGTATTAAAGATATATTGTATGGATATACTTAATTAAATAAATTGGTAAGTCTCTTCTGCTGTAAATATTTTGCAATTCAGTAGTTTAGCTGTCCATCAAACCACTTACAAGCTCTTACGGTTGTATTGCTTTTATGTCAGCTTTATATTCAGTTTTAAAAGCAGGTAATATAAACTCTTTGTAGCTCAACAGTGATCTCAGTAGAGCTCCATCCTTAGAAATCTAGTGGCCAAGTATCTGAAAGATACAAAGGTTGACTTGTAGATGATAAAAAGATAATAAACAGATATTGATTTAAACTGTGTTGATTACAGAGATTTATTGCTCTAAGAAGCATATATTGAGTAAAAAAAGTAAGGTCAAATTTTGACATTGAATTAGCAATAAATGATATATACCAGAGCAGAGAGGCAGTAGATATAAATAATGCTTTCTGCATGTGGAATCTAAAAATGAATCATTTGCTTTTCCAATCCCAGTTTCTCAAGGCACACACACAAAAGACTTAAAAACATAAGAAAGAAGGTGTCTTGATTCATTGAGACATAATCTGCATCAGGTACCTTGATGACATTAGGATAATTACCAAAATATGAATCTCCCTATAGTCATGAGAGTGCAGTCATCCTGAGGCTGGTTTCACTCCAGCTCCTGGACTGATTGCAACATAACATCATACTGAAACCCCCATCTTACCCTGGCTAGGAAGAGGAAATATTCTTATTTTCTACCTTGTGTCAGGGGAGGTATATTGGATTCTATTAATAAAAAAACTGTGCTTTCAGAACATGTAAGGCATATATCATAGACCACCTATCTGGATGGAAAGCAAGGAATATGGTCAGTCATATACTATGATGAGAATTTTCTTTTGCTTTCAGGCACTGTCATGACTTTATAATGCCTGGAACACTTATCTACTACCTACCCATCTATTTATCAGTCATCTGTATCTAATATTTGTCTGTTTTTCTATTTCTCTTAGTGTGAATGTGGCTGCAATCCTGATGCCCACTGAGGATCACTGAGCATAGAAACTTGCCAGCGTTTCATTTTCAGGTTACAATAATTGACCCTGATATTTACAGACACATTTCAGCAAGACCATGAAACTTCTTAAATTGTATAAAAGCTGTGTATTAATATGATATATTAATATTATATATATATATTTATCCACAGAGAGAGTTTATAGTAGTTGACAGATTAGAATTTTAACCTGAAAAAGATATAAATTTAAAAAGAAACTTGAATTAAAATGTAAAGAAGAGGCATTTGGAAGCATTGCTGAGATAAGAACTTTCCTATTATCCTTTCTCATGGTAGAGCATCTCAGCAGCTATTCACAGGGAAGCATATGCTACAGTAGGGCATACTCATTTATACCCAGTATCATTTTGTACCTACAGTGACATGCTTTCCTTTCTTCACCCAGCCCAGTGCTTCCCTTCTGGGAAGTCCCAGCTCAGTGAATGTCCTACATTCAGTGCAGTTCAAAGTGTAGAGTTATCTTTCCCCTCTTCTCCTCACATGTGCCATGCAGATTTCTCCGTGTTTTCACTCATGCTGCCCTTTCATCCTGGAATGTATTCCTTTCCCTTTGTCCGTGACAGTAGCATCCTGTCTCTTAAAGACTCAGTTCAAGTGTACTTCTTTTGGAAAAACTTCTGATTATACATATCCTGCTTCTCCATCATAATCGCTCAGCATCCTGTGTTTGCTTTTTCATAGTTCTGACTATACTGTCTTTCTTCCTCATTGGACTGTGGAATCACTGAAGGCAAGCAGTCATGGCTTTTATCACTACATCCCCAAACCTAAAGGCAGGGCCTAGCCCTGAGGAGAGGCTCAGAAAGTGTGTGTGTGGAAAGGAGCTCTCTGCAGCCCCTGTGCTCTCTGCACTCTCCAAGTCTGTGATGGCTTGTTGTCTGCAGCACACGCACGCACGCGCGCACACACGCACACACACACTTTTCCTGCATGGTGCAGCTGGTATTCCCTGTGGTTAATTCTGAAATGCTAGGCAGATGGAAAGCCCCTCAGAAAGAAAGACTATTTTCACACCTCCTGACTCACAAAGAAAGCAAGCCCACCTAATCTGTGTAGAGTACCTGTGAGGGACGTGGCGGGCAGACACTGGTCAAGAGGACCTGGTTCTGTAGTGTTTGATATATCTCTGAGAAGGAAAACACTGCCTCTACATCTTCACAAATACGATATTAAAAATTTCTGGAATAAATGCTTGAGTTTTATGTTTCATATTAGTTGCCGAGACATTCTAAATGGTCTATTGCTGTCAACAATATCAAGATTGGAAAAGTGGATCAGGAAGCGGGATCTTGACATATTAAGCAGCTTCAGCCCAGAAAACATTGTTCTTCCCCACCAGTTCTGAGATGCCCCTCCCTTACCCAGGGATGCTTGTGGTCCAGGGTAATCTGCAAGAGTTCCCATTACAAGAGGTGTCTAGGAAGGGATCTTTGTCTCCACTTCCTCGAGTCTCTGTTTCCCTCACTTAGAGACAACAGACAGACAGCCAGATGAATCTCCTCATCTCCTCAAACAGCACAAGCAAGAAAGAGTGAGGTCTCCAGTGAGAAATGAACTGCAAAACATTGTTGAAGTAAATTAAAGATAATCTAAGTAGTTGGAAAAACAACCCATGTTCAGGGATTTCAAGACTAGCAGTGTTAAGATTGCCCAAACTAAATCGATGTATAGATTCAACACAATCCCTATGAGAATCTCAGTTGATTTCTGTGTAGAAATTGAGATGCTGATCATGGATTGGAAGAACAATATTGTTAAAGTGTCTACATTACCCAGAAAAATCTACACATTTAAAGTGTAGCTCAAGAGCGCTGGGAGGGAAGATGGCGGCGTAGGAGGACGCTGGGCTCACCGCGCTTCCTGCTGATCACTTAGATTCCACCTACACCTGCCTAAAGAACCCAGAAAACCGCCAGAAGATTAGCAGAACGGAGTCTCCCGAGCCAAGCGCAGACCAGACGAGAGGCCCATGGAAGAGGGTAGGAAGGGTGGCGAGGCGGTGCGCGCTCCACGGAGTGTCGGGAGGGAGCCGGGGCTGAGGGGCGGCTCGCTGGCCAAGCAGAGCCCCCGAGTCTGGCTGGCAAAAGCAGAGGGGCCGGATGGACTGTGTTCCGACAGCAAGCGCGACTTAGCGTCTGGGAGGTCAGAAGTTAACAGCTCTGCTCAGAAAGCGGGAAGTCTGGAGGACAAAGGGAGGGAGAGCTGCTGAGCCCCCGGACGGCAGAGCTCAGCTTGGCGGGGAACTAAGGCGCTCGCCAGCGCCATCTCCCTCGCCCATCCCCCAGCCAAAATCCCAAAGAGAACCAGTTCCTGCCAGGGAACTTGCTCGCTCTGCGCAAACACCCAACTCTGTGCTTCTGCGGAGCCAAACCTCCGGCAGCGGATCTGACTCCCTCCCGCTGCCACAGGGCCCCTCCTGAAGTGGATCACCTAAGGAGAAGCCAGCTAAGCCTGCCCCTCCTGCCCCCATGCACCTTGCCTACCCACCCCAGCTAATAGGCCAGAACCCCAGCACCACAAGCCTGGCAGTGTGCAAGTAGCCCAGACGGGCTACACCACCCCACAGTGAATCCCGCCCCTAGGAGAGGGGAAGAGAAGGCACACACTAGTCTGACTGTGGCCCCAGCGGTGGGCTGGGGGCAGACATCAGGTCGGACTGCGGCCCCGCACACCAACTCCAGTTATACACCACAGCACAGGGGAAGTGCCCTGAAGGTCCTCACCACTCCAGGGACTATCCAAAATGACCAAACGGAAGAATTCCCCTCAGAAGAATCTCCAGGAAATAACAACAGCTAATGAACTGATCAAAAAGGATTTAAATAATATAACAGAAAGTGAATTTAGAAAAATAGTCATAAAATTAATCGCCGGGCTTGAAAACAGTATAGAGGACAGCAGAGAATCTCTTGCCACAGAGATCAAGGGACTAAGGAACAGTCACGAGGAGCTGAAAAGCACTTTAAACGAAATGCAAAACAAAATGGAAACGACGACAGCTCGGATTGAAGAGGCAGAGGAGAGAATAGGTGAACTAGAAGATAAAGTTATGGAAAAAGAGGACTGAGAGAAAGAGAGATAAAAAATCCAGGAGTATGAGGGAAAAATTAGAGAACTAAGTGATACACTAAAAAGAAATAATATACGCATAATTGGTATCCCAGAGGAGGAAGAGAGAGGGAAAGGTGCTGAAGGGGTACTTGAAGAAATTATAGCTGAGAACTTCCCTGAACTGGGGAAGGAAAAAGGCATTGAAATCCAAGAGGCACAGAGAACTCCCTTCAGACGTAACTTGAATCGATCTTCTGCACGACATATCATAGTGAAACTGGCAAAATACAAGGATAAAGAGAAAATTCTGAAAGCAGCAAGGGATAAACGTGCCCTCACATATAAAGGGAGACCTATAAGACTCGTGACTGATCTCTCCTTTGAAACTTGGCAGGCCAGAAAGGCTTGGCACGATATCTTCAGTGTGCTAAACAGAAAAAATATGCAGCCGAGAATCCTTTATCCAGCAAGTCTGTCATTTAGAATAGAAGGAGAGATAAAGGTCTTCCCAAACAAACAAAAACTGAAGGAATTTGTCCCCACTAAACCAGCCCTACAAGAGATCCTAAGGGGGATCCTGTGAGACAAAGTACCAGAGACATCACTACAAGCATAAAACATACAGATATCACAATGACTCTAAACCCGTATCTTTCTATAATAACACTGAATGTAAATGGATTCAATGCGCCAACCAAAAGACATAGGGTATCAGAATGGATAAAAATACAAGACCCATCTATTTGCTGTCTACAAGAGACTCATTTTAGATCTGAGGACACCTTTAGATTTAGATTGAGAGTGAGGGGATGGAGAACTATTTATCATGCTACTGGAAGCCAAAAGAAAGCTGGAGTAGCCATACTTATATCAGACAAACTAGACTTTAAATTAAAGGCTGTAACAAGAGATGAAGAAGGGCATTATATAATAATTACAGGGTCTATCCATCAGGAAGAGCTAACAATTATAAATGTCTATGCGCCGAATACCGGAGCCCCCAGATATATAAAACGACTACTTATAAACATAAACAACCTTATTGATAAGAATGTGGTCATTGCAGGGGACTTTAACACCCCACTTACAGAAATGGATAGATCATCTAGACACACGGTCAATAAAGAAACAAGGGCCCTGAATGATACATTGGATCAGATGGACTTGACAGATATATTTAGAACTCTGCATCCAAAGCAACAGAATATACTTTCTTCTCGAGTGCACATGGAACATTCTCCAAGATAGATCATATACTGGGTCACAAAACAGCCCTTCATAAGTTTACATGAATTGAAATTATACCATGCATACTTTCAGACCACAATGCTATGAAGCTTGAAATCAACCACAGGAAAAAGTCTGGAAAATCTCCAAAAGCATGGAGGTTAAAGAACACCCTACTAACGAATGAGTGGGTCAACCAGGCAATTAGAGAAGAAATTAAAAAATATATGGAAACAAACAAAAATGAAAATACAACAATCCAAACGCTTTGGGACGCAGCGAAGGCAGTCCTGAGAGGAAAATACATTGCAATCCAGGCCTATCTCAAGAAACAAGAAAAATCACAAATACAAAATCTAACAGCACACCTAAAGGAAATAGAAGCAGAACAGCAAAGACAGCCTAAACCCAGCAGAAGAAGAGAAATAATAAAGATCAGAGCAGAAATAAACAATATAGAATCTAAAAAAACTGTAGAGCAGATCAACGAAACCAAGAGTTGGTTTTTTGAAAAAATAAACAAAATTGACAAACCTCTAGCCAGGTTTCTCAAAAAGAAAAGGGAGATGACCCAAATAGATAAAATCATGAATGAAAATGGAATTATTACAACCAATCCCTCAGAGATACAAACAATTATCAGGGAATACTATGAAAAATTATATGCCAACAAATTGGACAACCTGGAAGAAATGGACAAATTCCTAAACACCCACACTCTTACAAAACTCAATCAGGAGGAAATAGAAAGCTTGAACAGACCCATAACCAGCGAAGAAATCGAATCGGTTATCAAAAATCTCCCAACAAATAAGAGTCCAGGACCAGATGGCTTCCCAGGGGAGTTCTACCAGACGTTTAAAGCAGAGATAATACCTATCCTTCTCAAGCTATTCCATGAAATAGAAAGGGAAGGAAAACTTCCAGACTCATTCTATGAAGCCAGGATTACTTTGATTCCTAAACCAGACAGAGACCCAGTAAAAAAAGAGAACTACAGGCCAATATCTCTGATGAATATGGATGCAAAAATTCTCAATAAGATACTAGCAAATCGAAGTCAACAGCATATAAAAAGAATTATTCACCATGATCAAGTGGGATTCATTCCTGGGATGCAGGGCTGGTTCAACATTCACAAATCGATCAACGTGATACATCACATTAACAAAAAAAAAAGAGAAGAACCATATGATCCTGTCAATCGATGCAGAAAAGGCCTTTGACAAAATCCAGCACCCTTTTTTAATAAAACCCTTGAGAAAGTCGGGATAGAAGGAACATACTTAAAGATCATAAAAGCCATTTATGAAAAGCCCACAGCTAACATCATCCTCAATGGGGAAAAACTGAGAGCTTTTTCCCTGAGATCAGGAACACGACAGGGATGCCCACTCTCACCAGTGTTGTTTAACATAGTGCTGGAAGTTCTAGCATCAGCAATCAGACAACAAAAGGAAATCAAAGGCATCAAAATTGGCAAAGATGAAGTCAAGCTTTCGCTTTTTGCAGATGACATGATATTATACATGGAAAATCCGATAGACTCCACCAAAAGTCTGATAGAACTGATACATGAATTCAGCAAAGTTGCAGGATACAAAATCAATGTACAGAAATCAGTTGCATTCTTATACACTAACAATGAAGCAACAGAAAGACAAATGAAGAAACTGATCCCATTCACAATTGCACCAAGAAGCATAAAATACCTAGGAATAACCCTAACCAAAGATGTAAAAGATCTGTATGCTGAAAACTATAGAAAGCTTATGCAGGTAATTGAAGAAGATATAAAGAAATGGAAAGACATTCCCTGCTCATGGATTGGAAGAATAAATATTGTCAAAATGTCAATACTACCCAAAGCTATCTACACATTCAATGCAATCCCAATCAAAATTGCACGAGCATTCTTCTCGAAACTAGAGCAAGCAATCCTAAAATTCATATGGAACCACAAAAGGCCCCGAATAGCCAAAGTAATTTTGAAGAAGAAGACCAAAGCAGGAGGCATCACAATCCCAGACTTTAGCCTCTACTACAAAGCTGGCATCATCAAGACAGCATGGTATTGGCATAAAAACAGACACATAGACCAATGGAATAGAATAGAAACCCCAGAACTAGACCCACAAACGTATGGCCAACTCATCTTTGACAAAGCAGGAAAGAACATCCAATGGAAAAAAGACAGTCTCTTTAACAAATGGTGCTGGGAGAACTGGACAGCAACATGCAGAAGGTTGAAACTAGACCACTTTCTCACACCATTCACAAAAATAAACTCAAAATGGATAAAGGACCTGAATGTGAGACAGGAAACCATCAAAACCTTAGAGGAGAAAGCAGGAAAAGACCTCTCTGACCTCAGCCGTAGCAATCTCTTACTAGGCACATCCCCAAAGGCAAGGGAATTAAAAGCAAAAGTGAATTACTGGGACCTTATGAAGATAAAAAGCTTCTGCACAGCAAAGGAAACAACCAACAAAACTAAAAGGCAACCAACGGAATGGGAAAAGATATTTGCAAATGACACATCGGACAAAGGGCTAGTATCCAAAATCTATAAAGAGCTCATCAAACTCCACACCCGAAAAACAAATAACCCAGTGAAGAAATGGGCAGAAAACATGAATAGACACTTCTCTAAAGAAGACATCCGGATGGCCAACAGGCACATGAAAAGATGTTCAACGTCGCTCCTTATCAGGGAAATACAAATCAAAACCACACTCAGATACCACCTCACGCCAGTCAGAGTGGCCAAAATGAAGAAATCAGGAGACTATAGATGCTGGAGAGGATGTGGAGAAACAGGAACCCTCTTGCACTGTTGGTGGGAATGCAAATTGGTGCAGCCGCTCTGGAAAGCAGTGTGGAGGTTCCTCAGAAAATTAAAAATAGACCTACCCTATGACCCAGCAATAGCACTGCTAGGAATTTATCCAAGGGATACAGGAGTACTGATGCATAGGGGCACTTGTACCCCAATGTTTATAGCAGCACTCTCAACAATAGCCAAATTATGGAAAGAGCCTAAATGTCCATCAACTGATGAATGGATAAAGAAATTGTGGTTTATATACACAATGGAATACTACGTGGCAATGAGAAAAAATGAAATATGGCCTTTTGTAGCAACATGGATGGAACTGGAGAGTGTGATGCTAAGTGAAATAAGCCATACAGAGAAAGACAGATACCATATGGTTTCACTCTTATGTGGATCCTGAGAAACATAACAGAAAACCATGGGGGAGGGGAAGGAGGAAAAAAAAAAAAAAAAAAAAAGAGGTTAGAGTGGGAGAGAGCCAAAGCATTAGAGACTGTTAAAAACTGAGAACAGGGGCGCCTGGGTGGCGCAGTCGGTTAAGCGTCCGACTTCAGCCAGGTCACGATCTCGCGGTCCGTGAGTTCGAGCCCCGCGTCAGGCTCTGGGCTGATGGCTCGGAGCCTGGAGCCTGTTTCCGATTCTGTGTCTCCCTCTCTCTCTGCCCCTCCCCCGTTCATGCTCTGTCTCTCTCTGTCCCAAAAATAAATAAAAAACGTTGAAAAAAAAAATTAAAAAAAAAAAAAACTGAGAACAAATTGAGGGTTGATGGGGGGTGGGAGGGAGGGCAGGGTGGGTGATGGGTATTGAGGAGGGCACCTTTTGGGATGAGCACTGGGTGTTGTATGGAAACCAATTTGACAGTAAATTTCATATATTAAAAAATAAAAAAAAAAATGTCAATACTACCCAAAGCTATCTACACATTCAATGCAATCCCAATCAAAATTGCACGAGCATTCTTCTCGAAACTAGAGCAAGCAATCCTAAAATTCATATGGAACCACAAAAGGCCCCGAATAGCCAAAGTAATTTTGAAGAAGAAGACCAAAGCAGGAGGCATCACAATCCCAGACTTTAGCCTCTACTACAAAGCTGGCATCATCAAGACAGCATGGTATTGGCATAAAAACAGACACATAGACCAATGGAATAGAATAGAAACCCCAGAACTAGACCCACAAACGTATGGCCAACTCATCTTTGACAAAGCAGGAAAGAACATCCAATGGAAAAAAGACAGTCTCTTTAACAAATGGTGCTGGGAGAACTGGACAGCAACATGCAGAAGGTTGAAACTAGACCACTTTCTCACACCATTCACAAAAATAAACTCAAAATGAATAAAGGACCTGAATGTGAGACAGGAAACCATCAAAACCTTAGAGGAGAAAGCAGGAAAAGACCTCTCTGACCTCAGCCGTAGCAATCTCTTACTAGGCACATCCCCAAAGGCAAGGGAATTAAAAGCAAAAGTGAATTACTGGGACCTTATGAAGATAAAAAGCTTCTGCACAGCAAAGGAAATAACCAACAAAACTAAAAGGCCGCCAACGGAATGGGAAAAGATATTTGCAACTGACATATCGGACAAAGGGCTAGTATCCAAAATCTATAAAGAGCTCATCAAACTCCACACCCGAAAAACAAATAACCCAGTGAAGAAATGGGCAGAAAACATGAATAGACACTTCTCTAAAGAAGACATCCGGATGGCCAACAGGCACATGAAAAGATGTTCAACGTCGCTCCTTATCAGGGAAATACAAATCGAAACCACACTCAGATATCACCTCATGCCCGTCAGAGTGGCCAAAATGAAGAAATCAGGAGACTATAGATGCTGGAGAGGATGTGGAGAAACAGGAACCCTCTTGCACTGTTGGTGGGAATGCAAATTGGTGCAGCCGCTCTGGAAAGCAGTGTGGAGGTTCCTCAGAAAATTAAAAATAGACCTACCCTATGACCCAGCAATAGCACTGCTAGGAATTTATCCAAGGGATACAGGAGTACTGATGCATAGGGGCACTTGTACCCCAATGTTTATAGCAGCACTCTCAACAATAGCCAAATTATGGAAAGAGCCTAAATGTCCATCAACTGATGAATGGATAAAGAAATTGTGGTTTATATACACAATGGAATACTACGTGGCAATGAGAAAAAATGAAATATGGCCTTTTGTAGCAACATGGATGGAACTGGAGAGTGTGATGCTAAGTGAAATAAGCCATACAGAGAAAGACAGATACCATATGGTTTCACTCTTATGTGGATCCTGAGAAACGTAACAGAAACCCAAGGGGGAGGGGAAGGAAAAAAAAAAAAAGAGGTTAGAGTGGGAGAGAGCCAAAGCATAAGAGACTGTTAAAAACTGAGAACAAACTGAGGGTTGATGGGGGGTGGGAGGGAGGGCAGGGTGGGTGATGGGTATTGAGGAAGGCACCTCTTGGGATGAGCACTGGGTGTTGTATGGAAACCAATTTGACAGTAAATTTCATATATTAAAAAATAAAAAAAAATAATAAAATAAAATAAAATTTCTATTATACAGATTCAAATATTCAAAATATTTCTAATTGTAATATTATTTCTAAGTTATATGCTAAAATGTCAATCTAGTTTTGAATTAAACTTTTTTTAAAATTTTTAGATCCATAATTGTTGCAAATGGCTAGTATCTTTCAAGAAGTTGAAAAAGAATACTGAAAATAAAGTTTGAACAAGAAAAAAAAAACAGCATTCCAGTCATGAGAATATAGAGAAAAAATAGATCTTACTGTTTACATGATTTTGATCATCCTGCTCCCTCCACCTAGACCCCTTTCCTCTTTCTTTTTGCTCACTTCCATTCACGCTTCCCAATGCAGATCATACTTGATACCCAGGAAACTACATTTACCTCACATAATCCCATATTCCTCTCTGATTACTGCAGTGGCTCCACTGGAATGGGAGTCTAAGGATGAGGCCTGGGTCTCATCCATTTCTGTCCCCAGCATCTTACAGTGTTTGGCACAGAATTAGATAGATACATCTGTGGGATATGAGCCATTATCTTCAGGCCCTGCCCTAAAGGAAGTAGGTATTTAATTATATTAAGCATTGTCATCTTTGCCTCAGAGATGTCTGCTTATAATCAACTCTGGAGAGAAGATGGGCTCCTTAGAATCTCCTCAAGCAGGAATAACCTTCTTTTCTCACTGGTTTGATGAAAAGAAACTCCAACAATCTTCCATCTGGCACCCTGCTTGGGTCAAGGTTGCTGCATGTATATGATACCTTAATCGGTGAATTTCAAGTTTTTGTTTCTGCCACAGTCACATGGCATATGTTGTTCACATGCACAGCACTCCCAGAGATGGGGAAACACTTTTTAGGGAAGAAAGTTTCATAGCAGTGTGAATTAGTCACACACTTCATCGTATCTCAGGATTCTGTGTGTCAGCTTTGCCTTTCCTCCTTTGCCACTATTTAGAAAAACACAGCTAACTACAAAGCTGTCATCATCAAGACAGCATGGTATTGGCATAAAAACAGACACATAGACCAATGGAATAGAATAGAAATCCCAGAGCTAGACCCACAAATGTATGACCAACTAATCTTTGACAAAGGAAAGAACATCCAATGGAAAAAAGACAGTCTCTTTAACAAATGGTGCTGGGAGAACTGGACAGCAACATGCAGAAGATTGAAACTAGACCACTTTCTCACACCATTCACAAAAATAAACTCAAAATGGATAAAGGACCTGAATGTGAGACAGGAAACCATCAAAACCCTAGAGGAGAAAGCAGGAAAAGACCTCTTTGACCTCAGCTGTAGCAATCTCTTACTTGACACATCCCCAAAGGAAAGGGAATTAAAAGCAAAAATGAACTACTGGGACCTTATGAAGATAAAAAGCTTCTGCACAGCAAAGGAAATAACCAACAAAACTAAAAGGCAGCCAACGGAATGGGAAAAGATATTTGCAAATGACATATAGGACAAAGGGCTAGTATCCAAAATCTATAAAGAGCTCATCAAACTCCACACCCGAAAAACAAATAATCCAGTGAAGAAATGGACAGAAAGTATGAATAGACACTTCTCTAAAGAAGACATCCGGATGGCCAACAGGCACGTGAAAAGATGCTCAACGTCGCTCCTTATCAGGGAAATACAAATCAAAACCACACTCAGATATCACCTCATGCCAGTCAGAGTGGCCAAAATGAACAAATCAGGAGACTATAGATGCTGGTGAGGATGTGGAGAAACGGGAACCTCTTGCACTGTTGTTGGGACTGCAAATTGGTACAGCCACTCTGGAAAACAGTGTGGAGGTTCCTCAAAAAATTAAAAATAGACCTACCCTATGACCCAGCAGTAGCACTCCTAGGAATTTACCCAAGGGATACAGGAGTACTGATGCATAGGGGCACTTGTACCCCAATGTTTATAGCAGCACACTCAACAATAGCCAAATTATGGAAAGAGCCTAAATGTTCATCAACTGATGAATGGATAAAGAAATTGTGATTTATATACACAATGGAGTACTACATGGCAATGAGATATGGCCCTTTGTAGCAACGTGAATGGAACTGGAGAGTGTGATGCTAAGTGAAATAAGCCATACAGAGAAGGACAGATATCCACTCTTATGTGGATCCTGAGAAACTTAACAGAAACCCATGGGGGAGGGGAAGGAAAAAAAAAAAAAAAAGAGGTTAGAGTGGGAGAGAGCCAAAGCATAAGAGACTGTTAAAAACTGAGAACAAACTGAGGGTTGATGGGGGTGGGAGGGAGGGGAGGGTGGGTGATTGGTATTGAGGAGGGCACCTTTTGGGATGAGCACTGGGTGTTGTATGGAAGCCAATCTGACAATAAACTTCATATATTGAAAAAAAAAAGAAAAACACAGCTAACAAAAAAGTGAATTAGTTTTGTAAGATATATATTATAGGGATAACATTGAATTTACCTTGAGTAATAAAAATCAAATTATTGACAAACTTTACTACTTTAACTTTCATGAGTAATATTGCATTTGGAATAGGCCTGATGCACAGGAAACAAAAGTGCTATAATTTGCTCCTGAGAACCTCTGAATGATGATATGCCCCATGCACCTTGAATTGGATGAACAAGTGGTCAGAACTGGTTTTGGCAGGACCCTCCTTGAGGCTGTCAAAACAATGAATAGTTGCACAATCGTTATTGCTGCACCTCATGTGCTACAAAGAGGTATTGAAGTACCTGTGGGTGCAGTGCAGGGAGCACTGAATAAGTACCAATAATATGATATGCTGTTACCAACCCCCAATGCCCAGCTTTTGGGGATTATGCTCAACATTAAGCAAAAGCAAGAACAAATTCTATTTGAGAAAGAGAAAATTTGAACTTCCAACTTTAAAAATAAGTATATTTCTTCTGAGAAGAGTTATTGTATAATGGGTTAACACCATGCTGTTTGTTTATAATTCAAGAGAAGTCATCTTTTACTCCTTGCCTGGCTGTTTCCAGATGTGGTATTGGAGAACATTCTCATTAGTGTAGACAATCAGTGTTTGAGTGGAAGGAGATGTAGCTGTCACCTGGTTCAATCCATCTCCTTTGCTCACAGGCCTCTTCCAGATTGTTCAGGGGGTCAGGCTCTGAGCCAGGACAAGGAAAAAGATCCTCAGTGTATGAGAAGGCTGATGCTTTTAATTCACATCATAGACAAAGGGTGGGCTTGTGAAGGACAGTGGCGTTCTTGCTTGGGTGCAAAATTTAGGAGGGCACTGAAAAAGTCAGTAATTAATAGTAATTACTAGTAACTACTAGTAATTAATAGTAAAAAGTCATTAATTAATAGTAATAAATTATAGTTACATTTAAATATTTTAAAAATCCGAATATATAAAAAATTATAGGGTCAGTGGATCTATTTTTTTCCCTCTTGTACTAGGCTTCAATATGGCTTGCCATGAATCTATTAGTGGTCCTGCCTTAAAAAAAATTTTGATTCTTCTTCTTCATGTATTTTTGCATTAATTTTGCATTAATTTTGAATTCTATATTGAAGTATTATTAATATGTTTTTGGAACTCCCTTAAATTTTATTCCCAAGGCTAGTATCTTTCTTGCCTCACCTTAGTCCCACTTTGTAACAAGTTCTCTTCTTCAGACAAAAAAATAGCACAATTGGCAAATAGGGAGAATGCGTTTCAGAGCTCACACTCATATTGTCTCTCTCACTTTATCTTCCCTGTTCCTTTCTCCTGTATTCCTTGAACACACTCATTTTGAGCTTGAGAAGCCAAAATGAAAAAAAAATGTGTATTGTTTTATTTTCAGTTGCAGGTGGTGGCTGATGTAAGATCTTCACTTACCGCTTCCTAAAATACCCCTAATTGGTAGCTCACAGTTCACAGTATCTTCTAGTTTAATACAAGCCTGGGACTAGGACTGAAAATGTATTTCCAGAACTTCTTCAGGGAACATAACAAACTCAGAATTAGATAATTCTTTCTAAAACACCCACAGGCATAAAAGATTTCAGGAGACAGTGGGTAATTTAAAAGCCTTCCTTTACCAAGTGGTTCCATGTATTGATGTTGAGTGCTGTCCATGGAGCAGTGCTGATTTAACAGGCAAGCACAGTCTGTACAATAGTATTCAATTCATGTAGAACTGCATACATGCACAGCCAGGCGCAGAAATGGGTGAAAACACACCAGAATGTTAACAGCAGTCATTCTGGTGTGTGTGTGTGTGTGGGGGGTGGAATTTGGGCTAGTTTGTCTTTCTTCTTCATACTTCCAAATATATGTAAATACTTTCAAAATAACCACAAATCACTTTTTCTAAATGATTTTTTGTATGATTTCAAATGCTTTTTGTATGGAAGATGGTAAATTAATGCTTTCTAATTCCAATCAATACCAAACAATAGGAAAGAATCTGAGCAGCAATATCATATAGAATCTTTGAGCAGAAATTAATCTTGGGGCTTGCTGAGAAAAATTACCTGAACTGTTAAAAACTCTGCCCAAAGTGATTCCTGTTGTCCTAACTGAAGATAAGGAGAGGGTCTTTTCTCATGCCTCATAGCTGTAGAGCCCTTCACCCAGTGGTCAGGCCTCTTAGTTATCCCACTGGGCAAGAGGTCTGTGGCTGGAGGTGTCACATCTAGGATGAAATCCACTGGGAGGACTCACAGTAGAAAAAGTGTTCATTTGGCAGAGCTTGATTGAAATTTCTTTCAAGCTGGCTTAAATTCACAGCCACAGAGTGGAAAAGAGTTTGGAAAACTTCACCTGAGACAATTTGGTCTCCTTAGGCAGGAAAGTTTAATTACTAAGAGGAGGCTTAGGAGGGGGGGGTGAAGGTAGGAATCTTGAAGTGTGGGGATGGGTTTGGAGTAGGCACTGTGGGGAACATAATGGTGAGTCAACAAGGATGGATATGGGTATGCAGGGTGGCAGGGGGCCTGGGGCAAACATGAAGGTGGACTACTGTTGGAGAGTAGTCCTCCTCCAAATTTTCTCTCACTCATGCCAACTTAGAGTCCTTAAGGACTTCTGTTTCTGGGGCTGGAACAATGCAGGGACCTGTCCAGATTCAAGCTGTTACCCTGGAGAGGCTGGCTGCTGGCACATTACCCTTCTCTCACACAGGAAAGCACACAGATGCACCTCCCAGATATGCTGCAAGTAACCTCAAGAGGAAGCATGAGCACACAGCCAAGACCTTCTCAACAGCCAAAGGCCATTATAGGGGAAAAGTAGGACAAAGAAAACGTGCTCAATCCAACAAAAGTCAGAAATAATGACTGTGAAAGTATAGTAAGTAGAAAAAGCAATGACTTTCCCATAGTATCATTAACAATCAGAAATTAGAAAGGGAAACCCAGGTAAAGCCCAGTAGCTATTCTGAGTTAAGGAGAAAATGCTGGGAGTCCATAGTGTCTGAAGTTGCTAGATTAGCAGGAGAGAGGACCAAAAAAGAGAGATTCACATTGAGAGCACTCTAGAGACTACAGAGGGCCCCTTTGAGTCTTCAGCTGTGTGGTTACCAGCATATGCATTTTATTATTTTATTTTATTTTATTTTATTATTAATTTTATTTCATTATTTTATTTATTTTATTTAATTTTATTATTTTTTCCAAGTTTTTGCTTAAATTTCAGTTAGTTAAAACATACAATGTAATGTAATATTAGTTTCAGGTGTAGAATTTAGTGATTTATTACTTACATATATCACCCAGTGCTCATCACAACACATTCTTTCTTTAATACCCATCACCTATTTAACACATCCATACACCCACCTCCCTAGCCATCAGTTTTTTCTTCATAGTTGAGTCTGTTTTTTTGGGTTACCTTTCTCTTTATTCTCCTCTACATTCATTTGTTTTGTTTCTTAAATTCCACATATGAGTGAAATCATATGGTATTTGTCATTCTCTCACTGACTTATTTTGCTTAGCATAACACTCTCTAGCTCCACCCATGTCATTGCAAATGACAAAATTTTATTCCTTTTGATCTCTGAGTAATATTCCATATCACACACACACACAACTTCTTTATCCACTCTTCAGTTGATGGACATTTGGGATCTTTCCATAATTTGGCTATTGTTGATAGTGCTGCTATAAACATAGGGGTGCATGCATCACTCCAAATTGGTATTCTTGTATCTTTTGGGTAAATATCTAGTAGTGCAATTGCTGGATCATAGGATAGTTCTGTTTTTAACTTTTTGAGGAAACTCCATACTGTTTTTCCATGTTTCATGTTTCAAATTTAGGTCTTTATTGATTTTTGAATTTATTTTTGTAGCTTGTGTAAGAAAGTGGTCCAGTTTCATTCTTTTCCATGTTGCTGTCCAGTATTCCCAACACTATTTGTTGAAAAGACAGTATTTATTTCCATTGGATATTCTTTCTTGCTTTGTCAAAGATTAATTGCCTATACTTGTGGGTTCATTTCTGAGTTTTCTGTTCTGTTCCATCGATCTATGTGTTTGTTTTTTGTGCCAGTACCACATTTTCTTGATCGCCACAGCTTTTTAATATAGCTTGAAGTCCAGAATTGTGATACCTCCAGGTTTGCTTTCATTTTACAAGATTATTTTGGCTATTTAGGGTTTTTTTGTGGTTCCATATAAATTTTAAAATTGTTTGTTCTAGCTCTGTGAAAAATGTTGTTGGTATTTTGAAAAGGATTGCATTAAATGTGTAGATTGATTTGTGGTATATACATTTTAACTATATTGTTCTTCCAATCCATGAGCATGGAACATTTTTCCACTTCTTTGGGTCATCTTCAATTTTTATCATCAGTGTTGTATAATTTTCAGAGTGCAGATCTTTGGTTAGATTTATTCCTAGGTATCTTATGGTTTTTGGTGCAATTGTAAATGGAATTGATTACTTGACTGTTCTTTCTGCTACTTCAGAATTGGTGTACAGAAATGCAACATATTTCTGTATGTTGATTTTGTATCTTGTGACTTTACTGAATTTATTTATCAGTTCTAGCATATTTTTGGTGGAGTGTTTTATGTTTTCTATATAGAGTATCATGTCATCTGCAAATAGTAAAAGTTTGACTTCTTTTGCCAATTCAGATGCCTTTTATTTCCTTTTGTGTGCTGAGGCTAGGACTTCCAATACTATGTTATATAACAGTGGTGGAAGTGGACATCCGTGTCTTGTTCCTGACAGTAGAGGAAAGTCTCTCAGTTTTTCCCCATTGAGGATGATATTAACTGTAGGTCTTTGATATATGGATGGCCTTTATCATGTTGACATATGTACCCTCTATCTCTAATTTGTTGAGTTTTTTTTTTATTATCATGAATGGATGTTGTTGTGCTTTGTCAAATGCTTTTTCTGCATCTATTGGAAGGAATGTGTGGCTCTTATTCTTTATTTTATTAATGTGATGTATCACATTTGATTTGTGAATGCTGAACCATCTTACATCCCAGGAATAAATCCCACTTGATTATGGTGAATGATTCTTTTAATGTACTTTTGGATTCAAGTCGCTAGTATTTTATTGAGAATTTTCACATCCACAACACATGCATTTAGAAAAAAATCTGAAAAACAGAGGGAATACTTTGTGTTTACCTTTAGTCTTTGTCTAGTAATTCCAATATCTCTGGGACGTTTCTGTTAATTTATTTCATTGAATGAGCCATGTTTTCCTGTTTTATTGTTGTTTATTTGTATGCCTTGTGATTTTTGTTGAAAATTGGGCATTTGGTTATTATAATGTGGTGACTCTGGAAATCAGAGTCTCTCCTCAGGTGTCTTATCTCAGGCTGTCATAACAGTACTGTAGACTGGGGGGGGGGGGTCTTAAACAAAAGGAATTTATATCTCATATTGTGGAGGCTGGGAAGTCTAAGATCAAGATGCTATTAGGGTTGGGGTCTGTTGAGAGCTCTCTTTGCAAAGGTTACAGTTGGCTGCTTCTCATTGTGATCTCACATGACCTTTATTCGGTCTATGGAGTGGAGGGATATCTCTCCTCCTTTTTGAATAAGGCTTTTAATGTCATCATGAGTGCCCCACTATAATGACACTAATTACATCCCAAAGACCCATTTCCAAATGTCACCTTCAAAATGAATTTGGGGCACTGGATGGAAGATAAAAACATTTAGTTCATAACACCATGGTTAGCTGAATTTTTTTAAAAAATGTTGAAGTTTATAGTAGTTCATTTATTTTACAACTTTTACAAACAATTTTTGTAAAAACTATTCCTTGTCATGTGGGCTTAATGAAATTTATGTTCCCTCAGCTCATGTGGAGCCAATGTATTTACAGAGATTTCTTCTAATATTAGGAGCTTGCAGTTGAGAAAAATCAGATTGGATTTGTGCTGGGTCAAATCTTCATGAATTAGCTAGGTTTGCTCTGGGCCTCGACATCAGCTTGAGGGTGAAAGCTCCAGGTCTTCTCAGGGCTTTTCTGAACATCCATTTTTCTCGTGTGTGCAGGCAACGTGGATGGCTTTCTAAGTGACTCCATATATGTATCTTCTTTTGGATATTCTAATTTACCAATGGGTTTCATTCTAGCCTTTCCTCTGGTTCTTAGATGGTCTATTGTAGGTCTCCATCTGGAATCTCTTGCCTCTGCATCTGTGGGCTTGCAGTTCCCCAATAGCTTAATAAACAGTGCTAGCTGCTTTACCTATCTGCATTCCTGGTTAAACAAGAGATAAACGAAACAGTCCTTCAAGTGCCTCACATCCAGATTTGAACAGAAATGTACAATAAGGTGTACTCTGCTTTCTCCCTCCAGTCAAAGGGGGTACTTGGAGCCAGGTTGCTTCTACTTAAGACCTAGGCTGGTAGCATGCTGTGTAGGTGGTGAGGTGAGGGTAAGCAACACCCCACAACTCTTTCCTGCCATTTGATAATGACTTTTTCTTTATTGAATGTTTCCTCAGGTGCTTTAAATGTTTATTTGTTTGTAATATCTCCTACAAACACAGTTAGTTCAGACAGTTTCTGTTTTTTTTAATGTTTATTTATTTATTTTTGAGAGAGTGAGAGAGAGAGAGAGAGAATGACAATTCCAAGTAGGCTTCATGTTGTCAACACAGAGCCTGATGCAGGGCTCAATCTCACAGTGAGATCATAACCCGAGCTGAAATCAAGAGTTGGACGCTTAACTCACTGAACTACCCATGTGCCTCCCACTTCTTTTTTAAAAATGTTCTCATGGGGGACAAAGAAATTGGTGGTTTCTCTATTTTGCTCATGTGACTCTGCGAAAATAAACTCTTTTATCATTATCTCTAATAGTTTGTGTGTGTGAAAAAATATTTCACTAATTGTTTTTAAAATGTTAAGCCAAACTTGCATGCTCACAAAAATCTCACTTATCCATGTTTATAATCCTCTTTATATATTCCTGGACTCAGTTTCTAAAGATTGTGTTAAGGACCCTGTGTGTGTGTGTGTGTGTGTGTGTGTGTGTATGTATATGTGTATATATACATATATATGTTTATATACACACACACACATATATATATAGAGAGAAGTGATTTCTTTGGGTTTGGGTTTAATCTCAATATATATTGGCTTCATACAATGAATTGGAAAAAATATTCCTTCCTATTCTATTTTTTTTAAAGAGCTTGTGAAAGATTGGTGTTAGCTCTTCTTTTAGTGTTTGGGAGAATACACTAGTGAGGCCATCTGGGCTGGGACTTTCCTTTGTGGAAAGTTTTGAAATTATTATTTCTATTTTTAACTTGAAGTTCTATCCAGAATGTATATTTCTTCTTGAGTTGGTTTTGGAAATTTGTTTCTTTCTTGGAAAGTGTCCATCCCATCAAGATCATTTAAGTTTTTAGCATGCAGTTCTTTACATTATTCTCATAATTTTTAAAATTTCTGTCAGGTTGAGAGTAATATCTCTTCTTTCTTTCTTGATATTAGGAACTTGAATTTTTTTTCTTGCTCAGTCTAACTAAAGGTTTGTCAACTTGGTTGGTATTTCCAAAGAAACAGCTACTGACTTATAGATACTCTCTATTTTCCTATATTATATTTCATTTATTTCCATTCTAATTTTTATTAGATATTCCTCTTAATTTTACCCTTTCTATTTGTTTTGGTTTCAGTTTGTATTCCTTTCTCTAGTTTATTAAGGTGCATAATTAGATTATCAATTGGAGGTCTTTCTTAATTTTTTAATTATAGGAATTATGACTGAAAACATTGCTTTATTAGCATCTAATAGTATTTGGTATATTGTATTTTTGTTTTCATTCATCTCAAAGTATTTCCTAACTTATCTAGTGCTCTCTTCTTTGTCCATTACTTAAGAGTGTTGTTCAATTTTCACAAGTTTGTGTTTTTCACAAATGTCCTTTTTGTGTTGATTTCTAATTTCAATCCATGGTGGTCAGAGGTTATATTTCACATGATTTCAGTTATCTCAAACTTATTGGAACTTGTTTTATATCCTAACATTTGGTCTATACTAAGAATGTTTCATATGAACTTGTGTGTATTCTGTTCTTGTTGACTAGAGTGTTCTATACATGTGTGCTACATTTTGGTGTAACATACTGTTCAATTCTTATTCCCTTGATTATCTTCTGTATAGTTCTGTGTTGAAAGTGAGGTACTGATATCCCCAACTATAATTGCTAAATTATGTATTTCTCCCTTAAATTCTGTATATATCTATTATCTATCTATTATCTCTCTCTCTCATCTATTATCTATCTATCATCTATCTATCTACCTATCATCTATGTATCTATGTATGTATGTATGTATGT
The DNA here is from genome assembly GCF_018350215.1 of Panthera leo. Classification (NCBI taxonomy): domain Eukaryota; kingdom Metazoa; phylum Chordata; class Mammalia; order Carnivora; family Felidae; genus Panthera; species Panthera leo. The sequence continues at coordinate 108,431,846 of NC_056686.1, forward strand.
ATGTATGTATCTATCTATCTCTCATCTATCTCTCATCTATTTGTTTATCAATCAACCTATATGTTTAGTTATTATGGGTTTCAGGGCTCTGTTTTAGGTACATATATATTTATAATTGTGTATTCTTGATGAATTCACATTTTATCATTAAAGAATGTCTTTCTTTGTCCGTAGTGACATTTATGTATAAAGTATGTTTTGTCTGATATTAGTATTAGCCACTCCATCTCTCTTAGTTGCATGGCATATAATTTTTCATTCCTTTAATTTCAATCTATTTGAGTCTTTTAGTCTAAGTTATAACGCTTATAGACATATAATTAAGCCAAGGTTTCTGTAAACTCTTTTTATTGGTGTTTCTAATCCATATACATTTGAAGTTATATACCTTAATTAAGGTATATCCATTTTGTTATTTATTCTTATATGTCATCTTTTTTCCATCTTCTCTTCATTATTTTTTTTTCTTTTGGTTAAATAGATATTTGACAGTGAACAATATTTTTCTATATTTTTTGAGTTATTTACTTAGAGATTTCCCTGGTCTTAAAATTTTCATTGTACACATTTTTTACCTCCTTAGTTAAATGTATTCCTAGGTATTTTACTTTTTTGATGTCATTTGTAAATGGCATTGTTTTCTTTGTTTCTTTTTCAGATAGTTCATTGTTAGTGTGTAGGAACACAATAGTTTTCTAAGTGTTGGTTTTACACCCTGCAACTTTACTGAATTTAGTAGTTGTAAAGTGTTTTTAAATTTATGTAGAAATGTATTTATTTATTAAATTTATTGAGGTATAATTGAAATACAACATAATATTAGTTTCGGTTGTACAATAGAGTGATTTGATATCTGTATGCATTGTGAAATGATAACCACCATAAGCCTAGTTTCCTCCCATTTGCTACATGAAGTCACATAATATACACTCCAACAACATTGCCTATAGTCATCATGCTGCACATCTTAATAACTTATTTTATGACTAGATGTTTATACCCTTGACCCCCATTTCCCATTTTGTCCTCTGTCTCCTCCCTCAACCACTAATCTGTTCTCTGAGTCTATGAATTCAGTTTTGTTTGTCTTTTTTTTTAGATTCCATATATATACATATATATGTATATATATTCATACAGAATTTGTTTTTCTCTGTATGACATAAGGCACTTAAGGTCCAACTATGTTGCCACAAAAGGGAAACTTTTATTATTTTTTATGGCTGAATAGTATTCCTTTGTCTATATATACACCATATCTTCTTTATTTATTCATCTTTTGATGGGAACTGGTTGTTTCCATATCTTTGCTATTGTGGTTAGTGCTACAATAAATATAGGGGTTCATATATCTTTTCAAAATAGTGTCTTCATTTTCTTCAGAAAAATACCCAGGGATTGGATTCCTAGATCATATAGTAGTTCTATTTTTAGTTTTTAAAGGAACCTCTATACTGTTTCCCTAGTGGCTGCACCAATTTGCCTTCTCAACAAGTGCATGTGTGTACCCCTTTCTCCACACTATCACCAACACTTGTTATATTGTATTTCTTTGATAATAGCCATTCTGACAGGTGTGAGGTAATATCTCATTGCAGCTTTGATTTGCGTTTCCCTGATGATTAGTAGTGTTGAGCATGTTTTCATTTGCCTATTGGTCATGTGCATGTCTTCTTTGGAAAAATGTCTAATTAGGTCCTATGCCCAATTTTCACTGAAATTTGTTTTTTGTTATCGAGTTGCATAAGTACTTTATATATTTTGGATATTACTTCTTATCAGATATATCATTTTCAAATATCTTACCCCAAATATCTTCTTATTTTGTTGACGATTTCCTTTGCTGTGCAGAACTTTTTAGTTTGACATAGTCCCACTTGTTTATTTTTGCTTTTTGAGTCAGATCTAAAAATAATTACCAAAAATAATATCAAAGAGCTTACCACTGTCTTGTTTTATGATTTCTGTTGCTACATTCATTTTGAGTTAATTTTTTGTATGGTGCAAGGTAGTAGTCCAGTTTCATTATTTTGCATGTGACTGTCCAGTTTTCCCAACACCATTTATGAGTGAGACTGTCCTCTCCCCATTGAATATTCTTGCATCCTTTGTTGTATATTAATTGAACATATATGTGTGGGTTTATTTCTGGGCTCTCTACTCTAACCCATTGATTTATGAGTCTTTTTTTATGCCAATACTTTACTGTTTGGATTACTGAAGCATTAAGATATAGTTTGAAATGAGGGAGTGTGATGTCTCCCTCCCGCTTTTTATTTTTCACTATTGCTTTGGTTATTTGGGATCTTTTGTGGTTCCACTGAATTATACAATAAATTGTTATGTTTCTGTGAGAAATGCCATCAGAATTTTGATAAAGATTGCACTGAATCTAAAGATTGCTTTGGATAGTATAGAAGTTTTAAAAATATCAATTTGTCAAATCCATGAACATGAACTATCTTTCCATTTATTTGTGTTTTTTTTTCTAATTTCTTTAATCACTGTTTTGTACTTTTCAGCATACAGATCTTTTACCTACTTGATTAAATTTACAACTATGTATTTTATTCTTTTTGATGTAATTGTAATTGGGATGGCTTTCTTAATTTCTCTTTCTGATAGTTCATTGTTTATCATAAAAATACAACAAACTTTTGTATATTGATTTTGAATTCTGTCACTATACCGAATTCATTTATGCTAACAGGTGTAATCTTTTTTGATGTAATCTAGGATTTTTCAATTTACAAAATCATGTTGTCCACAAATAGTGACAGTTTTCCTTTTTTTACTTCCAATTTGGATGTCTTTTATTTCTTTTTCTTGACTAATTGCTTGAGTTAGGACTTCCAATATTATGCTGAATGAAAGTGGTGGGAACTAATCTTAGAGGAAAATTTTTCAGCTTTTCACCATTTGAATATGATGTTAATTGTGGACTCGTCATACATGGCTTTTATGTTGAGATATGTTCTTTCTATGCACAATTTTGTAAATTCATAAATGGGCATTGAATTTTGTCAAATGCTTTTTCTGCATTTATTGAGATGATCATATAATTTTTATCCTTCATTTTGTTAATGTGGTGGATTAAATTAATTGATTTGTTGAAGTTGAATCATTCTTTCATTTCTTGAATAAATCCCATTTGATCCTGGTATATAATTTTTCTAATGAATTGTTAAATTTGGTTGGCTAATTTTTTTTGAGGATTTTTGCATGTGTGTCCATCAGGAATAAGACTGTAATTCTGTGTGTGTGTGTGTGTGTGTGTGTGTGTGTGTGTGTTTGTGAATGCAGTGTCCTGGTTTTGGTGTCAATGTAATGTTGGCCTTGTAAAATGAGTTTGGAAGAATTCCCTTCATTCATATTTTTGGAAGAGTTTGGGAAGGATAGCTATTATATATTTTTGAAACGTTATGTAGAATTTAAGGGTGAAACCATCTGGTCCTGAACTTATGTTGAATGGAGGCTTATGATTATTGAATCACCCTCCTTGCTGGTAATCAATCTTAAGATTTTCTATTTATTTATTTAATCTTTTAATTAGATTTTTTTTAAATTTACATCCAAATTAGCATATAGTGCAACAAAGATTTCAGGAGTAGATTCTTAATGTCCCTTACCCATTTAGCCCATCCCCCTCCCACACCCCTCCAGTAACCCTCTGTTTGTTCTCCATATTTAAGAGTCTTTTATGTTTTGTCCCCCTCCATGTTTTATATTATTTTTCCTTCCCTTCCCTTATGTTCATCTGTTCTGTGTCCTAAAGTCCTCATATGAGTGAAGTCACATGATATTTATCGTTTTCTTACTAATTTTGCTTAGCATAATACCCTCTAGTTCCATCCACGTAGTTGCAAATGGCAAGATTTCATTCATTTTGCTTGCTGAGTAATACTCCATTGTGTGTGGATATATATATATATATATATATATATATATATATATATATATATATATATACCACATCTCCTTTATCCATTCATCCATAGATGGAAATTTGGGTTCTTTCCATACTTTGGCTATTGTTGATGGTGCTGCTATTAACATTGGGGTGCATGCACCCCTTTGAAAGAGCACACTTGTATCCCTTGGATAAATACCTAGTAGTGCAATTGCTGGGTTGTAGGGTAGTTCCATTTTTAGTTTTTTGAGGAACCTCCATACTGTTTTCCAGAGTGGCTGCACCGGCTTACATTCCCACCAGCAGTGCAGAAGAGATCCTCTTTCTCTGCATCCTTGCCAAAATCTGTTGCCTGAATTGTTAATGTTAGCCATTCTGACAGGTGTAAGGTGGTATCTCATTGTGGTTTTGATTTGTATGTCCCTGATGATGAGTGATGTTGAGCATTTTTTTTCATGTGTTGGTCAGCCATCTGGATGTCTTTGGAGAAGTGTCTATTCATGTCTTTTGCCCATTTCTTCACTGGATTATTTGTTTTTTGGGTGTTGAGTTTGATAAGTTCTTTATAGATTTTGGATACTGACCCTTTATCTGATACGTCGTTTGCAAATATCTTCTCCCATTCTGTTGGCTGAATTTAAGCTTTGCTGATTGTTTCCTTTGCTGCGCAGAAGGTTTTTATTTTGATGAGGTCCCAGTAGTTCACTTTTGCTTTTGTTTCCCTTGCCTCCAGAGACATGTTGAGTAAGAAGTTGCCACAGCCAAGGTCAAAGAGGTTTTTGCCTGCTTTCTCCTCAAGGATTTTGATGGCTTCCTGTCTTACATTGAGGTCTTTCATCCACTTTAAGTTTATTTCTGTGTATGGTGTAAGAAAGTGGTCCAGGTTCATTCTTCTGCATATCGCTGTCCAGTTTTCCCAGCACCACTTGCTAAAGAGACTGTCTTTATGCCATTGGATATTCTTTCCTGCTTTGTCAAAGATTAGCTGGCCATACGTTTGTGGGTCCAATTCTGGGTTCTCTATTCTGTTTCATTTATCTGAGTGTCTGTTTTTCTGCCAGTACCATACTGTCTTGATGATTACAGCTTTGTAGTACAGCTTGAAGTCTGGGATTGTGATGCCTCCTGCTTTGGTTTTCTTTTTAAGATTGCTTTGGCTATTTGGGGTCTTTTCTGGTTCCATAAAAATTTTAGAATTATTTGTTCTAGCTCTGTGAAGAATACTGGTGTTATTTTGGTAGGGGTTGCATTGAATATGTAGTCAATCTTCAGATTTTCTATGTCATCATGATTTAGTCTTGGAAGATTGCATTTTCAAGATTTTTTTTCATGTTCATTAGGTTGTCCAAATTGTTGGTATGTAATTGTTTTTTTTTAATTTAAATTCAAGTTAGTTAACATATAGTGTAATAATAGTTTCACGAATGGAATTTAGTGATTCATCACTTACATATAACACCCAGTGCTCATCCCAACAAGTCCCCTCATGAATGCCTCCCTCTCTGTTTTTATCTTATTTTTCCTTCCCTTCCCCTATGTTCAACTGTTTTGTTTCTTAAATTCCACGTATGAGTGAAATCATACGGTGTTTATCTTTCTCTGGCTGACTTATTTCACTTAGCATAGTACATTCTGGTTCCATCCACATTGTTACAAATGGCAAGACTTGATTCTTTTAGATCACAGAGTAGTATTCCATTACATATATATGCATATACACATACATACATACATACATACATATCACATCTTCTTTATCAATTTACAGTCAATGGACATTTGGACTCTTTCCATAATCTGGCTATTATTGATAGCACTATTATAAACATTGGGGTGCATGTGCACCTTCAAATAGCATTTTTGTATCTTTTGGATAAATACCTAGTAGTGTAATTGCTGGGTCATAGGGTAGTTCTATTTTTAGGTTTTCGAGGAACCTTTATACTGTTTTCCAGATTGGCTGTACCAGTTTGAATTCCAACCCACAGTTCAAAAGTATTTCCTTTTCTCTGTGTTTCCTTTTCCTTTTCTCATCACCACATCTGTTGTTTCCTGAGTTGTTCACTTTAGTCATTCTGACAGGTGTGAGGTGGTACCTATTGTGGTTTTGATTTGATTTCCCTGATGATGAGTGATGGTGAGCATCTTTTCATGTCTGTTAGCGACCTGGAGGTCTTCTTTGAAAAAGTGTCTATTAATGTCTTCTGCCCATTTATTAACTGTATTATTTGTTTTATGGGTGTTGAGCTTGGTAAGTTCTTTACAGATTTTGTGTACTAACCCTTTATCCAATATGTCATTTGCAAATATCTTCCCCCATTCTATCGGTGCCTTATAGTTTTGTTAATTGTTTCTTTCACTGTGCAGATGGTTTTTACCTTGGTAAGGTCCCAATAGTTCATTTTTTCTAGTTCCTTTAGGTGTGAAGTTAGATTGTTTATTTGAGATTTTCTTGTCATCTTGTGGTTTGCATGTATCACTATAAACTTTCTTATTAGAAGTGCTTTCGGTGTACTCCATAGATTTTGGAATATTATATTTTTATTTTCATTCGTTTCAAGTTTTTTTTATATTTTTTTCCATCAATTTCTCTGTTGGTCTTTGGTTGTGCTGTAGCATGTTGTTTAACCTTCACATATTTGTGATTTTTCCAGTTTTCTTTCTAAGACGACTGATTTACAGTTTCATACCATTGTGGTCTGAAAAAGTGTTGGATATGATTTCAATATTCTTAAATTTATTAAAACTTGTTTTTTGGCCTAACACATGGTCTGTTTTTTGTGCACTTGAAAATAATGTGTACTCTGCTTTTAGATAGAATATTTTGTATATATCTATCAAGTCCATCTGGTCTAATGTGTTGCTTAAGGCTATGCTTCCTTTTATTTTCTGTCTGGATAAACTATCCATTGATGTAAGTCAGGATAAGTCCCCCACTAACATTGTATTGCTGTCAATTTCCCTCTTTAGTTTTGTTAATATTTGCTTTATATATTTAGGTTCTCCTATGTTGGGTGCATACATATTTACAAATGTTATATCTTCTTGCTGGTTTGACTCCTTTTCATTATGCAATGCTCATCTTTGTCTTTTTAAAATAATTTTTAAATGAAATTTATTGTCAAATTAGTTTCCATACAACACCCAGTGTTCATCCCAACAGGTGCCCTCCTCAATGCCCATCACCCACTTTCCCCTCCTTCCCACCCCCTATCAACTCTCAGTTTATTCTCAGTTTTTAAGAGTCTCTTATGATTTGGCTTCCTCCCTCTCTAACTTTTTTTTTTCCCTCCCCTCCCCCATGGTCTTCTGATAAGTCATCTTTGTCTTTTATTACAGTTTTTATTTTAAAGACCATTTTGTCTGATATGAGTACAGCTACACCAGATTTCTTTTCATTTTCACTTATATGAAACAACTTTTTCGTTCCTTTACTTTCATTTTATGTGTGTCCTTGCAATATCTTGTAGGCACTGTATTGATTCATCTTTTATTATTATTGTTGTTGTTATTATTATTATCATTATTATTATTAAATATACTTAACTATCCTCTGTTTTGATTGGATTTAAAAGGCCCTCAACAGCCAAACAATCTTGAGAAAAAAAAACAAAGCTGAAAGTATTACAATCCCATATTTAAAGATACATTACAAAACTCTAGTAATTAAAACAGTATAGTACTAGCACAAACATAGACACACAGATCAATAGAACAGAACAGAGAGCCCAGGAATAAACCTATGCTTATATGGTCAATATGTATATGACAAAGGAAGAAAGAATATACAATGAGGAAAAATATCACTTCAACAAATGGTGTTGGGACAACTGACCACTTTCTTAAAAACACTTTCTTAAAACATGCACAAAAAGAAACCTGAAATGGATTAAAGACTTAAATTTTGACCTGAAGTCATAAAACCCCAAGGAGAAAACAAAGGCAGTAATCTCTTTGACATCAGACATAGCAACATTTTTCTAGATATGTCTCCTCAGGTAAGGGAAATAAAAGCAAAATTAAACTGACAATACATCAAAATAAAATGCTTTTGCACAGCGAAGGAAACCAGCCACAAAACAAAAATACAACCATTGAACGGGAGAAGATATTTTCAAATGATATATCGGTAAGAGGTTTATATCCAAAATACATGAAAAATGTATGAAACTCAACACCAAAGGGGGAAAAATAAGGCAGAGGACTTGAATGTACATTTTTCAGAAGAAGACATACACATGGCTAATAGACATATGAAAAGATGCTCAACATTATTCATCATAAAAAATGAAAACAAAAAACAATGAGATATCACCTCACACTAGTCAGAATGGCTATAATCAAAAAAGCAAGAAATAAATGTTGGCAAGGATGTGGAGAAAAAGGAATCCTCATGCACTCTTGGTGGGAATGCATACTGGTGCAGCCACCATAGAAAGCAGTATAGAGGTTCTGCAAAAAATTAAAAATAATATTACCATGTGATTCAGTCATTCCACTACTATTTACCCAAAGAATATGAAAACACTAATTCAATAGATATATGCTTTCCTATATTTATTGCATCATTGTTTACAATAACCAAGATATGGAAACAATCCAAGTATCCACCAATAGATGAATGGATAAAGATGTGGTATATTTTAGAGACAATGGAATATTACTCAGCCATAAATATGAATGAAATATTGCCATTCACAACAAATCTGATGGACATAGAAGGTAAAATGCTAAGTAAAATAAGTCAGACAGAGAAAAATACCATATAATTCCAGTCATATGTAGAATTTAAGAAGGAAACGAAATGAACAAAGAAAAAAAAGATAAACTAAAAACCACACTTAAATACAGAGAACTGGTGGACGCTAAAGGGGAGGTGAATGGGGGAATGGATAAAATAGATAAAGGGAATTAAGAGTACTGTTATCATGATGAGCACTGGGTAATGTATAGAATTCTTGAATCATTATATTGTATACCTGAAACTAATATAACACTGTATGTTAATTATACTTCAATAATATAAATAAATAAATAAATAAATAAATAAATAAATAAATACATAAAATCTAGAAAAAAAATAGGTGGGTTGTTTTTCAGTCTGCTGTCTTTGCAATGTCCTGGGGTGGTAGCTTTTCAAGAACACTTTCTCCCATTGGGCCCAGAAGCACAAGCTGGCCACCAGTGCCAGGTGTTTAAAGTATACCTGTTGTGTGGACTACATTCACTTACTATATTTTGTGGGGCCATGGAGTGCTTTGGGTCAGGACAGAGCTGCAAAGTAGTGCTGAGCTGCATAACATCTGCCAGCCAGTCTTGGTGGGGTCGGGCTTCAGGGAAACTATGCTAGGGCACAGTCTCCTGCTGGGTTTGATAGGAGTGAGGCAACACAGAGAGTACAGGAGTGAGGCAGACAACACAAGGTAGAGGGAGAGCACAAAAAGTGGCCATTGCCAGTTCTCCCATCCCCAGAGAGAGTTCCAATAGATTCCAGCCCCTCTGGCAGATGCTTTAACTTTAACCAATAAATCTTTTTTGTATATGGTTTAAGCACTTTTCCACCTGCTGCTTTTGAGCTGAATATTGGGGTGACTTGGTGCATGAGCTCCAGAGGGGAAGTCTCAGTTTCCTACAGTTTTTCTTTCTCTTTGACATAAGCTCTATTAGTTACCAAGCCAGAGTTTTTTGGGGCTTATCTCTCCAGTGTGCTTGGTGTGGAGCTTGAATCCCTGTTCCTTGGGAATGTACTCTGTATCTGTGAGATCCTTCCACTTGTGGATTAATTCACTAAATGTGAGCTAATGTGGAAGAGCTCAGGAATTAAGAAGTTCAGCTAGTTTTCAGGTCTTTTTCAGAGAGGACTGTTCTGTATGCAGTTACAGATTTGGTGTGTCTGTGGGAGTAGATAAAATCAGGGTCTTCTTTACTGACATCTTGAACTGCCACCTCTTAACAGGTGTTTTCTTTATTTTTCTTTTAGTGGAGTCTTTGGGGTCTTCTATATATATATATAAGATTATATCATCAGCAGTTATAATTTTACTTTTTCCTTTAGTGTTTAAATAGTTCTTACCTCTTTTCTTACTTTATTGCTGTGGCTAGAACTTCTAGTACTGTGTTGAATAGTAGTGGTGACAGTGAGAATATTACCTTGTTTCTGATCTTAGAGGACAAGCTTTCAAATTCTCATTATGGAATATAATGTTAGGTGTAGGGTTATATATAGCTTTCATTATATTGAAGTACATTCCTTTTATATACAATTTTTTGAGAATTTTATCATAAAAGGATATTGAATTTGTTAAATGGATTTTCTGCATCTATGAAGAATATTATATAGGTTTTATATTTCATTTTATTAATATGGTTTATCACTTTATTGATTTGTAAATGTTGAACCATCTCTGCATCCCAGGGATGAATCCTACTTGATCATGGGGTATAATTGTTTTAATATGCTGTCAAATTCAATTTGCTGGTATTTTACTGAGAATTTTTGCGTCTATATTCATCAGGAATATTGGCCTATAGTTTTATTTTCTTGCTTTTTCCTTATCTGTTTTTGGTATCAGGATAATGCTTGGCCTTGTAAAATGAATTTAGGAATGCTTTCTCCTCCTCAATTTCTTGGAAGAGTTTGAAAAAAACTGGTGGTTTATTCTTTAAATGTTTGTTAGAATTCACCAGTAAAATCATTAGATTCTTCCCCTCTTTCTTTCTTCTTTCTTTCTTTCTTTCTTTCTTTCTTTCTTTCTTTCTTTTCTAATTGTATATCTATATATATTTGTATAATTACTGACCTTTTTATGGTTCCATACAAGCTTTAAGATTGTTCTAGTTCTGTGAAAAATGCTGTTGGTATTTTGATAAGGGTTGCATTAAATGTGTAGATTGCTTTGGGTAGTATAGACATTTTGACAATATTTCTTCTTCCAATTCGTGAGAATAGAATGTTTTTCCATTTCTTTGTGTCCTCTTCATTTTTTTAAATCATTTTTTTGTAGTTTCAGAGTACAGATCTTTTACCTGTTTGTAAAGGTTTATTCCTAGGTATCTTATGGTTTTTGGTGCAATTATGGGTTTTGTGAAATTGTAATGGGATTATTTTCTTAATTTCCCTTTCTGTTGTTTCATAATTAGTATACAGAAATGCAACAGACTCTATATATTAATTTTGTATCCTGAGACTTTACTGAACTCATTTGAGATACCATTTTCATCTACTTAATTGTTCAAAAAATTAATTGGTTATTTTAATGATGAGAGTGTGGGACATTCCATACTCCTTAAACTTTTTTTAAAAAGTTTACTTATTCATTTTTGAGAGAGAGAGAGAGAGAGAGAGAGAGAGAGAGGTGGGGAGAGAGAGAGCAGGAGAGGTGTAGAGAGGTAGGGACACACAGAATCCAAACAGGCTCTGTCCTGTCAGTGAAAAGTCCAAGTGGGGCTCAAACTCATGAAATGTGTGATTATGACCTGAGCTCAAATCAAGACTTAGACGCTGAATTGACTGAGCCACCCATGTGCCCCTCCATATTGCTTAAACTTTTAATGAGAATAAAAATTCTTATAACCCATTATGGAAAAAAGTATACTATTTATAACCTACATTGCTAGTTCTAAGAATTTATGTACAGGTACATGTGTGTGAAAACATATGTATAAAATATTAATTTAAACAATGTTTAGCAGCAAAAAATTATAAACAAAATGATAGGATATTCCTATAACAGTATATCATGCAGATATTAACAAGAATAAAGTGAACTTTTGTGTTTCAATGTCCTGACATATATAAGGAAATAAAAATGGAGATCAATGTGAATATCATCGAACTAATAATGTAGGAAAAGTAAAAGGGAGAGAGAGAGAGAGAGAGAGAATCTAACATCTATATCTGGAAGAACGTCAACAAGTTGATCATGGTGTCACTTTTATGGAAGAGAATTACGGATAGAAAATCAACTCAATAGGAAAGCACTAAATTCCATTATACATTTAGTTTTGGTTTTTTTGATCATATGCATGAATTACTTTAACATTTTTAAATGGAAAAAAATATTCAAGTACTGCATGGAAACATAGGTTGACCTCATTAGCATCCAAAGAAAAAAAATTCTTAGCATTTGTAAAATCCAGTGTGAATTAGTAAAGTACTGTGATTGTTAAAAATGGATAAAATCTAGATTTCCTTAATAGCAATATCACTTTTATACATATAAGATCATGGGAGGAAGTTTCTTGGCTTTACTTTGTTAGGAGAGCTATGTTCATTTCTGATATATAATGAGAAAAGGAACAGCATAAACATTTCTTAAACCTGGAAACTCATGAAGAGCTACATATACATTTTCTCATTTAATCTGCCCAACAGATTTAGTGGTGAGTACTATTATTTTTATTTTTAAAACGTAGAAATTGTGACACTGAAAATTTAAACAACTTGTTCAAATTCAAAAAGCCAAAGAATGAGGGTTTCTAACCACTTTGCCACACTACCTCCAGAAGATATTGACAAATACTAGTTTTCCAGATGATTGCACTGGAAATAGTGAAGGCTTGGAACCCAGAAATGGTAGTAATGCCATAACGACCTCCTTTTGAATATTGCAAAGGTCATCCTTTGATAGTTGGGCTACATATGCTCTGCTAGATCAAGGGGACAGAATTGGTGCTCATGGGACCCATAGAAATTTTACTGAGATAGAGGACCCCTGAGTTTTGTCAGATTTATCCCTTACCCTCTGATATGCAAATATCTTACCAATAAATCGAGAGAACTTGCAACTTGTTGCTTGTTGGGTCTAATGATCATAATGTAATTAATGTAATGGACCAGTGTGATATCTTGTGGAAGAGAAAGGTGATCAAGATTCTTGCAGATGAAATTATGGCAAAAGGCTAAAGAGTTGACATATGCCTGACATCAGACAGTGAAGGTGTATTTCTAGTTTGGGCAGCTGAAAGCAAACTACTTCCAGTGGTCTATATTAACAGATTTGGAGGAGAAAAAAGCATTTGTCAGAAACAATAGCTGTATACCAAGTATGAGGGGTTGTGTTAATTTGCTCAAGCAATGAAAACACACCTAGTACAGCTGCTGCAATTGGAGTCACCACCTGGTTAAGCTTATGATAATCCACTTTCACTCTCCAAGATCTATTTGTTTTCTGCATGGGTCACATAGGTGAGTTGAATGGGGATGTGGTGAGAATAAAAATTCCTGCATCCTTTAAGTCCTTGATGGTGGCACTAATCTCTGAATCCCTATAGAAATATATTATTGCTTTTGGTTTATTATCTGGTTTATTTGTCCTAGGTAAAGACAAGTTCTAGCAGTTTCTACTTGTTTTATCTTAATAGCCCTCACTCCACAGGTTATAGAACCACAATAGTGATTCAGCCAGTTGCTGAATATGTCTCTTCCAATCAGACATTCTGGAACTGAGGCAATAACCACAGGATGGGTCTGAGGACCTACTGGACCAAGTGAAATAGACCTGAGTTAAATTTAAATTGATCACATGACCTCCATAAGTCTATACTCTGATTGGCGGATCACAATAACATTTTGAGTCTCCTAAAATTAGTGTCAGTACAGAGCCATTGTCTTATAATACCCCCAAAGTATGGTTATTTCATTTCCCTCAATGCAGTCACCCTGGAAAAAGGCTGAACGAAAAATTAATAGTATAAATTTCTGTAGGAGTCTGAGGATCCTTCCTCAAGGGGATGCAGCCTGTCTTTATTCAAGGTGTTCTGGATCAGGAAACTGGCACACTTCTGGGGACAGACTGAGGGATTGTGACTCTGCTTTTCTAATTCAAATTAGACTTCAGTTTGCTTGACCTGGAACTCTTCTACTTATATGGTTCAAGTAAGAATTACTAGACTGCCATACTTTTACTTCTAAGGACACTACAATCATCTAGCCAATGCCATAAATCTGTGAGTCAGACTCTTCTGAATACTGCTTTGACTCTGCTGTCCTTAACAGTAACCATGCCCATCTTTCCTTTAAGTGCTATCACTTGGCCCCTGACACCCTGGGATTCAATTATTTCCATAATTTCAAGGTTTCTCAATTCAGTTAGCAGCAATTCTCACTCTACTTTCTAGCCTATGGACAAGAACAACCACAGAACCCTTCAAAGATTCTAGGACTCTACTCACAATTTTTTTTCTTACAGTCATGGTGAAGGGTGTGTCCTCTGGACCACCTTGGAGTGAGTGAGAATGTCTTAAATGATAAATCCATTCTACCTTTAAGATATCCAAGCCTTTGAATCCTTTCTTTGACCTTATACCAAGTCAAGTCACAAGTCAACTTCATTTAGTATAGGCTACCTTTTGGTCTATGTTTTTGTCAATGAACCAAATTACTGGATATTTTCTAACTTCCCAAACTGCAGTATTAATCCAGAATCTCTGCTTAGTGGGTTCATATATGAAAATTTGGCCTGATCTAACTTTATGTTCCTTCTACAATTTCCTCACACTCGTTTTTTTATAAATTCTTTTGGAGTATAGCTGATACGCAACGTTACATTAGTTTCAAGTGTACGACATAGTGATTCAACATCTCTATACTTTATGTTATGTTCCCCACCAGCATAGCTAACATCTGTCACCATAAAATACTATTTAATATCATTGACTATACTGTTCCTTTATTCCTGTTACTTATTTCTTCCCAAACTGGAAACCTGTACCTCTCATACCTCTTTACCCATTTTGCCTGTCTTACCATCCTATTTCCCCTGGAAACTATCTGTTCTCTGTATTTATGGGTCTGAATCTGCTTTTTGTTTATTTGTTTCTTTTATTTCATATGGTGTTTGTCTTTCTCTAACTTATTTCAGTTAGCATAACACCCTCTAGGTCCATTGATGTTGCAAATGGCAAGATCTTATCCTTTTTTTTTTAAATAATTTTTTTAACGTTTTTTATTTTTGAGACAGAGAGAGACAGAGCATGAACAAGGGAGAGGCAGAGAGAGAGGGAGACACAGAATCGGAAGCAGGCTCCAGGCTCTGAGCCATCAGCCCAGAGCCCAACGCGGGGCTCGAAATCACGGACCGAGATAGTGACCTGAGCTGAAGTCGGACGCTTAACCGACTGAGCCACCCAGGCGCCCCAAGATCTTATCCTTTTTTATGGCTATGTAATATTACACACACACACACACACACACACACACACACACACACACACACACATCTTTTTTACCCATTCATCTATCAAAAGATGCTTAGGTTGCTTTCATACCCTGGCTATTATAAATGCTACAAAAAAACATGGGGAAGCATATTTTTTGAATTAGTGCTTTTATTTTCTTTGGGGGAAATGCCCATTATTAGAATCAATCAATCATATAGTATTTCTGTTTTTAATTTTTCTGAGGAACCTCCATACAGTTTCCCACAATGGCTGTACCAATTTACCTTTCCACCAATAGTGCATAAGAGTTACTTTCTCCTCACATCCTCACCAATACTTTTTATTACTTGTCTTTTTGATTTTAGCCATTTTGATAGGTATAAGGTCATGTCTCATTGTGGTTTTGATTTGCATTTCCCTGATGATTAGTGATGTTGAATATCTTTTCATGTGTCTATTGGCCATTTCTATGTCTTTGGAAAAATGTCTATTCAGTTCCTCTGCCCATTTTTGTGTGTGTGTGTGTGTGTGTTGAGTTGTTTTGGCTGTTTATATGTTTGTTTATTAAACTCTTATTGGATATATAATTTGGAAATATCTTCTGTCGTTCAGTAGTTTGCCTTTTTGGTTTTTTTTTATGGTTTCTTTTACTGTGCAAAATCTTTTTAATACTAAAATTTGTATGGAACCACAAAATACCCTGAATAGCCAAAGCACTCTTGAAAAAGAAGAACAAACTGGAGGTATCACAGTCTGATTTCATGATATGCTACAAACATGTAGTAATCAAAACAGTATGTGACTGGCACAAGATAGACACATAGATCAATGGCATAGAATAGAGAGTCTAGAAATAAACCCATGCTTATACGGCCAGTCAATCTATGACAAAGGAGGCAAGAATATACAATGGCAAAAGAGTCTCATCAATAAATGGTATTGGGAAAACTGGACAGCTACATGCAAAAGTATTAAACTGGACCACTTTCTAATATCATACAGAAAAATAAACTCAAAATGGATTAAAGATCTATATGTGAGATATGAAGCCATAAAAATCCTAGCAGAAAACATAGGCAGTAATCTCTTTTATATCAGTCATAGCAACATTTTTCTAGATATGTCTTCTAAGGCAAGGGAAACAAAAGCAAAAATAAACTATTGAGACTACATTTACCCATGATTTCCCCCTATTTCCCCTATTTCTTCTGGTATAAATTGGAAATGTCATGTACTTCTTTTGGAATGTGGTGTTCTCTCTTCGTTGACCACACTTTTTACCTCACTTTTTGGAGCCTGTTGTGACTTAAGTCTAGTCTTAGATGTAGAACCAAAAATGAGGGGGAGTGGATGGTTTTTGGGGAGAACCATCAGTGTCTTGTAAGCCAACTATCTCAGGGGAGCCATTACAGTTTCCTCAGGCAAAGCAGGCTTAATCTCTTCAGACAGGGGTGGAGAGGCTGCTCTTACTGGCAAAGTAGACACATTAGAATTTACAGACTCTGTGTCTCCAACTACATCATTCTTCCCACATGTCCTCATTCCAACTCTCAGGATTCCGATATTTCCCAATGTCCTCATTTTAAGAGGAGATATCCAGAGAGTTGGAAATTTAATTTGTGTTATAATTTAGCCACTTGCAGGATGAAACACTTGGTTTGATTTTCAGCACTGCCGTCTCTGCGGCTGCAGATGAGTTTCTTTCAGGGTATACATAGAAGCTTTCAGTCATTTATGTGTTGCTTCAGCTGGGAATTTGAATCCCTGAACTTACACTCTTCATTTATTACTATACCTAGTTCAGTTAGGGGCAGCCAATCAATGTCACTATACTTGTTAGTTTGACAAAATTTTTCTAAGTTATCAAATACATGGTTACTCAAAGTCTTGCCTCTCAAGAGTATGTGATTAAGGTTGTCCAATAGTATTTTGTTCATTTTTCTTAGAGCTCCTGTTTCCTTTATTCATGACCTATTTTTTTTAACCAACATGTAGATTTTAATGAAGATGTTACTTGAAAGAAGTTCATTTCAACACAGTGTAGTTTTATTTTTTTTAACGTTTATTTATTTTTGAGACAGAGAGAGACAAAGCATGAACGGGGGAGGGTCAGAGAGAGAGGGAGACACAGAATCTGAAACAGGCTCCAGGCTCTGAACAGTCAGCACAGAGCCCGATGCGGGGCTCGAACTCACGGACCGCAAGATTGTGACCCGAGCTGAAGTCGGACGCTTAACCGACTGAGCCACCCAGGCGTCCCAGCACAGTGTAGTTTTAATTAGGTAAGCTTAAAGCTCTTTCCCCATGCTTTATTCCCCTCGAAATTGGTATTTTTATTTATTTATTTATTTATTTATTTATTTATTTATTTATTATAATTTAACATTATTTTTTTATTTTTTAAAATTTACATCCAAATTAGTTACTATATAGTGAAACAATGATTTCAAGAGTAGATTTCTTAATGCTCTTTACCCATTTAGCCCATCCTCCCTCCCACAACCCCTCCAGCAACCCTGTTTGTTTTCCATATTTATGAGTCCCTTTTGTTTTGTCCCCATCCCTGTTTATATTATTTTTGTTTCCCTTCCCTTATGTTCATCTGTTTTGTCTCTTAAAGTCCTCATATGAATGAAGTCATATGATTTTTGTCTTTCTCTGACTGACTAATTTCACTTAGCATAATACCCTCCAGTTCCATCCATGTAGTTGCAAATGGCAAGATTTCATTCTTTTTGATTGCTGAGCAATACTCCATTGTATCTATGTACCACATCTTCTTTATCCATTCATCCATCGATGGACATTTGGGCTCTTTCCATACATTGGCTATTGTTGATAGTGCTGCTATAAATATGGGGGTGCATGTGTCCCTTTAAAACAGCACACCTGTATCTCTTGGATAAATGCCTAGTAGTGCAATTGTTGGGTCGTAGGGTAGTTCTATTTTTAGTTTTTTTTTTTTTAAAGTTTTTTTTTTAACATTTTATTTATTTTTGAGACAGGGAGAGACAGAGCATGAACAGGGGAGGGTCAGAGAGAGGGGGACACAGAATCCGAAACAGGCTCCAGGCTCTGAGCTGTCAGCACAGAGCCCGACGCGGGGCTCGAACTCACGGACCGCGAGATCATGACCTGAGCCGAAGTCGGCCGCTTAACCGACTGACCCACCCAGGCGCCCCTAGTTTTAGTTTTTTGAGAAATGTCCATACTATTTTTCAGAGCGGCTGCACCAGCTTGCATTCCCGCCAACAATGCAAAAGAGATCCTCTTTTCCACATCCTTGCCAACATCTGTTGTTGCCTGAGTTGTTACTGTTAACCATTCTGACAGGTGTAAGGTGATATCTCATTGTGGTTTTTATTTGTATTTCCCTGATGATGAGTGATGTTGAGCATTTTTCCATGTGTTGGTTGGCCATGTCTTCTTTGGAGAAGTGTCTATTCATGTCTTTTGCCCATTTCTTCACTGGATTATTTGTTTTTTTGGGTGTTGTGTTTGATAAGTTATTTGTAGATTTTGGATACTAACCCTTTATGTGATACGTCGTTTGTAAATATCTTCTCCCATTCTGTCGGTTGCCTTTTAGTTTTGCTGATTGTTTCCTTTGCTGTGCAGAAACTTTTTATTTTGATGAGGTCCCAGTCATTCATTTTTGCTTTTGTTTCCCTTGCCTCCAGAGATGTGTTGAGTAAGAAGTTGCCACGGCCAAGGCCAAATAGGTTTTTGCCTGCTTTCTCTTCGAGGATTTTGATGGCTTCCTGTCTTACCTTGAGGTCTTTCATCCACTTTGAATTTATTTCTGTGTATGGTGTAAGAAAGTGGTCCAGGTTCATTCTTATGCATGTCACTGTCCATTTTTCCCAGCACCACTTGCTGAAGAGACTGTCTTTATGCCATTAGATATTCTTTCCTGTTTTGTCAAAGATTAGTTGGCCATACGTTTGTGGGTCCAATTCTGGGTTCTCTATTCTATTCCATTGTTCTGAGTGTCTGTTCCTGTGCCAGTACCATACTGTCTTGATGATTACAGCTTTGTAGTATGGCTTGAAGTCCAGGATTGTGATGCCTCCTGCTTTGATTTTCTTTTTCAAGATTACTTTGGCTATTTGGGGTCTTTTCTGGTTCCATACAAATTTTAGGATTATTTGTTCTAGCTCTGTGAAGAATGCTGGTGTTACTTTGATAGGGTTTGCATTGAATATGTAGACTGCTTTGGATAATATATACATTTTAATAATATTTGTTCTTCCTATCCAGGAGCATGGGATCTTTTCCCATTTCCTTGTATCTTCTTCATTTTCTTTAATTAGCTTTCTATAGTTTTCAGTGTATAGATTTTTCACCTCTTTGGTTAGATTTATTCCTAGGTATTTTATGGTTTTTGGTGCAACTGTAAATGGGATTGGTTCCTTGATTTTTCTTTCTGTCGCTTCATTGTTGGCAAATAGGAATGCAACTGATTTCTGTGCACTGATTTTATATCCTGCAACTTTGCTAAATTCATGAATCGGTTCTAGCAGTGTTTTGGTGTAAACTTTTGGGTTTTCCACATAGAGTATCATGTCATCTGTGAAGAGTGAAAGTTTGACCTTCTCCTGGAAGATTTGGATGCCTTTTATTTCTTTGTGTTGTCTGATTGCAGAGGCTAAGAATTCCAATATTATGTTGAATAACAGTGGTGAGAGTGGACATCCCTGTCTTCTTCCTGACCTTAGGGGGAAATTTCTTAGTTTTTCCCCATTTAGGATGATATTAGCGTTGGGTCGCTTGTATATGGCTTTTATCATCTCGAGGTATGCTCCTTCTATCCCTACTTTCTTGAGGGTTTTATATCAAGAAAGGATGCTGTATTTTGTCAAATGCTTTCTCTGCATCTATTGAGAGGATCATATGGTTCTTGTCCTATATTTTATTGATGTGATGAATCACATTAATTTTTTTGTGGACATTGAACCAGCTCTGCATCCCAGGCATAAATCCCACTTGGTCGTGGTGACTAATTTTTTTAATGTATTGTTGGATCCGGTTGGCTAATATCTTGTTGAGGATTTTTGCATCCATATTCATCAGGGAAATTGGTCTACAATTCTCCTTTTTTAGTGGGGTCTCTGTCTGGTTTTGGAAACAGGGTAATGCTGGCTTTATAGAAAGAGTTTGGAGGTTTTCCTTCTATTTCTATTTTTTTTTTTTTGGAAGAGTTTCAATAGAATAGGTGTTAACCCTTCCTTAAATGTTTGGTTGAATTCCTCTGGAAATCCATCTGGCCCTGGACTCTTGTTTTTTTGGCAGATTTTTGATTACTAATTCGATTTCCTTACTGGTTATGGGTCTGTTCAAATTTTCTATTTCTTCCTGATATTTCAGTTTTGGTAGTGTATATGTTTCTAGGAATTTGTCCATTTCTTCCAGATTGCCCATTTTGTTGGCATATAACTGCTCATAATATTCTCTTATTATTGTTTTTATTTCTGTTGTTTTGGTTGTGATTTCTCCTTTTTCATTCTTGATTTTACTTATTTGGGTCCTTTCCTTTTTCTTCTTGATCAAACTGGCTAGTGGTTTTTCAATTTTGTTAATTCTTTCAAAGAACCAGCTTCTGGTTTCATTGATCTGTTCTGTTTGCTTGTTTTTTTTTGTTTCGATAACACTAATTTCTGCTATAATCTTTATTATTTCCTGTCTTCTGCTGGTTTTGGGTTTTATTTGCTGTTCTTTTTCCAGCTCCTTAAGGCATAAGGTTAGGTTGTGTATCTGAGATCTTTCTTCCTTCTTTAGGAAGGCCTGGATTGCTATATACTTTCCTCTTATGGCCACCTTTGCTGCATCCCAGAGGTTTTGGGTTGTGGTGCTATCATTTTCATTGACTTCCATATACTTTTTATTTTCTTCTTTAACTGCTTGGTTAGCCCATTCATTCTTTAGTAGGATGTTATTCAGTGTCCAAGTATTTGTTACCTTTCCAAATTTTTTCTTGTGGTTGATTTCAAGTTTCATAGCATTGTGATGTGAAAATATGCGCAGTATGATCTCAATCTTTTTGTACTTAGGGCCGATCTGTGTCCCAATATCTGGTCTATTCTGGAGAACATTCCATGTGCACTGGAGAAGAATGCATATTCTGCTGCTTTAGGATGAAATGTCCTGAATATATCTGTTAACTCCATCTGGTCCAATGTGTCATTCAGAGCCATTGTTTCCTTGTTGATTTTTTGATTAGATGATCTGTCCATCGCTATGAGTGTGGTGTTGAAGTCTCCTAGTATTATGGTATTACTATCGATGAGTTTCTTTATGTTTATGATTAATTGATTTATATATTTGGGTGCTCCACATTTGGTGCATAAATGTTTACAATTGTTAGATCTTCTTGGTCTATAGACGCCTTGATTATGCTATAATGTCTTTCTACATCTCTTGATACTGTCTTTATTTTAAAGTCTAGATTGTCTGATATAAGTATGGCCACTCTGGCTTTCTTTTGTTGACCATTAGTATGATAGATGGTTCTCCATCCCCTTATTTTCAATCTGTAGGTGTGTTTAGGTCTAAAGTGGGTCTCTTGTAAACACCATATAGATGGGTCTTGTTTTCTTATCCATTCTGTTACCCTTTTTCTTTTGATTGGAGCATTGAGTCCATTGACATTTAGAGTGAGTACTGAAACATATGAATTTATTGTCATTATGATGCTTGTAGAGATGGATTTTCTGGTGGTGTTCTCTGGTCCTTTCTAATCTTTTGTTGCTTTGTGTGTGTGTGTGTGTGTGTGTGTGTATTCATCTTTTCTTCCCTCAGGAAGTCCCCCTAAAATTTCTTGCAAAGCTGGTTTAGTGGTCGCAAACTCCTTTAATTTTTGTTTGTCTGGGAAACTTTTTCTGTCTCCTTCTATTTTGAATGACAGCCCTGCTGGGTAAAGAATTCTTGGCTGCATATTTTTCTTATTCAGCATACTGAATATATCCTGCCACTCCTTTCTGGCCTACCAAGTTTCTGTGGATAGGTCTGCTGCAAACCTGACCCGGCTTCCCTTGTAGGTTAAGCATTTTTTTTTCCCTTGTTGCTTCCATGATTCTCTCCTTGCCTGAGTATTTTGTGAATTTGACTATGATATGCCTTGTTGATGGTCGGTTTTTGTTGAATCTAATGAGGGTCTGTGCTTCCTGGATTTTGATGTCTGTTTCTTTCCCCAGGTTAGGAGATTTTTCTGCTATGATTTCCTCACATAACCCTTCTACCCCTATTTCTCTCTCTTCCTCCTCTGGGACCCCTATGATTCTGATGTTGTTCCTTGTTAATGAGTCACTGATTTCTCTAATTCTTAAATTGTGCTCTTTTGCCTTAATCTCCCTCTTTTTTTCTGCTTTGTTATTCTCTATAAGTTTGTCTTCTATATCACTGATTCTCTCTTCTGTCTTGTCCATCCTTGACACCACTGGATCTTTGCATGATTGCAGCTTAGTTAATGCACTTTTAATTTCATTCTATTTTTTACTTCTTTTATCTCTGCAGAAAGGGATTCTAATCTATTTTCAACTCCAACTAGTATTCTTACTGTCGTGATTCTAAATTCTGGTTCAGACGTCTTGCTTGTATCTGTGTTGGTTAAACCCCTGGGTGTCGTTTCTTTGTGCTCTTTCTTTTGGGGTGAATTCCTTCGTTTTGTCATTTGGAAGGGAGAAAAGGAATTAATGAGGTAGAAAAGTTGAAATTTAAAAAATTTAAAATTAAAAAAAATATTAAAATTAAAAATTAAACACACACACACTCACAAATTGCATAGATGATGTTAGATCCTAGGTGTGTTTTGGTCTGGGTGTAGAAAGTGGTTGGACAGATTAGAGAAACAAACAAACAAGGAATCAGAAAAAAAGGGGGGAGGAGAGAAAAAAAAGAAATTGTTTGAGAATTTCAAGAAATGAATACACAAAAGTAGAGTAAAATACACAAAAGTAGAAAATATAGTAGAAAAAAATTATAGAAAAATATTTTCAATAAAAATTTAAAAAATATATGAATTTTTTCATTTTCTGTATTTAAGAAAAAAGAAAAGAAATGAAAAAGAAATAAAAGATAAAAAAGAAAAGACAAAAAAAGAAATCATTTGAAAATTTGAAAAAGTGAATACACTGTAGTAGACTAAAATAAAATGATGGGAGTAAGATAGAATTTGAAAAAAATTACATAAAAAGAAAAAATATAGTAATAAAAATTAAATAAAAATATTTTAAAAAGAAATTGAAAGTAAAAATGAAGTTTTTCTCTTTCTGAATTCAAGAAAATGACAAGAAATGAAAAAGAGAAAAAATAAAAAGAAAGAAAAAAAGGAAATTGTTTGAAAATTTGAAAAGGTGAGTACACTGAAGTAGACTAAAATAAAATGATGGAAGTAAAGTAGAATTTGAAAAAATGTACACAAAAGTAAAACATACATAATAAAAATTAAAGACAGATATTTTTAATAGAAATTGAAAATAAAAATGAGCTTTTTCTCTCTCTGTATTCAAGAAAAATTAAAGAATTGTAAAAGAGTAAAAGGAAAGAGAGAAAAAAATTGAATGATGAATCTGCTAACAGATTGAAGTAGGACTGAAATTGCTTACTTTTCCCCTAGAGGTCAGTCCATGTAGCTCTTTATAGTCCATAAATTAAGCCGGCAGTGAGGTTGTGTTCCTGAAGAGTGAAGTTGGCCCAGTTGAGCAGGGTTCAGTGTAACAGCTCCGGTCTCCACTAGACGGCGCTGCTAGCCTATTGGGGTGGATTGTTGTGGTGCTTGTCAGTGTGCATTCGCAGGAGCAGTGAAAAATGGAGCCACCCAGCCATCCAGTCTGTTCTTCTGGATCAGCAATCGCTCACGGGTCCTCCATCTTCAGCTCTCGTCCACTCCCCACTTTTCCACTCTCCATGACCAGGCCCCAGGCAGTACCTCTCTCCCAAGTTTAGTCTCAGATATGGCTGTTTTCCCTGGACCCTTACTTCTGAAGGACTGCAGTTTTGACCTACTCCACCCCTTTGCAGGGCGGGGGGGGGGGTCTCACTGAGCAATGGCCGAATGAGCAATGGCTGAATGTCAGCTGCACCTAGGAACACCTGCTGGACCCTGCTGTTGCCGGTGCCCCAAGGACTGCGGCCAGGTGCCAGCCTGCCTCCAAAAAAGATCGCGAGACAGTGTAGCGTCAGCATTTTAGGGACCATGGAAAATCGGAACACACATATGGCCCCAGGCTTCACCCTCAACAACCTTGCCCCAGCACCAGTGAATGTGGCTGCCTTCCAGGGTCTGCTGGGAGCAGGTGGCTTCAACAGTCTCTACTAAATGTCCTTCCAGCAGTGGAACTGCTTTTCCCTGTGTGGCCGGAGAACCTCCCGGACCCCACTCTGTTCCTGGGGATTCACCTTTCCCAGCAGAGTACTACCAGGTATGGAGCTGCAGAGTTGCAGCCTTTGAGCTCCCCTTGTTTACAGTCTTAATGGAATTTAAACCCTCTCCTTTCTTTCTCCCTTTTCAGTTTAGCCCCTGAGGCTGTTTCCAATTTTCCACTTTCTTTCCAGCTGCTTTTGGGGAGGGGTGCTTTTCCTGTATGCTCTCCCCCTCTCCCATCTCCATCATCTCTCCTCCCACAAAAGGGGTTCCCTACCCTTCGGGGCTTCTTGCTCCCTAAGTTCAGCTCTTTGTGTTGCGCACCTGCTGAATTCTGTGGTTCAGGTTGTGTAGATTGTTGTGTTAATCTTCCAATTGGTTTTCTAGGTGTGTAGGATGGTTTAGTGTTGGCCTGGCTGTATTTTATGGACGCGAGACACACACAAAGCTTCAATACTGTTCCACCATCTTGGCTCCTCCCCTTCAAATTTGAATTTAAATTTCAGTTAGTTAACAAGCAGTAGTATTTGTTTCTGGCATAGAATTTAGTGATTCGTCACTTACATATGACACCTGGTGCTCATCACAACAAGTGTACCGCTTAATCTCCATCACCTATTTAACTCATCCCCTCAACCTGACTCCCCTCTGGTAACCATAAGTTTGTTCTCTATAGTTAAGAGTCTATTTCTTGATTTGCCTCTCTTGTTTTTTCCTCTGTTTTTTTTTGTTTGTTTCTTAAATTCCATATATGAGTGAAATCATATTGTATTTGTCTTTCTTTGACTGACTTATTTTGCTTAGCATTATATTCTCTAGCTTCATCCACATCATTGCAATTGCACTACTAGGTATTTGCCCAAAGAATACAAAAATACTGAGTTGAAGGGACACATGCCCCCCAGGGTTTATAGCAGTATTATCAACAATAGCCACATTATAGAAAGAGCACAAATGTGTGTATATATATATTACATATATATATGTAAAATATATATATAATATATCCTATATATAGAATAGAATATGACCCATAAAAAAAAGAATGAAATTTTGTCATGAGATTTTAATCTTCATGGTTCATACTCAGTATAAAATAAGTAATGATCTATTATTTCTCCACAGAATTTTTTCCCCCAAAATCTTTTACCTCCCAGTTACTTTATAAGTTTAAGGCACATAGCATAATGGTTTGGTTTATATATATTGTGAAATAATTACCACAGTAGATTCAAATAACATTTATCTTCTCATATACATACAATAGAAATAAAAGAAAGAATAAAATAATAAAGAAAAACATTTCTTTCCATGATGAGAACATTTGGTACACACTGTCTTCACAACTTTCCTATATATCATACAGTAGTATTCACGGTAGTCATCATGTTTTATAGTACATTCATGGTACTTATTTATCTTATAACTGAAAGTTTGTACTTTTGATCCTACAATTTCCCCTTTCCTTACTGCCTCCTAGGGTAACCATAAGCCCAATCCTCTTTTCTAAGTGTTGTTTTTTCTTCATCAAGATTCTATAGTTAAGTGAGATGATACAGTACCTGTCTTTCTCTCTCTGGCTTATTTCACTTAGCATAATACATTCAAGGTCCATTCATGTTGTCACAAATAATAGGATTTCATTTTTTAAAAAATGACTGAATAACATTCCATTGTGTGCATGTGTTCCTTATCCATTACCATCATTAGTGGACACTTAGATTGTTTTCAGATCTGGATATTGTACATAATGCTGTCATGATACGTGGGTGCACATTAATGTTGATTAATGTTTCCTTTGGATAAATACTCAGAAGTGGAATTGCTGGATCATACGGTAGTTATATTTTCTATGTTTAAAAGGAGTGGTGAGAGTGGGTACCCTTGTCTTGTTCCTGATCTTAGAAGAAAAGTTTTCATTCTTTCACCACTGAGTATGATGTTGGCTATGTATTTGTCATTTAAGGCTTTATTATACTGTGATATGTTCCTTCTATAACTAATTTGTTAAAACTTTTAATCATGAATAAATGTTGAATTTTGTGAAATGCTTTCCCTCCATTTATTAAGATGATTATATAATTCCATTCTATTAGTGTGATAAATCACATTGATTTACATATGATGCACCATCCTTACATCCCAGGAATGAATTCTACTTGATCATGGTGAATGGTTCTTTTAATGAGATGCTGAAATTGCCTTGCTAGTATTTTATCAAGAATTTTTGCATGTATATTTATTGGGATATTGGCCTGTAGTTTTCCTTTCTAGTAGTTTACTTTTCTGATTTTGTTATCAGGTAAATCTGGCCTCATAAAATGAGTTTGGTAGTGTTCTGTCCTCTTTGACTTTTTAGGAGAGTTTGGGAATGATTGGTATTAATTCTTATTTAAATGTTTGGTAAAATTTACCAGTGAAGCCATATGGTTTTGGGGTTTTCTTCATTGGGAGATTTTTCATTACTGATTTGATATCCTTATAGTAACTGATCTGTTCAGAGTTTCTTTTTCTTTCTTAATTAGTCTTCTTAAATTGTATGTTTCTAATAATTTTTTCAAGGTTGTCCAATTTGTTGTATAGTTATTCATAGATTTCTATGATCCTTTTTATTTTATTTTATCCTATTTTATTTGTGTTATCTGTTGTAATGTCTCATTTTTCACTTATATTTTTGTTGATTTGGGTCTTCCCTGTTTTTTCCTTTCCTCTTTTTTAGTCTATCTAAAAGTTTGTCATTTTTTTTTACCTTTTAAAAGAACCAACTCTTATCTTGGTTAATATTTTCTACTGGTTTTCTGTTCTCATCTAACTTAATTTTATTTAATTAATTATTTATTTTATTTTATTTATGGTCTAATCTTTATCATTTCTTTTCTTGTGCTAACTTTGGACTCAGTTAATTCTTCTTTTTCTAGTTCCTTAAGGTATAGAATTAGCTTGTTTATTTGGGATCTTTATTGCTTCTTAATGTAGGTGTTTACTGTTATGAACTTCCCTCTTAGAACTGCTTTTAATGCATCCCCTAATTTCTCATATGTTGTGTTTCCATTTTCATTTATCTAAAAAGTCTTTTTAATTTCCCCTTTAAATTTCTTCTTTGATCAATTTGTTGTTGAGAAGAGTGTTACTTAAGTTCTGTGTGAATTTCAAGTTTTCCTCATGTTATTTATTTCTGGTTTTATACTATTGTGTTCAGAGATGATACTTGGTATAATTTAATCTTGAATATTGTTTTTACCTGTTTTGTGGCATAACATATGGCCTATTCTACAAATGTTCCAAATGTGCTTGAAAATGTGTATTTTGCTGTTGTTGGATAGAATGTTCTGCATATGTTTGTTAGGTCCATTTGAGCCAGATAGTGTTGTTCAAATCTGCTGCTTCCTGATTGATTTTCTGGATAACCTATTCGTTGTTGAGAGTTGTGTATTAAAGTCCCCAACTACTATTGTATTATTGTTTATTTCTCCATGTGTTTTTCCTTTATATAGTTGAGTGTTAAATGCTTGGCAAACAAATGTTCACAATTGTTATATCTTCTTGATTTATTGACCCTTTTATCATATATAATGACCTGTGTCCCTTTACCATTTTATTTTAAAGTCTCTTTTTTCTGCCATAAGTATAGCTACACTTACTTTTTTGGGGGAGCGGTTTACCATTTACTTAAAATGTCCTTTTATATAGAGAATAAACTGAGAGTTGATGGAGGGAAGTAGGTAGGAAATGGGCTAAATGGGTGATGCATATTAAGGAGGGCACTTGTTATGATGAGAACTGGTGTTGTATGTAAGTGATGAATCACTGAATTCTACTCCTGAAACCAGTATTGCACTATGTTAATTAACTAGAATTTAAATAAAAATTTTAAAAAGTTCCTCAGAATTTGTTGGATCTTGTTTTGTATTTATTCGCTCAGCCATTCTATTTCTTTTGATTGAAGAATTTAATTCTTTTATGTTTAAAGTAACTACTGGTAGCTAAGGACTTACTATTTCCATTTTGTTAATTGTTTTCTGGTTATTTTGTAGGTCCATTTTCTTTATTATCCTACTGTCTTATTTTGGGTTTTCTTTTTTTATTTTTTTAATGTTTATTTATTTTTAAGATGGATAGAGCGTGAGTAGGGGAAGAACAGAGAGAGAGGGAGACACAGAATCCAAAGCAGGCTCCAGGCTCTGAGCTATCAGCACAGAGGTTAACACAGGGCTCAAGCCCATGAACCATGGGATCATGACCTGAGCTGAAGTCGGGTGCTCAACCAACTGAGCCACTCAGGCACCCCAATTTTTTTGGGGGGGAAGTTTCAATGTCTTTTGGTGTCAGTATGTTTTAACTTTTTTATCATGTTGTTTTGTGTAATTACTGCAAGATTTTCCCTTGTGGTTACAATAAGCCTTACATTAAATATTTTAAACTTATATAATACCTTATTTTAAACTGATAAAAACAACTTTAATAGAATTCACATGCTTTATACTTTTATTTCCTTACCCCCTCACATTTAGGTAATTACTGTTACAATTTATATATTTTTTATCTTGTGTAACTAGTAACAGATTGTTGTATTTATGGTTATTTTTGCTAACATTATTTTTTTAACTTTTACAATAAATTTAAGTGAGTTATACACTACTATTACCATATTGCAGAATCTAACTATTACTATATATTTACCATTACCACTGAGATTTATGTTACCTTTTTATGTTTTCATTATGTTAATTAGTGTACTTTAATTTCTTCTCAAAGAATTTCTTTTAACTTTTCCTGTAAGAAATGTTTAGTGGCAATGAATTTCTTTAGCTTTTGTTTGTTCAGGAAAATTTATTTCTCCTTCATTTTCAAAGGATATGTTCACTGTGTATAGAATTCTTGGTTGAAAGTTCTTTTCTTCCAATATTTTGAGTATGTTTTCCCATTCGTTCTTTGTCTGAAAAGTTTCTGTTAAGAAATATGCTGATCATCTAATGGGGTTTCCTTTGTATATTATTTCTCTCTTTTAGTTCTTTTAAAATGCTTTGTCTTTGGGGCGCCTGGGTGGCGCAGTCGGTTAAGCGTCCGACTTCAGCCAGGTCACGATCTCGCGGTCTGTGAGTTCGAGACCCGCATCAGGCTCTGGGCTGATGGCTCGGAGCCTGGAGCCTGTTTCCGATTCTGTGTCTCCCTCTCTCTCTGCCCCTCCCCTGTTCATGCTCTGTCTCTCTCTGTCCCAAAAATAAATAAAAAACATTGAAAAAAAAATTAAAAAAAAATGCTTTGTCTTTGACTTTTGATAATTTAATTATATTGTGTTTTAGTGTAGCCCTATTCAGTTCAATTTATTTGAAGTCCTTTGTGTCTCCTGGATCTTCAAATTCATGTCTATGCCTGGGCTCAGGAAGTTTTCAGCTGTTATTGCTTCAAATGTACCTTTTGTTCCCTTCTCTTTCTTCTCCTTCTGGAATTTCCATATGAATATTTCTTTTTATTATGTCTCATACTTCCTGTAGGCTTTTGTTGTTCTTTTCATTCTTTTTTTCTTTTTATTTTTCTGACTGAGTGACTCCTTCAGGTCACTGATTCTTCTGCATGGTCAAATCTATTTTTTAAACTCTCTATTGAATTCTTTAGTTCAGTTATTACATGTTTCAACTCTGTTTCTGATTTTTTTCTATTTCCTTGTCAAATTTCTTTTCTTCTTCAAGCATTGTTTTCTTAATTTTGTTTAGTTGTCTTTCTTGATTCCTCATAATTTCCTAATTTCCTTAAGAGAATTATTCTGAATTTTTTGTCTGACAGTTCACAGAGCTCCATTTTTTTTAACATCAGTTAGTTGAACTTTAATTAGTTCATTTGGTAGTGTCATATGGACCTGGTTTTTGTGATTTTAATTCCTTATGCTGGTATCTGTGCATTTGAATAATAGGTCCTTTTCCAGGCTTTGCAGGTTTCTTTGGAAGAAACAGTTCTTGACCAGTCAGCTCAGTTTGGGTTTCTGGGTATGTTTGATGGCAATTTCCTTAGACAGGTGAGGCCTATTATTATGGTCTATTTTGAGGTAAGGCAACTGTTTGAGCTCTTAGGATGGTGATGGGGGTGTGCCACTGGCTGAGAACTGTTGGATCAGACTAACTGATGTGGGTGTGCCACTGGCTTTGTTCTCTACCCAAATGAGACTGTAGGATGGACTCAGTGGTTGCCTAAATTCTCTCTGGTTAGGCTTACTAGGTATTCTGGACTGGGCATTATTTTTAGTAATAGATGAGGCTATTAGTTAGCTTCCTTGCCCTGACCAGGTGGCAGGCCAAAACCCAGGGAGTGGGCAGCTCATTGTTTGGGGGCCCAAATAAAGTCTGAGTGTGCACTAAATTCTTTGGTCAAGTAGGCCACCAGTTTTGCACTGTAGATGGGTGAAGCCATGGGATATGATCTTTGTTCAATAGCTATTGTACCTAGGACTGTTAAATGGGCTACACAGCTTCCTGTGTGCTCTGGTTAGGTTCTCTGGTCAGACAGGCTGAAGACTGCATTCAACAATGAGTAGGAATTACAAAATAGATTCCCTGCCCAGACAATGGGATAAACAGTTCTAAACCCAGTAAAGCCCTTTGTTGTCCTAAACTAACCCACACTCCAAGCTGCCTGGCTAACCAGAGTCATTGGCTTTGCTCTGAAAACTATCTGCTATGTCTGTTTTTTGCTGTGCTCAAATACTGCTGGTCGACACAGCTTTCAGGTATTTTTACCAGCTCTTGTAGTCAGATGGGGCTAGAAGATACTCTCCACAGCAGGTAGAGCTATATCTCAGCTCCCTTGCCTGAGATAAAGAAGGAATGACCACTCAAGGCTACTTTCAATTTCCCAAATAGGCTTTCCAGTTTGGAGGGGTTGGGAACTGCTCTTAGCTTTGTAAATTAGCTTAGCTCTGTAAATTAATCTTCCTGCCTCTACATAGCATGGAAAGCCTCCACACATAGTAATGACTTTACTCTGGAGACAATCAGCTCTGCCTTCCAACCTCTTAGCTCAAACACCACTGGGCTGCATTGCTTCCAGGAGTTATTGCCAACCCTTCTGGTCAGATGGGGTTGGAGGGCATAGTGGGTGGATCTGTGACTCAGCATATTGCCTGGGCATGGACAAGCTGGTGTCTAGGGTCAGCATAAATTCTTGAGGATTTAAATCATGCAGATATGTGCCCCACTGAGTTCACTGGTCAGAGTGTTCTCCTGACTTCCTTCTGTAGAATGAAAGACACAGGTTGGGATTTACTACTTTGGTACTGTGGGTATAAAGTCAGTCTTTCAGGATCTGTGTGCTGGTTGTCACAAGTCCATCCCCACTTTTCTGTCACAGAAATATTTCCAGTGTCTGGGTCCTATAGATTTCTCTGTAGTACCTGTGGTACAAGATCAGAGGAGGGGCTCCCATAAAGCCAACACATTGTTAGGGGAGGCTGGTTTCCCCCTTTGGGTTTTCTTTTCCCACTGGGGAAATCAGAAGCTCAGGAGAGTTATAACCATTGGTGCTGTGCTGGCCTGGGGATAGGCAATGTGGTCAACATTTATCTGCTTCTCTTTTGTTCTTTGTTCTCCCTGATCCTAGTTCTTCTTGTTAGGAGAAATAAAGTTAGGAATAACCTATGTTGTCATTTTGGTGACATTACTCTATTTTTTGCATTTCTTTTTTTTTTTTTTTTTTTTTTTTTTTAATTTTTTTTTTTAACGTTTATTTATTTTTGAGACAGAGAGAGACAGAGCATGAACGGGGGAGGGTCAGAGAGAGTGGGAGACACAGAATCGGAAGCAGGCTCCAGGCTCCGAGCCATCAGCCCAGAGCCCGACGCGGGGCTCGAACTCACGGACCGCGAGATCGTGACCTGAGCCGAAGTCGGCCGCTTAACCGACTGAGCCACCCAGGCGCCCCTATTTTTTGCATTTCTATTGCCACATTACACCTTGGATTATTGGTGCTCTCTTTACTACTGGAAAGAGATTAATCGATCTCTTTAAATCTAATTAAATTAGAAAACCAAATCTAGGAGCCCTAGAACCAATCAAAACAATTTAGCCTTAAGATTCTGTTCTTCCAGAACCACTCGCTGTTCTAAAATTTGTAGTAGTCAAGATTGTCTAAATAAACATAACCAACAGGGGATATATGTGTATGTATGTATGTATGTATGTATGTATGTATGTATGTATTTATGTATCTATCTATCTATCTATCTATCTATAATCTAGTTAATCTTTTTTTGTTCCTTTCTCCCTCTGTCTCTCTGTTTCTGTCTCTATTTTAAGGAATTGGCTCATGCAGTTGTGGGAAACGTGAAATCTAAAATCTACAGAGCAGGCCAATGGGCTTGAGAATTAGGTGAAGTTGATGTTTCAGTCTTTAGTCTAAATTCCACAGGGCAGGAACCTGGAAAATCATGAAGGGCTTCTATGTTATGGTCTTGAGGGGAATTCAGGAAGCCTCAGTCTTTGCTCTTAAGGCCTTCAAGACCCACCCACATTATAAAGGATAATCTGCTTTTCTCAAAGTTTACCAATATTAATGCTAATTGCATCTAAAAAATACCATTTTAGCAAGATCTGGACTGATGTTTGACCTGATAATTGGGCACCAGAGACTAGTCAAGTTGATACATAAAATTAACCACCACAGAGAGGAAATTGTATGTTTGTTATCTTTCCACTTGAAAAGTGTCTGGAAGTAGTACATATGAAAGAAATATTTGTTGTTAATTAAGAAATAATCTGTTGCTTATTAATTTAATGATAACCTTTCAAGGTTAAGTCCCTTGTTGTTTTTGTTTTGAGTGACCATTTTACTAGAACATCGTAAAAGAGATCATGTGTGTTCTGTTGCAATACTCAGTTTCTATAATTATGAAACGAGAGCTTGAGCACATTTTATCTTTAGAAAAAAGTTTGTGACCCCTGGAAACTAGATTATGAAGAACTTCAATTCTTTGTGGGATATGATAAGACTTCTTTCTCCCCTTCATTCCTTATGTGCCAAAAACTTAAAAATCTTTATTAGAAAAGAGTGTGAAGGAAGATGAAATAGAAAACAAATTTAGAAGCTAATGACAAGTTGATCTCAAACCCCTCACCTGTCTAACTTCTTTTCTTAAGCTATCATATGTTCCCTGTGGGAGCATATGCATGCAGTGTATGTCTTTTTCTCTCCCTGTACTTTATTTGAAAACCTGTCCAGAAGGGATGTTGGAATAGCAATGAGGAAGGAGCTGCCAAATGTGGTGATTCATTTCTATATAGCCTGAGGCCATTTGTATCTCCAGGAGCCCACATCATTTATGGCTGTTTCTTCATTTCTGTGCAGCCTTGCCTCCAGGAAACAGATCCAGGAAAAATTTGGTGGAAACATATGGAAAGGTAAGAGTATAAGGAATGCAAGTCTCCTTTTCTTTTCCTTCTCATCCTCCTCGAGGAAAACACACACACACACACACACACACACACACACACAAAACACTATATCCTGGTAAAGCAAATCAGTTATTACAGGTTTTGTGAAAACTCTTGTAATCTTGAAAATTTTGTAGCCAAATCCCCCCCACCCAAATACCGAAAGATGTTGGCAAGACAGTTTGTAACTGTGTGAGTGGAAGATGGAGAGAACTATAAGCACATGGATCAAAGACTTCCTTGGCTGGCTTGAAAAGAGGGGAAATTCTCTTGTGTGTGTGTGTGTGTGTGTGTTTTGGGGAAGAATGAATTGGCTACAGTCAAGGAGTTGAAATGGTGGGATTTAAGAGCTTATTAGCAGACAGAGAAGGCATAATAGTATATAAAAGTTGTAGCCTCTGGAATCATGTTTTCCAGACAGAAATGACACCTAATTACACAAAAATAAAAAAAAAAGTTTATTTACTTTTGAGAGAGAGAGAGAGAGAGAGAGAGAGAGAGAGAGAGAGAAGGGGAGAAGCAGAGAGAGAGATTGAAACACAGAATCCAAACCAGCCTCCAGGCCCTGAGCTGTCAGCAGAGAGCCCGATGCAGGCTTGAACCCACGAACTCTGAGATCATGACCTGAGCCAAGTTGGGCATTTAACTGACTGAGCCACCCAGGGATCCCAAAATTACACCTAATTTTGAACCAGAGTTCCCTCTTCCATCTAACTTCTTGATCATGAAGTGGACTATGGGAAACATCCATGAGCTATAAATCCATGTTCCTGGTTTCTAATTTGAGTTCTAACAGGAAATCACTGTGAAACATGGCAAGGTGGTAAGAATAGGGGGGATGGGTTTTGGTTCTCTCTGGTCCTGGAGAAACTAGAGACCCTCTACCCCTCAGATTTTTCAGTTTCAAAGTTAGTCGCTGAGACCACATGAGTTTCCAGACCCCATGGAATAGATCTCATCTGTGTCTATGATTCAACATTTAGAAGAGTCAGGTGTCAGGATGCTAGACACTATATGTTGGCCCTTCAGGATCCATTATTCACCCTTTTCTAGTCTTCACTTGGTTGGACAGAACTTTGAATGATCCTAAATAATTCCAACCTCCTGTGTCATTGTGTAATTTTCTCCACTTGCTTCTAACCAAAAAAAGTATGGCAAAGGTTATGGATGCTTCTTTCAATGAGTGTGTTATGTTGTATAAGACTCCACCTTATCAGAATGGAGCTAGAAACTCCCCCTTGCTGGCCTTGGAAAAATACATTGCCATGTGGCAGGAGGGCCTGTGAAATCCATATAGGAGAGAACTCTATTAGCTAAGACTTGACATTGGCCAACACCCAGCAAAATCTCAGGGATTTAAATCTTACACGATAGGAAAGTAATTCAGCCAACAACCTGAAGGAAGTAAATATTTCACCAGTTGAACCTTTGATGACAGCCTAGCCTTCACTGACAACTTGATGGCAGTGTGATGAGACTATGAACCAGAGGACTCAGCTAACCTACGCTTAGGCCTGTGACCTACAGAAAGTGTGAGGTAACAAGTGTGTATTAAGTTGTTGATGTTGTGTTAATTTCTTATACAGCAAAACATTCCAATACAATCAGTTTATGCCTCACTTGGAATGGGCTCCCTTATCTCTGGCTTCCAATTGGGTTCATTCAGTCAACGGGAGACACCAGGATATCAGAGGATATCAGGTGAGTGAAGTTGAGGTATTCAGTATTCTGACTCTCCACTTCATACAGAGCAAGCAGCCCTCATCATATGGCCACCCTCTTGGATTCAAGAACTGTTTGCACTGTCAGGCTCACCTGACTGTTATTACTGCCCACAGAGTACCTTACTATTCTTTGTGCTTTCCTTATACCATGACCATACCTTTGTAAATAGTCCCTTTACTAACATTCCTCCAAATAATCCAATAGATGAGTCATCTTTCTGATAGGACTGGACTGGTATAAGACGCCGTCAAGACCAATCACTGCATGAGATTCTTCTCTGGCCCTCAACAAATTCAATGAGGAAAAATGAAATTAAAATATCTATAAAAGATAGTCTTTGTGCTTATATACTGGTGGATAATAAACTACTTTTTTATGGACAACTCTGAAAAATTTACTTGGGATTTGAAAAGTAGAGGTCTGTGTCTTCCTAAAATGGAGACCAAATTGGGCCACTCCTGCAAGAGAATCAAAGACATAGAGACTTTTAAATTAAAGTGTCATTTATACTTGTGTAGTGAAAACTGGATACATGGGAAGTTTAGACAGCTTTAAGAAAAAGGGAAGAAGCTGACACTCATGGATTCTGCTTGGTAATTTGTGAGAAATGAGCTCATTCTATGCCTGCCATTGTGATACGATGTCTCATATTGTATTATCTTGGTTACAGCTGTCACTTATTGAACATCAATAGTGCATACATAGCGTGACACTACAGTACCTATTTAGTCCTCACACAGGTCTGTAGAGATGAGGTGGCTGAAGTTCAGAGAGGTGATATAATATGTTCAAATTCACAAAGTGAGTATTTGACAAAACCTCAATTTGAATTGCTTGTCTGACTTATACTTTGTGCTCAGTACCCTGAACCAATTCACATTGTTACAGATTTCATCCAAAGTGAGGGCTTAAATTAGGTATTGCCTCATGAAATGGAAGGATATTATTTATTCATAAAGGCAATGGTTTTAAGCCCTGCAGAAGCAATTTGAAACAAATAATGTTCCTTTGATATAGAAGTGTAAATAGAACCTTTCTTTATGAACATGCACACCCATCATTCTTTCCTGTTGCCTGAAATAAGCTGAGATATGTATGTCCTTTAGGCCTGTCATGTACATTAACAAAAAACATGCATTGAGCCCATTTTGTGTCCTTTTATCATGATGCTTATTGACTCAAGGAAGAAATGTTGCCTATTAAGTTTTACATTAATTAGAAACCAATAACATACTAAGAAATGATTTAGTTTTGCCACTGCTTTCAATGGCAGAGGGTGTTTTACTGTTATTTTTGCAAAGTTATTTTATTTTTCCCCCAATTGGATATTTACAATAAAATAAAGCCTCTGAACTCTTTCATATTGAGGCTGAGAAAGACACAGCCCATATTAACATCTCATCATGAGTACTCTGAGATTTTAGGATATATGCCTAATTGTGGTGGTAAACAGATTATCCTACACTCATTCTAAATCCAAGCAAGATTGTAAATGGAATGATTATGTTATTTCTGTTATTCTTCTCCCCTTCCTTTTTATATCTCCAAAGAATGAGGTCCAATGGCATTGGTGTCATTTTTGACATGGGTGACTAATGTTTACTCAGTGATGGGTGTTTGTCCCAACATGTATCAAGTGGATCCTGGGAGAATCTGTGGAATAACTCTCTGGGAAAAGGGCATACTGACTCCTGGCTCCCAGGGGAGTTTCATCAAGGAATTTAGGGACTATGCTGTCCTAGAGCACTGAGGACAAAAACATGTATAGGGTTCCCTATGAGATTTACAATATGACTTTCTGTAAAAGGTAGACTAGTTTAAATTAGTTTATCAAAGTACATCCTTCAACCTCCAGGGAAGATGGCAGAGTTGGAGGAGCCTAGGCTCACTTTTTCCCATTGATATAACTAGAGAACACTCAGAAAATGACCTGAAGACTGCCAAGATAAACTCCACAACTAAATGTAGAGAAGAGGCCAATCGAAAAGGGTAGGAGAGACAGAGACACTGTTGGGACATAAATGGAGTGGCAGGACTGTCTTCAGGTGAGAGGAACACCATGAGCATGGAAAATGGGGTGAAACAGATCCCCACACCAAGGAGCCCACAGGGGACCACAAATCCCCATAACATTTGGCTTTGAAAACCAGAGGGGCTTGATTTCATAAGTTCTTATAACCAGCAGGATTTAAAACCTGGAATTTATAAACATTAATGGGCTCAGCTCTGGGAGAGCCAGTGGGTGAGAGGAAACAGTCCCTACTTATAAAGAGGCAGTGTAAAAAAACAGCCCATGGAGATACAGTACATAAGCAGCAGTTTGAAAGGGTGCCAGGGGCATACCGGGAGGGAAAGTTATTTATTCATCTCAAGCCTGTCCCAGAGGGGCAGAAATCACTGGGAAACTCTTTGAAGAACAAAGGAACTGGCAAACACCATTTCCCTCCCCAACCTCAGAGCATATACACAGTATCTGAGGGACTGTCTACCTAACTTGCTAGCACAGCTTCTCTGTCCCCACATGCTGTGCTTCCTGATCCATCCTTCTCAGTGGCCTGCCTCAGTCCCTTGTGGCAGGACCTCTCCTATAGAGGACAAACAGTGCACAAACCTTACTAACAATGCCACCTACCACCCAACCCTCTCTCATGTATAACAACCCCCTCTTACTGTGTTTTTGCAGAGCCTGACTGTTCCAGTCCTGGTGCTACAAGACCCCTTCTAAATAGACCTGGGATGTGCAAAGCTTGCTTGCACTGTCACCCCAAGCCCCTGTACTGTGCTTCCAAAGATCCACCCCACTGAGAAGTTCCCTCAGTCCTGGTGCTGCAGGACCCCTCCCTTAGCACCCAAAGAATTCTAGCACAGCTGCCCCTCTGCACCACCCCTGCACCAAGTGCTTTGGGAAATCCACCATCTCAAATACACCTTTGGTCAGAGCCCATATAGGACAGTGCTATAGGACTGGCAGTATGATAGCAGCTCCCACAGTGGCCAGCAGCACTCCACTATCATAGAGAGGGAAAGATAACCACACACACCAGTCAGACAGAGACCCCAGCAATGAGTCGGAAGCAGACAACTGGTCTGACTACAGGCCACACCCACCAATGGAAATTTCTCAGGGGACAACACAGGGAAGTTACCCTGCAGTTTGTTGCTACTCTATCTATGGCAAATGCCTGGTCTGATTCAACTCAAGCCCAGGCATTCCCAGACTGTCCCACTAATACCACAGGGACCAAACATTGCCTACAATAGGCAAAGAGAGCCATTGCAGACAAATGGATTTTGAAGGAAAAAGCAGTTCAGCCACAAAAGCAGGGCACATGCATCACACATGGGAGACACCCCTGAAGCACCAGATCTGGTGAACAGGGACACTACACCATAGGGCATTACAGGACCTCTTCTTCATAAGGTCACTACTTTCCAGTGCATGAGACATCACTGTCTTTCTTAACACAGAGAAACAGACAAAGAGGTAGATAAAATAAGGACACAAGGAATATGTACCAAATAAAAGAACAATAAAAACCAAAGCAAGAGACCTAAATGATATGGATATAAGAAGTATACCTGATAGAGAATATAAAGTAATGATCATAAAGATACTGGACTTGTGAAAAGAGTAGAGAGCAACAGTAGGACCCTTAACAAAGAGATGGAAAACATAAAAAATCAGAGATTAAGAACACAATAAATTAGATTAAAAATATACTTGATAGAATAAATAACAAGGTGGAGCAGGTAGAGGAACAAATTAATGACCTGGAAGACAGAGTAATGGAAATAAATCAAGCTGATCAAATGAGAGAAAAAAGGGTATACAAAATGAGAATAGACTAGGGAGTCAGTGATTCTGTCAAACATAATAACATTCACATTATAAGGATCCCAAAAGAAGAGATTGAGAGAAAAGGGGACAATTTATTTGAATAAACAATGGCTGAAAACTTCCCTAAACTGGAGAAGGAAATAGATATCCAGATCCAGGTGGCACAGAGATCCCTCAACAAAATCAATCTAAGACCACACCAAGATAAATAGTGGTTAAAGTGGCAAAAAATAGTGATAAATTTTTTTAAAGCAGCAAGACAAAAAAAGACAGTTACATATGAAAGAAACCATAAGGCTATCAGCAGATTTTTCAGCAGAAACATTGCAAGCCAGAAGAGAGAGTCATGGAGCTAGAGAGTGTACTGCTAAGTGAAATAAGCCAGTTAGATAATGTAAAATATCATATGATTTCACTCAGATGGGTAATTTAAGAAACAATACAAACAAATAAAGGGGAAAAAGAGAGTGAGGAGCAAACCAAGAAACATACTCTTATCTATACAGAACAAATTGATGGTTACCAGAAAGACAGTGAGTGGGGTGCTGGGTGAAATAGACGTTGGGATTAAGAAGTCACTTGTGATGACACAGAGTGATGTATGGAATTGTTGAATCACTACATAGTATACCTGGAACAAATATGACACTGTTGACTATACCAGAATTAAAATAAAAATTTATAGAAAAAGGAGTTTCAGAAAATAAATAGAAAAAAAAAGACACAAAAGAAAACGAAGAAACAAAAAAAATCAATCCATTGAATAGGAAATTCATAACATTTACTAACTCTACCAATGTTCTAAAAACTTTTTTCTTTTAACTACTTATGATTTTCTTTATCCAGCAGGACTGTCATTTAAAATAGGTGAGATAAAGAGTTTCCCAGATAAATAAAACTAAAGGAGTTCATGACCACTAAAACAGCCCTGTCAGAAATTTTAAGGGGGACTCTATGAACGGAGAAACAACAAAACAAAACCAAAAAAAGACCAAAAGCAACAAAGACTAGAAAGGACCAGAGAACATCACCAGAAACATCAACACTGCAGGTGGCACAGTGGCACTAAATTAATATCTTTCAATAATCACTATAAATGTAAATGGGCTAAATGCTCCAATAAAAAGACTTGGGGATCAGAATGAATAAGAAAACAAGACCCATCTATATGCTGCCTACAAGAGACTCATTTTAGACCTAAAGACACTTGCAGATTAAAAGTAAGGGGATGAAGAACCATCCACCATGCTAATGGATGTCAAAGGAAAGCTGAAGTAGCCATACTTATACTAGAGAAACTAGATTAAAATTACTGTAACAAGATATGAAAAGGGGTATTATATATTAATTAAGGAGTCTATGCACCAAGAAGATGTAATCAATTAATCAGAAACATAAAGAAACTCACAGATAATAATATCATAATAGTAGGAGACTTCAACACTACACTTACAGCAATGCATAGATCACGTAAGCAGAAAATCAACAAGGAAACAATGGCTTTGAATGACACACTGGACTGGATGGACTTAACAGATATATTCAGAACATTAATCTTCTTGAGTGCACATGGAACTTTCTCCAGAATAGATCACATACTGGGTAACAAATCAGCTCTCAACGAGTACAAAAAGATTGAGATCATACCATGCATATTTTCAGACCACAACACTATGAAACTTCAAATAAGCCACAAAATTTTTTTTGGAAAGACCATGGACACTTGGAGATTAAAGAACTTCCTATTAAAGAGTGAATGGATTAACCAAGAAAATAAAAAGGTAATTAAAAAGTACATGGAAACCAATAAAAATGAAAACATGACAGCCTAAAACCTGAGGGATGAGCAAGGTGGTCATAAGAGGGAAGTATATAGCAATTCAGGCCTTCCTAAAGAAGGAAGAAAGGTATCAAATACATAAACTAACTTTACACCTAAAGGAGTTGGGAAAAGAACAGCAAATAAAGCCAAAAACCAGCAGAAGAAGGGAAATAACAAAGAGTAGAGGAGAAATCAATGATATTGAAAAAAAAAAAAAAAACCAACACCAGTAGAACAGATAAACAAAACCAGGGGCTGGTTCTTTGAAAGAATTAACAAAATTGATAAACCCCTAGCCAGATTTATCAAAAAGAAAAAGGAAAGGGCCCAAGTAAATAAAATCACAAATGAAAGAGGAGAGATCACAATCAACAATAAGAAAATATTATGAGCAATAGTATTACCAGTAAACAGACCCATTACCAGTAAAGAACTTGAATTAGTAATAAAAATATCTCCCAACAAACAAGAGTCCAGGGCCAGAAGGCTTTTCAGGGGAATTCTACCAAACATCTAAAAAAGAGTCAACACCTATTCTTTTGAAGCTGTTCCAAAAAATAGAAATGGAAGAAAAACTTCCAAATTCATTCTATGAGGCCAGCATTACCTTGATTCCCAAACCAGATGACCCCATTAAAAGGAGAACTACAGACCAGTTTCCCTGATGAACCTGGATACAAAAATTCTCCACAAGATACTAGCAAGTCGAATCCAATATTACATTAAAAGAATTATTCACCACAATCAAGTGGGATTTATTTCTGGGCTGCCAGGTTGGTTCAATATCTGCAAATCAATGAATGTGATACGTCACATTAATAAAAGAAAGGATGAGAATCATATGATCCTCTCAATAAATGCAGAAAAGTCATTTCACAAAATACAAAATCCTTTCTTAATAAAAACAACCAAGAAAGGGATAGAAAAAACAACCCCAAGATCATAACGGCCATATACAAAAGACCCATAGCTAATATCATCTTCAGTGAGGAAAAACAAAACTTTCCCCCCAAGGTCAGGAACACAAGGCTGTCCATGCTCACCATTGTTGTTCAACATAGTGTTGGAAGTGTTCTATAGTGTTCCATAGTGTTGGAAGTCCTAGCCTCAGCAATCAAACAACAGAAAAATAAATGAAAGACCTTCAAATTGACAAGGAAGAAGTCAAACTTTCATTCTTTGCACACTATATGATATTCTATGTGGAAAATCCAAAAGACTACCAAAAATCAGCTTGGACTAATTCATGAATTCAGAAAAATTTGTTGGATATAAAATCAATGTACAGAAATCTGTGGCATTTCTATATACCAATAATGAAACAGCAGAAAGAGAAATCAAGGAATCGATCCCATTTACAAATGCACTGAAAACCATAAAATACCTACGAATAAACTTAAGCAAAGAGGTTAAAACATCTATACGCTGAAAACCATAGAAGGCTTATGAAAGAAATTAAAGAAGACACAAAGAAATGGAAAAACATCTCATGCTCATGGATTGGAAGAAAAAACATTGTTAAAATGTCAATACTAACCAAAACAATCTACTTATTCAATGCAATCCCTCTCAAAATAACACCAGCATTCTTCACAGAGCTAGAGCAAACAACTCTGAAATTTGTATTGAACCACAAAAGACCATGAATAGCCAAACTGATGTTAAAAAAGAAAACCAAAGGTGGAGGCATCACAATTCCAGGCTTCAAACTGTATTACAAAGCTGTAATCATCAAGACAGAACGGTACTGGCACAAAAACAGACACATAAGTCAATGGAACAAAATAGACAAACCAGAAATGGACCCACAAAGGTGTGGCCAACTAATCTTTGACAAAGCAGGAAAGAGCATCCAATGGAAAAAAAAAAAACCTGTATCTTCATCAAATGGTGTTGGGAAAACTGGACAGCGACATACAGAAGAATGAACCTGGAACACTTTCTTACACCATACACAAAAAGAAACTAAAATGGATAAAAGACCTAAATGTAAGACAGAAAGCCATGAAAATCCTAGAGGAGACAACAGGCAACAACCTCTTTGACCTTGGCTGCAGCAACTTCTTACTAGACATGTCTCTGGAGACAAGGGAAACAAAAGCAAAAATGAACTATTGGGACTTCATCAAAATGAAAAGCTTATGCACAGCAAAAGAAACAATCACAAAACTAAAACACAACCAACAGAATCGGAGAAGACATTTGCAAATGACATATCAGATAAAATGTTAGTATCCAAAATCTATAAAGAACTTGTCAAACTCAATAGCCCCCAAACAAATAATCCAGTGAAGAAATGTGCAAAAGACATGAAGAGACAACTTTCCAAAGAATATATCCAGATGGCTAACAGACACATGAAAAAAGTCCAACATCACTCATCATCAGGGAAATACAAATCAAAACAAGGATATACCACCTCACACCTGTCAGAATGGGTAAAATTAACAACTCAGTAAACAACAGATAGTGGTGAGGATTTGGAGAAAGGGGATCAGTTTTGCAGTGCTTCTGGGAATAAACTGGAATAAACTAGCCCCTCTGGAAAACAGTATGGAGGTTCCTCAAAAAATTAAAAATAGGACTACCCTAGTTATGACTCAAAGGGGCACATATATCCCAATATTTATAGAAGTGTTATCAACAATAGCCAAATTATGAAAAGAGCCCAAATTTCCATTGACTGACGAATGTATAAAGAAGATGTGATACACACACACACACACACACACACACACACACACACTGCAATATTACTCAGTGATCAAAAATAATGAAATCTTGCCATTTGGAAAAACGTGGAAGGAACTAGAATGTATTATGCTAAGCAAAATAAGTCAGAGAAAGATAAATATCATATGATTTCACTCATATGTGGAATTTAAGAAACACAACAGATGAACATAGAGGAAGTGCAGAAAAATAAGTTAAAAACAGAGAGCGAGGTAAACCATAAGACACTCTTAAATACAGAGAACAAACTGAGGGTTTCTGGAGGATTGTTGGGTGGGGGAATGGGTTCAATGGGTGATGGGCATTCAGGAGGGTACTTGTTGGGATGAGCATGGGGTGTTATATGTAAGTGATGAATCTCTAAATTCTACTCCTGAAAAAAAATGATATCCCTCAAAACTGTAAAAAAAACTACTTTTGAATTTAACATGAACTCACATTGGATGAATTGGTAAAATCCAATAGGGTGTGGGTTCTAGGGCTCCCAAGTGTGTGCACATACACAGTTTTTCCTTGACTCCTATTTTCACATTTCTGTCCCATGCCCTGACCCTAAGTTTCTCTTGTCTGGCTCTCAG
Source organism: Panthera leo (assembly GCF_018350215.1). Lineage (NCBI taxonomy): Eukaryota > Metazoa > Chordata > Mammalia > Carnivora > Felidae > Panthera > Panthera leo. The sequence goes on from NC_056686.1 coordinate 108,476,392, forward strand.
TTCCCTTTTTTTAATACTTAAATTTCTTCTCTTTCTGTCATTTATACACCCCTCTCCCTATATGATTTCCAGGATCTGTTTCCACTATTCACTGATTTGCCAGAGTGGATTGTAGACTGGTATAGGTATCTTCTTAATAGTACATGGGAATCATTTTCATGACCTACTTTAGAAAATAGATTTGATTTAGCCTCTGTGCTAATTTCCAGGCAAGAGTCTTAATATAATTACAAAGTTCTCCTTATTGCATTTAAAATTATACTTAGAAGGGGATGCTTGACCAACAGTCTTGTTAAAAATCATGAATGATAAGCAAATGGAAAGACTAGAGTTGTTCTATTACCAGATATAATGATTTATAACAATTACAAAAAAAGACTTTCATCTTCTTAAAACATTTATTAGGTAGGATGCTTTGAGTTCCAAGGAATAGAAATGTGATTCATAAGGGTGCCTGGGTGGCTCAGTTAGTTAAGTGTCTGACTCTTGATTTTGGCTTAGGTCATGATCTCACAGTTGTGAGCTCAAATCCCCCATCAGGCTCTGCACTGGGTGTGGAGCTTGCTTAAGGTTCTCTACCTCTGCCCATCCCCCCATGCACACATTCTCTCTGAAATAGTGGTTCCTGTTGGATTGATTAATAGGGGTTTCATTAGTTCATAGACCTAGAAATATAGTAATAGGTTGGAGTTTATGTACAACTTGATCATGGTAACTTTTTTAGTTCTGCTTTTCCCAGTTGGGATTCTTCCTTTTGTGGTTTTAGATGGCTGAAGCAGTATCCAAGAGGCCCAAACTTTCTGATCTATCCAAAAAATTCTGTCCTGAGAGTAAGGGAATTCCTCTCCTGAAGCCACTGACAAACCTTTCCTTCCTTTCACTGAATCAAATTTGCATATGCGTTTCCATCTCTGTATCTAAATGGCAAAGCAGATGGGTAGAGTTACCTGCTGTAGGCTGATCAGGCTGATCACTTCTGGAGTTGGCATTCATTTCTTCAGACTTAGTTATTGCTATGCAATGGGGGTTAGTAAAATAGACTTGGGTGAGTCATACACAATATCCCTACAAATATTCCCTAGCAATGCCCCATATCCTACACGATTAAGTACAAACACTTATTATGTCATTCATAGCCATTCATGACATGACCCCAGATTCACCCTTTAGCTTTACCTCCCTCATCTCAACTCTTTTATCTCTTCCACAGTTATTGCTTTCCATTTGCCTACTATATGCATCCCTTTCTATGTTTGATGCCTCATTATTATTATTTTTTTTTAATACGGATGACTTTATCGTAATGGTCAAAGAGAATGATTAGGTGATCATAAACAAGAAGATTCATTGATTATACACATTTTCTTTTGCGATAATACACATGTAAAATACAAGGTTTTTCTTTTGTGGTTAAGTTCAGACTTAGATGTTATGTTTTCTTTTATTTTTGCTTTTAAATATTTTTAATTTTTGGAATATAGTTTCATAGAAAATCTGAAAACAGAGAACAAAAGGATTCTATATATCTCATATCCAATTACTCTTTTTATCATTATTATTGTTATTATTATTATTTTACATTTGTGTGGTACATTTGTCACAATTAATGAATCAATATCAATATATAATTATTTACTAATATCCATACTTTATTTAGATCTTAGTTTTTGCCAAGTGTCTTTTTTTTATGTTTCAAAATCCCTTTCAGGATAACACATTATATTTAATTGTCTGCTAAGGCTCCTTTTTCACTGTGACAGGTTCTTAGACTTTTCATAGAGTTTGATGATCTTGACCGTTTTAGGAAGTACTGGTCAGGTATTTTCTAAATGTCCTTCAACTGGGATTTGTCTGATGTGTGTGTGTGTGTGTGATTAGACTAGTGTTATAATTTTGGGGAAGGAAAACCACAGAGGTAAGTGTTAGTGTCAGGCGTCGGGCGGGGTAAAGATAGGAGTTAGAGTCAAAAAGAATTTTTGCAGTTTAACGCTTTACTGGGAACTAAGGTTCCGGGCGAGGTTCTGTGACTCAAGGAGTGAAAGGAGTCAGGGAAGTCACGCCCGGGTATGGTGGGGTAGGGTTTTTAAGCTGCAGCAGTTCCGGGTTTAGGTTCGGGTGGGTCTTTCTCTCTTGCCAGGTTGTGCTGTTGCTCGGTAATTGGTTGACCTTCAGTTTGTTCTGGAGAGCTGATCGGGGCTCTCCGTTGGGTTGTGCTGGCGCTTGGTGATTGGTTGCTCTTCAGTTTCTTCCGTTGCGCTGGCGAGAGGGCCATCCCCTTCCAGGGACATCCTAACAGTAGGGCCATTTCATCACATTGTATAAAAGACACATGCTATCATGTGACTTATTACTGTGGATGTTAACCTTGATCATTTTACTGAGGTAGTGTTTGTTAGATTTCTCCACTTCCCCCTATCCACACTATACCTTTTGGAAGAAATTTGTTCTATGCAGCCTACACTTAAAGGAGGTTATACTCAATATCCTAGGGGACAGAGTATCATCATAAATTGTTTGGAATTCTGTTGTATAAGAAATTTTTTTATTGCCTCTATTTTATTCTATTGGACTGAATTGTGCTCCCCTATTCATATTTTGAAGCCCTAATATCTAATGTGGTAGTATTTAGAGATGGGGTCTTTGGGAGGTAATTAGGTTTAGATGGGTCATGAGGGTGGGGCTGTCATAAGAACATTAGTTTTCTTGTGAGTAAGAACAACCTGAGAGATTCCTCTCTCTGCCATGTAACAACATAGCAAGAAGGTGGCCATTTGAAAACCAGGGCAAGACTTTACCAGAACCTGACTCTACTGGCATGCTGACCCTGGACTTCCCAGCACCAGAACTGTAGGAAATAAGTTTCTGTCCTTCAAGCCACCCAGTTTACAGTATTTTGTTATGGCAGCTAAGTTGACTAAGACCTTTGTATAAGGAGGGGTTCATGGATAAGTATTTTGTACTTTGCATTATAATCTAGTAATATTTTATTTTATTCTTCACATTGTTCCTGCTTTAGTCATTAGACGCTTTCGTTTGGCTCCTTTGTCTTTTTCATGTGTCCCTATATTATTTCTATGTATGCTTCCTCACTTTTTGGCACTACAAGGTGCTTGAGGCTCATTTTGTATATTTCTGCTCTAGTCCTATAGTCAGCCATTTTTATAAGGAACTTGGTTTCTTTTATTGGAGATTTATATTAGAAACCAAGATTCAGACACTAGGTGTGTTTGTTGCTATTGTTGAGATTTGTCATTTGTTTTAGGCTTTCTCAGCTGACCTCTGTATACCTACAAGAAGTGTGTATATGTATACTAACCCATGTATTTACACCCATCTATAAATATTTCTAAGTGTACCCATCTGTGTCTATATTAAATTAAACCCAACTTCATATCAATTTTCTAACTCGAATCCATTACCTGATACATTATTCTATTCCTCTCCATTGCTTATTTTTAAACTCCTACTCTAACAGTGAGAAGCCTGGCTCTTATGATCAGCCATTTATTTACTTAATTATTTAATTTTACTATACATACATAGCAGTTTCAGAATCATTAAGCTGTGTCTTCACTGGAAACAACCTTACATGCTAGACTGGGTGCTATGTTCAGTTTCTTTTGTCTTTAATCTTACAGATTCCATTAATTTCCAAAGTGACTCAAGTTAGCATTTTATATCACCCACCAGAGTGAGGATGTTTTAAATATATGTAATAAAGCTAGAATCCTTTGTTACAGTTGGCATTCTATCCTGGGATTCCTAGAATTCCAAAAAGTTTTTTTTTTTTAATTTGCATGCATTCAAGTTCATTCTTTCTCTTTTAAAGTTCCATGGATTTTGACAGCTGCAGCCATAAAAAAATTCTACTTTTCACTAAAATGTCATACAACATACTTTCAGTTTCTTGGAAATTCTCCTATGCTTTGCATATTTATCCCCATCTCCTGAATTCTGGCAATTGCTGATCTATTTGTTTTGTGTTTTGCAGAATGTCATATCATTAGAATCATACATCTTTTTCAGACTAGCTTCTTTCACTTAAAAATATATATTTAAGATTCATCCACATCTTTGCACAATTTAATAACTAATTCCTTTTTATTACTGAATAGCATTCCATTTTATAGACAGATTATAGTTTTCTTATTTAGTCACCTGTTGAAGGACACTTCTATTTCTCCTACTTTTTAGCAACAGGAAAGCTGCTATAAATAGTTGCATGCAAGATTTTTTGTGAGGGCCTACGTTTTAAATCAGTTGGATGCATAACGGGTAGTGCTAGATAGTATAGTAACATTGTTCTTAGCTTTGCAAGAATCTATAAATCTATCCTTTGAAGTGGCTGTACAGTTTTTCATTCCCACCAGTAAGTGACAGTTCCTATTGTGCTACATTCTCACCAGCAATTGGTGTTGTCAGGTTTTAATAGTTTAGGTATTCTAATATGTGTGTAGTGGTATATACTTGGCAAATGATATTTCACATCTTTAGTATGATTATTTACCATGTTTAAAATCCTCTTGGTTGAGGTATATGTTTAAATCTGTTGTAAATTTTTAATCTTGTTGTTAATTTTGTCATTGTTGAGTTCTAAGGTATAACTGGCATACAATATTTTATTAGTTTCAGATGTACAACATAATTATTCCGTATCTGTATATATTATGAAATATTCACCACAATGAGTCTAGTTAACATCTGTCATCATAGGTAGTTCCAGATATTTTTGTGTGATGAGAAATTTTTAAATGTCCTTTTTAATAACTTTCAAATTTGCAATGCAGTATTATAACTATAATTACCATGCTGTGTATTACATCCCCATGACTTATTCATTTTATAACTGGAATTTTATATCTTTTGACCCTCTTCATTCATTTTGTCTACCCAAACTCCCCTACTATTGTTTTATTGCTGTTAATTTCCCCCTTTATCTCTTAATATTTGCTTTATATATTTCAGTGCTTTCATGTGGGTGCATAGATATTTGCAAATGTTATATCATCTTATTGGATTGACTACTTTATCATTATGTAATGAATTTTTTGTCTTTTATTACAGTTTTTATTTTAAAGTGTATTTTGACTGATAAGAGTATAGCTACCTCAGCTGTCTTTCAGTTTCCATTTGCATGGAACATCTTTCCCATTCCTTCACTCTCAGTCTGTGTGTCCTTAGGTCTGAAGTTAATCTCCTGGAGGAAGCTTATAGATAGGTGTTGTATTTTTTTATACATTCAGCCACTATCTATTTTGATTGGAGAATTTCATCCATTTATTTTTTATTATTTTTATGAATATATTTTATTGCCAAATTGGCTTACATATAACACCCAGTGCTCATCCCAACAATGCCATCCTCAATGCCCATCACCCATTTTCCCCTCTCCCCCACTCCACATCCACCCTCAGTTTGTTCTCTGTTTTTAAAAGTCTCTTGTGTCTGTTACCATGTGAATGTCTTCCTTGGAAAAAGTGTCTACGTGTGTCTTGCCCATTTCTTCATGGGATTATTTGTTTTGAGGGTGTTGAGTTTGATAAGTTCTTTATATTTTTAGATCTTTCCATGCACTTTTAAACTTTCTCCTTCTCCTCCTCCCCCCCCCCTTCCTCTTCCTCTTCTTCTTCATCTCAGTGTTTTCTTTTGCTTTTTTTGAACAGTTAGAGAAAAAAAATAGGTATTGACTCTTTAAATTTCTGGTAGAATTTCCCTGTTAATCCATCTGGTACTGGACTTTTAATTTTTGTTAGTTTTTTTTGATTATCAACTCAATTTTGTTACTTATAATCAGTCTGTTCAGATTTTCTATTTCTTCCGGGTTCAGCTTTGGAAGTTTGTATTTCTGGGAATTTATATATTTATTCTAGGTTGTCTAGTTTGTTGGCATATAATTTTAGTATCATTCTCTTATAATCCTTTGTATTTTGGTAGTGTGAGTTGTTCTCTTCTCTTATTCCCAGTTTATTTATTTGGGTCATTTTTCTTTTTTTCTTGATGAATCTAAGGGTTTGTCATTTTTTTTTAATCTTTTCAAAGAACTAGCTCTTATTTTCATTGATTTTTTTTCTTTTTGTCTGTATGTCATTTATTTCTGCTCTCATTTTTTTTATTATTATTTCATTTCTTCTACTCACTTTAGGCTTTGTTGTTCTTTTTACAGTTATTTTAAGTGTAAGATTAGATTGTTTATTTGCAATTTTTCTTGTTTCTGGAGGTAGGCCTGTATCACTATATACTTCCCTCTTAGGACTGCTTTCACTGTGTCCCAAAGATTTTGGATTGTTGAGTTTGTATTTTCATTTGTCTACATGTATTTTTTATTCACTCTTTAATTGCTTCATTGGTCCATACATTGTTTAGTATCATATTGTTTAGTCTCCACATGTTTGCATTTTTTTTTTGGTCCTTTTTTCTTGGTACTTTGTTTTAGTTTTACACTGCTGTGATTGCAAAAGATGCATGGTATGATTTCCATCTTCTTAAATTTATCAAAACTTGATTTATCACCTATTATGTAATCTAATCTGGAAAATGTTCCATGTTCACTTGAAAATAATGTGTATTATGTTGTCTTGAAATGGAATGTTCTGTACATATCTATTATGTCCATCTAGTCCAATGTGTCACTCAAAGACACTATTTCCTTGTTGATTATCTGTCAAATGACCTACTCATTGATGTAAGTGGAGTGTTAAAGTTACCTACTATTATTGTATTACCATCAATTTCTCTCTCTCTCTCTCTCTCTCTCTCTCTCTCTCTCTCTTTTAAAATGTTTTTAATGTTTAGCTTTGAGAAATACAGAGAGAGAGAGACAGACAGACAGACAGACAGACAGACTGTAAGTTGGGGAGGGACAGAGAAAGAGGGAGACACAGAATCTGAAGCTGGCTCCAGTCTCCGAGCTGTCAGCACAGAGACCGATGTGAGGTTCAAACTCATGAACTGTGAGATCATGACCTGAGCCAATGTCGGACGCTCAACCAATTGAGCCACACAGGCATCCCTCAATTTCTCTCTTTATTTCCATTCATATTTCCTTTATGTATTCAGATGCTTCATGTGTAGATATTTATAATTGTTATATCCTCTTGTATCAATCTCTTTGTCACTATGTATTGCCCTTATTTGTCTTTTGCTACAATCTCTGTTTTAAGGTATTTTGTCTAAATATTGCTACTCTGGCTTTTTTCTTTTTTTTTCACTTCAATTTGCATGGTAAATATTTTTTTTTCCATCCCTTTGCTTTCAGTCTATATGTGTCCTTAGGTCTGAGGTGAGTCTCTTGTAGGCTGCATATAGATGGGTCTTGTTTTTTCTTTTTATCCCAAGAAAGACCAATAGGTCTTGTTTTTGTTTTTGTTTTTTTTTTATCCAAACATCATGTCTTTTTTTGTTTTGTTTTTGTTTTAATTCTTATTAGTTAACACTGTGTTATATTAGTTTCAGGTTTACCATAGTGATTCAACAATTCCATACATCACCTATTGCTCATCATGGCAAGTGCACTCCTTAATCCCGATCATCTATTTCACCCATTCCCCCCACCACCAACCTCCCTTCTGATAACCATCAGTTTGTTCTCTATAGCTAAGAGTCTGTTTCTTGGTTTGCCTCTCTCTCTCTCTCTTTTTTTTTTTTCCTTTGCTTTCTTGTTTTGTTTTTGAAATTCCAGATATGCATGAAATCATATAGTATTTAAAAATTTTTTTAACTATTTATTTATTTTTGAGAGAGGGATAGAGTGTGAGTGGAGGAGGCGCAGAGAGAGAGACACACACAGAATCTGAAGCAGGCTTCAGACTCTGAGCTATCAGGACAGATCCAAATGCAGGGCTTGAACCCACAAACCGTGAGATTATGACCCGAGCTAAACTCTGACACCTAACCAACTGAGCCACCCAGGCACCCTGAAATAATATGCTCTATTTATTTCTCTGACTAACTTATTTTGCTTAGCATGATACTGTCTAGTTCCAAACATGTCATTGCAAATGAGAAGATTTCATTTTTTTTCTTTTTTTCTATTTTTATGGCTGAAGAACATTCCACTGTACATATCTGCTACATCTTCTTTATCCATTTATCAATTAATGGACACTTGGGCAAACACTATGCCCTTTGATTGATGCATTTAGGCCATTTACATTTTAAGTAATTATTGATAGGTGTGTACTTATTGCCATTTTTCAAAATTTGTTTTCTGGCTGTTTTTGTAGTTATTTATTCCTTTCTTCTTGCTCTCTTTCTTTGTGATTAATGAGTTTCTATAGTGTTATGTTTGGCTTTCTTTATTTTTTGTGTATCTGTCATAGGTTTTAAGATTGTCATTACTCTAGGTTTATATATAACTTCCTAAGTAAATAGCAGTCTATATTAATTTGATGGTCATTTAAGTTTAAACACATTCTAAAAGAAATAAGAACAAACTTCTTTCATTTTTTTCTCTCCCTTCTCTTCCTTTTGTGCTCCTTTTTTCCAGGTATTATGTATATGTTATCATATTTTATTGTCGTATTAATAGGTATAATTTTGTGTGTTCTGTGGAGGGGGTGAGTTCAGGTTGGTACTTCATGGGAACTGGAACTCTCACCATATTTGCTTTTTAATCCATGATAATTTTAGTAGATTATTTATTGTCTTGTAGATAATTATCTTGTAGATCATTGTGTAACCTGAATAAAGATAATTTTATTTTTCCCATTGTTGTCTGCATATCTCCATTTCTTTTTGTTATTTTACTCCATGGGCTAGAACTTCAAGTAGGATGTTAAATAAGAACAGTAAGAGGGAACGTTCTTACTTTATTCCCAATCTTAATATTTTTTTTAATTGTGGTAAGAACACTTAACATTAGATCTACTCTGTATTTTTTTAAAGTTTTACTATTTTTATTTTTTAAATATAAAAAATTTTTAAATAAAAATATTTTAAATAAAAAATTTTATTAAAAATTGTTTGAATGTTTATTTTATTTTTGAGACAGAGAGAGAAAGAGAGAGAGAGAGAGAAGGGGGGGGAGGAGCAAAGATAGAGAGGGAGACACCACATCTGAAGTAGGCTCCCGGCTCTGGGCAGTCAGCACAGAGCCCAATGTGGGGTTTGAACTCATGACCTAAGCTGAAGTTGGATGCCTAAGTGACTGAGCCACCCCAGTGCCTGCCAACAGATTTTTAAGTGTATGATACAGTATTGCTAACTGTAGTCACAATATTATACAGCATATCTCTAGAACTTATTCATCTTGCATAATTGAATTTTTATACCCATCAATTTGCAACTCCCCATTTCCCCTTTCCACCAGTCCCTGGCAATCACTATTCTGCTCTCTGCTTTTATGAATTTGATTCATATGAATATGAATTTATTTTAGATACCTCATATAAATAAAATCATGCAATATTTGTTCTTCAGTAACTGGCTTATTTCACTTAACATAATGTTATCAAGCTTCATCCATGTTGTATATCGCAGGAGTCTCTTCTTTTAAAGGTTAAGTAACATTCCATCATCTGTATATAGACATATTTTCTTTATCCATTTGTGTGTTGATAGACATTTAGGATATTACCACATCTTGGTTTTTGTAAATAGTGCTTAAATGGACATAGGAGTGCAAATATCTCTTTGAGGTCATGATTTCAATTATTTTGTATAAATATCAAGAAATGGGAACCTGGATCATATGGTAGTTGTTTATTTTGTGGGTTTTTTGGGTAGTTATATTTTTAATATATTTTTAATCTTGGGATTATTTTCATACTTTTTTCCACAGTTGACACACCATTTTGTACTATTGCTAATAGTACACTCAATTTCTCCACATCTTTGTCAAAACTGTTGGTTTGTTTTTATATAATAGCCATTCTAACAAGTGTGACATGATATCTCATTGTGGTTTTGATTTGCATTTCTCTGATTATTAGTAACATTGAGAATTTTTTAATATACTTGTTGGCCATTTGTATATATTCTTTGGGGAATGTCTATTCAAGTCTGTAGCTCATTTTTTTAATCAGGTCATTAGTTTTTATTGTTGTTTTGTTTGTTTGTTTGTTTTTTGCTATTGAGTTGTAGGAGTTTCGTATATATTTTAGAAATTGACTCCTTATCAGATATATGGCTTACAAATATTTTCTCCTGGAGCACAGATTGATTTTTCTCACTGCTGATTTTTTCCTTTACCATGCAGAGCTTTACCGTGCAAGCTTATTGGCTTGTCTGTTTTGTTTTAGTTGCTTGTGCTTTTGGTGTAATATCCATAAAATCATTGCTGAGACCAATGTCATGAAGCTTTTGCCCTGTTTTTTTCTAGTAGTTTTATAGTTTTAGGTCTTATGATGAAGTTTTTATTTGTGTTGATTTTTATGTATGGTGTAGCAAAACTGTCCAATTTCATTCTTTTGTGTGTAGATATTCAGTTTTCCCAGCTCTATTTGTTGATGAGCCCATCCTTTCTCTATTGTATGTTCTTAGCAATCTTGTTGAAGATCAGCTGATTGTATATGTGTGGATTTTTTCCCCTTTTTTGGGCTTTCTATTCTGCTCCATTGGCCTATATGTCTGTCCTTATGCCAATACCATACTGTTTTAATTACTGCAACTTTGTAATATGATTTGAAATCAGGAATTGTGATGCCTCCAGCTTTCTTAGTCTTTCTCAAAAATGTTTTGGAACTTCTTCTCAATATTAAAGGAAGCATGATTACAGGGCTGTGTGATTTCAAAGACTTTGATTTTAATCTTGGGCTCTAGATACATGAACAGACATTGGTGTGCACCTACGAAATGCTTGCACATATTGGATAAGAACCCTTGGCCAAGAGTATTGAATGTGAACAACATTAGGTGAGGGACACTAGTCAGATTCACTCATTCAAAATGTTTACAGAGTGATAGCCATTATATCAGGTGCTGAGCAAGCAGCAGTGAATAAGATATGCCTTTGCTCTCAACAAGTTTACAGTCTAAGGGTACCTTTGGGGAATGGGCTGAAGGAAGAGTCTAGGCTGATTTTCCCAGGGTTTCAGCTTGGGTGGAAGCATCATTTACTAATACAGACAATCCTAGAGCAATTTGAAAGGGGAAGACATGAGTCTGATTTTATATATGTGGAATGCGTGGCTCTTGTGGATACTGAGATACAAAAGCAAGGTTTTGATGGAGCAATGTGGGTATTCTTGGTATAAGAGAAGTCATTGAGTCTGTGAGAGTAGATTGCATTAATGCAGTGGTACATGGATGACACAAAGACTGAAGTAGGAGAATGCCTCCTAAGCAGTCCAAGACATTGTAGTGATAGAGAAGCAGGCTTTGAAAAGAATCAAAGAAAAATAAAATGCCAAAGATGCAATGTGGGTGTTTAATGGACAGACCTGGCACATGTGCACGCCATAGGATTTTCTATTAAGATCATGTAATCTAAAAATAAAGACACTTTTATTTCTTCCATTCTAAATTTGATGAATTTTATCATTTTTCTTTCTTACTCAATTACTCTGGCTAGACATCCAGTGTAGTGTTGAGTAGAAATGATGAAAGGGGACACTATTACTTTCGTTCCATTCTTAGTTCTAGGTTTTTCTAGCCCTTTTTTAGAATGAAGAAGTTCCTTTCTATTCTTAGTTTGTTGAATTTTGTGTTGTTAAATCTCAAAAGGATGTTAGATTTTGTCAAATATTTTCATGCATCTATTTAGATAAACATATGGATTATGTCCTCTATTCCATTAATACCATTTTTCCATTAATTAGTTTTCAGATGTTACATTAATTTGCATTTCTTGGATAAATTACACCTTTTAAATTATTGAAATATAGTTACATCTAATGTTACATTGGTTTCATGTGTACAATGTAGTGATTCAGCAAGTCTATACATTATGCTATCTGACACTATAGACTGACATTGACTATGTTACTTTTATCATTGTGATTTATTTATTTCATATCTGAAAGCCTATATCCCCCACTTCCTTTCAACCATTTTTGCCCTTCCCCTCCCCCATCCTTTGGCAACTATCAGCTTATCCTCTTTATTTATGGATCTGTTTTGGCTTTTTGTTTGCTTATACATTTGCTTTGCTTCTAAGATTCCACAATTAAGTGAAATCAGATAGTATTTTTCTTTTTCTATCTGACTTATTTCAGTTAGCATAATACCCTCTAGGTCCATCCATGGTGTCACAAATGGCAATATCTCATCCTTTTTTTATGGTTGGGTAATATTTTTTAACCATTCATCTATCAGAGGACACTTGTTTGCTTCCATATCTTGGCCATTGTAAATAATGCTGCAGTAAACATAGGGATGCCTATATATTTTTGAATTAGTTTTTTTTTGAGGGGATGGGGTCAATGCCCAGTATTGGAATAAGTAGATCATATGGTATTTCTATACTTATTTTTTTTAGGAACCCCCATACTGTTTTCCACAGTGGCTGTACCTATTTATATTCCCACCAACAATGTATGAGGGTTTTCTTTTCACCACATGCTCACCAACACTTGTCTTTTTTATTCTAGCCATTTTGACATAGGTAAGATGATATTTCACTGTGGTTTTGATTTGAATTTCCTAATGATTAGTGATATTGAGCATCTCTTCATATGCTGACCATGTATATGTCTTCTTTGGAAAAGTGTTTATTCAGGTATTCTGCCATTTTAATCAGATTATTATTATTATTATTATTATTATTATTATTATTTTGTGGTGTGTGTGTGTGTGTGTGTGTGTGTGTGTGTGTGTGTGTGTTGAGTTGTATAAGTTCTTTATTTATTTTGGATATTAGCTCTTTGTGGGATATGTTATTTGTGATTATCTATTCCCATTTAGTATGTTGCCTTTTGTTTTGTTGATGGCTTCCTTCGCTGAAATTGAAGTTGGTTTTGATGTATAATCCTTTTTATATATTGCTGGATTTTTTCGGTTACTTATTTTCTTGAAGATATCTGCATTTATATTATACGAGACATTGGTGTATAGTCTTTTCTTGTGATGTCTTTGTGTTGTTTTCATATTGAAATAGTTCTGGTCTCATTTTCTCTCTACTTTTGTGCTATTATTGTTATACAAATTCATCATTATAGAGCCTAAATCAATACAACATTCTAATAATTGCTTTATGCTGTTGTCTTTTATAATAGATGGTAGAGTTACAAAAAATACGTTTATAATGTTTTGTATATTTACCCATGTAGCTGTCTTTACTGGTGCTCTTATTTCCTTTGTGAACATTTAGTTATTGCCTAATGTCTTTTCACTTCAACTTGAATGAATTTCTATGGTATTTGTTTGTAGGAAAAGTGGGCTAGTGACAAATTCCATTTTTTTTCTATCTGGGAGCATCTAAATTTCTTTTCCGTTTTTGAAACACAGGCTGTCTGGATAAACAGTTATTAGTTGACAGTTTGTCTTTTCAGCGGTTTGAATATATCTTTCCATTTACTTGTAGGCTTTATTTATTTTTTGATGATGAGACAGTTGTTAATCTTACTGAGGAAATCTTTTACATGATGAGTTTTTTTTTCCTCTTTCAAAATTTTCTTGACAGTTTTACTATGATGTGTTAAGGTATGGGTAGCCTTGAGTTTAATCTAATTGAAGTTCATCGAGGTTCTTGGACATGCAGATTAATGTTTGTCATTAAATTAGGAAGATTCCAGCAATTATTTCCTCAAATATTCTTTCTGCATCCCCCCTCCCTTTCTGTGATTCTCATTGTGTGTAAAATACTTGAAAGTATTCCAAAAGTCCCTGAGGTCTGTTCATCTCTCTTTACTCTTTTTTTCCTGCTCTTCAGATTGTTTAATTTCATGTGACTTATCTGCAAATTCACCAATTCTTTCTTTTGCAACTCAGATCTGCTGTTGAGCCCCTCTAGTAATTATTTCATTTCAGTCATGTACTCTTCACTCCAGAATTTCAATATGGTATATTAAAAATGATATCTATTTCTTCATAATTTGTGTATTTATTTGTGTCACATATTTTCCTTCTATTCTTTGCATATGGTTTTCTTGAAATTTTTGAGTATAATTGTAATAGCTGATTTAAAATATTTTTCTAGAAAGCTCAACATCTGCTTTCCCATGGAAAACTTCTATTGACTGCTTTTATTTTTCCTTTAATAGACCATATGTTCATGTATTTGTATGTCTCATATATTTTTGCTAAAATTTGAATCATTTAGATATTAGAATGTGGAGATTCTGGGAATCAGACTTACCTTCCCACAATTGTTTGTTGTTGATGTTATTTTCTTTGTTTTATTTCTGTCATGCTGTTTATTTGTTCAGTGACTTTCCTGGATTAATTCTATAGAGTCTGAACTCCTTGTAATGTTCAGCCAGTGAGGCCTCTGCTCAGTTAGCTTTGTTGTCAGAGAGAGATTTTTAAATTCCTTGAATGAAAAGTCTTCCACCCTCTGCTGAGGGTGTAAGTGTGTAACTGTTATAGCACACATGAAATCATAAGATAGTTCACAACTTTACTGTTGCCTTAGCAATAGGTGAAAGAATACAGCCTTTCTCAGGTCTTACTTGGGTATGTTCACAGCCTTACTGGATCCTCAGCAATATATCAGAGCTTCTCAAAGCATACCCCCTTTGCCTTCTGGTATTTTGTTTCTTGGGTCTTCTTTTTAATGTCTTGGTTAGGGTTTCATTTGCCCTAATTGGTATCAAGCCTCAAGCAGCTGTGACATTAAACAATTGTCATTAGTGTTTTGATGAACGGCTTCAAATGGAATTTTTCTGCAGAGTTGAGGAATAAGCCAAATAGTGACAATGCTCTGGGAATGGGACTTTGAGACGCTCCAAATCCAATTTTACTGATTTCTAATAGTTCCAATAGTTTACAATTTCTAATAGTTCTAAGGCTGCCATTTTCATAGCTAATGTAGTTGTGAAGCTCCCCATTTTCAGGCTACTGCTGAGCTCCAGAGAGGTGGGTTAGGGTGCAGCAAATTACAATCCATAAACTCCATTGTTTTTATTGAGTTTCAACAGTTTTCCTTGAATAAATTCTCAGATTGTTACAATTGCTTTATTTCTGGAGTTTTCAACTTTTTTTTTTTTTTTTTTTATTTTTGGGACAGAGAGAGACAGAGCATGAACGGGGGAGGGGCAGAGAGAGAGGGAGACACAGAATGGGAAACAGGCTCCAGGCTCCGAGCCATCAGCCCAGAGCCTGACGCGGGGCTCGAACTCACGGACCGCGAGATCGTGACCTGGCTGAAGTCGGACGCTTAACCGACTGCGCCACCCAGGCGCCCCTATTTCTGGAGTTTTGAAAAAATTTATTCAGACAAATTTTTAAAATTAATTATTTTTTTATTTTTATTTTCATTTTTTTTTTTTTTGAGAGAGAGAGCACTAGTAAGGGAGAGGCAGAGAGAGAGGGAGAGAGAGACGCTTAAGCAGGCTCCATGTCCAGCATAGAGCCTAATGCAGGGCTTAATCTCATGACTATGAGATCATGACCTGAGCCAAAATCAAGAGTCAGCCGCTTAACTAACTGAGTCACACAGGCATCCCTATTCAGACAATTTTTTTTGATAGACCTTTTGTTACTTTTAAGAGAGGTTAGATTTACATAGACTTCCAGTCTATCACCCTAGAATTCTTGCCTTTTTGGCCTTGTTTTCTTTTCATAGCAATGATGTTAGGTACATCTGATCATCATGTTGTTGATGAACATGTTGTGCCACAGAGTGTGCTCAAGATCACACAGCTAATGAATGATCTATCTTTCCTCCTTTAAACAAATGATCTTCCTTTCACAGGCAAGAGAATCCTGTCCTTTATCCAAGAGTCACAGACATCCATTCAGATCCCTAATTCATTTTGCCTGCTTTGGTGCTTTTGGTGACTGTTAATCATGGAGAATTCTAGAAACAGTGGAACTGGCTCTTGTATTAATGGTATTCATGCTGTCTGTCTGGTTCTAGTATTTTGGATGACTTTTCATTTTTTCCCCAATTACTGAACATGATGAAGTCAGTAGTCTAGTACAACCATGCCTACAGCTAAAGTTACAGAAATATTACCCACAACTCATGTAGTAAACACATATTTCATTTCACTCCTGACCTTTACCTCCCAGGTAACAAGATTTTAGTGATGCCATGTTGCATATTCAGTGGACTTCTGAGCTGTTCTCAGAGCCTGCCTGTTTTGTACTAATAAAATTGGTGGAATGATTCAATGTATTTGTGGCATTCTCCAGTGAAGTTCCTTTGCATCCTGCACTTAAGGTGCTTTCCTAAACTCCAGTTGGTCTGCTTTTCTTTTTGAGTGGCAAGACAGACATCCATGGGCTTTAGACTTGTGATTTTAACTCTTGGTGAGAAGTTCCCTGACAAAAAGTGATTGTGATTTTGTGGAGGTACGCTAAGTGTGAACAGGGTGTTGGGAAGTGATTTGTTTGGCATCCAGAGCCCAGGCTGACTTCTCTGTGTCCACAGCTCAGCTTGTCTTTGCTGTTTTCTCCTCATTGTCAGGTGTGTCTGAACTCTGCTGATATTTAGCTTTATAGCAGCAGTGAAATTGGTATCATCTTCAGCAATGTCTAAGGATGAGGGGACATGTGAGGGTTTTGGCACCTATTCCTCTCAGTTCTGTTCTCTTATGGTAATCTGATCACCGATAGTAGACTGAAATTCCCTTGCTCTATTTTTATTTTATTTTATTTTATTTTATTTTATTTTATTTTATCATTTCATTTTATTCTATTCCAGTTAGTTAACATACAGTGTTATATTAGTTTCAGGTGTACAATATAATGATTCAACAGTTTCATATATTACTCATTGCTTATTAAGATAACTGTACTCTTAATCCCCTTCACCAATTTCACTCATTCCCTTCACCTACCTCCCCTTTGGTAACCATTTGTTTGTTCTCTATATTTAAGAATCTGTTTTGGTTAAAAAAAAACACACACAAGAAACAACAAGTGTTGGCAAGAAAAAGGAACCCTCATGCACTATTGGTGGGAATGCAAAGTAGTGTAGCCACTGTGGAAAACAGTATGAAGGTTCCTCAAAAAACGAAAAATGGAACTTATGATCCAGCAATCACACTACTAAGTACTAACCCAAAGAATACAAAAATACTAATTCAAAGGGATACATGCATCCTTATCTTTATAATAACATTATTTACAATAGCCAAGTTATGGAAACAGCCCAAGTGACCATCAATTGCTGAATGGATTAATACGTTGTGCTGTGTGTATACACACACACACACAAACACACACACACACACACACACACACACACACATATATATATATAATGGGATATTATTCAGCCATAAAAAAATGAAATCTTGCCATTTGCAACAATGTGGATGAAGCTAGAAGGTATTATGCTAAGCAAAGTCAGTCAGAGAAAACAAATACCATATGATTTCACTACTATGTAGAATTTAAAAAACAAAACAAGTGAACAAAGGGAAAAATATGAACCTCCCTTGTTCTGCTATACCACAAACCATGTGGCCTTAGCTTGTTTTAGCATTTGACCTCACAGGATCAACATTTATTAAAAGCAGCCACATCTTTCATTTCATGCTGTGAATCTAAGTTCAGGCCTCAGAGCCCATATTTCAGGGCTCTGCCATTTGGAGCAGAGTGTTCCACTCAGTGAACAGCTATCCTGCCTGCTTTGAGCCACCTACAAACCTGGCAAATTGCTTCATGGAGCCACTGACACACATTTGAGCAGGTCAGTGCTAAATCCAGAACTGCATGTGACCCCAGAGATCGCCTTCCACATTAGCACTGATGCTATGGTTAGAGTCTTTAGGTTGGTTAAAAATTCAAATATTTGAGGAGACCTCCAATCAAGGATATCAGGCATTTTGGTAACGTGTGTTGTCCTTCTCCCTTCCTCCCTGCTTCCCTCCCTTTCACCTGCTCTCCATTCTTCTCTTTTTCTGTCTTTGAATTTTGACTAATCATTGATTCTGTACAGGTCACTCTGCTAAATAATCAGGACACCAAGAACAGCAGAAGGACTGACATTAAGGAGCTCTTAGTCTCAGGGGAGAGACAAGAGATAGCTGATGGCAATGCAGTAGCATGGGAACATGAGCATTGTGAAGGTGGCCTAGTGTGAGACAGAGCATGAAAGTGAGGGGGGGGGGGTCACACTTCATAGTCAGGGCCAGAGGGTACAGAGCCCTGGGAAAGACCTCAAGACCAACCCTTGAGGTGGGTCTGTAAGAAGGAAGAGAGTGCATCATACAGGCAAAAGGATAAGTAAGAATTAAGGCAGAGAGAACAGTGAACTTACAAAGAAAAGCAAGAACATGTGTTTAGGGAGGTATTAAGGTGACAAGGTGACCCAGGATGGGTTTGGTGGGAAAAGTGGCCAAGATAAGGCCTAAGAGGTTGGGGTAACCACAGGCTGAAGAGGATGTATTTCACCTGACAGTCAGAAGTGCAGGGAAGAAGTGCACGGTGGAATGATCACCCTTTGGTAGTACACAGGGTTATGGGAAAAGTTACCCACATGGGTGCTAAAATCAAAGGAGCTATGCCAGCACAGCAGTGGTGGTGGATGCTGGGGACACTGATTAGCCAAGCAGGTGGAACAGGTCTCTTCAGTTTGGATCTGTTGCAACAACCCCTCATTGAACTGACAGCCAGTCTATTAACTTTGTGAGGGACAGGATGACCTCTGGTGAGCTTTGGTTTAGGGTGTGTGGGTGTGGAATAGAAAGGCAAACTTCTCAGGTAAGGAGGAATTCAATGTGTTTCCCTCTTTTTATTTATTTATTTTTTTTATTTATTTTTGGGACAGAGAGAGACAGAGCATGAACGGGGGAGGGGCAGAGAGAGAGGGAGACACAGAATGGGAAACAGTCTCCAGGCTCCGAGCCATCAGCCCAGAGCCTGACGTGGGGCTCGAACTCACGGACCGCGAGATCGTGACCTGGCTGAAGTCGGACGCTTAACCGACTGCGCCACCCAGGCGCCCCCAATGTGTTTCCCTCTTAACTGGAGTGGCTATTTTCCCCTTCTCTTCTGACCTGGGAGTGTAGCATTACCCCAGGTCTCTCTCTGCTCTTCTTTGGCCTCTCTCACATGCCACAGCCTCTATGAGGGCTCTTCTCCATGCAGAATTATCACTTTGTTTAGAAAACAGAACCAGGGTTTTGAGTACAAACACTACCAGTTCCTGCAGCTCAGTGAGTGCAAGGGAGAAGGGCCTCAACTTTTGTTTGAGTAAATGCCTGTACTAAATAGAATAGCCTAAACATGCTGAGGAATAAATTAAACCTGTCAATCTCTATGGCTTAACAAAACAATGGTTTATTTCTCATTCATTTAAATTCTGATGCTTGACCAGGCAATATTCCAGGCAAGCTGTCCTCCATGTAGTTACTTAGAGATACATTCTGCTCCATCTCACGGCCCTGCGATATGGACACACCCCTTCATTGTGGCAGCAGTGGGAGAGAGTATGTGGATACCTGTGTTCTGTTACTGCCCAGAAGTGATGCATGAGTGCTGAAATTGGTTCTCTTCTTGTTCTACCAGACAGAAGCAGTCACACAGTCCCACCCTGCAGCACAGCTAGGAGGAGGTAACCTCCCCACGTGCCTAGAAAGGAGAGGTAATCAGACACAGGTTAGCATGGAAGCCTAATCACACCATCTGAAGTTGGCCATTGCCTGTTCCCCTTTGCATTCACTGACTCAGCTCATAGTATCCATGGGATTTGGCATTGCTTCTGGGTTAGTTTTCTCCTGGGCATATTTTAGGCTATGTAAGGTTTCTCCCCTCTTATTTCTTTATCAGTATAATCCTTTCTGCTTAGTATCTTCCAGGAATCTTAAACAAGTTGATTCGCTAATGATTCCCTTATTTTTTGAGCAGTGTCATTGATTCAAGTAAAGCCAGCTGAGGGCCTTTTCTCTATTTTCTCATTTATGTTCTCATTTTTCAAGTGATTTAGGTAGAAATGGAAAGGAGTTCGTTATGTTCTATAATTGTGTTTTTATTTTGAGGATTGTTTAGTGCCATTGTTCTACTAAATTCTGTAAACTCCTAAGTGCATGGATCAGGTCCCTTTGACTCAATATTTAAGCAGGGCCTGACACAGTGCCTGGCACACAGCAGGCATATGATGTTTATCAGCTGAATGACAACAACATGTGTCAGGAGCATTCTGGAAGGATTCCAGGTAGAGACTGAGGAGCTATACATGACAGATCTGTGTGCACTTGATTCCAGTGCTTCATTGCTGAAATTATGAACTCTTTCTGCTTAAATAGAGAGCTATGCGCATAAATACCTAGTCATGTGCACAAAAAGTTTGGGTGGTCAACCTAGAAAGGGTTGGAGTTGAGAAGGAGTGACTGCATAACATATTGGACAAAGCACAAGCTCCAGTCTTGCCTCACTGGTCACGTGGCCTCCAGGACCTCAACTGATTTCTTTGTCCTCCATTGTCCCATTTGGGTAATGGGGGCACTAATACCTTTATGTCTATATTCACATGGGTATTCTGATGATCAAAGACTGAGTGTATTTGGGCAAGTTCCTTCACAACCTAGGATCTCTGAAAACATCCAAGCATCACAGGCAATCTAGATCTCTGCAAACATTAAGCCCCCATACATGCTAGTTGGTTTTGGGGGAAATATTTTGTCATCAAGTCAACCTGCTGTCTATCTAAACTGCTGCCTGAATCAGAAAAGTAAAAGTGGTGTTTCTACAAAACTAGAATAAAGTAGAATTAACTGGATTAGTTGTCAGTTCAGTTTCATTTAGGCTCAGTTGAATGAAGCTTTTAATGAAATCAATTCTTATAGTCTTAACATCCCCTGCGGGCACTTAAGGAGTATTATTATTCCAAGCAGAACTATTTGGAATGAGGAATAGAACTGATGTCATTTTAGAGTTGTGGGGAATAACTAGCATTGGGAGACACTGAAAGAAAATCAAAGTAAACCCAGGCAGAGTAGTCTGGATGGGCTGGGAAGGGAGAGAAAATTTTGTGATTCTGAAAAGACTGGCAGCTCCAGGCCCAGGGAGTGGGTACAACAGTTAGGAAGGTCAGGACTGGTAGGCTCCAGATTATAATAACCTTCCTATTTAATGAAGTAAACTAGATCTCATGGGTTTTCTGAAAGGGGTTACTGAAAGGGCTTACTGTCCATTATGCCATTTAGCTGGGGCCTGAGCAGGGGGTCAGAGAGTGGGGGTGGTTTTGGGGTGGCCATGGGAGAATGAGTGCAGGTATCATTTTCCTTCATATTCACTGCAAGAGGTTCCCATCTCCTCTGCAGGCCCCATGTGCACATAGCCACCCTACTGAACCTCTGGAGGGTTCTCAAATGCACCTGCCACTTCACTGCCTGCTCAACAAGGAGCCCCCACTCTCACTGGGGATCTACTAAACACCTTCTTTTCTTTAATGCCCTGCTCAGCCATCCTGTTCCTTGCAAACGTTCCCCCAAGCCCCTTAGGCAGAGGGCTACCATGACTTCTGTGTCATTCCTTAGGTGAGGAGACAGCATCTCAAAGAAATGAAGTGACTTTCTGATATCTCAAAGCTCATTCTCACTGAGCAGGCATTCATACTGCACAAACTCTAATGGAATCTAAAACCTGTAATCTTGGCTATAGACCTGGATAAGGGTTGCCTTCTTGCATTTTTGGGGGATCCCACTTTGGCTTTGTTCCACCTCTGGCCTTGTCATGGGCCTAAGCGACTATAGGCTGTTAAAATCAACACTAATGGCCCCAAATGGAGTTGTTTATGTTAAGCCCTGTGTCACTGATAGGAGAAGATAGGATTCAGTAGGCAGAGAGGGAAAGATTAGGGCCTGAGGTCCCTGGGTAGGGAAAAACACCTATTTTGGAACAATGCTGGGAATGTCTGACCACAGGAAGCCCCCTTAGGCATAAGGTTCCTCTTATGAATGTAATAGATCCCATCTACTCCCCCTCAAGTATCCCCTCTGGGATTTGACAAAAGACCTAAGTATGGCCCTAAACCACCCCTCAAACAATACAAGTGAGCCAATCAGGAATGGACAACCCAGCACTTACAACTATCAAGCCAATAAGGGTAGAACCTGAGAAAGAACAAGGGAAAGGAGTGGGGGGAGGGCTGATCAGAACCTTTTAAAACAAGGACCCTTGCTTATAGTCTTTGGGAATGTACTTTTGAATATCCTCTCTCTATAAAGAGAGCATTTCTACTATTCTTCCTTTCTAATCTTATATTCCAATAAACTTTCACCTTCTGCTTATTTTGTGTCCACCTCTTCATTCTTTGAAGCAGGAAGACAATGAATCCTGGGTATTGTGGTAAATAATCCTGCACCAACAACCTGAAGATCATGACCTGAGCTGAAGCTGGACGCTTAACCAACTGAACCACCCAGGTGCCCAATCAGCAGCCTTTCTTTTAAATGGGCTGTTTATCAACATGAATTCCTTGTCTGATTGCATGTGTACCGCATCTCTGTCAGGCCTGTGAGGGCCATGGCAGCATCCCTGGAGCAAAGCTTCACTGCACTAAGGTCTCCAGCAGTGTTTTTGAGAAGCAGGTAAATGCATACATACCTCAAAATAGCAGCTAAGTGGCCTAGAGATTTCTTCCTCTTGTACTATTATGTCATCAAAAATATCTTTAACCTATTAGCTGTTAACACAATGATCCAGTGTTAACACAATATATGTGTGTATATATATACATATATACATAAGTATATATAATTTTATATATATATGTAATTTTTAAAAATTTTCTGTATGGCAAGGGAGAGGAATTAACATGAGCTTTCAAGACGCATAGGCTTCAAGAATTCACTGATAATTGAAACATGAAAACTAATAGAAGGAAAAAGTTCGAGAGAACTCAAGGCAAGGTATACAAATGTTCTGACACCAGTTAATGATTCTGCACCCAATTCAAATGTGTATATTGCTGAGAGGTTTCCCACATGATTTGAGCGTCCTATAATT
This sequence comes from Panthera leo, assembly GCF_018350215.1. Classification (NCBI taxonomy): domain Eukaryota; kingdom Metazoa; phylum Chordata; class Mammalia; order Carnivora; family Felidae; genus Panthera; species Panthera leo. The sequence continues at coordinate 108,499,390 of NC_056686.1, forward strand.
AACTCAATTCCAGCACTATCTACCTGGAGATAGCATCAGATCCCAGTGGTTTAGAGCTCAGTCCCATAAGACTCCCCTACCTCCCTCCCCAACCCCCACACTGTCAACCTAAATAAAGACATAAGCCAAGGAAAGCTCAAATTGCCAGAAATTAAGTTTATTTGGGGACAGCAGAGGAATTAAAATCCGAGAAACATACGCTATACCCAGCTATAGGTGAGCCTGTTGAGGGTTTGGGGCAGGCTGTACTTACTGGCAAGAAGCACAAACAAGGGAAAATCCAGCTAGAGTCCAAGCAGTAAATTCATTGGCTTGAGGACAGAGATTTTTGGTGGATGATCAGTGGTCAGGAGATAAGTCTCAGTCTTCTGTAATTGAGGCATTTATGGGAAATCAGTCTCTCAGTTTTTAAGTTTTGTTCTTCTGAGGGCACATATGTGCAATTTCCATTTCATATCCTCCAGTTCTATTCTAGATTGAAATCCTTTCAAAATACACGTATTTCAAATGCCAAGCGCAATACCTGTTATACTGATAAGCTAACTATAACACGTTCCTACAGTCCCGTCTTTGGGTTTGGTTAATTTGCTAGAGTGGCTCACAGAACTCAGAGAAACATTTTATTTGGGTTACTGGTTTATTACAAAAGGATATAACTCAGGAACAGACAAATGAGAGACAGATGAGGCATGGGGAGAAAGTGAGTAGCTTTCATGCCAGGTTATCATTTTCCCCAATCTCTACATGTCCATCAATGTAAAGCTCCCCAAACCCTCTTCTTTTGGGTTTTCATGGAGGCTTTGCTACATAAGCATAACTAATTAAATTATTGGCCATTGGTGATTCAACCTCCAGCTCTCTTCTCTCCCCAGTATCAGGAGGTAGGAATGAAAATTCCAATCCTCTATGTAAGTTTGGTTTCCCTGGAAACAAGCTCCCATCCCTTAGGGGTTTTCCAAAAGTCACCTCATTAACATAAGCCACCAGTTGTGGTGGAAAGGGACTTGTTATGAATAATAAGATACCAATTTCACCTTTATGACTCTGAAGCTTTTCAGGAACTAAGGACAGGAGACCAAATATTATAATAAAAGGTGGTCCCATTGCTCTTGTAACTGAGGAAATTCCAAGGGTTTTGGGAGCTGTGAGCAAAGAACTGTGGAGGAACACCAGATAAATATGGGAACTATATATTTCATCAACTGAATGACAAAATATATATTTCTTATAAATCACAATATTACAGTATGGCAGTAATTCAAAATGTGGATTCACTTGAATCCTGGTCTCACCTTTTATTTTTTTAAAGGTTTATTTATTTATTTTGAGAAAGAGAGTATGTAAGTAGGGAAGAGGGTTGAAGGGAGAGACACAGAATCGCAAGCAGGCTCTGTGATGTCAGCACAGGATTCCAACACAGGGCTCAATCTCAAGACCTGGGCCGAAATCAAGAATCAGATGCTTAGCCGACTGAGCTACCCAGAAGCCCCTGACCCCACCTTTTATTAATCATGTAACTTCAAGTGATATTCTTTAACCTTTCTGAGACTCTGCTTTTTCTCCTGCATTAGGGGGGGTAATGGCAGGGCATATTGTTGTTGAAATAAAATTCAGCAACTGATATAAAGTTCTCAGCACTGGGCATTAAACAGAGTGTGTGTGGCCACATGTGATAAACACAAAATTATTGTGACAAATATTAGATGGGAAAAACTACCAAGAAGTGTGCAGAAGAAGAAAAACGTCCCTCTGAAACTGCTTAAAAGCATAAAATTGAGCAAAAATCAAAATGGCTGCAGAAATGCTTCAGGGAAGCTAGATTTTAAAGTAACATTTCTCCTCTCTTCCAGAAACCTCCCCTCCTCCCTTCTTGGCCTTCTGTTTCAGAAACCCATGTCAACCAAAAGATATAACAAATGAGGCCTGCAGCAAGTACACAATTCCTGTCAAAACGCGCTAGAACCTATATTTCCTTATAACCCTCCTCAGCCCCTTCCTCCTGTGGGTTTGCAGGTTTTGAAAGCCATAGCCTGCTACAGCCTCCTTTGTCCAGCAAAGCAATAAAGCAATTGTTCCTCTTTATCCCAAACTCTGTCTTCACGTTACATTTTGGCTTCAATGTACAAAGGTTGGTTTTCAACACCTCCACCCTTCTAGGTTTTTGGCTGAGACCCCACCATCCTGTAATAAAAGATTAACAGGGGAGGGGTGCCTGGGTGGCTCAGTCAGTTAAACCTCTGACTTCATTTCAGGTCATGATCTCACAGTTCATGGGTTCGAGCCCCACGTTGGGCTTTGTGCTGACAGCTCTGCTTTGGATTCTGTGTCTCCCTCTCTCTCTGCTCCTCTCCTGGTTGTGTTCTCTCTCTGTCTCCCAAAAATAAATAAATGTTAAAAATTATTTTAAAAAGTTAAAAAAAAAAGATTACCAGGAGAAAAACAAATAGAACTTTAACAACATATACATCCCCTGTATCCATGGGAGAGACCCAGGGTAACTGAGCAACTCCCCAAAATGGCCTAAGCTATCTCCTAAATACCACCTCAGTTAAAGGCAAAAGAAAGCAATTGGAGAGGTCGGAGCAAGGCCAGTTATGAGAGGTTACCAGGAAAATCACTAAAACAGGGGTATGGTTGTTACACAGATTCAAGTCCTTGCGTTCTCCATTGATCACAGTTTCTAGAGATTTAGTCATTTTTGTTCTCCTAGTAGAGTAGATAGTTAGGAACAGGATACCTGGAGGCCAACAAAAGGAAGCTATGGCCAACTATCAGGAAGGTCAGAGGCCTGTCCTGGCAGCTCTTCACAAGAAGCCAGATCAAACCAGACAGGCCCAAGATGGTGGGCACCATGACAGGAAACCCTTGACCAAATTAGGAAGAAAAAGCAGGAAACTCTGCTTCCCGCCCCAAGTAATAAATATTCCACTCCCTAGTTAACAACTGTCAATAGAAGGTAGAACCGCCCCCCCCCCCCCCCCCCCCCCCCCCCCCCCCCGCTCCCAGGTGTGCAGCACTCTCTTGAGTTTTCTCATCTCAGACTTTGGGAGTATATTCTTCACTGTAACAAACTTTCCCCCTTCTGTTACTCATCCACTGTGCTGCGTGTCTGTCATTCAATCCCTTCTCATAAGACCAAGAACCTTTGGCAACTCCTTTGGATCTTGCTGGGTCAAGGCCCCAGGACCCAGGGTCTCCCCAGTTCACCTGGCAACATTCTTGGTACAGAGAGGGAAATACCTTTACAAGTGAATACTTCCCTTAGAAATGTAAGCTTCTCTTACAAAATGGTAACTTCTCTTTGGTTTTCAGAACTTGTCCTATGTCTACTGTTTATTGAAAAATAATGAGCTCAAGATAATTCTTATGACAAAAAGGCATATTTTGGGGTGGCACATTCTCCCCCTTCAAGTGCCACTCAAGTGTGTCTTTGAGTGCTTCACGTGCCATAGAATAGAATAGAATAGAATAGAACATTAGGCAGCAGAAATCTTCCCCATAACCACTGCATAACCACTTTAGTAGGTTCTGCCAGACTCATGAGCTGATCATTTAGAGTGGGTGGGGATCTGCTCTGCATTCTGGTTTATGAAGGGAGAAATGGTGATAACACTTTCCTTAGCATAGGGACTGGAAGCAAAGGGGAAGCCTGGAAGTCAGGGCTCAAGGATGTGTGCACATAAATCTCCAAAGGCAGGAGGTTCTATGAGACAGCAGGTTAACTTTGGATGTGTAGCCTCATCCCTTCAAAGCTGCATCTCCCTGAGGTCATTCTTGCCTAAGTCAAGGGCCTTCTGGGAATTCAGGCTCTTTCATGTTTTCCATCCAAAGTCATTTTTCTTCCCATGGTTTTCAGCAAATATTTAAAAGTTCCATTCTTTCTTTATTATTTTTAAAAGATAGAAGAGAACAGAAAGCCCTGTCTTGTGGACTTCATAAACCTTATTTCATGTAAAAACAATATATGGAGCATTTACATGTAATAAGAACAGACTTCAGTGCTGGGATACCCAGCAAACCAGGCAGTTGTGCTTAGGAGCCTAAGAATGTAATATATGAAAGGACTTTTAAAGTGCATGAAATAGAATAGGGGTGCCTGGGTGGCTCTTTAGCTAAGTGTCTGGCTCTTGATTTTGGCTCAGGTTATGATCCCACAGTTTGTGTGATTGAGCCCTGCATCAGCTCTGCACTGACAGTGTGGAGCCTGCTTGGGATCCTCTCTCTCCCTCTCTCTATGCCCTTTCTCACTTCATGCTCCCTCTCTCTCAAAATAAATAAATAAACTTAAAAAAAAGAAGAAATAGAACCATTATTCTCTTAGGGGCAGTGGTTTGTGGTATAAATAAACTCCCTAACATTTTAGCATTTGGGGCAAGAATACAAAGGGAGACCCATGAACTGTATGTCCAAGTATTTTCAAATCCTAAGTCAAGTTAATGAGTTGTTGCTAAGCAACATATGTTCTATTTTTCTCCCTTGATGAGTATACCTTCATAGCAACCTAGAAGATGAGATCCAAATTTAGAATTATTGGACTCCTTGACATGCTGATCCAGAACATGGCAGCAGGGGGAGAACCAACCTCAGCTCTTTGCCAGTCTGTCTTTGCTGGTCCCCTTTCTCCTCCAATACCAGCTCCACCCACACTAGGTGCAGGCACTTCAGTATATATGTCCAGACTTTATTCAAACTCTATCAACCACCTTTTTCCCACCTCTCAGGCATTGGGATGCACACTTAGGTGTTACAAGCCACTCTCAGGAGGGAAGGCTAAGGGAGGAGACTCACCCACTCTAAGAAGAGGGTCAAAAGTTGTTTGGGCACAGAAATCTTGACTCTATATCTAGAAGGAAGGATGCACAAGTATCAACTGGACATATTACCAAACTGATGCATATTAAACATTTTAAGAGTTTATTTAAGGAAAAATAAATTTGTATTAGGCAGCATCCAATCTAGCAGATAGAAAGGAGCTCTTAGCAGCTGTACAAAGTGAAAGACTTTTATAGATAAGAAAGGAACAGGAAGAAGAAAGTTATACTGTTGGAAAAGTGGCCTGGTCATTGTAAAGTTAGTTTCCTTTAGGGGAGGGTAGAGGTCTATCAGACAGATTATCTAACTAGTGCTGATCAGGTAATTCCTGATTGACTAGTTTAAGATTCCATTTCTGGGAGAGCTGAAAGTGTAATTAAGTGAAGTCATGGATTGGTGATATTGAAGGATTTTTACCACAATACCCAGGATAGGTTTTCTCACTGCTTCAAAGAGTGAAGAGGTGGACACAAAATGAGCAGCAGGCAAAAGTTTATTAGAGTATAAGATTAGAAAGGAAGAATAGTAGGAAAGCTCTCTTTACAGAGAGGGGACATTGAAAGTGAATGCCTACTGACAATAGGCAAGGGTCTTTGCTTTATAAGGTTCTAGTCATCCCTTCTACTTCCCTTCCCCCTTGTTCCTTCTCAGGTTTTATCTTTGTTGGCTGGATAACTCTATGTGGTGGGTTGTCCATTCCTGATTGGCTCATTTCCATTGTATGAGGGGTGGTCTATGGCCATACCAGTTCCCTGTGGGTTATAGGTTTTATGGTCTGCTTATTTTTAGTCAGGTCTTTTGTCAAATTCCTGAAAGAAATCTGAGGGGGAGTTGCCTGAGATTTGCTGTGGTCAGACACTCCCAGGATTATTCCAAAATATGTCTTTCCCCACCCAGGGACCTCAGGTCCTAATCCTTTTTCTGTATTATTTTTTTTCCTATCATATTATGAGTTTGAGCCCCAGATTGGGTTACTGCTGTCAGCACAGAGCCTGCTTAGGATCCTCTGTCCCCCTCTCTCTGCCTCTCCCCCAGCCTGCATGAGCACTCTCTGTCAAAAATAAATAAACATTAAAAAAGGAAAAAAAAAAAAAAAAAAGAAGGCCTGCTGCTGCTGCTTCAGATGGATATGGGCTCAACAAGGCTCTGCCTCTTGATGGTTATTTGATAATGACAGGATTTTAATCTTTTATTGATTTCATCCTCCCAAAACACCATATGGGGTGCCTGGGTGGCTCAGTCAGTTAAGCATCCCACTTCAGCTCAGATCATGATCTCGTGGTTCCTGAGCTCAAGCTCGGTATCGGGTTCTGTGCTGACAGCTCAGAGCCTGGAGCCTGCTTCCCTCTCTCTCTGTCCCACCCACACTTGCACTCTGTCTCTCAAAAATGAATAAATGATAAAAAAAAAAAGACCACCATAAAACCTGCTGTTCAGGAAAAGCTAAGTTTATTAAACCTACCGAAATAAGGGAAAACACCAGTTTGCATAAGTCTCAGCAATGTCTCAGAAAGGGGAAGATTGGAGAGGGGTCCAAATTGGCCTTGAAAGGCAGGAAACTGTGATCAGGCAGAGTTAACGACAACAGTAGCTTTGAATTGGTGGTAAGGGCCTGGATGACAGGACTGGCAAGCTTTCTAGTCAGCTCCCAGTTCTATCTCCTAGGAGTCAGCATTTCCTGGAACAAGTAGCTGAGTGACTTTTGTTTGTTTTCAGTATGGCTTCACAGAGGAACAAGGGAGATGCTCAGTATAATTTAAGAGAAAGTTCTTACCTTCTAAAATTTGCTTACTTAGCAAAGAGCCCTGCACATGGCAAGCTGGCTATCAGAGTGCCTGTCATAGGCCATTACAATGCAAAGCATCATGTGAAAGATATAGGTAGTGAAAGTGGGGCTTGGTACACATTAGTGGTGGGGCAGGTGGTAGAGTTTAGGGGTGTGTTTTGAATGCACATCCTAGGTTGCAGGTATTGATTGTGACAGGCCATACTCCATAGTCTGAGAGATGTGAGCTGTAGAAAAGGTGCATATTATTAAAAAATGAATTACTGACCAAGATTTTGAAGGAATTTTCCAGGTATAAAAGAGGAAGAAAGACATACAAGACAGAAGGAATTGTTTGCTCAAAAGCACACAGTGAAAACTAGGCTATTATGTACTAGAAAGGATATTCTGACTAAGGTGTAGCAAAGGGCAGGGAAGGAATTTGGGCTTCTCAGCAAAGCTGTCAATCTTAACCTGAGGTCACTGGTATGGCCTAGGTTGTTGAGTCCAGAAAGGTTTTACTGACATTCAGAGGTATAACCCAGAGAGGTCAGAAGCACGTTTCTCCATTAGCACCCATGGTGATGACAGCCTTGCCTTCGAGGCCACTAGAATTCCCAGGACAGGACCCAGAAAGGGAAGGCTCAGGCCTGATGGCAGAGAGGCCCCATGCACATTCGAGGGCTTGAGGACATGCTTTTAATCACAGGAAGGAGTAGAGATGTGGCAACAGCAAACTCTTCAGGTAGAAGCATCCTCTAAGACCATATGATTTTACAGTGGTCTGGCATTTTATCCACTGGCAAACCTCCCCCTGCATCATTTTTCTCCCTTAGACACATGGTCATAGAAAATAGGGAGGGGATTGGCATGAATCTTGGAACATCAGATTCTCCATCAAGTTCATGGTTATAAAAAATAAACTATTGTGGGGAATGGAGATGGGAAGTCAGGTGTTCTCAGTTTTTCCTGAAAGGAACAAGATCCTCATATGGCAACAGGGATTGAACCCTAGTGACCCTCTGGCTGAAACTATTCTGGGAACATGTGTACAGGGACATGACTTTGTTTTTAGAAAGTATTCTGGACTCCTAATTTGATTTAAAAAATTAGATATATGTATGTGTGTGTGTGTGTGTGTGTGTGTGTGTGTGTGTGTGTGTCTTAAGCATGCAGGCTCAAGCATGTTTTTATCATATAGATTACTTTAAAATACATCAATATTTTTAAGTAGAGATTGATTTTCTTTGGGAAAAAAGTTCCCTGAATTGCTCTTGTGGGATAATTCCCATAAGATGATTAAAAGCCCTGTTGTTTAGTAAAGCTCTGCAAGGAATACCCTTAAAAACCTGAGGTGGCCTCTTGCTTGTGTGAAAGGTTTTATGAAGCATCACATTAGATCTCTGCGAGATTGTAAAAGAAGGATTGTCTCCTTTTAAGTTGGAGTCCATCTTTGGTCTGAGACCTTTTTGTAATTTGAAACTTGTGTTTGTTCTCCGAAGAGGCTGGGAATACTAAACCATTTTTCTACTTTCAAACCTAGCAAGGCCTAGCACATTTGAATTTAACGACTTGCTTGTTAGCTTATCTGTATCCTAGGTATTCTAACTTAGGCCATGATTTTTAAAAAAGCAAACAAACAAACAAACAAACAAAAAACTAGGCAGAACTTTGAATTTTCTGTGTAGAAATCTCTGTAGTTACATGACTGAGATTACTGACTACATTTCCTATTTGTTTTTTTCATTTTCCGAATCAGCCATGTTGTCAAAATCTCAGCTACTATGACAGAAAAAAATAGGATTCAATAGGCAGAGAGAGAAAGAATAGGACTTGAGGTCTCTGGGTGGGGAAAAACGCATATTTTTTTAAATCATGCTGTAAGTGTTGGACCACAGCAAACCCCCTTGGGCACAAGTTTCCTCTTAAGAATGTAACAGATACCACCTACTCCCCCTCAGGTTTCCCTCAGAAATTTGACAAAAGACCTAACTGAAAACAAGTAGTAGACCATAAACCGTATGACCCACAAGGAACACCATGGCCAGAGACCACCCCTCATACAACGGAAACAAGACAATCAGGAATGGACAACCCAGCTCCTAGAACTATAAAGCCAATGATGATAAAACCTGAGAAGGAACAAGGGGGAAGGGAAGGAAGGGCGACCAGAACCTCATAAAACAAGGACCCTTGCTTACTGTTGTGGGCATTCGCTTTTGAATGTCCCCTCTCTGTAAAGACAGCTTTCCTACTATTCTTCCTTTCTGATCTTATACTTGAATAAACTTTTGCCTGATGCTCATTTTGTGTCCATATCTTCAGTCTTCAAAGTGGCAAGACAGCCAATTCCAGGTATTGAGGTAAAGAATCCTACAACACTACCACACAATAGATTCCCTTTCTTCCAGCTTCTGGTCTTACTTACTCAACATGCATTATGCCCTCAATGCTGGCCTGTTTCAGACCCATCATGTTTACACTGACAGTCTCCTCAATCCCCATCCAGTCCTCAGACCAATGCCATACATTTTAGATTTTTTTTTTAGTGCCTCATATTGAGTGACAAAATCTGTACTAGTTATCTGTTGCTTTGTAACAAATCACTTCTCCCAACTCAGTGGCTTTAAAAGGCAACTATTTATTGTGTTTATGAATTGATAATTTGGGAAACTTGCTGGAGAAAGCTCATCTTTGCTCCATGTGGTATCATCTGGGGTGGCCCAGTAAAACTGGTGGATTCTCCTCCAAGATAGTTCATTTGCATGGCTGGCAAGTAGGTACTGGCTGCCAGTTCCTGCCTACTGGGCCTCACCCTGGAGTAGCAAGAGCATCCTCACAATATTGTATCTGGGTTTCAAAAGTAAATGTCCTAAGCTATGGTAAGTAGAAACTGCCCCTTCCTTCCTTCCTTCCTTCCTTCCTTCCTTCCTTCCTTCCTTCCTTCCTTATTGTTGAGGATATTCTGGCTTCCTCAGTGGCTGTCTTGAAGTGATACAACCAGAGGCGTGGAAGCTGGGAAGTGGGGTCGGGCAGAATGCAGATGCATTACTTGAAAATACAAGTTTCATCATGTGCCTTTCTGGAGGTTGATCACAAAGACCAAAGAACTGCTTGTTTGGAGCTGCAACCCACTTAGAATATACCCCTTATAGATAATCTTTCTTGTCTTATCTCCTCTCCTTCACTATTGCTTTGCTGAGGCTACCTCCCTGGGAATCTCCCTGAAAAACCCTTCTTGATTGTATTTATTACTTGTTCATTCAGCAAATTTTTCTTGAACAGTGTGTCAAGATATTGCTAGTGCAATTCCTTGTGGGCTGTACTAAGAGGTTTCACTGAAGAGAGAGAGTGTGTGTGTGTGTGTGTGTGTGTTTAAGTTTATTTATTTATTTTGGGAGAGAGAGAAAAAGTGTGAGCAGGGGAGGGGCATAGAGAAAGGGAGAGAGAGAATCTTAAGCAGACTCTGTTCTGTCAGTGCAGAGTCTGACGTGGGGCTCGAACTCAAGGACTGTGAGATCATGACCTGAACCGAGATTAAGACTTGGACCCTTAACTGACTGAGCCATCCAGGTGCCTGAAGAGTACGTATTCTTAGAAAACAATCAGGAAGTGATATGACCTAGTAATAAGAGTCTTAAAAAGAATTTTCCTTATGCTGCATGGCAAATGGACTGTTGCTGGGCAGGGATGGAGGCAGGAAGAACATTCAGGAGGCCACTGCTCTGATGCCACCCTTGGGTAGTGTTGGCCAGCATGGGTAGGAGTGAATAAACATTATATATTTGGCAGAGAAAAAAGACAATGTTTGGTAATGGATTGAATAAGGAGAGGAATGAGGAAAGGGAAAATTAACAGCGACTCCTAGGTTTGTGGCATAAGGAAATGGTGGACTATTTACTGAAATGAGGAAGATGGCAGGAGGAGAGGGTCATGGAAGGATGACCAAGTTTGTGGTGTAAGTAGGAACTGTTCAAACCTTTCATGGACTTGAATGTATATCACTAAGTTACCTCCTACAAGTCCTATTTTCAGCTAAACAATTCTCTACTTCATAAGCTTATTGTCCTATGTCTGCATTAAATCACAGTTGATCATTGTGTAAAGGGTGTCATTTAAAAATAATCTTTTCTTCAATTTTGTGACTCTGACATTTCTTCCTTACTCATCAAGGAGTTCTGTTTTCAATAGTATCTCTTTGGCTCATTCAATTTTTATTTTACTGAGATAAAATTGATCTACAACACTGTATTAGTTTCAGGTGTACATGTTTCAATATTTATATATAATGTGAAGTGATCACCACAGTAAGTCTAGTTAACATTCATCCATATAGTTACAAATTATTTTCTTGTGATGAGAACTTTTGAGACTCTTTTAGCAACTTTCAACTATATAATACAGTATTATTAACTATAGTCAACATGCTGTACATTACATCCCAAAATCTTATTTATTTTGCAACTGGAAGTTTGAACCTCTTTATCACATTACCACATTTTGCCCATCTACCCACCCTTGACTTCTGGAAATCACCATCTATCTCTGTATCTAGGAATTGTGTGTGCGTGTGTGTGTGTGTGTGTTTAGATCTATGTGTAATTGAAGACATGTCGTATTTGTCTTTTTCTATCTGACTTATTTCACTTAGCATAATGCTCTGTAATGTCCATTCATATTATTGCAAATGGCAGATTTCCTCTTTTTATGGCTGAATAATAATATAACATATATATCATATTTTTAATCCATTCATCAATTGATGAACATTTATCTTGTCTTTATATCTTGGCTATCATACATAATGCTGTAATGACATGGGGATTCATGTTTCTTTGTGGTTAGTGCTTTTCCTTTTCTTTGGAAAAATACCCAGAAGTGGAATAGCTGGATCATATAGTAATTCTATTATAATTTTTTGAAGAAACTACATTTTGCTCCATACTGGCTGGCCCAATTCACAGTTGTATCAACAGAGCACAAGAGTTCCCTTTGTTGTACATACTCACCAACACTTGTTATTTTTTGTCTTTTTGATAATAACCATTCCAACAGCTGTGAAGTGATATTTTATGGTGGTCTTTATTTGCATTTACCTGATGATTAGTGATGTTGAGCATCTTTTCATGTACCTACTGGCCATCTGTATGTCTTCTTTGCAAAATGTCTATTCAGATCCTCTGCCCGTGTTTTAATCATATTTTTTTTCTATTGTGGTTTTTAAAATACATTTTGGATATTAACTCTTATTAGATGTATGATCTACAAACATTTTATCTCAGTCTGTAGATTGTATTTTCATTTTATTGATGATTTCCTTTGCTGGGAAGAAGCTTTTACTTTGAGGCAGTCTCACTTGTGTGTTTTTGTTTTTGTAGCTTTTGTTTTTAGTGCTAAATCCCTCACCCCCCTAACCCTCCCCCCCAAAAAACTCATTACCAACTGATATCAAGGAGTTACCTATGTTTTCTTCTAGGAATTTCATTGTTTCAGGTCTTATATTAAAGTCCTTATTCCCCTTTGAATTAATTTTTGTGTATGGTGTAAAGTAGTGGTCCAGTTCTATTTTTCAATCTTTATTTTACATGTGATTGCCCAGATGTCTAGTTTTTCCACCACCACTTATTGAAGAGACTATAATTTCCCCATTATACATTCTTGGCTCCTTTTAATTTACCATACATGCATGAGCTTGTTTCTGGGCCAGCTATTTATTCTGTTCAATTGATGTATGTGTGCATTTTTATGCCAATATCATACTGTCTTGATTATCATTGTTTTGTAATATAGTTTTAAATCAGGAAACATAATGTTTCCAGCTTTGTTCTTCTTTCTCGAAATTGCTTTTGCTAGTCAGGGTCTTTTGTGGTTCCAAATTTTAGGATTGTTATATTTTTGTAAAAAATGCCATTGGAATTTTGATGGAGATAGCATTGGGTAATGTGGACACTTTAACAGTCCGTGAGAATGGAATATCTTTCCAGTCAGAATGGCCAAAATGAACAAATCAGGAGACTACAGATGCTGGAGAGGATGTGGAGAAACGGGAACCCTCTTGCACTGTTGGTGGGAATGCAAACTGGTGCAGCCACTCTGGAAAACAGTGTGGAGGTTCCTCAAAAAATTAAAAATAGACCTACCCTATGACCCAGCAATAGCACTGCTAGGAATTTACCCAAGGGATACAGGAGTACTAATGCATAGGGGCACTTGTACCCCAATGTTTATAGCAGCACTCTCAACAATAGCCAAATTATGGAAAGAGCCTAAATGTCCATCAACTGATGAATGGATAAAGAAATTGTGGTTTATATACACAATGGAATACTACGTGGCAATGAGAAAGAATGAAATATGGCCCTTTGTAGCAACATGGATGGAAATGGAGAGTGTTCTAAGTGAAATAAGCCATACAGAGAAAGACAGACACCATATGGTTTCACTCTTATGTGGATACTGAGAAACTTAACAGAAACCCATGGGGGAGGGGAAGGAAAAAAAAAAAAAGAGGTTAGATTGGAAGAGAGCCAAAGCATAAGAGACTCTTAAAAACTGAGAACAAACTGTGGGTTGATGGGGGGTGGGAGGGAGGGGAGGGTGGGTGATGGGTATTGAGGAGGGCATCTTTTGGGATGAGCACTGGGTGTTGTATGGAAACCAATTTGACAATAAATTTCATATATTGAAAAAAAAAGGAATATCTTTCCATTAATTTGTGTCTTATTAAATTTATTTTATGAATATATTATAATTTTAAGTATACAGATTTCACCTCCTTGGTTAAATTTATACCTAGGTATTTTATTCATTTTGATGCAACTTACTTTGTAAATAATTTGTTATTAGTACATAGAAATGTAACCAATTTCTGTATATTGATTTTGTATCCTGGACCTTTAGTAAATTTGTTTATTAGCTTTAACAGTTTTGTTGTGGCTGTAGTTTGGGGTTTTTTTTAAACTTTTTAAAAAAATGTTTATTTTTTGAGAGACAGACAGAGAGAGAGAGAGAGACAGAGTGAGAGCAGAAGAGGGGTAGAGAGAGAGAGAGGAAGATACATAATCCAAAGCATCTGAGCTGAAGCTGGACACTTAACCAACTGAGCCACCCAGGTGGTCCTTTTTTAACTTTTTTTTAAAGTTTGTTTATTTATTTTGAGAGAGAGAGAGAGAGGAAGTACAAGTGGGTGAGGGGCAGAGAGGGAGGTAAGAGTAAGAATCCCAAGCAGTCTCTGTGCTGCCAGTGTAAAGCCTGATGTGGGGCTTGAACTCATGCACCATGAGATCATGACCTGAGTCAAAGTCAGACGCTCAACCAACTGAACCACCCAGGCACCCTAGGTCTTTAGAGTTTTTGATATATAATGTGCCATCTGCAAATAGTGCAAGTTTTATTTCTTCCTTTCTGATTTAGATGAATTTTACTTCTTTCACTGTCTTATTGCCCTAGCTAGGACTTCCAATACTATTTTGAATAAATATGGCAACAGTAGGTATCCTTGTTTTGTTTCTGGTTTTAGAGGAAAATCTTTCAGTTTTTCACCATTGAGTATGATTTTAGCTGTGAGTTTATCACATATGGACTTTATTATATATATTATATAGAGGAACAAAGTTCCCTCTATTTGTACTTTTGTTCAGAATTTTAATTACAAATGGGTATTGAATATTGTCAAATGCTTTTTCTGCATCTATTGAGATGATTATATAATATTTATCCTTCATTTTGTTAATGTACTATATCTCATTGATTTGTGGATGTTGAACCATCCATGCAGCCTTGGCATAAATCCCACTGTATCATACTGTATAATCCTTTTAATATAATGTTGAATTTGTTTTGCTAATACTTCTTTAAAATTTTTACATCTATGTTCATCAAGGATAGTGGACTGTAATATTCTTTTCTTATGATGTCCTTGTCTGGTTTAAAATTAAAGTAATGCTGGCCTTGTAAAATGAGTCTGGAAGTGTTTCCCACTCTTCTGTTTCTTAGAAGAGTTTGGGATATATTGGTTTTAATATCAAACATTCTTGGAATGCTTGGTAGAACTCACCAGTGAAGTCCATCTTGTCATGGACTTTTGTTTCTTGGGAGGTTTTTGATTACTGACTCAGTCTCCATACTAGTAGTTAGTCTATTCATATTTTTAATTTCTTCATGATTCAGTCTTGGTAGGTTGTATGTTTGTAGGAATTTATCCATTTCTAGGTTGTCCAATTTGTTGATGTATGATTATTTATAGTAGTCTCTTATGATCCTTTGTATTTCTGTGGTATCAGTTTTAACATCACCACTTTCATTCCGATTTTATTTATTTGAGTCCCCTCTCTTTTTTTCTTGGTAAGTCTAGCTAAGGGTTTGTCTAGGAAGCTGTCACATGAAATGAACAATAATAATAAAGAACCAGATCTGGTTAAACTGTCTCCTCCTTGGAGAAAGTCTATGGGGCATCTGGAGGACTTGGGCTGGGCAAAGGGATGAGATCATGAGACATTGATTGTGAGTCATAAAACAAAGAAATGACCTTGAGCCTAAGAGCTCAGTAACTGCTCAGTTACTGACAACCTACTGTGTCTCCAACTGTTCAGTCATGGTCGGAGTGAACATTCTAGGTCTCATGAACCTATGACCTGCCTTGTTCTACCTGAGAAGCAGCATTATATGAAAGGTCACCTCAGGACTGGAAATTCCAGATTCTTTATCTCAGGCTAGAGATAAGTTGTTTTTAAATGCAAGACTTTGATTTGAAATAGCTTGGATTTTTTAGTTCCAAAATTCTAAGAATCAGAATATTAAGTATATTTCCAACAGCATTCAGTAAATACTTTCTGAGACAGTTTTCTCACTTGAAAATGTTTCTAGCCTAAGGGATACTGCTAGAGAGAAAAGATAGAGAGTGGAGGGGGTTTCTGGAAAAGTCACCCTGTTCCCATAAAAGATTGAGACTCTGAGGCATACAGTTGAAATAACAGAACCCCAGCAATTATTGGGATCTGGAGTAGAGAAGACCACCCTGGTGGCTATATCTACAGAGAAGCCCCACAACCAGGGAAGTACCACCTGAATGTTAGAAAGAACTATCCACAAATAGCCTAAGGTACAAAGTCTTCATGTACCCCAGAGCCACCTGGGACACATAGGGGATTTTGGCAGTGATGCATATCCTTTTGGTAAGACTGATAATTTCCCTCATGTAAAAGTAATAGCTAGTTGGGATTGCTTTCTTTGCTTTTTGCAAACCTATAAGAAGGGGAAAGTATTTACTAACAAGGTCTGAAGGAAAGGAGAAAGACTGATTCTAAATGCAGAGACTTCTTTATTTAGCAGTGAGCTCAAAGGAGAAGTGAAGGCCCATTATTGAACAGAGATTATTTGAGGGGCTACAGAAAATATCTGTGATGAGTATATTCTTGGTTTCATGGCCAGCATTCAGTCTGATAAAGTTGTTAAGGCTGCAGTGTGTTTTAGCTTACTTTTCTCCTCAGATAGGCCCCACTGCCTCTGGAAGCATTAACTGTGATGGGTGGACCCCTTGGGACCCTCGTCCTTGCTGCTGTTCTCTGAGATTTCCTTCAACGGAGACACCAAGAAGCTCAGACAGAGAACCCTGGAGTATTGGTGTTTCCTCTTCTTTTTTCTTGGGTGACAGACAATGGTCCTGATTGAGGAGGATTCCTGAGGGTCAGAAGAGGAAGCTTCATCTCACTGGCCAGCAACCCCACATGCTGCTATCAAAGATTCTTCCAACTGCACAGGGCTCATGCCCCCTAGACACTGCTCCATAGACATGATAATCATCAGACTCACTCTCCAATTCCTATCTCCATGGCAGGAAATTTGCATTGCAGCACTTGGGGGTTTAGTTACATGCCTGTAATAGCTGTTAATGGAAATGGCACAGCTAAATTTTCAGGCACTACTTTGAAACCATTCCCCCGGTGTTATGATAACATTCTTTCCCATTACTTCTTAAAGAGCACAACAGAGTGTCAAAGGAGATGTAAAACTTCAGAGAGAGAGAGAGAGAGAGGTCTGTGCCTCTTCAAAACCAAAAAATGTGTTCACTTTGCATTGCTATCAACTGTTATATCTGATTTAATAAATCTAAACTTGTTATGAATAGGCACACAAGATTAAAAAAAATGCAGGCCAATATGCTAGATTATACTGTTCATGACAGTAAACCTTCCCTTCTTATCCCCTGCCTTTACTTTCAAACTGAGAGGAGGGTGATGTCCTTCTTTTGGAAGGCAGCTCTCTGTAGAAAGTTTGGTTAAAAAGCACCTTGAAGGCTCCTTCCCTCCTAATGAGTCATGGAAGGAAAGAGTTCCAAATGGGGTGGAGGATTACGTGCTAATCAAAGGGCAGAGTTTCAAAAATGGCACAGCTGTGAGTTTGGGCAAAGCCTTAAAAATGTCTTCTCTCCAAGCAAAGGCTAATGGCATCATTTCTTTGGCTGCAGAGTAGAAATTATTCCTCAAGAGGCTGACATGGTGAATGTCAGCCTCCTGATATATGGTCTTCTTTAGCAATAACTCTGGTAAACTGTCAAGCTCGAGGAGAGAAGGGACTTTTCATATGGCCAGACTGTAGCTTGATGGGGTCTCCTTTCCCTGGGAACTTCATATGGTTTCTTCCTGTAGCAATTTCTCTTGGAATGAGATGTTCTGTAGATTTCTCTGCTGTAGTTTCAGAAATGCCAAAAACAGCATATGCACTGAAGAACCCAATCTGGTGCAAAGCTATTTGCACCTTGTAGTGCTGTCTGACAACCCACAGGTCATGATCAATGAACTCTCAGCCCTCAGCATCAGGCTCAAGCTCCTGAGAGGTAGAGAACTTCCCCCATGCTGCCTTCACACAGTCAGTAGCCAGTCTCTGAGAGCCTGGTGTGGGAATGCAAAGGTGAGCAAATCAGTCTTCAGGACACTGAAAACTAAACCTCACAATCTGATGGACAGTGTGCTATAATAGAGGCACACATAAACAAGGAGAGAAGAAGGAGCAGACTGTTCTAGGAATGGCTGAAACAGAGTTGAAGCTTTTTCTTAGGTCTAGCAAATTCCACCAAAGGAATTTGAACTTGTAGTATTTCTCCTAAAATTCTGATGATAAAACATTTATGTCTAGAAATCCTTTCTTAGTGCCTTTGCAATATTAAGATTCAAGAAATGATTGAAGAGGAAATGTATTTTAGACAAGACAATATTATGGTATCTTATGTCTATCCTGGGGATTTTCACTGGGCTCAGAATCACTTCATTTGGAAAAGGCTCATTTGAGAGAAACACTGAGCATCCTATGCCCAGCTGCTTTCCTGAGAGCTGCATCTGTACTTCCACCTTTGGGGGAGCTAGCAAGGTTAAATAGTGAGGTCAGGACCATATCCATCCTTCACTTCTCTTTAATGGGTGGGATCTTCTCCTGAGCTTCTA
Organism: Panthera leo; assembly: GCF_018350215.1. Taxonomy (NCBI): domain Eukaryota; kingdom Metazoa; phylum Chordata; class Mammalia; order Carnivora; family Felidae; genus Panthera; species Panthera leo. The sequence continues at coordinate 108,517,405 of NC_056686.1, forward strand.
CCCCTTCCGAATTGACCAGATCCAGGTCGTCCTCAGAAGCTATGGGACCAGTTGTTGCCAGCACATCATCAGGGAAACTCACTCCAGCACACCTGTGCCATAAGTAGGTGATGACTTAGCTATAATCAAAATTACCTGAGGAGCTCTGGGATGATATATTTAAAATGAAAAGCCATATATTTCAGTGGCACCGGACCAGATGAAGAAACTGTGACCAATCCACCTGCCTGTTTCGGGCATACAACACACAGTGTTGCCTCAGACAGTGCTGGTGTTCCTGACAGAATCACAAAGGGGGAAGAAGAGAGACCAAAATCGTGGGAAATGCTGTGTATTCCTGGTTTCTTATGTTTGCTGATATTTTTATGTGCCTCCATATTTAAATCTAAAATATTTTGTGGATGTGACAAAATTACACACAGATGTATTTGTTAAGTAGCTCTTTTACTTTAGGATAGTTTTAGATTTACAGAGAAGTTGCAAAAAAATTCTATATCCTGCACCCAGCTTCCCTCATTATTAACATCACATATTAGTGGTACCTTAGTCACAATTAGTGAACCAGTACTGATACGTTATTATCAACTAAAGTGCATATGTTATTCAGATTTCCCTACTTTAACCTAATGTCCTTTTTCTGTTTCAGAATCTCATTCAGGATGTAACATTTTGTTGTCATATCTCCTTGCCTATTCTGTGAAAATTTCTCATCCTTTCCTAATCTTTGATGACTTTAACAGTTTTAGGGAGTACTGGTCAGATATTTTGTAGAATGACCTTCAAATGGGAAGGACCTGATTAAACTGAGTGATGCATTTTGGGAGTAAAATTACAGAGGCAAATTGCAATTCTCATCACATCATATCAAGAGTAAATACTGTACTATAGCAACATGACTTTAGTGATGAGGTGGTATTTGACAGGATTCTCCAGTGTAAAGTTTTTTTTTTTTTTTATTCCCCTCCCTTTGCATACTACCACTCTTCTAAAAGAAGTCAAGGAAGTCACTACAGCCCACACTTAAGGGGTTGGGATTAATATCCATATCTTTAAGCAGGAGTATCTACATAAATTATTTGGAAATATTTTGAATGAGAGATTTGTCAAAAATTTATTTATTTATTCAATCATTTCTTTATATCTACATGGATTCTTGGATATTTGTTTTATACTTTGGGTTAAAATCCAGTACTGTTTTATTTATATTCTTGCTTAAATTGTTCCAGCTTTGACCATTGGGAGCTTTCTCAGTTGGCTCATGGGTCCCTTGGACATATTCCCATCACTACTACTTCTTCTTCTTCTTCTTCTTCTTCTTCTTCTTCTTCTTCTTCTTCTTCTTCTTCTTCTTCTTCTTCTTTATTGAGAACTTCCTTACTTTCTGACACTTCAAGATGGCCTAGGCTCACTTCCGCAGTTTCAGAATCTATTTATGTTATTTCTCCAAAGATTCCTGGTAGAAACCAAGATCTAGTCATAAAGTTGCTACTGGTATGTATTTGTTCCTAGGCCTCAGTTGGCAGAGCAAGGATATACATGCCTGTCTGCTGGCCCACTTATATAAATAACTGAAAATACTTATACATGCATCCATTTATTTCTACCCTAAGCTAAATGAGAGATCAAATTCATGTTTCCATCACCATGTGGCTCATACTGGCTTTTCTTCTTGCTGTAACTTCCTACACTAATGGTAACAAACTGAGCTCCCACATCCATCATCCATTTGTGTGATAGTCTAATTCCAGTAGTTATGCATAGAAATTTCAGAACTACTAACCTATAAACCTGATAACCTATACCCTTATGTGAAAAATGTTATCAACAAGAGCACAGGGCTTATGCACAGTGTCTTTTGCATTTAACCTCACAATCTCTACTCATTTCCAAAGTTGCTTAGGATATTTTTCTTTCACCCCCCTCTAGTGAGGTTATTTCATACACTTATAATAGCCTTTTATTTTTGTCATAGTTTATATTCCATACTTGGATACTCTGACCTCCTGAGTGAGTTTTGTAACATTTTTCATACATTAAGTTTCACTCTTGTTCTGCAAGTTCTAGTTCAAGAATTCCAAAATTCTAAGGTTTTTGACAAATACATAATGTTATGTTTTTAGCAATATGGCATCATACAGAATAATTTTACTGTCCTAAAAAAACCCCTGTGCTTCACCTAGTCAACCCTCTCTTTTCCCCAAACCATGGGGAAAAGACTTATCTGTTTACCACTTCTATAATTTTGCCTTTTCCAGAATGTCATATAAATAAAATCATAAACTAAGTAGCTTTTTCAGAGACTGGCTTGTTATATTTAACAACACACATTTAATGTATGTCCACATCTTTGTATGGCTTTGGATAGCTCATTCCTTTTCATTGCTGTCTAGTATTCATTTAGGGTTGGAACCATGTGTGTGGATTATCCACTCATCTGTTGAATAATGGTTCTTCCAGTTTTTGGAATTATTAATGATGCTGCTATAAACATTTATATACAGACTTTTGTGTGGACATGTTTTCAAGTAGTTTTAGTGAATACTTTGTACTGTGGTTGCTGGATTTTATGATAAGGCATTAGCTAGCTTTGTAAAAAAGTGCCAAACTGTCCTCCATTAAAGCTTGACAATGTTGCTCCCATCACAATGAATAAGTTTCTGTTGCTCTGCATCTTCACCAGCAACTGATGTTGCCAACTTAAAAAATAATAACGATTTTCAACCCAATGAATAATGTTAAGCATATTTTTTCTCAAGTGTACAATAAATGTTCTCCAGGATAAGCCATATGTTAGGTATTTATAAATTTGAACAGATTAAAATAATATAAATAATAAATATCACTATCAACATCTTAAAAAATTCCCCAACAAAATTTCCAATCAGATAAATGAAACTAGATAGCAATCACAGAAGGAATCCGGAAAATTCACAAATTTCTAGAAATTGAACAATTATTTTTAAAATAAAAATTGTAAAACAAAACAAATGAACAGACAGAGAAAAAAAAAAGACAAACCAAAAAATCCCAGACTCTTAAATACAGACAACAAACTGTTGGTTGCCAGAGGGGAGATGGGTAAGGGCGATGGGTGATATAGGTCGAGGGGATCAAGAATACATTCACCCTGATGAGCACTGAGAAAGGTATAAAATTGTTGAATCATTTATACTGTACATCTGAAACTAATACAACACTGTATGTTAATTATACCAGAAGAAAAAATTTAAAAAATAAAAATGTTGAATATAAAATGAGTCGTAAAATAAAAAAAAATAAAATTGCATATATTTAAAGTATACAACATAATGTTTGGATATACATACACATGGTAAAATGATTACTCCAGTCAAGCTAATTAATACATCCATCACCTCACACAGTTGCCATTCTTCCTTTTTTTTTTGTCATGAAAGCACTTGAAACTTGCAAAGAATTTGCAGAATACATTATAGTATTAGCTATAGTCATCATGCTGTACATTAACTAGACTTATTCATCATGTATAACTGCATTTTTGTGCCCTGTGACCAGGATCTCCCCATTTCACTCACCTCTTCTGTTGGTAGCCACTGTTCTGTTCTCTACTTCTAAAACAACAAACTTTTTTTTTTTTAACATTTATTTATTTTTGAGACAGAGAGAGACAGAGCATGAACAGGGGAGGGTCAGAGAAAGAGGGAGACACAGAATCTGAAGCAGGCTCCAGGCTCTGAGCGGTGAGCACAGAGCCCGACGCTAGGCTCGAACCCACGGACCGTGAGATCATGACCTGAACCAAAGTCGGACACTTAACCGACTGAGCCACCCAGGCGCCCCGAAAAACAACAAACTTTTAAACAAATAGGTCAAAGATGAAATCACAAGGGAAATTAGAAAATATCTAGAGACAAATTAAAATGAAAACAATAGAAACTTAGCAGTTTTAAAAAACAAATTTACAGCTTTGAAGACATGCATTTAAGAAAGAAGATCATAATCACCTTCATCTAGAGTATACTCATTGTGATGAGCACTGAGTAATGCAGAGAATTGTTGAATCACTATATTGTACACCTGTAACCAATCAATATAACACTGTATATTAATTACATTTTAATAAAAGAACAAAAATTAAATAAATAAAATAAAGGAAGATTTTAAATCAATAATCTAACTTTGCTCCTTAGGGAACTAGAAAAAGAAAATGAGAACATAAAACTAACAGAAGGAAGGAAATAATAGAGATTACATGAGAGAGAAATAAAATAGAAATAGTAAAACAATAGAAAAAAATCAATAAAATTAAAAATTGGTTGTTAGAGATTCACAAATTTGACAAACATTTAGTTATATTGACTAAGATAAAAAGACAACATTCAAGTTACTAAAATCAGAAATGAAAGTGGGGACATTGCTACCAATATTACAGAAACGAAAATGACTATAAGAGAGTACTATGTACAGTTGTACACCAAAAAGTTGGATAACTTATATTAAATGTACAAATTCACAGAAACACAACTTACCAATATTGAATCATGAAGTAGAATATATGACTAAAGCAATAAGGAGATTTATCCAGTAATAAAAACAAATGAACAAACAAACAAACAAAAACAACTTCCAACAACAACAAAAAGCCCTGAATAATATGGCTTTGCTGGTAAATTCTACCAAATTAAAATTGTAGGTAGATACTGCTTCACATCCATTAGAATGGCTTCAATTAATTAATTAGTTAATTAGAGGATGTGGAGAAATTTGAACACTGGTGCATTTACTGTAAAATGGTGCAGCCACTGTGGAAAACAGTTTGACTCTTCCTCAGAAAGTTCAACATTGAATTACCATATGATCCAGCAGTTTCATTGCTAAGATAATTGGAAGCAAGGTTTCAACCAGATATTTAGAAACCAATGTTCACAATAGCATTATTCACAATGGCCAATAGCCAAGATGTGGAAACAACCCAAATATCCTTCAAGAGTAGAATGGATGTACCAAATGTAGTAAATACATACAATGGAGTATTATTCAACCTTAAAAAAGGAATTCAATTCTGATACATAATACAACATGGATAAACCCTGAAAACATTATGCTAAGTGAAATAAGCAAGATGCATAAGAACAACACATAGTGCATGATTCCACATATATGAGGCACCTAGAATAAGCAAATTCACACAGACAGGAAGTAAAATAGAGATTACTAGGGGTGGGAAGGAGGGGGAATAGGGAGTTATTATTTATGAGTACAGTTTCTAAAGAGGATGATGAAAAAGTTCTGGAAATGGATAGTGGTGATTGTTGCACAACATTGTGAATGTACTTAACCTCACTGAAGTATAGTTAAAATAGTAAGTTTTGTGTTATGTAATTGAACATAATAAAAAATTGAGGAAAACCCTCTAACCGCCCCTGCCTAGGTGATGCTAATGTGCAGCAGGGTGATAACCTTGACTTTAAGCAGCACTTCACCAGTGAGTAATACACCTTGAAATGAGCTTCTTGACGTTTTACCCCCAGTGTGGGGGTATAGATGCAGGCTTTAAATAAGCCCATGCACCTTGTATCTTATACTTATGTACCTTGGGGACACTCCTTAACTTCCCTAAAACTCAATTCTCTTATCTGTGAAATCTGGACATTTCTGTCCAGGTTGTCTGTTTTTTGTTTTTGTTTTTGTTTTCTTTTTAATTCCACAGGATGCTTCACAGAGAGGGCTTAGAATAGTGTGTGGCACCTGATTCACACGGAGGTGAAAACTATGTTAATGATGACGGAGTTTTCCTAAATCAAAAGTTGGAGATGTGTGGGTAAAATGGGCTTAAACCTATGGTTCTCACATTTGAGCAGCATCAGTGTCACATGGAAGACTTGTTAAAAAAAAACATTCTAAGGTCTGGAGTGGGGCCAGGGAATTTGCAATTCTAACAAGTAATAATGTCAGGTGATACTAATGTGGTTGGCCCAGGAGCCACACTTTGACAACCATGAACTTAGAGCTATCACCAAGATCCCCACCCACTGGATGATCCAACGCTTCTGGAAGTCCTCTGCTCTGAGAATATAATTTCTAAAGAGGTTTCCTATCTAATTAGAGGCAATATTTCCTGATCTATCAGATACATATAATCTTAACATTTAGAATTCACCAAGCATCTCAAAAATGCATATGCATTTTAAACAAAGTAGTCACGATTTAAACTGTTTGAAACTAACTTTAAAAATTTACATTTTGGGGGCCTCTGAGTGGCTCAGTCAGTTAAGTGTCTGATTCTTGGTTTTGGCTCAGATCAGGATCTCACAGATTGTGAGTTCAAGCCCTGCATTGGGCTCTGTGCTGATGGTGCGGAGCCTCCTTGGGATTCTCTCTCTCTCTCTCTCTCTCTCTCTCTCTCTCTCTTTCTCCCACATCTCTCTCACAAAATAAATAAACAAACTTCAAAAAATTTGCATTTTGAAACTTGATAAATTCAGTAATGGGGTTTTGGATAACCTGGAGATTATTCAGGCATGTCCCAGGAGAACAAACCAGGGAGAAATCACATCCGAAAACTCTGGGTCTTGCTATTACTATTGACCCCTGCTACCTGTGATGGAGAATAGGCAGCTTCATTAGACTTTCTGACAGATATCCTTCTCACAGCTTTGTGTCATACCAGCTTGGACTTTGAGAAATGCAATAAAACAAGCATGTGTGGATGCATTGGCTCCAGAAACCATTGGATAGGACTCAAACCCCTTCCTTATAAAAGACAGAAAAAAATGTACCTGGTTTGAAGCCTGAAATTCCTGCTTGTGGACTGTAGGTACATCAACAAGTCATTTGATCTTTCGTAGCATTTGCAGTCTCACATATAAAATGGGAAGAATAATCATCACCTACTTTGAAAGGTTAGTATTCTATTTGGCACATGGTAGAAACCCAGGAAATGACTGTTGGTACTGTTATTAGTTGTTGTGGTTGTTTGATGACCCCAGGAGTAGAGATTTAGTCTAAACTTCTGTCCTTGCTGGTTATGAAACAAAAATCACACTGATTCCATTTTTCTCCTTTTCTCCTCTTCTCTTCCTGCTCCTTTGTCTCTTCGTTTTCCTGTTCTTCTCTCATATTACTGGTGGACAAACATCTATAGAAAGTCTCCTAGCAGTTTTCTAGAGTGTGCTTGTATATTGGCCCTTCCTGCATCTCCCTTTCCTTACACCCCATTAGGAAAGGCAGCATTCCAAAGAGCTTTCTAATTCCACTTGAGCATCTCCACAATCAGTTCAACCAAGACAAGTAGCATCCCATGCAGCCTCATTGGTATGCCATTCTACCAAGGAGTTCTGGGCACTGTATATGACACATGAATTATGTATGTGGGGGCTCAGTACAGCATTTAGCATGCCTGAAGCACCATTTGCATTTTGGAAGGGAAGGTCATTTTGATTCTGTGATGTATTACATATTCACACGCCTTGCAGGAGTCAGGGCCCTCATGCTGGTGTCTGAGGGTGTGGCTGCAGCCCCTCTATTCCAGGTCCTGCTGCCACTGCACTCAAATCCTTGGACTAGAGTGGGAGGCTGCTCTCCCATTTATCCCTCTCTCTGTGTCAGATGTTTAGAATTATAATCCTTTCTTTTGCCCTGAAATATGCTGACTTCTCAAGTGGTGAGCATCATCTCCAAACATCACTTTGCACCACAAGGCTGTGGCTCTCTCCAGTCCACCAGCAATGCCACAGCTACTCCGAGATGGAATTCTCCTCTGTTCATAGGACCATGCTGCTCTGCACAGGTGGGGAATTCAGTAGGGAACAATATCTGTAGACATGAACCAGGTCACTCCTATATGACCAGTAAGCCCTGAGCACACCCACACACCCTACCTGTGCACACACTAGTTCCTTTGTCATCTCTTCCCTTCATTTTCTAAGAAAGCACAGGCATTCTTTTCAGAGTCCATTTCAGGTGAATCCTCTGTTAAGCTTTTCCTACTCCTCTGATCGGCCCTATTCCTACAGCCACCACTTCACCCTCCAAAAGAGAAACACACAAAATAAAAACAGTATCTCAGGTGCACATCCACCCTGCCTAGTAAAAGCCAATTGCTGCACATATCACATTTTACTGTAATTGTTTTTCTCCCACTAAAGTACTAGTTTCTTGAGGCACAGAACTATGATCTCATTTTATCTTTTATCACTAAGCCTCTATCTAGCATTGTGCCTGGTGCTAGGAAGCTGCACAGTAAGCCATCATCTTGATTTTGTGAAAATGTGATCTATTCAAGACACAATGCTTGCACACAGTGGTTCATGGCTAGAGGTCATAGAAAAAAGACTTAAAATTTGAATATCTTGGTTTTAGTGCTGACTTTAACGACCTTACCAGATGAATTAACTTCGACAACTGAGCTAAAGACCACCTGGCTTCCTTGGCCACAGAAAGGACCAGGTCAACATAGTTTAGGTCATGAGACTTGCTTAATCTACACAGTATATATGAAGGGTTTTGAGGTGTGTTGACAGTTGTATTACCTAGGAGAGTATATTTACTTTCCAAATTATTCTTATTTACTCTTTAGTTTTAATTACCATAATGATAGATAGTTCTCAAAAATTAGATAAGTACTTGAGAAATGTAATCAACAGCCTTCCTGTTTCCTGTGCTCATGAAACAGTACTGGACCAAGTAAACATACCTTTGGCTTTACTTTGGAAATCACTTGCTCCCAGAAGATAAGACTGAGGGTCACGTAAAACAGTTCCCTTGTCAAAACTAAGTGCTTGATACAGCAATACTCACTTCAAGACCCTTGCCTGTCAGTAACCACTGATCCTAATTCATTATGCAAAAATCTTTTTCAGTCGCTACAGGCTCCCTTCCTTGCAAGGGCTGATTTAAAGTGATCTGGCTCATAACCTAAAAACCTCTAATTGCTTTTCTCAGGGTCCCTTTTCTGAAATGCTATTAGAATTCTGTCAAGTTGTTGTTCTTCTTTACTGCGCTAATTTAGTAAACTGAGTTTTGCTTGATCAGAAGTTTTTCTAGTAGTCTTTTATGGGGCTTTCAGCCTATGGCCCAAATGGGTAACAATGTCATACTCATTTGGATGTCACATGATCTGCTCAGCTTTCTAGAGAACAATGAAGATGAGAATGGCAAAAACAATAACAACAAAACCTCTAAGTAGAAAAAACATTATAAAATGCATGTATTACATTTCATGTATTTTGTTCACCATTTAAAGAATATCTTCATTCCTCCTCAAGACATTTGTTCTTGTTTGCAATGTAAGTCTGACAGCTTTGGTTGCCTGATACCCCAGCCTACATAAAATTAAAAACTGTTGAGCTTTTAAGGAAGTGTGGAAATAGTCTGTTCAAAATGAGAGAGCAAGGGGCTCCAGGCCTTGTGTATGGCCTTAATGACCACCTGCATATTTCTGGGTGTGTCTGTGAGGGTGTCCCTGGAAGAGATTAGCATTTAAATCATCAGACTGAGGGGTGCCTGGGTGGTTCAGTCAGTTGAGCATCCAACTTTGACTCAGGTCATGATCTCACAGCTGGTGGGTTTGAGCCCCGCCTCAGGCTCTGTGCTGACAGCTCAGAGCCTGGATCCTGCTTTGGATTCTGTGTCTCCCTCTCTCTCTTTGCCCCTCCCTGCTTGTGCTCTTTGTCTCTCTCTCTCTTTCAAAAATAAATAAACATAAAAAAATTTAAATCATCAGACTGAGGAAAGATGACTTCACCAATGTGGCTGAACATCATCCAATTTGTTGAGGACCCAGAATGGGAACAAAACACAAGGGAAGATCTAATTCCTGGTCTCTCTTATTGATGTCTGTCTTTCCCTGCCCTTTAAGGTTGGAACTCCTGTTTCTTGGGCCTTCAGATTGGCAATGAATTACACTACCTGCAGCTAGAATTGCACTCTGTACTAAAGGATGAAGTCCTTGCACCCGTGGTCATCCCACCTCAGCATCCCTCCAGGTGCCTGTGATCCTGTTGGGCCACACCATGTGTACATCCTCAAGTGAGGAGATGGCCCCTTTCTATCAATGTCTATTCTCTCCTACCTTTTTCCAACCTCACCATCTATTGGATACATATTTGCTGCTGTGAGTGAAAGTTAAGCAAAAGGGTGTCTTCTCAGTTATGTTTTATGGTCCCTTTTGGTATGATGGACAGTGACCTCCCATGTCCTGGCCACATTTGTCAGATTTCTTTGTGGGCTCATCTGGGACACTAGAGGGTATGTATCTATCTCATGTGTCTTACACATGTTTATTCAGAGCCTGTTCATTGTGAGCCCAATGCCAGTGATGACTGCCTGTCATAGAAATGTCCATCTAGTGAGGGAGGGAGATAGAAACGAGAAAAGCAACAAAAAATGTGATGCAATGCATGAGGGAGGAAAGAAAACAGTGCTCTGATTGAGAAATGAGAGGGTTTATCAGTCTAACTATGGTGTTTCCTTTAATGTTAAGGAGGGTGAGGAGACATGACTTGACAGAAGCCAAGAGAGTAGATTCCCATGTAGGTTGGCTGAAGGGACTTGTGAGGACTTGGAGGCCTAATGCAGGTTGCAATGCAGTGCATAGCCTGAACTCCTCCATAATGTCAGCTACTTGGCTTTAATGCCTCATGTACTCAAGTCATTTGGAGGAACGCAGCAAAGAGATTGCTGAATGACACTTCTGGACTGATGTGGTAGAAACTCACACATACCCAAGGATACCCAGGTGGCTTTGCAAACACCATACCCAGGGCCTGGCATTTGTCTTTTCACAGAGCTTGGAGTGGGGGCAGTGGCACATTAATGTTGCCCAGTACTCTGAAGACATCTGCACTTCCTCCATCCCACATGCTTGGTCTGAAGTCCAGGGCTGGGGGCACTGGCTGGTGCCAAGTCACTGAGGACATTATTTTACTTTTTATGTACATGTCCTATCTTTGTGTGTAGGTTGAACCCAGTGCAACACTTCTCCTCCCACCTGTTTTAAGGAATATCCCCAGTCAGAAGGACCTCACAGAAGTCCACACAATCTGGCCTAGAGTCTTTCCCAGACTAAGAGGAGGCTCAGCCAGATTTTGTGTGGCCTGTGTCAAGTAAGTCTTGTAGCTGAAGTAAGTGGCCAGAAGGAGCAGCTGTTACAACAGTATCATAAAACCTTTGATGTCAGCCTGGCAATGGCACAGATACCAGCCTGTCTCTGGAAAGCTGCTTTCCTCACAAAGAGAATAGTCAGGCACTGTTGAAATGTCACACTAACCACTGCATTCATCCCAGGAGGTCACCAAAGGGAAAAGTAAATGTCTTTAGTGGATTAAACAAAAGTTTCCATGAGGAAAAAAGGCCTTGGCCTGCCAGCCTGAGCATGTTGGAAGAAGGTGGCCTCCCTATAGCCCTGATGCTTCCAAACTCAACTTCAGCTCTGTGCTGCTGTGATGGGGCAGACCCACATCTCCCTGGTGGTCATGTGAATGGCCTTAGAAATTCAGTGAATGTGTAACCTTTTGAAAATGAAAGAATGCACAGCAAATTTCTGAATCATCCTGCACATTCTGAAAAGAAAAAAATGGCATGTGCCCACTTTCTGTGATGGTTTCTTGGCTTCCCCCTCTTGAGGGAGGTGATATTAATATGCAAGGGAGGGTAAGGGAGCCCAAGGTGGTGGGTCCCTTGGGACTGTGTGAACCTATCAGTGGAAACTTCCATCTCAGCTTCAGAGATTATCCTGTACACTTGAGGCTGGCTGAGCCTGTGTGCAGACTGGGAGAGACCTACCCCATAATGTCAAAAGGGAGGGCAGGAGTTTGGAGGAGAGGAGAGAGTCTCACTAGGAAGGGGAAGGCTGGAGATCTGGCTGGTAGGCAGGTATGCACTGGGAGGCTGTGGATATGGAAGAAGGTAGAAAAGGCAGAGATGGAAGAAACCTGGAGTATGGACAGAGGGAGCAGTAAGAAATGAAGAAAGTGAACTAGACAATACACATAGTCTGTACTTCAGGAGGGTAAGGGTGTGAGGGTGTCACAGCCACAGAGGGAAGATGCCAGATCCTCCAACCCAGTATGGCTTCCTGGTGCCCTGGCCCATAGAGTGGCCTGATGGAGCCCTTCTGCATGTGCTTGTTCTACCTGTCCATGAAAGGCTGAGCTCCAGTCTCTGGAAGCCACGAGGGACTTCCAAGATTTCAGGCCCTGCTTTCCTGGAACCTTGCTTTTTCAAGCCCTTCCCTCTTCCCGGCTCCATAGGCACATTTGGTCTGAACTTCTTCTTGTGTAACAATAACCTTCCTTGAGATGAGGCCTGCATTTGGGCTTTAAGGATGGTTTACACATCTTGTGTTGACTTTTCAACAAAGTCAATGCCCAGAGGGCTTCCAGTTTGATACCATTCATAGAACCTTGAGAAGTCCTAAGCTCAGAGCATAATTATGGTCTGGAGATGCATAAAACATGGGAAACTATCCAACAAAGAAATGAATGTTCTCCTTTCTTTGCCCCTCAGGAGTGCATATTTTTCTTGGTCATAAGGGTAGACCATAAAAATGTCCAATGTGCTAAATGATTGAGGCATAAAACCTATTTATTCATCTATTCATTCATTTTACAAACATTACTAAATATCTATTACACATTGGAAAAGAAGTTGTCACTCTGGGTGATACAAAGGTGACAGCATCATGGACTCTGCCCCAAGCGCATTAACTAGTCAGAATCTGGGTATTAACCTTCTCTGTGACCCAGGGCTCAGCAGGAGACACATAGAGGGCTCCCTGGGAAAGCATGTTGATGAATGTCACCCTCTCTAAGAGGCACTAAGACCAGAAGAACCTCCCTGACTTATTTCACTCCTTTTTACTTTTTCACAAATAATAATACACGCAGGTCGGAATGCCTCAAACTACCAAGAAAGTTGCCAATTTCAATAACTGAATCACCACACTATTTTCCAAGGACAAGAGGGTGGCAGTTGTTATGTGCAGTTTTCCTTTCTGTTTTAAATCATGCTGTTCATACCTGCTTTTCATGTGAACTAGCTAGTAATCTTTTGCATAGTTAGTTTCTAGTTTAGATTACCAGGCTGTAGTTCCAATACCCTAGAGCATAGCTAAGGCAGACCTGCTGACAATGTTGCACATTCACACAGTGTCACATGGATAGAAAGCCACTCCTAGACTGTGATTACTGTGGCAGTGCCCCATCTCTGGGGAGGAAGCCTGAGGAGTTTGGTGCCCATGGAGTTTTGTGGCAGCACTTGCTCTGCAGGTGCTATCCAACCTCTTCCTGCCATCATCAAAGAATTAGGGGAGTGAGTAAGTTAGGGGCACTTCCAACATGTTGATGGTCAAGTCTTGGGGCCAGGAAGGAGCAAAAAACTAGAATTTAGTTCTGTTCACTACTGCATTCCCAGACCTTAACATGAATCAGTCAATGAAGTAGTCTGAGTCCTTTGAAGTCTATTGAAAAGTCACCAGCACTACACTTCAAAAAGAGAATCATAATAATGTAAGTCATTTGGATTAGACTGATATCAACAATGACACAATTGTTCTATGACTTCAAATTTGCCTTAGGCAAAGCCAGGGAAAATGCCCATGCTGTAGTCAGGCAGATGTTCCAGCACTTTAAGGTTTACAGAAGTTTGTTTTCAACTGTAAAACTTAGATTGAACTAGATACTTATCTTGGACTCAAGCCTACAGACTTTCTAAGTAAATGTACACTGTGACTGTCCCCTTGGCTCCATCCCCCATTGATGTGTGTTCCAAGATATGTGAGTGCTATAGTGCAAGAGTGTGGTGTAGTCAAAATTCAAATTATTCTCCCCACCATTTACCATCAGTTTAGACAAGTTATTTAGAACCTCTATATTTCCATTTCTTCATAGGAAAATGGACAAAGAAATATCTACTGATTTGGTGTGGAGATCAGGCATAATTGTGGCATAAAGTACTTGGAACTCTGCCCAGGAGGTGCTAACAGGATTTTTCGCCTATTGCACTCATCTGGTTGGCGTTTCCTGACCTTTTCTGAAGACTCACCTGAGAGCTTGTTAAAAATTTAGATTCCTAGGCTTCTACCCTGAAGATGCCTTGAGATAGAATGGCTCCTTAGAGCTACCTTTGCAGCCTTACTTGAAAAGAGTTGCTGTGGTGTAAGTGTTTGTGTGTGAGACTTGCTTCTTTATGCAAAAGGGGACATGCAAAACACTTCTAGGTAGTTGAGATTGCCAATATATTCATTCTGGTTTGTCAAATTCATCTAGAATTCTTTCTTTAGGTAACACCTTTGGAAAGGGCTCCAAGGTGTGGAATACTCAGGAATTTGGTTTCCAAAGCCATGGAGGTCAGGCAGTGATGGGTAATGGAAGAAGGGAAGCTCAGCTGAGGGGTAAAGTCAAAAGGAGGAAAATGAAAGTAAATGTCCATTTTCTCCCAAAAGAGGTGGTCTGGACAAATGCAAAGCTAATTTAGAACAAAAGACAGCAGTTGAGGAAGACATGACAGTGAATCACCAGGTACATCCCTCCTCACGAGGATGGATGGGGACACAGAGTGGTGTCTGCTTCACCCACATCTCACAGTCAGCTCTGCCTGGGATGCCAGTTTCTGGATGTACTTCTTGGTGTCCCCTCACTATGCCTGGAAAAACCAACACTTTTGGGAGGGAAGAATAGGCCCTGGTAATGAGAGAATATACAATTTCAACAGAAAAGGCTGGACAGCCCTCTGGGTGTCTCAGGACCCCAAACACAAAGAGATCAGGGCAGGCACATGCAGAGGGTGACTCTGCCCCAGGAGGATCTCAATGCAGTTTCCATGGGTGGTGGGGAGGAGCCTGGGATGCAGCAGGCTGTTCCTTCCTCACCCATTTATAGCTCAGGCAGTGGGTGTGTCTCCTGCATCTATCACTGCCTAAGTCCTTCTTTCTTAGTGGCATTAGTTGTCCTCCTCCTCACATCCTCTGCACCTCCCCACCTCCTCTGTCTCCTTCCCTCTCCTCCTTCCTACATGTCCTTCTTACCCATCCGGCAGCATGTGCCTTGCCCCCAACATCTTTTTCCTGGCTGATATTCTCCCCAGATCCATTGCAGTCAACTTACGCAGCTATCATGACCTGGGGAGCTCTCAGTTTGGCTTATGCCACTTGCCTTGACCACCTGCCTCTCCCAGGTCAGCTCCTCCTGCCCAGCTTGATCAGGACCTCAGTTCTGAGCACTTCTCTTCTCTATGAAAAGTGGAGTGCTGACATCACCTGCTTCCTGACCTTCCCTGAAGGGTGCTGGTATCAGACAGGAGAACTCCAGGCTACACAGGAACTGGGCTGGGCACACAAACACCATGGTGCTGGCAGTCCAAGGTGCTAGATCAACAGGTCCCAGAACACATGGGAGTTGCCAGAGAAGCTGTCAGGCTCATGTGGAATAAAGCCTGCCATGTATTCCCTAGAAGAGGACTGGGAGAAACTGGACCTTGGGTCAGAGTGGGGGCTACCAGATAGGACAGATAAAATACAGAAGGCCTAGTTAAATTCGCATTTCAGATACACAATGGATAGATTCTGGCATAATCATGCCTCATGCAATATTTGAGATGTACTTGTTGTATGTCATAGGCAGAATAAACCTCCCAAAGGAATGTTCTAATCTCCAGAAACTACAAATGTGGCACCTTATATGGCAAAGGGGAATTAGGACTGCTAATGCATCTAAGACATGAGCATCATCTGGATTATTTGGATGAGTCTAGTGGATTTATAAGGAACCTCAGGTGTGGAAAAAGGAGCTCAAATAGTATCAGGATGCAGGGTGAGAAAGGCTAGCCATTGCCTTGAAGATGAAGAAGGGGCCATGGGCAAAGGAATGGGGCAGCCTCTAAAATTTGGAAGGGAAGAGGAAACAGATCCCTCCCTGGGGTCTTCAGAAAAGAATCCATGCCTGCTGACATCTTCATTGGAGTCAAGTGAGGCTCTTTTCAGACTTCTGACCTCTAGAACTGTAAGAATAATGTGCTACTTTAAGCCACTAAGTCTGTGGTAACTAGTTACTGTAGCAATAGAAAACTAACACTCTTTAAAAAAAAGTTGTTTATTTGGGGGCACCTGGGTGGCTCACTGGGTTAAGTGTACGACTTCGGCTTCTGTCATGATCTTGTGGTCCATGAGTTCCAACCCCACATTGGGCTCTGTGCTGACAGCTTAGAGCCTGGATCCTGTTTCAGATTCTGTGTCACCCTCTCTCTCTGCCCCTCCTCCACTCTTTCTCTCTCTCCCCCTCCCTCCCTCTCTCTCTCAAAAATAAACAAAATAAATAAATAAATAAATAAATAAATAAGCTGTTTATTTGAAATTTAAATTTAATTAAGCAACCTGTATTTTATCTCGCAACTGCAATCAGAACCAAATTGAATTAGGGCCAGAAACCCGGTCAGAATTCCTGTCAGGGGCACTAAGTCTATTCAATGGGGGTTAGGCAGGGGCCCCAGTGTTCGTATCTTAAGAAAGGTTTGCATATGCTGCCCCACAGGTGTGCTATGAGTATTCATTACAATAAATAGTAGAATACCAGCACAGTTTCTGGCATGAAATGAGAGGGTGAAATAGGTTCCCAGGTGCCACTGATGATGGTAAGTGTCCTAATACCTGCCCATGGCTTGGTTCTCCAGCATTTTCAGATGGGCTCACACCAGACATGCAGGCACAACCTGGTGGGGTGCTGGCAGGAGGCAGAGTGCATTGTGGCAGGTTATGGTATTTCTTCTAGAATATCAGCTGTGGGTAGATCCCACACCCAGAATTCTGCCAGGAGTAAATTATGGGCCATGAAGAACACCCTTACAGACCTCGAAGTGCAAGACCCTGAGCCACGTGGAGAGACATAGGTAGTGACTTTCTCCCACCAAGGCCCATCTGCCTCTGTGCTGTGGGCATACTGCCCTCAGAACTCTGACTTTCTCTGAACCACATTTAGGAGGCCAAGGACTGCCTACAGGCTGATAGCATATCTTCTCTTAAACTTGCAATGAACTTTACAGGGACATGAGATTCCTTTGCCACAGATCATATTGCTAGGAGACTTCTGAAGAAACTCAAATCAGTTGCAGGCAAATGTTAATCCTGGTCACAACCAGTTCTTACCAAGAAACCCACAAATAAAGTGCAGGAGGAAAAGGGGGCTTCTGGTTGCTGACTGGCCTTCTGTTCTGCTGCAGTGGAGCCTGGGCCACACTGCAAAGCTCCTCTCCACTCCCTCTATCCTTAGGTCCCTGTGGTAGTGGGGAGGGAACAGAGGCTGGGTGCATATGCAAAATGACTATTAAAGCAAGAGCCAACACTGGAAATCCAGCAGTGGCTTTAGGACACTGTCTTAATGTGCCTGGGAGCAAATCTTCATCACATAATTGAATGTAGGAGGGCCAAGCTGGCCAAGGGCCTCACACATCTCCTTGGAAACACTTAGAAGTCCTGCCCAGGCCTCATCAGTGCACCCAGGTCTCCTCCATTAGCTTAGGTTCCTCTTGACAAAGTAAAATAGATGTTAAGATATTAAATATAAGGTGTTAATCTAATCCTGTCACTTTCAAGATGAATAGCTTTCCAAGGCTTCCACTGCCCTTAATAAAGTGCCAGGATTCCTAATGTGCCATGTTCAGGTGCCTGCCCCTTTCCTAGTTGCAACTCCTCACTCTGCATATGATTGCTCTGCCTCACAAGTAGGCCATGCCCTCTCAACCTCAGTGAGTGTGTACAGCCTGTTCCCCCTATTATGTATCTGGAATCTAGGTGTTTTTTCACTCCCAGCCTCTTCCTGGTCCAGCTCTTGCTCTGAGCCAAGCTCTCTTCTGTTCATTTGTTTGGTCTTGACTGAGCTGTAAGGACCTCTGGAAAGTAGGGGGCCTACTCCTGTGGGTTGGGACCCCTATTTGGTACTTTTAGAGTATCCTCCTGCCTCAGTTTTAGTACTGATCACCCCTTAGTGGGTCGAAATACTTCCTTGCTTGCCTTTGTCTTCCCCCAACTCAGCAGTAAGCATTTTTGGGGAAAGCATATTCACTGTTGTTTCTCAGTTGAAGTCATCTAGAATAACTAGAATATTGCTCCTTCTGGTGGAGCACACCACCCACCAAGGCCCAGAAAGGAAGGGGTAATCATTTGGAACAAATGGAGTATCTGGCAAATAAGGAGGAAGGAAGATGTCCTACAAAAAGCTGATGAGTAGATTGTATCTACATTTTTCTCCCTGTGCTCTCAATTTACTGCATGGTCTTTCAGTGAAGGCCTTCCCACAGGAGCTCTGCCCTTTGCTCTTTTTCCCTTCCTTCTGAGTTTCAGCACAGGTTTGGAGATGCTCTGGCTTCCCTTCCATTCACTCACTAGCCTTCACTCTGCAAGGCTGTGGTGGGGTCCTATCACTGACATTTACTTTTTTTATAACAGTCTTATGGTGGTCCCTGATCCTCAATCACCAAGGTCACAGGCTGGAGGTCCCTGCCCATGCTGGGAGCATCCTCCCAGTCAGCATCAATACCCTCTGTGGATGTGCTGACTTTGTTTCTGTAGGGGAGCAAAATGTACCACATTGACATGTGTCTCTTTGGCATGTGAATTATTTTAGCCTGATAATTTTTAAGAAACAGAAGACTCTAGAAAGTTTTTTTTTCTTTTTGCCTCCACCTAACCCCCCAAAATAATTTAGATAGAGGACTTTTTCCAGGAAAAGAGCTATCATCACAGAAAGCTACATTATAATATAAACTAGGTTTGGTGACTGGGATGAGTGAAGCAAAGTCTGTTTGGCAAAATTCCTCTCTATGTCCCATTGTTTCTGAGGGGCCCACAAACATTTGTTTACTGAACATTCACTTTTTCTCATCTTTCTATGAATTGCTTTCCTTGTCTTTTAAGTGTCAGACCCCTAACCCCTTCTTATTTCAGAAGGACATATATATTTCATTTTGTCTGACTGTTTTTGGAATGTCTCATGTTTATGTGGATTCCCCATACAAATGTAATTAAATTTTATTTTTCTCCCATGAACTATCTCATGTCAATTTAATTCTTAGACCAGCCAAAAGAATTTTGAAGGGTAGAGAAAAATTTTTCCTTCCCAGCACTTCCTTCTGGATTTGTGGTTGTACTTCTCTTACCTGCACTTGGTGGGCAGACATAGAGGTGTTGTGGGCATGGAGAAGAGCATAGTGGGACCATATGGGGTTCCTTTCCAGTAACCTTCATAAAGTCATCAGGGAGGTCCAGATTCCCTAGGGGCCATGCCAAAGCTCCTGGTATTTACTGATATTCGTCTCCTCTGTGGATTTTCATGGCCTGTGTCAAAGGGGACAGGGTTAGAGAAACAAGCAAGGAAGAGAAGATAAAAAGTGAGACCAGAGGACCTGGCCCTCTCCCTTCCTGTTGCCGAGTAGCTCAAGAGCTTATAATTCCAATTATAATTGGAATAACCTCACCTCAAGTTCTTTGCATCCAGTCTGCTGTTTGATGCAGGAATCTCCACAGCCTTCCTGTCAAATGGTCATTCGAGTTTTGTTTGAACAGTCTCAATGATGGGAAAGCATTATTACAATTCCTCAGTGAACACCTTAGAGTACTTTTATTTTACACACTTGTATGGGTATTTCTTCAAACACACACACACACACACACACACACACACACACACACACACACATGCAGTATCTACACACAAAGAAATGCATGGCAATTATGGGGTCAAATAAATAAAGATCTTTCTGATTAATTTGTCACTCAGCAGATTAAACTGCTGGATTTCAGCAGAGTGTTCAAGTGCTTAGATGATCAGGAGAGGGTTTCAACATGGAGTACATGATCAACTGGCATCAAAGGGACCCCTGAAACTCACCTTTTGGCAAGCTCTGTAGAAGCACTAGGACTCTCTCCTAAGAGATGAGTTTCTGGTGGTGGCTCATTTGGCCCTGGGCCCTTCTGGGGGCAATGAATTTTCCAGGCTAGCCTTGGAGAGCACCAGAGACTTTGCATGGTAGATTTAGCAGCAACCCCAAAGCTTATGACCCCTTTATCTCATGTGTCTGCAGAGACTTTCTGACAATCTGATCCTCTTCTCAAACTCAGTCTTGTCCACTGTGATCTCTGCCAGGAGGGCCAGAGCACTGTTATGACTGTGCACCATTTGTCTCAGGAAATATAGGAGCTTTTTTCCCAATAGGCAAAGAAGTCATGATATTCATCTGAAAGGGGTGCACCTGAAGGTAAGAGGAATGGCCAGCATCAGCACTGGATATTTAACAAAGGCCTCCACAAATGTGGAGGACCACAATGTGATGCCATGGACACCATTCAGAAATGATTGTGCATGGCAGTGCCTCTCGTTTTCTCTCATCTGGACAAAAATCATTAACATATGTTAGTATATATTGGTTATATCACACTTTTCTCCTTTGTACAGTCAGCTCTACAGGTCCCCAATGTAAGCATTAGACATGCCCATGGGACAGCTGCTGGGAGCCAAATAATATGGCATAGACACCTAGCTCATTGTTGCCTTTGGTTATCAGTTCCACCTCTGGTTTTTGGTCCCCAAACAAGGGCACAAGACCAGGGAGAAGAGTAGCGGCAACTGCATGGCACACTCTGGGACCACCAGCTTGACCCACCCCACCCCATGCAGCCACAGGTAGCCCCTCCTGCCCTTTGTGACCTTCCTTTCCACAGCTACCCTCTTAGGACAGGACCATCATCCCCTTCCCAACCCACTCACCAGATACATGTCTTAAATATGGGATTTAAAGCTATGCGAAAGAAGGAATAAATGTAAAGAGAGAGCCCCAGTACTCTGACAGAGCTAAGAGGAGGGGAGTGGACACCGGAAGCACAGGAGGGATAGTCAGGGGTTGTTACAGTCTGAATTGTGTCCCCCACTAAATTCATATGTTGAAGCTCTAACCCCCCAGCACCTCAGAGTGTGACTGTGTTGGAGATAGGACATTTACAGAGGTGATTAAGGTTAAATGGGGTTATGAGGATGGGCCCTAATGCAAGAAAAGATGAGAAGAGGAGGTTGGGACACACACAAGCATAGAGGAAAAGGCCATGTGAGGTCACAGGGAGAAGATAGCCATCTGCAAGCTAGAGGAAGAGGACTCAGGAGACACCAGCCTACCTTCACTTTGATCTTGGACTTCCAGCTGCCAAAACTGTGAGGAATACATTTCCGTTGTTTAAGCTATCCAACGTGCGGTATTTGTTCTGGCAACCCGAGCTAACTGATATGGATGGGGGAATGTGGAAAGGGGTGCAGTCAAGGGAATAAAGGGAGCTTCAATTCACAGAGGAGGCAGTAGTAGGTACAAATCCCATGTGGGTCAGCTAGGAATAGAGAACTCCAAGGCATGCTATCCCCTGTGCCACTGTTCACTTTCTCTTCCATCACACCTTCTCTCTCCTCCTCACCCTTCAGTATGTGGCAGGCAGCTATTAATTATCCCCACTTAGCAGCTGAGGGAGTGTGGCCCTAGATTGTGTGACTATCCTGTAATTTTTAAATATTTAGAGGCAGGTCCCCTGACCCTCTTCTTAAATCCCACAGAGCAATTCTTCCAGGCCACTTGACTCTTACTATGCAGAGTGACTGAAATTCCAGAATCATTGCAGGAGCTTGTTTTCAGCTGCTGCATTTATCAGGCCTGCTAGAAGCAAAGCCAAGTATAGGCTAGTGTCACAAATACACAGACACATGACTTCATCTGCAGCTGGCATGGCAGCTCCAGCTGGCAAGTGCCTCTGATAAGCCTATTGAGGGTGGAGCTGTCCAGCATCAGGCTGGAGCTCTGGTTACTGATGGTGGAAGTTACTTCCCAGCTAACACAAGATGGGTACTGAAGAGTATAGGACTCTCAGGAGAACCCAAGTTACTAAAGGCAGTTCAATACCAATTGGTTGTTGGCCTAGTGATTGGTGGGGAAAGCTCCTCAGTGTCCTCCTCCACAGAACATTCAGCAATTTGTGTGTGCTTCTCCAAATACTTAGAACAATTGGTGTGTGTGTGTGTGTGTGTGTGTGTGTGTGTGTGTGTGTTTTGCTTCAGGAGTAGGAAACTCTGAGAAGAGGATGAAACCTGATATTTTGGTTACTCCAGAGGTAAACAAGTGGTTTAAAAGCACAAACACTAATGCACTAATGCTACAAGTTCCTTCCTCTCTTGAAGACACATCCTCTATGTACCCCAATCCCCACATCCCACAATGCTGACACATCCTGATCTCACTGTCCTGACCTGGGCCTCAGCCTAGATATGGCCTTGTTGTGTGTCTGCTTTCCTATCTTCCCTTCCCTGGGACTAAAGCTTTTCCAGAGACCTACTTTCAATTGGTCTAGACATTGTCATTTCATAAAGTGTAACAAAATGCTCACTCTCCCTTTAGCATATTTCCCCTGTCCACCCCAAGTCACCACATTTTATTTATTTATTTATTTATTTATTTATTTATTATTTATTTATTTATTGTTATTTATTTATTTTTAAATACAATTGATTGTCAAATTGGCTAACATATAGTGTGTAAACTGTACTCTTGGTTTTTGGGGTAGATTCCTATGGTTCATAGCTTACATATAATACCTAGTGCTCATCCCAACAAGTGCCCTCCTCAAAGCCCATCCTATCTCCCCCACCCTCTAATCAGCCCTCAGTTTGTTCTCTGTATTTGAGAGTCTCTTATGATATGCCTCCCTCCCTCTCTGTTTGTAAGTATTTTTTTTTTCCTGTCCTTCCCCCCATGGTCTTCTGTTAAGATTCTCAAGATCCACATATGAGTGAAAACATATGATATCTTTTTCTGACGGACTTATTTCATTAAGCATAATACCTTGCACTTCCATGCACATTCCTTCAAATGGCATGATTTCATTCTTTCTCATTGTCAAGTAGTATTCCATTGTATATGTAAATCACATCTTTTTTTTAAATATGAAATTTATTGCCAAATTGGTTTCCATACAACACCCAGTGCTCATCCCAAAAGCTGCCCTCCTCAATACCCATCACCCACCCTCCCCGCCCTCCCACCCCCCATCAACCCTCAGTTTGTTCTCAGTTTTAAGAGTCTCTCATGCTTTGGCTCCCTCCTTCTCTAACCTCTTTTTTTTTCTTCCCCTCCCCCATGGACTTCTGTTAAGATTCTCAAGACCCACATAAGGGTGAAACCATATGGTATCTGTCTTTCTCTGTATGACTTATTTCACTTAGCATAACACTCTCCAGTTCCATTCACGTTGCTACATAAGGCCATATTTCATTCTTTCTCATTGCCACGTAGTATTCCATTGTGTATATAAACCACAATTTCTTTATCCATTCATCCTTTGATGGACATTTAGGCTCTTTCAGTAATTTGGCTATTGTTGAGAGTGCCGCTATAAACATTGGGGTACAAGTCCCCTATGCATCAGCACTAGTGTATCCCTTGGGTAGATTCCTAGCAGTGCTCTTGCTGGGTCATAGGGTAGATCTATTTTTAATTTTTTAAGGAACCTCCACACTGTTCTCCAGAGCGGCTGCACCAGTTTGCATTCCCACCAACAGTACAAGAGGGTTCCCATTTCTCCACATCCTCGCCAGCATCTGTAGTCTCCTGATTTGTTCATTTTGGCCACTCTCACTGGCATAAGGTGATATCTGAGTGTGGTTTTGATTTGTATTTCCCTGATGAGGGGCGATGTTGAGCATATTTTCATGTGCCTGTTGGCCATCCAGATGTCTTCTTTAGAGAAGTGTCTATTCATGTTTTCTGCCCATTTCTTCACTGGGTTATTTGTTTGTCGGGTGTGGAGTTTGGTGAGCTCTTTATAGATTTTGGATACTAGCCCTTTGTCCGATATTTTCATTTGCAAATATCTTTTCCCATTCCGTTGGCTGCCTTTCAGTTTTGTTGATTGTTTATTTTGCTGTGCAGAAGATTTTTATCTTCATGAGGTCCCAATAGTTCATTTTTGCTTTTAATTCCCTTGCCTTTGGGGATGTGTCAAGTAAGAAATTGCTGAGGCTGAGGTCAGAGAGGTTTTTTCCTGCTTTCTCTTCTAGGGTTTTGATGGTTTCCTGTCTCACATTCAGGTCCTTTATCCATTTTGAGTTTATTTTTGTGAATGGTGTAAGAAAATGGTCTAGTTTCATCCTTCTGCATGTTGCTGTCCAGTTCTCCCAGAACCATTTGTTACAGAGACTGTCTTTTTTCCATTGGATATTCTTTCTTGCTTTGTCAAAGATTAGTTGGCCATACTTTTGTGGGTCTAGTTCTGGGGTTGTCATTCTATTCCATTGGTCTATGTGTCTGTTTTTATGCCAATACCATGCTGTCTTGATGATGCCAGCTTTGTAGTAGAGGCTAAAGTCTGGGATTGTGATGCCTCCTGCTTTGCTCTTCTTCTTCAAAATTACTTTGGCTATTTGGGGCCTTTTGTGGTTCCATATGAATTTTAGGATTGCTTGTTCTAGCTTTGAAAAGAATGCTGGTGGAATTTTGATTGGGATTGCATTGAATGCGTAGATAGCTTTGGGAAGCATTGACATTTTAACAATATTTATTCTTCCAATCCATGAGCACAGAATATTTTTCCATTTCTTTATATCTTCTTCAATTTCCTTCATAAGCTTTCTATAGTTTTCAGCATACAGATCTTTTACATCTTTGGTTTCATTTATTCCTAGGTATGTTATGCTTCTTGGTGCAATTGTGAATGGGATCAGTTTCTTTATTTGTCTTCCTGTGGCTTCATTATTAGTGTATAAGAATGCAACTGGTTTTTGTATACTGATTTTGTATCCTGCGACTTTGGTAAATTCATGTATCAGTTCCAGCAGACTTTCGGTGGAGTCTATTGGGTTTTCCATGTATAACATCGTGTCATCTGCAGAAAGTGAAAGCTTGACTTCATCTTTGCCAATGTTAATTCCTTTGATTTCCTTTTGTTGTCTGATTGCTGATGCTAGCACTTCCAACACCATGTTAAACAACAGTAGTGAGAGTGGACATCCCTGTCATGTTCCTAATCTCAGGGAAAAGCTCTCAGTTTTTCCCCATTTAGGATGATATAAGCTGTGGGCTTTTAATAAATGGCTTTTATGATGTTTGAGTATGTTCCTTCTGTCCCGACCTTCTTGAGGGTTTTTATTATGAAATGATGCTGAATTTTGTCAAATGCTTTTTCTGCATCGATTGACAGGATCATATGGTTCTTATCTTTTCTTTTATTAACGTGGTGTATCACATTGATTGATTTGCGAATGATGAACCAGCCCTGCATCCCAGGAGTGAATCCCGCTTGATCATGGTGTCTAATTCTCTTTATATGCTGTTGAATTCGATTTGCTAGTATCTTATTGAGAATTTTTGCATTCATTTCAGGTATATTGGCCTGTAGTTCTCTTTTTTTTACTGGGTCTCTGTCTGGTTTAGGAATCAAAGTAATGCTGGCTTCATAGAATGAGTCTGGGAGTTTTCCTTCCCTTTCTATTTTCTGGAATAGCTTGAGAAGGATAGGTATTATCTCTGCTTTAAATGTCTGGTAGAATTCCGCCGGGAAGCCATCTGGTCCTGGACTCTTATTTGTTGGGAGATTTTTGGTAACCGATTCAATTTCCTCGCTGGTTATGGGTCTGTTCAAGCTTTCTGTTTCTTCCTGTTTGAGTTTTGGGAGTGTGTGGGTGCTTAGGAATTTGTCCATTTCTTCCAGGTTGTCCAGTTTGTTGGCATATATTTTTTCATAGTATTCCCTGATAATTGCTTGTATTTCTGAGGGATTGGTTGTAATAATTCCATTTTCATTCATGATTTTATCTATTTGGGTCATCTCCCTTTTCTTTTTGAGAAGCCTGGCTAGAGGTTTATCAATTTTGTTTATTTTTTTTTCAAAAAACCAACTCTTGTTCTCATTGATCTGCTCTACAGTTTTTTTACATTCTATACTGTTTATTTCTGCTCTGATCTTTATTATTTCTCTTCTTCTGCTGGGTTTGGGGTGTCTTTGCTGTTCTGCTTCTATTTCCTTTAGGTGTGCTGTTAGATTTTGTATTTGGGATTTTTCTTGTTTCTTGAGATAGGCCTGGATTGCAATGTATTTTCCTCTCAGGACTGCCTTCACTGCATCCCAAGGCATTTGGATTGTTGTATCTTCATCTTCATTTGTTTCCATATATTTTTAAATTTCTTCTCTAATTGCCTGGTTGACTCATTCATTCTTTAGTAGGGTGTTCTTTAACCTCCATGCTTTTGGAGGTTTTCCAGACTTTTTCCTGTGGTTGATTTCAAGCTTCATAATGTGGTCTGAAAGTATGCATGGTATGATCTCAATTCTTGTATACTTATGAAGGGCTGTTTTGTGACCCAGTATGTGATCTATCTTGGAGAATGTTCCATGTGCACTTGAGAAGAACGTGCTTTGGGATGCAG
Organism: Panthera leo; assembly: GCF_018350215.1. NCBI lineage: Eukaryota > Metazoa > Chordata > Mammalia > Carnivora > Felidae > Panthera > Panthera leo. The sequence continues at coordinate 108,543,823 of NC_056686.1, forward strand.
AGTTCTAAATATATCTGTCAAGTCCATCTGATCCAATGTATCATTCAGGGCCCTTGTTTCTTTATTGATACTGTGTCTAGATGATCTATCCATTGTTGTAAGTGGAGTATTAAAGTCCCCTGCAATTACCACATTCTTATCAATCAGGTTGCTTTTGTTTGTGATTAATTGTTTTATATATTTGGGGGCTCCCATATTCGGTGCATAGACATTTATAATTGTTAGCTCTTCCTGATACGTAGACCCTGTGATTATTATATAATGCCCTTCTTCATCTCTTGTTACAGCCTTTAATTTGAAGTCTAGTTTGTCTGATATAAGTATGGCTACTCCAGGTTTTTTTTGACTTCCAGTAGCATGATAGATAGTAGTCCATCCCCTCGCTTTCAATCTGAAGGTGTCCTCAGGTCTAAAATGAGTCTCTTGTAGACAGCAAATAGATGGGTCTTGTTTTTTTATCCATTCTGATACCCTATGTCTTTTGGTTGGAGCATTTGGTGCATTTACATTCAGTGTTATTATAGAAAGATATGGGTTTAGAGTCACTGTGATGTCTGTAGGTTTCATGCTTGTAGCAGTGTCTCTGGTACTTTGTCTCACAGGATTCCTCTTAGGATCTCTTGTAGGGCTGGTTTAGTGGTGATGAATTCCTTCAGTTTTTGTTTGTTTGGGAAGACCTTTATCTCTTCTATTCTAAATGACAGGCTTGCTGGATAAAGGATTCTTGGCACATATTTTTTTCTGTTCATCACATTGAAGATTTCATGCCATTCCTTTCTGGCCTGCCAAGTTTCAGTAGATAGATCTGTCATGAGTCTTATCAGTCTCCCTTTATATGTTAGAGCATGTTTATCCCTATCTGCTTTCAGAATTTTTGCTTTATCTTTGTATTTTGCAAGTTTCACTATGGTATGTCGCGCAGAAGATCAATTCAAGTTATGTCTGAAGGGAGGTCTGTGTACCTCTTGGATTTCAATGCCTTTTTCCTTCCCCAGATCAGGGAAGTTTTCAGCTATGATTTGTTCAATACACCTTCAGCCCCTTCCTCTCTCTCTTCCTCATTTGGAATGCCTATTATACGGATATTATTGCGTTTCATCATATCACTTAGTTCTCTAATTCTCCCCTCATACTCCTGGATTTTTTTATCTCTCTTTTTCTCAGCTTCCTCTTTTTCCATAATTTTATCTTCTAGTTAACCTATCCTCTGCCTCTTCATTCCATGCTGTGGTCTCTCCATTTTATTTTACACCTGATTTATAGCATTTTTAAGCTCCTCTTGACTGTCTTAGTCCCTTGATCTCTGTAGCAATACATTCTCTGCTGTCCTCTATAGTTTTTTTCAAGCCCAGCGATTAATTTCATGACTATTATTTTAAATTCATGTTCTGTTATATTGCTTAAATCGTTTTTGATCAATTCATTAGCTGTCGCTACTTCCTGGAGTTTGTTTTGAGGAGAATTCTTCCATTTCATCATTTTGGATATTCTCTGCAGTGGTGGCGAACTGCAGGGCTCTTCCCCTGTGCTGTCTGGGGTACTTGTGTCAGTGAGTGGGGCCACAGTCAGACCTGATGTCTGCCCCCAGCCCTTGGCTGGGGCCACAGTCAAACTGGTGTGTACCTTATCTTCCCTTCTCCCAGGGGCAGAACTCATTGTGGAGTGGTGTGGCCCCTGTCTGGGCTACTTGCACACTGACAAGCTTGTGGTGCTGCTTCTATGGGATCTGGCGTATTAGCCGGGGTGGATCCGCAAGGTGCACAGGGGTGAGAGGGGCAGGCTCAGCTCACTTTGCCTTCAGTCGTCCACTGCGGGAGGGGCCCTGTGGCACCAGGAGGGAGGCAGGCCCATTGGAGGGATGGATCCACAGAAGCAAAGCGTTGGGTGTTTGCACGGTGCAAGCAAGTTCCGTGAGGGAACTGGTTTCCTTTGGGATTTTGGCTGGGGGATGGGCGAGGGAGATGTCACTTCTCAAGGCCTTTGTTCCCCACCAAGCTGAGCTCTGTCTTCTGCGGCTCAACAACTCTCCCTCCTGTTGTCCTCTAGCCGTCCCACTCTCTAAGCATAGCTGTTGATTTATACCATTCCAGATGTTAAAGCCCACTTGCTGTCAGAACTCACTCTGTCCGGCCCCTCTGCTTTTGAAATCAGACTTAGGGGCTCTGTCTTGCCAGACAGGCTGCCTCTCCACCACCCTGGCTCCCTCCCACCAGTCCGTATAGGGCGCACTGCCTCTCCGTCCTTCCTACCCTCTTCTGTGGGCCTCTTGTCTATGCTTGGCTCTGGAGAGTCCATTCTGCTAGTCTTCTGGTGGTTTTCTGGTTTTTTTAGGCAGATGTGGGTGGAATCTAAGTGATCAGCAGGATGTGGTGAGCCCAGTGTCCTCCTAAGCCGCCATCTTCCTCCCTGAACCTCCTGTAAATCACCTCTTTTTTATCCAATCATCATTTGATGGACATTTAGGCTCTTTCCATAATTTGGCTATTGAAAGTGCTGCTATAAATATTGGGGTACATGTGCCCCTATGCATCAGCACTCCTGTATCCTTTGGATAAATCCCCAGTGGTGCTATTGCTGGGCACATAGGGTAGATCTATTTTTAATTTTTTGAGGAAACTTCACTCTATTTTCCAGAGCGGCTGCACCAGTTTGCATTCCCACCAACAGTGCAAGAGTGTTCCCATTTCTCTATATCCCTGCAAGCATCTGTTGTTTCCTGAGTTGTTAATTTTAGCCACTCTGACCAGTGTGATTTTTATTTCCCTGATGATGAGTGACATTGATCATCTTTTCATGTGTCATTTGGCCATCTGGATGTCTCCTTGGAAAAGTGCTATTCATGCCTTTTGCCCATTTCTTCACTGGTTTATTTGTTTTTGGGGTGTTGAGTTTGGTAAGTTCTTTAGAGATTTTGGATACTAACCCTTTATCCGATATGTCATTTGCAAATATCTTTTCCCATTCCATAGTTGCCTTTTAGTTTTGTTGACTCTTTCCTTTGCAGTGCAGAAACTTTATCTTCATGAAGTCCCAATAGTTCATTTTGCTTTTAATTTCCTTGTCTTTGCAGATGTGTTGAGCAAGAAATTGCTGTGGCTGAGGACAAAAAGCTTTTGCGTGCTTTCTCCTCTAGGATTTTGATGGTTTCCTGTCTCACATTTAGGTATTTAATCCATTTTAAGTTTGTTTTTGTGTATGGTGTACGAAAGTGGTCTAATTTCATTCTTCTTCATATTGCTATCCAGTCCTCCCAGGACCATTTGCTAAAGAGACTGTCTTTTTTCTTTTTTTTTTTTTAAATTTTTTTCAATGTTTTTTATTTATTTTTGGGACAGAGAGAGACAGAGCATGAACGGGGGAGGGGCAGAGAGAGAGGGAGACACAGAATCGGAAACAGGCTCCAGGCTCCGAGCCATCAGCCCAGAGCCTGACGCGGGGCTCGAACTCACGGTCCGTGAGATCGTGACCTGGCTGAAGTCGGACGCTTAACCGACTGCGCCACCCAGGCGCCCCGAGACTGTCTTTTTTCAATTGGATACTCTCATGCTTTGTCAAAGATTAATTGGCCATATATTTGTGGGTCCAATTCTGGGTTCTCTATTCTATTCCAGTCGTCTTTATGTCTGTTTTTGTGCCAATACCATACTATCTTGATATTTACAGATTTGTGTTAGAGGCTAATATCTGGGATTTTGATGCCTCCCTCTTTGGTTTTCTTTTTAAATATTATTTTGGCTATTTGGAGTGTTTTCTGGTTCCATACAAGTTTTAGGATTGTTTGTTCTAGCTTTGAGAAGAATGCCGGTGCAATTTTGATTGGGATTGCATTGAATGTGTAGATTACTTTGGGTAGTATTGACATTTTAACAATATTTATTCTTCCAATCCATGAGCATGGAATGTTTTTCCATTTCTTTGTGTCTTTTTCAATTTCCTTCATAAGTTTTCTATACTTTTCAGCATACAGATCCCTTACATCTTTGGTAGGTTTATTCCTAGATATTTTATGGTTCTTGGTGCAATTGTAAATGGGATTCATTTCTTGATTTCTGTTTCAGTTGCTTCATTATTGGTGTATAGAAATGCAGCTCATTTCTGTACATTGATTTTGTACCCTGCGACTTTGCTGGATTCATGGATCAGTTCTAGCAGCCTTTTGGTGGAGTCTTTCATGTTTTCCATGTAGGGTATTATGGGAAAAGTGAAAATTTGACTTCTTCTTTGCCAATTTTGATACATTTTATTTTGTTTAGTTGTCTGATTGCTGATGCTAGGACTTCCCACGCTATATTAAACAACAGTAGTGAGAGTGGATATCCCTGTCCTATTTCTGATCTCAGAGGGAAAGCTCTCAGTTTTTCCCTATTGAGAAGTATATCAGCTGTGGGCTTTTCATATATGGCTTTTATGATGGTTAAGTCTGTTTCTTCTATCCTGACTTTCTTGAGGGTTTTTATTAAGAAACGATGCTGTATTTTATCAAATGCTTTTTTCTGCATCAATTGACAGGATTATATGCTTTTGATCCTTCCTTTTATTAATGTGATATATCACATTGATTGATTTGCAAATAATGAACAAGCACTGCAGCCCAGGAATGAACCCCATGTTGAATAATTCTCTCAAATTCAATTTGCTCATATCTTGTTGACAATTTTTGCATCTATGTTCATCAGGGATATTGGCCTGTATTCTCCTTTTTTTGTGGGGTCTCTGTTTTGGGAATCAAAGTAATGGTGGCTTCATAGAATAAGTCCAGAAGCTTTCCTTCTGTTTCTATTTTTTGGAACAGCTTGAGAAGGATAGGTATTAACTCTGCTTTAAATGTCTGGTAGAATTCCCCTGAGAAATCAGATGGCCCAGGACTCTTATTTGTTGGGAGATTTTTGATAACTGATTCAATCTCTTCACTAGTTATGGGACTGATCAAATTTTCTATTTCTTCCTTTTTGAGTTTTGGTAGTGTGTGGGTGTCTAGGAATTTGTCCATTTCTTCCAGGTTGTCCAGTTTTTTGGTATATAATTTTTTATAATATTCTCTGATAATTTCCTGCATTTCTGAGGGATTGGTTGCACTAAGTACATTTTCACTCATGATTTTACCTATTTAGGTCCTCTCTGTTGTCTTTTTAAGAAGTCTGGCTAGGATTTTATCAATCTTGTTTATTTGCAAAAAAAAACAGCTCTTAGTTTCATTGATCTTTTTTGTTTGTTTGTTTGTTTTTTAGATTCTGTGTTGTTTATTTCTGCTTTGATATTTATTATTTATCTTCTGCTGGCCTTGGGGTTTCTTTTATGTTCTGTTTGTGTTTCCTTTAGGTGTGCTGTTAGATTTTATATTTGGGATTTTTCTTCTTTCTTGAGATAGGCCTGGATTGCAATGTATTTTCCTCTTAGGACTGCCTATGCTGAATCCCAAAGTGTTTGGACTGCTGTGTTTGCATTATCATTTGTTTCCAAATATTTTTAAATTTCTTCTTTAATTTCCTGGTTGACCCATTCATTCTTTAGTATGATGTTCTTTAACCTCCATGCATTTGGAGGTTTTCCAAACATTTTTCCTGTGGTTGAGCTCAAGTTTCATAGTTTTGTGATCTAAAAATGTGCATGGTATGATCTCAGTTCTTTTATATTTATTGAGGGATGTTTTTTGACCCAATATGTGATATATATTGGAGAATTTTCCATGTGCACTCGAGAAGAATGTGTATTCTGCTGCTTTAGGATGAAAAGTTCTGAATACATCTGTGAAATTCATCTGGTCCAGTGTATCATTCAGGGCCATTGTTTCCTTATTGGTTTTATGTCTAGATGATCTGTCCATTGTTGTAAATGGAATATTAATGTCACCTGCAATTACCACATTCTTACCAATGAGATTGCTTATGTTTGTGATTAATTGTTTTATATATTTGGGTGCTCTCGCATTGGATTCATAAACATTTATATTTTTTAACTCTTCTTGATGCATAGACCCCATAATTTTGATTTAATGCCCTTCTTCATGTCTTTTGTAGCCTTTATTTTAAAATCTAGTCTGCTATCAGATGGCTATTCCAGTTTTCTTTTGATTTCCAGTAGCATGATAGATGGTTATCCATCCCCTTACTTTTAATCTGAAGGTGTTCTCAGGTCTAAAATGGGTCTCTTGTATATGGCAAATAGATGGGTCTTGTTTTTTTTTTTTTTAATCCACTTTGATACCCTATGTATTTTGATTGGAGCATTTAGTCCATTTACATTCAGTGTTATTCTTGGAAAATATGGATTTATAGTCATGTTATCTGTAGGCTTCCTGCTTATAGTTATGTCTCTGGTTCTTTGTGCTATTTGCAACATTCTACTGACAGAGTCCCCCTTAGGATTTCTTATAGGGCTTGTTTAATGGTGATGAATTCTTTCAGTTTTTGTTTTGGAAAACCTTTAATTCTCCTTCTATTCTGAATGACAGGCTTGCTGGATAAAGGATTCTTGGCTGCATATTTTTCCTATTCAGCACATTGAATATTTCCTGCTACTCCCTTCTGGCCTGCTGAGTTAAGTAGATAGATCTGCTGTTACCATTATGTGTCTACACTTGTAGATTAAGGCCCATTTGTCCCTAGCTGCTTTCAGAATTCTCTCTTTATCTTTGTATTTTGCCCATTTCACTATGATATGTCGTGCAGAAGATTAATTCCTGTTACATCTGAAGGGAGTTCTCTGTGCATCCTAGATTTCAATGTCTATTTCCTTTCCCAAGTTGGGGAAGTTTTTGGCTATGATTTCTTCAAGTACACTTTCTGCCCATTTCTCTCTCTCTTCTTCTGGAAACCCTATGATACAGATATTATTACACTTCATTGAATCACTTAGTTCTCTAATTCTCCACTTGTGGTCCATAGTTTTTTTTATCTCTCTTTTTCTAAGCTTCATCTTTTTCCATATCTTTATCTTCTATTTCACTTATTCTCCTCTCTGCTTCTTCAGTCTTCACTGTCATCACCTCTAGTTTATTTTACACCTTATTTACAACACTTTTAACTCATCATGATTATTTTTCAGTTCCTTGATCTCTACAGCAATAGATTCTCTGTTGCCTTCTATACTTTTCTCAAGCCTAACGATTAATCTTATGACTATTATTCTAAATTGTTGTTCAGTTATATTGTTGATATCTGTTTTAATCAATTCTTTAGCTGTAATTTCTTTCTGGAATTTCTTTTGGGGATAATTCTTCCATTTCATCATTTCAGCTAGTTTTCTGTCCCTTTGTGTGTTTTAAAATCTTGTTATGTGTCCTGCACCTATATCAAAGAGGGGTCCTACATTGTCCTGGCCCTGGCCCTTCAGGAGGTGTTTTTTGGAGTGTGTTACTTGCCCTCTCTTGTTGTGACTCTGGTTGTTTTATCTCCCTACTTGTAGTGATGTTTTGGATCCTCCATCATATGTGTTTGATTTATTCATTGAAGTAGACCTGGAAAAGAAAACAAACAAACAAAACAAAACAACAACAAAACCACCAGCTGAAACAAAACAACAGGGTTGGGCCATTGTTGATGTATGTGGTCTTATTCTATACAAAGAGACAAATGACAGGGGCACGGAAAAAGAAAAGAAAAGAAAAGAAAATTGATCAGGCAGAGAAACTGTATGGCTCAATCCAGAGAGAGAGACAGAGAGGAAAATAAAGAAGGGGATGTCGAACAGGTATAAAGAGACTAGATTAAATATGTCTGCTTAAACAAACCAACAACCAGAATAACCAGTATAGAAGAGGGAAGAAATAAGAAGGAGAAAAGGAAGAAAAAATGTATAATAAGAATTGTCCAAGAATTAAATCAGGCAATGCAAAACCACTGGGTGCCTTGGAACCGGTGGCAGTGCTGGTCTGGATGAGGGGCTATCTGGTTCATCAGTGTGAATCCTGCTATAGTAGATAAGCTGTTACCAGGCATGGTTTGGTGTAGGCAGGTCTCACCTCCACTGTGGATCAAATGTACATTCCCTGAAGCCCCACCTTCTTGGTGATGGGGAGAAAAATGGCAACACCCCCCTCTCCTCCCCGGACCGGGTGTCCCAAACCACTGTTCAGGCTTTCCTCACAGTGCCACCAAGGGTGTGAACACAGTTGGTTTGTCCCGCTGCGCCAACTCCCCTGCTACCCTGGTGTTTGGCTGGTACTTAAACCCCAGTGTCTCAAAGGGTCCTGCTCTGTGAGCTCGGGTTCACAGATATATGGCCTCTGACAGGTGCAGGCTGTCTTTGTCCTTTTAACAGTTATATACCTTCTTCCCACAGTACTCCAGGGAAGGGATTGGTTTCTCCCACTGTGGACTGTCTCTGAACTAGTCACTGGGACCAAGGCTCATTCCCCTCCTCACTGGGTGCTCAAACAGGGCATCCGGCCCTAGTCCAGAGAAAGAACCACAGTTAGAGATTGGATCTTTGTCTGTCCAATCATGGGTTTTCTCTTGTAGAGATACAGTCCTACGCTTCCCCAGCCTCTCTTTCTCTTCCCTTTGTCTCTCCACAGAAGGGGATACATCCCTTCCATGTCAATGTAGACCATTTTATTTCTCCCAGTTTGCAGTCATGTACCTATTGCCTGCCAGGTTGTCTCTGTGGGCTCCTGGAGATGTCTTTGTCACTCTGTAGGGTAGACTCTTGGAATTCAAAGTCCTTTGGCCTCAACATTGCTGTGTTTGATGGACAAAGGAACTTCAGGTCCCCTTACTTTTCCACCATTGTTGGATCTCCAATAGTCACCACATTTTTATGATAAATTTTTAGAATGGCTCTACCTTTCATGTGTGGGTACCCAGAGCAAAGCGCTGGGGCTGATGGTAGTGTTCAGGTTTTGGCAAGAACAAAGGGACTCCCTTTCCATGTGTGTGTGTGTGTTTCTATGTATAGGGGAAGGGATTCTGTAGCTGTCTGTCAAGCCCTTTCTAGGTGGGGAAAGTGTCTTGGGGGAGTCCCTTGACTCATGAGTGACAGCTGGGTTGAGCCTGGTAGGTGAGCAAATCAGGAGGGTAGGGGAGTGTGTCTGTGTTAATTGGTGGTGAGGGGTGACCATCTAGCAATAGCACAGATGCACTGTTTAGAATCAACATTTTAATGACTCAAACTCATTCCCTCTGAAAGATGGCAATTCAAATACATCATTTCTGAAAAGAGAAAATGTGAAAAAATAAGATAAGGACTTCAACCAGGAGCAGAGAGAATGCTATGGGGGTATCCCTTCCAAAATTACCAATATACACAATCCATTTTACACTACAAACTAGCATGGACACATAGCAACTTAATTGCGTATTTGTTATGACAAAGTGTTTTCCATGAGTGATAGAACTGCAGAGTTTAATTGGGGAGGAAGAATCACATAGCACCTGTGTCAAGCTGAATCAACATCAGCTACAAATGCATACCTCTGCCTGGGGAGGAGCTGTACTTCCAGCATTTAGCCTCAGGCTGGGTCACTCAGTCATCAGAACTTGCTCCTTCCTTCCAGCTGGGCCAATGTCTGGCTGTTTCTCCCAAACACCGTGAATGGAAGTCTTTCTTTTAGGCCCCAGCTCTGAAGCCCATCTGTAATCTCCTGTGGGCTCTACAAAACCTCTATACACTTTTCTAGACTTTCCTAGATTTTCTCCAGCTTCACCTACCTTTCTGGGGAGATTGTACTGCAGGGAGAGAGTGGAGCCTGTAGGGTTTTGTACCAGAATTCTTACTTAGCCACTTTGGGCAGCATCAATTAACCTCACTGCCCATCTCTAAGATGTGAAGAACAACATTAATCCTAAAAGGTTTTTTTAGTTTATAATAAGTTATAATAATAACATTCCTAGTGTGTAGACATCCCTTCTTTTTATATAGCATTCATGTACATGTGCCATATCATATCATTTTGCATTATTTAACACAATGTGCATTATTTAACACATTTATTTCATGTCTACTATTGGAAACTCATGGTACTAGAGGCTAAAGTGAAATAAGCTCACACATTTCTTTTTCTCCTTGTGTATCCTCACAATGATGGAGGGCTTAATGTTCAGTTGATTTTAGTAGGGCTGTGCTAGCCATTCCATATAATTCCTCAATCCTCTTTAAGACACAGACTCACCCTTCGCTTAGCTTTGAGAAGCATATTTTCTGTCTTAAATATTGACCTAAGTGTAGTGGGTTTACATGATTAATCCCAAAGCATGCTTAACCTTTCACCAGAGTGAATATAGGTTCTTGACGTTGCCGGTGTCACAATCTAGTTACTCCCAGTATATTCCTTACTGGGTTTCTAGTGAGTGGGAAAGAGGTGACACTCCCCACCATTATAGTCCTGGCTGCATTTCTGGTAAATGGGAAAGAAGTAACACTCGCTGAAGTTTTCTTGCTCATTCATTTGGCCTACAGCAAACATTTATGGATTTTTTAAAATGCCAATCTTAGGTAAGGTAAACCCATGGGTTGGCTGCAAAGAGCCCTGGGTCCTCACAGATGAATCACCACCTTCCCTCTGATGAGGAAGTGCCTGTATACCATCCTGTGTATAGTTCACCGTCATATTTTTCTTAGTACCTTAAAATACTCTCTGTGAAAAGAGGATGTAATCATGTTCCCAAATTGTCCCTTTGTGAAAACCTTGCCCTGCCTCAGTTTACTTAAACAGGGCAAATGATCTATGTTTTCTTATAGTCAAATGTGGATTTTTCTTTCATATATTTTACTTTTGGTGACTTGTTTACCACAAAGATATCCTTCCATATAGTTTTTTCAAAACCTTGAGGTTTTACTTTCCTCACGTAAGTCTGGCATTTGCCAACTGTACTGGCATCATCTGCTGGACCCAGTCCTTTTCCATGGATTTGTAATCACCCTACTGCTGTATATCAAGTTTTTATATCTGTGCAAACCTATTTTTGGCCTTCTATTTTATGCCATTGTTTTTCCCCAGTTCTTACAGTATTTTAATGACTATTGACTTATTATAAATCTTGAATATAATATGGTGTGCAATGCCAACTTATTTTTTTGTAAAAATTCTCTATGATTTTCTTGGGCCTTTAAAATTCTGTACAAATATTAATATCAGCTGGCAACTTTCAGGAAGAACTGTTGGGATTCAGATTAGGTTAACACTGAATTTTTTAAATTAGTTTTGGTGTTTAAACTATTGAGTCTTGGCAGATATTAGCATGATAGATCTCTCCATTTATTCAGCTCTTTCTTCTGTCTTTTAATTAAGTTATAATTTTTTTACACAGAGGCCTCACTCATATTTATTTAAAATTATTTTTACATAATTTTTCTTTGCTTTTGTGACTGGAATCTATTTTGTTGACTATTCTAATTGGTTATTAAAAATTTTGTTAATTTCTGTATATCCATCTTAGATCCATCTGTTCATCTTTATTGGAACTAGTAGTTTGTAAACTTTCTAGGACGATCTAAGTAATTATAATGTCTCTGACTCTTCTTGTTATTTTTACTTGGCATCATGATGAATATGACTTCTATGTTAAAAGAAAAATTTTTAATGATTAATCATTATATTAAGTGTTTTTGGTAGATATTCTTTATCAAGTTAGGAAATTCCATTCTGTTTAATTTTAATTATTTATAAGCCATGGTACTCTTTATTAAATCTTTTTCAGTGTCCATTGGAATAATCTTAATATTTTCCTCCATTAAAATGTAAGTATAAATATATATATATATATTTTTATTATTTATTTTAATTATTACTTAATATCTTTCAAGACACACTTTTGTCACATTTCAACATTTCTGAAGTTAGAATACATCTTATAATTAATAGTCTGTGAGAGTATTAGAATGGAAAAGTTTTTCTTTCTTAGTGGTATATTAAATTTGGTGTAATACAATCAATAACATCTCATTTTAATGAGATACAGTGATAGGTTTTCTAATGCTTAAACATTTAACAGTTCTGATATAAACCCAGTTTAATTATTTTATTTTGGATATTTGAATTTATTTCATAAGACTGGCTGTATATTTGCCTTTTCTGCCATCTCTTATTCTATTGTTTTTTATTGATACAAGACCTTTTCTAAGATATATGATTGAAAATATTTTCTCTCAGTCTGTAGCTTATCTTTTTATTATCATTACAAGTCAATTTACAGACCAAATGTTTTTAATTTTGAATAAATTCAATTTAACGATTTTTCTTTTAGTGTCAAATTTAATAACTTTAGACAGCTATAGGTCCCAAAGACTTCTTTTTTCCTCTTTCTAAAAGAATTATAGTTTCATGTATTACATGTAAGCACATGTTTTCCTGCCTCCTACCTCCTACCTTGTATATCCAATTTTTCCAGAACCATTTTCTGAAAAAGCTATTCTTCCATCATTGAACTATTTGAACTGCTATAAAAAATAATTTGGGTATATTTGTGTCAGTCTATTCCTGTTATTTGATTCCAGTCCATTAATCTATATGTATATCTCTCCATCAATACCATGCTATCTTTATTACTGTTGCTAAATAGAACGTTTTAACATTGGGTTGGGAAATTCCTCCAACTTTATTTTTTTTTAAATGTTTTAGCTATCATAGATCCTTTGATTTTTTTGGTATACATATAATAATAAACATGTGTGTGTCTACAAAAAATTTTGTGAGATTTCATGGGAATTTGTTAAATCTACAGGTTAACTTGGTGATAATTGACATCTATATATAGTAAGTTGATTTTCCAATCCATGGACATAGTATATCTCTACATTTATGTAGTAGGTTATATAGAATTTATCCAATTTCCATTATTTTCTAGTATTTTAATAAATTTTGTTTCTAGTATTTTCCCCTGAAATCTATTTTACATAATTTTAATTTTAATATGGCCTCTCTTTATTTTTATTAATATTTGCATAATGTATTCTTCCATTATGAATATATATATATTTAATTTTTGCATGTGTTTATTATTGCTTTGTAAGAGATATTATATATTCTTACACTAAACCCTTTCCAAATAAATAATTTGCTCATAGTTTCTTCTATATCATGTGTTGTATCATTATTTTGAAATATTTTAGATGCATACTTTTTCAGTATTAATGAACCCTATTTATCTATTTTTTGGTTAACTGAACATTTATTGTACTATCTAAGAAACTGCTACATACATCAAGATTACAAAGATTTATGCTTTCTTTTATATGAATGGTTTTACAGTTTCAAATTTTATATCTAAGTCTTTGTTATGTCTCGAGTTAGTTTTTGTATATTATGTTAGGCTGAAGTCTAAATTTATTCTTTAGCATGTGGATATGCAGCTGTACCATCTTTAGTTAAGGAAAAAACTGTTCTTTCCTTTGAGTAGTTTTTACATGCTTATCAGTATCAATTGATAATAGATGAATAGATTTGTTTGTGGGTCCTTGATAACTCTACATTGATCTACATTTCCATCCTCATGCCAGCACTGTATTTTCTGTATTATGGTGGCTTTATAGTAGGTTTTGAATTTGTGAAGTGTGATTCCTCCAACTTAGTTTTCCTTTTTCAAGACGGTCGTGTTACTATGGCTTTTTCCTTGCTTTTCCCTAGCTATTTGGTTATTCCCTTGCAATCTAATATGAATTTTAGGATAAGCTTGCCAAATTTGTGAAAACAGTAATTGAAATTTTGTTAACTATTGTGGTAGATCTTGATCAATTTGAGAAATATTATCATCTTAACAATATTGTCTTTTAGTCCATTGCATAGGAAATCTTTGCTTTTTTCTCCTCCCTTTTTGGACTTGGTTAATTTAATTCAGCAATGTTTTGCAGGTTTTTGGTGCACAAATTTTGCCTTTGTTTTGAATCTGTGCCTAATTATATTTTTTGAAATGTATTGTGCATGAAATATATTTTTCCTAATTTAAGTTTTGGATTCTTTTATAGCTGGTGCATGGAAATGAAAATGATTTTGTATATTGATCTTGTGTCTTGTAATCTCATTAAATTTACTTTTTAGCTTTATACTTTGGGGATACTCTCAAGGATTTTCTCTATAATCTCATGTCATTGTAAATACAGATAACTTCACTTTTTCTATATTTACATTCTTAATAACTTTTATTTTATTTTCTTGTTCAATAAGGCTGACTAGTATATTTCCCATACAATGTTAAATAGATGTGGCCGGAGTATCATTTACATTTTCTTGAAGTTAGAACAAGTTTTCAGTCCTTCATCATTACATATGATATTAGTTGTGTTTTCTTCATAGATGCTCTTTTTCAGGTTGAGAAAGGTCCCTTCTACTTGTGCTTTTTTAGTATTTTCATTATGAAAGGATCCTGGGTTTTGTCAAATCATTTTTCTTTGATGATCATGTGTTATTTTTCTTTATTATATTAATATAGTATATAACATTGATTGGTTTTTGTATGTTATACTAAACTTGAATTACTAGAGTAAATTCTAATTGGTTAAGGTGTATCAATTTTTTAATATGTTGCTAGATTTGACTTGATAATATTCTTCTAAAAGTTTTTTTATCCATATTCATAAGGGCTATTGGTTTATAGTTGTATTTTCTTAGTGATATCTGTGACTTGTTTTGCTATCAGGGTAATACTGACATCATAAACTGCATTAGGAAATACTTCCTTTTCTTTCATCTTTGGAAGAGTTTGTGAAGGATTGGTGTTTTTTTTTTTTTACTTTATTCTTTAATAATTTATTGCATTTATTTATTTGTTTATTTTTAAATTTAAGTATGATTAATATACAGCGTTATATTCATTTCCAGTGCGCAACGTGATGACTCAACAATTCTATATATTTCTCAGTACTTCTCAAGATAAGTGTGCTTGTCATCTCATTTATGTGCTTCAAATGTTTGTTAGAATTCTCCAGTGAGGTCAACTTGTCTTGGGTTTTTCCTTGTGGGAAATTTTTTGTTACTAATTCAATGTATGTTTGTTATCTACCTATTCAGATTTTCTTTGTACCCCTGAATCTTTTTTTGGCAGTGTGTGTTTTTCTAGAAATCTCTTTTATTTCACTTGTCTAAGTTGTCTTAATACAATTGTTCATAGTATTCCATTATAATTTATGTAAAAATTATTTATTTCTATAAGATTTGTAATAGTCCCTCTTTTATTTCTGATACTAGTAATTTGTGTATCTCTTTTTCTTCAAACACTCATGGCTTATCAATTTTTTTTTTATTTTTTAAAGGAATTAGTTTTTATTTTGTTGTTTCTCTCTACTGTTTTTTTTTTTTACTTCTGTTTTATTTCTACTCTATTCTTTCCTTCCTTCTGGTTACCTCTAGCTTAGTTTTCTCCTCAATTTTTAGATTAAGATGGAAAATTATGCTATCAATTGGAGATCTTGATTCTTTCTCCTCAATTCCTGAAAGGTATTTTTGAGAATATAGAATTCAGAGTAAGCAGTTCTTTGTTATAAGCATTTGAGAAATGTCATACCACTTCATTCTGTCCTCCATGGTCTCAGATAAAAGAAAAATCTCTCATCCAAATTAATGTTATCTAATAGAAGGTTATTTAATTATGACTTCTCTCATGATTTTTACAATTCTTCAGTTTCCAGAATTTTAATTATGATATGTCTTGACATAGATTGTGTGTGTGTGTGTGTGTGTGTGTGTGTCTTTATTCAATTTGGAGTTTGCTCAGGTAAAGCTATGGTAAATGTTCTCATGATGGAAGGGTTTTCACATTTTAAAACTCTCACTGGCACCAGAGGGATCACCTGGGATTTCTTATCAGTCTTCCTAGATGTGATGCAGATGAGGAAGAAAGAGGGGTGAGCTTGCAAGATGTTAGCAGCAGTTAAACATCAATAAAATGTAGTTAGACTTTTAATGTAGCTATGCTGTATTTTATAACACTAAATGTGGTCTATCTTGGCACAAGTTTAATATGAGCTTGAGAATAACATGCCTTCTATTGTTGAATAGGATAGTTTATACATTTCAATTAGATTCAGCTGATTGACAATTTTTTATTTATTTTTTTAATCTTTATTTTTGAGAGAGAGAGAGAGTGAGAGAGAAAGAGAGAATGAGGGGGGAACAGAGAGAGAGAGAGGGAAACACAGAAAGCCAAAGCAGGCTTCAGGCTGTGAGCTGTCAGCACAGAGCCTGATGTGGGGCTTGAAGCCACGAATCATAAAGTCTGACCTGAGCTGAAGTCAGAGGCTTAACTGACTGAACCACCCAGATGTCCCCCAACTGATTGACAATTTGAAGGTCAAGTATACGTTTACTGATTTTCTGCTTGTTCGAGCTATCGATCACTGAAAGAGGGGTATTGAAATTTCCACCTGCAGTAGTGAATATGTCTCTGTCTGCTTGCAGTTCTATCAATGTTTTCTCACACATTTTGACACTCTGTTTTTAAGTATATACATGGTAATGGTTACAAGATTTTCTTGGAGGACTAATCCCTTTATCATGTAATGTTCCATTTAAAAGCTAATAATGTTCCTTGCTCTGAAGTCTGTCTTATCTTTTTTTTTTAAGTCTGTGTTATCTTAAATTAATATATCTTCTTCAGCTTTCTTTTATTAGTGTTAGTGGGGTATATATTTCTCCACTCTTAATTTTAAACAGTCTGTGTCTTTATATTTAAATTAGATTTTTGGTAGACTGAACAGTTTTTTAAAATTTTCTCTGACTTTCAATTTCTGTCTTTCAATTTATGTATTTAGACTATTCCTATTTGAAGTATTTGTTGATGTAGTTTGGATTAATATCTACTGTATTTGTAACTACTTTTTCTGTCCTGTCTGGATTTAATCAAGGGTTTTATATGATTCCTTTTTCTCTTTTATTTTAACATACAAATTATATGTATTTTAAACATTGTTTTAGTGGTTGCCTTAGAATTTATAATACATATATATAGAGTTAAGCTAAGTCTACTTTCTATAATACCATACTGTTTTATGGTTAGTGTAGGTACCTTAAAACAAATTATTTGAAATTATCCCCTCCTGTCCTTTACATCTTTACTATTATTTGGTTTATCTGTATGTAATGCTTAAGTTGAATTATATCTCCCTTAAAAAGATATGTTGAAGTCCTTACCCCCGGTACCTCACAATATGATCTTATTTTGAAATAGGGTCATTGCAGATTCAATTGGTTAAGATGAGATCATACTGGCTTAGGGGAGGTTCTAAATCCAATATGACTGGTGTCCTTATAAGAATATGATCTTATGAAGATAGAGGCATACAGGAAGAATGCCATGTGATGACACAGGCAGGGGCTGTATTGTTGCAGCTGCAAGCAAAGGAGCACCAAAGATTCTGGTTACCCATCAAAAGCTAAGAAGAGAAACAGATTTCCTACAGGTTTCAGAGGGAGCATGACCATGCCAACACCTTTATTTTGGGCTTCTATATTCCAAGAATGTGAGGGAATAAATTTCTATTGTTTTAAGCCACAGTTTGTGTAACCTCATTAGGAACCTAATACATATGATAATCACATAATACATTGTTCTTATTATTACTTCAAAGAGACAGTTCTCTCTTAAGTATAAAAAATAAAATATTTTATTTTGTCTTTAGTTATTTGTTCTTTGATGCTTTTTCTTTCTTTATGTGGATGTGAGGTTCTGACCTATGTAATTTTTCTTCCCATGAAGAACTTATTTTGACTTTTTTTCAGGGCCAATTTTCTAGTTATAAATTCCCTAAGTTCTGTTTCTTTGAGGACATTTTAAAATTGCTCCTTCATTTTTGAAGAATAATTTTTCTGTATGTAGAATTCTTGTTTTTTTTTTTTAATTTTTTTAATGTCTATCTATTTTTGAGAGAGAAAGAGAGAGAGAGGCACAAGCAGGGGAGGGGAAGAGAGAGAGAGAGACATAGAATCCAAAGCAGGTTCCAGGCTCTGAGCTATTAGCACAGAGTCTGACATGGAGCTCAAACCCACAAACCATGAAATCATGACCTGAGCCAAAATCAGAAGCTTAATCGACTGAGACACCCAGGTGCCCCAAATTCTTGTTTTTTAAAAAAAATATTTTAAATATATATCTTTAATCTTTATGTTCATGATTTTTAATGACAAGTTCACTTTATTTCTTGACTCCTATTCTTTATAGGTAAGGATCTTCATGTACTCCCTCATCCATAATGATCTATTTGAAGTTAGAATATGATATGCTTAGGTGTAGATTTTTTAGTATTTATCCTGCTCGGTATTCCCTCAGCTTCTAGACCTGTGGTTTGGTGTCTGCTATAATTTAGCACAGTTCTTGGCCCTTTTATATCAGGCACTACCTCTCCTTTATCTTCTCTTTAATCTCTTGTAGCACAATTATACATATATTACACCTTTTAACATTGTCTCATAGTCCTTGATTATTCTATTCTCTTTCTTCTCTTCTTCTTCCTCTTCTTCCTCCTCCTCCTCCTCCTCCTCCTCCTCCTTCTTTCTTCTCTCTCTTTGAACTTCAGTTCAGGAAGTTTCTATTGATATACTGACATCTGTTCAAACACACTGATTCTTTATTTGGCACTGTCCGATCTATTAATGAGCACTATAAAGACATTCTTCAGTTATGTTAGTGTTTTTGAATCCTGATCTTTCCTTTTTATTCCTTATTAAAGTATTTTTTTAATCTCTCTGCTTACATTATCTATCTGTTCTTACATATTCGCTTTTCAAAAATTATGATCCGTATCTTATCATAATTATTTTAAATTTCCTGTCTGATCATTCCCAAATCTGTGTCATATCTGAGTCTGATTCTGGAGCTTGCTTTTTTTCTTCAGGCTATGACTTTTGTTATTTAAATTTTAGAATGCCTATAACTTTTGTTGAAGGTCAGACATGACTTATAGGATAAAAAGATTTGAGGTAAACAGGTCTTTACTATGAGGTTTGATGTCAATCTGACTAGGAGTTGGGCTGTTCTTAATGTTTGCTGTAGTTATAGGGCCAGGGGCTTTAAATTATTCTAATATCATTGTTTTTTGTCTTTCTTGTTGCCTTTCAGTTTCCCTAAGAATTCTTTCTTAAGTAGAATCTGAGGCACTTTTTCATTTGTCAGCCAATGTTACTATACTGGAAATTTGTTAATTTGGTGTTAAAAGTTGGGAGTGGGAAAGTGTTCTATAATCTTATGATTGAATCTCCATCTTTTAGCGATCCTGTGTTTATGGGTTGATGTGTACATAAGTGTTTCTTAGTTGTTTTTCCATTCCTCCATTATGTTAGGCATGAAGGCAAGAAGGGGCTCAAGTTGTATACTCTTCCCCCTGTATGAAATAAGGATTAAATAAAGTCTTTCTGGTAGAGATTAAGGCTTTGTTATAAAGAATGCACTGGAATACATCCAAATGATTGAATTTTCCTTCCCACTGCTAGAAGCAAAAGTGACTTTGACACTTCACAGTGATAACTTGATGAAGTTCCCAGACATAAAACCTATGAAAGTGTGGGCCCCTCCTTAAGGCTATGGATCCCAGAAGTGTTACACTTTCATGTTATTCCACACTCAGCATACAGAGATGTGTCAAAAAAATTGATTTAAGTGTTTCTACAAGTTTATGACTCTAGCAGTGTATGCTGATTTCATCTCTAAACCTCCCCATTCACCTGTCTTCGGATTTTAGGTTCTTGGTTTCCTCTATGATATTGGTTCTCCTATAGATCCAAGAAAATTCACTGATTTTCAGTTTGTTCCACTTTTTTTTTCTTGTTGTAATGATGGGAGTGACAACTGCAAAGTTCTTTCCATATCAAATCTGAAACTGGAGCATCCAGTATATTTTTCATCTGCAATGGTGTAGACTTCATCTCAAAAGTTTAATTTTGGTGGGTGATGGGTATTGAGGAAGGCACCTTTTGGGATGAGCACTGGGTGTTGTATGGAAACCAATTTAACAATAAATTTCATATAAAAAAGTTTAAGTTTGGTCTTTATCACATCTTCTGTCTCAAATTATTTTTTGAACAGATTCAGCCCAGTTATAATAACTTTTTTTAAAGTTTGTATTTAAAAACCAGTTAACATACAGTGTAACAATTTCAGGTATACAATATAGTTATTTAACTCTTACATACAACACCCAGTGCTCATCATGTCAAGTGCACTCCTTAATCTCTATCATCTCTTTAACTCATCCCCCCACTCATATCCCCTCTAGTAAAACCATCAGTTTGTTCTCTATAATTAAGAGTCTTGGTTTTCCTCCCTCTCTTTTTCCCTTTGCTGATTTGTTTTGTTTCTTAAATTCCACATGTGAGTGAAATCATATGGTATTTGTCTTTCTCTGACTTATTTAGCTTAGCTTAATACTCTCTAGCTCCATCCATGTCATTGCAAATGGCAATATTTCATTCTTTTTGATGTCTGAGTAATATTCCAGTGTGTGTGTGTGTGTGTGTGTGTGTGTGTGTGTGTATCACTTCTTCTTTATACATTCCTCAATTGATGGATATTTGGTCTGTTTCTATGATTTGGCTATAGGGAAATGCTGCTATAAACATTTGGGTGCACATATCCCTTTAAATTAATACTTTTGTATTCTTTGGGTAAATAACTGATAGCACAATTTCTGGATTATAAGGTAGCTATATTTTTAACTTTTGAAGGAAACTACACACTATTTTCCAGAGTGGCTGACAAGTATACATTCCCACCAACAGTTGTAAAGAGGGTTCCTCTTTCTCCACATCCTCACCAACACCAGTTGTTTCCTGTATTGTTAATTATATCCATTATGACAGGTATGAGATGATATCTCATTATAGTTTTGACTTGCATTTATCTGATGATGAGTAATATTGAGCATCTTTTCATGTATCTATTGGCCATCTGTATGTCTTCTTTGGAAAAATGTATATTCATGGATTCTTCCCAGTTTTAATTATATTATTTGGTTTTTGGTGTTGAATTTTATAAGTTCTTTATATATTTTGGATACTATGTGTACTTTATCAGATATGTTATTTGCAAATACCTTCTTTCATTCTGTAGGTTACCTTTCAGTTTTGTTGACTGTTTAGTTTTTATTTCCTTCACTTTGTAGCTTTTTATTTTAATGTAGTCCCAATAGTTTATTTTTGCTTTTATTTCCCTTGTCTCAGGGGACATATCTAGAAAGAAGTTGCTACGACTTATATGAAATAAGTTACTGCCAGTGTTCTCTTCTAGGATTTTTATGCTTTTATGTCTCACATTTAATTTTTCATCCATTTTGAATTTAATTTTGTGTCTGGTGTAAGCAAGTGGTCCAGTTTCATTCCTTTGTATGTTATTGTCCACTTTTCCCAACACCGTTTGTTGAAGAAATCCAGCCCCCCAACCTTCCCATTAGATATTCTTTCTTACTTTGTCAAAGATTGATTGACCATATAATTGTGAATTCATTTTTGGGTTTTCTATTCTGTTCCATTGATCTATGTGTTTATTTTGTGCCAGTACCATACTGTCTTGATGACTGCAACTTTGTAATATATCTGGATTTGTGATGCCTCACGCTTTGCTTTTCTTTTTCAAGGCTGCTTTGGCTATTTTAGGTCTTCTGTGCTTCCATACAAATTTTAGGACAGTTTGTTCTAGCTCTGTGGAAAACACTGTTCATATTTTGATAGGGATTGCATTCAATTTGTGTATTATTTGGCCAGCATATACAATTTAACAATACTTGTCCTTCCAGTCCATGAGCACAAAATGTTTTTTTTTTTTTCCATTTTTTTGGGTCATCTTCAATTTCTTTCATCAGTGTTTTATTGTTTTCAGAGTATAGGTCTTTCACCTCTTTGGTTAGGTTTATTCCTAGATATCATATTGTTTTGGTGCAATTATAATAGCTGCTTGTATGTTCTTGTAAGCTAATATCTTTGTCAGTTCTAGGTTAAATTTGCCTGATTGTTTTTTTTTTCCTCATCTAGTGTTTTGATTAGATAGTAAATATTGAGAATTTCATGTTGTTAGTTCCTGAATATTTTTGCGTTCTTTAGTCCTATTGAGCTGTGTTGAGGGATTCAGTTACATAATTTGAGAAAGCTTTATTTTTTCAAGTCTTTCTTTTAATATGTTTTAGGTCAATCCAGGGCAGCGTTTAGTCTGGGGTTGATCATTACTCACTACTGAGACAGTGAGAATTCTAACCAAAGATCCATGCATCCTGGATATTTGCAGTCTGGTTGTTGGAAACCGGTTTCATTCTTGGTTCAATTTTTTTTTTATGGATACTTGCTTCTAGTTCTTTGATTTTTTTCCAGCCCCAGATAGTTTTCTCATGCATATGTACTGATCAATACTTTACTAGTACATGTTGAGGACCCTCTGCTATTCCCTGGGGTTATCTTATTGAGAAGCTCTCTCTTTTCCAAGATGGGGATCACAATCTATTTACCTTAGTCTTTCCATATTCCCCATCTTGTCAACGTGGGAAGTCTCAGGGAATCCTCTAGAGTTCTTCCTTTTATGTCATGACCAGTAAACTCAGTGTAGTAAATTGGAACCATTATAGGGTTTATCTTATTTATTTTTCATCATTCCAAGATCCTTGCCTTTTGTTATAGTGTTTTGAAGACCAAGGTTTTATATATGTGGCCCAGTTAATGGTTGTATCAGCTGTAAACATAAATTCAGTCTCTTTTACTCTATCTCAGTTGGAAACATAAGTTATGGAGTAGTATTTTTGGGTAGATATTTCTTGAATGTTTGATATAATTTTCTTCTAAAAATGCCTAAGCCTGATATTGTTAATATTTGTTAGGTAAATTTAAGACTACTGATTAACTGGGGTGCCTGGGTGGTTCAGTCAGTTGTGCATCAGACATTGGGTCAGGTTGTGATCTCACGGTTTGTGGGTGTGAGCCCCACATCAAGCTCACTGCTCTCAGTGCATTTTGGATCCTCTGTCCCCCTCTTTCTGTCCCTCCCCTGCTCACACACACTGTCTTTTTCTCAAAAATAAATAAAAGACATTAAAAAAGGCTACTGATTAGTTTTTACAATTTCTTTCAATGTCAAAAATCTGTTTAGTTATTTCTATTTTTATAAGTTTTTTGATGAATTATCCATTTTATAGTTTTCAAATTAACTTGTACAAAATAATTCATATATCTTATAATTTAAAAATCTGTTTATATTTATAGTTTTAGACTCTAGTTTATTCCTAGTATTGTCCATTTATTCTTTCTCTTTATTTCTAGTCTGTCAGCTTTAATTTTTATATTATAAACTTTTGTTTTTCATAATTTCCATTATTGTTTCTTCATTTCCTACTTGATATTTTTTTACCCAGTTCAATTTGTTCCATTTTTGCACAGTTTAAGTTTTGACTTTCGTTCTTCTAATCTCTTGAGGTGCAATTCTGCATGATCTTTCATCTTTTCTAATATATACAACTAACCTCATACTTAGATTTTGCTTGTTGATATTTTCTTTATGAACCTATGTGTATGTATGTGTTTGTGTGAAATGTATGTAATGAAATATATTGAGTTCTTCATAATTTATAATTTCCATTAAGATTTCTTTAAGCAATAAACTGATTCAATGTGCCCTTTTTATATATCCAAAGAAATATGAAGGGTATGTTTGCTTCCTCTTTGTTATTTATTTTTAATTTTATATGTTATAATCAGGAAAAAATATTATATAAATAATTTTACATCAGTTTGTCCTTGCTTTGTATGTAATCTGTTTTTAAAAAGGTTGCATAGCCGCTCTGGAAAGCAGTGTGGAGGTTCCTCAGAAAAATAAAAATAGACCTACCCTATGACCCAGCAATAGCACTGCTAGGAATTTATCCAAGGGATACAGGAGTACTGATGCATAGGGGCACTTGTACCCCAATGTTTATAGCAGCACTCTCAACAATAGCCAAATTATGGAAAGAGCCTAAATGTCCATCAACTGATGAATGGATAAAGAAATTGTGGTTTATATACACAATGGAATACTACATGGCAATGAGAAAGAATGAAATATGGCCTTTTGTAGCAACGTGGATGGAACTGGAGAGTGTTATGCTAAGTGAAATAAGCCATACAGAGAAAGACAGATACCATATGGTTTCACTCTTATGTGGATCCTGAGAAAAGTAACAGAAACCCATGGGGGAGGGGAAGGAAAAAAAAAAGAGGTTAGAGTGGGAGAGAGCCAAAGCATAAGAGACTGTTAAAAACTGAGAACAAACTGAGGGTTGATGGGGGGTGGGAGGGAGGGCAGGGTGGGTGATGGGTATTGAGGAGGGCACCTTTTGGGATGAGCACTGGGTGTTGTATGGAAACCAATTTGACAGTAAATTTCATATATTAAAAAATAAAAAAATAAAAAAAAATAATAATGAAATCCAAAAAAAAAATAAAAAAAAATAAAAAGTTGCAAAGACAAAAAAAAAAAAAAAGAAATTGTGGTTTATATACACAATGGAATACTATGTGGCAATGAGAAAGAATGAAATATGGCCTTTTGTACCAACGTGGATGGAACTGGAGAGTGTGATGCTAAGTGAAATAAGCCATACAGAGAAAGACAGATACCATATGGTTTCACTCTTATGTGGATCCTGAGAAACTTAACAGAAACCCATGGGGGAGGGGAAGGAAAAAAAAAAGAGGTTAGAGTGGGAGAGAGCCAAAGCATAGGAGACTGTTAAAAACTGAGAACAAACTGAGGGTTGATGGGGAGTGGGAGGGAGGGGAGGGTGGGTGATGGGTATTGAGGAGGGCACCTTTTGGGATGAGCACTGGGTGTTGTATGGAAACCAATTTGACAATAAATTTCATATATTGAAAAAAAATAAAATTATTATAGTCATTCTCTGGCTTGTAACATCAAAAAAAAATTAAAAAGTTTGCATAGTTTTAATTACTGTTTGCAGAAGTCTGTATGTCTATTACATCACTCATCATATTTTTCAATATTCTTACTGATTAAAAAAATTTTTAGGTTTATTTATTTATTTTGAGAGAGACAGAGACAGCGTGAATGGAGGAAGGGCAGAGAGAGAGAGAGAATCTCAAGCAGGCTCTCTACTGTCAGCACAGAGCCAGATGTGGGGCTCAAACTAATGAAATCATGAGATCATGACCTGAGCTGAAACTGAGAGTTGGATGCTTAGCTGACCAAGCCACCCAGGTGCCCCTACTAATTTTTTTATACAACTGATTTCTCAGATTTTGAGAGGTGAGTTCAATACTCACATCTATATATTTAGATTCTTCAATTTCTCCTTGTAATTCTGTCAGCTTTACCTTTATACATTTCAAAAACTATTTTGTTAGTTACCTACAGGCTCTGGATTTCTATATTTTTCTAGTGATTTAGATTAAAAATATCATTTTCAAGTTCACTTTTTCTCAATGACAATTGCCTTTTGCCTTAAAACCTATTTTCTTAAACCATTTTCTTTCAGTTTATATTTTTCCTGATATATATTTTCCTATCTTTTAATTTAATTTTAATATTTGAAAGTTATATTTAAACATTGTTTAAAGGTTGAAATAGGGGCGCCTGAGTAGCCCCGTTGGTTAAGCGTCCGACTTTGGCTCATGATGAGCCATCACCATGATGGTGGTGATCATGAGGTCATGATCTCACCATTAGTGAGTTTGAGCCCTGCATCGGGCTCTGTGCTGACAGCTCGGAGCCTGGAGCCTGCTTCAGATTCTGTGTCTCCCTCTCTCTCTCTGCTCCTCCCCTGCTCACACTCTGTCTCTCTCTCTTAAAAATAAATAAATATTTAAAAAAGGTTGAAATAGTCATAAATAAATAAAATGAACTTCTGGCATGCTTACTCCAGAATCATTATGGTGATTATATCTCCTGCCATCCCCGCACGAGCCTAGCTCAGAAATTATTCTGGGTAGGAAAAATCCCAGAATCTTGAGTTGAACACTGAAGAAATACAATTTAGCCAAAATCTGTATTTAAAATTTTAATTTTTGGTTGGCTAGTTCTTTCAAAAAAAAGTTTTTGATATATCAACAAGAATCCTTGGCACTATGCTAGATATTTGAACACAATTAGTTCATGTTTGACAGTGTCACAGCCATTGCAGAATTGACTGCTTTATTCTCTGCGTATCTATGGCCAAATAGGATTACTCCTCTCTTTTTCACGTGTCTTCATTTAGTTCTGTGCTATTTTCCCATACTCCTTATAAACCTCAACTCTTCAATCACCTATTCATAGAATGTTAAACTGGATTTTCTAATAGTGAGCCTCTAATATTCTATTTTAAAGGTGGGGAAATGGAGACTGTGAAGGGAAAAAGAATATCTTGTGCTGGTTAGTGCTAGATTCAGGTTCCAACTTGTCATCATGAACTCTTTCTCCTAAAGCCTGACACTTCCTCCAGACTTATTTCCTGTTCTGTGTCTACAACTGCTCTTCACTCTCTAGCTCAGATCCTATGTCTTCAACAAAGTTTTTCTATTGCTATGATCTAAAGCACTTCTTCCATTCTCTAATCTCTTCTAGTGACCATTGCGTGTAGTACACAAACTATGCCTTTCTTTACTGTCCTTTGTCATTAGCAAGTTTTTATTGTGTAATTTTATGTGGCTTTGTGAACTATTTTCCAACGATACTGTAAACTGTTCAGATAGGGAATAGCCTTCTCTATCTTTCCATGTTCATCAGTGTCCTGTAGGTACTATATCACTATTTATTTTTTCATACATTCCTGTCTTGTTTTTTGCTTCCCACAGTGAGCTTTTGGGGAAGAGAGAGGAAGAGCTTTGGGTCTGGTTATTTTCCTAGTTCCCAGCTTAGCAGCCTGCACCTAGGTTTGGTGGCTATAGTAAATATTTGTTGATCTGAAAAGCTAGTGCAATCCATTTCCTGTCCTTATCTTCCACTTCTGCATGTAAACTGCTCTCTTTTCCCAAGACACCCTGCCTTCATTATGACTGCAGCATTTCACAGAAATGCTGCTCTCTCTGTACCAAGAGGACACAAAGCCTTGGGGAAACCACTTCAGGGATGAACATACCCAGTGACACTTCAAAATTGCTGTCCCAAATGTTTTAAAAATTCTTCAAATTATTTATCAAGGATTGTAACTTTACATGCTTTTCTTGAATCCTCAATATAAATTGTATCCTTTCCTTGGTTGCTATTGAAGAAACCTCCCCTGGTTCATTTGTGAGTCTGACATGCTCTGCATATAAGATTGAAAGCTGGAGATTTTTTAAT
The DNA here is from genome assembly GCF_018350215.1 of Panthera leo. Classification (NCBI taxonomy): domain Eukaryota; kingdom Metazoa; phylum Chordata; class Mammalia; order Carnivora; family Felidae; genus Panthera; species Panthera leo. The sequence goes on from NC_056686.1 coordinate 108,570,975, forward strand.
AGCAGTCAAAATTAGAGCTATTTTGTACCATTTTCTTCCTCCCACCTGTCTTGACTTGAGTCATTTTGCTTTTTGCTCCAGCTCTAGCACCACATGATCCTCTCCAAATGTAGTATCTGAATTATTAATACCGCTCAGGCCATGAACAGTGCCCATGAAGATTGTGCACAGCTCAATCTGAAAGTATGCACCAAATCATTAAATGTTGGCCTCCCACTATAAACCCTAGGACTGTACCTGTCTAGAGATGTTAATTTGCTAAATTATTTTCCTACTGCTAGTTTCTAGATTACTTCAAGTTCAGTTCAATTAAATTTATTTTAGCACACATTTGTTAACCACCAACATTGTCCCAGGAGGCCAAGTCAGTCAATGTTTCTCAGCAGATCTCAAAACTTAGTGCAGGAGAAACACACAAACAAGGCAGGTGGAGGCACCAATGTTATCAGATATCAAGTCATGGTCATTACTTCAGAATTATGGGTGGAAAAGACTCAACAAAGGAGAAAGAACGTTATCTCATCCCTGAAAGATGAGGACCCAGAGAATGTTGGGGAAGGGCTGGGCTAGAGAGCATTTCAGAAAAAGGTAAGGATATAAGTAATATAGTCCATGTGAGAACAAATGAAGAACATTAAACATGAAGCCCAAAGTTACCAGGACAAGAAGGACATTTAATAGTGCAACACATGTTGCACAAGAAGTATCATGTAACTCTTCTTTCCACCATAAAGTGGATTCTTAGCTCAGACCCACAAAGGATCTTCCTTAAATGTAAAATGTGGTCAGGGTAAATACCTGCTTGCCACCCTGAAAGACAAAACTTGTATGCACAAGTAGGAAGACTCGGGATAGTAAATACTAGGATGAGTAAGGGCTGAGCCCTCCATGAATAACAAACACCCAGTTATGAGGATGTTTCCCTGGATGTGGCAGATGATTGACACAAGTCAGTTTTATCTCTGCAAGGGTCTGGGAAGAAGTCAAATGTTGGAAACACAGGTATATACTTGAGAATTACTCTAAATTTAGATAAAATTTATGACAGGACACCAGAAAAAATGTATTTACATAACTTACTAGAACTATGTAAAATGGAAATTAAAACTCAGTGTGGAGCTGTGGGCACCAGCAGAACTGGTGATACAAGAGGAGAAAAGGTCCAGACAAATCTGGACAGATTCTTCCCTTAGAGATAGCTGGCTAAGGGCTTGAACCAGTTTTTCCCTGAGGAGTGATGGGAAGTGTTTGTTAAAATACACTCTATGTCTTTGTCTTTCAAAGTTCTTCTTTCAGAAAATCACACTCAAATTGGATTGATTCCATTTGCTGGAATAACTGGAGTCCAAGGTCAAGGCTTTGTTAGGTCTGGATCAGTCTGTTTGATGGGTCAGGAAGTGTCTCCTTAATGCACATCCAGAAGAAAGAGAAGGCCTCTATTTCCCAGCAATGCAACATAAGGTCCAGATGTCATTCTCACTGGCCTTGATACGGATGTGTGCCCACCCAGGACCAACCACTGTGGTGAATGGAATGGACTGATAGGATAAAGGTTTTTTTTTTTTAGAGAAATCGGGATGGTGGGAGGTAAGAGAAGTGCTGGATGTTCATGGGCTCACTCAAGAAATGTATATCAACCAATGACATAGTAGAACTCAACTCAAATTTTACCTTTTTTGGGAAACCCTCTCTCACTTGCTCAGTGTCTGCTTGTCCTATAGCATTTCCCCTCTCCATTTGTTATAATCCTATTTTCACAGTCAAACTGTGCACTCCTTCAGAGTCTGCATCCCATTTCTACAGTGTACCAAACCCAGGAAGGGTGTGCTGGGGTACAAGTGAACAGGCATGGGGTGCACAGAAACATACTATAGACCTACAGAGATGTGCAGTATTGGTAGTATTGCTGAATTGATTCTTTTTTTTTTTTGAGGTATAATGACACATTATGTTAGTTGCATGTATACAACATAATGATTTGATATTTGTACATGCATTGATTTTTGAGGGTAAAGATATAAATGCTTCAATATTTTTACCAGTATTTGTAATATAGGTATAATTTATTATAGGTAATAACATTGAATAAAAACATTTCTTGGTCCAAGGAAGGCATTCAATGAATAGTTTTTGGATGAATGAGTGAATAGATGAGTGCAAGCTCCACATAATATTATTACTTAAGAAAATAACTAATATTTACTTATTATTTTCTCAGTGCCAGGTACTATGGGAAAAAAAACCCTTTTTTTCTCTCTCATTTGTCACAAAACTGCAAAATATCCAGAGTTTGCTTTATTTTATAGCTAAGAGGAATAAGATTCTGAGAGGTTGCTTGATGTATGCAAGCCCACACCAAACAAGTTTGTCTGTGTCCAAAGTTAATTCTTCAGTCATTAAGCCAATGGCAATCAAGTATTTTGAGGTGTGATAACCTTTCTTAAATTCCAGCCTGAGGTAGAACAGTTGAGGAAAAATGTGTTCTGGTTAGAGTAGCAATGTATAGAGAAAGTGTGAAAGACAGAGAGAGAGGAGAGAGACAAAAAGACAGAGACACAGAGAGAGAGAGACAGAGAGAGAGACAGAGAGTGATACACAGAGAGAAAGACAGAAGAGAGAGAGGTGAGATGGAGGGAGAGAGAGCGAAAAAGTCTATGTATGTCTGTGTGTGGTGGGAAGCCAGGATGGGGGTTAGGTTTGGAGCCCTTATCCCTATAACCATGCAGAGATGCTCTGTGGAATAATCAGGGCCCTCTGAGACTGTAAATCATGCTCACCTTCAGACTGCTGCTGGCCTGATTTGAGGCCAGTTTCTCTGACTACTAGTCTTTACACCATCCCCAGTTGTTGGTTGTTCAGGCAGTGGTGGAGAGCTGTCTGGAAGAAAGAGGAACACGCACCAGTTTCCTGGATTTCCTAAAGGAAACCCCACCTGCTCAATGTCTCAGTAACTGAGGAGGGTTAGTTCCCTCTAGGGTCTGGTGTACACCCACACAGGTTACACCAGGACATTGGGAAGCCTTGCTTGTAAGAGTCAAAACAAGAAACCCAGTTCAGCTGGGACCTTGATGCCTTTAGCTTGGTTCATCATAATAAGAAATATTTCTAGTTAAAACAATAATAATTACAAAATAAAAGATGAATTGCATATGTCCTGGGGACTGTGTTTATTCTTCAAATTACTGCTGGATCTGGAGTTGGGGACACATTGTTAAAAACCTTGTCAACAAAGCCCTCTGAGTGCACTGCGGATGTGGATTATAAGAATTTGTTTGGTATTATAATCCCTATACTCTTCAGAACATATGCCCTACTTGTCAGGGCAATATGAGAAATTGCCTCTCTTAAAAGAAGAGAAACTGCCACATGGAGTTCATATTCTTTCTTAAGGGAATAAGAGCACAATTAACAGAAAGCCATGTTTTCACATAGGAAAATATATTTTACTTTTTTCTGTTCAGACTAAGGTATTTAGAATAAGTTCATTATCAGGCAAACATATTTCTTTTCTAGAACTTTTGATGAATCATTGGACAAAATTGGGGCTTCTCAAGGGGTTCCACACCTCCAGAAGATGACTTGGCTTTGGGAGATACAAATCTACTCTTGGCTCAGTTGTGTGCTTCTTTGTTCAACAAGCTTATGTTTGGAGTACATGCTACCAATTTGGAACTGAGCATAAATGGGAACAGGGTGTGGTGTGCTGGCCATTGGCTGGGACCCCAGTGTGAGACAGCAAGGTCAGTCACTCAGAGCATTATTGCAGGAGAGCATAAAGATGCTGGGCACAGCGCCTTAGTGTTGACAGATGGTGGGGTGTGGAAGACCCACGTCTGGGTGCAGAGAGAGGACCTGATGGCTGCCTGGACTTCGTGGGCTCCATATCAAGGGCAGGGGCAAAGCCACAAGATACCACCACTCATTCATTATATGTCTCCTGCCTCTTTGACTATCTTGGAGTTTCAGGGCCAAGATATGGGTGAAAGGAGAGAACAAAAAGCCAAGAGACCAGCTTTTCTCCTGGTTGAGGAGGTTGGAGGCAAGCCTCTGAAAGAGCCCAAGGGAGTCACTTCAAATAATGTTTTCTGACATCTTGTGTTTAAACATAAAATTTTGTAGGAGTTTTTTCCACCACATGCCTGTATTAATAAAAAAAATTCCTTTTAGCTAAGCAAAATTGACATGTCCCAGTGGCTCTGGCCCCATGGTGTATACTCAGAGGAGGAAAAACAAGATATGATGAAAGGTGGACTTATTTGACCTCTTAGAAAGTTGTGGGATTGGGACACCAGTAAGATGCATTTGTCTCAGTCAGAGATGGATGTAACTTGTCAAGGGAGCCCTCTTGGTCCATCTTATTCTGTCCTGAGTCTAACTTGATCTCATGATCCTGTCTTCCATTTCTGTAAATCACACTGCCCCTATGTCTGGGCAGGCCATTGGTTATTCTCTCCCAGAGCCTTTCTACTTGTCATTACCCAATCATGCCTATTCCTATGTATACACTCACAGGACTTCAAACCCCACCTCCTCCAAAACACCTTCCTGGACTGTATCACCCCATGTTGAGCCTTGTAGCATTTATTATATGAAGAATTCAGTGTATTGCTCATTATACACTGATTTATTCTATAACAGCCTTACTCAGGGCTCACAAGAAGCAAGTGATAGACCAGATTTGAATATGGATGTGCCTGGCTAAAAGTCCATGTCTTATTTTCTGAGAGAGAAAGCCCATAGCTGCAATCTTCCTGTCTCACCTGGGTATTTGATCATTTCCTCAGCAAGTCTTCAGGTGTTCATGGAAATATTCTACTACTTTGAGCATGATCCCAACAGGGTATTCAGAAATACTCAAAGATTCATGGAAAAGGCCTCAGAGACAATCTTATTTGACCTCCTGCTTTCAGAGAGGGTACCGAGCACCAGAGTGGACCACAATATGGGCAGTGGCAGAACTGCGTGACAGCTCCATTCCCTTGCCTGCGTTCCACATTCAAGTGAGCCACAGAATCTCATGATGCAGTGAAGATAAGGTGGGGGAGGCAAAGAATTCCAGTGTTACAGGCAGCATGTCTGCTTCCATCCACTGCTTTCAGAGAGCGTTAAGGTCTGGCCAGTGTCTTGCTTGCTAGGTCTTAATCTATGCCAAAATGCTGATTTTGTGTCTTCCAGAAACTCAGTTCTCCCATTGAAATGGTTTCTGAGCAGATACTCTGGGCTTTATATGCTCAAAATAACCTGGTTTATTTAGTTTCATTTCCAAGTGCTCTTGAGAAAATAGCATCACTTCTGGTACACTGCTGGAGTAGTGTACTAATGGAGACAGCTGCACACTGATGAGGTCTGGCATCGTCCTTCCAGTAACCATTCCTAGCCTCCTGGCCCATGCCTTGTAACCTGGGCACCTGGAACTCAAATTCCCTTTGACTCTTCTTATTCCAGCCACCAGTCAGGAGTAAGCCCCTCTCAGGGTCCCCCACACCCATTCCTTCATCTATTCTCCTCCCTGTTCCATCCAGACTGTCATTCTACCTGGGTGTAGGATCATCTCCCAATTGCCACCTCACTCAAACCCTTCATGCCTCACACCAAAGTGAGACCAACCTTCATAAGACCCAATTTTGACCATGTCATTTAATCTTCTTTATTAAAAATATTCAGCTATCCTTTGTCTGAACTATGAAGCCGATCTTCTCAGCTTCCCACTTCTCACATGCACAACATGGTGTCAGTCTAGTTTGGATCCCCAGGACCTGCCCTCAGGTCCTTTTCTTGCAGGGATGGGTAGGGACCACAGGTTTTGGGGTAGGCATGCCTGCTCTGCTCCATCCATGCGTGTGCATCCCTAACATCTCTGGCCCCTATCTTCTGCTCTTCTCACATGGTTGGTAGCCCTAGAAGTGCTGGCACAGAGCTCTCACCACAGACTGCCCACTCCACAACCATGAAGTTTCTCACTTCCTGACACAAAGTCTCTCTCTATGCCCTTTCCCTGTCCTCTAACCTCACTTGTAGGTGCCTCTTAGCTTTATTTACCTCTTTGCCTGTCTTAGTCTCCTATGGAAAACCTCCTCAGGCACCAATTTCCATGTCCATGTGTGTCCACCTCGGTCACCCCAGGCCACAGGGGTGTGACCAGTTGAGGTCCTACAGGCATCACTCTCTGCCTCACCTCAGAGGATATGCCAGGTTTGCAACATCCTTGCTTAGGTTGCAAATGCTATCAGCCTTGTCTTATCCCCCAAAGCAGGAGGAGTGTCTCACTCATGAGCAGAGGTAACGGTTATCCCCACAGTGTGAGGGCTCGTAAAGGAAAGGCTGCTCTGTTTTATTGATGTCCTGATGTCTCACATGGTGTCGGGAGCACAGCTAATGCTCATTTGATGCATGCTGAGTAAGCAGCATGTGGGTCAGTGGAAGGAGCCTGGGGCTTTGCAGACAGTGACTACAAACTCACTCTGCTCCTTACTAGCTTCAGAGCATGACAAGCTATTAGGCAACTCTCTGTGCCCCATTTGCCACATTTAAACAATAAGAAACTTTGCTATTCTTTGGGCTTCCAGAGTGAAAAATGACATAAGAGAAGCACTCCTGACAGCAAATCCTTTTTCCTTCAAGTTCTGCTGCTAGGTGGTCATGGACAGCTTGGGGTTCATGGAAAGGATTCTGGGGCCAAGTCTGGGATACAGAGAAAGCTGGAGTGGTAATGTGTGTTCTCAGCAACTGTATGTGTCATTTCCTCCTAGGATAACATGTTTTTAAGACAAGGGAATGGTTATGTTTTGTAGCTCTCCTCTTGGAGACAGTGTGAAAGGGAGTCACAGAAAGACTCTGTCAGGCACTATTCACCCTGGTTTTGTATCTGGGTCTCCAGTTTTGTGGTTCTGCCTTCCACAATGTCAGAACAAATTGTCCTGTTAACCACTTATGGGTTATGGGGAGGAGGGCCAAGATCAGATCTGGTAGACGAGATTGACAATGAGTTAGAAATTATTCACTTTGCAAGCAGGTGCTTTGACATTTTGTAGATACAGCCTTGGGTTCACTGCCAGTATTGCAACCCACACCAGTCCACTAGGAAAGGGATGTTTTTGTGTAGATTATTAAATATTGATTGTCCATCTTCCTTAACATTTTAATTGCATTTCAGAGAACACTAAGCTGCAATAAATGTGGGGCAGCCTGGTTTCCCTTTGCCCCTAGGGGAATAAAAAATCTGGAGAAGCAAGAATGCAGAAAGAAACCTTATAAATAAACCAGAAGAATTACAGTGAGGACAGCTACACATGGCCTGACTGGCAGCAACATTGTAAATCTGAATATGCAGAAAGCTGATTTCTCCAGTGTAGGAGAAAAAAAAAATAAAATCAGCTTTCTTGTGTGAAGATTCAAGACATGTCTGAGCACATATGCTCATTCTTGGCCATCCTTAAGATGTCTGCACTGCCAAATGCTGTCCAGCCACTTCCTACTGCTCTGCCTGAACACAGGCTGGGTGGTAGTCCTGGATCCCGGGAAGAAGTGGGAATGAACCTTGAAAAACGAAGTTCCAGGCTAATGGGGAAACATACACATGATTTCTGTTCTCTTGGGAGAAATGTGCTGGTGTCTGGGAAGATGGGGGTTACAACCTGTTCATCTGATGGGAGAGAAACAGAATGCACTATGATCATGGACACTTGAGGGCTGAGTGCAAAGAGCTGTCTGTGGCTGCCCCCAGGAGCGTTTTCCATCCTTGCACTATGTCAGTGGTATCCCTGGGGCTTGAAGGTCCTGGCCCAAAAAAGACTGCATTAATCCAGTAAAATGAGACTTGGTTTATAAATTAAATATAACTAACTGAAGCTCTTCCAGAAGCTTCCCCAAGACACCTTGTGCTTAGGAATGCCTCTCCAGAACCTTCCAGGCTCTGACTAAGAGCAGGAATTGTTGCTTCCATTTACTCCTTGTCTACAGTTTTTCTGCTTTGTGATTTATTTTGTTCTGGCATCTTCTATAGTTAACTTTTCACGTGATGCATGTCTCATCTTTCTGTGTGGCAAGTACCTCAAAGTAGTGAATGCACCATATGCTTCAGAATGAACATTTGATCTCAATTATGAAAGATGCTCTTCTCCTCAAGCTTTATTTTGCTGATGAAGAAACACCCTGAAAGTGTACATGAGTCCTCAAAGCTCTGTGGGGCACGAAGCAGGTCTGGGGCTGGACCTCAGCAACCCCAAGGACTGATGGCAAAGGTGAATTCCTGCTTGTCAACACTGGGCTGCATGGGAACATCCAACACAGTTACCACACAAAATACAACAATTCTTTCCTTCCTTGTTTAACCAAATTACTGTCATTAATGATCCTGTCATAGCCAGGGATACTGTTTTCTTGGGTAGATTCAATTTTAAATCTATTATTAAATTCAATAAAAGTATTTCATGTATGAAATAAATTTTGCACTTACCAAACAAAATATATTGTAATCTCTACTGTTTCACTAGTTTAAAGTTTTAACAAAATTGAAAACTCAATGGGGTCATACAGAATTAGAGTCGAAATGACTAGTTTCATGTGTTTGCCTTTATGCTACCACTGATGACTTTGAATATACTGTTTAAATACAAGAATATGAGTACTTTCAGGGATGGAGTTGCAAACTGCACCAAAGGAGATGAAATTTTGAATGGTTCCCATTTTATGATTGAATATACATGAAGAGCTGAGTTGGTTGAGTTGGTGTGTGTTGGGGTATACTGTATGAGGGGAGGTCTCTGAATCAACTTCCACGTGGAATACAATCTTTACTTAAACATAAGTAATGAAAATTTGCTAATATTAGGCTAATGTTTATATTATTTTAATAATATAATTATATAATTTTAATAATATAACTCATGAACTCAACATGAACCATAGCAATTGTTTAAAACCTAGACCAACATAAGATTTTCCAGAGGAGAAAGATGTTATTAGTGACATTCTTTAGACTGGTGATAATAGAAAATAGATCAAATTTGAGTAAGTTTTATCATTTTTAAAGTCCTCTATTGACAATGTGCTGCCTATTGCCTCTACATGTAGTGGGCTGCTCCTGTGCCCCACCTTTCGTTTGGTCCTGTTCTGCAGATGGTTTGTGATAACAACCATATTTTTCCAGAGGCATAGGCCCCCAAACACTCATTTTTCTCCTGGTCTAGCTATATCTATGAGCTCTCATACAAGTGGGAACAATAGTTAGCAAAAGAACACTTGCTTTGGTCTGTGGCCTAACACCCTGAATGGAATCACAGGGAGTATGTCCGGGCCACCTGGAGGCTTTCTGCCTAGATCAGAGGGGCTATATATCCTAGAATGAAACCAGCTGAATAAAGCACTCTTCCAACTTGGCCCTAACTGGATATGTGTGACTTTAAATTCTGCTGGCAAGGAACATGTTGACATTGGCAAAGCAGGTCAGCTGTTGAGAAGAGTAAAAATCAAAGAGAAGGATATTATTCATCTGCTCATGTTTGGCAGCCCCAGTGCTTGGGTAGTCAGGTCACTGTCTACCCAAGTCAGCCACATACCACCAGACACTGCCACCAGCATTGAAGAAGAGGTTCAGAGAGTAGAAGAGGTTAGCAACTGAGAGTTGGGGTAATCTGACTGCAGAATATTTGTGAAATTTCTTACTCAAAGGTTGCAAATGTCACTTTTGTTTTGAAAATATTCTTTACCTAAAAAAATACTGCTTATTCAAGAAAAGGAAAAGTGGGGAGACTTCTTTTTTTCTGCCAGTCATTCTTAACCACAGCTGCACTGGATTCACTTCTTGGTGGACCCTTAGAAAAGCTAAATGTCTGAACCAACTCCAGCCCAGTTGTATCAAATTCATGGCCTATGGCCCCAGCATCTGTTTTTTTTTTTTTTTATTTTTTAATGTTTATTTATTTTTGAGAGAGAAAATGAGGCAGAGCATGAGCAGGGAAGGGGCAGAGAAAGAGGGAGACACAGAATCTGAAGCAGCTCCAGCTTCTGAGCTGTCAGCACAGAGCCTGATGTGGGACTCAAACTCACAGACTGTGAAATCATGACCTGAGCTGAAGTCAGATGCTTAACCGACAGAGCCACCTAGGTGCTCCTATCAATATATGTATTTTTTAAAACGCTCTTTAGGTGATCTTAATGTGTAGTCTGGGTGGGTATCTCTGCTAGGCCCAACAGGCAGAAGCCTGAGAAAATAGCTTCTTTGGGCTATTTCTACTGTCGATCCCACTACATGTCGGGCAGGCCACTGAGGCATTGGGTGTTTGGGCCATGTACTGGAGCCAATTTATAAACTCTCCACTTCAAAGCCAGTAACAAAATTCCTGCTTGGGAGTGAAGAAATTAACAAATGATTCCAATTTCCTATAATTTTAACAAGTCCAAGGCTATAATAAAGCACACACAGTACTCAGTGCCAAGTGAGCCACACCAGCATGGGAGATGCATTGGTTTGGAACATGTCCTGTGATGGCATTAGTGATGCTCCCACCAGTAGAGAAAATGTCCTGCAATCATGGAGGCAATATCTTCTTTGCCAAATAAATGGAAGTGAAGATGGTAATATTGGGTACTCATTTAACCAGAGAACACATCTTGATTTATTTTCTTATGTTGCAGTATATTGTTGATTCTAAATGAACCAGTTTGTATCCTTTAATATTCTGTTGAGATCATGTGTAGCAAATCTTTTTGATGCCTTTGGGGGGTCAAAAGTGTTCACCATTTTTTAGTGATCTATTTAAAATCCCCGAGAGTCACCAGTAGCCGTGGTGATTTGAATATTCACTTGAAGAAGACTTGCTTTGAAGCCTTCTATGATACATTGCAAGGTTTATGCAATTTTTTAAAATAAGGTTCCATGCCCAGCATGGGGCTTGAACTCAGAATCCTTAGATAAAGACCTGAGCTGAGATCAAGAGTTGGACACTTAACTGAGTCACCCAGGCGCCCCAAGCTTTGTGCAATTTAACAAGAGACCCTGCCAATGTAGCTCTCAACTTGTTCTGTCTCTCATGTTATTTTTGCAATTTCTGAGTACACAGAGTCCAACAAATGTTCCACTAACGTCTGAGGCATCTTTCCGTAGCACGTAAATATACAACCTAGCAAGATACTTGTGACAAAGGTCTCTTGTGTCCTTAAGCTATGATCAAACAGGACTCTGACAGATGGCACTGCTTGCACTCTCCTGGTGAAAATAGTCAATAGCTTTCACACTTAAAATTGGAATTTGGAAATAAAAGGTGGGTCAGGGCAGGGGTCTTCACTGAGTTCAGTCAATCACCATCTTATAAGAGATACAAAAATGAGCAAAGCGTTTATGGATTTATTTCTTCAACAGGAACACAAAACCTGAAACAGACTATAATTATGACAGTGACCATCATGAGTTATAGCCATGTCATCAGGATCACAGCTCTAACACATTTTCATTTGCATGTATGTAAACAGAGTTCCTCATGATAGTACTAATTCTACTCTGAACACACCATTCCAGGAAGCTGGTCCTCTGGTTGGCTGGGCTCCACACATGAGCATCACATAGTACCTGTCAGCAGACACCACTCAGCAGTACTGACCATTATGTACTCTAAAGTAAAAAGCACCACAAACTGTCCATAACCTGTCATGTGAGGAAAACATTGCATGTGGGGTGACAAACACAGGCAGTGCACTGGCCATTAGGCACATGTGCATCACACTTGCCTTCAGTTGGGCTGTCATAGGTCCACATGTGTGTACCACCTTTTCACTCTAAACCATACTGGAAAGCTCATAGCCCCAGAAAGGATGACTTTCATTTTGTGAGCTACTGCCTCAGTGTCTAGGAGGTAAAGACAAGGAGAGAAGCTAGGAAGAAATAAAAGTAGGATCAGTCTGATGAACACAGGAGTTTGAAACCATGGGAATGAAAGCAGACTAGAGCAAAGCCTCATTCCATCAGATCCACTAACAGGAAATTCTGCATGCATCAATCAAGTGGAAAGTGCCAGCCTTCTTGGTGCATATGTCTGGACAGAATTTGATTCCGGAGGAGATTGGCTTCCCTCCGGGGCTGGCGGCCGCTGTGAGTGATGTCACCAGCTGGTTGGCAGTGAGGTGACAATGTAAATCAGCTGCTAAGCAGCAAGGACAAGCACAGACCAAGGACTAACCACAGGGCTGGAAGGGAGAACTATCACCTGGGAGGCAAAATGGAGGGGCCAGCTGAGTCCTGGAAGCAGATGGTGGACAGGGCCTGTGGCCACAGAGAGAATTCAACACAGCAGTATGGTAATACAGCTCAATTCTCAGGACGTCTTTGTGCAGAGAAAAAGTCTGGGGAACTGGCCCTCTGCCTCGCAGGTCGTCCTGTTCCTGGGATGTTTTTGTGTGAAGACAAAACCTGGGTCTTGGCCCTACAGTGCTACAAGATAATTTTGGTTTCATTACTCTCAAATTTATTCTCTGCATCTTCCAGGTGGTAAAATGCCATTTCCCAGCATGTGATACCTGAAAACTGACAGCAGGCCTAAATCCTTATTTTGGTACCTGAGCTCCCAGCAGCACAGACCCTGTTCAACTCTTCAACCTCCTCTCTAGCCCCTCTGCCCACTGATCAGTGGTCATTCATAGCAAGCTATACCCTTTCTACGTCTGTGGGTCCACAGGGAGATCTCCCTCCCATCTCAGCTCTGTCTTTCCCTTGCACACACCATTGTTATCCATTCTTCAACACTTCTCAGCCCTTGGCCCCTGCAGGAAGCTCTCCCTGACTCACTTGACATAGCCCTATCATTGAATTCTGGCTTTGACTTCTCTTACCTTGCATTCCCCAGGCTATGAGATCCCAAGAGGAAGGTCAAGCTCTGGTTTTCTTATTTTCTCTACCACTTAGCATGTTTCATTGATGTTTAAATATTCCTTGTGATTTGGGTTCAAATTTAAGCTGTGTTTTATTTTGGAAATTTGTTTTTCCTTCATAGGGAAATCCTAAAAAATATTCAAAAGCCATTCGTTGATCGGAGCTTTAACAACAAAGGGAAATATGAAAATGTGCCCATTGTGACCAGGAAAGTTGGAGCATTCTCTTTGCAGTTGTCATTTCTTCATCTTCTAATCCCAAATTTAACTTAGGGCTGAGTTAGATGGCATCCTGTAGGCATTAAAAAGTGTAGGTAATATAAACACAGTTCCTACATGCTTCAGTGCCAGGTGTGCTGCTGAGCAGACCAAGGAGATCCAGCAAACTGTTCCCAGATCTATAAATCAGGCCCCAGAAGTGAGCTTCTCCAGTTCTGAGGGAATAAAGAAGAAGAGAAGGATGATTAGCTTTTTATCAATTGATTTCTAGGCCTGGATCATAGTCAGGTTCCTTAGAGGGTAGCTAAGTTTTGCATTATAATTTATTGTTGCTTATAACCTTGGCTTTGTATTCTCAGGAAAGGGAAGCAGAACCTTTCCTTAGACTAGAGGATACACAGTTGATGCAGGAATGCTGGCCCTCTCCTTAGAACTGGATTAGAAATCTGCTTGTCCCAACTCTTGTAAGTGATGATGTGGAAGGACAGGGTACTTTAATTCACAATTACTTCTTCTTTGACATTGATTACCTAATCATAGTTCTGCCATAATCTCCTGGTGGGAAGTGTGTTTTCATCTCATTTATCTCACCTGTTAGAATAAAGACAGGGGATATGTTCTATTCGTTACTCTATTCCATTCCAATAGCAGAAGGTAGGTGTCTGAAAACGGCAACTATATGAATGAATAAGTTAGATCATCCTCAATGATTTGTCAGGGATTTAATGCATACTTATTAGAGTTAAATGGCTAACCTTTGTGGGATAAAGTACAAAGTGACCTACAAATGCCACCGTTACAACAAAAGGAGGGAGGAGATATTACTGTCCCATTTCATAAATGAAGGCACATAAGGGAACACACAACAGCATGTGGTGAAGTGGTGCTTTGTGTCCAGGCCAGGCCTGCCTCTGTTCTCATTATCTTCCTCCAAGCCTTGCTTAACTCTTGTCCCCAGAGAAAATATGTATGTTCACATCACATATTTGTAAGGTTGCATATCACACTGCATTGTAATTCCTGAGTTGTGCTAGTTGGTGAGATCTTTGAAGACAAACCTGCTCTTATAGCTGCTAGCTGCTCCTGGATTGGCACTGACTGGGTGGCACAGGGAGGCTGGAATTCTAGATGGAAGGAATTGTGGGGCCTGGGACTGTGGTCAGAAGGGACACTGAGGGATGGGGCCAGGAAAGAACAGGGATGGGTGGGGACCTGGGAGTCTAGAATGGTCCTCAGGAGTGTGGACCACAATGGGGAGAGGAGACGGAGCATCTCATTTGAGCCACAATGTCTCAGAGACAAGATTGGCAGTACTTGTTAAAAAGTTACACAGTCCAGTTGGTCCTCTCCAAGAAGTTTTCTGAATCCTTGGCTTTCAGTGACAGAGGATTTTACTTTTTACTTGGGGAAAGAGGGATTTTGGAACTAAATCATAAAAATAATTTTGGAATTTGAAAAGCATATGGGAGACATATGACTTTGAGTAGAATTCTATGTAGCAAAATAATTAGGGGAGAGAGTGGAAATGACCAGTTATGAGGTGCACATCTTTTAACTGGAGACATTACTCTTGTGTAATGTGGCTAATTTGTTTGCTCAACATGAGTACAGAAAGAATTTCCTATTTGCCAAAATAAGTTATTAATAAAATAGTTCCTGAATAGATGTGACATTTTATAAGCACAAGAATGATTGCTTTTTTAAAAATTTTGTTTGTTTTTGAGAGACAGTGCAAGTCGGGGAGAGGCAGAAAGAGTGAGACACAGGTTCCAAAGCAAGCTCCAGTGTCTGAGGTGTCAGCACAGAGCCCAACGTGGGACTTGAGCTCACAAGCTGTAAGATCATGACCTGAGATGAAGTTGGACACTTAACTGACTGAGCCACCCAGGCACCCCTTATAAGCATTATTTCTATCTGTTACTCAATCCTTCTGGATCAATATTATCACCATTTCACAGCAAAGGAATCTGAGACTGGACAAGATTGAATATCTTGCCCAGGTATCATAGAAAGGAGCACATAGAATACATTTAAACCCATCACTGTAATCTCTTTTACAAATTTGAGGAAAGAAGGAGGAAGGAAGGAAGGAAGGAAGGAAGGAAAGAAGAAAAAGGAAAAAAAAAAAAAAACCTCAATGGACTTGCATTCTGACTGTAGAGACAAAAGTGAATATGTATGACATGGTGGCACAATAAGATAAAAGCAGTGTAAGAGAACTGCTAAAGCTCACCAGTGATGAGTTTGAGAGCAGTGAGACCCACATGGAGTATTTGGAAGGCCAGCACAGCCTGGGTATCTGCTTGCGATGAGCCTAAGGAGCATCTTAAAAGCCTTTAGAACCAAACAGGGTCAAATTGGAGGCAGCTCTTTAAAGCCTCTCCCTTATCTGTATGGGAGGGTGGGTCAGCACAGCGAGGCCTGAAAGGTGTGCTGGGGCTTGGGATGGGCCCTGAGCCAAGCCTCATGGGCCTGAAGTTGTAACAAATGAATAACACACAGATGCCAGGAAGGCTCATGGGGAAAGCAACAGTGGTATGCCTTCCTTTTGAAGCATGAGCATAGGGGAGAAGCTAAGGAATAGATAACTACATGAGGGAAATGAAGGGGATAAAGGCAGATGGCGGGAAGTCTGGTAAAATTCTGGAGATTACGTTGAGAGTATTTATAGATATTGCACAGAAGCAATGAGTAGGTTTTCTGGGGAAGGTCTTTCAGATATAGAAGTTTTGACCATTATGGAACTGGCAGAATAAGCAGGCATGAGCAAATTTCATATAAAAAAGCAGTAGAAGGCCTTTGGAAACTTCAGAGCAATCTGTGCCCCAGGCTCATCAGAAGCATGGGTGATGGTGGATGGCTCTATTCTCCATATAAATGAGCATCTTGTAGGAGTAGACAGTAGTTTTTATAGGTGCCTTCAGAATATAGTGTTTATATTTAAACATCCACATAAAAACCACAACATTTCTTGTTTTTGTTTTCTTAAAACAACATTTAAAACACTATAGTTTTTACTAGTACCACTATATAAGAGGTGAGCCAACACAGACTTACCTCTAAGGTAATATTTAAAAGAAATAAACCTGAGATTCTTCAGGATCAAGATGATATCCTAAGTGATAATGTTTAAACACTTTCCTCTGCCAATTTCCCACTATAATGACTCAACAAATATAAAAGACCAAATTCTATATCACAGTCAGTAGCCATAAAAAATTGAACACTGACCTACAAAATCTCTGACAGCTCATCTTTAACTCTCAGTATGAATGAAGCATGTGAATGTTTGCAAAGAGCAAGATCACAGAACCTAGGAAAACTACAATTCTCTTAGAACAGCACAGTGTGAGCATTTAAAACAAATGGTTTCCTGTCAGATAAACTTACCCCAGGAAGAAGAAATGAACAGTAAAAAGAGAGAGCAAACTGCTTCAACAATAAACGCCCAAACTTGAATCGTATTTTTGAAAGCTGCAGGAAAGATGGAGAATTGGTGGGCAGCAGTAGAAAGTTATGAAAAGCAGCAATTTCAAGGAGTTATTAGATGTTAAAAAAAAAGAGTGGCATAAAGCATAAGAGACTGTTAAAAACTGAGAACAAACTGAGGGTTGATGGGGGGTGGGAGGGAGGGCAGGGTGGGTGATGGGTATTGAGGAGGGCACCTTTTGGGATGAGCACTGGGTGTTGTATGGAAACCAATTTGACAGTAAATTTCATATATTAAAAAATAAAAAATAAAAAAAAGAGTGGCATGATTACTGAAATAAACAGCACATTGGAAACTAAGGAAAAGCAAACTATATAATTTCTTAAAGGGATTCTCCTGCAGCTCAGATGAAAGAGATAGACAGAAGGAATGTATGAGTGATAAAAAGAAGTAGAAAGATTTTCAGTCCTGAAATGGGTACATTGGGAATTCCAGAAGACAGGATAGAGCAAGTGAAAGAGAGACACGAACAATAGCTTCTCTGAACTAAAATAAAAATAAATATAAATAAATAAATCTCAAATAAATAATGCTAAATAGCAAAACAATCAAAAGTTAAAGTAATTTTACATTACTATTTTTGATACAATTTAATTTTTAATATAATTTAATTTTTGTGAACCTTGATGCAAATGTTGAGAAAGATTTCTTTTTTTATTATATGAAATTTATTGTCAAATTAGTTTCCATACAACACCCAGTGCTCATCCCAAAATATGCCCTCTTCAATGCCCATCACCTACTCTCCCCTCCCTCCCACTCCCCATCAACCCTCAGTTTGTTCTCAGTTTTTAAGAGTCTCTTATGCTTTGGCTCTAAGTTTGTTTGTTTGTTTGTTTGTTTGTTTGTTTGTTTTTGAGAGACAAAGAGGCAGAGGGAGAATGAGAGCAGCGGAGGAGCAGAGAGAGACTCCCAAGCAGGCTCCGCTCTGTCAGCAGAGCTCCACTTGGGGCTTGAACTCATGAACTGTGAGATCATGACCTTAGCTGAAATCAAGAGTCGGGCACTTAACTGAATGAGCCACCCAGGCACCCCTTAAGGTCACTTAAAATAAAATAAAAATTCTTCCTCTGACCAATTCAAATATCATTGTGTACTGCATCACTGAAAAATAAAAAAAAGTTTTTCATAAACAACAAAAACATATCAAGTAAAGAGAAAGGGCATACAGTTACTTCAAATACATGCATGTGTTTCTGATATGCAGTAATTTGACACTTTCATCCTCAGCATTCAACTCAGAGTTTGAGTCTAAAGTGCTTCACACCTGGAGGTTCAAGGTTTCTCTGAATCAATATTGCAGGGATGGCTCTTAATCTGTGCTAAAGATTGAGAATTTCTGAGCACCATTTGTACCTGCCACACAGTTTGGAGGAAAATGGAAGAATTCTGGACAGAAATGTGCTTTATATGTTTGGGGAACAGCAAGATCAGCAGGCCTTGTAACTGTTGAGTTTGGAGAAGTTAATGGAAAAGAGGTCACTAAATGTAGGGCTTACAGACCATGCTAAGGCTTCTATGTTTCATTCTAAGTGTGATGAGAAATCACTTATGTGACATATTTACATTTTAAGAGCCTTGTTCTAACTTATTTGACAGAATGGACTGCATAAGGGCAAGATTGGATTTACAGATACCAGGGAGGAAGTTATTTTATTTGTCAGGATGAGAAAGGTGAGGATACTTTACATGAGGATGCCACTAAGAGAAGCAGTCAGATTTGAGATATGTTTGAAAGCCAGAGTTTTAGGTGGATTAACTTTTAGAGAAAGGCAGAAAGCAGATAGCAAAACTGTGAGTAACCCTCAATAAAGGATAGTGAGGGAAGAAAGGTAGGTAGGAAAAGAATTGAGATATGAACTAACAGCATTGACTTCAAAGGGCCTACGAAGTTTCAGAGAGGAGGAAGAAAGAGTGCTCTGGAAATAGCAATGTGGAAGAAGGAAAACCAGCTGCACATTTATGCTTAATGTGCATGACATGGGGAAAGGAAAAGAACCCACTAATAGAGAAGTAAGTCCTCAGGGGAAAGCTAGCGTTTGTTTAGAACAAGACTGTGAAGGGAATTTTCAAAGAGATTTACTATATAGAGGATTTCGCTAATGAGAACTGATAATCTGCAGGGCAGAGTAGAAGGGCTTGGGTAGTGAGGGCACATTAAGAGATTGGTGATTAAGTGAAAGAAAGAACTCAATGGAAGTCTGCATGAAGAGTGCCTTGGGATTCTTGTTATGACATCCCAAAGAGTGACTTAAGGCATGATGAAATTATTCCTAATGGTCTGCTTTGAGGAAGAGAAAAATCAGTTCCAATTATCCCTCTTTTCTGGACTGTTCCTTTGATTGTTTAAAACTGGTACAGCATAATTGAATTATGTGTCCTTCAGAATTAAATAGCATCCTTTGCAAATTACTTGGAAACTTCTGACAGATGAATGTCCATTTCCTGAGTCTTAGGCATTTATAATAAAAGAAAAATTGGTCACACCAATTTGCCAATTCTGAAATTTCAGCTACCTAGTTCAAGAGACCTGGCAATATCCGTTAATTGTAATTATAATGCAATTCTCATCTTTGTTTCTTTCTATGTAATGTTTCTTTTTTTTTAAATCTGATTTTTAGATGTCCTTGGTTTGTAGCAGTTTGACTAAGTTTTCCTTGTCCTTCTCCAAGGACAGAAGTCTTCATTGACACCCTTACATCAGAAAGAGTGTATCTTTGCCTAGGACTTAGGGGCAGGAGATTTTTCTGTCTCTTCCTTGGTAACCTAACCTAAGGTTTTTGCTTTGCAAGAGAAGAGTCCAGGGAAGCAGTCAGTGTTTCATATCTCTCTTACTTGTGAATCTTTTCTGTGAGTCTAGTGGAAAGTCAATGAGAAAAACCTTGCAAGTGACTGAAAACTTCCTTTGTGTCTGATATTCTAATTGTTTCAACTAATATGTTAATACATAGTTAAACTTTTAAAATGTTAAAATTTTTAACTGCATTTTTTTCTAATTTTTATGGCAGCTACTTTTTCCTAGTTTGCTTTGCCCAAAATGAAAGAGTTCATGCATCCTGTCTATTCTTGGAAAGGCTTTGAATTTCCTTAAAATCCAGTTCACCTGATTGCCTTGTGTTTTCAGCCCTCTTGTGAGTTAAAAAGTGTTATGATTTTATAGGTTATGCAACTTTATCACTTACTGGATGATAGGAGAGTTGTAAGGATCAAGGTGGCATTGCCTTTTTTTTTCTATATTTTAAACAGAAGTGGGACCTTCTTAGCTACAACTGATGTCACAATAAAATATGTAGAATAAAGAATTAATATTAAAAATACACGGAAAACACAAAAGAGGAAGTGAGAACCTAGGATATTCAATGTTTAGGTAAAGGATAAGAGAAGTTCTACCAGAAGAAGCAAATGTGAATGAGGAAGAAAGAAAATTCAAAGACTAGGACTGAGAACATTTTCAAAACTAATAAATGGTATCAAGGTTCAAAAATTCAAAGTTCCATACACCAAAGCAGAATAAATATAAGCTATTAAAAGCAAAATAAAATGGAAAATATTAAAAGCTACTAGGGATGCATATTATCTTCAAAAGAGAAATAATTGGATTGTCAGTTGACTTCTCAACAAAAATAAAGGAAGCCAAAAGAAAGTGGAATAGTACTTTCAAACTAATGAAATACAATGTGTTTTTCTATAATAAAAAACCAGGGAAAATTCCCTAAAAATAAAAATGAGGTAAACTTCCAGTGGAAACAAACTCATGTTAACAGCAGATTTATTGAATATTTAAAAATCCATTCCAAACAAATATAATGATGCCAGTGAAAATAGTGGAATAAGGACTTCCAAAAATTTACCACTCCATAAAAGACATTTTTAAGTTTCAAAAATTGTCAGAATCAACTTATACAGAGGTCTGAAATTTACCTACAGCTTCCCAGGAATGTTTACTTAAGAAAAACAACCATCTGTAATAACAGCAAACTTAGTGGTGTTTTAATGTGACTTAGTCCCATCTCTTGTTCTCTAGCTCAGTGATACTCTTCAAAAATAATAGCACACGTTTCTATGGAAGCGTCACAGATGCTGCTGGAATGGTGTAACTGTTTCAAAACCTCATTCTTACAGAATTGTCTTTATTTGACATGTGTGATTGCTTCAACAAAGACCTGATTTCAGAAAGTGGCTCAAATGTCACCCAGTGTGAACAGCTATCTTCCTGGGGGCTTCTGTTGAAGAAAATTACAAGTAAGCCTTTTAATTTGGCAGCTGCCAGAGGCAATAAGAGTTAGGGAGAGCAATAGACTAAAAAGTTTTATCGAGAGTTGAGGAATGAGCTATTCATAGGTTCTTTGAAAGGTCTGACATATTCTGAGATTCTGTTAGGTCACACACATGGGTGGGGCTACATTCAAACTCAGGGAAGACATAAGAATGTCATAAACCAGTGTCTCTAGCTGAGCTTGAGACTACACACCACCATCAGGAAGTGAAAGCTAAAGTGGAGGTATAAATTACTCAGCTGATTGTTGAATGTGCACACAGAACCCCTAGGCAAAAACTGGGATATTTATTGGTTCTGTGGACTCAAGGAGATCTCTGTTCAGTCATTGGATAAGCACAAAGCTAAGAACAGACTGCAAAGGCCACATGTGGGGGGAAAAAGTACAGACTTTAAAGAATTAGTTCTGAAAAGTCACTAAATAAGCAAATCACAGCTGGACTGGGCAGAGCCAACAACAAACCTGGGGAGAGGGCAGAATTTTATTTCTGGGATTGCTGAATTAAAATGTACAGTATTCTGGGGCACCTGGGTGGCTCAACCAGTTGAGTGGCCGACTCTTGACATCAGCTCAGGTTATGATCCCAGGGTCATGGAATTGAGCCCTGGGTAGGGCTCTTCACTGAGCATGGAGCCTGCTTGGGGTTCTCTCTTTCCCTCTTCTTCTGCCCCTCCCCAACTCATGTGCATTGTGCATGTGAACTCTTTCTTTCTCTAAAATAAAAAAAAAAACCAAAAACACAGTATTCAACATTAAAAATTATGAGACATGCAAATAAAAAACAAGTATGACCTAGAGCCAGGAAAAAAAAAAAAAAAGAATGGAAATTGTCTCGGAAGAAGTCCAGTCATTGTTCTTATTGGACTTTAAATTAGCTATTTTAAATATGTTCAAATCACTAAGAGAAAGTGTGGGAATTATGTCTTTCCAAATAGAGAATATCAATAAATGCATCAGAATTACATAATGGAAATTCTGGACTTGAAAGTACAATTATAGTTCTCCTGCATGAGAAATATTAAAGGGAGTCACTCAGGCTCAAGTAAAAGGATACAATACACATTAAAGAAATGAAGAACCCCAGTGAAAGTAACTGCATAGGTAAATATGATAGATGGTATTAATGCACATTTTTGCATTTTTAAATCAGATGATTTAAAAGTTAACTACACAAAGCAATAATTACTGATTTATATTGATGAACACACAATGAATAAAGTGATATTTTTGTGACAATACCAGAATAAAGGGGGAAGTAGGATCTGTCTATCTATCTATGCAAAATTATTGTATACTACTGAAATTAAGTTGATACTAATCTAAATTAGGTTGTTATAAATTAAGATATTAATTGGAATCCTCAGGGCAACCAATAAAAAATTATTCAAAAATGCATAGGAAAAAACAAAAACAAAAAGAATAAAAATGGTACAATAGACAACACATATTTAACACCCAAGATGATTACAATGGAGGTAGAGTAACAAAAAGTACATTACATATAGAAAATAAATAACAAAGTACCAGATGTAAATCCTACCTTATCAGTAATCTCATTAAATAAAGATGGGTTGAATTCTCCAATTAAAAAACATGAAATGGCAAAATGGATAAAAACCTGTTAAAGTATATACTGTGTATAAGAGACACACTTTAGCTTCAAAGACATAAATATGCTGGAAGTAAAAGGATGGAGACGGATATACCATCCCAACAACAACCAAATGTGACTTAAATTCACTGTGCTAATATGTTAAAATAAATTTTAAGATAAAAAATCTTTAAGACAAAAAATATGATAAAGGGTCAATGTATCAAGAAGATATAATTATTGAAAATATGTATGTATTGCATATTTAACAACAGAGCATCAAAATATATGTAGCAGAAACTGACAGAATTTAAGACAGAAGTAGATCATTCAACAATAATAGTTGGAGACTTCAATAACACACTTTTGATTATTGATAGACAAACTAGAAAGATTATCAGCAAAGAAACTGAGGGCTTTGACAGCAATATAAGTCAACTGGACATTAAAAGACCACTCTATAACACTACACCAAATGATTAGAATATGTATTCTTCTCAAGTTTACATGAAAAATTTTCTAGAATAGACCAAATGCTAGGCAATAAATTAAGACTCAATAAATGTAAAATAACTACAATGGAATAAAGTTAGAAAGCAATAAAAGGAGAGTTTGGTAAATTAACAAAACAACATTGTCCTAAATAAACAATTGATCAAAGAAGAAATCACAAAAGTGATTAGAAAACACTTTAACGTAGATGAGAACTGGAACATAATATACCAAAACTTACAGAATGCAACAAAAGGAGAACTCAGATGGAAACTGATAGCTGTAAGAATATCTATGTTAAAAAGGAGAGACCTAAAATCAATAACCCAACCTTCCACTTAAAGAAATTAAAAAAAAAAAAAACAAGCAAAGTAAATTCAAGGCAATTAGAAGGAAAGAAATAGAGATTAGAGTGTTGCAAGATAAACTGAAGTATATTATAATTTTAAAGAGTTTATTTGAGCATACATTCATGTGGAAGCAAAGCCAGAGATTATTTGATTATTTATAGTTAAACAATTTCCTTTTTGGGGAAAGCCTGGTTGGCTCTTTGTACTTGGTTATTCTTAGATTTCATTTTCTTAGATTCCAGTGCATTGATTCCAGCTTAGGTTTTGTTTATATGAGCTACCAGGGCATTAGTACCACCTGGTCTACTGGCCTCCTCATTTAATTACTTTAACAATTTATCCCTTTTGATCATCCTTTCACACATAACAAATTGACCAAAAATTTGGTATTAGCACCTCTCAAGCATCATTAGGTTAAATTGCTCTTGTCTTGTCATAAAATTCATTTGTATGTCATGTTCGTGGAAGAATTGTTTCTGCTGTTCATTTCATTGTTGATATTGTTTCTGTTTCTCCAAGCACAGTGAGACGATCTGATATAGTGCTGCTGGCTACACACAGAAATTTAAGACTCATGAGAAAACCCAGTGCACTAGGGGGAATAAAGTGATGGCTCTCAAGAGGAGGATATCAAGAGATTGAAGTATATTTCTTAGCCAGAGCCCCCGTGAGCCAAATCAATTGGTACCAAATAAATCCAACAGTGTACCTGACAAAGTATCAACCTGTTTTAGTCAAGTGACAAGTAATTTTTGTATTTAAGTTTTTATAATACCAAATGTGTTGATCTACATACAGCAGGAAGTAATTGCTATGGCACAGAATTCTCCTTGTATAGCCAACAAGTAATTTAAATTCTACTTTCTAAAACCAACTTATCAGCTCTAAACAATCCTTATGCTAAAAAGGCATATTTTGGGATGGCATATTTGTTACCCTTTATTCCCTGCCTTTGAAATTTCTTTAAAAAATTTTATAGTCTAGAAGTTGAATTTGTAGATTGCTTCATCTCACTGAATCAGGTTTTTACTCTTGATAACAGGTCAATTCATTAAACAGTTGTTTTTCATTTCAGGAAGTGGTGTTGCAGGTGGGCTCCCAAAGTGAGGCCTATATGGTGTGAGCAAGCAGATATTTATTAAGAAGCATTGCTATGGAAACAAAAGAAAAACAAAGGTAATAGTTGGAGCAGACTAAAAATCAGTTTCTGAGCCCACAGGAAAATGAGCCAACAATTCCAGATGTTGGGCTCCTAGACATTAGGCTTGAAGCATCTTCTGTAATGTGAATGTTTCTGGTGATGTCAGTAAGTGTACTGGTGAACCTTCTGGGTGGTTCACATGGCAGCAGGCACAAAGGTTGTCCGTACATGAACTATTGGGATGATGTCTATGAAGTTTATATTACATAATCCAGCTTCAGCTTGCAGGGCTACTGGAAAATGGGCATTTTTGTTCTTAGTGATTCCAAATCAAAAAGCTGGAAGAAAATTGAAAATGTTAATTTGGAGAGTTGTAGCCAGATATTGGAGGAAATATGAAAAATTTAGGATCCAGTCAATTTTATAGGTAAATAGCAAAACCTCAAAGACAGTGAATAGGACTGGAATCGCATATCCACAAGGGTGTTTTACGGTTTTATACTAAAACTTAAGTTTTCTGTCTTTAATTATTCCCAATTTCCAAAAAAGACAATCACAGTAAGGCACACTTGTTTGCAAAATAAGCCTAGTCTTGTTAAACTATGCTTATTTACCTAAGTGCAGTGAGAATAATGATTTCATGCATACAGTTGGCCCTTGAACAACACTGTCTGAACTGTGCAGGTTCACTTATGTTCAGGTTTTTAAAATAAATACAGTATAGTATTGTAAATGTATTTTTCTTTCTTATGATTTTCTTAATAACATTTTCATATATATATACAGACACAAAATATGTGTTAATTGACTGTTTAAGTTATCGGTAAGGCTTTCTAGTCCATCAGTAGTTATGTTTTTGGGGGACCCAAAAGTTACACATGGAGTTTCAATTGTGTGGGAGTGGGAGTGCTCTTAACCCCTATGTTGTTAGAGAGTCAACAGTATTCTCAAATATGATATTGCAGTTAAAGTTTGGTGATAGTTAAAGGGTTTTATGGACTCCATAAAATCCATCTTGGTTTCTTAAAATTGTCAGGTAATAAAGAATATCAGGTGAGAGTTTTAAAAGCCTCTTTGGGATAAGAAGCCAATTCAAGGACTTGCTCAGTTGTGTCTTGTTACAATGGATTCTTACTGAACTTACAAACATTAATATATCATCATGAAACACTAGAAATGTTTAATAAGAGTTTTGAATTCTGCAGGGATCAGAGAGTGAGTAAAAATATCCACTTTTTATTTATAAGAGAATAATTTACCAAATTGCTATAAGTTATGAGGAGCTTAAAACAAAAGAGAAAAGTGGTTATTTAAATATGGAAAACAAAACATTGAAGAACCAGCAATGTTTCAAGCAGCTATAAAAATTATAATCATAGAGGCACCTGGGTGGCTTAGTCAGTTAAGCTTCCAACTTTTGATTTTGGCTCAGGTCATGATCTCATGGCTCATGAGTTCAAGCCCTGTGTTGGGCTTTGTGGTGGACTTGGAGCCTGTTTAAGACTCTCTCTCTCTCTCTCTCTCTCTCTCTCTCAGTCCCCCTCTGTCCCTCACCTGCTCACACACTCTCTGTCAAAAAAAAATTATAATGATAGTCATCAGTTAGTTTAGTCCCATGTAATTAATTCTTGATTAACATTTGATATTCAGTTAGCAGTGTTATGAACCTATGTATTAGAGTTCTGAAAAAAATTTTACCTTGCTCAGTAGTATGATCTTAAAGATATAAGAAATCTGTACTTGTCAAAATCCTTTCCAGGAATCTTTTTAGAGGAAGCACTTGTGTAAAAACATCAGAGTAAAACAGTATCTGGTTAGAATATGATGAAATTACAAGGAAGTGCCCTCATTTCTGTGGCATACGTTTTAAGACAACTACAATGATGACTGATAACATTGCACCCAGACATATAAGATTTCTAAAAATTTCATACAATTTCTGGAATACTTACATAAATAACATATATCCATACAAATATAACCTAAAGAATGTTTAGGATCACTTCTTATTTGACAATTTTTCTTGTGTATTTTAACATACCAAATAAATCTAGTCAGGTTAACATCTCTCTTTTATAAAGTGAGAGAAAATTATTTTGAGATGTTCCAGGGACCCTTTGGTAATTCCCAAAGTTGCCTCAAGGTCAAAAAGTCATTTAGAATTTAATTATGGAAAGTTTGTAAAAAAATCCAAAAGGTTTGAATACTGTTGTTTATCTAGTAAATCAAAATGACAAAGACTTCTAAGGCAAATACAGAAAGTTACTGTTTTGTGAAAAACCTTGAGAAAGAACTGAATCTTCTCCTAAGTAATAAAAGACGTGATATTGACAACATGAAGCAAAGAAAATTATTTTGATAAAACCCAAATTACCCAAAAGGTAAAGGAAAACTTTTCATAATCTCTTACCAAGAGCAGAACGATAGTCCAAGAAAATGTTTTCCTTTTAACAAGTAAAAGAGAATTACATTTTAATTTTGCATAGGCATACTATTGATATTAAAGCTCATTAAAAAAAAACTTTATAAATTCATTACATTTTAGCCAACTTGACCACTTAAGAGTTTCTGCCTATTTTCTATATCCATTTAGTTTTTTTTTTTCTTCTTTCTCATTCTGAATAACTAATAATTCTGCTTTGGACAAAATCACTCTTTTCCTTCAGAAATGTATTTTCATATTTCATACATTTTCCTACCAAAAAAAATCCTTTATCCCCTGCATACGAAGTTATTTCTCTTATTGCTAGTAGTTTCAATTCCATATATCGATTAGGATTCTTAACCCTTAGAGAACTTAATTTCTAGTGAAAACTAAGTAAGCAATTGTAGACTGTCTGTTACAGCAGCATTCTGTAGATTGGCAAATTTGTGACTACATTTCATAATTCCTGGAAATATGTCCTTTCTCATAGGAAAAATTTCAATGTGGCACAAAACATGTTTATTAATAAACCCAAACATTCTAGCTTCTCTGTAATAAGAAGGTAAAAGTAGATAAACCTATGTTTAGCAAACAATATATTAGAATTCTATCTTATTTGGAAATTGTTGGAAGGATAGTTTCATGTATGCAGTCCCACAATCCCCACTTAGCCACACAAGAATGGGCATTGGGTCCGGAATACTTTCCTACCAGTCAAGATAGAGCCCACTCGGCCTGTGCCAGCATTTTCACCTTGTGACACCTTATCTCACCTTGTTTAACTCTCTGAGTAGTCCTTTGTTTCTTTTTGTTAGTTTGTTTTTTAATTTATTTTTGAGAGGTAAAGTGAGCGGAGAGTGGGGGAGGGACAGAGAGAGAGGGGGCAAAGGATGCAAAGCAGGCTCTGTGCTGACAGCAGAGAGCGTGATGAGGGGTTTGAACTCATGATCCCTGAAATCATGACCTGAACCAAAGTTGGATGCTCAATCCACTGAACCACCCAGGTGCCCCAACTCCTTTGTTTCTTTTTAAAGTATATGCATCATGTGGCATCTGAGCAACCCACTGTTATATCTGCCCTCCATTAGGAGAGGATGGGTTTCTCCACTGAAGGAAGAAAGGGATGTGGCAGGTCAATTGAACTGTTTTGGCTGTTGAGAAAGACTACTGGCCAACAGGGACCAATAACTGCTATAGAAGACATTTTTTTTTAATGTTAATGTTAAATGTAAAACATTTTTCCACCCATTGTTTATGTTGTGTTTTTCTTGGGTATTCTGCTACCAAGATGCAATGGGAAGATGGATTAAGAATACTTCCCTGGGAATGACAGCCAGTGAATGACATTTTATTCCATTGGGATTGGTGAAAGGAGTAGTTGGGCTTCAAATTCCTTCTAGAGACCTGTTTTTGTTTTTGTAAAAACTTGATTTGTAAGACAAGAACTGTTGTTTTTACTTCCTCAAATAGGTTGCATTCTAAATGATATCAAGGGGATGACCCACCCATCCAACTGCATTACCTGATATTTTTTTTTTTTTTTTTTTTTACATATCAGGGAGATTTCCAACTAAGGTGGAAATCAAACAATTATGATGTTATAGATTTAGAGTTATGTAGTTTTGGAATGCTATAATAAATTATTTCATAAAGACTTTACAAAGGTTTCTTTACTCTTGGGTACATACTTCCATTTTATCCTAGGAAAGAACATAAAATTTTTACTATCAGATTTTGAATATTTGTCTCTAATTTGTCCAGTTTTTGAACTGGAGCTCCTTTTATTTTTTATTTTTTATTTTTAAAAATTTGTACCCAAATTGAGCAACAATGATTTCAGGAGTAGATTCCTTAGTGCCCCTTACCCATTTAGCCCACTCCCCCTCCCACAATCCCTTCCAGTAACCCTCAGTTTGTTCTTCATATTTATGAGTCTCTTCTGTTTTGTCCTCGTCCCTATTTTTATATTACTTTTGTTTTCCTTCCCTTATGTTTATCTGTTTTGTCACTTAGAGTCCTCATATGAGTGAAGTCATATGATTTTTGTTTTTCTCTGACTGACTAATTTTACTTAGCATAATACCCTCCAGTTCCATCCACATAGTTGCAAATGGCAAGATTTCATTCCTTTTGATTTCCGAGTAATACTACATTGTGTGTGTGTGTATATATATATATACATATATATATATATATATATATATGTATATATATATATACCACATTTTATTTAACCATTCATCCATTGGTGGACATTTGGGCTCTTTCCGTACTTTGGCTACTGCTGATAGTGCTGCTATAAACATGGGGTGCATGTGTCCCTTCAAAACACCACACCTGTATCCCGTGGATAAATGCCTAGTAGTGCAATTTCTGGGTCATAGGGTAGTTTTATTTTTAGTTTTTTGAGGAACCTCCATACTGTTTTCCAGAGTGGCTGCACCAGTTTGCATTGCCACCAACAATGCAAAAGAGATCCTCTTTCTCCTCATCCTCGCCAACATGTTGTTGCCTGAATTGTTAATGTTAGCCATTCTGACAGGTGTAAGGTGGCATCTCATTGTGGTTTTGATTTGTATTTCCCTGATGACGAGTGGTGTTGAGCATTTTTTCATGTGTGGGTTGGCCATCTGGATGTCTTCTTTGGAAAAGTGTCTATTCATGTCTTTTGCCCATTTCTTCAATGGATTATTTGTTTTTTGGGTGTTGAGTTCGGTAAGTTCTTTGTAGATTTTGGATACTAACCCTTTATCTGATACGTCGTTTGCAAATATCTTCTCCTATTCTGTCGGTTGCATTTTAGTTTTGTTGATTGTTTCCTTTGCTGTGCAGAAGATTTTATTTTGATGAGGCCCCAATAGTTCATTTTTGCTTTTGTTTCCCTTGCCTCCAGAGACGTGTTAAGAAGTTGCTGCGACCAAATCAAAGAGGTTTTTGCCTGCTTTCTCCTCGAGGCTTTTGATAACTTCCTGTCTTACATTGAGGTCTTTCATCCATTTTGAGTTTATTTTTGTGTATGGTGTAAGAAAGTGGTCCATGTTCATTCTTCTGCATGTCATTGTCCAGTTTTCCCAGCACCACTTGCTGAAGAGACTGTCTTTATGCCATTGGATATTCTTTCCTGCTTTGTCAAAGATTAGTTGACCATACATTTGTGGGTACATTTCTGGATTTCTATTGTGTTCCATTGATCTGACTGTCTGTTCTTGTGCCAGTACCATACTGTCTTGATGATTACAGCTTTGTAGTATAGCTTGAAGTCTGAAATTGTGATGCCTCTTGCTTTGGTTTTCTTTTTCAAGATCATTTTGGCTATTCGGTGTCTTTTCTGGTTCCATACAAATTTTAGGATTATTTGTTCTAGCTGTGTGAAGAATGCTGGTGTTACTTTGATAGGGATTGCATTGAGTATGTAGATTTCTTTGGGTAGTATTGAGATTTTAACAATATTTGTTCTTCCTATCCAGGAGCATAGAATCTTTTTCCATTTTTTTGTGTCTTCTTCAATTTCTTTTGTAAGCTTTCTATACTTTTCAGTGTATAGATTTTTCATCTCTTTGGTTAGATTTATTCCTAGGTATTTTATGGTTTTTGGTGCAACTGTAAATGGGATCAATTCCTTGATTTCTCTTTCTGTCGCTTCATTGCTGGTGTATAGGAATGCAACCAATTTCTGTGCATTGATTTTATATCCTGCAACTGTGCTGAATTTATGAATCAGTTCCAGCAGTTTTTTTGTTGAATCTTTTGGATTTTCCACATAGAGTATCATGTCATCTGCGAAGAGTGAAAGTTTGACCTCCTCCTGGCTGATTTGGATGCCTTTTATTTCTTTGTGTTGTCTGATTGCAGAGGCTAAGACTTCCAATACCATGTTGAATAACAGTGGTGAGAGTGGACATCCCTGTCTTGTTCCTGACCTTAGGGGGAAAGTTCTCAGTTTTTCCTCATTGAGGATGATATTAGCGTTGGATCGCTCATATATGGCTTTTATCATCTTGAGGTATGCTCCTTCTATCCTTACTTTCTTGAGGGTTTTTATCAAGAAAGGATGCTGTATTTTGTCAAATGCATTCTCTGCATCTATTGACAAGATCATATGGTTCTTGTCCTTTCTTTTATTGATGTGATGAATCACATTAATTGTTTTGTGGATATTGAACGAGGCCTGCATCCCAGGTATAAATCCCACTTGGTCATGGTGAATAATTTTTTTAATGTATTGTTGGATCCGGTTGGCTAATATCTTGTTGAGGTTTTGTATCCAAGTTCATCAGGGAAATTGGTCTATAGTTCACCTTTTTAGTGGGGTCTATGTCTGGTTTTGGAATCAAGGTAATGCTGGCTTCATAGAATGAGTTTGGAAGTTTTCCTTCCGTTTCTATTTTTTGGAACAGTTTCAAGAGAATAGGTGTTAACTCTTCCCTAAATGTTTGGTAGAATTCCCCTGGAAAGCCATCTGGCCCTGGATTCTTGTCTTTTGGCAGATTTTTGATTACTAATTCGATTTCCTTACTGGTTATGGGTCTGTTCAAATTTTCTATTTCTTCCTGATATTTCAGTTTTGGTAGTGTATATGTTTCTAGGAATTTTTCCATTTCTTCCAGATTGCCCATTTTATTGGCATATAATTGCTCATAATATTCTCTTATTAGTGTTTTTATTTCTGCTGTGTTGGTTGTGATTTCTACTCTTTCATTCTTGATTTTATTTATTTGGGTCCTTTCCTTTTTCTTCTTGATCAAAATGGCTAGTGGTTTATAAAATTGTTAATTCTTTCAAAGAACCAACTTCTGGTTTACGTTGATCTGTTCTACTGTTTTTTTGGTTTCAATAACATTAATTTCTGATCCAATATTTATTATTTCCTGTCTTCTGCTGGTTTTGGGTTTCATTTGCTGTTATTTTTCCAGCTCCTTAAAGTGTAAGTTTAGGTTGTGTATCTGAGATCTTTCTTCCTTCTTTAGGAAGGCCTGGATTGCTATATACTTTCCTCTTATGAACGTCTTTGCTGTGTCCCAGAGGTTTTGGGTTGTGGTGTTATCATTTTCATTGACTTCCATATACTTTTAATTTCCTCTTTAACTGCTTGGTTAGCCCATTCATTCTTTAGTAGGATGTTCTTCAGTCTCCAAGTATTTCTTACCTTTCTAAATTTTTTCTTGTGGTTGATTTCGAGTTTCATAGTGTTGTGGTCTGAAAATATGCGCAGTATGATCTCGTTCTTTTTGTACTTACTTAGGGATGATTTGTGTAACAGTATATGGTCTATTCTGGAGAATGTTCCATGTGTACTGGAGAAGAATGCATATTCTGCTGCTTTAGGATGAAATGTCCTGGAAGATGGTGGCGTAGGAGGACGCTGGGCTCACCGCGTGTCCTGCTGATCACTTAGATTCCACCTACACCTGCCTAAAGAACCCAGAAAACCACCAGAGGATTAGTAGAACAGAGTCTCCAGAGCCAAGCGCAGACGAGAGGCCCACGGAAGAGGGTAGGAAGGGTGGCGAGGCGGTGCGCGCTCCACGGACTGGCAGGAGGGAGCCGGGACGGAGGCGCGGCTCGCCTGCCAAGCAGAGCCCCCGAGTCTGGCTGCAAAAGCGGAGGGGCCGGACAGACTGTGTTCCGACAGCAAGCGCGACTTAGCGTCTGGGAGGTCATAAGTTAACAGCTCTGCTCAGAAAGCAGGAAGGCTGGAGGACAAAGGGAGGGAGAGCTGCTGAGCCCCCGGACAGCAGAGCTCAGCTTGGCGGGGAACAAAGGCGCTTGCCAGCGCCATCTCCCCTGCCCATCCCCCAGCCAAAATCCCAAAGAGAACCAGTTCCTGCCAGGGAACTTGCTCGCTCCGCGCAAACACCCAACTCTGTGCTTCTGTGGAGCCAAACCTCCGCAGCGGATCTGACTCCCTCCCACTGCCACAGGGCCCCTCCTGAAGTGGATCACCTAAGGAGAAGCAAGCTAAGCCTGCCCTTCCTGCCCCCGTGCACCTTGCCTACCCATCCCAGCTAATACGCCAGATCCCCAGCACCACAAGCCTGGCAGTGTGCAAGTAGCCCAGATGGGCCATGCCATCCCACAGTGAATCCTGCCCCTAGGAGAGGGGAAGAGAAGGCACACACCAGTCTGACTGTGGCCCCAGCGGTGGGCTGGGGGCAGACATCAGGTCGGACTGCAGCCCCGCCCACCAACTCCAGTTATACACCACAGCACAGGGGAAGTGCCCTGCAGGTCCTCACCACTCCAGGGACTATCCAAAATGACCAAACGGAAGAATTCCCCTCAGAAAAATCTCCAGGAAATAACAACAGCTAATGAACTGATCAAAAAGCATTTAAATAATATAAGAGAAAGTGAATTTAGAATAATAGTCATAAAATTAATCGCTGGGCTTGAAAACAGTATACAGGACAGCAGAGAATCTCTTGCCACAGAGATCAAGGGACTAAGGAATAGTCACGAGGAGCTGAAAAGCGCTTTAAACGAAATGCAAAACAAAATGGAAATGACGACGGCTCAGATTGAAGAGGCAGAGGAGAGAATAGGTGAACTAGAAGATAAAATTATGGAAAAAGAGGAAGCTGAGAGAAAGAGAGATAAAAAAATCCAGGAGTATGAGGGGAAAATTAGAGAACTAAGTGATACACTAAAAAAAAATAATATACGCATAATTGGTATCCCAGAGGAGGAAGAGAGAGGGAAGGGTGCTGAAGGGGTACTTGAACAAATTATAGCTGAGAACTTCCCTGAACTGGGGAAGGAAAAAGGCATTGAAATCCAAGAGGCACAGAGAACTGCCTTCAGACGTAACTTGAATCGATCTTCTGCACGACATATCATAGTGAAACTGGCAAAATACAAGGATAAAGAGAAAATTCTGAAAGCAGCAAGGGATAAACATGCCCTCACATATAAAGGGAGACCTATAAGACTCGTGACTGATCTCTCTTTTGAAACCTGGCAGGCCAGAAAGGCTTGGCACGATATCTTCAGTGTGCTAAACAGAAAAAATATGCAGCCGAGAATCCTTTATCCAGCAAGTCTGTCATTTAGAATAGAAGGAGAGATAAAGGTCTTCCCAAACAAACAAAAACTGAAGGAATTCATCACCACTAAACTAACCCTACAAGAGATCCTAAGGGGGATCCTGTGAGACAAAATACCAGAGACATCGCTACAAGCATAAAACATACAATCATCACAATGACTCTAAACCCGTATCTTTCTATAATAACACTGAATGTAAATGGATTAAATGTGCCAACCAAAAGACATAGGGTATCAGAATGGATAAAAAAACAAGACCCATCTATTTGCTGTCTACAAGAGACTCATTTTAGATCTGAGGACACCTTTAGATTGAGAGTGAGGGGATGGAGAACTATTTATCATGCTACTGGAAGCCAAAAGAAAGCTGGAGTAGCCATACTTCTATCAGACAAACTAGACTTTAAATTAAAGGCTGTAACAAGAGACGAAGAAGGGCATTATATAATAATTACAGGGTCTATCCATCAGGAAGAGCTAACAATTATAAATGTCTATGCGCCAAATACCGGAGCCCCCAGATATATAAAACAATTACTCATAAACATAAGCAACCTTATTGATAAGAATGTGGTCATTGCAGGGGACTTTAACACCCCACTTACAGAAATGGATAGATCATCTAGACACACAGTCAATAAAGAAACAAGGGCCCTGAATGATACGTTGGATCAGATGGACTTGACAGATATATTTAGAACTCTGCATCCCAAAGCAACAGAATATACTTTCTTCTCGAGTGCACATGGAACATTCTCCAAGATAGATCATATACTGGGTCACAAAACAGCCCTTCATAAGTTTACAAGAATTGAAATCATACCATGCATACTTTCAGACCACAATGCTATGAAGCTTGAAATCAACCACAGGAAAAAGTCTGGAAAACCTCCCAAAGCATGGAGGTTAAAGAACACCCTACTAACGAATGAGTGGGTCAACCAGGCAAGTAGAGAAGAAATTAAAAAATATATGGAAACAAACGAAAATGAAAATACAACAATCCAAACGCTTTGGGACGCAGCGAAGGCAGTCCTGAGAGGAAAATACATTGCAATCCAGGCCTATCTCAAGAAACAAGAAAAATCCCAAATACAAAATCTAACGGCACACCTAAAGGAAATAGAAGCAGAACAGCAAAGGCAGCCTAAACCCAGCAGAAGAAGAGAAATAATAAAGATCAGAGCAGAAATA
Source organism: Panthera leo (assembly GCF_018350215.1). Lineage (NCBI taxonomy): Eukaryota > Metazoa > Chordata > Mammalia > Carnivora > Felidae > Panthera > Panthera leo. The sequence continues at coordinate 108,606,059 of NC_056686.1, forward strand.
AACAATATAGAATCTAAAAAAAACGGTAGAGCAGATCAACGAAACCAAGGGTTGGTTTTTTGAAAAAATAAACAAAATTGACAAACCTCTAGCCAGGCTTCTCAAAAAGAAAAGGGAGATGACCCAAATAGATAAAATCATGAATGAAAATGGAATTATTACAACCAATCCCTCAGAGATACAAACAATTTTCAGGGAATACTATGAAAAATTATATGCCAACAAATTGGACAACCTGGAAGAAATCGACAAATTCCTAAACACCCACACGCTTCCAAAACTCAATCAGGAGGAAATAGAAAGCTTGAACAGACCCATAACCAGTGAAGAAATTGAATCGGTTATCAAAAATCTCCCAACAAATAAGAGTCCAGGACCAGATGGCTTCCCAGGGGAGTTCTACCAGACGTTTAAAGCAGAGATAATACCTATCCTTCTCAAGCTATTCCAAGAAATAGAAAGGGAAGAAAAACTTCCAGAGTCATTCTATGAAGCCAGTATTACTTTGATTCCTAAACCAGACAGAGACCCAGTAAAAAAAGAGAACTGCAGGCCAATATCCCTGATGAATATGGATGCAAAAATTCTCAATAAGATACTAGCAAATCGAATTCAACAGCATACAAAAAGAATTATTCACCATGATAAAGTGGGATTCATTCCTGGGATGCAGGGCTGGTTCAACATTCGCAAATCGATCAACGTGATACATCACATTAACAAAAAAAAAAAAGAGAAGAACCATATGATCCTGTCAATCGATGCAGAAAAGGCCTTTGACAAAATCCAGCACACTTTCTTAATAAAAACCCTTGAGAAAGTCGGGATAGAAGGAACATACTTAAGGATCATAAAAGCTATTTATGAAAAGCCCACAGCTAACATCATCCTCAACGGGGAAAAACTGAGAGCTTTTTCCCTGAGATCAGGAACACGACAGGGATGCCCACTCTCACCGTTGTTGTTTAACATAGTGCTGGAAGTGCTAGCATCAGCAATCAGACAACAAAAGGAAATCAAAGGCATCAAAATTGGCAAAGATGAAGTTAAGCTTTCGCTTTTTGCAGATGACATGATATTATACATGGGAAATCCGATAGACTCCACCAAAAGTCTGCTAGAACTGATACATGAATTCAGCAAAGTTGCAGGATACAAAATCAATGTACAGAAATCAGTTGCATTCTTATACACTAACAATGAAGCAACAGAAAGACAAATAAAGAAACTGATCCCATTCACAATTGCACCAAGAAGCATAAAATACCTAGGAATAAATCTAACCAAAGATGTAAAAGATCTGTATGCTGAAAACTATAGAAAGCTTATGAAGGTAATTGAAGAAGATATAAAGAAATGGAAAAATATTCTGTGCTCATGGATTGGAAGAATAAATATTGTCAAAATGTCAATACTACCCAAAGCTATCTACACATTCAATGCAATCCCAATCAAAATTGCACCAGCATTCTTCTCGAAACTAGAACAAGCAATCCTAAAATTCATATGGAACCACAAAAGGCCCCGAATAGCCAAAGTAATTTTGAAGAAGAAGACCAAAGCAGGAGACATCACAATCCCAGACTTTAGCCTCTACTACAAAGCTGTAATCATCAGGACAGCATGGTATTGGCATAAAAACAGACACATAGACCAATGGAATAGAATGACAACCCCAGAACTAGACCCACAAACGTATGGCCAACTCATCTTTGACAAAGCAGGAAAGAACTTCCAATGGAAAAAAGACAGTCTCTTTAACAAATGGTGCTGGGAGAACTGGACAGCAACATGCAGAAGGTTGAAACTAGACCACTTTCTCACACCATTCACAAAAATAAATTCAAAATGGATAAAGGACCTGAATGTGAGACAGGAAACCATCAAAACCTTAGAGGAGAAAGCAGGAAAAGACCTCTCTGACCTCAGCCGTAGCAATCTCTTACTCGGCACATCCCCAAAGGCAAGGGAATTAAAAGCAAAAGTGAATTACTGGGACCTTATGAAGACAAAAAGCTTCTGCACAGCAAAGGAAACAACCAACAAAACTAAAAGGCAACCAACGGAATGGGAAAAGATATTTGCAAATGACACATCGGACAAAGGGTTAGTATCCAAAATCTATAAAGAGCTCATCAAACTCCACACCCGAAAAACAAATAACCCAGTGAAGAAATGGGCAGAAAACATGAATAGACACTTCTCTAAAGAAGACATCCGGATGGCCAACAGGCACATGAAAAGATGTTCAACGTCGCTCCTTATCAGGGAAATACAAATCAAAACCACACTCAGATATCACCTCACGCCAGTCAGAGTGGCCAAAATGAACAAATCAGGAGACTATTGATGCTGGAGAGGATGTGGAGAAACAGGAACCCTCTTGCACTGTTGGTGGGAATGCAAATTGGTGCAGCCGCTCTGGAAAGCAGTGTGGAGGTTCCTCAGAAAATTAAAAATAGACCTACCCTATGACCCAGCAATAGCACTGCTAGGAATATATCCAAGAGATACAGGAGTACTGATGCATAGGGGCACTTGTACCCCAATATTTATAGCAGCACTCTCAACAATAGCCAAATTATGGAAAGAGCCTAAATGTCCATCAACTGATGAATGGATAAAGAAATTGTGGTTTATATACACAATGGAATACTACGTGGCAATGAGAAAGAATGAAATATGGCCCTTTGTAGAAACGTGGATGGAACTGGAGAGTGTGATGCTAAGTGAAATAAGCCATTCAGAGAAAGACAGATACCATATGGTTTCACTCTTATGTGGATCCTGAGAAACGTAACAGAAACCCATGGGGGAGGGGAAGGAAAAAAAAAAAAAAAGAGGTTAGAGTGGGAGAGAGCCAAAGCATAAGAGACTGTTGAAAACTGAAACAAACTGAGGGTTAATGGGGGGTGGGAGGGAGGGCAGGGTGGGTGATGGGTATTGAGGAGGGCACCTTTTGGGATGAGCACTGGGTGTTGTATGGAAACCAATTTGACAGTAAATTTCATTTATTAAAAAATAAATTAAAAAAAAAAAAGGATGAAATGTCCTGAATATATCTGTTAAGTCTATCTGGTCCAGTGTGTCATTCAAAGACATTGTTTCCTTGTTGATCTTTTGATTAGATGATCTGTCCATTGCTGTAAGTGGGGTGTTGAAGTCTCCTACTATTATGGTATTACTATCAATGAGTTTCTTTATATTTATGATTAATTGATTTATATATTTGGGTGCTCCACATTTGGCACATAAATGTTTACAATTGTTAGGTCTTCTTGGTGGATAGACTCCTAAGCATGGAGCTCCTTTTAGAGTAAAAGAATCCTTTCAAATATTTTATAATCAGGTTTCATCTGGGACAAATAATATTCTTGTCAGTATTAAAGCCTTAAAGAGGCAAATTTTGATTCATTTAGTCTTTGAAACTTCTGCATACGAATAAAATACGCATCTTGTCTGGGGGAATTTCAGGCCTCTCTTTAGGTACTTCATAAATGGTTAGGTTTATGTATGTTAAAATTTCCTCACTGTGGACATTGAAATTCAAGATATTTTTTGGTAAGGTTAGCCCCCTTGTTCAAACAAGCACATTTCTGGGGTCTTATGTTTTATACACACAGTTAGCCAGAGTCCTAGATGGAGAAGGCCAAGACTCTTTGGACTCAGAGGAGCCCACTTTCTTCTTTTCCCATTAAAATAAAATTTTATCTACCTGAGGCCTCAAACCAAGTAAGATTCAGTCCAGACAAGAAAATGCTCAAATAGTCAGAGAAGTCATAACTTAAAAGCTGTGGGATCAAATATTTAAGAGGGACCTACCAACAACCTTTTGAATCAACAAGAAAGCAGTGAGCATAAAGGACTCAGTGGGCACCTATGACTAATTTCCTCAGTACTCTTGAAGCCCTACCTCATGCCTCTTAAAAGACACACACAAATTTATTATAGACTGAAGTTAAGAGCTTCAACTCTAAAACTCTTAGAGTAACATATAGGATTCAATATTCATAACCTTGGGTTGGGCATTTAAAATTAGATATAACACCAAAGCAAAGGCAACAAAGAAAATTAAAAAATGAGACTTCAACAAAACTGAAAACTTTTATGTTACAACGGACACCATCAAGGGTTTGAAAAGATTAAAAAGAGAATGGGGAAAAATATCAACAAATCATACCTAATAAAAGACTTCTGAAATATAATTCAATGATAATTTGCTGCTAAACATTAGTAGCAAATCAAGACACTTTCTATGAAGGAAGGAAGATAAGCCATGGAGTAGAAGGGAGAGAGTACTCAAAAACTAAAGGCCTCAAGTGAATCTGGCACAGCTCAGATCAAGGCAAGATGAATGAGTCATAGGTGAGTTTACAGGGATTTCAGCTCCCTAGATTTAAGTTATTACCACCAAGTGTAGACCACTTCTGTTGGCCCTTTATATAATGAGCACTTTTTATTTAATTTTTCTTAAAATATACAATTTTAAAAATGGGCAAATATTTGAATATGCCTTTCTCCAAACTAGGTATACGAATGGCCAATAAGCATAGGAAAAGATGATAATCATAATTAGTTGTTAGAGAAATGCAAATCAAAACCACAATGAGATTCCAGTCACATATGGTAGGATGGTTAAAATTAAAAAGGCAGATCATGACAAATTTTGAAAAGGAAATGGAGAAATTGGAACCCCCATGTGTTGCTTTGGGGAATTTAAAATGGTGCATTTATTTTGGAAAACAGTTTGGTAGCGCCTCAAAATGTTAAAGATTGGGTTACTGTATGACCCTGCAGCTCAATTCCTAGATATATACCCAAGGGAAATAAAAGCATATTTCCACAAAAAATCTTCTACACAAATATTTATAGCAACATTATTATAGCCCCAAAGGAAAAAAAAGTCCACCCACTGATCAATGGATAAATAACATGTGGCATATCCGTACTAAGAGTAAAAATATTGATTCTCCATGCCAGAAAGCAATGCTCCTGCACCACCTGGGTGCCCTACCACTCAACTCAATTCAGACACTTTAGAGATAACAGAAGATCCCACAGGTTAAGTCTCGGATCACAAAGATGCCAATTACAATTCCAGGTGGTCACCTGTGCTTTTGACCAAGTTGCTATAGATTGGAAGTTTCAATGATCACCGTTTTGTATCTTCTGGTAGACGATTGATTATGCTTGTGGTCTGAATCTTAGAAACAGGTTTCTCCTAGGTGGCCTGTCCTAGACTCTTAAGATCTACAAAGACAGGTACCAAGTCTTATATTTTCCATGCTGTGTTTAGCACCTAGTGTACTGATAGCACACAGAAAGCAGTCATATATATGTATTAAATAAATGATTCATCTCTCCCTCACCCTGTGCTGACCAGTAGCAATCAGAGACATTTATCATGCAGGTCACACGGTGCAAGTCATAGGTAGTTTAAAATCCAAAGTCCTTTGGTGATCCTTAGACCAGGACAGGAGGAATGAGTCATAGATGAATTTACAGTGTCTTTTGGACCCTACATTTGAACTAGCCCTGCCAACCTAGGCCATTTCCATTAGCCCTTTACATAATTAGCACTTTTTCCTTAATTTTGCTTTAAATATGCATATAAAGGCTGTTGCTTTGTGCTATGCAACGAAGGGAACTTATTTTTCCCCTAGGCATAAAATAATACCTGTTCATCCTCCCTGGGAAGGAACAATTTAACATCAATAGGAAGGCCTTTTAATATCTGGTGCTGAGTTTTATTTAACCACCAATTAAGTTGCCATTTTATACTGCCAACAATATTTTCAATCTCTAATTCTGGAACCAAGTCAAAGTGGGAGAAATTATAAATCTGACTCATTCAAGATACCATTTGATATAATTATTATATTTTATCAGTGCCCATAATGCAAATAAAGAAGGGCACATTTTTTCCTTCAATAAAAGTGGTGCCTTGCAATAAATCTGTAGTTACTTACTACATTAAAGAAAATGCAAGGAGGGTAAAACAGAAGGAAGACATGGCAATGTGGGAGGCTAAATGGGTGTCTGTAGCCCTGGAGCTTACAGACATTTGGAGGAGGGGACATCCACCACTTACCTTCTCAGAACCTTCTGCATCTTCAGAGTGTTCTGTGGGGAAGGCCTGTCTTGTGTGTGCTGCACTACTTCTCACAGCTGCTCATCTAAGCATCTGCTACACATGGTGCTCAGATTTCCTCCTCGCTTACCCTGTTCTAATTCAGCCCCTATTCCTGTGTCCCAGTTTTCCCAAAGCACTCCTGGATGACAGATCTATGTCTTCCTTCAGTAAAGCCATCATATTTTCAAAAGGAACTCTGTCATCCCTGATCAATAGGTGACAGTGGATTTCAGCACTTAATGTCAATGGGATTTTGAGGGCACATCTGGAAAAGGAAATGTGATTAATTAGCACTGTCTGGGGTGGTGGGGTGGGGAGAATGTTACATATTCACCATCTCTGATGCAGTCCAGCCCTTTTATTTAAAGCTGAATGTATTTTAAACAGATAGGGGCCCCTCACATACCCTACAGCAGTCACAGTGGTACCCGTGGGTTTGCAGACTGCTTTTCAAGCCTCCAGACTGCTCCTCAAAGACTGAAAGCACACTCACACCCCAATATGTTGTCCCTGATGACCCTCCTGCCTATCCTTCCTTGTTCAGGTATTAGTTTTCAGTTCGTTCCCTGCAGACTTGATTTAAAACAACATGATTTCCTCTTCCCTGCTTACTTCTTCTCCATAGTACTTAACATCAGTGGATCTACCACATAGAGTTGGTGATGTGATGATCTGTCTTCCTACCCAGTGTGCCAAAAATTTGAAAGCAGAGGTATCTGTGTGCTTTCCTTGTGCCATTTCTATAGTACAGAATACGTCTGCACAGAATGATCCTTCACAAATAGATGTTTGTTTGTTTTTTCCAATATATGAAATTTATTGTCACATTGGTTTCCATGCAACACCCAGTGCTCATCCCAAAAGGTGCCCTCCACAAATAGATGCTTGAATAAAATAATGAAATGACTATTAAACTATCTTCCTTGTATGAAGATACCTTTAATTTTTTTTTCTTATTTGGGGTGTATTTTCTTTCTTTAGTTTTCCCTTCCTTCTGTTTTTCTGACTTCTTGGGCTTTACTTATGTCTCTTATATCAGGCACATTAACTGAATTGTCAAAATGTTTCCTATCCATATTCCCAATGAGTACAGGTAGGACACTTTATAGAATGCCCTTGATTGGAATTTGTCTGATGCTTTTGTCATAGTTGGACTAAAGTTATAAGTTTTGCGGAGAAACAGCACAGAATTATGTTACATCATATCAAATGTCTGTCCTGTAACATGACTTATCACTGCTGGTGTTAACCTTGACCACTGGGCTGAAAAGATGTTTGCTAGGTTTTTCCACTCTAAAGTTACTGTTTCCTCCCTTTTTGCATACTGGAGTCTTTATTAGGAGTCCACTATTCACAGCCTAGATTTAAAAGGGGGAGAATGATACTCTGCATACTTGAGGAGAAAGAGCTACATACAATTTTTCAGAAATTTTCTGCACAGGGTATTGGTCACTCCTCCATGTTTATTCAATAACTTATTCATGTGGGTATGGACTCATGGATATTTATTTTATACTTTGGGCTAAAATCTTATAGTACATTATTTATTAAGATACTCAAATATTTCAGCTTTGGCCATTGGTAGTTCTTTCAATTGACTCCTGGTGCCCCTTTGACATACCCATCAATGTGAATTTACATTTTTTGAGTACTTTCTTAACTTGTGGCACTACAAGTTGTTTCAGGCATATTTTGCATATTCCCTGCTTCAGCCCTAAAATCAGTCATTTATCTGAAGAGGCCTATTTTCTTATAGTAGAGAATAGTACAATAAATATCTGGACACTGAATGTGCTCATACTTATGCAGTGTGGTTGCTTCTAGGTCCTCTCAGCTGACAAAGCAAGGGAATATATGTTCATATGCTATTTCATGTATCTACATATATCTATAAATATTTGAGTTTCACACATAAGAACCAAAACAAGCTAAATATAAGTTGACACTGATATATTCAACTCCAGTCAAGTACCGCACTGATTATTTTAGCTCATTGCTTATTTGTAACCTTCACATCAACAGTGAGAAAACAAGCTCTCACCTCTGTTACTCATTTACTTTGATTTTAGTACACATGGTAAAATGGTTCTGTTCTCAATTTTCAGTGTCTGTGTGCTTCCAATGCTCTAGACACCAGCTAGGTATCATATAATTCAACTATCTACCCAGAGATAGCATCATATCCCTCAGGTTAAGGGCTTAGTCCTACACGACGATCGTCTCTTTGACTTCAGACACCAAATGCAAGTCCAGGTTGTCGCAGCTGGACCCCAACAGCTATAGATTGGAGGTGCCAACAACCCCCTCCTTGGGTTTGATTAAATTGTTAGAGCACCCTACAGAACTCAGAGAAACATTGTAATTGGTAGGTGGCTGGTTTATTATAAAAGAATATGACTCAGAAACATACAAATGGGAGAGATGGATAGAGCAATGTATGTGGAAAGGCATGTAGCTTCCATGTCCTCTCCTGGCACCACTCTCAGAATCTCCACATATTCACCAACCCAGAAGCTCTGTGAACATTGTCCTTTTGGTTTATATCAAGGCTTCATTACCTGTGTATGTTGATTAAATCATTGGTCATTGGTGAATGAACTTAATCTCCAACTCCTCCCCCCTGCTGGGAGGTCCTGGGAAGTCAAGCATGGGACTAACTGTTCCAACCCTCTAATCACATGGTTGATTCCAAAAATGGGCACAAAGACCAAATATTTATCATAATGTTTCTTATCATAAATCACAATATGGTTAGAGGTTTCACCACAATGTGGTAGAAGTTTCAGAACTTTTAACCTGTAGTCCAGGGGGAATCAACTTTGCCAATTAGAGTAGGCTGTTTATGTACTGTTCTTTTTACCTTTGATATTATAATGGCCACTTATTCCTAAGTTACTTAGGTCAACACTTTTTCTAAAACTCCCTTCAGTGAGAATGTATCATAGATTTGTAATACAATTAGATTCTCTAGCCAGCGTCTGTATTCTGTCCTGGGACACCTCAACCTCCTAAATTAATTTTAAATATTTGTATACAATAAGGTGCATTTTCTGTGTTGTAAGTTCTATGGGCTTTGGCAAACATATATTGTCATGTATTTACCCTCATGGGATCATGCAGAATCATACACTATTGTACTGTATGGTATCATACAGATACTATGCAGATATGTGTATTTTAAGTATTTTCTCTGAGGAGTTACTTGTCTTTCTTTAGCATAATTTTTTTTTTTTTGCAGAGCATTAGGTTTTAATTTTAATAAAGTATAGCCTACCTATTTATTATTTCATGGATCACGCTCTTAAGAGTTTTATCTGAAAAGCTTATTACCAAACCCAAAGTCACATAGATTTTCCCCAGGTTTTATTCAGGACATTTTATACTTTCGCATTTTACCTTTAGGTTTATAATCCATTTTGCTTTTATTTTTGCATAAGATTTCAGGTGTAGGCTTATTTTATTGGTATTTCTAGTTTTCTCTACATAGATTCCATGTATATTTCGCTAGATTTACATATCAGTCTCTTTTCCTTTCTCCATTCCTCTCTCCCTCCCTCTCTGTCTCCCCTTCTTTCTTCTTTCTTTCTTTTTCTTTCTTTCTTTCTTTCTTTCTTTCTTTCTTTCTTTCTTTCTTTCTTCTCTTTCTCTCTTTGCTTTATTTCTTTCTTGGGACTATTGTAAAAGATACTGTTTCCTTGATTTCAAATTCCAATAGTTTAATACTGGTATATGGGAAAGCTATTACATTTTGTACATTGACCTTGTATCCTACAATTTTTCTATACTTACTTATTACTTCTGGGAGTTTTTTGTAGACTCCCTGTGGTTTTCTACATGGACGATAATGTCATCAGGAAAAAAAAATGCTGATTTGTTTCTTCCTTTTCAAACTGCTCCCCTTATTTCTTTTTCTTGGCTTATTACCTGTATAGGACTTCTAAGACAATGTTGAATTGGTGTGGTGAGAGAGGACATTGCTGTCTTTTCATTGTCTTATTTAGAAAATTATTCAGTTGCTCATTTTTTAAGTATGATGTTAGCTATATGTTTTATTTTGTTGTTTGTTTATTATTTATTTATTTATTTATTTATTTATTTATTTATTTTTGGTGTCTATGTTTTTATATTTATTTTTTAAATATGAAATTTATTGTCAAATTGGTTTCCATACAACACCCAGTGCTCATCCCAACAGGTGCCCTCCTCAATACCCATCACCACTCTTCCCTCCCTCCAACCCCCCATCAACCCTCAGTTTGTTCTCAGTTTTTAAGAGTCTCTTATGTTTTGGCTCCCTCCCTCTCTAACTTCTTTTTTTCCCCTCCCCCATGGTATTCTGTTAAGTTACTTATGATCCACATAAGAATGAAAACATATGGTATCTGTCTTTCTCTGTATGACTTATTTCACTTAGCATAACACTTTCCAGTTCCATCCACGTTGCTACAAAAGGCCATATTTCATTCTTATTGCCACATAGTATTCCATTGTGTATATAAACCACAATTTCTTTATCCATTCATCAGTTGATGGACATTTAGGCTATTTCCATAATTTGGCTATTGTTGAGAGTGCTGCTATAAACATTGGAGTACAAGTGCCCCTATGCATCAGCACTCCTGTATCCCTTGGGTAGATTCCTAGCAGTGCTATTGCTGGGTCATAGGGTAGATCTATTTTTAATTTTTTGAGGAACCTTCACACTGTTTTCCAGAGCGGCTGCACCAATTTGCATTCCCACCAACAGTGCAAGAGGGTTCCTCTTTGTCCACATCTGTTGTTGCCTGAGTTGTTAATTTTAGCCATTCTGACAGGTGTGAGGTGGTATCTCATTATGGTTTTGATTTGTATTTCCCTGATGATGAGCGTTGTTGGGCATTTTTTCATTTGTCTGTCAACCATCTGGAAGACTTATTTGGAAAAGTGTCTATTCATGTTTTCTGCCCATTTCTTCCCTGGATTATTTGTTTTTGGGGTGTTAGGTTTGATAAGTTCTTTATAGATTTGGGATACTAACCTTTTATCTGCTATGTCATTTGCAAATATCTTCTCCCATTCCATCAGTTTCCTTTTAGTTTTGCTGATTGTTTCCTTTGCTGTGCAGCAGCTTTTTGTTTTTATGAGGTCCCAAAGCTCATTTTTTGCTTTTGCTTCCCTTGCCTCCAGAGACGTGTTGAGTAAGAATTTGCTGCGACCAAAATCAAAGAGGTTTTTGCCTGCTTTCTCCTCGAGGATTTTTATGGCTTCTTGTCTTACATTGAGGTCTTTCATCCATTTTGAGTTTATTTTTGTGTATGGTGTAAGAAAGTGGTCCATGTTCATTCTTCTGCATGTTGCTGTCCAGTTTGTTTTCCTAGCACTACTTGCTTTGTCAAAGATTAGTTGCTCATACATTTGTGGGTCCATTTCTGCGTTCTCTATTGTGTTCCATTGATCTGTGTGTCTGTTTTTGTGCCAGTACCATACTGTCCTGATGATTACAGCTTTGTAATACAGCTTTAAGTCTGGGATTGCGATGCCTTCTGCTTTGGTTTCTTTTTCAAGTTTGCTTTGGCTATTCTGTGTCTTTTCTGGATCCATACTAATTTTAGGATTGTTTGTTCTAGCTCTTTGAAGAATGCTGGGGTTATTATTTTTTTTATTATTTCTGTTCCTACTCTTATTTTTTTTCAATATTATATGCAATTTATTGTCAAATTGGTTTCCATACAACACCCAGGGCTCAACCCAAAAGGTGCCCTCCTCAATATCCATCACCCACCCTCTCCTCCCTCCCACCTCCCATCAACCCTCAGTTTGTTCTCAGTTTTTAAGAGTCTCTCATGCTTTGGCTCTCTCCCACTCTAGCTTCCTTTTTTTTTTTTTCTTCCCCTGCCCCAAGGACTTCTGTTAAGTTTCTCAGGAACCACATAAGAGTGAAAACCTACGGTATCTTTCTCTGTATGACTTCTTTCACTTAGCATAACACTCTCCAGTTCCATCTACATTGCTACAAGAGGCCATATTTCATTCTTTCTAATTACCACATAGTACTCCATTGTGTATATAAACCACAATTTCTTTATCCATTCATTAGTTGATGGACATTTAGGCTCTTTCCATAATTTGGCTATTGTTGAAAGTGCTGCTATAAACATTGGAGTACAAGTGCCCCTATGCATCAGCACTCCTGTAACCCTTGGGTAGATTCCTAGCAGTGCTATTGCTGGGTCATAGGGTAAGTCTATTTTTAATTTTTTGAGGAACCTCCACACTGTTTCCAGAGTGGCTGCACCAGTTTGCATTCCCACCAACAGTGCAAGAAGATTCTTGTTTCTCCACATCCTCTCCAGCATCCATAGTCTCCCTATTTGTTCATTTTAGCCACTCTGACTGGTGTTAGGTGATATCTGAGTGTGGTTTTGATTTGTATTTCCCTGATGAGGAGCGACGTTGAGCATCTTTTCATGTGCCTGTTGGCCATCTGGATGTCTTCATTAGAGAAGTGTCTATTCATGTTTTCTGCCCATTTCTTCGCTGGATTATTTGATTTTCGGGTGTGGAGTTTGGTGAGCTCTTTATAGATTTTGGATACTAACCCTTTGTCTGATATGTCATTTGCAAATATCTTTTCCCATTCCGTTGGTTGCCTTTTAGTTTTGTTGATTGTTTCCTTTGCTGTGCAGAAGTTTTTTATCTTCATGAGGTCCCAATAGTTCATTTTTGCTTTTAATTCCCTTGTCTTTGGGGATGTGTCAAGTAAGAAATTGCTGAGGCTGAGGTCAGAGAGGTTTTTTCCTGCTTTCTCCTCTAGGGTTTTGATGGTTTCCTGTCTCACATTCAGGACCTTTATCCATTTGGAGTTTGTTTTTGTGTATGGTGTAAGAAAGTGGTCTAGTTTCATCCTTCTGCATGTTGCTGTCCAGTTCTCCCAGCACCATTTGTTAAAGAGACTGTCTTTTTTCCATTGGATGTTCTTTCCTGCTTTGTCAAAGATGAGTTGGCCATACTTTTGTGGGTCTAGTTCTGGAGTTGCCATTCTATTCCATTGGTCTATGTGTCTGTTTTTGTGCCAATTCCATGCTGTCTTGATGACTACAGCTTTGTAGTAAAGGCTAAAGTCTGGGATTGTGGTGCTTCCTGCTTTGGTCTTCTTTTTCAAAATTACTTTGGCTATTCGGGGCCTTTTGTGGTTCCATATGAATTTTAGGATTCCTTGTTCTAGCTTTGAGAAGAATGCTGGTGCAATTTTGATTGGGATTGCATTGAATGTGTAGCTAGCTCTGGGAAGCAATGACATTTTAAACAATATTTATTCTTCCAATCCATGACCATGGAATGTTTTTCCATTTCTTTATATCTTCTTCAATTTCCTTCATAAGCTTTCTATAGTTTTCAGCATACAGATATTTTACATTTTGGTCAGATTTATTCCTAGGAATAAATTTATTATTCTTAGTGCAATTGTGAATGGGATCAGTTTCTTTATTTGTCTTTCTGTTGCTTCATTGTTAGTGTATAAGAATGCAACTGATTTCTGTACATTGATTTTGTATGCTGCGACTTTGCTGAATTCATGTATCAGTTCTAGCTATTTGGTGGAGCTATTGGGTTTTCCATGTATAGTATCATGTCATCTGCAAAAAGCGAAAGCTTGACTTCATTTTTGCCAATTTTGATGCCTTTGACTTCCTTTTGTTGTCTGATTGCTCATGCTAGCACTTCCAACACTATGTTAAACAACAGTGGTGAGAGTAGACATCCCTGTTATGCTCCTAATCTCAGGGAGAAAGCTCTCAGTTTTTCCCCATTGAGGATGATATCAGCTGTGGGCTTTTCATAAGTGGCTTTTACGATGTTTGAGTATGTTCCTTCTGTCCCGACCTTCTTGAGGGTTTTTATTAAGAAACGGTGCTGAATTTTGTCAAAGGCCTTTTCTGCATCGATTGACAGGATCATATGGTTCTTATCTTTTGTTTTATTAATGTGATGTATCACATTGATTTTCGAATGTTGAAGCAGCCCTGCATCCCAGGAATGAATCCCGCTTGATCATGGTGAATAATTCTTTTTATATGCTGTTGAATTCGATTTGCTAGTATCTTATTGAGAATTTTTGCATCCATATTCATCAGGGATATTGGCCTGTAGTTCTCTTTTTTTAATGGGTCTCTGTCTGGTTTAGGAATCAAAGTAATACTGGCTTTATAGAATGAGTCTGGAAGTTTTCCTTCCCTTTCTATTTTCTGGAATAGCTTGAGAAGGATAGGTATTATCTCTGCTTTAAACGTCTGGTAGAACTCCCCTGGGAATCCATCTGGTCCTGGACTCTTATTTGTTGGGAGATTTTTGATGACTGATTCAATTTCTTTGCCGGCTATGGGTCTGTTCAAGCTTTCTACTTCCTCCTGATTGAGTTTTGGAAGAGTGTGGTGTTTAGGAATTTGTCCATTTCTTCCAGGTTGTCCAGTTTGTTGGCATATAATTTTTCATAGTATCTTGTATCTCTGAGGGATTGGTTGTAATAATTCCATTTTCATTCATGATTTTATCTATTTGGGTCATCTCCCTTTTCTTTTTGAGAAGCCTGGCTAGAGGTTTGTCAATTTTGTTTATTTTTTCAAAAAACCAACTCTTGGTTTCGTTGATCTGCTCTACCGTTTTTTTAGATTCTATATTGTTTATTTCTGCTCTGATCTTTATTATTTCTCTTCTTCTGCTGGGTGTAGGCTGCCTTTGCTGTTCTGCTTCTATTTCCTTTAGGTGTTTGTTAGATTTTGTATTTGGGATTTTTCTTGTTTCTTGAGATAGGCCTGGATTGCAATGTATTTTCCTCTCAGGACTGCCTTCACTGCATCCTAAAGCGTTTGGATTGTTGTATTTTCATTTTTGTTTGTTTCCATGTATTTTTTAATTTCTTCTCTACTTGCCTGGTTGACCCACTCATTCTTTAGTAGGGTGTTCTTTAACCTCCATGCTTTTGGAGGTTTTCCAGACTTTTTCCTGTGGTTGATTTCAAGCTTCATAGCATTGTGGTCTGAAAGTATGCATGGTTTAATTTCAATTCTTGTATACTTATGGAAGGCTGTTTTGTCACTCAGCATGTGATCTATCTTGGAGAAGTTTCCATGTGCACTCGAGAAGAAAGTATATTCTATTGCTTTGGGATGCAGAGTTCTAAATATATCTGTCAAGTCCATCTGATCCAATGTATCATTCAGGGCCCTTGTTTCTTTATTGACCGTGTGTCTAGATGATCTATCCATTTCTGTGAGTGGAGTGTTAAAGTCCTCTGCAATTACCACATTCTTATCAATAAGGTTGCTTATGTTTAGGAGTAATTGTTTTATATAATTGGGGGCTCCCATATTCGGCGCATAGACATTTATAATTGTTAGCTCTTCCTGATGGATAGACCCTGTAATTTTTATATAGTGCCCTTCTTCATCTCTTGTTACAGCCTTTAATTTAAAGTCTAGTTTGTCTGATATAAGTATGGCTACTCCAGCTATCTTTTGGCTTCCAGTAGCATGATAAATAGTTGTCATCCCCTCACTCTCAATCTAAAGGTGTCCTCAGGTCTAACATGTGTTTCTTGTAGACAGCAAATAGATGGGTCTTGTATTTTTATCCATTCTGATACCCTATGTCTTTTGGTTGGCGCATTGAATCCATTTACATTCAGTGTTATTATAGAAAGATAGGGGTTTAGAGTCATTGTGATGTCTGTATGTTTTATGCTTGTAGCGATGTCTCTGGTACTTTGTCTCACAGGATCCCCCTTAGCATCTCTTGTAGGGCTGGTTTAGTGGGGACGAATTCCTTCAGTTTTTGTTTGTTTGGGAAGACCTTTATCTCTCCTTCTATTCTAAATGACAGACTTGCTGGATAAAGGATTCTCGGCTGCATATTTTTTCTGTTCAGCACATTGTAGATCTCGTGCCAATCCTTTCTGGCCTGCCAAGTTTCAAAAGAGATCAGTCACGAGTCTTATAGGTCTCACTTTATATGTTAGGGTATGTTTATCCCTTGCTGCTTTCAGAATTTTCTCTTTATCCTTGTATTTTGCCAGTTTCACTATGATATGTCATGCAGAAGATCGATTCAAGTTACGTCTGAAGGGAGTTCTCTGTGCCTCTTGGATTTCAATGCCTTTTTCCTTCCCCAGTTCAGGGAAGTTCTCAGCTATAATTTCTTCAAGTACACCTTTAGCACCTTTCCCTCTCTCTTCCTCCTCTGGGATACCAATTATGCGTATATTATTTCTTTTTAGTGTATCACTTAGTTCTCTAATTTTCCCCTCATACTCCTGGACTTTTTTATCTCTCTTTCTCTCAGCTTCCTCTTTTTCCATAATTTTATCTTCTAGTTCACCTATTCTCTCCTCTGTCTCTTCAATCCGAGCCATGGTCATTTCCATTTTATTTTGCATTTTGTTTAAAGCGCTTTTCAGCTCCTCCTGACTGTTCCTTAGTCCCTTGATCTCTGTAGCAATAGATTCTCTGCTGTCCTGTATACTGTTTTCAAGCCCAGCGATTAATTTTATGACTATTATTCTAAATTCACTTTCTGTTATATTATTTAAATCCTTTTTGATCAGTTCATTAGCTGTTGTTATTTCCTGGAGATTCTTTTGAGGGGAATTCTTCTGTTTGGTCATTTTGGATAGTCACTGGAGTGGTGCGGACCCGCAGGGCACTTCCCCTGTGCTGTGGTGTGTAACTGGAGTTGGTGGGTGGGGCCACAGTCAGACTGGTGTGTGCCTTCTCTTCCCCTCTCCTAGGGGCAGGATTCACTGTGGGGTGGAGTGGCCTGTCTGGGCTACTTGCACCCTGCCAGGCTTGTGGTGGTGGGGATCTGGCGTATTAGCTGGGGTGGGTAGGCAAGGTGCAAGGGGGCAGGAGGGGCAGGCTTAGCTTGCTTCTCTTTAGGTGATCCACTTCAGGAGGGGCCCTGTGGCAGTGGGAGGGAGTCAGATCCACTGCTGGAGGGGTGGCTCTGCAGAAGCAGAGAGTTGGGTGTTTGTGCAGAGGAAGCAAGTTCCCTGGCAGGAACTGGTTCCCTTTGGGATTTTTTTCTGGGGGATGGGCGAGGGAGATGGCGCTGGCAAACGCCTTTGTTCCCCACCAAACTGAGCTCTGTCCTCCTGGGGCTCAGCAACTCTCCCTCCCTTTGTCCTCCAGCATTCCCGCTTTCTGAGCAGAGCTGTTAACTTATGACCTCCCAGATGATAAGTCCCGCTTGCTGTGGGAACACATTCCGTCCGGCCCCTCCGCTTTTGCAAGCCAGACTGGGGGCTCTGCTTGGCATGTAGGCTGCCCCTCCGCCCCGGCTCCCTCCCGCCATTCCGTGGATTGTGCACCGCCTCACCGCCCTCCTACCCTCTTCCATGGGTCTCTCGTCTGCACTTGGCTCCGGAGACTCCGTTCTGCTAATCCTCTGGCGGTTTTCTCTTACTTTATACATTTTTAACTAGTATAAAATACCCTCAAATAGTACTATACTACTTAACATTTGCTCTAGTCACCTTATATTTATAATTTCCCCCTCCCATCTCTTGGAATGTTGCTGTCATTGAATTCAATTATTTATATTCTATTATCATCCATTATTATTATTATTATTATTATTATTATTACTATCATTTTAAGCATTGAATTATCTTTTAGATCAATTAAGAATACAAACAATAAATTATTTTATTTTACCTTTATTCCTTCACAGATGCTCATCTTTGCTTTATGTAGATCCAAATTTCTGGTTTGTGTTATTTTTTTTCTTTTGCTTGAAAAGATTAACATTTTTTTTTCCCCGGAGAACATTTGCTGTCTACGATTTTTTTTTCAGTTATAATTTGCTAAGAAAATATTTCTCCTTCACTTTTGAAATATAATTTCACTGGATATAGAATTCTAGGATGACATTTTCCCCTTGCATTTTATTTTTTTATTTTTTTTGAAAGTTTTTATTTAAATTACAGTTAGTTAACACACAGTATAATATTAGTTTCAGGTGTACAATATAGTGATTCAACACCTCCATACAACACCCAATGCTCATCACAGCAAGTGCACTCCTTAATATTTTACAACTTCACTCTTTTCTTGCTTATGTGGTTCCTTATGAGAAGTCTAATATAATTTCTATCCTCATTTCTATGTAAGTTTTTTTTTTTTTCAGATTTCGCTCAAGATTCTCTCTGTGTTGTTAGTGTTCTCTGAGCTCCATGTTTTTTGGCCTGTCATTAATTTTGGAAAATTCTTAGTCACTGTTATTTCAAGTACTTCTTATGGCATCCTCTCTATTCTCTATCTGGTATTTCAATTACATGAACGTTACACTTTTTAATAACTTCCCTGACTTTTTGGATCTCTTAGAGCTATTATATTTTTAAATTTTTTTTGTCATTGAATTTAGGTTGGAAAGTTGCTGTTAACTTTTCTTAAAATTTACTGGTTCTTTGTGCTGAGCCTACTGATGAGCCTGTAAAAGGTATTCTTCATTATTTTTTTCTGTGATTTTGATGCCAATGATTTTCTTTTGATTATTTTTTATAGTTTCCATTTCTCTGGTGACAATTCATATCTGATTTTGCAAATTTTGTACTTTATGCATTAGAGTCCTTAACATGTTAATTCTTTTACATTCCCTGCCTGCTAATTTAAACATCTGTGTCCCATATGAATATGGCTTTTATACTTTCTTTGTCTCTTTGTCAAAAACTGTTTGTTCTTATGTTTTTGCATGCTTTGTGATTTTTTTTTTGTTGTTGCAAGCAGACATGTTCTAGTGGGTAACTGGTGCTGAGATAGCAGGTCTTTAGTGTGAGAATTTGTGCTATTTTTTTAAGTTTATTTATTTTGAGAGAGGGAGAGACAGCAGGGGAGGTTCAGAGACAGGGAGAGTCAGAGAACCCCAAACAGTCTTCGTGCTATCAGCACAGAGCCAAATGCAGGGATTGATCCCAGAAGATCATGACTTGAGACAAAACTAAGAGTCAGACACTTAACTGATTGAGCAACCCAGGCTCCCTCTGCTGTTATTTCTAGGAAGTGAGATGTATTTAATTCTTGCTGTAGTTGTCAGCGCTAGTGTCTTCAAATTTTCATCTCTCATCTTGGTTTGAGGCTTCCCTATAAACTACCCCTCAAAGAAAAGTTGTCTTGTAGCTCATTCCAATGTAATCCACTGTAATTTTGGAGAATTGGTGTGGGGAAAGGGTTTGGGTATGGGAGCATTTTAGAATCTTTTGATGAAGGCTCAGTAATTCAGTGGCTTTTTCTAAGGCAGTAGTCTTGACACAACTTTCTCCCACTTCCCCTTCCCTCTGATTCCTTTCCTTGACTGCATCATGCCTGTGCCCAGCTGACTTTGTTTTATTTCTTCTTATGCGAGATAGGGAGGCCAAAGGGAATTGGACTCAGGAAGAATACCATTCCCAGCTTGGATAGGGCTTCAGAATTGTGCCCTGGTAAAGTCATTCCCCCTGGAGACTAAGGGGAAGAAGAAGGTTGTGGGTATGTTTGACAATTATTAATATTTCCATTCTGCTTCCAGTGTATTTTTCACAGATCCTTATCATAAGAACCTTATAAAAGAAAGAGTCATGGAGGTGTGAGAGCCCCTAATACAGAAGCCTCCCTGGAGTTTCCCATTCAATTAGTCCACATTCAACCTCCAGTAAATTCTCAAAATGACCATTTATTTCTACAGGTTTGTGACTTCAGAGGCTTAAACCATGTAAACAACTCCAGGTAAGCAACTCTTGGGTGCTGGATCTCTCTGGATGTGTCTGTCTCTCCAGATTTCAGGGTGGTTGTTTGCCTTGTGACCTCAGTTTTCTTATGGGTTCAAGTTTACCTAGCTTTTTTTCTGGTAAGGATGGTAGTGATGATTTCCAAGCTCATTACAAGTTCATCTCTGGATTAACATCATTTTTTTTTTATTTTGAGAAAGAGCACAAGTGGGGAGGGGCAGAGGGAGAAGGGGAGAGAGAGAGAGAGAGAGAGAGAGAAAATCTTAAGCAGGCTTCACACAGTGTGGAGCCTGATATGGGGCTCAATCTCACAATGGTGAGATCAAGACCTGAGCCAAAATCAAGAGTCAGATGCTTAATTGACTGAGCCACCCAGGCACACTGAACATGAATTATTTTTAATGTTTTCTGTCTTACTACTCTTCACTGAATTTTGGCCAGTGTCTTCAGATCTTTCTAGTACTACTATACTTAATCCCACTGTTATCTTTTTAATTCAATGAAAATATATGTGCACTTGAATTTTAAAAAGTTTTATTTAGCTTTTATTCAAATATTCCTGTTTAATAAACACTGCTTTTTCCTGCTCTTCAGTCATCCCTTCCAATACTTTTAAATATACTTATATTTAATTTTATTGCTCTACATCTTCCTTTACCATATGCTCTGAGGTGTGAACAGTAGGAGAGTGAGAACATGTAGTTCAGAGACTCCACTTTGTAGTCAGGGTGAGCTGGTTCAAAATCTTCATGCCAACACATCATAGAGATGGTGTGATCTTGGGGAAGTTTCCTCCAAAATATAGATGTCTCACTTGCGAAATGCTAATATTAATAACTGAGAATTCATCAGTAATGGAAGTCTACTTCAGTGTCTAGCACTCTTATTTTAGACATGCTGATGTTTATTCTCATATCTTACCTAACTGATGTTGTCTAGATTATCAAAGATGACCTAATTCCTTAATAAATAGATCCAGACAACCCCCAGACCCTTACTCCATCTTCAAGTACTCCTCTCAGCCTCAGGGCTAGTGCTGATGGAAATGCTGGGATGGAGGGTGAGCTGTTCACTGTCCCCAGGCTTGTTCCCCCTCTTGCAGCAGTTAGGCCCTTGTGCTCAGCCCCACTTGATTGAGTCATTATTCATATTTCCCCCACATTTTCACATTTTTAATTGAACCTGGATGCTGTCCCATGATAGTTGAGTGTTGATTTTCCTGGAGTTGACATTGAGCTCAGCTTCTGTGTTTGAGGCAAATTTCTTGGTGCCAAGGGTACAGTAGACAGAAAAGGACACTATACACATAGGGATTATATGCCAATGGGGAAACAGAGCACAGACACCTAAACCAACTCAATTACCAAATAACAGAATCACCAAGAAGGTAAAGCTGGGGTAGGTAGAGAGAGTGGTAAGTGAGGTATTCTCTGGGTGAATGGGGACAGTCCTTTGTACTACTTTAAGAAATTGAATCTGAGACTTTGTAGCATCAGACTCAGTTGTCTTCTTCCAACACCCTTCCCTCCCCCAAGCCACCCTTTCTGGTTCTTACAGCTGTCTTTTGCCTTCTTGTCTTCCAGGGATCCACAGTGTGGGGCCCCATGAAGTATTAGCCTTTCTCTTTTCATTCAACCTCATAGACTCTAACTAGAAGTGACTGTCATGGCCAAATAAACTACTTTCACCAAAATGTTAATGACTAAAGTTTGCAAATATCTTTCACCATTAAGAAATATAACTTAAGAGACCCAGACATCAGTTCAAGGGAAAAATTATTTTATAATTCCAGACGTTGCAAGGAAATGTTGGAGAAATATTTTGGTCATTATTATAGATAGGTAGCCTTCCTCTTGCCTTTTCTCAAGAAATGGAGAATACTATGCTTTGCATTTGAGTCCAGCGATTAAATGGGATTGTCACTCATTTCCCCACACTAGGTCATATTTTATTCAACTTTATAAAAGGCAAAAGATATTCCTGCCCAGTTCCAGAACAAGATGGTACAGATTTACTTTTTCTGATGGGTGGTCTTGTTTATACTTCCCTACAAATACAACTAAATTCCTTGCAAGTTATATAACAAACAATGAGATGGTTCTGAAGACTAGAGAGAAGAAAGTAAAAGGTTAGGGATTTTAGGGCTTGAGTACCAATCCTTTGTGAGTTACCAGTACTTCCTTTTTATGTCCCATGTGCTCTTGAATTGGGCATCATGCAGGCTTGAAAGCCAACATCCTCCACTACCCCCAAGAAAGGACAAATGAAAAGCCTTCTCTCCATGTCCACAGGATTGGGAAAAGAGAAGCCCAAGCAGGACCAAGTGAGGAATACCACTCCTGTTTCACAAAGGGAGTTTCAGTGGGTGGTCTGAACTAGTCTCACCATCTCCCTTCATTCCACAACTTAGACTCAAGTGTCAAATACACACCAGCATCAGCCAAGCCCTGGTCATCGCAGTCAATACCACACAACCAGTTTACTGGCAGAAGGACCAATCTATCCACAGTGACAGCATCAAAGAAGCCCTACACTCAGGGGCATAAGACAACTCATGCCCAGTGGCTTCTGCCCTTCCTTTTCCCAGAATGTTGTAGGGACTGTTGAATGCCCAGAGATGTGCCTTCCACCACTGCTGATGGCGTTAGCAGGGAATGAGGGGGAGAACCAGTCACAGTTGAAGAATAAAGCAGAGAGAAAAAAATTGGACAATTATCTACTAAACTGGAAGATTTAAATAGGACCCAAAGTCTCCTAATATAATAAACAAAATGTAGAGAGTACAATAAAAAAATAACATGTCATAGAAAGAACTGGTAAACCACAAGTGGAATGAGAAAAGATAATCAAATGGTGCTAGTCCCAAAAAGAACCAGACGTTGAAATTATCTGACAAGGATTTTATTTATTTCATTTTTTTTTTACTTGAAAACTTTTTTTTTATATATGAAATTTACTGTCAAATTGGTTTCCATACAACACCCAGTGCTCATCCCAAAAGGTGCCCTCAATACCCATCACCCACCCTCCCCTCCCTCCCACCTCCCATCAACCCTCAGTTTGTTCTCAGTTTTTAACAGTCTCTTATGATTTGGCTCTCTCCCACTCTAACCTCTTTTTTTTTCCCTTTCCCTCCCCCATGGGTTTCTGTTAAGTTTCTCAGGATCCACATAAGAGTGAACACATATGGTATCTGTCTTTCTCTGTATGGCTTATTTCACTTAGCATAACACTCTCCAGTTCCATCCACGTTTCTACAAAGGGCCATATTTCATTCTTTCTCATTGCCCCGTAGTACTCCATTGTGTATATAAACCACAATTTCTTTATCCATTCATCAGTTGATGGACATTTAGGCTCTTTCCATAATTTGGCTATTGTTGAGAGTGCTGCTATAAACATTGGGGTACAAGTGCCCCTATGCATCAGTACTCCTGTATCTCTTGCATAAATTCCTAACAGTGCTATTTCTGGGTCATAGGGTAGGTCTAGTTTTAATTTTTTGAGGAACCTCCACACTGTTTCCAGAGTGGCTGCACCAATTTGCATTCCCACCAACAGTGCAAGAGGGTTCCCGTTTCTCCACATCCTCTCCAGCATCTATAGTCTCCTGATTTGTTCATTTTGGCCACTCTGACTGGCGTGAGGTGATATCTGAGTGTGGTTTTGATTTGTATTTCCCTGATGAGGAGCAATGTTGAGCATCTTTTCACGTGCCTGTTGGCCATCCGGATGTCTTCTTTAGAGAAGTGTCTATTCATGTTTCCTGCCCATTTCTTCACTGGGTTATTTGTTTTTCAGGTGTGGAGTTTGGTGAGCTCTTTATAGATTTTGGATACTAGCCCTTTGTCTGGCAAGGATTTTAAAGATGCCATCATAAATAAACTTCAATAATCAAGTAGAAAATCTCTTGAAACAGATGGAAAAACTCAGCAAATATATAAAAGAACCAAATGGAAATCATAAAACTGAAAATTAAATAACTAAAATTAAAAAAAATATGCTGGTTGGACAAGATACTACAGTCAAGGTAACAGATAATAGAAGCAGTAAACTTGAAGATAGATCAATAATATTTACTTAACAATAGAGAGAAAATCAATGAAGAATAATTGAACAGAGCCTTGATAACATGTGAAATAATTTAATAATAATAATAATATCTAAAATTTGTATCATCAGAGTTGAAGGAGTACAAATTCATGGCTGAAAAAAGCATTTAATCAAATAATCACTTAAAAATCCCCAAACACGGCATTAAACATAAACCCACAGATCTAATATGCTGAGAGGATTTCATGATAAACTAAAAAAATCATGTCATGATACATCATGTTTAAATTTCTGTAAACTGGAGACAAAGAAAAAATATTCTAAAAGCAACTGCTTTTCTTATAGGTGAAAACAATTTAAATGATGGAAAATTTCTCCTCTTAAACCATGGTGGCCAGAAGAAGTGACATAACATTTTTAAAGTGCTTATAAGAAAGAACTATAAATTCCAAGTCCTATATCAACAAAATTTTCCTTCAAGATTTAAGAGAAATGAGGAAATTCTCAGATGAAGAAAAGCCAAGAGAACTTGTTGATAACTGACTGATCCTTAAAGAATAACTGAAGAAATATTTCCCCCAAAAAACAAAACAAAACAAAAGAAACATCTTGGAAAATTCATGAAGAAAAATAGAATAATTAAATGTGTAAAAATAGAAGTAAACATAATAGATTTTCTGTTTATGATTTCCTTAATTATATTTTACCTTTGAAACAAAAATTGTAACATCATCTGATGCAGTGCTCAATGTAGAGAAAAGACTTAAGGCAATTATACTTAATAAGTGGTGATATAAGGGAACCTAATGTAAGTAAAGTTTCGATACTTCACATGTAGTGATAAAACATGGACACTGGTAGGTTTTGGTATTTTAACTTTGTATATGGCAATATCTAAGGTAAACATTAAAAACTCTATAAAACACCGTGCTCAAAATCATTGAAAATAAATAAAAATAAATTTCATAAAATGTTCAAGTAACAGAAGCAAGAAAGAAAACAGAGGTATGAGCAACAGAAAGATTAAGCAAAAGTAATAAAATTGCAGATGTATGTCTAACATATCAATAATTATCTCAAATGTAATGGCCTTTAAAGAGATTGGATTAAAAAACCTGAATATGTTTAAAAAACATGCATATGAGAAATTCAAGACTCAGACACCCATGTTATAGATAGTTTGAAAACAAAAGGGTGGAAAAAAATATATAATGCAAATATTAACTATAAAAAGTAAGTGTGGCTGTACTTATATCAATTAAAGAAGATTTCAGATAAAAGAGTTCAGATAAAAGGATGAAACATGATGTTGCATCATAATAAAACAGATTAATTCACCAATGACATATAATGCTAAATGCATATGTACCAACAACAGAGATTCAATATTTATGATACAAACATTATAGTTTTTAAAGGAGACATAAGAAAATCTCCATCCACAGTTGGGGACTTCAATACTCCACTGTCAGTAATTATAGAACTTCTAGGGAGAACAACAGCAAGGATATGGAAGGACTGAATAACATTGAACAATCAAGTTTGAATCAACATTAATAGAGCCACAAAGCAACAATGTAAGCTTCTGTCTCAAGATTAGAACTAAATACACCCAAAAGAAGAAGAAGGAAATAAGACAAAAAGAAATGAATGCAATTGAAAACAGGAAAACAACAGGAAAAATCAATGAGGCAAAATTTTGTCTAAAATTAAAAAATATATAAAACGATAACAATACTTACAAGGATAAAAATGGAGACAAAAATCGCCAATATCAAAATAAAACCTGGTATACCATAACAGATCCTGCCAACATTAAAAGGGTAAGGGGCACCTGGGTGGCTCAGTCTGTTAAGCCTCTGACTCTTGGTTTCAGCTCAGGTCATGATCTCACAGTTTCGTGAGTTTGAGCCCCGTGTCAGACTCTGCGCTCTCAGCGCAGAGCTTGCTTGGGATTCTCTCTCTCTCCTTCTCTCTCTGCCCCTCCCCCACGTGCACTGTCTCTCTCTTTCACGTAATAAATAAATAAGCTTAAAAAATCTTTAAAAGGGTAGTAAGGAATACTATGAACAAATTTAAAATCGAATTTGACAAGTTAGAAGAAACAGACCAATTCAGTAAAAAAACTGCACGTTACCTAAATTCAGTCAAGATGAAAAGATAATCTGACTAGACCTATAACCATCAAATAAATTTAATCTGTAATTAAAATCCATTTTCCCATTTCTTCAGGTCCAAATGATTTCACGGTAGAATTTTACAAAATATTTGAAAAAGAATTAACATTTTACATAATCTGTTCCAGGAAAAAGAAGAAAAGGGAATCTTTCCCAACTGGTTTTGTGAGGTCGAGATTACCCTGTTATCAAAACCGAACAGTATGTGCCTGCACACCCTGCATGCACACGCACATGCATGCTCCCAATATCTCTCATAAACATGGATGCAAAATCCTCAATACAATTTTTACAATCTAGCAATGCTTATATAGTCTTCTAACAAGTGGGATATATTCCATATATACAAGGCTGGTTCAATATTAAAAAAAATCAATCAGTGAAATTCATCATATGAATAAACTCCAGATGAAAAATCATGATTTTATCAACTGATACAGAAAAAAAAAATATTTTGCAAAATTCAAACTCAGTCACAATAAAAACTCTAATTATATTAGGAATGAAGTGACATTCCTCAAACTCACAGTATTTGTAGAAGTCTACAGATAACATCATAATAGTAAAAGACTGAATGCTTTACCTCTGGTATCAGGAAGAATCCTTTGTCACCACACACATTAAACAATTTTCTAAGAGTTTTCATCACTGTGGTTAGGCATGAAAAATTAAGAGCATGCAAAACTGAAAAGAAGAAATAAAACTATCTCTATTTGCAAACTGCATGACTACCTAGAAGATACTAAGACATTTACAATAATAACAAAAGCTCATAGAACTAACAAGTGAGTTAAGTGAGATCATAAGATATAAGATAAACCCACAAAAATTAATTATATGTCTATGTGCTAACAATGAACAAGTGGAAGCACATATAAACATGCAATATTACTGAAACAATTAAATACATAGATATAAATATGACAAAACATGTACAGGATATATACAATGCAAATTATGAAATGCTAATGGAAAAAATCAGAGCATACCTAAATGCTTTATGAAAAGTAGTGTACCAGTATTGGAAGACTAAACATAGTAAAGAAGTCAATTCTCCCTAAATTGATATGTAGGTTTAACAACATTCCTATTAAAATTTCAACAAGGTTTTTGTAGATGTAGACAAAAGTGTGGTAAAATTTACGGGAAAAGGACCCATTCTAGAATAGCCAGAACAAGGCTGAAAAGTATTTAGTGAAAGAAATCATTCTTCCCAATGTTGAAACTTGCTCTATAGCTACAGTAATCAAGACATTGGCAGAAGGACAGACACGAATCAATAGAAATAGGTCTGTACAAATATGCTCCATTAATTTTCAACAAAGGAGCAAAAGCAACCCGATTGAGGAGGAACAGCTTTTTCAATAAATGATGCTGAAACAATTGGATATTCATAAGCAAAAAAACTCAAAAAACAAAAAACACCTGATTCTCGACCTAAACCTCATGCTTAATATGAAAATAACTCAAAATGGATTGCCATTCTTAAATATAAAATATGAAAGTATAAATCTTTTAGAACAAAACATGAGATAAAATATTATTAAACTCAAAACCAATTGCATTATACATAAAATGAAAAATTCATAAATTAAACTTCATCAAAACTAAAAACTTTTGCTCTGTGAAAGACTGTTAAGAGTTTGAAAATACAAATTATAGACTCAGAAAATATTGTCCAGTTATGTATTTAACAAAGGACTCATAGCTATAATATGCAAAAAACTCTCAGAACTCACCAGTAAAATACAAGTAATTGAGAAGAAAATGGTGGGATACCTGGGTGGCTTAGTTGGTTAAGTGTCCAACTCTTGATTTCAGCTCAGGTCATGATTTCATGGTTTGTGAGATGGAGCCCCGTGTAGGGCTGTGTGCCGAGGCTGCTTGGGATTTCTCTCTCTCTCTATGCCCCTACCCACCTCAAAAATAAAAATAAATATTATTTAAAAGAAAATGGACCAAGAAATGCACAGATAATTCACTGAAGAAATTATACTACATAAATGTTGTATAAACACATGGAATGATGTTCAATATTGTTAGCCCTTAGTAAGTGCAAATTAAAGCTACGAGAGATACTATACATGTAAATACTGGTGAGGTGGCAGAGACACTGGAGCGTCCCATTCATTGCTGGTGGGGAGGGAAAATAGTACACCCATTCTGGAAAATATCTTGACAGTTCCTTTAGAAAGTAAAAATGAACTTTTCATACAACCCAGCGATTTCCTTCTTGGAAATAAATTCTAAAAAAAATGAAAATTTATTTCCAGGCAGAAACTTGTAAACCAAAATTTGTAGTGGCTTTGTTTGTAAATATCCCCCAAACTGGAAACTCCCTAAATGTCCCTCAATGGATGAACAATTAAACAAACTGTTTCATCTGTACAATGAAATACTATGCATCAATAAAAAGGAATAAATCATCAATACACACAACCACAGGAATAAACCTCATTGAAGTTATGTTATGTGGGAAAAAGCAAGGTAAGATGTATTTCAGGATTTCTTATAGTGTATATTCATGGAATAGCATAGTTGTAGATCTGAACAACACAGTAGTGATGTCAGGGGTTAGGGATAGAGCTGGTAGGGATGTGGCTATAGGGGGTGAATGAGAGAGTATTGTCGTGGTTTGACATTTCAGGATGTTTATGTTTGTGACAATTACGCAAAACTACACGTGTGCTAAAATTACATTGAGACACACACACACGGGCATATAACTGGTAAAATATGAATAAGCTCTGTCTGTAATAATTTACTTTCCTATAAAACTATACTACTTCAAAATTAAAAATAAAGGTTTTAAAAATGGGGAAAAAGTTAATAGCTGTCAATAGTTCTTAAGAAATTTAGCTGCTTTTATATCCACTCTAATTCAAATAGTTTCATATTAGAGGAATTTGTGATTTTATTTCAAGAGAAAGCTCTATGCATTTTGTTCTTTATTAGAATGGATAAGAACATGAGTTCAAACCCTGATCTACCATCACATTTTAAACTTGTCTACTAAAACTCTCCTTTTTTGTCTATTTTTTAAAGTTTATTTATTTATTTATTCATTTATTCATTCATTTATTTTTTTTTGAGAGAGAACAAAAGAGAGGGAGAGACAGAGAGACAGAGAGAGAGGGAGAGAGAAATCCCAAGCAGGCTCTGTGCTGTCAACACAGAGACTGACACAGGGCTCGATCTCAGAAGCCATGAGATCATGATCTGAGCCAAATCAAGAATCAGATGCTTAACCAGCTGAGCCTCCCAGGGGCCCCCAAACTCTCCCTTTTGGATCTCCATTAACCAAGCCAGAAGACACAGGTCCTTTTCCATTTATTTCCCATGTCTTCTCAGTGAATGATTTCCCCCAGAATATAAGGTAACATTCAAGCACTTGACTTATCAATTGTATACATGCCCCAACCTAACCCCTTGGCATATTATATCCAAGCAGTAAGTTCTGACATTTTGAGAATTGTTCACTTAATTGCTTAATATTTCAGTTTATTGTCCTGACTCCTGACTAAAATTTTATCTACTATCTTCCTCAGTGTTTTAACCTGGTCCAGTCCACCTAATCTTAAGCAGTTATTGGAAAAAGCAGGAAAGCATCAGTTTGAATGTCAGATAATTAAAAGCTCAAAGCCCAGTTTAAGCACAAATTGTGTAATATTGATGACAGACTTCTTAATCTTAGCAAGCTTCAGTATATTTACTTACAAAAGGACATGATTATACCTATTGAGAAGAATGGGTTAAGTGAGATCATGAGTGGAAAGCATCCAGAACTGTGCCATGCATGCTCAGATGCATATGCAGTCAGTCTCATCATCTCTCCTTCAGTAATCAATACTGTCTGAACAAAGTTCACAACTGTAGAAATAGAGGAAATAAAACAGAAATAGATGTGGGGCAGAATCTTCTGAACAACACTTTAGTACAGTTGAATTTTATCAAATAGCAAATAGACAATTATTTTGCAAAGGAAAGGATAAGAAACAGTGATATGAGTAGGCAATTGCAGGGTGCCAGGTGGGGTGACTTTTATTTGTCGAAGACCTACTCAATACCAGGTATATTTTCTTAGCACTTATAACAATGCAAAAAGTGTGAGTATCTGTGTCTAGGAACTCAGAGATATCATATGATTTGTTCAAATTATCAGAGCTATTGTATCATTGTCTTTTAGTTTATATATATAAAAAAACTAACCTCAAAACTAAGCCTCAAAACTCAGAGGCTTAAAATAATAAGCCTCTCACAAGTTTCCCAAGTTAGCCAAGTGGTTTTTCTGGTCTCTTGTGTGTGCATTCAGTTGCAGGTTGGGCATTCTTTTGCAGCTCTGGTGCTCTTGGCTGGGCTTTCTCCCATTTCTGTGGGTCAGTTGGCTGCAGGCTGGTCTAGAGTAGCCTCAACTGGTACAAATGGTGTCTCCTTTGGCTTCTCACATGAATATGTCTCACATCTCCCTTCAGAAGGCCAGCCTGGGTGGGATTTTGTTGTTGTTTTTGTTTGTTTGCTCACTTGCTTAAAAACAATGACAGAGAAATGAGAAAGAAGTGAAATACATAAGTGTTTTGTAAAGACTATCTTTGTGTCAGCCTTGTTATTAATTCTTTTGTTAAAAGTCACATGCCAATTCCATAATCAGAGAGTGTGGAAAGTATAAAGTTATATGACCAAACATGCAGATACTAGGAGGCCATTTATTCAGCCTCAATTACTAAGAGCAGAAACTTAAACCTGCTAGACCTCAAATCTAAATTAGTACCACCAGACCACAGTGCTTCTCCAGACATAATGCTCCAAATATAGTCTGGAATAGAAGACTATGTACTGCAAGCCAAAGTGATTGATGGCCATTGAAATTCAACCAGAACCCAGGCTTCTTGGGACTGAACCCATTTCTGTCAGAAATGCCCTTCTCTGCCATCTGTCCACTTTATAACTGTCATAGTTTGAAGGACTAGAAATGTGACAGGCTAGGAAGCCAAGAAGGACCCCTGCCTCCACTTCCCCTTGAGTCCTATACTGAAGTAAGACTGTATAAATGTAGTTAAATTTAATTTCTTGTTTTATTTCCTCGAGACACATTACAATAGTCTCATGTGTCTAAAACACATCCACATCTAAAAGACAATCTGGCCAATCTGAAACACAACTCATAACGAAGCCCACTGTTGGAATTCACAAGAGGGCAGCCAAGAAGCAAATGGTGCTAACTGAATTCCTTTAGATATGTCAAAGGAAATCTTGTCTCTCAGGTAGATAAAAATTGAGACATCTAGGATGTTTTTATCAAATTTAGCCTATGTGGAAATGGTGAGATCTTTCTGGGGACTATAATATTTAAAGTTACATTTCATTACTGAAACTTGTAGTGGGTCTGCAAATCACATCTGTTTAATTCCACACCTATGAAATGTCAGCCACTTGATGACTCTGAATAATGACTTCAACTGCCTGAAAACTTGGAATATCTTGCTAAATTTTCTGTAGTGTTTAACTTTTCAACAAACAAGTGTCGATAGAGCAAGGACCCTTGATAATATGAGCCAGATCTGATAGAAGCAATTCTCTTCTGAATGTTCAGAGTCTAATTTCCAGACAGCCTTTCCCCATACCAGCTTTATTTGCATGAAGGGCTTTTATTCTAGAAGTTTGTTTTGTTCCCTTAAAGTGACTTAATACCTGTTTAAGGGTTTGTTCCTCAGTAAGAATGGAAAGTTGTCCAGTTTTCGATTCACAGTCAACAAACTTTTAGAAAGCTCAGAATCTGAGGCAGACGTTTTGACAAAGCCAGGATTCTTTTTTTTTTTTTTTTAACGTTTATTTATTTTTGAGACAGAGAGAGACAGCATGAACAGGGGAAAGGCAGAGAGAGAGGGAGACACAGAATCTGAAACAGGCTCCAGGCTCTGAGCTGTGAGCACAAAGCCCGATGCGGGGCTGAACTCACGGACTGTGAGATCATGACCTGAGCTGAAGTCGGACGCTTAACCGACCAAGCCACACAGGCACCCCAACAAAGCCAGGATTCTAAGATGAATAGGATATGTCCCTCCATACTGAGGCTCATTGACTAGTACAGGTGCAGATGTGCTCACCTGGATGCGCCACAGAACAGGAGAGACAGCAGGATAGGTGGTGGGAAGCCTGGCTCTATCTTCCCTCCTGAACCTTCTCTACCACCTGTTTTAGAAGAAATTCTACCACCCTGAGGCCCCACCCACAGAGATAGGTCAGGTAAGTCCATGAATCAATGACTCCAGGATATGATAAGGATATGGTAGGGTTAATCCACCCAGCTCATCACAGATGTACTGGGAACCAGGCAAGTTTCTCAGCATGCCTTATTCCTGCTTCTGCACCTTTGAACAGCTGGTCTTTCTGTCAGAAATGCCCTTCTGTGCCATATAGCCACTTTATAAATTTCCTTTCCTCTCTTAAGATATGACAAAGATGTCAGCTCCCTTGGAAGGCTCAGCCCATGGCCCCCTTCTCAGTATCCTTCCCAAGTTCTGAGAGTCCTCAGGACTCACTCTCATTATAATATCCAGGATATGGCCAGGCTGTGCTAAGGAAGTAGCCACCAGGCCCTCCTCATGTTTGTAGTCAAGAGCCTGGTGCAAAACTTGTCAGTGGTGATGAAAAGTGTCTGGGGGCACCTGGGTGGCTCAGTTGGTTAAGAGTCCAACTTCGGCTCAGGTCATGATCTCACAATTTGTGGGTTTGAGCCTTGCGTTGGGCTCTGAGCTGACAGCTCAGAGCCTGGAACCTGCTTTGGATTCTGTGTCTCCCTCTCTCTCTGTCCCTTCCCTACTCGTGCTCTCTCTTTGTCTCAAAAATAAATAAAACATTTAAAAAATTAAAAAAAAAAGAAAAGTGTCTGTAAAATTCAATCATATCACAATTCTTTGTTTTTGCTTTTATCTCCCTTACTAGACTCTACATGGGAGCTAAATCTGACCTCTCATTTTATCCTTGTTTCTAATATAAGACATGACAAAGCATATAACATGGCCTGATAAATACATATAAAGAAATTAATGAATTAACTAATAATGAAAATATATTCCCCACAATTATATCTTAGAATAGGTCCCTTTTGGGTCATGTCAAAGATACCTTTCCTTTAATGAAAGCTTCACAGTTTATAAAATACTTTCAGATTCTTTGTCAGGGAAGATGAGAGGGACATGTCCAGCTCGGACCTTTCTGAGGTCTCTCAGTTGGTCAGAGCTCTGGGCTCCACACCCCTTTCTCTCTGTCCCAAAATCAACACTTAGAGCTGTCCCTTTCTGTGCTTAGGCTGCACCTCTGCAGACAGCCAACTCTCTGTGCCAGGCGGTGCCCAGCACATCTTGGCAACCAGCACCCTGTTGGGCTCTGTACAGCATGCCCTAGGGGAACTCTGAGCCAGACAGGACAGGCTCAAACCTGTCTCTAGAAGTCTAGTCGTGCAAGCTAGGAGGCTGTGAGCATTAGTGGGGAACACTTATCCTTTTCTTTGCTTCTCTGTAAATGGACCCCGTACTGGGAGGTTTACAAAATTTTAGTATTGAAAAAATCATGCCATTTGAGACAACATGGACAGACTTAAGGAGTATTAGGCTAAGTGGAATAAGTCAGTAAGAGAAAGACAAATACCATATGATTCTACTAATAAGTGGAATCTAAAACCACCACCACCACCACCACCACCACAACAACAAAAATCCCACAAATTCACAAACAAATGAAAAGCAGAATCAGACCTATAAATACAGGGAACAAACTGATGGTGGCCAGAGGGAAGGGGGTTGGATAAAATGTGTGAAGGGGAGTAGGAGTTATAGGCCACCATTTATGGAATGAATAAGTCATGGGATTAAAAGGCATTGCATAAGGAATACAGTCAATGATATTGTAGTAGTGATGTAATGGGACATATGGTGGCTATACTTGTGGTGAATATAACATAATGTATAAATGTGTGAAATTACTAAGTTAGACACCTGAAGCTAATGCAACAAACACTATGTGTCAACTATACTCAAATTTTAAAAAAGTTCATTTCTCTGAGATAGATATCAAACCTCCTTTCTATACCTTCTGCCACTTATCACTTTTTTTCTAACTAAAAATTAGAAAACAGGGCAAAACCACAGTATGACATTGCAGTCTTCACTGCAAGTTCTGGGGTCTCTGGACAGCTTAGCCTGTTCATGCCAACCATATTCATGTGGGTGGCTAAAGTGGTTTGGGACATGATGTAAGCTGGTTCATGTCTGTGCACTCAGAAGTATGATAACTTATTGTGGCCTAAGGGAAATATTTTTAAAATACAGTTTGTCCCTGGACCCAAAGCCCAGAGAAGGCATTCTGAGAGCAGCAGGTATGACCTTGGGCTGCCAGTCCTCTGTCCTCACACATCCCACCCCATCCACCTCATACTCTGCCTCCAGGTGTATGAGTCACCTGCAATGGGTGGCTAAGAGGGAAAAAAATCAAGAATGATTGCCTCAAGGGAAAGCATATCAGAGTTAACTGTAGAACTGGTTAAGAATAGACTCTGCCACTTGTGTGGTGGAATGAGAATGTTTCCATCATTCACAGCTGTGGGGCAGCCAGGACAGTGCTTCCTTCTGCACTCAAGTGACTGAACCCACCTTGTTA
Organism: Panthera leo; assembly: GCF_018350215.1. Classification (NCBI taxonomy): domain Eukaryota; kingdom Metazoa; phylum Chordata; class Mammalia; order Carnivora; family Felidae; genus Panthera; species Panthera leo. The sequence continues at coordinate 108,640,812 of NC_056686.1, forward strand.
CCATATACCAGAGTCTCCATTCATGCTGAAGAAGCAGTTCCTCCCTGATGGGTGGCCCCCTCACAGCCTCAGGTGGTCATCTGAAAGTGCACATATGTCAATGGCCTCATGAACCCTCCACTCCCTCCAGGTACAGACACTGAGGAAATGTGCAAGGCTGATGCTTAAACCAGTAGTTCTTAGAAGCATTTGTGGGGTGTGGAGTTCTCCACATGGGCTAACCCTGTGACACATTTTCAATTATTTAATTATTATAGCAACACACAGGGTAGGTGATTTTAGCTCTCTTGTAGAATTGAAAAGACTGAGATTTGGAAAACTAAATGATTTGCCTAATGTCACACAGCCAATAAAAGCTGGAGCAAGGTTGGGCAGAGCATGCCCACTCTGAAGTTCCATTCCTTCCCATAACACTCCAGTGACCCCATTCTGGAACTCTGCCTGCTTCTGTAAGGCAAGGCTGGACATGTGTTCCAGGGACGTGTGAGGTGATGTCATGTTTTCATTACATTCTTAACATTGGATGCACAGACTTTCTGTTAAGTGGAGACAAAGAAGTATATCTCTTTAGTCTATATAACAGGAATGTAAATTTTGCTCTATTTGTAGATCAAAGGATAAAAGATGCAGTATGCCTTTTAAAAGCAGGTACAAATGAACAGAATCATATGGAGTGTAAAGGACAAATCCTCACAAGTGCAGTGATGCCCAATGTCCAGATGCCCAGATCTTTGCATCCTATATGAGAAGAGAAGAGCAGACAGAAGTCCAGAGTACTGTCACCAAATCTGGATCATCAAAGCCACCCAATGTCCACATTGCCAAGGAGCATAATGCTTCAGAACACATACATCCTTTCAGTTTTCTTCTAACTCCATGGTGGGAGTTTGTGCCTCCTGCTTCATGTCAGACCCAGCTCTCACCAGAGTGACAGGCACATGGTGGGTGTAATATTGGGATGAACTGGTGGTTAGGGTTCCCTTCTGCTCAGATTCCAAGCTCCCTCTAGCCACCTGACGTTATTGCCATAGATCCATCACCCTCTTTATGATGCTGCTTCTCTTCCTGGACATGAATCTCTGCCCCATTTCTTTAGATATAATTATTTTTTAATGATATAAGTTGTTGCTAATTATCAGTGATATAATTGCTATTTTTGCTTATGAGAGACATAACTCTTGGTATTTCACTTTGTATTAGCGTGGTCTGCTATAACAAAATACCATAGACTGAGTGACTTAAATAAAAGAAATTTGTCAGTTCTAGAGGCTAGGCAGTCCAAGATCAAGGTGCTGACAGTTAGCTTCTGGTGAAGCCTCTGTTCTTGGCTTGCAGATGGCTTCCTTTTCACTGTATCCTTAAGTGGTGGACAGAGACAGGACAGGTTCTATGATGTCTCTTCTTATAAAGACACTATCAGATTAAGACCTCACTCTTATGGCCTCATTTAATCCTAATTATTCCTTAGAGTTCTATGCCTAAATACTGGGAGTTATGGATTAATCAAATGAATTTTGGGGGACATACAAATATTTAGTCCATACCACACCCAGGAACACAGAGACAGGAGTTACATGGTTTGGTTTTAATTCCACCTCTACCTCTCAAAGCTGGGTGACCTTGGGCACATCACTTAACTTCTGTAGGCATCAGTTTCTTATCCTTGATATGACTAACTAGTAGCCTACTTCTAGGATTGTTACAAGGATTAAGCTATTTAATTTATGAGGAGTGTTTAGAACAGACCTGGCTAAGTGTTAGCTATTACTATTACTCTTTATAATTCCATGTTATAAAATATTATAAAATAATTAACACAGTATTTATTCATCTACTATGGAACATTAAAAATACTACTTATTAACTAGGAGAAATCATTTTGGGGCAATAATGATGACAAGTGGCAGCTCTGTGCTGTGCTGTGGCCCTGGTGCTGCTTCCCTAGTCATGATCACACTTAATCTGAACAGCTCCCTAGATCTTCTTCTTAACCTCATCTGACAGACATGACAGCTGCCACTGTGGGCCAGTGACTCCCTCAAAGTCACTCAGTAGAAAAGGGAAAGGTTTCTGATAAAATTTCCCTAAATCCGTGCTTTTTACTATTACACTATGTTTTAATACAGCATAGTTTAAGATTTATTTTTGTATAAAGAAGTTACTTTCAGTTCCCCCAGTGAAAATCAGGTCTGGTTGGCATCTGTTCCCAGTCCCTATGCTGTACTGTGTGGATGTGCTCAGGCCAGATGTGTTCCAGAGAAACCAGTGAAAACTACAGTTACAAAGTGCCTCAGGCTCCAGAGGGTGAGCTCCCTCTGGGTGCAGGAGACATAAGAGGCTGTGTGGGGAGGGTCACTCTGACTGAGCTACAAAGAATATCTTGACCAGGATTGCTGAAAGGAGGCATTTAAAGGAGGTACCAAAGCAGATGCTTTAGATGAATTATATTTTCTTTCTGTAGTAATTAATTCAGCTTAACAGATGTTAAGCCATCAGCCACATGCCAGGTACTGTGCTAGATGTCAGTCGTAAAATACAGACATGAGAAGACAGTCCACACAGCCTTTCAGGAGGCATGGTCCAGTGGGAGAAGCAGATAGATGTGTGCAATTAAAACATAAGGGGTTGTGAACTGGGTGGGCCTCCACACAGCCTGGGGGTGTTGAGGGGCTTCCTGGAGACTTTGTACTGAGCTGATTGTAGAGGAGGGAATGAGAGAGAGATGAGGAGAAGTGCAGATGGACATTCCAAGGAGGAAAATAACTAAACTGAGCCCAAAGGTGGCTCACTGCTGGGCATGTGGGGGAAACCCCAGGGGGTTTTATGAATATTTACTGTGTAAAGAATAAGAAAACTGGGGACTGTAACCAGAGATAGTAGAGGTACACTTGCATCTAGTTTTCAGCTTTGGTATTTGATGGTGGGGCCTCTCCCAAGTACAGAGACACCAGGAAGGCCATCTGGTTGGATCTACCAAAAATCAACTTCAGATTGTAGTGAGGTTCATTAGGCATTTGAAAAGCTGTGGCTGGGGTTATTATTTCAGAGCTGAGGGAGATCCCATGGTCACACCTGCGTCCATTTGCTTGTCCTGCTACTAACCCTGTAGGATTGGTATTACATGGTGGACACCACTCATGGCTTAGCTCTTTTCCTATGCACCTGGCTTCCACAAAAGCTGACCTTTTATTATACAGCCTGTCCCATGTTGCCCCACCTGCCTCCCAATACCACCTGCTATAGCCAGTTTCTACAAACACAAACACCTGACCACAGATCCCTGTGTTGGCACTTTGGACTTGAAAACCTGAAAGCTAGATACATCTTTTCCTGGAGTGAAGATTGTGAGATATAACCTAGGTGTTGTTAGTATATGTTTTTTTACAATTTTGGCCATTTGGAGAAAAGTGATCGCTAGTGAATGAAAATTAGGATGGTATCCACAGACAGCAAAGACGAGAGGCAGAACTGGAATGTAGTGATGTTAGCCCTGCATTGAGACCTTGGGGCTCTCATTTCCCAGTGGAAAGCCCTCCCTGTTCTTTTCATGGCTTCCTTGTTGATCTATCTTTAGATTTTGTGAGCCAACTACCCTTCTTAGCTAAGTTTAACTAATGTGTCTTCTTTGTCTACTTATATATTATGTTCAAAAATATGTATTGTTATATACAATATGTATATACTGTATACAATACAATATGTATTGTTGTATAGGCTCATAGGTGTAAGTAGTTTCCCAGGATCAAAGGTAACATGGAAGAGACCATATTTCAATCCAGAACAGTCTGACCATGTATTCTATTCACTGGCTTTACTTTCACAGCTATCATAACTAACAGCTTACACACTTCTGTGATTAATATTATAAAGTTGCTTTCTCACTAATGCAAAGTTCAACATGCACCTAGACAGACAGCCCCTGCCCCAGGCAGTCACTCAGCTCAGCAACACAGGCTGCTTCCTCTGAAGACTTGCCATTTTGTAGCTTCAGTTCTTTTGGCACCATCCAGCTGCTGGATGAAGAAAGCAGATGAGATGGAGAATCTTTCACCCAGTATTTAACGACCACAGCCTGAGAATGATTCACAGGATTTCCACTGGCATTGCATCAGTAAGAACCAGTGATGTGATCATACCTCAATGCAGACAATTAGGGAGGTTGGTGCTTGGTGAGGCAACCCTAGCCTAGCCACAGTTACTCACCATGGGAGGAGAGCACTAATCTTTGGGATCTTTCCTGTCCCTGCCCCAGATTCCCAAGGCTCAGATCCTCTATACTCCACCAAGGATCAAAGGAAAAGCAAGCCCAGACTCTCTCTATTCTACCAAGGATCAAAAGAAAGACAAAGGGGGTGAGCTCTATACAGTCCCTAGGTTGACCTGTGGTACAAGTATGGGTGACATCATGTAGAAAGGGAAAAGCTGAACCTTATTACATTATAAGCATCCGGCCATGGACAAAGATGCTCTTCTGCATGCACATGATCTTGGTTTTTACGGGACTTGTGTACAAAAATGTGGGGGCCACTGTATACCTTTGACACAGCCTATTTCTGTTCCTTGTCCTTGCTGAAATGAGTCAGAAAAGAAGAAACAAGAGGTAAATATTGGAAGAAACCATTACATGAAATCATAAAGCAGGGAGTCAGTGGCAATGGAACATAAACCCTGCCCCCAAACCTGAGAGAAAGAATAAGAGGTCAGGGTTTTTCTTTTATTTTCTGGCTTGTTGGTCCTTGTGATATCACAATAATGAAGCATGTTTTTTTTTTTTTTTCCAATTAGAAGCCAGTTATGCCTCATTTGTGGGACCTTGGAAGTGCTATGGGAGCCCAGGGGAGCCCTTGTGAGGTGGCAGCAGCATGGGCTCTACTTTAAGTCTTTCAAGGTGGGATTAGATTGACTCACAGCCTTCAGAGGAGTCTCCAAAGACCTGGCACCTGCCCCTATCACGCCACTTCACACATGTGAACACACTCCTGTCTGTTTTGGACCTCTATAGTTGGAATTTCCCTGGCTCCTAGTGTCTCAAGCATGCACCATAATATATGTGAAACTGAAATTAGTTTTCAGGGGCTTCCCTGAAAGTCTCATTCTGCTTTTTAATCCTCAGAAGAATGGAGTGAGTCCTGCTCTGATGATCTCTGAACAGGTCTTTTACCTTGAAATAACATTAAAGTCATAACTTTCTGAGAATCTTGGAGTCTGTTTACAATATAATTAGCATGGTAATCAAAGGCAGTCAATGAAACATAAAAAACAATTACCTGTGGCTTTAAACTGTTTGTCATTAAATAATAAAACCATAGAAACATTGACAAATCCTGTTCTTCTAATGAATTCTCAGGCACACTATCTTTTGTGAGGCTTTGAAGTAAGAAAAAAATCATCAATTCATCTCTGTCTGAGGCCTTAGCTTATAAAACATCTGCTGATGGTGAAAAGCCAAGACTGCTATGACAAGGTTTCCACTAAAGCAAAGACATTTCTCATGCTATTGCCAAGGAAGGAAGGTTAATTTGTTTATTTCCAGGGTAAAGATCTATAAAAATATATATATTGTCTTTCTGCCAGATTTTGGTTTCTAAGGTGTTCATAAAATAATTGGCAGCATTCAGTTGAGAGCTAATGGGGCTCTTTCTCCAGTGTCTTCAGAGGTGCCAGCTCTTGAGTGTGGACCAGGAAGGGATGGCGTGTGGGTGGGTAGCCAAAGTCTCCCCTCGTCCAGAGCTTCCACCATGGTAGGACTGACAAGATGAGTGAGAGCACCTGGAGCTGCTCCTGCACAGGGTCATGGAGGGGTATGCAGACTGATAAGGTGGGGTGGGTGCACATGGTAGTCACTCAGCTCTATAGGCAAAGGTAATGGCACCCATTCTGAAGTCTTGCTGTATGCTTCTCTCTAGAGGAAAAAGAGAATTGTTTTCTGTGTTCAGATGAGAAGACAAGTTCATAGTGGTGAAGTGGTTTGCCAATGTCACTGGCAAGTAAGATACTGACTCCACATACTCCTCTTTCCACTACATCAAGTATCCTCTGGAATGTGATCTGAGAATGTTATTCTCCAAGATGGTTACCTTCTGCAGAGTAGAGACTGTCAACATTTCATCTCCATAGATAGCATTCATAGCAAGAAAATACAACTCAAAAGTTTCTCTTTCACATCAAAAGATGGCATTCACCATTTCCTAGTTTTAATTTTGATTTATCTGTTTATTGCTCCTTTGTTGGATTCACTCTTCTGGTGTCTCCCAGCTCCTGCCTTTTTAATACTGTAGATGGAAGTCTCATTTGCAGTCAAGTTGCTCATTTCATTCTCCATTTTCTGTTTATCCTGCTTCTCCACCTAGAATGCAATATCCATGACACTCTAAGCAGATCATAATTATATCAATACCAATCACTTATTGCTAGGCACTTGTTTTGTAAATGGAAGTGCTGGAGATAGGTAATCTAGATTTCCTGCTGTGGTTTCCACCAAAAAGACTGACTGCCTTAACCCAACACACCCTGCTCCATTGTGCTAACATATTTCAGAGCTTGCATTTGCATTAATTTTTATTTACAAATTTAAACATTTTTTTACAAATTTAAACATTACAAATTTTTATTGACAAATTTAAACATTCTATCTATCTATAGTCAACCATGGTAAACCACAGTTGGCTTTCCTTCCCTCACCCTGGAAAAAAAAATTAAAATAGAAATTTCAATAACGTGAGAAACTACATTTTGCCTGTATTGACAAATGGTTTTATCTTAGAATTAAGCTATTATTCTCAAGAAACTGGATGCATTGGACAACTATATGCTAAAGAATGAAACTGTACCACTTCATTACTCCATGTACAAAAATACACTCAAAATGGAGTATGGACTTCCATGTAACACTAGAAACCATAAAACTCCTGGGGGAAAAAAAAAACAGAGGTAGTAAGCTCTTAGACATCAGTGTTAGCAATATTATTTTGGATCTGTCCTCTCAGGTGAGGGCAAGAAAAGCAAAGCAAAGTAAAGCAAAACAAACAAACAAAACAAACAAACAAACAAACAAATGAGGCTACATCAAACTAAAAAGCTTTTGCACAACAAAGCAAACCATCAACAAAATGAAAAGGCAATCTACTGAATGGGAGAGGAGATTTGCAAAATATATATCCAATAAGTGGTTAACATTCAAAATCTATAAGGAACTCACACAAGTCAATATTAAAAAAAATCCAATTAAAAATGAGCAGAGGACCTGAATAGATATTTCTCCAAACAGGGTCAATAGACACATGAGAAGATGCTCAACATCAGTACTCATCAGAAAATTTAAAAATGGAACCATCGTATGATCCAGCAATTCTGCTTTTGGGTATTTATCCAAAGAAAATGAAAACACTAATTCAAAGTGATACATACACACTTATGTTCATTGAACTAGTATTTACAACAGCCGTGATATGAAAGCAACCCAACTGCCCATTCATAGGTGAATGAAGAAGATGTGGTATGTAAACAATGGGATATTACTCAACCATTAAAAATGATCTTGCCATTTATGATGATATGGATGGACCTAGAAGGTAATATGTCAAATGAAATAAGTAAGAGAAAGACAAATACCATGTAATTTCATTTATATGTGTAATCGAAAAAAGAAAACAAACAAAACAGAAACAGACTCATATATACAGAGAATAATCTGGTAGCTACAAGAGGGGAAGGTGGTGAGGGTATAGGTGAAATAAGGGAAGAGTACTGAAAGGTACAAACTTCCAGTAATAAAATAAATAAGACATGGGGATGCAATGTACAATATGGGGGGTACAGTTAATACTGTTGCAACAACTTTGTATTGTGACACACAGTAGCTAGATTTATCTTGGTGATCACTTTCTTATGTATATAAATGTTGAATACTTCTGTTGTATATCTGAAATGAATATAGTATTGTACATCAGCTATAATTTAAGAAAATCATAAATAAAATTAAAAAAAGGAAATTGAATGAAGAAAATAGACTTTTCTAACAAAAATTTCTGCCTTGAAAACAAGAATGCTACAAACTGATCTCTTTCATATAGTTAAAACTCCAAAGTTTTATCAAATAGGGCCCAACAATATAGTAACAAAATCCATACCTCACATGATGCACAAAATTTAACTCAAAGTGGATCATAGATCTAACATAAGACCTACACTGTGAAACTTTCAGAAGATAACAAAGGAGAAAAAAAATTGTGCCCTGTTTTGGGTAAATATTTTCTTTTTTTAGTATTGAGACCAAAAGCAAAATATATCAAGGAAATTCAAATTAAAACCATAATTAGATGTCACCAGAGACCCATTAGCATGTTTAAGTTATAAGCCTGACTATAGCAAATGCTAGTGAGCATAGAGAGGAACTAGAATTCAAATATACTGCTGGAAATGTAAGAAAAAATAAATTAGAAAAGAAAGAAAGAAAGTGGTACAGCGATTTTGGAAAACAGTTTAGCGGTTTCTTAGAAAGTTAAATATGCATCTACTATATGTTTCAGGTTTTATTGCCAGATATGTAGTATCTTGAAGACTACTGTTTTATAATTTGTCTACTTTTACTGTTATTTTTAGCTTTCTTTAGGCAGGGGATAAATTCGGTCTCTGTTCATCTGGCTAGAAGTGGAGGTCTATGAGCAGTTTCTTAAACTGCATGCACACCTCTGCTAATATAACTGCAACCATTGGCTTTCCACTGACCACCTACACCACACATGGGTTGCCCTTTCTGCTAACACTGTGTACTTCTCTGTTGCATCAATGTCTAAGGTCATCTCCAGTTGCCATGACTAGAAATTGAGTCATGGCTCTGAAATTTCATATGGTTGATTGCATTTCATTTGATAAAAATGTCTTGAGCCCGTGCTCTAATGCAATGTGTTTCTCATAGAGGAATCATCGCAGTACTCAATGTGAAAAAGAGAGGGGTCATCCAGACACTCCAGGTTGGTATGGATAACATAGTGATGGGGGTATAGCCATGCTGAAGACAGGTGCTCTGCCAAGCCCTGGGTATCATCCTCACAATCTGTGCTTAGCTCTGTTTTAAGTAATGCTCATAGCACCCAGCCCAGGCCAAACTACACGTATTGGGTTTGCAATCCAATAATATTGGAATCTGACTTGATGGCCATTTAATTTCTCTCAACAATAACCCTATTAGTAAGTATTATTACTGATGTACATGAGAAATTAATGTACAGAAAATTTAAAGATCACTTCAGTGTCATTTTCCTAAGTGTTGGTGAAAATTTAGATGAAAAATGAGATATTTCCATGATCTACAAAATCTGTTTTTCTGTCATATCCTGAAGTGTAAAGCATAAACACAGGTCCTAGAACACAGCAGCTATTTAATCAATGCAAGTTTTAGCAATATTAGTTAATCTAGATGGATGGAAAAGAATGTAATTATACCCATAAATCTCCTTCTTATGTTCTCCCTAACTTGGTTCTCCCAAATTCAGTTTACTCTCTTGGTCTTAATTCTAAAATTCAGAATTTCTTTGAAACAACTTCACACATTTCCTCGTGTTTACTGATATCAGAGTGACAAAATACTACTGCTCTCTACCTTTTGTTAATATGTCATTTCCTTCCTTTATCTACTCCCAACCACTTCTTGACACAGACGTGCCTGGGTTTTTATGCTGAGTGAGGGAATATTTGATGTGTTCTCATCCTTTCTCTGATTTGGCAGCCCTGTATATTCTTAATAAACTTGATTTTATTTTCTTATTTCCCAGTGCCACTATGGGGTGGCAGGACAGAATGCCCTAGAGGGAAGTTTGTACTTTATCTAATGAGAATAGAGGTAGATGTGTGGTCAGAAATTTATTCTTTGATTATTAAGTCAAAAAGGGTGCTTCCTTTCCCAAAATTTAATTTTTGTGCCACCAGTGGTTTAAAAGAATCATTCACTAGTTTCCTAGAAGCCAAAAGAGAAGAGAGTCCCTACAGGTCTCCTTGAGCACAATGCAGGGACCATAGTTAACGTCTATTGGACATTTACAGGCTGGGATGATTGGGTGTAACTCGCTTTACATAATCTAATTCATTCCTCATTATGACCTTATGAAGTAGTCACTATTATTGTTCCCATATTAAAGTGAGGGAGCTGAAGGTCAAGAGGTAACTCAACATGCCCAAAGTCTCATGGCTAACAAATAGCAGAACCAGGTCTGTCTGGCACCTTTCAGAGCCTCTGCTCTTTGTATGATGTATTGACTCCCCAATGTGGACCTCACACCTACCTGGAAAGGAATCCAGTGAGCTGGTAGACCTAAGGTCTCAGTTGCAAAATGGGAAGAAAGCACTGGCAGGCTTTTAAGACAAAGACTAAACTCCTTGCCATGGACAAGCCTCATGCATGGGCCCTGCATGGACTCTCCAGCTTCCTTTCACAAGGCCTCTCTTCCCCGCCTTTGCTAATCCCCAGCCTCCTGGACCTTCTTTTGACTCCAGTCCCTGGTATTCAAAGTCCCGAGTTTCCTCCCTTCCTAGGAATTGTGTGTGTGTTGTTCCCACTGACTGGAATGCTCTCCCTTCCCTTCCTTCTCCCACCCAGTTATCTTCTCATCCTCCCAATAAGGTCTGTAAAGTCAGACCTCTTCTTTACCTAGAACCACCTTCATTTCCTTTGAAGCACTTATCTTACTTGAGTAGTTTTTTTTTTTTAAGTTAGGTATTTATTTATTTATTTAATTTTTGGAGAGAACAAGCAGGTGCACATGAGCAGGGGAGGGGCAGAGAGAGAGAAGGAGAGAGAGAGAATCTTAAGCAGTCTCCATGCCCAGCATGGAGCCCCACAAGGCACTTAATCTCACGATGGTAAGATCATGACTTGAGCCTAAATCAAGTTGGATGCTTAATTGACTTAGCCACCCAGGAACCCTGTCTTTAGTATTTCTATTTTATTCATGTCTCACTTACCCACTAATCTACGGGCTCCATAAGAAGATGGATGATGTGTGATTCTGCTTATCATGATTTCCTCAGTACCTACAATGGTAAATGGAAATGTCCAATAGTTACTTGTTAAAGAACTGACTGGCAGTTCTTTGGAGCCAAACAAACTCGAGTCTATCACTTTGTCACTTCCTACCTGCATTATCTTAGACAAGTTACATATCTTGGATCTTGTTGACTCCTGTATGAAGAGGGGACAATGACATTGACAAGAGTTCTGAGGAAGATTGGCATTTCATTCCTAAAGCTCCCAATATGATACCTAGCACATGGAAGGCTCTCAGTAAATGACAGAACATGCAGGGCTTAACAAAACTTTTAGTTGTAATCAGAAAGTATTATGATTTTTGTCTTCTACTTCCTGTATGTATTTATGCAATGTAGCTATCTTGTCCACTGCTATCTCCTCCACTTCTGTGGAGACAAAGATTTTCCTGTCATTATTAGTTAATGAGCTTTCTTAATTTTTTTACATTTATTTATTTTTGAGAGACAGAGTGAGAAAGAGTGGGGGAGGGGCAGAGAAAGAATGAGACACAGAATCCGAAGCATGCTCCAGGCTTTGAGTGGTCAGTGCAGAGCCCCACGCAGTGCTTGAACTCACAAACCATGAGATCATGACCTGAGCCGAAGTTGGATGCTTGACCAACTGAGCCACAGAGGCGCTCTGAGATTTTTCATTTTTTTTAATGTTTATCTATTTTGAGAGAGAGAGAGAGTTAGGGGGGTGGAGAGCATCCCAGGCAGGGATTCAAACATGGGACTCAAACTCATGAAAATATGAGATCATGACCTGAGCCAAGATCAAGAGCCAGATACTTAATTGAGTGAGCCACCCAGGTGTCCCTATTAATGAGATTTCTTATGGTCACTCTAAATTATCCAACACTGTAATTCAGTAATTAAAATTTTATAATCTCAGGTATTAATCCAAGCTTCTGAGTACATTTAAAAATAAGACTTTTTCTCAATTCTCTCATAGGGACCAGAAGTACATGGTCATCCTGCCTTCCTAAGGTGAGGTGTGGCCTGATCTATGTCTGTCCACTCTCTCCTCTACCATCTTTCTAAGAAAGAGGAACTGGGAGACAGAGAGCTAAAGGAGGCAAGAAAGTTCTTTCATAATTTTCATGATGTAGATTGGCCTTCTGTTCTGGGCTCAGAAGATATTTAAACTAATTCCCTCTCTTGAACCCTCAGCGTAACAGGTCTCTCACCTGTGATTTCTTTGACCCATATGAGCTGCACAATCCATGTTCATCAACTGTTTTTCATTTGTATGTTTGTTTCTTCATCCTCATCTCCTACTAATACAAAGGTGGGTCTCAAGTGTTGTGGGTTGCTTTTGTTTTTTGTTTTTTGTTTGTTTTTTTTTTTTTTTTAGCCTATTTGCTACCATTTGATTCTATTGGACAGGGTCAAACAAGACCTGATTCTCTCTTTTGAGCTTCTTCATTTGTTTGGAGAACAAGACTCACAGGCTCCAGGAGCTCCCTCCAAATATATCCCCCACCAAATTTCCTTCTAATTCCCAACCAGCTAACATTTTATATTCCAACTTTGGGTGAGTGGTTTCAAGACACATGTAACCAGCTTTCTTTACAAATCCTGCACATGTCCTGGCAGCTCCTTTGGAATGATTGCATCTCTTATTTTACACTGTTTCAGTAGAAACTTCCATTCAGCAGGCTGCAACATATGTAGTGGGCCCTGCATGGTGCCTGGGTGTACGTATGTATGCAGTTGGCTCTCTCTCTGCAGTGAGCATGCAGTCTGAGGACACAGAGGAAATTCATAGGTCACCATGTGGGGATGACAGAGTGAAGTGGCACCAACTCAAACATAGGCACTACCTGGTCAAAGCATAAATCCTAGAGATAACATCCTAATTTTGCTTGGTAACAGTTAGCTACTGTTTCTCAACCCTGCCTACAGCATCATTCTTGACCTGCAATATCCACAAAACATCCTCACGAGAAAAGACAAATGCAAACAACGGTTCCTTGCTTTTCAACAAGTCTCTAGCCAAGGAGTTAGAACACCCATTTCTCTGCCTCCCAGGCATTCCTAAACTCCTGATTCAGCTGGGTAAAGGGAAACTTTATCCTCTTCTCTGGGAGAGCGGAGGAAAATGTCAAAGTAATGTCATTTTACTTATGGATGTGATGTTATTTTTATTACTTAGCTTCTAACATTAATGAAAATGAAATAAACATATTTAAATAAAAGTATTTGTTGGTTCTAGTCTATCCGGGGCTAATTATGAAGGCTAGGATTTCTAACAGATGTAGACAAACAACTTTAAAAATTCTGTTCTCTCTAGCCAAAAGAGCAAGATATAAGCAGAGAAAGAGAAGGGGCTTAGAATAACAATAAATGTGTATACACAAAACAATATGGCTCTAAAATACATGATGCAAAAACTGACAGCTGAAAGAAGAAATCACCTAATGCACATTTGTAGTTGGGGAATTAAACACTCCTCTCCCTGCAATGTATAGAACTACTAGAAAAAAATCAGACAGAGAGAAGATCAGAACAACATTGCACAAAAATGTCTAATTAATATTTATAGAATATTCTAAGTGACAACAGCAGAATCTACATTCTATTCAAGTGCTTACACATCATGGGATTGTTCCCAGAGAAAGAAAAACTTATTTTCACATAAAAACTTTACACAAGTGTTCAAAGTTTTATTAATAATGTAACATATCCTGAGTCAAAAAATAAACCTTAACTAACTTAAAAGAATGGAAATCATGTAGAGTGTGTTTTAGAATAGAAACAAAGTAGAAGTGTATCAAAGAAAAACAACAAGGACATCTTCAAACACACGGAATTTAAGCAGCATACTTCTTTCTAAGTAATCCTTGGGTCAAATAGAAAATCTCAAAGGAGATTAAAAAAAAACAAAAAACAAAAAACAAACACATCGGGGCTCTGTTCATAGAGGCCAAACCTGGAAATGACTCACTGGGCACATGGTTAAACAGACTGCAGTAATCCACACCATAGGCTACTTCTCAACCATAAAAGCAAGAAACTATTGATATGCAACTACTTGAATGAACTTCAAGGAATAATGTTAAGTGAAAAATGCTAATCTCAAAGTTATGAACTGTCTTATTTTAGTTGATACACTATTTTTTGAAATATCAAAAGTATAAAGATGGAGAATAAATTAGTAGTTGTAGTATGTGTCAAAAGAAGACTGTGGCCTCCTGTCTTATTTGTGTCTGTGTGTCTCCCCCCGCCAGTCCCAACCAGGCATGGCCCAGCTGTGAGTGAATGGGAACCATTCATCAATGCTCTTCTCACTATCTGTGTTTATTCTTGTGAAAGTGTCTGACTCTAGCACAGTGGGGACACAGTGAGGGAACAAGGAAAAGAAGACATATATTTTCTTTAGAATGGGAAATCCATTTTATTGTAATGAGATATAGCCTTTTATTTTTCCTCTGAAGGACTCTAACCTTCTACGATTGGCCTAAATTAATTTCATCTTTCCTTTGGTTTCCATAGCAATGTACTTCATACTCATATTGCCAAGAACAATTCTCCTAGTGTTATATTTACCAAATAATTCGGAAATATTTCCTGTCATTTTTTTTTTCTGGTTGTAGCTGGTCATATCAAAGAATACCACCACTTTGCAAGAAGAAAGTGTGCATAGAACACATTCAGTGATCAATGACTCGATGTTCATGAGGTTAATCAATGAATAAATATGCGAAATTCAAATTGTATACCCCTTATTCTTTTCCCAAGCATCAGATAATTCAAGTTAAAAATCATACAGCCATCTCCTATAAGAAGATCTTTGTGTGGGGTATGTATTTACAGAAATGCACAGGAAAGAATGCGCATGTTCTCAGGGCATTACAATCTTTTTTTTTTAAATTTTTTTTTAAATTCTTAATGTTTATTTATTTTTGAGACAGAGAGAGAGAGAGAGAGAGAGAGAGAGAGAGAGAGAGAGAGAGAGAGCATGAACAGGGGAGGCTCAGAGAAAGAGGGAGACACAGAATCTGAAACAGGCTCCAGGCTCTGAGCTGTCAGCACAGAGCCCGACACGGGGCTTGAACTCAAGGACCGCAAGATCATGACCTGAGCTGAAGTTGGACGCTTAACTGACTGAGCCACCCAGACGCTCCAGGGTCTTACAATCTTGATTGCATCCTTATATGCTCTGCAGGAGAAGCAGAAGGTCTGGGAAGCACAGAGGAGGGGCATTTAGGCCTGGGCAGGGAATGCTGAGGTACTGTGTGTGTGTGTGTGTGTGTGTATTTTGGGTTCCTAGACTCAATTCCAATGTGTTGGAGGGGGAATTTCCCCACACATTCCAGGAATTGTCAGGATACTAGCTTTGTTTCCTAAAATTCAACTCAGTTTTGACACTATTTACCCAGAGATAGCATCAGATTCCACAGATTGAGAGCTTAGTCCCACGAGACTGCCCTCCCCCCAATTCAGATGATAGACATAAACCCCCATTGTTACCTGTGTTTCTGACAGACTACAGAGCAAAAGTTCCCATCATACCTCTCCTTGGTTTAAGTATTGCTAGAAAGGCTCACAGAACTCAGAATGTTTTACTAGATCACCAGATGATCATACAAGGACATAACTCAGGAATAGCTATATGGTAGATGCATAGAGTGAGGTTTGGGGGAAGGGCACCAAGCTTCCATGGTGTTCAGGTGCTGCTCCCCTGAGCACCAACACATGTTCACCAATGCAGAAGCTCTCTGAACCCAGCCCATTTGGGGTTTTACAGAGTCTTCATTACACAGGTACCATTGATTAAATTATTGGCTCTGGGTCACTGAACTGAACCTCAGCCCCACTCTCCTCTCCTGAGGTCAGGAGTGGGACTGACAGTTTCAACCTTTTAATCACAGGGTTGGCTCCCTGGCAATCAGCCCTGTTTGGGTTCCAAGAATCACTATTAACATAACAAAGGACACCTTAGTTGCTCTCAAACCTTAGGAAATTTCAAGGGTTTTAAGAAAACCAGAAAGAGGATGAAAATTAAATATATATATCTTATTAAAAAACACAATATCACTGTGTGTGTGTGTGTGTGTGTGTGTGTGTGTGTGTGTAGAAAATGGCACAAATCAAAAGGCAGGAGACTGAAGCAGTGGTTTCTCCTGGTCAGGACAGGTTAACAGTCCTTAGAGCTCATAGGTAGGTGACAGTTCCTCTTCTGACCATGAGTCCAGCTCCTTCTGCTCTTCCTGTGTGCCAGGACTTGTATTTGCCTTGTACTTGCATTCTCCCTTTTAACGTTGAACAAAGTGCTTCACCTCTCCAGTTTCTTCATCTGAAGAACAGAGATTAGATAATAATGGCTCCACCTCAGAGGCTCTGGTGAGGTGTGAAAGTTCATCTACAAAGAGCTCTGAAAGCAAGTTCAGCTGGAGAGAGCACCTGGCAAATGTTAACAGGTAAGGTGATGGGGGTGAGCATGAACATCCTTGGGAAACTGACAAGGGAAAGTGTACATAACATACATGAGAAACACTGACAATGGTACTGGGGAACCAGGCCTGAGAGTCTCCGAAGGGCTAAGTGTGCAGCTGTGTGTGTCTTAAATCCACTGCTTTCCAGAAAGCCAGACTGTTGATGAGAGAGCTCTGACCTCTCCTGGGTATTATCAGTAATAATTACTGTTAACTGCCGTTCACATTTGTTTAGTACTCTACAGTTTATGAAGCACTTCCACATACACTCTTGTCATGCTCATCCACTGGGAGTTGTTGGGGATTTCTGAATGGATGCCAAGGGGGTATTCAATAAAATGCCCAAGGCTGCTGTCCTCACCTCCAGGCTCCAGGCTGTAAATCTGGTCACATTCACTGGCATTAAAATCACCTGATACATCCAGATAAATTAACAGGAATGGCTGGGTGGCCATTCTCTGAACTGCCCTCCACTGGCTGCAGGTGGTGGTATCCATTATGCTACCAGAAGTGCAGTGAGATACACTAGTGAGTGTGGGGGTCAGACTACCTCATGTCTGTTCTAGTCCCAATACCTCCCTAGCCTCTGGAATCAGAAAAGATAACTATTTTTATTCCCAATGCCTTTTTAAAGAACATGATACACAGAGAAAGACAGATACCATATGGTTTCACTCTTATGTGGATCTTGAGAAACTTAACAGAAACCCATGGGGGAGGGGAAGAAACAAACAAACAAAAAAAGAGGTTAGAGTGGGAGAGAACCAAAGTATAAGAGACTGTTAAAAACTGAGAACAAACTGAGGGTTGATGGGGGGTGGGAGGGAGGGGAGGGTGGGTGATGGGTATTGAGGAGGGCACCTTTTGGGATGAGCACTGGGTGTTGTATGGAAACCAATTTGACAATAAATTTCATATATTAAAAAAAAGAACATGATAAAGATTGTTGAGGAAACTGGTATACAAATACATTAATAAATAAACAATTCTAATTTTAAAATAGTGGGGAAATCTACTGAGTAAGGGCTTTATTGAATTATTCTCTGTTAAGAAACTATTCCTATTCCTGTGCCAAACTGTCAGCTTGCTTGGTAGGGTGGACGAATGCTCAGAGCCCAAGGCTTTAGGGAAAGGAATGGATAGGACATCTCATGCTTTTGCCTGAGATTCAAAGCAGCTGACACCTGTTGGGGAGAGCCTTATGGCCTGGGATCACAAATTCCAGGTGGATGGAGATGAACAAGTCCCCTGAAATAAAATTCTCAAGGTTTGAACGAGATGAAAAAGCAAGCTGATTGCCAAGCTGGCCCAGAATCAAAAAGAACCAACAGTCAGTCTGACTCTGGGGTCTAGGGGCTCATGATCATCTGTGTCCCAGGGATAGGCTGCTCCTAGAAGCAGTGGCTCCAAGTGATTTAAAGAGTCATGACACTATGAGCAATAGTACTTGAACATCAAAACTAGGTGTGATTGGATATTGTCCTTCCTGGGGCCCTTGGGGTCAGGAGAGGCTACGTGATGGTGTGGCCACAAAAGGTGAAAGTCAGGTCCAGCTGTGTTGAAGGCCTCTTCACACTACCTGAGCTGGACCTCCTACTCCAGCCTGCACAGGCTCCAGCATTGTGGTGATTATGGGACACCAGGGTCAATGGAGTGCCCCACTCTCCCAGTGGCAGTGGTCTCCATTGACCAGCAGAGGTTTCCTGGTACTGTCTGTGCCTCGTAGCATGGTGAGTGCTGAGGGATTCTCCCCCATGTGTGCAGAGCACAGGTCACTGCTGGGCAGTAAGTCTCCCTGAATGGAGTGGTACGACAGCCCTGGCCCTTGGAACATTTGGAAGCATGTAAGAGCCCAGGGACTTACTGGGAGGGAGAGGTTGGAAGCAGAAGGAGGATAAGACAGAAAGCTACTGAGGGTTCACAGATTTTAAGATGCTACAGGGAGTGCTTTAATTACATTCCAGAGCTGAAGATGCATGCCTTACTCATATGTGAGTTACATTATTCATATATTCATCTGTTACCAAAAAAAAAAAAAAAAACTATATAAAGGACCTTTGACAGCATGTATATTGTGTTTTTTTAAGTTTATTTATTTATTTTAATAATAAGAGAGAGACAGAGACAGTATGAGTGGGGGAGGGGCAGAGAAAGAGGGAGACAGAGAATCCCAAGCAGGTTCTTCACTGTCAGCGCAGAGCCCAATGCAGGGCTCAAACCCACAAAACTGTGAGATCATGACCCGAGCTGAAACCAAGAGTCAGATGCTCAACCGACTGAGCCACCCAGGCACCCCTATATTGTGGTTTTAAAGACCAATTAGACATGGTTGGATTCTAAAGGATCATACCATATATTAGGATTAAAAATACATATACATAATTCTATTTATGTAATGTGTATATACTCATTTTACTGTAAAATGTATTCATTTATTAGTTTATAGAACAGCTTTCCATCTCCTCCCAATATCACTAGGACACACAGGATAGGAATAATCACCTTTCCCTTCTTAATACTGAAAGGAGTTCTGAAATGAAGCCAGTCAAATCCAGCCCCACACCGTCTCTATTCTCTTAGAAGAATGTTAAGTAAATTGCTTTTGTTAGCAACTGTTTAATCTCCAAGGCTGAAAAGTCTACTGTGATACCAGAACCTTGTCACATTGTTTCAGAGTGAACCTGACCTAACATTTCATGTTTGTTTACTTGTTTTTAAAAATACTTTATTTTTTAAGTAATCTTTCCATCCAACGTGGTGCTCGAACTCAAACCCCAAGATCAAGAGTCACATGCTCCACCGACTGAGCCAGCTGGACGCCCCCTAACATTTCATGTTTGTACACTCAATTTCTCATGTCTTGCTAATGTGACTTGTCCTAGCCTGGGGAGTTGGTGAAGACAGGATCTGGGTCTCACTTGGTCACTGCCGTGTCTCCAGGTTTAGAACATGCCTGGCATGGCATAGGCAGGTGGCACTGTTGAGTGAAGACAGAATAATGAACAGCAGGTGTCCTAGGAAAACATCTAGGAAAAGTTGTTTGGGCAGGAGAAGCTTCCTGGCTGCAAGAATCCCTATGCAAGAATCTGAGGACTGGATTTCCCACCCAGTAGGTATCAGGATAATAATTCCTCCAAAGAGCCATCTGCTTCATTGCTGGCAGTCAGAGCTCTTTGCTCTCAGCCTGAAGCTGTCTACTCATCCTGGGCACCCACATTGGGTCCTCCAGGACCCAGCAGAGCCCCCAGTGGACTCTCCCAGCTCCCAGCCATTCTTCCCTCAGGGCTACTTCTGTCCCACACAATCACTGCCCTTCCTGACTTGTGTGTCAGGCCAAGGGGCATCACCGCTGTCCCCTACAAGCCCCAGGACCACACTGCAGCTTCACTCCAGCCATGCTCCTCAGGCATTTATTTGTCTACAAAGTCTGTCACATAAAAAACAACATGAGTGTCACAGATACATGATGGGCAAAACCTGATATATTCTTGTCTTTTTACAAACCCTGATATTTCAGAGTTCTTTTCTTAGTATAAACCATTTTACTTGCCAAGAACACTAAATGTTAGTCATGATCTAGTAAAGACAAATGGCTAGAATTCTCCAGATCTCCACAACTCTTTTTCCCATGGCTGCCAGAAGCTGGCACAGAAGCTACAGTCCCTCAAGTGGGCTTCAGAAGAAGGGCTGAGAGCTATCTGCCTGCCTTCTCATAAAACCAGAAATGTCACAGCAATACTCCTAGGTGAGTCCACTGCACAGGGGACATATGAAACACCCATAAATGATAGAAGTTCATTCTCATTGACTATGGGAGATGGACACCCCATAAGTGTCTCCAAGAGCAGTGCTATAGCATCCCTGCCAGATTCCTGAGGATGAGAGGACACAAATCTACACATAACAACCTAGATACAAGCACATTTTAGACAATACACACTTGGATGGCCTCTTAAAATAGTGGGTCAGACTTCAGAATTTTCCCCCAAAAAAAGCCAGGCCCATGAGCCTGTTTCCTGCCTTCTCCTTCTATGCCTCCATCTTGATATTGACCCTATGAATTTTGTCTTTTCTGTTGTAAAGAAATGGAGAAACAAAGTAACAGAGAAACCACAGACTCTTCTTTCCCAGTCCCAACTCCCTATATCTTGTCTCATTTTGATTTCTTTCCAGGTTGACCTTGCTCCTTGCCACACTCTAGGGAGAGCACTTCACAAGAGAGGACCTCCCTTGACTCATTAGTGCCTGTGATGTGAAGGATCCTGCACTTCCAGGGCCAAGTTGAAGGGTCAACCTTTGTAGACACCCTGATGACTAGGAAGAGTGGAAGGGTCTTAATACTAGATTGTGTTTCTATCAGTTTGATTTTCCAACCTACAATATTTAAATAATGATCCCTACCCTGGAACATCCTAGGAAACATAACTTCACCTCTCTATAAAAGCATTTTTTGTATAGCAAGATTAGCAAGTATATCATTCTCCAAATAAAACAGCAATCCACCTACCAATCTAAGTAGTGCATGATAAAACAGTTTTCCAGAAGCTCCTATTAAATATTCAAACAAACACTATAAATGCTTCAGGGCCACTTTATGGGTTTCTTGGATGGCAATTGTAAAATCATTAAAGATCTCCAACACAAATCAAGCTACGTAACTTAGATGATTTATTTCAGGGACTCATCAATGCTGTGAAATAATGCAGTGTGTGTGTGTGTGTGTGTGTGTGTGTGTGTGTGTGTGTGTCTCCAAATGCCACAAGCCTTACACAGACATTTGCATCACTGACTCACCAGTAGCAATCCCCATGACAGCACCACCCAGCAAGCAGAGGGGCCGAGTTTCAGAAGCAAGCTTATCAAGGCACACTGTCCCACATCAGTCTACATGCTGGTGGAGATAAAGCCATAACAAAATAGGACCAGACCAAGGTACAGAAGCAGAAAAGCTTCTGTGATGTATATCTCTCTCCCCTCAAAGGTGCCTCCAGCCCAGATAAAACTTCCCCTGAGCCCAGGACATGCTGTCCTTTCCTGGCATTTTTTTTTTTCTCAATCTTGCAGCTGGGATATCTTTGCCCACAGACTTATCTTCACGTGGGTCTCAAGGTTACTCTCTCTTCTCTTCCTCCTAGGACATTCTCTCCATTTTGCCCCACACATTCCCACAGGTAGTTCTCATGCATTCTCCCTCCAAAGCAGCTGGCACAGAAGCTACAGTCCTTCAAGTGGGCTTCAGAAGAAGGGCTGAGAGCTATCTTCCTGACTTCTCATAAAACCAGAAATGTCACAGCAATACTCCTAGGTGAGTCCACTGCACAGGGGACATATGAAACACCCATAAATGATAGAAGTTCATTCTCATTGACTATGGGAGATGGACACCCCATAAGTGTCTCCAAGAGCAGTTCTATAGCAGAGCACTCTGTAGGCACAGAGGGAATCACACAGGAATGCCCATGAGCTCCTGGATGAGAAGGAAGAACGTCACCACCACTACACTGCCATAACAGGATTCTGGAGCTTGAGTTTTCCACAGTTTAATCTCCCCTCCCCTCAGGGAAGAGAGTGAAGGGTATAGGAGCTGAGTTAAAGCACACACAGACCAGGGAGAACTGTTTAGTTTATTGTCCTTTATAGTGTCTAGTTCAAACAGCTATTTCTGTTTCTGTATGTTCATACTTGGGACTCTCAAGTGTAGTAAGAAGATATTTATGTAGCCATATCCCAAGATAAATCCTAAAAGGATGACATAGATAAGCCAATAAGAATCTATTTTCACGACTGAGGGATTGCTAGGAGAAGGAAGAAAAGGTCAAGGCACAGGGAGGCTGCTCTAGTGCCACAGGGAGAGACAGGTCATGGGACTGAAATACAGTAACGTAGATATCACCTGCCCATGTTCCCTGTGGAACTGTATTTGGGTCTTATGTAATGCAGGGTGTCTGGACTAAAATTCAGAAGACATTAGTCCCCAGGCAGTGAGACTCAGATCCTGCTGATGGAGGGAGAAACCTTTACCCCAGCACACTGAGAGCAGCTCTGGGCAGGAGGCTGTGGTGCTTCGGGGGTGAATGACACACGAGCACACATGAAGACTCCTCCAGGAGACTCCTGGGGCTTCACGAAGCATGAGTGAAGGGAAAAGTGAAGAAGATTGAGACTGGCCAAGGCAGGGAAATAGTTCTTGTGGGCAGTCTTCTTTGTGATGGTTGACAAATAACTGATCCTGTCCATGAGAGGATTTTGGAGAATAGAACATAAGCTTTGGGTTACATGAATGGGGGGCCTGGCACCCCATGCCATTTATTTAACTCTTCCCAGCTTCAGTTTCTTCATCTTTGGAAACAGAGATAACTTCTGCCACTCAAACAATTATAAGGAATGCAGTGTTCATGCACGTGCAGCATTTAATCTCTCCCTTGGCACTCATCACATATTCAGTGAATGTTAATAAAAAAATATGAATGCATCGTGACCACATACTGGCAAAACCCATATTCTTTGAAGGACCTTATTTGTTTTACTAGGATTGATCTTGTTCATTTTGCACTGATATTACTATAATAAGACTCATGGGTCTGACTTGGTCTCTGGGTATCAGGAAACAAAATGACCTTACAATCACTGTGAAGGGCCCCTTGATAATGGTTAGGTTGGAGTGGTAGGACTCTGGACTTTGCCTGAGAGACTGTCTGAACATTGAAGCAGATCCAGAGAGGTTTTAGAGAATGACCTAGTCTCTCCCTGGAAGATCTTTCCAATGCACCTCCATGCACACATGGAGGGCAGATACTTCCCAGAGAGGTCAACAAAATTGGGTACCTCTTGTTAATTAAGATAATTTATGAAGGTTATCTCAACCATGATTTGTCTGCCTGTCAGACTATGTCAAAATTCCAGCTTAGATAGCAAGCTATGCTGGATTCATTCTTGCATCTGGTAGATCTCACTGGTGCTAACTCTGTACTGGGGGTTGTAATGGTAACTGGAGATACTGTGTCAAGTAAACACCATCTCTGTCCTTTCTTCAAATGGTGGGGACAGACAATTATGCCACAGTGAGATGGAGGCCATGGTGGAGGGAATCACTGTGTGCCATGTCCAAACTAGAGTCACAGTAGACTTCAAGAAGTGGGGTGACACCTGAAGTCAGAATGACAAGTAGGAATTAGCCAGATGGAAAGGGGTAGAGTGGAAGTTCTTAATTTGGTAATTGCTTATTTGGTACCTCTTCTGCTGTCCTATGCTCTGATTATAGAATGATGAATTAAATAGTTTTGTCTAAGGAGGCAATAAACATGGAGTAGCAATTGCAGGGTGGTGGAAGCTGCCAAGAGGTGACCTTAATCTCTCCAACTTGGTGCAGGGTGGCTGTGGAAAGCCTTAAGCTGGGACTTGAATGCTTGGCAAGAGTTAGGTGGTAGTGGATGGAAGAACATTTCAGACAGAGGGGAAAGGGTATATTAAGGATCAGGAATTAGAAAAATGTTGCCACTTCCAAGGAAGGTAAAGAATGTCAATCTGTAGCGGCACCTGTAACTGCCTCAGTCAGTTAAGCGTCTGACTTCAGTTCAGGTCATGATCTCACAGTCCGTGAGTTTGAGTCCTGCATCAGGCTCTGTGCTGACAGCTCAGAGCCTGGAGCCTGCTTCGGATTCTGTGTCTCCCTCTCTCTCTCTGCCCCTCCCCCACTCACGCTGTGTTTCTATCAAAAACTGAATACACGTTAAAAAAATTAAAAAAAAAAAAGGAATGCCAATCTATATACAACATGGGGAGAGGAGGGAAGGGTGAAAGTGGAGAGGTGAGAAGGACCTGGTCATGAAGCCATGGAACTCAGGTTATACTGCATGAGCAGCTGGAAGCATTTTAAAGATGACCATGACATTTAGATGTTTTATTTAGGCAAACCATGCTTTTGACTCCAGTGTGGAGAACGAATTGAAGGTGAGGCTGGAAGTGACTCTACTGCCTAGAACAGGTCTAGTGGACCAGGGGAGCTGAAAATCCAATTAAGAGTCCACTTTAGTAATCCAGAGGATGGTGATTTGAACATCAGTGGAGGAGGCAGTCCTAAATTATGGGTGGGTTATGGAGAAAGTTTGGCAGATGCCAGCTGAAAGCAACATATCAAAACTTCTTTCTGATGTAAATGGATAACCTTTCTTGGTTTAACAGATTGCTTAATCCCAAGCTCTTGCAGAAAGAAGAGTGGCTGGTTTATCAGACTTCTGGACAAAGCAGGTAATAGTGGCACCACCTGCCCACTGAACTTTCCTGTTAGTCCTGCTCCCATTGTAAGACTTTTGTGAGGCCTGAGATTTGCTCTTCAGCGTGGTTGCAATCATTAGTGGACGATCTTAGACATGATTGTACTAAGCACCAGCTTTTAGTGGTGAGTGCCACAGGAGAACCCAGAAGAGGTTAAATTATCTTCTGATACCATGTTAGCTGTCAAAACTCCCAGCCAATCAGGCTTCTGTATGCTTCTCCTTCCAGCTCCTGATGATCAGAAGACTAGCACCTCGGATACTATATTCCAGAGATTGCTGCAGCAGAAGTAAGGCTCATCAGTCTCTGTCTCATTTCTTTCTAAACCTTTGTCAAAGAAACAGGACTGCATTTTTATCTTACTAAAGATGATCAAATTTAATTAGTGTTGAAAACTTTTTTTGCTTAAGATTTGTTCAACTTAGGCTTCTTTCTAATTAACATGGCATTTTAAACAAAACATATTCCTTACTGTGATCGAGACTGTTGTGCAACCAAATGTTAATTTCCCAGCCTCTGTTGTAATTGATTGTGACCACAGGACTGTTGTGGGCAGTGGGTTGTAGATTTACATGATGTAAACCACTTCCAAGTCTGGACCTTAACCATATCCCATATGATATGCTAGGCCTCTCTTCTTTTTCTGTGATTCCCAGGAACCCAGGAACCCTGGGTTCCCTGTTTCAGGTGGCAGAGGTACAAAATATAAGACTACCACCCAACTCCATTGGATTTTGCTTGAGTGAGACACAAATCATCCATCATTGGATCTGTTAAATCAATTGAATTTTGGCTTTTATTTATTAACGTAGCATAGCATAGCATATATAGACTAAGGCACCTTGTAACTCTAAACAGTATGACTCCTATTGGTTTTCCAGGTCAAAATATTCATCAGCACATTTGAAGAAGCCCATATTCAGGCTGCTCCCTTTGCCTCTTCTCAAAAGAACATGAGTATGAAGAAAACTGTTCAAAAGCCTATAGTACATTAAGAAGTATAATAATAATAGTTGCATTTATTTGGATGTGGGGATAGGCAGGAGCAGAGATGATGGGAAACTGCTAGATAGTAGGGTCTTTTGGAGAGAGAGAGAGAGAGAGAGAGAGAGAGAGAGAGAGATCTGGAGGAGGAGTGCATCGTATTCTGATGTGTTTTGTTCCGTGGGCAGTGAGAAGAGATGATCAATGCTATGTTGAGTCTACTGATTATTTTTTAAAATCTGGATATAAGTACTTTTACAAATATTTAGATTAATAGCATTCTGTTACATCAAATGAAGAATACAGAAATCTGAATATATCCTGTAATAAAAACAAACCCACTGTAACTAACTTTGGGAATTGGGTATTCGACCTAAAAAAGGCAAAGTTTTTGGTTTGATATTTCTACCTTGTATCTAATGAGTGGTTTGTCTGTATGTAAATATACATACACATCAGCAGGTCATGGTCCCTGGCCACATCCTTTGTGATGCAACAGTGCAAGCAAAATGGGTCACTGTAAGTTTTTAACAGAATATGTCAATCTACTCCAGAAAGGTTGTTTTTACAAATGTTAAACAGAGAAATAAAATGAGTCCACAAACTAACCAATGTTTTATTTAACATTGACTACACAATATTCCAGTACTATCCCATGTTTACAATCCATATTTAAAGTACCTGTGGATATCCAGGTTGAGAATCCAGTGAACAGTTGGATATACATGACTGAACTGTACAAGAAAAATCTGTACTGAAATTGTAGATTTTTGAGTTATCACTATATAAATTGAAGCCATCATTAGTCTTCAAATGAGCTCTCCCAGAGAAAAGGTGATAATAAGAAAAACAAAATCCTAAGGCCCCACAGGAATACTCACATTAAGCAACAAGGTTCTATGCAGAGGCTGTGAAGCAGGTAGAATGTGTGTGTAGAGAAATGAGCTGGTGTAGTATCAAGAAGGGCATGGAGTGGTGCTGGTTGATGCTGAAAACCTCCTAGCATAGAGCCCAGAGAAGTCCATCTGACCTGGGAGGGAAGAAGTCAGTGTGACCCTGATGATAAGCAGCCTGAGCTGGATGGTCTGTGTTCAGAGGTGATTGGAAGGAAGTTAAGGGCACACAGTGAGTGTGGACAATCCCAAGAGTTTGGGAAATTACCAAAAGGATGTGTGACTGAGGTAGATTTTTTCTTTTAACATAAGGTGAGTTAGGTTAACATGCTGATGGGAAAAAGTCAGAAGGAGAGGAAAGGAAGGATAAAAAATCTGTCCCTAAAGGTAGACAGAAAGAATGGGGTGCAGTGGAGGCCTCTTCTCCTAAGATGGGGCAGGTTGAGACTCTCATCTGCACACATCTGTGTTGGGTGTTGGAAGTTTGGAAAACTCCCTGTGAGTGGAGTCTGTCTCTATAGTGAAGAATATCTGCTGGGAGAGGAGATGAGATGAAGAGGGGGCTATAGAAATTTGAAGTCTCTGTAGAAAATTGGGGAAGAGGGCTTTTTTATGGAAATATAGGAGTCTGTTCTCACGATTTTAGGTTGGGCACCATGTATGGAGTTTTTTGTTTTTCTCAAATGATGCTTAGTAACATATTTGTAAAAGTGACAACAGCAGACACTGAAGTGATCTAGGGTTGGAGTTTTGTGGAATGAGTGTGATTGATGCAGAGAAAGATAAGAGAGTGAAGTTTCAGTAAAAAATGTTTATGATGTTTATGTATTTATTTTATTTATGTATTGTTTACAGTGATGATCTCTGAATCCAGGAAAGATAGAGAATGGAATAAATATATGATTTTGCAGATAGATAGAAGTGAGACAGGGTAAGTGGTCTTAGTCTGTCACCAGAAATGGGGCTCATAGAAGGTAGTTCCTGGCACTTTGAGAGTGGGTGGGCATAGCAGACCAAGACGAAACTGGGATGGATGTTCCAGTTCTAAGGTAACACTGTCTCCTTCTCATAAGGTCTCACTTTTACATTAGCTACTGGGTCCTTTGTTTCTTTTATGATAAGAATTAAACAGAATAATTTGTTTTTTCCCTTTCTTTACCATTTAAGAGACAAATTTGATGTTCTAAATAAAAAAAAAAAATCCTTCACAATCTCTCTGCTTTAATGGATATTAGACTCTAACCCATCGTCTGTCCATGCATTCATCTATCCATTCTTAAAACATCCTTAACATGACTCATTATCCTCCCTGCTCTAGCCCCCTAAGAGACTAGACATAGAGACCATGGGTTATGTGCTGTGCTCTTGAAGTTGTTCCTGACCATGACACCTGGTCTCTGCTCTCAGGCCACACTAGTGTAGTGTCACACTTATTGTCAAATGTCTGGTCAGCCTCCAGCACCTCCCACAGTCACATGGCTTCACCTCATCTGTCTCTTTGCATATGCATGTTTGTTTTTCATCATTTTATTACAAAGTCTGACTTTATAATGCCAGATGACTCCAAACAATCATTAGCAGATATTCTATATCAAATAATAGATAACATACTTTGTGATCAGTTGCTTTCTCTGTAATAAGAATAACATCTCAATTAAAACAATGGAGGCTAGGGGTGCCTGGGTGGCTCAGTCAGTTAAGCGTCTGACTTCAGCTTAGGTCATGATCTCATGGTTCATGGGTTCAAGTACTGCATCATGCTCTGTGCTGACTGCTTGCTCAGTGCCTGGAGGCTGCTTCAGATTCTGTGTCTCCTTCTCTCTCTGCCCCTCCCCTGATCGTGCTCTGTCTCACTCTATCTCTCAAAAATAAATAAATGTAAAAAAATAAAAAAAAAAACAATGGAGCCTGAAATTAAGTTTCTGCAAGAGTGCAAAAACATGCCTATTTTGTTGTATTTTGTATTCTAAACCTGCATTGTGTTGATTACATGGTAGGGAGCCCCTCAATAAATATTTATAGGATAAATAGCTCATGGTTTACAGCTATGGCTTATTCAAAGGAGTTTAACAGTGTCCAGAGTACTACAAATAGAAACATAAAATAGCTAGTTCCATGGTTTGTAGTAATAAAACATAACTAAATGAATAAATGATTGATTGGATCACAAAGACTAATATTCCTTGCAATCCTGAGTAGGGTAAAATGGGAATCAGGTTGGGAATATTTTGATATTTCAGAGATTACTTGGGAAGCTCAAATAGGCAGCATTGTTGAACAACCTCTATTAGGGGTTCTGTGGGATATATTCCTCATAGCAGGCATAGAAGTCTGTACTTCATACTCACTACTGTTGCCAGAAAGGCTGATGAGAAGTGAAAGGTCTGTGATCATAGTCTAATCTCCTGACCTAGACACACAGCCACAGACTTGGATGAGAGACTGGAAAACACATGTTCCAGAGCCACTGAGGTAGCATCTTTGGGAATCTACACCTACAATAAGTATTCCAGACAACCCAAATACACACTAGTGTTTGAACACCAATGGTAGATGCAACAACACTGAGACCCTTCAGTGAGATTATGAAGACCTGAGAGTTGGAGTCCGGTTGGCCATACCCAGGAGTGTGTGGTTTAGGATCCATCACCTAACTCCCCTGAGACTTCTTTTCTCTTGATGAACATCAGTAATGCTCTAACTTCTTCCTTAGGAGTCTTTGGAAGGCCTAATGTGGTAGAGCACATGAAAGAATGTTGAAAATCAGCAATTGTTGCTGAAATAACAAGCCCCAGATTAGGAGTAAGCCTGTGCCTGAGGTCAGCAGGTGACTCTTTGTCCAGAATTTGAAGTACATATTCAGTTGCTATTGGAGATATCTAATCGCCAACTAACCTTTGTGGCAAAAAGGCCAGTAGTAAGAAATTTCAAGTGAGCTCCATCATTGTAAGTTAGTGTCAGGGCTTTGGGGAAGCAGCACTGCTGTGCAAACAATAGAGTGGGCTGCCCCAGATTGGAACTAGTTTCCCAGAGACTGAGACTCTGCCCTCACTGGTTTAGTTAATAGAGAGTGAATAATCTTCCTCAGGAAAGCTTGGAGGATTCCTGTTTTGCGAGTCAGACCAATGACCTCCAAGTTCCCCTCCAATTTTATACTTTATCATTTTATGACCCTATAACTAAGCTAACCAGTCACAGAGTGAGGCTGTTACTTTATATTATAATTTGCCATAAATACTTCAATGATAACCTCAGTGCATTAAAGAACTCTTAAGCCATTCTTTAATCTAAATACAAATTCCACTGAGAATAGTAGGTTATAATGGACCTTGTGTTTTTATAGAGTCAAAAGGAAAAAAGATGTTAACCTGAAAAATGTGTGGTTCTCCTTTTAAATCTTTTTGAATAAGCTGATGTGACACTTCAAATCAGATCTTTTTGTTTCCCCATGACATTTCCTGCCACTCTACCCTGGATGATGGGAAGCCAGGAGTTCCAGCCTTAGAGCACACACCTACTGAAGAAGCACAAAGTGGGGACAGGACTGGTGTAACAAATCTAAATGAAGATGCAGACATGTCCATCCAGTTCTAGAGCTTGATGATGTTGGAAGTTGTCTGGTCCTATTACAGAAGAAGACACTGCGAACCAGAGATGAGCAGGGATCAGTTTCAGTGACACGGATGTTCAGTGTCTCTGCATGGCTGCTTCTCATGAGGACCATAGACTGGACCCAGTGTGTTTTAAACGTGATCATAAAGTGATTCTACCAAATTCAATATTCACTATTCACCTACATGACAGCTGAAAAGACCTTCACTTTGTCTCAGAAATAAATAAGCCAATAAATTCAGAAAAAAATGTTGGCTGTGCAGGATGTATTGATCTTTCTTTCTTTTTTTTTTTAATATATGAAATTTATTTTCAAATTGGTTTCCATACAACACCCAGTGCTCATCCCAAAAGGTGCCCTCCTCAATACCCATCACCCACCCTCCCCTCCCTCCCACCCCCCATCAACCCTCATATGTGCCTGAAGCATCATATCTAGTAGAGAAAGAAAAAAAATGTGTGCCTTATTTATTTCATGACCTGAACAGAGCCACTAGAAGCATTCCTCAAGGTATATTTTGTGGTTCACTAAATATGTGGAATATGAGTAAGTGAAAAGCGAAGTTTCACAATCAAGTATATTTGGTAGAATTATTCAGGATTCTTTCTTGTAAGGTTTCTCAGAACCTTTAGTATTAATGTACAGTAGGTATTTCCAAGAAGAATAGGGGTACTTATTCAGTACTCTTTGGTTACACATCTCAAAGTATTAGTGTTCTTTAGAACACACTTTCTAACTTAGAGACTTCAGATGAAGAAAAATACAAACAACAACAACAAAAAAATAACTGGAATTCATTTAGATGTGGCAGTGAGTAAAAAAAAAGGAACACATCTACCATATTTAATAAAACAGCTTTTTTTCAGTACTTTAATCCAGGACAATAAAAGAAAATGAAAACTAGAAAATAAACTTATAACTTAAATAATTCACTAGAATATTAATAAGCCATAAATTCTGCGTAATAATGGAATTTGGGAGGCATTTTGATATATACACAAAGAATCACAAAGAGTAGAGTTCTTAGAATAGCTTTCTTGCTGGGGCGCCTGGGTGGCTCAGTTAAGTGCTGACTTCTGCTCAGGTCATGATCTCATGGTTTGTGAGTTCAAGCCCCTCGTCCAGCTCTGTACTGACAGCTCAGAGCCTAGAGCCTCCTTTGGATTCTGTGTCTCCCTTTCTCTCTGCCCCTCCCCTGCTTGTGCTCTGTCTCTCAAAAATAAAGTAAACATTAAAAAAATTAAAAAAGAAAGTAGCTTCCTTGCTGACAAAGAAAACCAAATTAATTTACTGGAAAACTAGGAATATAAGGGTGCCTGGATGGCTCAGTCGGTTAAGCGTCTGACTTCAGCTTAGGTCATGATTTTGCAGTTCATGGTTTCAAGCCCCACATCAGGCTCTGTGCGGACAGTTGAGAGCCTGGAACCTGCTTCAGATTCTGTGTCTCCCTCTCTGTCCGTCCTTCCCCCCGTCACACTCTGTCTCTATCTCTCCAAAATAAATAAACTTAAAAAAAAGAAAACTAGGAGTATAGGAAAACTTGTTTCACTTGATTTTATATATTATATATAATCATATATATATATAATATATAATAAAAATTACAAATTATATTTATAGCTAGCATTATACTTAATGATGAGAAACTGGATGCTTTTCACTTAAAATTAGGAACAAAGCAAAGATGTTCCTTCTTACCACTCCTGTTCAGCATTGTACTGGAAGTCATAGCTAATACAATAACAAAAGGAAATAAAAGAGAACAAATATTTTTCTCTTCTCAATACAGATTGAAAAGAGAAAAATAAAACTACTTGTTCCCAGATGACATTATTGTCTATGTAGAAAATCAAAAAACTCAACAAAAATTGTCTGGAACTAATAAATGTTTATACAGGATTATAGAATACCACATTAATATGCAAAAGTCAACTGCTTTCTTACATGTCAGCAGTAAATAATTGGAGTTTGAAATTAAAAATTAAAAAATACAATTCCATATGTTAGCACCAAAAAAGAGAGAAATACTTAGGTATAACTATACAACATGTGTAGAAGTTTTATATGAAGAAAACTACAAAGCTCTGATGAAAGAAATAAAAACATGAGTAAATGCAGAGATCGTCCATGTCCATGGTTAGGAAGATTCCATATTGTCAAGATGTATATTCTTCCCATCTTGATCTATAGATTCAATGATATCTCAATCAAAATTTCAGCAAGTTCTTTGTGGGTATGGGCAAATTTATGGAGAGGCAAAACACCCCAAATAGCCAACCTAATACTGAAGGATAATAGCCAGAGGACTGACAATACTCAATAACAATCAAGACTGTGTGGTATTGACCAAAGAGTAGACCATAGATAAATAGAACAGAAAAGAGAGTCCAGAAATAGACCCACACAAAAATAGTCAACTGATCTTTGACAAAGGAATAAAGGCAACTTAATGGAGAAAAAATGTTTTCAAGGAAAGGTGCATTCCCATGAAGGAAAAAAAAAAGAAAAAGAAAGAAAAAAGAATATAGACATAGAGTTTTTAATTTTCACAAAAAGAAATGCAGAATGGATCATGGATCATAGATCTAAATATCTAAATACCTAAACACACAAATATAAAACTCCTAACATAGGAGATAAAATCTAGGTGACCTTCAGGTTGGTGATGACTTTTTAGATATAAAACCAAATCCATGAAAGAAAAAAAAATGATAAATTACACTCAGTTAAAATTAAAAACTAGTTGGCTGTTTGCATTTTTTTTTCCTGAGATATAAGTGCATACAGGAATTGATCCTGGCTTAGGTTTCAATTTGCTTATGTAGGCTACCAAGACATTAGAGCTATTTTCCGAGTAAGTCAACCACTTAAGCTAGTGTGAACAAATAATTTCCTTGTTTTGTTGATTCTCTATGAAGTTCTTTCTCCTAGAGATGTATTCTACCATTTTCAGTTTGGTGTTGCCATATTTGAATCAATGTTTCCTCAAATAAACTCTTGAAAATTAAAAATAAATAAATAAATAAATAAATAAATAAATAAATAAAACTAAAAATCTCCTGATCTGTGAAAGAGATTGTTAAGAGGATGAAAAGACAAATCAGTAACTGGGAGAAAATATTTACGAAATATATATCTGGTAAAGGATTGGTACCCCAAATTTGCAAACAACTCCTAAAACTCAATAATAAAACAGACAGCCCAGTTACAAAATGGGTGAATTATCTGGACAGACACTTCACCAAAGAAGATGACTGCATGGCAAATAGAGAGATGCTCAACATCATATGTCGTCAGAAAATTACATATTAAAATGATAATTTCATATTACTACACACTTATTAGAATGGCTAAAATCCAAAATACCATAAGTCCAAATCCCAACAAGGCAGTGGGGCAACAGTAACTTTCATTCATTACTGATGGGAATGCAAAATGGCATAGACACTTTGGAAGACTCTTTGTTAGGTTCCTAGAAACCTAAAGATACTCTTACCATATGATCCAGACATTGAACTTCTTGGAATTTGCCCACTTACATGGAAAAACAAAAACAAAAAACCTAAGGTCTACAGAAAACACAAATGTTTATAGGGTCTCTATTCATTGCCAAAGCTTGGAATCAATCAAGATACCCTTCAATAGGTAAAGTGATAAACAAGCTGTAGGGATATTACTCAATGATACAAAGAACTAAGCTATCAAGCCAGAAAGGCATGGAGAACCTTAAATGCAAGGAGTGAAAGAAGCTAATTTAAAAGATAGCTTACTGATTCATGGTTCCAAATATATGAGATTTTTGAAAAGGCAAAACTAGGGTTTGGGAGAGGGAGGGAGGGATGAATAGGTGGAGATTAGGTGACAGTGCAGTGAAACTATTCTGTGTGATACTGTAATGGTGGATACATATAATCATTCATTTGTTAAATCCTATAGAATGAGCAAGACAAAGAGTGAACCCTAATGTAAACTATGGACTTTACTTAATGATGATGTATCTATAGTGGCTTGTTGATTGTACAAATGTACCACACTAATGAAACATGTTGATAATAATGGAAATTGTGTTTTGTGATGACAGGATATATGGAAACTCTGTAATTTCTACTTATTTTTTGGTCAACCTAAAACTGCTCTGAAAAAGTCTTTTAATTAAACACATACAAAGAAAAATTATTGGTATTCACTGAGATGTGGCAGTGAGTAAATAACATTTTTTAACCACATTTAATAGGTTTTAATACTTCAATCAAAAGGTAAAAAGAGAAAATAACTGATAACTTAAGTACTTTGCTAGAATTTATCAAGCTCTAACTTTTGTGTAATGGATTTTGGGGGACATTTTAATATATACAGAAAAATAGAAATAATGAAATTTCATAGAATGGTTTGCATAGTGACAATGAAAACAAAAATTAATTCAAATGTTTAAATATGCTGGATGGTGCTTGGCACATAATATACTCAGCAGAGCTAACAAAGTGCCAGGCAATTTGTGGCCCATGCTAAATAAAAGGAATAAAAAATGGATGTAATTAGAATACAGAGAATTAAGAATGCATTGCAGTCGGAAGTATTCAGGAAGGAATTGAAGTTTGAGCTAATACTAAAACAAACAAAAAAGAAAATCTGATAAGCAAATAAAAGGATTACAAGAAGGCACAATAATAGGTAAGAAGAAATATGACATGAAAAGAAATGTATACCTCTTGGTTCTAGATCAGAAATATATCATGGAGTGTTCTTGCCAAAAAAGGCAATGGTTCCAAGCAGTCCTCAGCATAGGACTCTTTGTTAAGCATCAGGCAAGATCCCCACATGGAGGAGAAGCAAGAGTGGCCAGGAGACAAGCAGAGGAGGATGGTTTAACAGCTCATGTCTCCGAGCTGTCAAAAGTGGGAGTGCGCAGAGGTCACAGAACAGTGAGTCAAGAGACATCAGGGACTTTAAGAAGAATTTAAACTTTTCAATATAGCTGTTCCCTGAAGTTTTATCCACAGAAATAATAGCCAAAGGGTACTTTGTAAATTTTATGATATAGCCTGAAGGACTTTTCTGAGTCAAGAACAAAATGAACAATAGTACATAAATGTTAGGAAATTACAGCTATTTCTTTTATTTGGCAGTGTAAATGACTTGGATAGCACTGCTGTTTTCATGGAAAATAATAACGGTGACCAGGTGTTTTGTGTGTTTTTTTTTTAACAGCTTTGATAAAATATAATCCATATACCATAAAATTCACGTTAATGATTTTTTTACACTATATTCACAGAGTTGTGAAATCACCAAAATAAAATTTTGGAACATTTTTATCCCCTCCAAAAGAAACCCTGTGCCTCACCAGTCACTGCTCTTCATCCAATGTCCAGCCTAGGCAAAATCTAATCTACTTTCCAACTCCATAGATTTGCCTACTGGGCATTTCAGATGAATGGAGTCCTGTACTATGCTATATTTTGTGCCTTGATTCTTTCACTCAGTATAATGTTTTCAAAATTCATCCATGTTATAGCCTGTCTGAACATTTTATTTTTTTCATTGTCAAATAATATTTAACTGTGTGGATATACCACACTGTTTACCATTTCTTCATTTGATGTACATTTGAGTTATTTCCAATTTTTGTCTATTGTGAATACTGCTGTGATGAATATTCACATACAAGCTTTAGCGTGAACATATGTTTTAATTTCTTTAGTATATACCCAGGAGAGAAATTTCTGGGTAATGTAGTTAATCTATATTTAACTTTTGGAAGACTGCCGAACTGCTTTCCAAGGGGCTGCACCATTATACAATTTTCCCCAGAATGTATCAGACTTCTGATTTCTCTACATCCTTGACAACAATTGTGATCAACCTTCTATTTTAATAAGGCATCTAGTAGATGTGAAATAATATTTCATTGCGATTTTGATGTGAATTTCATTAAGAACTAATAATGTTGAGCATATTTTCATATGTTTAAGGACAATTTGCATATATTTTTTAGAAAAATGAGTGTTTAGATACTTTGCTCATATTTTAGTCAGGTTGTCTTTTTATTATTGACATGAAAGAATTACTTAAATATATACTCTGGATCTAAGATCCTTATCAAATATGTAATTTACCAACAGATTTTTTTTTGTATTAACTGGATTGTTTCATTTTCTTGATGGTGAAACATAAAGTCTAAATTTTGATGAAGTACAATTTACTTAAAATTTCTTGTCATTTATATATTTTGGTGTCATCACCAGTGATGTCAAACTATTGTCTAATCCAGGGAAGGAACATTTACTGTATATTTTCTCTTAAGATTTTTATAGTATTCCATCTCTCCATCATGTCTGGTTTTGAGTTAAATTTTGTGTATGATGTGAGATAGGGTTTTACTTTGAATGCATATAAATGCCCAGTTGTCCCAGAATCATTTGTTGAAAAGACTGTTTTTTTTTTCTCCCAGTGAATTTTCATGTCAAGGGAAAATAAGATAAAAACAGAGAGGGATGCAACCATAAGAGACTCTTTTTTTAAATTTTAAAGTCTATTTATTTATTTTGAGAGAGAGGGAGAGAGCAGGGGTGAGGCAGAGAGAGAGAAAAAGAGAGAGAGAGAGAGAGAGAGAGAGAGAGAGAGAGAGAGAGAGAGAATCCCAGGCAGGTTCCACACTGTCAGCACAGAGCCCGAAGTGGAGCTTGAACTCATGTACCATGAGATCATGACCTGAACTGAAACCAAGAGTCGGACACTTAACTGACTGAGCCACCCAGGCACCCTGAACCATATGAGGCTCTCAGATACAGAAAACAAACTGAAGTTAGTGGAGGGGTGTACAGTCTTAGCAGGGATGTGCTAAATGGGTGATGGGCAT
This sequence comes from Panthera leo, assembly GCF_018350215.1. Taxonomy (NCBI): domain Eukaryota; kingdom Metazoa; phylum Chordata; class Mammalia; order Carnivora; family Felidae; genus Panthera; species Panthera leo. The sequence continues at coordinate 108,677,898 of NC_056686.1, forward strand.
TTAGGAGGAAACTTGTTGGGATGAATACTGTGTGTTACATGTAAGTGATGAATCACTGTAAGTAGATGAATTCTACTCCTGCAAGCAATATTACACTGTATGTTAACCAACTTGAATTTATTTATTTATTTTTTTTAAACTTTTTTTTTTTTAATTTATTTTTGAGACAGAGAGAGACAGAGCATGAATAGGGGAGGGACAGAGAGAGAAGGAGACAGAATCGGAAGCAGGCTACAGGCTCTGAGCTATCAGCCCAGAGCCCGACGCGGGGCTCGAACTCACAGACCGTGAGATCGTGACCTGAGCTGAAGTCGGATGCTTAACCGACTGAGCCACCCAGGCGCCCCACTAACTTGAATTTAAATAAATAAATTTAACAAATCATTTGAGCATAAATATGAAAGTTTACTTCCACACTTTCAAACCTATTTCACTGATGTATGTCTATCCCTCTGCTAGTACTGCATTGTCTTGAGTTCTGTAGCTTTGCAGTAAGCTTTGAAATATGAATTTTAGTCCTGTAAATTTTTTCTTCCCACTCAAGATTATTTTGGCTATTCTGGGTCCTTTGCATTTACTTATGGATTTTAGGATCCGTTTGTTAACATGTGCAAAACAAAACAAAACAAAAGGCAGATGAGATTTCATCTGTGCGTTAAATCTGTAGATCAATTTTGAGATTACTACTATGGTAACAATATTAAACCTCAGATCCATGGGAATGGAACATCTTTCCATTTATTTAGATCTTTAATATCTTTCAACAGTGTTTTGTAGTTTAACCCTGTGAAAAAATCTGGCACTCTTTTGTGAAGTTTATTCTTACATGTTTTTATTCTTTTTTATGCTATCTCAAAGCAAAATATCTTAATTTTTAGTTTTCATTGTTTTTATGTATTGATTTTGTACTGTGATCCTCCTGAAATCATTTATTAGTTCTAACATGTTTTTCATTGAATTACTATAGATGTTGTATCTATAATATCAAGCCATATTGTTACTTTCTCCTTTTCAATCTGAACGTTTTTGTTTTTGTTTTTTCTCTTGGCTAAAGTCCACAGTACAATGTTAAATAAAGGAGTCAAAAGCAAAACTCTTTATATTCTCCCTTATCCTAGATACAACTTATTCAGAATTTTACTATTAAATATAGTGCTGAGTGTCAGGTTTTTGCAGATGCCCCTTATCAATTTGAGAAAGTTTTCTTATTTTCTAGATTTTTATCATGAACATGAAAATATTTGGATGTTGTCATAATTTTTCTGTATCTACTGAGATGGTTCTTTTTAAAAATTTGTTTTTATTTACATTGTGTATAACATTAATTTGCTTTTGGATGATAAATCAGCCATGTATTCCTAGGAAAAATTCCACTTGGTCATGTCACATAAAAGTGTTTACATGCTGCTGGGCATGTGGGTGGCTCAGTTGGTTAAGTATCCAACTTCAGCTCAGGCCATGATCTCACCTCTGTGACTTTGAGCCCCATGTCGGGCTGTATGCTGACAGCTTGGAGCTTGGAGCCTCCTTCAGATTCTGTGTCTCCCTTGCTCTCTGCCCCTCCCCTGCTCATGCTCTATGTCTCTCAAAATAAATAAACATTAAAAGAAGTTTTTAAAAAAGTGTTTATATGCTGCTGGTTTTCTAAATTTTTTAAAGGAATATTGTGTCAGTGTCTACAAAGAATACTGCTCTATCGGGGCTCTTTTGTTAAAATTTTGAAATTTGATTTGAGCTGAATTGCCATACAAAACTAGAAGGCAGAATACGTCAAACACTACCAGAACCACTATGACAAAAAAACAACTGATTAACGCGAAGGAAAACTATTACTATGCCTTTTTAAAATAGGATAATTGCATATTCACTTGCAGTTTTAAGAAACAATGCAGAGAGATTCCTTATAAATTATGCCTAGATTGCCCCAAAGGCAAAATTTTGCAGAAGTATAGTATGATATCACAACCAACATATTTACCTTGATATAATTCACTGATATATTCAGATTTCCCAGTTTTGCTGTACATGTGTATGTGTGTACGTATTTTTGTGTATGTGTGTATTAAGTCCTTTAATTTTACCACCTATGTATGTTTGTGTATCCATTATCACAGTCAAGATAGAAGGTTTTCTATGCTGCAATGGTCCCTCCTCTTGCATTTTTATATACACACACCTACCTTTGTCCCCATCCGTAAGCCATGGCAATCACTAATTTATCCTGTTTTCTAAGAGCTTGTCATTTCAAAAGTATATAATCTAAATCACACATTGTGTATCCTTTGGGATATTTTATTCACTCAGCACAGTTCATTGGATATTAATCCATGTTTTTCCATGCTGTTTACAGTATCTTTTAATTGATGAGTAGTATTCCATTTAATGTGTGTACCACAATTTGTGTGAATATTGACATGTTTAAACACATCTATGCTACTTCCAGTGTTTGGATACTAAAAATAGAGCCACTATGAACATTTATGCATCACTTTTTTATGGAAATATAACATTTCATTTCTCTGGGATACGTGCCCAACAATATAATTGCTTGGTTATATGGTAGTTTTGCAGTTTTTTTTAAGAAGCCATCAAACTACATTTTTTAGTGGTTGCATGATCCCACCAATAATACACGAGTGATCCAGTTTCTCTGTTCTCTCCAGTATTTGATGCTGTCATTTTTTAAATTAAATTAAATTAAATTAACTTTTACTTTGTTTTGTTTTATTTTATTTTACTTTGTTTTGTTTTTAGTTTTTATTTAAATCCATTTAGTTACAATATTATATTAGTTTCAGGTATACAATATAGTGATTTGAACTTCCAAACAACACCCAGTTCTTATCACAAGTGCTTCCCTTAATCCCTATTACCTATTTAACCCATCCCCCTCCACCCACCTCCCCTCTGAAAACCAGTTAATGATCTGTTTCTTGGTTTCTCTCTCTCTTTTTTCTTTCCCCACTCATTTGTTTTGTTTCTTAAATTCCGTATGTGAATGAAATTATATGGTATATGTCTTTCCCTGACTGACTTGTTTTGCTTCGTAGTATGCTCTCTAGCTCCATCCATGTCATTGCAAATGGCAATATTTCATTTTTTATGGCTAAATAATATTCCTTATCCATTTATCCATCTTTCAACACTTTGGCTGATTCCATAATTTGGCTATTGTAAATAATGCTGCTATAAATCGAGGAGTGCATATAATCCCTTAAATTAGTGTTTTTGTATTTTTGGGTAGATATCCCAACAATAGTGTAATTACTGGATCATAGGATTGTTCTATTTTTACTTTTTGAGGAACATCCATAGTGTTTTTCCGGAGTGGCTGCACCAGTTTGGGTTCCAACCAATGGTTTAAGAGGGTTCATGTTTCTCTGCATCCTTGCCAAAATATATTGTTTCCTGGAATGTTTTTTTTTTTGGGGGGGGGGAAGTTGAGTTTTGTAAGTTATTTATTTTAGATGTTAACCCTTTATTGGATATGTCATTTACAAATATCTTTTCACATTCCATAGGTTGTCTTTTAGTTTTGTTGATTGTTTCATTCACTGTGCAGAAGCCTTTTATTTTGATGAAATATCAATAGTTTATTTTTGCTTTTGTAGCCCTTGCCTCAGGAGACATATCTAGAGAAATGTCATTACCTGATGATGCCAGAGATCTTACTCTCTGTGCTCTCTTCTAGGATTTTTATGGCTTCGGATCTCACATTTAGGTCTTTAATCCATTTTGAATTTATTTTTATGTATGGTGTAAGAAAGTGGTCCAGTTTCATTCTTTTGCATGTAACGGACCAGTTGTCCCAACACCATTTGTTGAAGAGACTGTCTGTTTCCCATTGGATATTCTTTCCTGCCTGCCAAATATTAATTGACCATACAGTTGTGGGTTTATTTCTGGGTTTCCTGCTCTGTTCCATTAATCTATGTGGCAATTTTTGTGCCAGTACCATACTGTTTTGATTACTACCATTTTGTAATATAACTTGACATCTGGAATTGTGATGCCTCCAACTTCGCTTTTCTTTTTCAAAATTGCTTTGACTATCGGGTACTCTTGTGGTTTCATACAAATTTTATGATTGTTCTAGCTCTGTGAAAAATGCTGTTGGATATTTATAGGGACTGCATTATAAATGTGTAGATTACTTTGGGTAGCATAGATATTTTATTTATTTATTTATTTATTTATTTATTTATTTTTATTATTTTTTAATGTTTATTTCTTTTTTTTCAATATATGAAGTTTATTGTCAAATTGGTTTCCATACAACACCCAGTGCTCATCCCAAAAAGTGCCCTCCTCAATACCCATCACCCACCCTCACCTCCCTCCCACCCCCCATCAATCCTCAATTTGTTCTCAGTTTTTAAGAGTCTCTTATGCTTTGGCTCTCTTCCAATCTAACCTCTTTTTTTTTTTCCTTCCTCTCCCCCATGAGTTTCTGTTAAGTTTCTCAGGATCCACATAAGAGTGAACACATATGGTATCTGTCTTTCTCTGTATGGCTTATTTCACTTAGCATCACACTCTCCAGTTCCATCCATGTTGCTACAAAAGGCCATATTTCATTCTTTCTCATTGCCACATAGTACTCCATTGTGTATATAAACCACAATTTCTTTATCCATTCATCACTTGATGGACATTTAATTTCTTTCCATAATTTGGCTATTGTTGAGAGTGCTGCTATAAACATTGGGGTACAAGTGCCCCTATGCATCAGTACTCCTGTATCCCTTGGGTAAATTCCTAGCAGTGCTATTGCTGGGTCATAGGGTAGGTCTATTTTTAATTTCTTGAGGAACCTCCACACTGTTTTCCAGAGTGGCTGCACCAGTTTGCATTCCCACCAACAGTGCAAGAGGGTTCCCATTTCTCCACATCCTCTCCAGCATCTATAGTCTCCTGATTTGTTCATTTTGGCCACTCTGACTGGCGTGAGGTGATATCTGAGTGTGGTTTTGATTTGTATTTCCCTGATAAGAAGCGACAGCATAGATATTTTAACAATATTTATTCTTCCAATCCGTGAGTATGGAATATCTTTCCATTGGTTTGTGTCATCTTCAATTTCTTTCATCAATGTTTTTAGTTTTCAGAGTATATAGGTCTTTCAACTCTTTGGTTAGGTTTATGCCTAGGTATCTTATTATTTTGGGTTAAAATGTAAATGGGATTGCTTTCTTAACTTCTCTTTGCTTCATTATTGGATGTATAGAAATGCAACAGATTTCTGTACATTGATTTTGTATCCTGCAACTTTACTGAATTCATTTATAGTTCTAGCAATTTTTGATGGAGTGTTTTGGCTTTTCAATATAAAGTATCATGTCATCTGCAAATAGTAAATGTTTTACTTTTTCCTTACTGATTTGTATTTTATTTCGTTTTGTTGTCTGCTTGCTGTGGCTAGCACTTCAAGTACTATGTTGAATAAAAGTGGTGGGAGTGGAACATCTTTGTCTCATTCCTGACCTTTGGGGGAAAGCTCTCAGTTTTCCCTATTGAGTATGATGTTTACTGTGGATTTTACATATATGTAATTTATTATATTGAGGTATGTTCCCTCTAAACCTACTTTGTTGAGGGTTTTTAATATGAATGGATCTTGTACTTTGTCAAATGCTTTTTCTACATCTATTGAAATGATCATATGGTTTTTATCTTTTCTCTTATCCATGTTATGTATCATGTTGATTGATATGCAAATATTGAACCATTCTTGTATGCCAGTGATAAATCCCACTGACCCTGGTGAATGATTTTTTTTCCAGTATATGAAAATTATTGTCAAATTGGTTTCCATACAACACCCAGTGCTCATCCTAAAAGGTGCCCTCCTCAATACCCATCACCCACCCTCCCCTCCCTCCCACCCCCCATCAGCCCTCAGTTTGTTCTCAGTTTTTAACAGTCCCTTATGCTTTGGCTCTCTCGCACTCTAACCTTTTTTTTTTTTCCTTCCCCTCCCCCATGGGTTTCTGTTAAGTTTCTCAGGATCCACATAAGAGTGAACACATATGGTATCTGTCTTTCTCTGTATGGCTTATTTCACTTAGCATCACACTCTCCAGTTCCATCCATGTTGCTACAAAGGGCCATATTTCGTTCTTTCTCATTGCCATGTAGTACTCCATTGTGTATATAAACCACAATTTCTTTATCCATTCATCACTTGATGGACATTTAGGCTCTTTCCATAATTTGGCTATTGTTGAGAGTGCTGCTATAAACATTGGGGTACAAGTGCCCCTATGCATCAGTACTCCTGTATCCCTTGGGTCAATTCCTAGCAGTGCTACTGCTGGGTCATAGGGTAGGTCTATTTTTAATTTTCTGAGGAACCTCCACACTGCTTTCCAGAGCGGCTGCACCAATTTGCATTCCCACCAACAGTGCAAGAGGGTTCCCGTTTCTCCACATCCTCTCCAGCATCTATAGTCTCCTGATTTGTTCATTTTGGCCACTCTGACTGGCGTGAGGTGATATCTGAGGGTGGTTTTGATTTGTATTTCCCTGATAAGGAGGGACGTTGAGCATCTTTTCATGTGCCTGTTGGCCATCCAGATGTCTTCTTTAGAGAAGTGTCTATTCATGTTTTCTGCCCATTTCTTCACTGGGTTATTTGTTTGTCGGGTGTGGAGTGTGGTGAGCTCTTTATAGATTTTGGATACTAACCCTTTGTCTGATATGTCATTTGCAAATATCTTTTCCCATTCCGTTGGCTGCCTTTTAGTTTTGTTGGTTGTTTCCTTTGCAGTTCAGAAGCTTTTTATCTTCATAAGGTCCCAGTAGTTCATTTTTGCTTTAAATTCCCTTGCCTTTGGGGATGTGTCGAGTAAGAGATTGCTACGGCTGAGGTCAGAGAGGTCTTTTCCTGCTTTCTCCTCTAAGGTTTTGATGGTTTCCTGTCTCACATTCAGGTCCTTTATCCATTTTGAGTTTGTTTTTGTGAATGGTGTGAGAACGTGATCTAGTTTCAACCTTCTGCATGTAGCTGTCCAGTTCTCTCATCACCAGTTGTTAAAGAGACTGTCTTTTTTCCATTGGATGTTCTTTCCTGCTTTGTCAAAGATTAGTTGGCCATATGTTTGTGGGTCTAGTTTTGGGGTTTCTATTCTATTCCATTGGTCTATGTGTCTGTTTTTGTGCCAATACCATGCTGTCTTGATGATGACAGCTTTGTAGTAGAGGCTAAAGTCTGGGATTATGATGCCTCCTGCTTTGGTCTTCTTCTGCAAAATTACTTTGGCTATTGGGGGCCTTTTGTGGTTCCATATGAATTTTAGGATTGCTTGCTCTAGTTTTGAGAAGAATGCTGGTGCAATTTTGATTGGGATTGCATTGAATGTGTAGATAGCTTTGGGTAGTAGTGACATTTTGACAATATTATTCTTCCAATCCATGATCAGGGAATATCTTTCCATTTCTTTATATCTTCTTCAATTTCCTTCATAAGCTTTCTATAGTTTTCAGCATACAGATCTTGTACATCTTTGGTTAGATTTATTCCTGGGTATTTTATGCTTCTTAGTGCAATTCTGAATGGGATCAGTTTCTTTATTTGTCTTTCTGTTGCTTCATTGTTAGTGTATAAGAATGCAACTGATTTCTGTACATTGATTTTGTATCCTGCAACTTTGCTGAACTCATGTATCAGTTCTAGCAGACTTTTGGTGGAGTCTATCGGATTTTCCATGTATAGAATCATGTCATCTGCAAAAAGTGAAAGCTTGACTTCATCTTTGCCAATTTTGATCCCTTTGATTTCCTTTTGTTGTCTGATTGCTCATGCTAGAACTTCTAACACTATGTTAAACAACAGCGGTGAGAGTGGGCATCCCTGTCGTGTTCCTGATCTCAGGGAAAAAGCTCTGTTTTTCCCCATTGAGGATGATGTTAGCTGTGGGCTTTTCATAAATGGCTTTTATGATCTTTAAGTATGTTCCTTCTATCCCGACTTTCTCAAGGGTTTTTATTAAGAACGTGTGCTGGATTTTGTCAAAGGCATTTTCTGCATCGATTGACAGGATCATATGGTTCTTCTCTTTTCTTTTATTAATGTGACGTATCACGTTGATTGATTTGAGAATGTTGAACCAGCCCTGCATCCCAGGAATGGATCCCACTTGATCATGGTGAATAATTCTTTTTATATGCCATTGAATTCGATTTGCTAGTATCTTATTGAGAATTTTTGCATCCATATTCATCAGGGATATTGGCTTGTAGTTCTCTTTTTTTACTGGGTCTCTTTCTGGTTTAGGAATCAAAGTAATACTGGCTTCACAGAATGAGTCTGGAAGTTATCCTTCCCTTTCTATTTCTTGGAATAGCTTGAGAAGGATAGGTATTATCTCTGCTTTAAACGTCTGGTAGAACTCCCCTGAGAAGCCATCTAGTCCTGGAATCTTATTTGTTGGGAGATTTTTGATAACCGATTCAATTTCTTCGCTGGTTATGGGTCTGTTCAAGCTTTCTATTTCCTCCTAATTGAGTTTTGGAAGAGTGTGGGTGTTTAGGAATTTGTCCATTTCTTCCAGGTTGTCCAATTTGTTGGCATATAATTTTTCATAGTATTCCCTGATAATTGCTTGTATCTCTGAGGGATTGGTTGTGATAATTCCATTTTCATTCATGATTTTATCTATTTGGGTCATCTCCCTTTTCTTTTTGAGAAGCCTGGCTAGAGGTTTGTCAATTTTGTTTATTTTTTCAAAAAACCAACTCTTGGTTTTGTTGATCTGCTCTACCATTTTTTTAGATTCTATATTTTTTATTTCTGCTCTGATCTTTATTATTTCTCTTCTTCTGCTGGGTTTAGGGTGTCTTTCCTGTTCTGCTTCTATTTCCTTTAGGTGTGCTGTTAGATTTTGTATTTGGGATTTTTCTTGTTTCTTGAGATAGGCCTGGATTGCAATGTATTTTCCTCTCAGGACTGCCTTCGCTGCGTCCCAAAGCGTTTGGATTGTTGTATTTTCATTTTCGTTTGTTTCCATATATTTTTTAATTTCTTCTCTAATTGCCTGATTGACCCACTCATTCTATAGTAGGGTGTTCTTTAACCTCCATGCTTTTGGAGGTTTTCCAGACTTTTTCCTGTGGTTGATATCAAGCTTCATAGCATTGTGGTCTGAAAGTATGCATGGTTTAATTTCAATTCTTGTATACTTATGGAGGGCTGTTTTGTCACCCAGCATGTGATCTATCTTGGAGAAGTTTCCATGTGCACTCGAGAAGAAAGTATATTCTGTTGCTTTGGGATGCAGAGTTCTAAATATATCTGTCAAGTCCATCTGATCCAATGTATCATTCAGGGCCCTTGTTTCTTTATTGACTAGATGATCTATCCATTTCTGTGAGTGGAGTGTTAAAGTCCCCTGCAATGACCACATTCTTATCAATAAGGTTGCTTATGTTTAGGAGTAATTGTTTTATATATTTAGGGGCACCCGTATTCGGCGCATAGACATTTATAATTGTTAGCTCTTCCTGATGGATAGACCCTGTAATTATTCTATAGTGCCCTTCTTCATCTCTTGTTACAGACTTTAATTTAAAGTCTAGTTTGTCTGATATAAGTATGGCTACTCTAGCTTTCTTTTGGCTTCCAGTAGCATGATAAATAGTTCTCCATCCCCTCACTCTCAATCTAAAGGTGTCCTCAGGTCTAACATGTGTTTCTTGTAGACAGCAAATAGATGGGTCTTGTATTTTTATCCATTCTGATACCCTATGTCTTTTGGTTGGTGCATTGAATCCATTTACATTCAGTGTTATTATAGAAAGATACGGGTTTAGAGTCATTATGATGTCTGTATGTTTTATGCTTGTAGCGATGTCTCTGGTACTTTGTCTCACAGGATCCCCCTTAGCATCTCTTGTAGGGCTGGTTTAGTGGGGACGAATTCCTTCAGGTTTTGTTTGTTTGGGAAGACCTTTATCTCTCCTTCTATTCTAAATGACAGACTTGATGGATAAAGGATTCTCGGCTGCATATTTTTATGTTCAACACATTGAAGATCTCCTGCCAATCCTTTCTGGCCTGCCAAGTTTCAAAAGAGAGATCAGTCACGAGTCTTATAGGTCTCCCTTTATATGTTAGGGCACGTTTATCCCTTGCTGCTTTCAGAAATTTCTCTTTATCCTTGTATTTTGCCAGTTTCACTATGATATGTCGTGCAGAAGATTGATTCCAGTTACTTCTGAAGGCAGTTCTCTGTGCCTCTTGGATTTCAATGCCTTTTTCCTTCCCCAGTTCAGGGAAGTTCTCAGCTATTATTTCTTCAAGTACCCCTTCAGCACCTTTCCCTCTTTCTTCCTCCTCTGGGATACCAATTATGCATATATTATTTCTTTTTAGTGTATCACTTAGTTCTCTAATTTTCCCCTCATACTCCTGGACTTTTTTATCTCTCTTTTTCTCAGCTTCCTCTTTTTCCATAACTTTATCTTCTAGTTCACCTATTCTCTCCTCTGCCTCTTCAATCCGAGCCATGGTTATTTCCATTTTATTTTGCATTTCGTTTAAAGCGTTTTTCAGCTCCTCCTGACTGTTCCTTAGTCCCTTGATCTTTGTAGCAATAGATTCTCTGCTGCCCTGTATACTGTTTCCAGCAATTAATTTTTATGACTATTATTCTAAATTCACTTTCTGTTATATTATTTAAATCCTTTTTGATCAGTTCATTAGCTGTTGTTATTTCCTGGAGATTCTTCTGAGGGGAATTCTTCCGTTTGGTCATTTTGGATAGTCCCTGGAGGGTTGCAGACCTGCAGGACACTTCCCCTGTGCTGTGGTGTATAACTGGAGTTGGTGGGCGGAGCCGCAGTCAGACCTGACTGCCCACCGCTGGGGCTACAGTCAGACTGGTGTGTGCCTTCTCTTCCCCTCTCCTAGGGGCGGGATTCACTGTGGGGTGGCGTGGCCCGTCTGGCTACTTGCACACTGCCAGGCTTGTGGTGCTGGGGATCTGGCGTATTAGCTGGGATGGGTAGGCAAGATGCACGGGGCAGGAGGGGCAGGCTTAGCTTGCTTCTCCTTAGGTGATCCACTTCAGGAGGGGCCCTGTGGCAGCGGGAGGGACTCAGACCCGCTGCTGGAGGGTTGGCTCCACAGAAGCACAGTGTTGGGTGTTTGCACGGAGCAAGCAATTTCCCTGGCAGGAACTGGTTCCCTTTGGGATTTTGGCTGGGGGATGGGTAAGGGAGCTGGCGCTGGCTAGCGCCTTTGTTCCCCACCAAACTGAGGTCTGTCGTCCTGGGCTCAGAAACTCTCCCTCCCTTTGTCCTCCAGCCTTCCTGCTTTCTTAGCAGAGCTGTTAACTTATGACCTCCCAGATGCTAAGTCATGCTTGCTGTCGGAACACACTCTGTCTGGCCCCTCCGCTTTTGCAAGCCAGAGTCGGGGGCTCTGCTTGGCCAGCAGGCCGCCCCTCCGCCCTGGCTCCCTCCCTCCAATCCGCGCAGGGCGCACTTCCTCTCCGCCCTTCCTACCCTCTTCCGTGGGCCTCTTGTCTGCGCTTGGCTCCGGAGACACCATTCTGCTAGTCTTCTGGTGGTTTTCTCGGTTATTTAGCCAGGTGTAGGTGGAATCTAAGTGATCAGCACGACGCGCGGTGAGCCCAGAGTGCTCCTACGCCGCCTTCTTCTGCCAGTCCCGTGAATGATTTTTTAAAATATATTTCTGGATTCATTTTGCCAGTATTTTGTTCAGATAGATGGTTTGCTCACATCTGTCATTTCATGAGTTGCCTGTTTTTTTTTTTTTTTATTGTATCTTTTGATGTTAAGTAGCTTTTTAGTTTGATTTAATCTACTTGTTAATTTTTATTTTTGGTGTCATAGCCAAAAGATTGTTTCTGAGACCAATGTCAAGGAGATTTTTCTCAATTTTTTCTTCTAGAATTTTTATAGTTTCAGGTCTCACATTCAAGTCTTTAACCCAGTTCTAGTTACCTTTTGTGAATGGTGTAAAATAGGAGGTCAGTATCACTCCTTTGCTTTTGAACACCCAGTTTTCCCAACACTACTGTTTAGAAACACTGTATTTTCCCCATAGCATATTCTTGGCTCTCTTCTAAAGTATTAGTTGGCCATATACTTATGGGTTTAATTTGGATCTCTCAATTCTATTTCCATTGGTCTGTGTGTCTGTTTTTAATTCCATATTACTATAACTTTGAATTATAGTTTGAGATCAGGAAATATGATGCCTCTGACGTTGATCTTTCTCAGGATTGCTTTGCTTATTTTGGGAATTTTGTGCTTTCATACAAATTTTAGAAAATTTTTTTCTATTTTTGAGAAAAATGTCATTGGGATTTTGATAGAGATTGCATTGAATCTATAGATGGCTTTGAGTAGTATATACATTTTAACAATATTAATTCTTCTAATCCACACATATGGGGTATCTTTTTATTTATTTGTGTCTTCTTACATTTCTTTCATCAGTGTCTTATAGTTTTCACTGTACAGATCTTTTTCTTTTTTGCTTAAGTTTTTTCTTAGTATTTTATTGTTTTTGATACTATTGTAAATGAGGTTGTTTTATTTATTTCTTCTTTAGATATTTTGATGTGAATGTTTAGAAATGTAAATATTTTTGTTTGTTTATTTTGTATCTGGTAACTTTACTGAACTCATTCACTAGTTCATTTTTTTTGGTGGGGTCTGTAGATTTTCTATAATCAAGATCATGTCATCATCAAACAGACATTTTTACTTCCTCCTTTCTGATTTGGATGCCTTTTAGTTCTTTTTATTGCCTGATTACTCTGTCTCGTCCTTCCAGTACTATGTTAAATAGGAATGTGAGAGTAGGCACCCTTGTCTTATTCACAATTTTAGAGAAAAAACTTTGAGCTTTTTATTGTTGAATATAAAGTCAGCTATAGATTTATCATATGTGGTCTCTATTTCGTTGAGGTATATTATTTTTATACCCGATTTGTTGAGAGTTTTTATCATGAAAGGGGATGGATTTTATCAAATGCTTTTTCTTCATCTATTGAGAGCATTATGTAATTTTTTTCTTCCATTCTGTTAGTGCTGTGTATCACATTTAATGTTTTGTACATGTTGAACCATTCTTGCATCCTAGGGATAAATCCCACTTGATCACAGTGTATGCTCCTTTTAATGTGTTGCCTAATTTGGTTTACTAATGTTTTTTTGAGAATTTTAGCATTTTATATTTTTCAGGGATATTGGCCTGTAGTCCTATATCCCTTTATAGTGTTCTTATCTGGCTTTGATATCAAGATAAGAGTATTTCTTCCTCTTCAATTATTTGGAGAGTTTAAGCAGTATTGACATTAATTCTTTAGATGTTTGGTAGAATTCACCAGTGAAACAATCTGATCCTGGACTTTTCTTTGTCATGAGGCTTTTGATTACTACTTAATCTCTTTAGTTGTTATGGTCTGTTCAGACTTTTTTGGTTTTTCATGATTTAGTCTTGGTAGGTTGTATTGCATTGTTCTAAAAATTTGTCCAATTCTTCTAGGTTGTCTAATTTGTTGGTGTAAAATTGTTCATAGTCTTTTATAATTATTTGTATTTTTTTGGTAAATTACAGGTACATTACAGTTATAATGTATCCTCTTTCATTTATAATTTCATTTACTTGAATCTTCAGTCTTTTCTTTTGGTACATCTAGCTAAAGTTTTGTCAGTTTTGTTTATCTTTTCAAACCACCAATTTCATTTTATTGATTTTTTTCCTATTGTCGTTCTAGTCTTTAGTCCATTTATTGTTTTCTTTCTTCTGCTAACGTTGGACTTAGCTTGTTATTCTCCTTCTAATTCCTTGAAGTGTAACGTTAGATCCTTAACTGAGATGTTTTTCTTTTCTTTTCTTTTCTTTTCTTTTCTTTTCTTTTCTTTTCTTTTCTTTTCTTTTCCTTTTCTTCTTTTTAGAACGTTTCTGCTGTATCCTGTAAGTTTTGCTATGTTGTGGTCTCATTTTTTTTTCTCAAGAAAGTTTCTCATTTCCTTTTTATTTCTTCTTTGACCCAATGTTCAAGAATATGTTGTTTCATTTCCATATATTTGTGAATTTTTAAATTTTCTTCCTATTATTGATTTCTATTTTCATATTGTTGTGGTCAGAAAAAAAGATATATTATTTCAGTCTTTCTAAATATCTTAAACCTTGCCTGTGGTCCAACATATGACCTATTCTGGAAAAGTTCCCTGTGCACCTGAAGAGAATGTGTATTCTAGTCCTGTTAGATGCACTGTTCTGCATATATCCTGTTAGGTCCATTTGGTATATAGTGTTATTCTGTTACAAGTATAGTCACTCCTCTGCTTTGGTTACTACTTCATGGAATATCTCTTTCTATGTCTTCACTTTCAATCTATGTATGTATTTAAAGTGAAAGTGGATCTCTTATGGAGAGCATATTCCTGGATTTTTATCCATTTAGCCACTTTGTGTCTTTTAATTAATTTAGCCTATTTACATGGCTAAATTGATGGACATTATTGATGGACAAGGACTTACTATTATCATTTTGTTAATTGTTTTCTGACTTAAATTTTTTTCCTTCTTCTTCTTTTTCTGTCTTCCTTTGTGTTTATTATTATTATTATTATTATTATTATTATTATTATTTTGTACTTTTATCAGTGAGTTTTCTATTCAATGTTTTCATGTTATTACTCATTACCCTTTCATTTGAACTTGAAGAATTCCTTTAAGTATTGTAAGGCAAGCCTAATGGTTATAAACTACCTTAACTCTTGTATGTCTGGGAACATCTTTATCTTTCCTTCAGTTCTGAAGTAAACTCTTGGTCAGCAATTTGAGTCCTTTCTCTTTTTTCTGGTCAATATAACTAAAGGTTTGTCAATGTTGTTGATTTTTATAATGAATTAACTTTTCATTTTATTGATATTCACTCTTGTTTTTCAATTTTCTATTCCAATTATTTCCATTTCACTTTATTGTTACCTTTCATGTGTTTTGTTCAGGTTTAGTTTGCTCTTCTTTTCTAGTTTCTTAAAACGAAAAGTTAGCTAAATGATTTAAAATTTTTCTTCCTTTTTAATGTAGGCATTTATAGTTAAAAGTTTCCCTTAAGGCACTGATTTATCTATATCTCATATGTTTTGGCAAGTTGAATTTTAATTATTTTCATCTGAAAGAATTTTCCAATTTCCCTGTAATTTCTTAATTTATCCATTGGTTATTTTATTTTATTATTATTTTTTAATGTGGATTTATTTTTTGAGAGAGAGAGAGAGAGAGAGAGAGATCACAAGCAGGGGAGGGACAGAAAAAGAGGGACAGAGGTTCCAAAATGGGCTCTGTGCTGATAGCAGAGAGTCCATTGCAAGGCTCAAACTCAATAAACCTTGAGATCATGACTTGAACCAAGGTCAGATTCTTGACTGACTCAGCCACCCAGGCACCCAATCCATTGGTTATTTTAAAATGTGTTATTTAATTTCCACTAATTTGTGAATTTTTCAAATTCTCTTGTTATTTATTTCTAATTTAACTCCTTCATAGTTAGAAAACACATTTTGTATGATTTCAACTTTTACATTAATTAAGGGTTGTTTTATGGCAAATGATATGGTTTATACTGGAAGATGCTCCATGTGTGCTTAGAAGGATATTGCATTCCACTGTTATTGGATGGAGTGTTCCATAGATGTCTATTAAGTCTTGTTGGTTTATAGTATTGTACAACTCTTTTGAACCCTTGCTGATCTTCTGCCTAATTGTTCTATTCACTAATGAAAGTTTAATGATGAAGTCTCCAAGTATTAATATTGTCTATTCTTCCCTTTAATCTGGTCAGTTTTGTGGGCTCTGTTGTTGAATGCGTGTATATTTTTCTGTCTTATTGAGAAAAAACTGACATACATAACTGTATAAGTTTAGGGCTTACAGCATGATGGTTTGATTTATCTATATTGTAAAATTATTTTTGCAATATCATCCACCATCTCATATAGGTACTATAAAAAGAAAAAAAATAATAAAATGAACAAAATTCTCCTTGTGATGAGAATCTTGGGATTTACTCTCTTAGTAACTTTCCTATGTATCATACAGCAATGTTAGCTCTGGTCATTATGTTCTACATTACATCTCTAGTACTCATTTATCTTACAACTGGAAATTTGTAACTTTTGACCGACTTCCTCCAATTCGTCTTCTCCCCACTGTCTACCTATCAAAACCACATGTCAGATCTCTTTTTCTCTGAGGTTCTCTCTCTCTCTCTTTTTTCATTCCATATATAAGTGAGATCATATTGTATTTGTCTTTGTCTGTCTGGCTTGTTTAACTTTGCATAATACTTTCAAGGTCCACTGATATTGTCATAAGTGGTAGGATTTTCTCTTTTATTATGCTGAATAATACTCCATTATATATCTATCATCTATCTCTTATATATAGATGGATAGATGATAGATAGATGATAGACTATTGATAGATAGATGAAGATGTAGTATATATATATATATATATATATATATATATATACACATATATAGTCACAACTTTATCCATTCATTCAGTGATAAACACTTAAGTTGTTTCTATGTCTTGGCTATTGTAAATAATGCTGCTACAAATGTGGGGGCACAGACATTTTTGAGTTAGTGTTTTCATTTCCTTTAAATGTATTCCCAGAAGCGGTATTGCTGTATCATAGGGGAGTGTTATTTTTAATTTTTTGAAGATCCTCCATATGATTTTCCATAGAGTTTGTACTTAGTTACAATCCCATCAACAATGTACAGGGTTCCTCTTTCTCCACATTCATAGCAGCACTTGTTATCTCTTGTCTTCTTGATAATAACCATTTTAACAGGTCTAAAGTGATATTTCATTGTGGTTTTACTTTGCATTTCCCTAATGATTAGTGATGTTCAGCTTTTTTTTTTATGTACCTGTTGGTATTTCATATACCTCCTTTGGAGAAATGTCTATCCAGATAATTTTCCCGTTTTTTTTTCTTTTAAATTGGTTATATGGGGGTTTTGCTATTAAGTTGTATGTGTTATTTATATATTTGGATATTAAACCCTTTCAGTATAATGACTTGCAAATGTTTTTTTCTTTTTTTCATTCCATATGTTGCCTTTTCACTTTGTTGATGATTTCTTCTGCTGTACAGAAGATTTTGTTGTAGTCCCACTTGTTTATCTGCAATTTTTGTTGCTTGTGCTTTAGGTGCCATATCAAAAAAGTAATTACCAAGGTCCAGGCCTCTTCTTTCTTTTAGTAGTTTCATGGTTTCAGGTGTTACATTTAAGTCTTATCAATTTCAAGTTAATTTTTGTGAGGCATAAGGGGTTTTCATTCTTTTACATGTGACTATCCAATTATCTCCACACAATTTATTGAGGAGACTGCCTTTTCTCCATTGAGTATGCTTGGCTTTCTTGTCAAATATTAGTTGAAAGTATGTGTGAGAGTTTATTTTGGGCTCTCAGTTCTGTTCCATTGTCCTATTTGTTTTTATGTTAGTACAACACTGTTTTGATGACTATAGCTTTATAGTATAGCTTGAAACCAAAGAATGTGATGTCTCCTGCTTTTTTCTTCTTTCTCAGGATTTCTTTGGGTATTCAGAGTCTTTTCAGTTTTTATATGAATTTTACAAGTATTTTTCTACCTCTGCAAAAATGCCATTAGAATCTTGATGGCAATGAATCTATAAATGGTTTTTGGAAGTATTGACATTTTAATATTATCAATGCATATATCTTTTTAATTTTTATCTTCCTGATACATTTGTTATCATTAGTTATCCTTCTTTATGTGTAGTAACATTTTTTTGTTGTTTTAAAGACTATTTTCCTCTGTATTTGTACAGCTACTCCATCTCGCTCATGGTCTTCTTTGGAAGTCATTTGTTTTTCCAACCTTTTACTTTTATCCTATTTGTATATATTAATCTAAAGTAAGTCTCCCGTGGATAGCATATGCTTCTATCTTGTTGTTAACTCAGATTGAAACTCTCTGGCTTTTCATTGGATTTTTAAATACATTTAAGTTCAATGTTATCACCCATATGATTGAATTTTTATTTTTTTTTTATTTTTTTATTTTTTAATATATGAAATTTACTGTCAAATTGGTTTCCATACAACACCCAGTGCTCATCCCAAAAGGTGCCCTCCTCAATACCCATCACCCACCCTGCCCTCCCTCCCACCCTGCCCTCCCTCCCACCCCCCATCAACCCTCAGTTTGTTCTCAGTTTTTAACAGTCTCTAATGCTTTGGCTCTCTCCCACTCTAACCTCTTTTTTTTTTTTTTTTCCTTCCCCTCCCCCATGGGTTTCTGTTATGTTTCTCAGGATCCACATAAGAGTGAAACCCATATGATTGAATTTTTATATGCATTTTTGTTGTTTGTTTTCTATATGACTCATGTCTTTTTTTAAAAATTCCTCCGTTCCTTCTTTATTGCCTTCTTTTTCATTAAATGAATATTTTCTTTTGTAACACTTGAACTTTTTAATATATTCACTTAACAATTTTTAGTAATTTTTTAGTGGTTGTACTAAGACTTAAAAAATATATCTTGCTATCAGAATCTATCTCCAATTTCCATTAATTTAATTTTTTATTTAAAAAAACTCCCTTTATTCCTGTATAGCTGTATTTACTTTTTCTTTTTTTGCCATTCTTGCTCAATTACCTTGTCTAATATATGTTATAAATTATTTAATATATAGTTATAATTATAAATGAATTTAATTTTATTTCTCTTAAAGGAAGGTAAGGAAATAAGGTGGATAGATAGATACATAGATACATACATAATAGGTAGAGAATAGAGAATTTATAATATTCTGTTCATTTCTTAAACAGAATCTGTGCTACCTTCTCCTGTCTTTTCCTTCCTCCAATACATGTTTCATTCCATCCACCCCCTTTTGTATTGTTTTTGTCTACTATATTGTATTTCTATATGACATACGCACACAACGCAATAATATATATATACTGATTTATAAAGTTGTTTCTTAAGATGTTAAGAAACAAAGGAGAAATGTTAAGTTATACTGACTTTTATAATTTTCTTCATAATAACCTTAAATGGCACTCTCTATTTTGTTTGTTTTCTTTAATGGATTCAAACACTCCCTGTTTGAATAGCATAGAAATATGCTTTCAACCTAAAGAATTTTCTTTGTGTTTCTTGTAAGGCAGGAATGCTAGCAACAAATTCCCTTGCTTATTGTGTTTATTTGAGGTACTAGTCATTTTGGGATACCATAATGAAATACCACAGACTGGGTGGCTAAAAGAATAGAAATTTATTTTCTCACCTTTCTAGAATTGAGAAGCCCCAGATCAAAATTTTAGGGGTGCTTGGGTGGCTCAGTTGGTTGAACATCCAACTTCGGCTCAGGTCATGATCTCATGGTTTGTGAGTTTGAACCCTCCATGTTGGGCTCTGTGCTGACAGCTCAGAGCCTGGAGCCTGCTTCAGATTCTGTGTTTCTCTCTGTCTCTGCTCCTCCCCCACTTGCACTCTGTCTCTGTCTCTCTCTCTTTCTCAATAAATAAATAAATAAATAAACATGAAAAAAAATTTAAAAAGTCCAGCAGTGTTGGTTTCTGGTGAGAACTTTCTGGCTTGCAGATGGTCACATTCTGGCTTGCCGTGCCATCATACGGCAGAAGGAGAGAGAAAGAGCTCTTTGGTATCTCTTCTCATAAGGACAATAATCCAATAGAATGAAGAACCAACACTTATGACCTCATTTAACCTGAATTATCTTCATAAATGCTCTATTTCCAAATGCAGTCACATTGTGGTTGGGGCTTCAACATATGAATTTTGAAGGTTATTTTGACATCACTTTAAAATGTAGTTTGATGGATATAAGAGATTTGGTTGAGAGTTCTATTTTCTGTGCTTTGTTTTGTTTTGCTTTTTTCACTTTGAATATGTCATCATAATTATTTCTGACCTTCATTGTATTTGATTTTAAGTTAGGTGTTAATCTTACTGGGATTTCCTTTTTCATGGTTAGTAATTTTCTCTTGCTACTTTCAGGATGTGTCTTTGACTATCACATGTCTTATGTAGATTTCTTTGTGTTGAGCTTCTTGAATGCATTAATTGAATTTGTCATGTTCTCAGAAATTATTTCTTTGGACATTTTTAATTCTCTTTTCTTTTGTCCTCTGGTAGTCCATTATTTGCATGTTATTATGCTTAATAATGTCCAATATTTCTCTGAATATCTGTTCATTTTCCTTCATTCTTTTTTCTTTGTTCCATAATCATAATAGCTCAGTTTTCAAATGTTTTAATTCTTCCTTCAGCCATATCAAATCTAATGTTGATCCTCTCCAGTGAAATTCTTATTTCTTATTATATATTTCAACTGCAGAATTTCTATTTTTTCTTTTACATTTTATATCTCTTTATTGATATCCTTTACTTGACAAGACATTGTCATCATAATTTCATTGAATTTATTATACATAATTTTCTTTAATTGTCTCAATATAATTATGATAACTACTTTTTAAGTTTTTTTCAATGTTTATTTATTTTTCAGAAACAGAACATGAGCAGGGGAAGGGCAGAGAGAGAGGGAGACACAGAATATGAAGCAGGCTCCAGTCTCTGAGCTGTCAGCACAGAGCTTGACATGGGGCTTGAACTCATGAACTGTGAGATCATGACCTGAGCGGAAGTTGAAGTCAATGCTTAACTGACTGAGCCACCCAAGCTCCCCTATGGTAATTTCTTTTAACTCTTTGTCCATTCCTACAGGAGCAAAGGCAAATGCCTTCAGCCTGTCTTTTTTTTCCCTGTGTAGGGGCCATATTTTCTTTTTCTTTTGTGTATTTTGTACACTTTTGTTGAAAACTGGGACTTTTAAGAAATATAGTACAGCAAGTCTAGATACTGATCTCTTCTTGCCAGCTTGTTAATATATTGTGCTTTCTTATATGGTAATGATTTGGCTGTAGTAGTTCAGTGAAGTCTGTTTTTTCTTAACCATGCTGACTCTGAGGTTCTGCTCAAAGTTTTGCTCCTTTAAAAAAAAATAAGCATAGGGTCCTAGGGTTTGCCACTTAGTTAACACTGTTTAGTTGTCAGCCACTGATTTGTCAGAGGCTGTGCTTAACCCCTTTGAATTAGCAAGGTTTATGTTTTTCCTTTTAATATTAGATCTGTACGTGGCTTCAAGCCTTATTTTATTGTTGAAAGAGTTTATGAATTTTCTGCACATTCACATAGAGAGTTTTTTCTCAAAAGTTCCCTTTCAGTCACCTCACCTTTTAGAGGAAAGATCCTTGAATATGCATAGTCTTCCTGACCAGCAGGGATGAGTAATTTGGCAGTTCTCTTTGAGTCTTTTTCTGATCTTCTCAGTAAGCTTCTGACTGGTTTGCTTCTATTGATAACCATGTAGCCGTTAGGCTCCACTAACTGCTAGTTGACTTTGGCAATACCTTGGGATACAGTATGCTCTATAATGGGAACCAATTAAGTCAGGGCCCCTGATAGAGGTGGGCTGTTAGCAGTCTTGAGTATTGTTTTGACAGTTTTCTGGGTAGAACCTGTAAAGGGCAAGTGCTGGTGGAGGGGGTTGCTCTCTACTGGCTGCCCTACAGGAGTTATGGTGTACATGTGTCAGGGAAAGATGGAAACAGGTTTCAGCACTGAGCACCACCCATTATGGATCTTCTGCAATTCAAAACAACAGAGGGTAGGATTTGGTAATTTTTTTTTAGTTTTCTAATATATCCAGGATAGCTTTTGTGTCCCAGGAAGCTGGGGACAAGGATATTTGCCATTTTTCTGTTAACTCCACTAAAGAAGTTTTCCCACAATATACAGTTGTATGGAAAAGGAGGCTGAACTCTTCACAATAACTTGTGCCCAGATCCTCCCTACTTGGAGTTCAGGATGAAAAAATGGTTATTGACACCTGAATACTATCACACACTCAATATAAGCCTTTTGCAGCATGGAGCTCACTGGCCTTCTAGAAGGCTAGGGGGTGGGGGCAGGAACTGCTACTTGAATGCCAAGTCAGTTGCCATAACTCATTGCCATGAAAGAGCTGAGGAAGGAGGTGAGTATAGTCTCTAGCATGAATGCCATAGCCTCCCACTGTTATGACTGAGTTTCCATGGGTTCTGTTGAAAAAATTTGCTGTAAGCTCTTTGATCAACCTCCATAATCTTTGAATGATCGTCTTTCCTAATTTTAACAAGCTTAGTAGATGACTTTCTGGGGGAGAATTTTCCCTAAGTTCTTTGTACCACCATTTTGGATACCTGCATGAGTTTTTGAGCACTCTTCCATCTTACAAAATTAGAGAAATAATATTTTATCTACATGTGTTATTGTGACTATTGCATTAAATTATTTTTCACAATCAGAAGTTCCCCTAACTGAATCATTATGTCAATATACTGGCATATAATTTTTAGCACCAAATTTGCATTAGCAAAAATCATTATCAGTAGGTAGAAACAGCAATTTCAGGTGACTTTGATCTTAGGCAATGCTGTAATTGGTCTACACGATACAATAAATTCATTGGATCATTATTTTATGACAAACTTTATTCATTTTTCCCTTCAATTTAATTATCATAAAGCTTTTATAGAAAGCACATTAATATTCTGGAAATAATAATATAAAAATGCCCTACTTACTGGAGAAAGTGTTAAAAAAGGGATACAGAATGGAAACATGGTAGTCATTGTCAGGATGACAGCTTGGTGAAATGACAAAGGTTAATTGAGAATCAAGAACTTGCCTTGGCCATCTTGCTCTGAAACCTGGAAGGATTATTAAATCCCTGTGCCTAACGGTACCCTTAGAGTATCCAACTAAAACCTTGTATAATGATGAGATTTAGTGAGACCACCAAAGATCTGTTTAAATATATTCTTCTGAATCAAGAAAGCTGGAATCAGAAGGAAAGGGTCATAAGGATAACAGAGAATATATTATCATAATAATGGGGTCTGAAACATAGAAGAAATGATGGCCATCTAGCACATTAAATTTCTAAAATTTTAATCAGAAGTAACACTTTTTTAAAGAAGAATTTAAGAAGATTGAGCTTCAATATGCAAAAATTAGTGCTCTGGTAGAAGTGAGGTTGGAGCAAGTCCTGCAACTCTAACTTGCTCATACCTCTCTCGGCAGACTTGAGCCCAATATTGCCAATATCTGGCTATTTGGAACCCAATTTAAAACTTGATCTGATCCCATCTTTCCTCTGTGAGAATAAAATTACATATGGTGGAGAGCACTAAAAGTCACGGGGGTGGCCCTAATAACATGTGGTGGAAGAAACTCCACTCATTCTTAAGTCTTTATTGAGTCTTCTTGACTAAGGAGTCGGCTCCTGAACAAAACCCTATTTGTGACCTTTCATGTTCTACCAGAGGCAATCACAAAGACTTTACATAGGTCATTTTATGTTAATATGTGATAATTAGAAAGTGATCTTTTTGCTAGTATTCATATAGGTTGTAGTCAGCTGTGTACCTCCTCTCCTGATCTTGAAAATCTCATTAGTTCCTAGAAAGGATGAGGTGTGTTAGAATGTAAGAAGAGTCTCTTGAAGGCATCTGTAAGTTCTGAGACCCTTTTAGCTGCCTTTGCAAAGCTGGGGTACAGCCAAAGGAGGGAAGTGCACCATGATCTTACCATGTGCCCCCTGCATTTGCTGTAGCCCTCTCTTTGAGAGCCCATGTCCTGCTGTGGGATACACTGAAGCAGAGGAATAGACCCTCCAGCAGAGAGTAGAGACTGTTTCACTGAGACAGCAAGCTGGATGGAAGAACTGGTGAGAAGTTGAAGTATATAGCTGGTGAACTCTAGATGGAGCCAAAACAGCGATGAAGACCCTTTTGGCATATCTTGGCATATAAATGGTCCATAAGCTCACCCAACTATAGCTGGCAACATCAGAGTTTATCAGGTCATACCAGGAACAGAAGAAAAAGGCAATTCACGTAGAAACCATTTATCCCCTCTCCTTCCTCATATTACCATGAAAATGCAGAATTTCCCCTGCCTTGGAGTACCTGGGTGGCTCAGTCAGTTAAGCATCTGACTGTGTTCTGCTTGGGATTCTCTCTTTTTCTTTCTCTGGCCATCCCCTGCTCATGTGCTTTCTTGCCCTCTCTCAAAATAGATAAATAAACGTTTAAAAAGTTGCCCTGCCTCATAAACCTGAATACTTTCCTCAGGAAAGATTCAGGATGAGGGGAGAGGAACTGGGAGACTGAACATTTATATTGAGAAAAATTAAACATTCAGAGGGATTGCATAAATTAGCATGTTGCACTCAACTTTAAGTTGTGAGAAAATAAAGTAATTGACATTTTATTAACTGGAAGGCAGAGGCTTGCACTTTGTTCAGCAGAGAAGATGTCCATCTTCAAAGCAGCCACACCTGGTGTGGCAGAACAATCAGGCCAGAGCCTGAAGCTCAGTGAGCATTGGGCAGGTATAGGCCAGGTAGAAAGTGTATTTGCAAAGGAGTGCTGTGGCTATCTCCATAAGGAAGTCAACCAGGTGGAGGACACAATCACATCAATATCCTTCCTTGTTATTTTCACCCCCATCTCACATTGGTTCAGAACTTTTTCTTGGTGGAAAAGCTGTGGAACAAATTTGAAGGGGCTTAATGTATGACATTTAAATAAATAGTCAATATCTCTGCCCTCTTCCATCTTGTTCAGTGTTCGTCTCTAGTTTATAGAATGGCTCTCAGGAGCTGAAAATGGGGCCAAAAGTTTTTAAGTTTGAGAACGATCCATTGAGAAGACAAAGCCGAAAGGGTCCAAAAAGACTAAGAAACCTCACACTTTCTTTAAGACATACAGATAAAGTCAGGTAACTGGGTCTAGATTACATATTCAGTGACAGATGGATCTATGAATCCTTATTAGATTATCTTTACCAAATGTACTCTGAGACTGAGAACATTCACTGAATACCTAAAACATGTCACTATCCTATTCTTATAGATGAGAAAACTGAGGTTCAGAGACAAGAGCTCAGTATCCCAGAATGACTAAAAAGCAAGTAGTAGAGATAAAATAATTAATAAGTTCTAGAAATGTTAACAGTGTATCCTTTATATGATACAGTGTTAAATAAAACAGATGTGATCTTGCAGTTCATAAAAATAAGTTTGGTGAAAATTAATATTATATTCAACTATGTCAATGAAGCTTAATATCAAAAATTATTTTAAGTGGATTAAGGAAGATGAATAAAGGCAGGAAATTATTCTCAAAAAAAAAAAAAAGACAAAGAGAATTAGCCTAGGTAAGGGATATAACACAGCTTCTAAAACAGCAATCTAATAAGTAATGTTTGTTCTTTCCTGTCTGTTCTAACATTCACAGAGGTTCTTATTCAATTATTTGCTGTCTTATATCATATGTTTTAATCCCTTTTAGTTGTGCTTGTCTATCCAGTCTTCACCAATGGACAAGATAGCATACCTGTTTCTCATCTCCATAGAATGTGGCACTAAATATCCCTGTGCAAATACGTAGCCCAGTCAAGAATTTGGTTACACAGATTCATTAGCAGGAGGTACATAACAGTAGCAGTTAATATATCTTATCTGCTGCATGTCATTATTTCTCATTACTATAGAGAACATCAACCAGGACTTCATAATGGACCCAAACAGTCTTTAAGTGTTGGCAATAAATAGATACAAATACACAGTCCTTACCATCAGGAAAACTCAGCTGAGAGGGAGATGCAGATTTGTTCAGAGATCCCTGTAGACAAAATGTGGAAGCTTGTATCATAGGCTGTAATTGTGCCTCAGCTGAGATTGGTCCTCCTCCCTGAGGATAGAAAGTCATAGAAAGTGTTTGGTCAAGATTTCCCTTTTCAGGAAACTGAGTCAAATATAAGTAGAAATGTTTACTAAAAAAAATTTGGATGACTCTTAGAACTGTTGGATGGACCAGGGAAGTTGAGAGTTCAAGAAGAAGCTTTGGGAACACTACCTAAAACCAGACCATAACTAGTCTGAGAAGTGAAATAGCACAGTTGCCACCAACCATTAGAAGCTCCATGTACTCATTCATTCATGAATTCAATAAAACATAATTAGGCACTTACTTTGGGCAGGCATTGTTGCAAGATCGGAAGGTAAAGCAGAGGGTGCAACCAGTCTGACCACTAACACTGCTTTGTCAATGGCCCTACTTATCACAGCTACCACTGCCAGCATTAGC
Source organism: Panthera leo (assembly GCF_018350215.1). Classification (NCBI taxonomy): domain Eukaryota; kingdom Metazoa; phylum Chordata; class Mammalia; order Carnivora; family Felidae; genus Panthera; species Panthera leo. Next base: position 108,704,154 of record NC_056686.1, read on the forward strand.
TCCCTGTCCAATCCCTCTTGACTCAGTTTCTCTGGAGTCACAGTCCTATGAGAGCATGCATGCAGCTGGCAAAGCCTACAAGGGAGGCTGAGACCAAAGTATCTAGCCTTTTTCTTTCATAAAAGGAGCCATGTTCACCATACCCACCAAGACTGCATGATACCCCAAACACAGGACAGGATTTAACTACTATTTCTACAAAACGCCTACAAAATGAAAGACAAATGACCACTAGGAAACATATCATAGCATGATAGATAAGGAGGCTAAATTTTGCAAGATGAGTGGTGGTGTGTCAAGCCACAAAGGGGACCCTCTTGAAAGGTATTCTATGCTGAGGAAACTACCTGGGCCAGATAAGCAACAGGGAGAGACAACACTGGCTTATAGATGGCCCAGATTATCTGGAGCATTATAACTATCATTTTAAAACAATTTAGAGTTTTTTTTTTTTTAATATTTTATCTTTGCCACTTTTCTGTCACTATATCTGCATGTATGTTCAAATTTCTGAATTTCATAATTATTTTTCTTCTTGAAGAACTTCTGTGGATATTTCCTGTGATGAATTTCCTTGGTATTTGGCTTTCTGATAAAGTGTTTCTTCTTCACATTTAAAAGATAATTTTCTTGGATATAGAATTAGAGGTTTTGTCCTTGTTTTTTCTTTAAACACTAAATATTTCACACCACACTGTTTGCCTGAATGTTTATTTGAATAAGAAGTCCCCTGTAATGTGTATCTTTATTTCTCTATAGGTAAAACTTTCCTCTGTTTTTTTTCAAGATTTTCTCTTTGTCTTTGTTTTTCAGCAGTTTGAATATGGTATATGCCCAGGTGTGCTTTTTATTATGTTTACAACTCATCCTTCTTGGTGTTCTCTGAGCTTAACCATCTGAAGTCTCAGTCTTTTGACGTCTGTCATTAATTTTTGAAAGTTCTTGGACATTAACACTTCAAAAATATTATTTCGGTTCTACTCTTTCTTGTTCTTTTTCTTGTTCTTGTCCTTCTTCTTCTTCCTGTCCTTCTCCTTCTTCTTCTTCCTTCTTCTTATTTCTGTTATACATGTGCTACAACTTTTTGAAATTGTCATACAATTCTTAGCTGTTCTGTTCTATTTTTCATGCTTTTTTTTTTTCTTTTTGGGTTTTAGTTTGGGAAATTTTTACTGAACTGTCTTCAAGTTCATTGTTTTTTTTTACTACTTAAGTCCATCCAAAAGATTTTTCATTTGCATTAAAATTATATTTTATTTATAGCATTTCCTTTTGATTTCTTTTCCTAGAGGTTCTATCTCTCTGATAAAATTACCCAGCTATTCCTGCATTTGTCTACTTTTTCATCAGAGTCCTTAATACATTGATCATATTTATTTTAAATTCTCTGATAAGTCAACACCATTTATGAGCCTGGTCACAATGACAACTTTAGGTCTTCAACTGTGTTGTATATTGCCCTTTAACATGCATTTTAAATTTTGATTGAAAAAAAATGATGTATTTTTTTGATGTAGGAGCTTTGTTTGAGGATGTATGTTATTCACTCTAAGAGATGGATTAGATTTAACATTGGCTATAGGTACCAGAGGCTAAGGATTCCTCTAGTGTCTTTGTTGATGTCACTGTCCTTGGCTTAGGGGCTTCCTCTTGTTCTACTCTTCAGAGAGAGTCATTTTTTGTGTTCCTCTCTTTTGTTATGCAGATATGATTATGGACTGTTATTGTACTGGAAGCTTATTAGTGTAGCAATAAAGTGTAAGGTGGGGGGTCATTCTATCATCTTCAGATTATGTCTTTTACCAGGGCAATATCTCATGGGTGTGGTCTTCAAAAATGTTTTTGTTCCTCCATCTCTGATTTATAGCCTTGAATTTTTTGTCTCCTATTGTTTGTATTTCTTATTATTTTTCCTTAGGTGAGTCAGAAATGTTGGGAGGGGGTCTGAGGCAGATTTTCCCCTCCCATCTCCACTAGAATAAGGTTTCAGTACTACCTTCTGGTGAAGACCCTCACCTGGAGAGTGGGCTTTTGCTGGGGAAAAAGCTGGGAAGGTATATAATGCTACAATGGCCATTCATCCCTGACTCCTGCCAGGGCCATGAGGAGATCTTTCTGAAATATTTCTGGGATTCTCACTGCAAGAACCAAGTGGAGTTCCTGGAGAGAAAGCCTGTGACAATGTCCTCCCCACCCATGCCTGTAGGAGGAACACTTATTTTTCTCAGTATTATGCTAATCTGTGTTCAGCCTCCAGTAATTAGTGAAAATTACTAGTTAGGTAAGTGTTTTAGTCATTTTATGGTTCCAATGACTTTTCATCCAGATGAGAAAATCTTGGTTACTCTATTTCTGGGTGCAGCTGACCTTACAGATTTCAGGTCATTTGCTCCCTGACCTCAGATCTCTAATAGGCCCAGGGAAAGCTGATCTTCATTTTGGCCAGATTTTTCCTGTTGTAAAACTGATGTAATGAATTTCGAGCTCTTTACTTGTTGCAGCTGTTTTGAGGAATCTAATCACTGTCATTTTAACCAAAGGTATTTCATATGGTGGCTGAGTAAGATCTTTCCTAAACAGGTTGGCTAGAATGAAGCTAAACTATCTTTTTTTCTTTTCTCCTCAAAAATAGGGAAAATCCAACCAGGACCAACATAGCTGACTTAACAGAAGAATCACTAATAGTACTAATTGCACCTCTCAATTAATCCAACATTAATTAGGAAGGAAGCAGAACAATAATAGGAACTTGCCCTTGCTAACTGATTATTCTCTCAAGGTTTCCAAGGTGGTGATGGAAAGTGGTAAGTTCCAAGTTTTTAAATCAGTCAGGTTTGGATTATTAATAGTAGCTCTTCCTTTTAGTCCCTTGGCTTCTCCCATAGTCATAATGTCTTCATATTAAAACAGAGGGTAACAACATGTACCATATGGGTTACTGCAAGGATTTATGTAATGCCCCTGGAACAGTGCCTGCTTCCTGGTCAGGAGTTGGTGAGCTGGAATCCTCAACATCTATCTGCATCTTCCCTCTGCTCCTGCAGCATCACCAGCACCAGTGTCTTACCTCCACAGAATAGGAGCACAGTACTTGACCCTCACTTGCCTAGTGACTTGTTCCATGTACCTGTGCCATCTGAGTCTGTGCCACAAAACTGGCATGCTGTTGGGTAGCTCCAGGTTCAGGTGGATGCTTTACTTCCTAATTAGCAAAGGCAGAGCTCTTACTAAATTACTGGCAGAATGTCTCATTGCCTTTTATTCATTACTCCCTTCTAATTATTCTAAATTGTTTCTTAATTAGATTCTGTCTACAGGAAAATGGATGTGAAATGAGCAGGACACAGGACAGACCTGCAGGGTGAAGCAGACAGTGCATGGTTCCTCAGAGATGGTATTTGCCACCAGCAGAAGATACTTTACCTGGAAGTTCCATTTCTTTTCCAGATTCCCTGAGATCACTTTTCCAGCCCTAGCAAAGGACACATTCTTTCTAGGGCTCTCAGTAAGTACAGACTATAGTCTGTCAGGATCAAATGTTCACAGCAAACTTTCAGTCTTGAGAAGATACCTCCCTCAGGGAAAGGTGAATAAAAGCAGGAAGAATCCACCCTGGAAGTTTTGTATCCTTGGCTATTCTCTGTCCCTGTGGCTTTGCTCCAAAACCCTGTGCAACCCAGAGCCATCATTTTTCTCCCTCTCCTACTGGGATATGACCCACACCAAGGCATTGCCTTGTCTCTTATCCTTCTCTTTATGTTACTGATTTTATTCTTGTCAGAGGACTAAAGTTCCTTCTTATAAAGTTTCATCTCCAACTGTAAATGAAAATTATTTCTCTTACAGAAGGCAAGCTGTCACTTTGATAGTATGCAGAACGATATCAAAATTTAGTCATGATCTCTACTCTTAAGAAATCAATCTAAGAAAATAATCACAAATGAAGACAAAGCTTAAGTTCAAGAATGGTGTTATGGATTGAATTGTATCCCTTCAAAGTTCACATGTTGAAGTCCTAGCTCCCAGTACCCAAAGTATAAGACCCTAACTGGAGATAAAGTCTTTATAGAGGTAATTAAGTTAAAGTGAGGCCATTAGAATGGGTCCTAATCCAAAATGACTGAAGTCATTATAAAAATGAAAAATTTGGACAGAAATGTGTATGGAGAGAAGATAAGGTGCAGACACAGGGAGAAGATGGTCATCTACATGTCAAGAAGAGAAGCCTGGGACAGTCTCCCTTACAGACCCAGAAAGAACTAATCCTGCTTGCCCCTTGATCTCAGACTTCCAACCTCCAGAAGTGTGACAAGCATTTCTGTTAAGTCACCCAGTTTATGGCACTTTTTAAAGCATTCCTATCAAACTAATGCAGATGGAAAAAGAGATATTGATAACATGGGAAAAGATAATCTAAGTGAAAAAATAAGCTTAAAGTTTATAGGCAGGATGCTCACATATTATTTAGCCAGATAAAAAACTCACATAGAAAGGTCATTGAGGAAAATATTCAATCACATTAGTAACCAAAGAATGAAACTTCAAACAACAAAGAAATATATCTTTTCCCAACCAAATTGGATTTTTTAAATCAAACTACTTAATCCTGAGAAGGTCCAGGGAGATGAGTTTTCTCATATGCTGCTAATGGGTATGTGTATTGGTATAACTTTCCTGGAAACCAAGTTGGCTAAAAATTAAAGAACTTTAACATGTTTTTGTAATTTATGGGCTAATATTTCAATTTCTAGGAATGTATACTCAGAAAATAATCATGGTTTTGAAGAAAGGTTAAGGTACAAGGAGTTTTACTAAAGCATGATTCATAATAGGAAAACAAGTAGAAGCAACAAAAATGCTCATAGTAAGAAACAATATATAAATTCTGATATACTTGTGAAATTATGTATTATGAAACAAAAATGTTGTAAGAATATGTTTCATACTGTGAGAATGCATTGCACCTTTTAAATAAAATTAAAACCACTTAATGTATTTTTGAAGAAGTGACTAAGATTTTATACAAATCATCTTTAGTTATAGAAGTGTTTATTGTTTCAAAATTATTATTTTATTATTCCATATCTAATTTAAAATTAAAATACATATTTACACATATACTGTGAATAATTTAATACTCTTTTTGAAAAAGAATTGAAAAGCACCATCAAGAAGATGTAATAATATATAGGGAATGGGTGTGGACATGAGGCTTTCTAGTATTCATAAAATCAATCACATAGTTGACTGCATTTTATTGACCTTTCTGGACCCCAGGCAGAAATAAATAGTTAAATGGTAAAACCACAGAGGCTTCACTGGGGAAAAAGATTCAGAGGCAGGAGAGGCAGGAATAGGTGATAGAGTGTAAATCAGAGAAGAGAAATGTCCTAGTTTACTATGCTAGTGAGGTAGTAGATGGGCTGTGTCAATCTAGGACATGCAGACAACAGGACAGGTGGGTAGGACACAACACTTGGACCAGTTAGATGGTAACTTCTCCTCATTTGGGAACACTTTGCCAGCTCACTTTCAAGGAAGAATTAAAGCTATTCTCCAGAGAAGCAGTTCTAAAACCTTGGGTTGCATGTCCCTTAGCTTTTTCAAAATTACTGAGCACATCTAAAATCTTTTCTCTGCTTTTTCTGTATTCTGTATTAGAAATTAAATCTGACATGGATTAATATATGAATTATTTATTTAAAAATAATAAGCCAATTTGGTAGTAAAATAAATTCTAAGTTTTATAAGAGTTAACTAAAATGTTCTTCAAAAGAAAAAAAGTAGTGAGAAAATTGGCTTTGCTTCACCATTTTGCAAATATTTCCAAAATCTGGCTTACTGGAAGATAGCTGAATTTTACTTGTTCTGCATGCAATTATGGTGATATCACATGTCATTTAGTCTCTAGAAGACTCTATTGTACAGTTGTAAGAGAATAACAGTGAAAAAAAATATTTTAAGAGCACCTTTTTGGCACTATCATAAAAATGGTTTTGAACTCATGGACCCACTGAAAGGATTTGGGGGACACTTAAGGTTTCCTGGACTAAACTTTGATAATCAATAGATATTTCCAGAGATAGGAAAATAAATAGATGTGAAATTGCCCAAAGACCACACTTAACCTCCACAAATACTAGTCAGCCATCCTTAAGAAAGCCTTCCTTCCTTTTTCCCCAGCACTTGGAATCAGTGAATCAGTGATAGCTCTGGGGGAAAAAAAGCATCCCCCTGGTGAACAAGATGTGAAAAATAGGAAACAAATTGGGTCCTGTATATGGCAAAACATTCATAGGAATCTACCTTCCAACATGTAAACAGTGAGCTACAGAAGTGACAGAAATTGTGGCTTAGAGCCAGTGGCAGTGATAACTGATAAAGATGAGGGGTAGAACAGATAACCCTGACAGTAAATGTCATCTGTAGAAAATCTGGGGGCCACTGCAGTTGCTTCATAGAGCACTAGGGTTTTTTTGTGTGGGTTTGGGGAGTCAGAATTGTGGCTCAGGTAGCTGGTATCACTCCTGAGGTCAGGGAAGTCCCCACACCCAGCAGATAGTTTCTGGCTGCCCTCTGTACTTCCCTAGCAATGTCCAAAGGCAGCCTGCGGCAAGGAGAAATGGCAAGTGAACACCGTTGCGTTAATGCAAAGACGAGCAGATATTCAAGAATCATCCAGCATTTGCAGAAAACCACATTATGAAGCCAAATGTCCAAAGACACCCGGAAGTAATCATTTGTTCGACAAGTACCTATAGATCACCAATCGTGCTAACATGGATACAGTGTGATTTTTTAACTCTTCTCGTATCAGTAACACATTTTATTTTTGTTGATTCCTATAATCCTCACTAAAATTAACATCTTTATAAAAATAAAAATAGTTATTTACCAGGTATATTTATATAATATCAGGCACCGTTTCAAATTTATATATATTTTTTCTTTTATGTAAGTCTCATGGCTTTCTTTGGTGTTGGTTTTATTATCATTTGTGCATATTCATGTAAATGTATCTGTAAGGATCCTTGGTGTAGGTAGAAATGCTGAGTGTATAAGACATGCAAATTTTAAGTTATGATTGATTTGGCAAACTGTCTTCAAGATATTTGTATATATTTACTTTTGTAGAGAGTACATTTTTAATTTAAACAGATCTACACTTCTGCTAAAAATAGGTAATAGTTCCAATTTTCCTGCTAGTACTACATTGATATCAGTATTCTTTTTAGTTTTTGTCTTTTCTGTCAAGAAAAAATTCCCATTGTAGTTTAATTTTTTTTTAGCATTTATTCATTTTTGAGAGACAGAGAGAGACAGAGCACAAGTGGGAGAGGAGCAGAAAGAGGGGGAGTCACAGAATCTGAAGCAGGCTCCAGGCTCTGAGCTGTCAGCACAGAGCCCAATGTGGGGCTCAAACTAATAAACTGTCAGATCATGACCTGAGCTGATGTTGGATGCTTAACCCACTGAGCCACCCAGGCACCTCTGTAGTTTAAATTTTTATTTAAATATTTATTTTACTTAAATTTTATTTGGTTATTTATAAATTTATATTTTTAAATATTTATTGACATTTATATTTTTAATATGTAAATTGCTTGTTCATAGCCTCTACCAAGTCTATTGATTTTTTCTTTTTTCATTGATATATAGGTACTCCCTACATATTATGAATATTAATTCATTGTTCCATCACATAAATTATCACTGTGTTTTACCACATTGTCACTAAATGATTTATATGATGCCTTTGACAGTACCCAAATTTTTAAGATTTATGAAATCAAATCTTAAACCCTTTTTCCTTAATGGCTTCTGATTAGAGTCTGTTTCATGCTTAGACTTTTGAGATTAATTTTAATTTTAAATTTATCTTTTCCTTTTCTAAAAAAAATAAGTCAGTATTATTTTATAGTTGGAAAAATCCAGGATTTAAGCATTCACATGCCCAAATGTGATGGACCAAACTCACAGATCTCCTACATCCATGTGACAGACATCCATTGGACTAATGACTTCATGAGTCCATTGACAGCCCATAAGAACCATTTTGATGAAGATTTCCAGGCAGGAAATGTTGGCTATACACCTATCCTTCCTCCACAAGGCTCCTAAGAGAAGGCAAGGCTTCTGTAACTTCAGGTAAACTTTGTTATGTTCAAGGAGACCTAGTAAAGTGTGGAACAAAAATGTCTATGCTCTTCTCCTGCTCATAAGGGACTGTGTGCTGTGGAGTGAACACGTTATTCAAATTTCCTCTATCAAGAACTTGAGGAAAAGTATTGAATTTAAGTTTCCATAAGCTCCAGGTATGATCCAGCCCAGAGCATTAGAGAAGACCAGTCAAGGCACCCCTGTAGGCACAATTTTTTGGGAACTAAGTGGAGGCTTTGGAATCATGGCTAGTATTTTTTCTGTCAAAATGAATATAGCTTTATTATGTACTCGTTGCCTTTACTGAAACTATGGTGCACTTCCCCAGCCCTCACCTGGCCTTAGTGATACTTCCTGTATTTTCCATTGTGGGAGAGACAGCTTTTCAGTTAGAAAAGTTTATTGCTTCTCATAATTCAGGAGATCTCATTGTGCAGCCTGTCCACAAATTGTATCACTGAAGAGAAAATTCAAAGCAACATAAGCCTTTCCACTAAATGAGACCCCATTGTCAGAAGGCCTGCAGCATTAGCTAGGTATTTGAAAAGACAGTGAAATTTGGGATAAATGGAAGTAATTTGCTTCCAAGAGATTTCCATCAATTGCATTTGAGTTAGAGGAAACTTTTCTAAAGCCATTTGTCTCTGCCTGAGGCTTGGAAATGTTATCATCTGTTTACCTAGTGAGTGAAGCTGTCATGGAACTGGAATAAAATATAGAACCCAGAAGTCACTCAAAGTATAAGCTAAACTATGAATCTGGACTGGCAAAGGGTACTGGAAATATGGGGCCATGGAAATATATTGAGGTAAGGAGCATATTGAGAGAGAGAAAGATTGAACAGTGTTCTCTACCACTCATTTGCAATTAGTACTCATTAGCTTACTTATTTTTAATTGTTTAACTTTATTTTATAATAATTTTAGGTTTACAGAAGGATTATGAATGTAATATAGACAGTACCTGCATACCCTTCCTTCCCTTATATTAGCATCTTATCTAACTGTGGTACATTTATCAAAACTAATAAACCTACATCAGTATAATACTATTAGCTGAACTACAGACTTACTCAGATTTCACCAATTTTTGCACTAATATATATTATTCTGTTACATGACCCAATCCAGGACGTCATGTTGTATTTAATCATTATGTCTCTTTAGTTTTTTGCAATCTGTGATTTTTCCCATTTTTCCTGGTTTTTCATGACTTTGTCATTTTTGAAGAGTACTTGTCAGATATATTTGCATAATGTATCTCAATTTGGGTTTATCTGATACTTTCCAATATTAGACTGTTTACTTTTCTCATCTCATTATATCAGGGAGTACATGATGTGAACACAATTTGTCACTGGTGATATTCTTGATTGATGGGTTTGGGTGTTTTTTTTCCAGGTTTTTCCCTTTCTATACTGTACCTCAGTAATTCTCAACCAGGAGTGGTTTTGTGTCCCAGGAAATACTCAGTAACGTCAGGAGACATATTTGATTGTCATAGATGGAGAGGGCTGTACTATTGGCATCTAGTGGGTAGAAGCAAGAGATGGTTCTGAAAATTTCACATTTCACAGAGTAGTCCCTGCAACAGACAAGAGTGAGGGTTGAGAGACCCTGTTCTGTCCATTAGCAGCAACAAACTACCTTCAACCCACACTCAACAAGAAGTGAAATGAGCTTTACCTCGTAGAAGTAGTAGTATCAAGGAATTTCTAAATGTACGTGAAAGCCATAAAGTTAGTCAAATATTTTGCAGGAGATACTTTGAGGCTATACAAACTCCTGTTTCTCTTAATGTACCTCCCACTAATTTTAGCATTCGTCAATTGCCTGAGCAATTATTACTGTGTTGTTCTAATGGTGATTTTCTATTTCCCTCATTGATTTTGCATTTATGATTTCTGCCTTGCTTTCTAAATTAGCTTTTCATGTAACTGTAATTTGAGTATAAAGAAGTGGATTTATTTCCTGTGTCACGAGTAGAATTGGCCCAAACATATATGTTCCTCCTTTATTCACTTATATCCTCATTTAGTTATCCATTCTTCAATATTTGCCAAATATTTGAGTGTTTACTATATCCTATGCATTGTTGTCCTAGGCCTTGGACATAGAGTAGAAAATGAAATAAGCATAATCTTTGTCATGTGGAACCTACCCTTGAATGAAGGGAGACACTGACCAAGTGCAGAGGTCAGGAAAATGCTTCTATGGAGGCCAATAATAATAATAATAATGTAAGTCTCTGTATCAGCTTCCAGAGATACAGATCAGGCACGGAGGGGTGGAGAATGAGTCTGGGGTGAAGAGAGGCAAATAGAAAAATCAGAACAATCATGATAAAGGGACAGTAGCTTCAGGAGACTTAACTAAGACCTATGGGTAGGTGGTTTTAGCTCTGAGAGACAGAGAATAACCCAACATCATAACTACTGAACCTCAGTCTGAGTGACCAAGGGATGGCTTGGCTAATGGGTCTCCACAATCTCACATTTGAAATCCCATTTATGGGATTGAAATGCCTCTGTGTGTGGCACAGTAGTAATCTTTAAAAATATATATAGCCATACTCTAGTTTTCTCAAACAGGAAACATAGAGGACTGGAAATTCAAGCATCATCAATATTAAGGTCAATTACTTCACTTTTCTGTAAATACTGCAGATGGTTTTATTTTGGGTGAAAGCCCCCAGATTTTTGCTTTCCTGAAAACCAACTGATGTGACATGGTTCTCTGGGCTATCTTTTGTGTCTATTGTATCAATGTGTCTCCTGGGATATTTAGGAAAAAATAAGTATATCTGTGTCCTTCTTTTTAATTTCCTCTTCCCTCCTCCCTCTCCCTTACCCTCTTCCACACCCTGCTTCCTATCTTTGCTTATACTGCTCAGAAGCATGAAGTAAAAGTAGGCACTTAGGAGAGGATGCAGTTATACAATCACCAGATTGTTTGTTCAGAGGCTACAGCATTAGCACAGAAGACAATGTGCCCCCAGGTTTATGCCAGCTAGACTTGGAGGCTTTGGATTAACCGGCCCCTGCTAGGTAGATCTTATTAAGCATTCTCCAAATAAATTATTATTTTTTTTGTTTTAGTAAGCCTTTTAGCAAGATTGTATCAATATAGCAGATTCTGTGTTAAAGCATGCCAGTCCCTCTGTGTAGTTTTATTTATTTTTTCTTAAAGCCTTTCCTAGATATGATATACAGAGTAAAATACATATATTTCAATCACATCTTGATTAATTTTTCATGTTCTCTGGAGAGAGTGGCCGGTTCCTAGACGAAGACAGAATGTTTCCTTTACCCACAAAATTCCCCCATGCATCTACCCTGTTAATTTTCACTGTCACACCACCTCCACAATATGGGTCCCCACTTCACAGCTTCCATCACCCTGTGATAATTTATATAAATGTTTATATAGTTCAGGGGCACCTGGGTGGCTCAGTTGGGTGAGCATTTGACTTCAGCTCAGGTCATGATTTCATGGTTTGTGAGTTTGAGCCCCACATGGGGCTTGCTGGTGTCAGCACAGAGCCTGTTTTGGAACATTTGTCCCCCTCTTGCTCTCTGTCCCTCCCCTGCTCAGGTGATCTCTCTCAAAAATAAATAAATCACTAAAAAATGTCTATAGTTTATACATACTTTATATAGAAGAATCAGGGTGTATGACCTCTTATGTCTAACTTGTTTTGATCTATACAATAGTCCTCCCTTAGCCATGGTTTTGCTTTCCATGGTTTCAGTTACCTGAGGTCAACCATGGTCCATAAGGAAAGGATCCTCCCTCTGAGTGTTGTCAGAAGGTCAATAGTGGCTTCACCACATGTCACAATGCCTACGTCATTCACCCCATTTCATTCCATCACACAGGCATTTTATTATCTTACATAATCATAAGAAGGAGGGTGAGTACAAGACAATAAGATATTTTGAGAGAGAAAGAGGGAGAGAACAAGAAAGAGAGAGAGACCACATTCACATAACTTTTACTACAGTGCATAATTTATAAATTAAACTTTATAATAGGTAGGTATGTATAGGAAAAAACATAGTATATGCAGAGTTCGGCACTATCTGCGGTTTCAGGCATCCACTGAGGGTCTTCATCTCAGAAGGAATCCCCCATAGACAAGGGAGGCTACGCATACTCTTCCTGAAAGTTACCCCTATTGTTAAGTGTAGTAATCATTTTGTTTTTTTGTCTTAATCATTTGATACTCCATTGTATAAATCTATGACATTTTGTTGGTCCATTCTTTGTTGGGCTTTGGTTTATTTCCAGTTTTGACTATTACAGATTAAACTGCTATGAGAAGTCTTATATATGACTTTTGGTGAACATACACATTTACTTCTGTTGGGTATTGTTATGGCTTGGACTGTGTTTTCCAAAATTCATATCATTGGAGTCCTAACCCCCAGTATCTCAGAATGTGACCTTATTTGGAAATAGCATAGCTGCATTTATAGTTCATTTAGATAAGGTCATAACTGGAGCAGAGTGGTGTCTAAGCCCATATGTCTGGTGTCCTTATAAAAGGGGGGCTGAACATAGGTACACACACAGGGAGAATGCCATGAGAAGACTGGTGAATATCCACAAGCCAAGGAACCACCAAAAAACCAGGATAGAGACAAGAAGAGCTCTTTCCATTGTGCCATTAGAAGGCGCGTGGTTCTGTTGATATCTTGATCTGAGACTCTGGCATTCAGAACTCTGAAACAATGCATTTCTGTTTTATGCCACCCAATTTTTCATACTTTGTATGGCAGCCCTAGAAAACTAATATATGTAGTCATCTAGAAGTGGAATTGTGAGGACATAGGGTAAGAATTGGTTAAACTCAGTTCAAAATTTCTAGTTTCCCAGAGTTGTTTTACATTTTACAATCTGAAAAGCAGTGCATGAGAGGTTCATTTGCCCCATCCCCAATATTTGGATTATCTGTAGTCTCAATTTTGGCCATTCCAGTGCGTGTGTAGTGATACACCACAGCACATTTTTTGGGAGGTTTTGTATTGTTTTGTTTTTGCATTTCTCTGATAAGTAATTAATGTATGTGAACATCTATCTAATCATATGTTTACTAGCCTTACATATATTTTCTTCTGAAAAGTGTCTGTTCAAGTTCTTTAATTTTTGTATTCAGTCATAGGTTTTCATTGATTTTTGTAAATTTTTACATATTCTGAATAAAAGTTTTGTTAGGTATATTTATTGCATACATTTTTTTTCTCAGTCTATGCCTGTCTTTTTGCTTTTTAAATGGTGTACTTGACAAGTAAAATTTTAAATTTTGATGAAGTAAATTTTATTTTTTCTTCTTTGGTGAATGTGTTCCATACTTTTTCTAAGAAATTTTAGCTTATTCCCAAGACCATGAAGACATTTCACTATGTCTTATTTCAGAACTTTATGGTTTTAGCTCCTCTCACATGTAGCTTAATGGCTAAAATTAACAACTCAGAAAACAACAGATGTTGGCAAAGATGCAGAGAAAGGGTAACCCTTTTGCACTGTTGGTGGGAATGCAAACTGGTGCAGCCGCTCTGGAAATAGTATGGAGGTTCCTCAAAAAATTAAAAATAGAACTACCCAACAATGCAACAATTCCACTACTAGATATTTATCCAAAAGATACAAAAATGATGATTTGATGGGGCACATGCACCCCAATGTTTATAGCAGTGCTATCAACAATAGCCAAATTATGGAAAGAACCCAAACATCATCTACTGATGAGTGGATAAAGAAGATGTGGTATATATATGCAATGAAATATTACTTGACAATGAAAAAGAATGAAATCTTGCCATTTGCAACAATGTGGATGGAACTAGAATGCATTAAGTGATATGTCAGTCAAAGAAGGACAGATATCATATAATTTCACTGATATGTGAAATTTAAGAAACACAACAGATCAACATAGGGGAAGAGAAGGAGAAAATAGATAAAATCAGAGAGGGAAGCAAACCATGAGACTCAAATACAGAGAACAAACTGTGCATTGCTGAAGGGTAGTCTGGTGGGGGGATAAACTAAATGGGGGATGGGCATTTGTTGGGATGAGCACTGGGTGTTATGTGTAAGTGATGAATCACTGGGTTCTACTGCTGAAACCAATACTACAGTGTATGTTAACTAACTTGAATTTAAATTAATTAAAAAATTAACTTCTGAGGATTGTTGAAGTGTCAAAGTTAATGTTTTTTGACGTGGATATCCAGAGACATAAACATCCACCTATTTGGCCAGGTTGGGTGACCTTGGACTTGGTGGGAATACAGAAAGTCTTAGAGGGAGGGTGGAAGTGAATTAGGGATCCTAGATCTTGGGTTCAATCAGATGATCCACTTAAATTTAACCAAATGGCGGATGTGGAAATCAAGTGTAGTTTTTAAATCAGGGGCAGAGCATCGGTGCCACATTAGGAGCCACTTGTAGCATGTGGCTGAGCATACCTATGTGTCCTCACTCTTGCTCACTCATAGTGCCTTCACCCCCAAATCAGGGTGCACATGCAGCAGTGCACACACTCTGTCCCTTCCATCCTTGAAGGATGGATTTGAGATCATGGAGCAGTGGGAATCTGGCATCTAAAGTAGGGACAGATGAAAATAGCCAGGTTAGCTATTTCAGTGCATCAACCTCTCATGCAATGCAGCTGCATGTATGCATGGGAGCCAACATGTATGTGTGTGTGCGTGCATGCATGCATGCATCTGGGTATGAGGACACATGTGCATTGTGTATGCACACAAGAGCATGTGCATGTGTGTATGTGTGCATGTGTGTTCATGTGCACATGTACTCTCTGAACATGCATCTGGCCATATTATAGGGTACACTCTTCTACAATTCCAGAACTCCACTAGAAGGAATGAACTATGTGACCACGGTACATCCTCAAAATTGACCTGTTATGTATTTTATCTCCTTCTCATTTATTCAGTATTCTGTTTTCCTTTATTTTATCTTTCAACTTTTGAGGAGGGGCAGTGTAGAGGAAACTAAATTAAAAAAAAATCTTAGAGGGGTGCCTGGGTGGCTCAGTCGGTTAAGTATCACACTCTTGTTTTTGGCTCATGTCATGATCTCACAGATTTCCAGCCCCACGCTGGGTCCACGCTGATAGTGTGGAGCCTTCCTGGGATTCTCTATCTCTCTCCCATTGTCTGCCCCCTTCCTCAAATTAAATAAATAAATAAACTTTTTTTATAATAAATAAATAAACTTTATTTTTTTTAAACTTAAAAAATATCTTAGAGTTTCTTCCTTCCATCCCTCCCTTTCTCTTTCTGCCTTTCTTTCTGTCTGCCTTTCTCTCTCTCTTCTTTTCTCTCTAGCTCCCTCTCTTCCTCCCTCCCTTTCAGTTTGTCCTTCCCCCTTCTTTCCTCCCTCCCTTCCCCTTCCTTCCTTCTTTTTTGTCTACCTTACTTCTATAACTGTTACTGTTTTATGGGAGGAATATCACCCCCAACTTCACCAAGGATACTAGATTTCTTGTTTTATATGTTCATATATTCTCTATTTCCTGAATTACATTTTCTTTACTGTCAGTTTTTGTTAGTTTTCTTTTGGCCAGTCACTTTTTCAGCCAATGTTCATTAAACATCTTCTATGTGCAACCATAGTTGTTCCCCTTGGGGCACATCAGTGGTCTTTCCTTAAATGTTTTCCTTGGTTATCAAGTTAAATTTCATATCAAAGAGTGAAGCAATGATAAGCCTGGTTGAGAGCACATGCACATGGGTAAGGATTGTCCACTGGAGGTCTTTACTTTGAAATGAATAGGTTGGAGCCTAGCTAACATTATTGGGTGACAGAAGAGGCAGGACCTGAATATTGCATGCTTTTCTCAGGCCTTCTAATGGCCTCATCAGTCACTCTAGTTCTCCTCCAGATTGTTCAAATTCTTTATAACTTCCCACAATTCTGTCTGGAAAGAACAGGTCGAGCTACTGATACTCTTATGTGTCTGTATTATTTATGGGTGATGGTGTGTTGATGAGAGTCACTGCTCCACATACAGAACTTAATTCTCTATTTTCCTTCCACTATACGTATAGCCATCAAATACAAGACCCAGAGTAGATCAGGACAGACTATTACCTTCTCACAGTTCCAGGTCTCTCCCAAGCTGTGAGCACGCGTCTATCTTCCCTCTGTCTTAAGCTTAGTTAAATTCTCTTTTCCAAATGTCTTCTTACATCTTGCTTTGCTATCATTTAAATGAAATCTTGAGAGGGAGAAGATATAAATGCCTGTGCTCAGTCCACTATTTGGAACAAAAAGTCAGATTGGGACTTTCTAAAAGTGTAGGTGAAGTGGAGAAGAACCAATATTTTTATAATACAGAACTTTCTCAGTAAAAAATATAGTATGGGTTCCTGTTTGTTCAGATTTTTTAATCTGTTAGTTTTTTTTTTATTATCTTGATGTATTCATGAGGTTTGTTTTTCACATGGCTTATCTTTCTTTTTGCTAGTGTGAATGGGGAATACTGTTTTTTTCTAGAAAATTTTATTATTGGTTCCTGCTGCTACAATAGGAAATTATATTATAGGTTTGTGTTAATTTTGATTTAATCTCTTCGATTGAATTCATGTTAGTTCATTAATTGTTCAACTGAATACCTTATATGTTTAAAATAAACTACCCGATCTATAAAAAATAATAAATAAATAAATAAATAAATAAATAAATAACAGTTTTGCTTTTTCCTTTCTAATATTAAATTTTGTTTATTTGGTTGGTTTTATTTAATATATTAGCAACAGCTTTCAGTACAATAAAAATTCGTAGCAATGAATGAATGAGTAGAAGAACAAATTTTTTTCTTAAAACTGTCTCATGGGAACGTGCTGGTATTTTACCACTAATTACGATGTTTCTTTAGATTTTTTTGGAGAAAATGTTTATCAGATTAAGGATAATTCCTCTTTTCCTGGTTTACCTGTAGTTTTGGGTTCGCTGTTGTTTTCAGGAACGTAAGTTAAATTTTGATAGTTTGTGTTTTCCTTTTTTATTTTTTTTCAATTTTAAGTACAGTTTTATTTAAGGCATCGCATTTGCCACCTAGAATACAGTGCTTATAAAGTGCAATGTTTATTTCTTTCCCCTGTGCACTTATTCCATATTCAAGTATCAAGATGCCCAGTTTATTTACAATAGCAGCTCGACTTTAAAACTGCCATGGAATTTGCTACAAATTTGGGTCCTTCAAATGTTTTATGTGGAACAATGCTAGGTCTATTCTCAGGTTGGCTTACTCAACCTCTTTGATGGTGGATCCAGAGGAGGCACCACCAGATGCGGGAGCTCCACCACCAGAGAAGCTCCCAGGCATTTCTCCTGGCATGCCTCCTGCACTCTGGTAACAGTTGGGTAATGATGGAGTTGCAGACTTTCTTCAGCTCTTATGTCAAATTCTTCCTTCTCTGCAGTCTGGTTCTTATCAAGCTGGTTGATGATTTTGTTACACTTGCCAAGAATCTACTGTTTGTCGTGAAGTTTTTCATCTTCAACAGTTGCTTTCATGTTGAATGCATAAGATTCAAGTGAACTCTCAGAAGATACATTGTCCTGCTGCTTCTCATTTTTGGCTTTGTACTTCTCAGCTTCCTGACCATATGCTCAATATCTTCCTTGCTCAAATGACCCTTGTAATTACTAGTGGTAAACTTGTTCTCTTTTTCCATACTCTTATCCACAGCAGAGACACCGAGGATGCTATTATCATCAATATCAAAAGTGACTTCAATCTGAGGTACAGAACAGGGGGCAGAAGATATGCTATGACTTCAAACTTGCCAAGTAGGCTGTTATCCTCAGTCATGACATGCTCACCTTCACATAAAGATGAATGAGCACCTGAACTGAACAGGTGGTGAGTGAGCACACCTGGTTGTCAGAGTAGGTAGTGAAGGTTTGCATATGTTTGGTAGTATTGCACTTGATGAGGACAGTCATGACTCCTCCAGAAGTTTCAAAGCTAAGAGAAGGAGTGACATCCAACAGCAGCAAATCTTTAACATTTTCAAATTTGTC